>NC_054866.1:40858999-43258999 GCF_018320785.1 Cheilinus undulatus | reverse complement strand
TTTGACAAAGTAATTTTGCTTCAGCTCGCTTATAATTACCAACAATTACCCACAACTTTATTGATTTATTTATATGATTGTTTATCAATAACGTCTTTAGTGTAAATAAATTTTACTTAAATAAAATATTTATCATCCACCATCCACCTTTGCTGGTTTCGTGTTGTCTTATCTTTTGGTTTCTTTTGATCAACCCAGCACCCTTGATGTTTTATTTAACATACAGCAAATTTTTGTTTTCTGTGTATATTTCATTTTAACATTATAACAGGAAAAAAAAGCTGTTAAGTATGGTGCCGTTACCTCGGTTAGCTTTACTACATATCCCAGAATGCTTCAAGAGGAGGGTAAGTTTCCAAGGAGTTGCGCTAATAAAGCGATGTGGGGAACATATTAGCTGGTTTGAAGTATTGTAAAGTGAAAAAGATAGATATCTATAATATTACGTCACATAACATTATGTTAAATATTACCTAAAAGTATTATCAGAGTGATAGAGGTGGGGAAGGCAAACACCCATCATGGATGTGTTGCTTTTCACTGTATTTTACCCTGATATAATGGTCTGTTAATGTCACTAAGCCACTGTTTTGATTGTTAGTTCGTTTGTTTGTTTGTTCATGACATTGTTGTTGCCCATTTTTATAACCTTTTTGCCACTATAGCCCTTTGTTGCCACACTTAGTACATTTTTGCCAATATTTTACACCTTTTACCCATTTTTGCCTCTTTTTAACCACTTTTCACCATTTTCCGTTCACTTTTTGTTACCACTGTATGTCCTTCTTAAACCATTTTTGCTACTTTTGTCCCATGTTGTGTCTTTAATCAATTTTGACACGTTTTAACCTATTTTCGCACTTTCTAACCACATTTCACCACTTTTTTGACACTTTTAACCCATTTTGCACCCTGATGTTTCTCACATTATGATTAGTCCGACATTCGTTTGCAAATGCTTTCGTTCAATGTGGCCGTCCACACTGTAAACATCACTTAAACTATGTATTAAGATTATGGGTTTAAATTCAGAATAAAGGCTAAATTGTAATACAGAATAAATAAGGCCAATAAATGTATTTGTTTCTGTGATAAGAGAATTTATTATTTGGATTAAATATAAAATATGGTTATCACAGGCTAACTTTCAAAGGACCATGCTTTTTTCACACCTCCATGGCCCCCCTTGTTTGGCATGGTGCCAGAAAGCTCTCCCGTTATTCCCTTTATGGGCTGCCTTGCTTACAACCTAAGTGTAGCAATTTCTTTTACACCATCTGAGGGTTAAGGACACCAATATTAACAAACACAGTGAATATAAACAATTTATATAGCAGAGAAACGTAATCTAGATGACAGTTTTTGCTAGGTGAAGATGACGGTTGACTTTATCATTTAGAGTAACGATTGGTGCTGCCCTCTAGCGGCCACGAAGAGAAGAAGTCTATTTAACGAAATAAGCTAACGTAAATTAACAACAGTACAGAACTGTTCCGGAAAGTATCTTCAGAATAAAACTTGATTTGGCTATAGTTTTACTTTTGAGGGGCACTGAAGGCCTATAACTCCACCACGTCTAGACGAAATAACATTAACGCAAGTTACAACTTACAATAAAAAGAAATTACGATGTTTGTATTTTTTTCAATTTATTGAAATGTGTAATATGTACACATAGTATATAAATACTGTACTTAATTTGCAAATTTGGGGATAATTTTTCTGGGATATTTTAAATATATTGTAGATTTAGATTACTACGAAAACATTTTGGTATTTTAAGAAAACTTCCATTTAAGTAAAAATAATTTAAAAAGGCCTGTGAGGTTGAAAACGACCATGTTTCAGTGCAATCATTCACTATACAGTGGGAGTACTTAATAGTATTCTTTGTTCTCTTTTGTGGTCTTAAGAAGTCACTACAAGCTCCGATATTTATTCTAATTATTAATAATGTTAATTATAAATAATACCAATCTTGGATGGTAAACATTGTACATTTAAACTCAGAGTGAACGATGTTGTCGTTCAGATGGTGGCCACAAAGGGGCAGTATTGCACCATTAACATTGACTTGATTTAAAGCTATCACTTGGAACTTAACAGTCCTTGGGTGTAAAAATCCAAATATGTTACCTTTAATTTACTGATAATACATTTATAAAATGACATGACAAATACAGGACTTTCAGTGTTATTATTTAATGTTATACAGAGTCATTTCAGGGATTATTTTGTACACATAAAGGAAAAGAAGCACATATCCCAATATCATTTCCTTTGTATTTCCCATATTGCGTTGACAAAAACATGAAAAAGAATTAAAATAAGTCACATCTGTTAAATCTAAGGTAAAAGGCAAAACAAAGAGCTCGTCAGTTGTACAAAGAGATTACTGCAAGTAAATGTATCAAAGCAAAGTGCCAGGATTTCTACATGACTGTACAACAAAAGATAAAATGTTACAATAAAAATAAGTGTGCAGTAAATGGCATTGTGCAACACAGTACATTACAGTTATGGCAATTATAAAGTTAGACACTACAAATTAAATCAAAACATGCTGGACAATCAAAACTTTCACAATAAGAGTATATGAAAAACAGGTCATATACGAAACTACATGACATACCTCTTCAGACAAATTAGAAGTGACATAGTTTCATGGCTAAGCAGTAACAACAAAGGCTGAAAGGTTCACGTCTATGGATAGAAAATAAACAGCTGACGGTCAAAAACAAGGAGTCGTCTGATGAAACCGTTTATCATTTCTACTGATACCTCTTCAGCTTCTTCATACTAAATAAACCAACTAATTACACCGCAGGAATGTTGGCGTCACACAATACTGTTTCAATGTAGTGTTCACACTTCTGTTTCAGTTAACGTTATCTGACATTTAACATATTTTAGCAGCAAGAAAAATGTTTCCAATGGGAACAAATCATTCACAGTTTGAATTAACAGGTGCAAAAAAACTACACAGAAACGAGTTTATGAAAGTTATTTTGGACATCTGAAATTATCAGAACAAGAGAAACTAGTGATTGTGCAACAGATTTTGGACAATCCCACAATTTCCACAAGGCCGTGTCCACGCCACGCTTTGCTCTGATAGCAGGCACCCTAAACCACAGCTCAGAGCAGGGTGATCACAAGATCATACAGGAGTAAAGACATAAAAACATGTTGATTTGCCTTAAGGGGCTTGGTTTCCAGTTTATTTGTTTGCTGTTTTGTCATAATACTGTTATAGTGAACAGATAAATGATCAACAGTATTTTATTTTGAAATTGACAAGATGTCCTGTGCATTCCCTGACATGTCTTCCTGCATGGGTAGCAGGGGTGGAAAGTAACTAATTACATTAACTCAAACTACTGTAATGGAGTAGTGTTTTTGGGGTACTTGTACTATCTTAAGTATATTTTGAGACCAGTACTTTTACCTCTACTTAAGCAAGTTATAACCAGACTACTTTTACTTGAGTAAAATACCCTTGTACTCTTTCCACCTCAGCAGGATATAGTAAGAGAATAGTTCTACATCACATCAGTGAACAGCTGTTATTTTACTTTATCATAAAGGCGTGACTTTACCTGAAAAACCTGGCTGGAAATTAATATTCTCATGTTGTTATTGCCAATAAGGAAAGATCATATTTTACTGTAAAACTCCTCAGTAGCTACTTAAGCTGGGCAATAAATGGAAATTCAGATTAAATCGCATTATGTCCTACTGCAATTTTCAAATTGCTTAAGTTTTAATTTCTTTGAATTGAAATGTGTCAAAAAAAAGTTTTGGACCATTTCTTGCAGAGATGATACGCTCTAAACATCAGGTAAAGATTAAAGCATCAATTTAATATTGAATAGTTTGCAAAAAAATCCTGCTTTTCTTATTTTAGTACATGTTTTATTTATCAAAAATGAGAACGACATAAAAATACTCATAATTGTTCAGCACTACAAGGCTTTATGTGAAGCAAATCAGTAAATTTACCACTGAGGTGAAGATACTTAAAAATATGTTGTACTAGGGCTGTTAAAAGATTTTTAAAATCACGATTAATCTCAGAATTTCTGTAGTTAGTCATGATTAATCACACCCTTTTTGTTGAATTATAAAATTAGGCTATTTTGCATTGTAAACTGTTTTCTTATCAGTTTGGATTTTTCTGCTTTCTTAAATTAAGGGTAATTGACTTCCTGTTTGGATACAGACCTACTTTAGAAGTGGATCAAAATTTTGAACATGTACTCAGCCATGGAAAAAGGACCTCACTATAGATTGAAAATGAAATAAGAGCTCAATAAAAAGGTGCAGATGACTTCTGACTTGTCCACTGAGGCTGCAGGGAGACTCTGATTCAGCCTTAACCAAAGTGTGTTGAAAGGTACAATAAAACATGCGTTTAATCACGATTAAAAATGGTAGACTTTAATTAATCACGAGTAACGTGATTAATCTTGACAGCCCTAATTTGTACTGATTTATGCATCCGGTTATGTCATCCTAACATATATGCCCAGCCTTCAGGACTGAACAGATTATGTTTAATCTTTCTAATATTGTGTTGGTTATAATGTAAAATTATTATTGCTTATGTTTGTTGAAAAAATACTGAACATGAGGAGCTTGGAAAAGAATCACATCAAATCAGAAATGCAATATTGGAAAAAAAAATTGCAATTAGATCATTTTCCCAGATTGCTCAGCCTTAGTAACTACTCAGTACTTAAAGTAAACTTTAAATTAAAAACATACTTACTCTCTTACTCACTTTTACTTGAGTAGATTTATAGACTAATACTTTTACTTCTGTTTAAGTATTATCTAAAGTAGTTGTACTTGAGTACCATAGTTGTGTACTTTTTCCACCCCTGGTGGTTGAATCTGCGCTGTGCAGACTGCGCACTTGCCACAGTCTCTGCTGAAATGAGACCCAGAATGCATCTTGAGATCGAGCTGCGTGCTGTGGAAACTCAAAAAGTGACTAAGAGGGAGCAATTTGCTCTGTAGTGCGCTGCGTGGATGGAAAGTGGCATGAACAGACTTTGAGGAAATAAGGAATTCATTTGCAAAACTTTTTTGCAAACCGATCAGATTTTTTTCTCAAAAACCTACTTTATGTAAACATAGTTATCATTTACTGATAACCTCCAATGATCATGACACCTGATGTGGAATCTGTAACAAAATACCTGGTTGACCTTTTACTCACATAACACTGCTGGTGAACATTGGTTTTTAATGAAAACAAATTAAAAAAGCAATTTCACCATGAAGATGATGAAATGGAGCCCTACTCTGATTCCTGGATACAATTTTCAAACATACTTGTTGAATTAAGGAGAGATTTCTCCATGATGACAGAATCTTAAAATGCTTGTCCTGGAGATCAAAAGTAAAGTTGACTAACTCCCTTATACAGCTTTAAAAAAAGGCATGGATCTAGAAATGAAGGACTAAAAGTGGCTTTCTGCCATCTTTGAAGGACGGAGGCATAGTGGCTCAGCCATCTGCCCTCTTCAGTCAATGGCTACTGAGTTACCACAAGGCTGAACTCTGTTTAATTGGTGCTGCAGCAAGTCAAATAACTGATGGTTTTACCCTCACCGGGCATCGGGGCAGTGTCATTGTTATCCAGCTTGTTCTGCTTGGCCTCTCTGATGAGTTCGCAGGCCAGGTCGAGGAAAAGTTTCTCCACGTTGTCGGACTCTTTGGCTGAGGTCTCCAGGTACAGCATGCTCTGAGCCTCGGCGAAGTCTTCGGCTCTCTGTCTGAGAACCTCCCTCTTCTCTGCCAGATCGATTTTATTACCTAAAACACAAACATTTGTTGAAACTGTTGCTTCACACGCTACAACAGACTGAACATTTGTGGGTGTAGTAAGGACAAATGGAGGAGTGCATGCATGAGTGGGATGGATGTAAACAAAGAGTCTTTGAGATTTTTATTTGCAGGAAAAAGTCCTTCTTTAAAAATTGTACAATAAAATGCTTTTAAAAGACAACACCGGCTTTGTCTTTTCTTAATCTGCCTGTCCAAACTGTATCAGATATAATCTTGTTTTTTTCACACTCACATTAAACGGAACCTGGAAAACAAGGCTGGTTACAGTCAAATGTGGTGCACGCTATTATTCACAGCTCTTCTCACAATGAACAATGAGCCTCATGATAAAACGGAGCCACCAGTTATTAAAGTAAAGCTTCTTACCGACTAATATAGTCACCACCTGGTTGTTGGCATACTGCTCGATCTCCCTCAGCCACTCTGGAAGGCACCTGAAGGAGTCCTCACAGGTAATGTCATACGTAAGAATGAGGGCGTTGGCACTGCGGTAATAACTCTGAGTAATAGAGCGAAATCTCTCCTGTCCAGCTGTGTCCCATATCTGCAGCTGGAAAGCACAAACACATCTGAAATAAGCAGTTTGACATCCAAAAATATCACCAAACAAAAAGCCATCTGCTGCAGATTCCAAGGACAGTTGAATTCTGCTTACCTTGACCTTCTCCCCTTTGATTTCCACTGTTTT
Organism: Cheilinus undulatus; assembly: GCF_018320785.1. Taxonomy (NCBI): domain Eukaryota; kingdom Metazoa; phylum Chordata; class Actinopteri; order Labriformes; family Labridae; genus Cheilinus; species Cheilinus undulatus. The sequence continues at coordinate 43,252,455 of NC_054866.1, read as the reverse complement.
AATCATGAAGTCCACTCCGATGGTCGCACCTTGTCCAGGAGGGAAAAGGCCCTTAAAACAAAAAAAAGGACTGTTACTATAATTATTTCCTAAAACTCTGTGATTCATGACCAACACACAGAAAATAAAATGCATTCAGACCTGAGTAAAGCGCCGGACCAGACATGTCTTCCCCACTCCAGCATTTCCTATCAGAACTATTTTGAACAGGTAGTCATAATCTTCCATGCTCATGCTAAACTGTAAAAATAACAGAAAAAAAGAAATAGGTGATATGGAACTGCATCAAGAAGAAAGAACTGCATTTGATTAAAAATGTCTTCAGCTAGTGTTGATAGTACCGCCACATTGTCAGCATCACAGCTGACATTCACCTGATTACGATCTAATTCAAATTCTCCTCATATACAGTACACCTGAGCTTTGATTTAGCTCTTTAGAATAAATACACTGACGGCATCAGAAACTATATGTTTATAAGAAATGCACAGTTTTTGATAGCTATTGAAGCTGAACAATAAAATGGAACGTTATGTTAGCACAGTATTACTTTTCACAATTACCACAAAGGTCTGAAGCAGGGTCAATTTAGTCAACTAAAATATGACTAAAAATGTGTGTAAACGTTTTTTTTTTCATCAGGAATACAGGACAGCAATCAACAAAATAAAACTACATCTTTGATAATGAAAACTCTGATAAAAAGCAAGTTGAGTTTTTGTCACCTAGACAGAGAAAAATTAAAATGGTAATTCAAACATTCAAAATCCAAGATGCAAGCATACAAGGTAAGTCAGTATTTTTTTTCTCAATGTAAATTAAGTTAAATATTGATATTGCATTAATATAAGGTTGTTTTTTTTAACATTTAAATTCATCGTCTATATACAGATAATGTGCAGATGTCTTTGTTTAAAGAGTATTGTATACCTCTGTATGCTGCACACTTATGGACAAAGTATGCAGAGGCTGCAAGTAGCCTATTATGATACACTGAGGTTATAACAGAAGAGACCAGGATGGTGCAGTGCAGCTGAAATGTTTGTAACTGCAGGATTTAATACTCAACCAGCTGTATTAAGAAATCTTGTATATAAATTTGCCTGCCGACTTGACTCCACTAGGAACCAAATCATTATGGCTCTGCCTGACATCTGATACAGTACTGTTAGATTCATGTCACTGTGATGGAAACACTGGTACAGATGCCTTTTTAAGTGTACACCAATGTTTATACTGTATTGTGTATAGCAAATTTAAATTATGAACTTTAAAGGGGACATATTATGAAAAAAAAAACTTCTTCAGGCCTTTCTAACAAAACATGTGTCCCTGGACCTCAAGTACCAGAAAAATCCCACTCCCCTTTCTCCACTTTTCAGAAAATGTGTGCTGAAACAAGCTGTTCTCAGATTTTCCCCTCATGATGTCATGTGTCATTGGAAGAAAGTTCCGCCCTACTCTCCTGAGGACTCCAGGAGGAGCAGGAGAGCCAAGAAGGGTCTAGCTGCAGCTGCAGCCACTACAAACCACGCTCCGTACAAACCACGCTCCGTACAAAACACGCCCCATCAATCCATACAATAAATTTATTCTAACCCTAACCAGTGGAATTTAAATGCTAAACGTAACCCCAGGAAGCAAATTAATTTAAATACACACTTAAGAACTTAAATCTAATGACTTTTTATTGCCGTATAAAAATGTATTATTCTTTGCAAAAAAGTACTGTCAAAAATTAATTTTTATTTTTATTGTTTAAATCTTACCAAAAGACCTATGTATGAACAATTTCATGTTTTTTGGTTGTTTTTTTTTTTTTTTTTTTTTTGTTAACTTGATTACATCTAATTTATCAACTTCAGAGCGGACAGAGCCTCACACCACCCTGAAATCTCTGAAACTCCCCAAGGGGGTTCCAAACCCCAGTGTGGGGATCAATCATCTGGACTGAAATTTCAAAAATAAAAATGATTAATACATTACTAAAACTGATGGACATTTTCATCTGAAGACATAGAATACAACTACATTTTAAAAACTGCCTAAATTAGTACTGAATTAGAAGAAAACACTGTATTCCTGCTCAGCATGTGTACATTTTAAACATTTCATGCCATTTTCATACAGTTGAAAAAACTCAAGCTAACTACAGCCACACTCAGAGTAAGTTTTGATGATTTTGTGGTAAAATCAAAGTTGGGTTTTCTGTCACTTCACTAGCTTTAAAATTGCACAGAGCATTAGTAGAATCAGTAAGCTCCACTATAAATCCAGTTGCTCAAAGAACAAGTCTAATAAGCATATTTTGGCTTATGGTATTCATCAGGATCATCCTTTTTCTAGTAAAATAACACTTGATTTATTTTGGATTGATAAGAAACATGTTACAAAAAGCTATGGCTAAAGCTGATGATGAATATCAAATATTAATTTAATTATCATGTCTTATCATTACAAAATCAAAAACAGTATTTCTCATCAAATCATTTATCATATTTTGCAGGTCTCACAGACAAACAGACTTAAAGTTCATACTGTTTTAATTCTATGATTCAGAGATCCAAATGTTATTTGCCCATATTTAAGCACAGAGAAACCAATTCACTGCAATTGTTTGGAATAACTTCCTGTTTTTTGATATCACAATACATGTAGCAGAAATAAAAGATACTGGAAAGTCAGGGTTTTTTCAGTACTGTTCAGCAGCCAGTAGCTATTTAGTTAAAGGAAAATAAATATGAATTTCATGTGATGTTGAAGTTACAACTCCACATAAGATTTAAAACTCATATTTTAAGAAAATGTTTTAGTCCTCCAGGCAGCACTGAAGTCTGCACTTGAGCAAAACTTGAGCTCTGACAACAATAAAAACAGTGAGACAGTAAATGTTAAATTCCTCTTCTTTTTCATTAGACAGGAGAACAGTGAGAGCTTTCTATTATTTTGGCTTAGTGCAGTTTTAAGGGGCCGTGCATCCCTGTACAGAGATAATGGAACCATAGAGAGTCGGCACAGTCAGAATAATAAATCCTGCGAAATTAAACACAGAGCTCATGTTTCTCTTGCGTATAGTGTTAGTGCCCAGAGCAGCAGTATTTTATGACATGCATGTTTAATACGGATCTTTGTTATAATCTTAGCCGTAATTTTAGTAATCTCTGCAGACCCGTTACATCTGCTCCGGTATCAGCTCTGTGACTGAGGCCTCTGCATGCCAAAAACTGAATAACTCCAACCTTATTTTGCAGATCAATCTGTTGCTTCAAGACGACGCTTATCTTTGAATCACATCCTTGATACAATGAGCCATGCTGAATGGATTAATTCAACTGGAATCGATTGAACAGAAATAAATTTTTCACTGTGTCGCATTTCCTTCTTCGTCTTTATCATATCTTTAAATAAAAGCTAACATTATTATGTGCCTTACATATTTTAACCAGGGGTTTTGGGACGTTTCTTTTTATTAACGCGTCCAATCAGCCTGAGTTGAAGCCATTAGGGCGAAGCTAGCAACAGTAGCAACTAGCAGCTACCGTGTGACTCTGGCCATTTTGCCTCTTTCTGCAGATGCAAGAGGGAAAGAAGAGTGAGACTTACGCAACGACACTGGAAATAGTTTGCACTTACCAAAAACACGGGGATATCCCCGGACTTACAACCACTCGGTATGCATAGGTCACCTCATCAAACAGGCAAAGCCACCGCTGGGCAGGGCATAATTCCTCTGACTGTGTATCCTCAGCAGCAGCAGCAGCAGCAGGCTGTCTGAGAGAGGAGGAGGAGGAGGAAGAGGACTGCTTTCAATGATGTCATCAGCTGCCATGCAAAGTAACTCACCCCATTAACTCATTAAGATGTAACTTCAGAATTTAAGAGGCACTGACATCAGTAACCAGACTGTTAATGACCAGGAAGGTAGCTGCTAAATTAGCCTGCAATATTGTACAGTGACATATAGCAAAAGTATTTAATGAGGTGTGTTCATTAATTCCTAAACTTTTTCTGTAGGGGTCCCTTTGGCTTATGAAAGTAGTTTCAGACCCCCTACCCATCCATTCACGGCAAGGATACACCGATAACCACAGAACAGCCTCTTCTATGGAGGTCCATTTCTGCCACAAAGAAAAATATGAAAGTAAGGCAATTCTAAAAAATAATGATAAAATAAAATCTTTAATCGATGTAATGAGATATCAAGTCATGAGATAAAGACTCGAAATTATAAGATAGTTAGCTATAATTGTGATAAATCAAGATAAAGTAAGTCATAAATATGGGATGGTATGTCAAAAATATGAGACAGTCACAATTATATTAAAGGTCAAAATAATGAGTTGTGTGTCAAATTAAAAATCCAAAATAATTAGAGCATCATAATAATGAGATAAAAGATCAAAATTATAAGTAGGTGTGAGACAAGGTTATCAAACTAGGGCAAAATTAGGAGAAAGCCATAATTATGAAGAAAAAAGTGGAAATTATGGGATAGTAAAGATTTCAAACAATCAAATAAAAAAAGTCAAAATAATGAAAAGTAAGTTATAATTATCAGATAAAAAGCCAAAGTTATGAGATAGCCACGATTATGAGATGAAAATTTGAAATTATGAAAAAATCGTAATCTACCCATAAACTCATGATTATAATTTTTTTAGAAATTAGACTTTTTAATATTATGATTTTGACTACATTCTCATAATTCTGAATTATTATCTCACAATTTTGATTGACTATGTCTTAATCGACTTTTTATCTCAATTATGACCCCGTTATTTATTATATTTCATAATTGACTTTTTATCTCATTAAGACTTTTTATCTCTCATTTACTTTTTGTCATAAATTTGTTGTACTCTCTCAAATTTCACGTTTTATATCAAAATTCTGACTACCTAATAATTTTGATTTTTATTTCATATTTGACTTGTGTCTTTATTTTGACTTTTAATCTCATAATTTAGACTTACATCATCACTTTTCCTTTCAATCTCATAATTTTAATCTACTTGACTTTTTAGGATTTTTTTTTTTTTAAGTATGACTAACTTTCATAAAAAAAAATTTCTTTTATAAGTGGTGGAAATGGGCTTCCAAATATTTTCCACGGCAGGGTGTGGCAAAAGTGCTGCTTCCTTTATGAAAGATTAGTAGTTGTAAACGAATGCATACATTCATTTTTATACTCAACTGGTCCTCTCACAAAAATTAAGCATACCTTTGCCTTACTTTTTTAAATTTTTCGTTAATTATTTAGAGAGACAAAATACATTTTGTCTCTTTAATTAATTGATAACTAGAGTTGTGCTCTATGAATGTGATTTTTTTTAAAATAAATAGAGCCTGACAATAGCACGGAGTTTTCGCCCTGTACATGTTAAAACCATTTTATTTTTCACGACAATATGATTTGTTTTACTCAGAAAATCAAAAGTAAGTAAAATCAACGCGTAATATGGAGTTTTAAACGCAGCCGTTGTTTACCAGGAAACAAAGAAAGGCGGAACTGAAGCAGTTTTCATTAGTTTACCAGGGGACGCTTCTTTCGGTGACACAAACGCCCTTGGCTTCCTACGAGAGGTGATTGCAGGGAAGTACGCATAGATAGCAGGGAGGTCACTACTGTTTCTGCATTGAAGGGTGATTTTTCTCGCCATGGGGTTCATACCAGACGAGGGAAAGGCTCTCCCTCCTCCGGGAATCGTTAACAGGAACTCGCTGTGGCTGGCAGGTGTCGGTTGGTGCACCGCGCTGCTTCATAATGCCATGAACCACAGGCCGCCGCTAAAATCAGGTTAGCATGTTTTCCAGTTGGCCTTCAGACTGTTTCCTGTCTACATGTTAACACTGTCGACTGACATGTCTTTAACATCTATTTCTACAGTACTTATCCCGTCTTTGTGCGTTTAGAAATTATTGGTTACTGTGTTGATGAGGCTGTGTGGTCCCTCCAGCCTGTGGATAAGATACAGTCAATCAAACACTACAAACACAAAGATATTCAGTTTAGAGAGCAGTTTAACTTGTCAAGTGGATAAGGGTGGTATTATAAAAACTCTGCCTAATAAAGGTTAAGATGATAACTAACCAGGTACTACAGTATGACAAACAACAGACCATAACAACAAAGACTGCATCAATCAACAAGTCAGCAGCTTTTAGTAGAAAACACATTTTCATAAGCCTGTGATCCCTAGTTCTAGTTTTAAAATATTCCAAACTAGTCCAGTGTTTAAGCTTAGAATGATCCTGTCTATTAAGACGACAGAGCAAAAACATTAAAAGACGAATGAATCCATGAGGATGAAGGTTACAGCTTCAAACTGTTTTCGCAGGGATGCACAATATTATCAGTATGATATCGGTATCAACAGATATTAACTTAAAAAGTAAATTATAGTACCAGCAGATATGAAAATACCTATCGCTATATATACTACTGATATTTGGCAATAAAAGATTCCAATATCAGCTGTAAATATTGGCCGTTGGAACATGTAAGCCAGTAAAGTTTTAGGTTTGACCAACAGACCTACTTCAGCTGAAGTTTGTTCATCATCATTCTTTCTACTTTAAGGTGTGTTTTAAAGAATTAAGTTTTAGGTCTACACTAAATTGAAATATTGGTATCAATATCAGAGTCAGCTAAAATTACTTTGTAAATATTGGCATATCAGATATTGGCAGAAATCCAATATCGTGCATCCCTAGTTCTTAAAGTCAGCAGACCATAAAGATCAGAAGGGAATTCATGTAAAATGGCCAGTAAAGAAAAATAATGTTTAAGGAATAACAACCAACTTTCTCATACAAAATGCAGTGATGGGTGTGAGAACCCAGACCAGGGACAAATCAAAAGGCAGCATGTTAAGGGTTGGCAAATGTTGGTTTGTTAGGACCAATATGGATACTGATTATTGGTGCACGTGACTGATAACGACACCTTTGAATGAACTGATTTTGGCTGATTGTTGATATATAAAATGCTGATACGGATCATTGGCTAAATGCCAGTACTGTCAATACTACCCCAATACTGAGTTCAACATTTTTAGAAAGGATGAGGTAGAATGCATGTAGATAATATCACCACATTTTGATTCTTTTAAAAACTAGACGATAGATGGTTAGCACTGTGGATAGCATTATTGATTATAAGAACACAAACCCAAGATCTGCAAATATGCAAGCTCCTGGTTGGAACCATGCTGGTAATACTACATTTTTATAAAGCAAATTGATATGGCATATGATAGTGCTATAAAAATTTTACTGGCATTAGAGGGCCTAACGAAGAAGGGATATTAGACATTCTTCTTTCCTCTACTGTCTCAAAAATGTAGTGATCAGTCATAAAGATGAAACTAACAGGTATTTACTCTGGTAATGTTTTGTCGACAGACACACTACACTGTGTAATAAAGTATCAGCTTAATTAAACACACCCTATGATGTGTCTCACACTTTTATACCAAGATACCGTTTATTAGCAATATATTATTTGATTATTAGTAGTATCAAAAAAGTGCAGAAGCTCCAAAAGACTTGATCTGTTTCACAAGACCACTGCATAAGAGAGGAACCAACACTGGCAACATTTGGTTCATGTGGTCTCAAACAAGTATCAGGGCTCTTAAGCCCTGCAAGTTTCTTACCAAAACTTGAAATTATGGTATGTTGACAACATTAGTATATGCTTGTGATTTCACACTTAGCTGTTTTATTCTATCTTGAGCAGATATGATCTATTATTCTTGAGTCTTGTCTCCACTTTAATGTTGGAACACATTTCATTTCCAAAAAGCTAAATAAAGATGAAATGGCTGAATGGCTCATTAGTGAACAATTTCCTTCTCTTATTAATAAAGTATAAACATCTAGTGTGTAGTTCCATAAAAGCAAATAAAAAAATATTGTCCGCAAAATGACAAGTACAAATAATAGAGCTGTCATATTTTTCTCAAATCACATGGGTAATTATACAATGTGTCCTGTTTTTTTTTTTCTTCCAGGTCTCCATCGACAGTTCCTGCTGACAACGATCGGTTGGTTCATTGGCTACCATGTCACAAAGAAAGAAAATTACATGTATGCCAAACTTGATCGAGATATGTATGAATATATCAGGCTGCATCCGGGCGAGTTTGCAGAAAAAGGTGAGTGAATTGTTGCTGTAACGGCAGAAGAAACAAGCTGTCTAGGGCTGTCATGACACCAGAATTTTAAACTTTGATATGATTCTATTGAAAATCAAACAACAACAAAAGAAACAGAAATTTTATTTTTTTAAAATTTGATATCAAAACAGTATGCATCGTCAAAAATGCTTGCAACAATAGACACAAGGACCCAAAAATACCACAATCTTTAAGTATAATGTTGAATGTCTCCAAATATTCTCAACAATGTCAATGTACAGAGTGGAATAGACAGTGATTACTAGCTCACTCTCTGAGCTGTCTATGAAATTTTATCTGACATTAATGATGGATTTTAACTCAGAGTTTTGGTATGATTAGCCATCAGGTAGATTTTATTTTCATTTTAGGAAAACATTTGCTTTAAGCAAGATTTGATCAAGCCTTTTATTGGTTACTTACTTTACAAAAGCATCCAGTCCTATTTCTTGAGGCAGATTTTAATATTTGTTCTTCTAAGCACATTTTAATATTTGAATATCTATGTGTTCTCCATCAAAACTGCACATGATAACATGTAATTTTTATCTTTCACAAGCATAACAAGCCCAAATGTTAGAATTTGTTCATTTTGAGGGTACCATTTCTATGCTGAGTAACTCATGATATGATCTCACTGTGTTTTATGATAAATAAATGTTTAAAGACTTCCTGATTTTTTAAAACATGGTGGCTAATTTACATAATCAAATAACTTCTCGCTTTGTCTCTTTTATCAAACCAGAAAAGAAGACCTTTGCAGAGATTGTCGAACCTTTCCATCCTGTGCGTTAAATGTCAGCAGCTGGCTGCAGAGAGAGGAAGATGGACATCATTTGCAGACTACCCTCCTAAGTCATCTTTTTGTCAAATATTTCCGTCATTTATTGTGTGAAATACAGCTATGTAAATAAAATAAATCCAAATTCAAAATTTTCCTGCTGAATTTTTCCTCACATTTAAACAAGTAAACAGGTTTCTTTGCAAGATCACTGTGAAGTGTTTTGGACCGACATAAATGAAGGTTAAAACACTTCTCTTTTGTAGAAACATAATTCTGGAACCAGTCATTTTTAAATGAAATGAGACTTTGAGAATCAGTTTTGGCAGTGCACGTTTATTCTTCATTCTTAGTTGTAAGAGTTACCACATTTTAAGACATTTGAGATGTTGCAGAAGACTTTGTTACATGTACAGCTTTATAACAGCAGAGATTTTTCTTGATATCCAAATGTCCTTTTGTGCGTTTAACTTGAGACTCCAATAATGTCCATGTATTTCTCTGTAAGGCTCTGAGTCTTCTTGGTGAGATCTGTCATCACAGAAAACAGTCCTCTCAGGTGAAAGCGAAAGAGAGCTTCAGGGTCTGTGTCCAAGAGAGGCTCTGGCGTCTTATTGAGTGCCACATGTTTCTTGGGCTTGTGGTCATCCATGGAAAACAAGCCACTCTCCACTGTGTTTCTTACAGCCTTGAGCAACAGGTAGTTGTCATACAAGTCTCTGCAGGACTCCTCCGCTGCATCACAATCACAAACCTCATCAGATGGCACGTCTCGCAGCAGACTCGGCAGGAGAATGGTCTGCTCCATGTCGCTGACGGCCGAGCTGTACTGTCTCAGGGCCAGGAGGAGGCTGTTTTTGTTGAATCTGGCCTCGGCGGACTGCATTGTTCCAGCTGGATGTGGAGGGCGGATCTTGTGCTGTGGTGACTGACAGTAGGCAGCAGCATGCAGAGCAGGGGCATGCGAGCAGATGCTGGTGAATTTATACGATGAGTACAGGTGGGTTGATCAGTGCCCTTACGTCACTGTAACATCCGATATGTTTAGGAACGCTCTGAGTGCTATTTGGAGTCAAACCCTTATCTTTATTTGATTTACACAACCTGCAGTTTCTGCATGGTCATAATAATGTCTGACTGGTTTGCACCACGATGAACCTCTGTTCAATCATTAGCCACACAGACTTTAATGTTAGAGTGACCTCAGTATAAAGAATAGCGTGGGTTGATATTAAGTTAAAAAACAGCTAAGGGATGTGAAATTTCAACCACCCAAGACCTTCAAACATTTGTTTAAAGTCCAGCTAAATGGTGTGTAGATTTACAGGGCATCAGCTCTTCTCTCCTGTTTGCAGACTTTGCAGAAACAAGAGGAACCTGGATTATAAATTTGACGGGGAAATGAATGATCATGGTTCTTATATAAGCATAAAACCGGCTGCCACACTGGATCGATGGGTGGCCTGAGAGGGTAAAATGTTAGATCTGGTTCATCCCGGCTAATCACAGGGTTCTCTCATGTGTGTGACAAGCTCTGGTATTTTCTGCACAAATAAAACTGAAGACTCTGCAGATAATCTGTGCCTTGGCAGAGAAGCTAAGAAGAGGAGCCAAGTTGCACAGTCTGTGTCAAAAGACAAAGATGACTGAATTAAGTTGGGTGCAGGAATGAATTTATCAGAGTAAAATGAGGATTAAAGCCTTATTGTTATTTTGGAGACCATGTATTGGAGTCAATTTTCCATTTCATATCAAAATCCAGACTGAAAAGTTAAATTTGAAGGCTACTATAGTTACAACCCTGCATCCTTTACAACAGAAAATGGTTTCTTTCAGCAAGCTCTCTTGAACCAGAAGGTGATGACTGCATTAAGTATATTAAAGGCCAATCAAAAATACCCCTGACTTTATCTGTGTAACTTTCATGTCATGTATAGGTTTGTTGTACAAAGAAACATGCCATCTGTGGATTGTACTGTCTTTGATCTACAAGTGCTTTCAGGAACTATTCAGACCCCCTTCACTCTTCACTTTTCTTATGTTGCAGCCTGATACTACAGTAAAAAAAAAAAAAAAAAAAGAACAGTGTTATTCTCATTTACTCAGTACCCCATCATGACAAAGTGAAAACAGACTTTTGGATTTTTTGCAAATTAATTGAAAATGAAAAACCGTAATATCACATTTGCATAAGCATTCAGACCCTTTACAAAAACCCTTGAGTTTCACCCAGGTTCCTCCCATTTCTCCCTCTCTCTTCTGAGATGTCTCTACATTTTGATTGGAGTCTACCTGTGGTAGATTAAATTGAATGGACGTGATTTGGAAAGGCTCACACCTCTCTATACAAGGCCTCACAGCTGACAATTTATATAAGAGTAAAAACCAAGCCATGAGGTCAAAGGAACTGCCTACAGAGCTCATACAGGATTGTTGCAAGGCCCAGGCTACAAAAAATGCTGCGACGCCAAAGGTTCCCAAGAGCACAGTTGCCTCCATAATTCTCAAATGGAAGAAGTTTGGCACAACCAGGACTCTTCCAAGAGTGGGTTTCCTGGCCAAACTGAGCAATCAGGGGAGAAGGGCCTTAGTAAGTGAGGTGACCAACAACCTGATGGTCACTCTGACTAAGATCCTGGGATCCTGTGTGGAGATAGGACGAAGTTCCAGAAGGACAACCATCACTGCAGCCCTCCACTGATCTAGGCTTGGCAGAGTGGCAGAGTGGCTAGAGGGAGGCCTATCCTCATTGCAAAACGCATGAAAGCCCACCAAGAGTTTGCAAAATACTCCATGTGAAAGCCAAGCGGGCAACAATCCTGTCTCTGAGCTCTGCAGGCAGTTGCTTTGACCTCATTGCTTGGTTTTTACTCTGATATACATTGTTAGCTGTGAGGCTTTCTATAGAGAGGTGTGAGGCTTTCCAAATCATGTCCATTCATTTTAATTTACCACCTACATTAATTAAGTAAATGTGAATGTTCACTTTTTTATTTTGAATAAATTTGCAAAAATAGTAAAAAATTTGTTTTCACTTTTTCATGATGGGGTACTGAGAGTAGATTAATGAGAACAAAAATGAAAGTTTTTGGCTGTAGCATCAGGCAACGAAGAGGTTACTGTAATGTGAAATGAGGTGAGAATAATCAAGAGATGTGGGGAAAAGAACAATGCAGCCAAAGGACATTGCTATTTAGAATGCATTGGACAAAAATGGCAACGTACAGGTGAACATGTTTTTCAATTTTCTCTGAAATGTCGAAACCAAGCGTTTCTTTATACAGCATACAAGAAGACACTGCTGAATGGTGCAGGGTTTCTTCATGTATGAACTGTTCTGCTCACAAGAGGGCACCCTTGAGCTCTCACAGTGGCCATACTGTAGGTCTGAAGCATGCATGTTGCGTGACCCACTATAGTAAAGCCCTCTATGCTGTATGTGATATAATGGTTTATGAATAACTCTACTAATCCTGATAGTTTAGCCCCAGCTCAACTATTTTTTACCTTCCTTTGCAAAAAGATTAGTCCAACATAAAGAACCTGCTGAGTTACTTATAGCAGTACAATCTAAAAATAACACAGAAATCTATTATAATGACAAACAAATTAAAGAAAAACTTAAATGTTTTTATTAAAAAAACAAACATTTGCATTAAATTCAAAGGCAACTTTGTAACCTCAATTATTGTGACATACAGTGAAACATTTTTTGTCCAGATTTTGTACTCCCGCTCACTACTTAGCAATTAATTTTACTGCTCAGCTTTTTAAAAGTAATCCTGTATGTTTTTCATGGAGATTACAAGGGCAACAGCACAACACACGAAAAACGTCTACTTATTGTAACAATGTTAATGGCAGAGGAGGTTACCAACATGCTCAAGTTTTGTCAGAAATTGAGAGTTTTGCGGCATTCTTCTTAAGGAATTAGCATGAAATTGTTCATTCAATCATCTGACATGTTTCCAGCTGCCAAAAGACAAACCTGGAGCAGTTCAAAGTGCTCTGGCCAGAAGTAACTCATCCTGCTTTTCCCATTGTCCTTGACAGCTCTGCCAAACAACAGTCCCAATCAAATTTCCTGCTCAGTAAGCTCTTAATTCAATAAATCAAAGTGATTTATCCACCTTCCTGCGCAATCAACTCAGAGCCTGATGGGATCCTGAAAGCGACCTGACCTCCCTTCGCTCTGATCGCATCACCTGTTGATTTGACAATTAAAGAGCCAGGAAGTGAGAGCACAAGCAGAGGGAATAAGACGTCTTCTTTGCTTCCCTCATACAGAAAGGCCATATCTGCATGGGACTGCTCGGTTGGTTCAGCTCAGTCTGTGCAGTTTGACATGTGACTGAGCTCTTCATCAGTCAAGCATATAAAGTCCATTCTTTCCCCAACCACGCTGCCTTCTGAAATCCACCAAAGATGATTTCGATTGTCCACAAAGTCCCACTTTGTTTATTAAGGGCCTTCCACTTTCTTTGGTTGCTGTCCTCTGATGATGATTTCTAGGACGTTGGTGAGGTCCATCATCTTAGCGAGCATGTCCATGATGTCTGGGTGATCCCTGGCCCCGCTGATGAACTCCTCCAATGTCAGCTCACCTGGAGAGACAATCAGGAAAGAAGAAATAGCACCTGTTACTATTTAAAAACAGCCCCATTTTTGATAACCTTGACTGAAACACTCCTTACCTTCACCGTTGACATCGATCTTCTCGTATACAACAGTCACAATCTCTTCTGGAGGGATGTCATAACTTCTAGTGATATCTTGAATAGCCTGAAAGAAGTTTACACATTTAACTCAGAGTTAAATGGACATTCTGCTGCTAAATGAAGATCTTGTGATTTACATGCAAACCATGATCTTTAACAGGTAAAATATTTACAGAATCTACTTTAATAGTGAAAGTCTTAGCACCTAGAGGTTATGATATAATGTCGACAAGGTGGAATGGTGTCATGTAATCTATGGGGTGATTATAGTATGCCTTCTTTCGTGTGTGAAAAAGGTTATAAGCAAGGCCAATTATAGACCTTTGGTTAGGTAAGACGACCCCTGGATTATAAGTCATGTATGGGTCACGACCAGGTAAACCCCCATCTACTCATTCAGAGCAGCTAAGCTATGTAGTCCAGGACAGTGAGCTGCTCAGCTCCTCTTCTACAGTAATGACACACATAAGGAACTCTGACTTTACCTTGAATATAGTCTCCATTTCCTCCTTATCGATTTTCCCATTTCCATCTTGATCAAAGAGCTTGAAGTACCACTTTAGCTTCTGGTTGATTTCTCCTTTCAGTAGTAAACTTATGCCTGCAATGTATTCAACAAAGTCTATGTAGCCGTCCTGCAAAAAAAGGCATGAAAGATGCACTTAGTGGAAGTGATACAAAGACTTTTCTGGCCTGTCAACACCTTAAATTGCCTTTAACATGCATTAAATTTGAGCATTTTATCATTTTCTGCAAGGGATGCAGGAGCAGAGTAATTCCAGGGTAACAATGATCACATATTTTTGATGCACAATTGCTGACTTTTCATTTTAGGTTTTGTGAAAGAGTTAAAGACTCACATAGCAAACAAGGGTTTAACCTCACTTGATCCCTGTTAAAATGCCACAGATCTCTGTAATCTCCACAGTCCTTTAAATGATACCCTCTCGATAGTAAACAATTTGAAACAATGCTGCTCCTTCTAGTACAACAGAAATGATCTGAAGGTTTCCTTTGAGCATCAGGAATATAAGCAGCTTCCTCATCAGTTTGAAAAATACCAGACTTTTCAGGCTAGAATTAAATATCTTCTCTGCAAAATCTTACCCCATCCATGTCAAAGGTGAAGAAGACTTGGTCAACGTAGCTGTGTGCCTCCTCTGTCATACCGTTCATTTCCAGCATGGTTTTCAGCTCAAAGAGCGTGATGAGCCCTGACGGAGACTCTCGCATAAATTTGGTGTACCAGTGGTGCATATCCTCCTCCAAGATGTCATCCAGGCTGGAGCAGTGGGAGCCCATTGTTCCTTCAAAGGAATGATTTTGTCCAAAATCCTGCAGCAAGCCAGCAGTAAGGATGAGGTAAAGGAGGACAGTGTCCGTACGGATCAGCAGCAGCACTGAAGTCTGGCTGAAACCTCATGCGACGACAGCCTTAATCTTTAAGTCGTGGGACAGCCAAAAGGAGCGATAACCCCTTAATGGGATAAGTGCAGAAGTCTTCCTAGAAGCTCAGGGCATTGCATGCTGAATGACTGAAGCCCACTACAATCATAAAGCATGCAATCATGGCGTCAAGTTTACATAAATACAAGGTTTAATCCAAAAGTTGCCTATCCAGATCTGCCATATAATAAAGGGGCAGTGTTACATTTTTCTCCATATTTCTTTTTTTACTATTAGAGCACTCTTTCCATTGATATATATGTTTTCCTCTCACTGCTATAACAGGACCAATTTGGAGAGATCCACCCCAATCCCAGAACTTAATGCATGAACATAAATAATCTAAAAAAGTGACCATCTCTTATAGCTTTTCACCATTTCTTTCAGTGAGTTATGACACTAAGGGAACACACAGGGAATTATCCGAGGGAACTCCTCTGCAACCCCCCTTATCCTCTTTACACACATGAAGTAACCAAGAGATATTTCTGACCTACAAACATATATAAAGCCTCTTATGAAATATTACATAAAAGTTATTAATAACAGTGATCCTTATAGATGTACAAAGAGAGTTTACACTAAAATATATCAAAGGATCAAACATTTCTGTGTATTCTTAAGAAGCAAAACAATCAGTTTTTCAGAATTTGTATGATAATAAAAGTCTCTCAAATTTAAAATTTACCTTGTAAGTTTAAGTTTAAGTCGTATTTTTTAATGTCTTTTCAAAGATATACAGATAAAACAAAGGCAAAATGAAAATGATCAAAAATGCCATCATGTTGACTAAATAACACTTAACATGCTTGCTTTACTCTATGCTGGAGAGGGCTTATAGGTAGTAATTTTGCAACAGCATAACACTGGGCTTGTGTAGGTTCTCAGTGATGAATGGTGCATTCAGAGAGTATGCCAGACCCCCACTTCCCTGGATCTTTGCTGCGATGGCTCTACACCTTGTTAAATTAAATTGATTGGACATGATTTAGAAAAGCACATCTCTTTCTATTGAAGGCCACACAGCTGACAATGCATAGAAGAGCAAAACTAATCCATGAGGTCAAAGGAAGCCCCTGCAGAGCCCAGAGACAGGATTGTTGACTGGTATAGATCTGGATCTGGAAGAGGCTACAAAAAGTTCTGCTGCACCCAAAGTTCCCAAGAGCACAGTGGGCTCCATAATTCTTAAATGAAAGAAGTTTGGCACAACCAGGACTCTTCCAAGCGCGGGTTGCCTGGCCATACTGAGCAATCAGGGGAGAAGGGCATTAGTAAGACAGGTGACCAAGAGCCTGATGGTCACTCTTACTGAGCTCCAGGGATCCCGTATGGAGATGGGACGAAGTTCCAGAAGACAAATAAAAGCCTGCTTGGAGCTTGCAATAAAGCTGGCTTGGCTTTCACATGGAATGAAAATCAAGGTGCAGTGATTACCTCAGTAGAAGTTTTAGCACAAGCAGCAACCTCCAGTCCTGAAAAATGAAGCCAATGCAGAAGTGCAAAAAATTGCAATACCGCGAGTGTCCACTTCAGGCTGGCTGCAGGAACACCGAAAGTCCCATCTGCACACATGTTAAACAGCCGGTTTTGACACACAAAATAAACTGGTTGAAAGCCTGGTTCAAAACACCAAACGTGTCTCATTAGCTAGTGTCTTACTGTGCGCCCACTGTACGGGGGGTGAATTTTTTGTACCACAATCGTTTGGATTATATTTACGATGAAAGCTGATTGGTGCGTCTCATTTGATTGACAGATAGCTCGGCAGGCAGAGGCACCGTTTCTGTCAACCAGAACGCTAGCTAGCAGGCTGACAGGAAGTCGCGCTTAGTGGGCGTGCCACTAGGTTGATCCAAAGTTTGGTTGAGATCGCGATTTCAATATGGAAGCCTCCTTGGATTGGGCTTCAAGTGCTGTTTGAGTCCGCCTATTGTAAGCAGACGACTGACGCCACACAGGGTTTGTCCAGTTCTTTTAGTCTATGCTTTAGCATAGAGCCAGTTTTACTAGAGCTGGATCACGATTCTGTATGAAATAAAGAAGAAAAAAAAAGATTCAACACCAAAAGCTTATCATGATGTAAAAGATGTTTCTGCTCTTCTGCCTACATGCTTTGGCATGAGTTTGAGGGTCACAGGGGGAAAGGGTTAGAGCTATTGTGAGAGTGCTTGTATACAATGGCTGCTAGTGGTGTGATTACCTGACAACATTCCTCAGGGGTTAAAACACTGGAACAACCATGTATGTAAACAGTAACAGTGCAATTATTTTCAAGTCTAAGTGACTTTAAAAGACTAATGACATGGAAAACAATTTGCACGTATATAAATAAGCTTTGCATATTTTTCTCTATATTTAGTATTTTTCATCAAAATATGAGTGATTTAAAAAAACCATAAACTATTTTGTAAATCAATAAATGTTACTGGGAAAATACAACTTAATACAATTTAAAACCATTACTATACTATACTATTTAAATCAACTATACTATTACTATAATCATGACTTTTAATGCAGACATAGTCTGCCATTCAGTCATTTACATGTATGAGTTAATTAACCATTTTCAAGATTACTTCATTTTGTTTATATAGTACATATGTACTTCTCGGTGCATGAATTAAAAATCTTAATTTCAATCAATAAATGAAAATGAAGTGCTATTATTCACATAGTTGTTTGTGTTATCATGCCCATGGCTGTACTCTTACTATAGGATTATGATTTTTCAAGACTGTACATTTTTTATGAGTTCAAGGTTCAAGGTTCTTTATAAGTGCCCAAAAGGGTAAATTTGTTGTGCAGAGAGGAGTTCAGCATCTGAGAGACAAAAAAACAATGATTCACAATTCAAGACACAATCCACAAAATACATTAAAAGCTGACATTAAAATGCCAAAACAAACATTGAAGATTAAAACCAAAATCGTGCTCTAGACGACATCCATTCTAAAATAATACTCCAAAAGTGCTAAAGCACTTTGAAAGGCTCCCTAAAATAATACATACTCCATTCCAGTTAAAGTGCATCATCTTGTGCTTGAGTTGGTCCACTATAAACATGTCACTTTTACCACAAAAGGAAAACAGATTTAGTTATGTTATCATGAATTCTTATTTCTTACCTCAGCCACTGTTTGTAGCAAAAACGATGTCGGTTATGATTTAATCCGTTCATTATCAGCATGTTTTGTTCTATAATGCTTTGGCACAATAACGCCCAAGACCGGAGGGCATACGCGAGCGAGAAAGATACAAACAGCATAATGTATCAGCAAGAATGCAGACACACAAACAACGGGCCATTAGTCATAATATGAGCTGCTCTGTGTAATTTTCAGGTCTATCTCTTAAGTTTATTGAATCCTCCGCAGTCTGCTGTCTCGTGTGTCCAAGCCTCCGCTGGTTTAACTCACATTAGAGAATCTAAACAATGACACCCTGAGCCCTCAGCATCTCTGCTCTCCACAGAATAACGTTTACTATGGTTACAACAGCATCGCCACCACAACGGCGACGTATCACAATAACTGTAAAACAATACAAAAAATAACGAATTCTGTCCTCAACAAATATGCCATTTTCAGCCGGACACACTGATTAGATTTTTTTCTGAGTGCATGTTACCGCCACTAACTTACATAACTTTGTGGTGGCCGTAACTATCACCTTTGAAAACATAGTAATGGACAGCAGCTCTTTAGTCCGGGTGGGAGTGCTGTCTTGCTGCTGGTGGCGAATAGTTGCTAGCTCCCTCGAGAATACCTTATGTCATCGCTTCTCATCTCATCTAGTTTCATCCATCAGTGTCCAGCATCTTTCTCATCTAAGCCCTTAATCAACTATTTGAACATCTTTGCCATGGTTTAATGAACGTTTTCCTATTTAAGCCGAGCTAACATGCTAACACAGCAAGTTACCTCACCTCAAGCACCGTCAAGACCCGCCCACATCCCCTCTGAAATGCTGTTAACATTGGTTAGGTCAAGAGGGGTTGGTGAACCCTAACTCGAACATGAACCACAAACACAACAAATTCCTACAGAGCCCGGGAGGTGACATGAACATGTTTATTTTTAATGCGCGTGCGCGATTTAGTATCTTGCGCATTGTAGTATCTGGCGTGCGCGTTTTTTTGTATCTCCTGTGCACGATTTCTCACTATCTCACGTGCTCGTTTTATTCATATCTTGTCGAAACGATTTCTCTGTATCTCTCATGTGCATTTTACGTAATACGTATAGACTATTTCGCATGCAAGAGATACTAAGAAAATGCGCACACCAGATTCTAAATCACGCGCGTATAAAAAAAAAACATAAAATCTATGACACACCATGCTTTATTTTACAGCATAGCACTTCCTAATAACGAAGCGATACTTTTTGTCTGGTTTATCAGTAACTACAAAACACCTGAAGTACATAGTGTAGAACGTTTGGGGTTCTTAGCATTAACATTTGCATTTTAATGGCGCTTCTTCTGAAAGAGAACTTTTGCTGTTGTCCGTCAGCGTGTATTTACGTAGTCATTGAAAACAGCTATAGAAAGGCGTTCTACCACTCTACATTTCCATTCCTCCCTCTGAATTATTTGATGGGCCTTTCTGATAGTAAGGGGTTGGGTGATTGCTCCCTATAGGTGTCAAGTAATGCATAGCTTATAGTTTGCCCTCAGGTAATACATAAATGTATTTTTATTCTGTCAAGACAACATATGTCAACAATGTATAGCATTCGATTCATGCATATCCAGAAATAAAGTTCATGCATATCCAGAAAATATGTCCTTATCTCATTCATTTAACAGAAGATATGAGGGGGATGCATTTTTCTGCAGGGCTGATTTCAGAGCTGCCGACATTTGCATCCCCTATTCTTTGGGGCCAGCATGAGTGCTACATGTATTTAATTCACATGGTTCAGTTGACAGCAACTTATAATTCACACAGCATCATTTGATCCCAGAGTGTTCAGTACAGGAAATATGTGGAGGGGGTGCTGATTTTGGAGCTGCCGAGATTTGCATCCCCTTTTCATTTCCGGATAACAGCTTGCGCTATGTAGTTGTGTAATAACAGTTTTTCAGGTTAGTTAATGAAATGTTAACAGTAGAAACGAAATATGCTGTAATACAGATACGCTTTCATATTTAGATTTTTATTTGATAGAACTTCATTGTCAAAGTCTGCCATTTGTAACAACAGCTCCATGTACAACATACAGTATTAATTAAAGAATAGATTCAAAAATAGACATTTGACACAAATTTTTTAAAGCACTTGATTATTCACAGGCAGTGGCAGTTGGCCATATTGACAATAATGTGAGGCCTAACCGCCTATGAGGCCTTCAGTGCTCTTGGATCTGGGATAAGCTTTGTATTCAATTTTAGGATTGTCTGGTTTACAACAGAGGGCTTTATCCTGATCTTATTAAAACATCAGATAATAGGTCTGACTATTGTCAAAGTGAAAACAGGTTTCTACAAAGTAATACCAGTTAAATAAAAATATGTAAGGTAAAATACTTGACTGCATGGATATTAGCCCACTTTACTCATTAGAGATCCAGCCAATTGGTGCTACTAGTCTCTGAGTGCAGTGAATGTGTCTGAAGTGACTGTAGCTTAATGACACCTGTGTCTGGAAAGTCGAGTCACTGGTTAACCAGGATTCTTGGCTAACATTACATCATGAAGAAAAAAGAACACTCCAAGCAACTAAGAAAAAAGGCTACTGAAGTAAAAGTCAGGGGATGAATATAAGAAATTTTCCAAGGCACTGAACATCCTCCAGACATTACCTAGTAGAAATCTATTTTCTCTTCTTTTTTGTTTTTTTTTTTTTCAAAAGAGCCAAATTAATTTGACCATGGTTGATATATACAATCAATAAAGGGCTAAAGCTTCCAATGTGATGAATACTTTTATAGGTACTGTATATTAAGGCATCTGCATGCAAGGACTCATGCTTATTCCGTGTTCTTATTCTCTGAAAATAACTAGATGTAATCTGCCCAAAAAACAGGTTGTCCTCTTTTCTAATAGTTTTGATAAACTATTCTTGGGATTTTAATTTTTGATAAAAAGAATGCCTTCAGTTTCAACAGGATCTTTGCATTAAGGACAAAACTGAAGCCCTGATAATAACATAAAGATGCATATGAAAGTGCTTTATAATTAATCTATTAAGGTATTCTCGAAGCTGATAAAATGAATTATTTAAAGACTAAGTAACCTGAGATAGAGTTTGGCCAGTTAAAGCTTATAACACATTGCACAAGCACAGCTGAATGAACAAATACATGCATAAACAGCAGTGTTGATCCATGGCTGACCTTAGAGGATTATGTTTACATCAAGAGAGAGTTGTGAAGTCTGTTCAAACCAACCTAGCAATCAAAGCTCAAAGTACCTGGTATAGTAAATCTGGCTTCAGAAGATTAACATGTCTAAAAATAGCACAGAGGAGATGGACCACCAGTGACAGATCGCTGCCACCTCGTATCTAACCGCCTATCAGGTATACACAAATAGGATCTATGCTGCTGCCCTGTGCCATGCACCTGATCTCTCACTGCTGTCAACAGATTAAGAAAAGTGTTTACTCTTACAGATCAGACATCGAGACATGCACAGAAAATACACTCATTAACCCTAAACATAGCAAGTAGACGGCTATTAGTCGATTAATCCGCTCTTAACTTAAATGTTTAGGTCAGGTGTTGTTTATCCAAACATTTGCAGCTTTAGAAAGCAGGTGCTGTAAGCTTTATGTCAGTGATCATCAACTGGTGGCCCAGGGGCCTTATCAGGTCCCCAAGAGGTTCCATCTGGACCCCAGAAAACAATTGAATTTAGAAAATATGCAGAGGAAAACTATGTTGTGGTTCTAAGGGGATCTTAAGGATTTAAATCTATGCAGCTATTAAATTAACCCCCAAAGAGATGAATATTAAAACAGCTTTATCAAGAAAAACTTGACATTTGATCTGTTTTTGCAGAAATCAACCTCTAGGGAATCTTTAGATGCATGACAGAAACATCTCTATCATTCCTGCCCTGATTAGACCTACAGTTTTCTGTGTCAATCTCCTACGTAAAACTCTTATACAGTGAAACTTTTCCTGCCTGGGAATCAAAACAAAAAAAATGTTTTCCTGCACGTTTTGCACCAATTGAGATGAACCATATAACCATCAAAACCAGCGATGGATCACATAACCCAGGAATATGCAGATAAAATACCTCAATTACCTTGTGGCAGGCTGCTGAATAGGGTAATAGTGATGGATTTCACTGTTAACAACTACAAATGATGTGCATTTGAAAAGAAAATACAAATTCTAATATCATAATATGTTAATTAAACCATATTTATCTTATTTTAGTTTATTTAAAAGTCCCGCCTCCACAATCTCTGTCATGACTAAACCTGGCCCTTGTGCAAATGTAGCTAATGACCCCTGCTTTATTTACAATAATGAAATGCTAGTGTCTCTTTGAGATCACTGATGTTTAAACTTGAACTTTTGACTGGCATGTGACTGTCATGCACTCAGGAGGCACACGTGAAAAATATATTTCCCTTCCAGGAAAAAGAAGTCCAGGAGATTAAAAAAAAAAAAAAAGGGCTCTGTATTTACTGAAGATATGCTGGGAGTTAAAGTGACCGTGTTTCCACAACAATTGTACAGGTCATCAATAAAAAGCAGCTGATTCTGAGGGTTAAATCCCTCTAAATACGGTCCCCAAGAGAGAACAAGAAGTTTCTAAATTTGAGCATCATAACGTGGTTTTGTGTCTTCACAAAAAAATATTATATGCCAATTGAAGTGAAAGTGTAGCTTAATTACAGTGATGATTTGAGCTTCTCATCACACATCAGAGGAGACAAAATTCTGTAAAAGCATTATTTATTTTCTTTCATCATCACACATGTATGTAACATGATTGCTCTTACAAAACCACTCCCTTAAGATGTGATTATACCACAAAATAAACTGTCAAAAAAAGGCGGTTACTGTCTTTATTAACTCAGGCATCAAAACTTTCCAGAGAGTCTTGTGCCAGCAGACTAATTAACTACCATCTGCTGGAACAATCTCTCCTTGTTACCAGACAATTGGCATAAACTTTAACCACAGCTGTAATCGTATTAGAAGACAAACCTGTGGGCATTATCACTGACAGGAAACAAGCTTCTACTAAAGTACTGACACAGTTCCAGCTGATAAACATGCACAATGCCACCAGCACTATGCTTAATACAAGCTGCCATAACACATTTGAATTATTAAATTTCAATGTCCACTCTAGATGGATGGCTGCAGAGAAGCAGCGAAGGCAAGAGAGACAGCAGCAAAGGAGTCAGACTCTTGACTTGCATGTGGGACGTGCGCTCCCTCTAGTGTTCAAATAATGGAATATATTCAACAGGAGCTTTATATTAGTCCTCACAACATTTTTTTCCTGTAGGGCCTCCCTACTGGTTTCTAAAGGTGTTTCCACTAAGCATAAGTGGAATGACAGGGTGGCCTACAGGGCTTATAACCTGAATGTTTTCTCAAAAAGCCCCAAATCTTTCAGGTTGGTAAAAAGTATGACACTGCTAAGTGTTATGATTGATAAATGCTAAAACACATCATTTATAGAGACTAACAGTACCGTTAGTTTAATGGTATTGCAGTGACAGCAGCATCTTGATACTATTGTGGATGTGACAGTTTCAGACAATAGGTCTTTGGGACAAAAATGAAGGGATTTTTGGGGAGCAGTGCAAAGGGAAGCAGGAACTACAGTTGCATACCCATCATCCTTTGTGCTCCACTCACTGGCTTGATCTAACAGCGCGAAAATAGTGGATGCAACGTTTTATGAGGCTGAACCAAGTGACAAAGTTTTGAGATTGTGGAGACTGCAGCACATCTGACATGTGGACATTTTTTTGGTTCCTGGTGTCAAAAAGTGAGGAAGGAGAAATGGACAAACAACAGACAACATTCAGACACTGCCAGACTGTGACATACTTGAACATGAGTAACATGAAGAGCCAGCTGGAAAATTATCATGGGCAATGAAGGTTTTAGGAGGTTATTAAATATGCTGGAGTAAAAGTTTATATTTTTATATCATATATTAAGCCTAATGCACACCTACAACACTTTTTTCACATATTGTAATAATTAGTATGCAATTGTTGTTTAATAAATACTGATGTTATTCTTTTGCAAGTGTTCATTTGTTGTTTTTGGTTTTTTGATACCACAATAATACCATACTGTAGACTTGTTAGCGAGGTATTATCATATCATGAGATTTTGATACCATTACATCCCCAAACATTATAATATACAAATGAACTCTGCTGATCACAGCATGAAGATTTCATTCTTCTTGTTCAACTCAAAAAATATTTCTACTTTACTTTGAAAAGCTCGTACACCAGGGTGTGGGTTGCCTGGTGGTCTGGGGTGCGCCCCATGTATGTGGGTGACCTGGGTTCAGCTCTGGCCTGTGGCTAATTTTCTTCATGTCTCTTCTCCTTGTTTCCGACTCTATTTACTGTCCTCTACAAATAAAGGCATAAAGCCTCAAAAATATTGATCTAAAAAAGAGCTTATACACCTGCTGAATTATAGATAATACTTAAACTTTGTTTTGAATGAACATTGAAAAAATATTAATGATGGCTTTCAAGGGTGTTTTTTAGATAGAATGGCATCATTTTTGCCCAAATGCTTTTATTAAAGATTTGTTGTCATATTAAATGTATATTTGCATTAAATATTTTTTTAAAAAGTGCATATTAATGATAACAAGCAAGCATATCCGAGTAAGCATTCCCCAAATTCCCCCAAGTTTGGGCTAAGCCCCCACATATCTAACACTTCTGTCTCCACCCCTGCCACCAAGCAGCCTAGTTCAGTTCAGTTTTTGTACAGTGCTCAATTATTTGTTTTCCACTATCAAAAACTAGGAGAGGTATCAAAATAACTAAAAAAAATGGGCAAACACAAAACAATCCATGTTTAAACATCTCCTAGATTTCAAGAAAATAATGCAGCTGTCAAGTAAAGGTACTGTTGGCTGTTGAAACACAATTAAGATCAGGATTTTTGTTACTACAAGGTGCCATAGTGTACCAGACCAGACCACATCGCTCTGTGGAAACACACCTCCTGAAAAGCTATGACCCCCCAGGACCTACACAGAAAAAAATAATAATCATATTTAACAGTTTTCATCAATATAATCCCAATGGAGTAGGCCCACAAACACTTGTTCTGCCAAAAGATCTATGTACAATAATAATAGCCCAGACCCTAACCCCAGGAGGGCCCAGACCCCAGGTATTACAAAACCATCACACTGTTTAAATCTTTGGCCATTTAGACACAAAATGCATTCTGAATTTATCAGCGTAGTAAAGCATAGCATAGCATAGAATATTTTGATGGGCATGCAGCTTTCTGTCATACCTTTTTTCCCTGCACAGTTCTTCAAGGCTGATTTTCATAAGGTGTTTGCTGCGTCCTAGGCAATTATTTTAAGAGCTGCCCCCAGTTTTGGTTTGCAAATCATGTCTGGTGACAGGAATTATTGGCACAGATATGCAAATATAAACACTTAAATTTTCTTTAAAAACACAAGTATCCCACCACAGGCTCTGACTAACTGGGTATACAAAGATCACAGTGATAGTACATCATATAAAAAATTATCAGCAGTAGCATTTAAAAATACTCTTACATGAATACATTTTCAAAAAAATAGGCACAGTAATACTTAGTAAAAAGTTCTCCCATGAGTTAAATCAATCTGCCCTGACAGTAGACAGATGTCCAACTTACTTGACAATTCCTTTACCATGGATTGATTTTAATTAAGATCAGTCTTTAAAGCCTATTAAGCAGATCAGATCATTAGATCGTCCGTATGACCTACAGACATAATGAGCTTACGTGGCTGCAGTCATGAAGTTTCCTGTGGATAAGCTGCATCACATGCAGCATTTCTGCATGCTCGTGGGAGAATCTCACAGACGTTTGACAATAAAAGCTACAAACACGCCTCACAGAGGGTGGTTTGTTAAGTGTCTCACCTCAATGACAAGGTCAACATTATAAGGGGATTTTCCAGTCTATCGGTGAACTTTTCACACTACTGTCTCACAAACATGATGAGAGACAAGGGGTCGATATACATCTGCCCTGACTCATCAGACTCCTGGTCATACAGAAACTGCCTGAACACGTTGTAAACCATTTCCCTGCTCAGGATAAAGCCCCTCAGCTGATCTTGGTGTTCTTCAGGCATGAGAAATTTCAGCTGGTAGTCAGCTATGACTGATCCGTTCCTGCGGGGGAGTAAAACAAAACCACCAAAGCTCAGCACTTTTTTTTTTTAACTTTAAAAGCAATGACAGGAAGTACACATGCTTTGGTTTCATGTTTTTTGTGGATATGTGTCCAAACCACTGAGAATGGTGTGTTTTTACCTGAAAGCATATATCTCAGCTCCTGAGAAGTAGCGTCCCAGAGCAGGCGAGGATCGGTAGAGGTCAGCAAGCTGGGTGGAGCAGGATGAGGCATGTAGAAACAAACAATGAGTGTGAAATGTTTCTGGCTGATACCAACCTACTTCTACTTCACATCAGCTTTGTTCTATTCAATTCTCTCTACAGAAAGAGATCAACACAACCACAGAGGGTTTAAATTTCTAACAACAGCACAACAGGTTTTATTTTGAGAATCTAGAGGCATTTCTGTCACAGGGAGCGGAACGGCTTGTCTCTTGTGGATCTGATTTGGCTAACAAAACCATTTACTTATTCTAATTTCAATTAACTGCATTGCTGTGCATAACACAGCTTTAATCCAGTTGCTCACTAACTAAACTACCTAACCACTTCATTAGGTACACCTTTCTTGTACTAAGTTGGATTCAGTTTTGATTCAGTTCCTTTATTCATTTTCTTTACTCTTTATGACATACTGGCACATCAAGACTTTTTAAAAATCTTGATGATTACAGCTTACAGCTCAAAAATCCTCTATCTCAGAATTTTAGAATATGACAAAATATTAGTCCAAAACAGGATTTATAATACAGAAATGTTGACCTTCTGGTCTGCAACAATGCAACATAGCATGGAGGCAATCAGTACGTGGCACTGCTGGAGTGTTATTAAGCCAAGGTTGTCTCATAGCAGCCTTCAGGTTGTCTGTATTGTTGAGTCTGGCGTCTCTCATCTTCCTCTTCACAATACTCCAGTGATTTTCTGTGGGGATCAGGTCAGGCCAGTTGGCTGGCCAGTCAAACAAAGTAATACCACAGTCAGCAAACCAGTTTCTGGTAGTTTTGGCTTCACTGTAGACGGGTGCCAAGTCCTGCTGGAAAATGAAATCAGAATCTCCATAAAGCTCCACAGCAGATGGAGGCGTGAAGTGCTCTAAAATCTGCTGGTAGATGGCTGACAGCGTTGACTCTGGACTTGATAAAGCACCGTGGACATCAGCAGATGACATGGCATCCCAAACCATTACTGAATGTGGAAACTGAAAACACTAGACTTCAAGCACCTTGGATTCTGTGCCTCTCTGATCTTCCTTCAAACTCTGGAGCAGTAATTTCCAAACAAATGGATTCCTAAATTTACTTTCATATGAAACCAGGATTTTTGACCACTGAGAAACTGTCCTGCCTTTTTCCTCCCTAGCCCAGGTGAGACGCTTATGGCGTCTGTTGTTCAGGATTGGCTTGACTCTATGAACACAACACTTCCTGGACCTTTCTGTGTGGTGGCTCTGTCTGATGCACTGACTCCAGCCTCAGCCCACGCCTTGTAAAGCTTCCCTAAGTTCTTGAATCTGCTTTGTTTGACAATCCTCTGAAGGTTGCGCTCATCCCTGTTGCTTGTGCTCCTTTTCTTACCACACGTTTCCCTTCCAGTCACCTTTCCATGAATAAGCTTTGATACAGCCTCTGAGAACAGCCTGCACTTTCAGCAGTGACCTTCTGTGGCTTAACCTCCTTGTGAGAGGTGTCAATGATCGCCTTCTGGACAAGGGTCAAGTCAACAGTCCTCCCCATGATTGTGGTTGTGTGTACTGAACCAGAATGAGAGAAACTGGACTTTTCCACAATATTCTATTATTTGGAGAGAGTGGATTTTTGATTTCCCTAAGCTGTAAGCCATAATAATCAAGATTAAGACAAAATAGTCTTGAAATATTTAACTTGTAGAAGATGGATCTAGGATAAATAGAAGACTTGCTTTTTTAATGAAATCCCAGCAAAAAATGAACTTTTTCATGATATTCTAATTTTGCAGACTCAACCAGGGGCTGGAAGGTTCCTCTGAGATTTTTCTCCATATTGATATGATCTAGGAATGCAAATTAGATTGGATATTTGATTCCCTGATTCCCTATTCCCTGATCAATTTTTCCTGAATCATTATTGATTTAAATACTGCTAAATAAACATAGGCAAGACTTAAGACTTCAGTCCTTAAAACTCTTTAAAGTTTAAAGAATGAGGATGAAATAGAAGAAACAAGCTTCAGCTGATGTTTTTTTTTATTGCTCTGCATATGACCAGTATTTACAGCTATTATATGGACTGAAAATATCAGCTGAAATGCTCATATCTGCAAATACTGATGATTGACTTTTTAAGCTAATCCATGCCCAAACTGGTATCATACTGATCATATTCTGCATCCCAAATAGCATCCAATATTTGCACAGATTTGTCTGCTTCACATCAGAAGTTGCAGCAAAAATCTAGACTCATCAGACCAGGCAACATTTTTATAGTCATGCATTGTCAGATTTTGGTGAGCCTGTGGGTCAGAGGTTGGTGTAAACAACATAAAAGCATGGATCCATCTTGCCTTGCAGCAATGGTTCAGGATGGTGGTGGTGCAATGATGTGAGGATTTTCTTGCCATATTTTGGGCCCCTTAGTACCAACTGAGTGATGCTTATAGCAGACTTTTAGGGGCAGGTCTGCACATTAACCATGCCTCTTCCTGCATTTCCATAAATTCAAGCCTGACCATTCCCCTCTCTATTGTTCTCACATTTCTCACCCACCCCTTCCTCCCTCCACTTTTCTCTATTTCTCACTTGCCTCCCATCTATAGGATAACTCTGTATGACTACAGTGTGCCGATCCTCTGAAGGCTACTTTCAACAGGACAACACCCCATGCCCCAAAGCTCAGCCAAACCTTTTCTTGAAGGTCAGTGGCGAGTGTTTGACTCTCGTTTAAGGACAGGGTGAAGAGTTCCTCCTTGAAGGCCATGTTGGGCAGCTGGAAGCTCCCGTTAAAATAAACAGGAAACTTAAACAATATTGGGTCGAACTTTTCATCCACGTCCTCATGGATTGCTGCACAAAAAGGAAATTGCAGTGTTTTATTCTTAGAAAGAGTGTACAGGATCTTTGCACAAAGTGTTTACATTGTAGCTGGAGCATTTTAAAGTAATTTACACTTTGGCAATTAGCCACTGATGTCCTTTAACACTATAACGTATAAAAAATGACCTTTATATATAACAGCAACTTAAAGATATTTTAGATATTTATCAACAGACTTCTCACTGTTTATGCATGCGCTCTTTATTATTGTAAGCACCATTTAACTCTCTTTAACATAGAAATGAACCTTACCTGAGCAGATCAGCAGCGAAATTATAATGGTAGCAATGATGAGGACAAAGACGAAGATGATGGCCATCCATAGTTTAACTTTCCAACAGACGATCTCATTCAGCTCCCTCTTTATTCTTCTAACCTAAGAAACAAAATTAAATGCCTTTTAAGGTATGGCTTCAGTTATGATGGTTCTAGCAGAGCATGACGTTTGTGTCTTAGAAAAAATACAAAAAAAGCATAAAAACAACATTCAAAGTTGGGAAAAATGAAGGAAAATTAAGAATACATCTGTGTTTCTGGGGTTAGAGACTGATATTACTACAGTTAAACTGTCCTCTTTGGTGTCTCACAGGAAAATGACTAAGAGTGTTAGCACAAAATAACCAGAAGTTACAATTCCTTTATTTTAGGAATAGAAAGAAACACAAAAAGAAAACAAACACTTTCCATTATCTTAAACGAAAGTTTTCATACCTCCAAAGAAGCCATCCCATGTGTCCTTTGAGTTTCTGCTGCATCATCAGAATTTAGAATCTCCCCATTATGACCCTGCCAAAAAACAGAAATGACAACTGAAGCTCTGTCCTCATACACTTCACTCTTACTAGATGATTAACTAGGACTATGTGGGGATTTTGTCACTATGAGTTTTGTTTTGTTTGACCTTTTTGTTGTCCACGCATCGATTGTGACCTGTTATTAAAAGGTTTCGATGGTACACATGTACAAGCAAAAAAATCTGAGTATCATGGAACAGTTTGTTTTTGCTGTTATTTAATAAAAAAGTAAAAACCCTTCCATTAATTCTTTTTTTTCTCATACAAAGTGACGTATTTCAATAGTTAATTTTAAATTTTGTGAAAAATATGGCTTATAGCTCATGAAAATAAAAAAACACTATATTGAGGTATTAGAATTTTAAATAACACCAATTAAAAGATCTATAATAAAGAAATGCTGACAGTTTGGAGAATTATGTTCAGATAAGCACTCAGGGGTTTATAAATTGCAAACCAGACCAGGTCAGTTTTGACCAACAAGAGTGATTATTGCTGCCTTTAGAAAATATACAGTATAGGCAGAGATAATCTGTTAGCAAAGGCTCCTCCTAACAGATCTTTATGTGGATTTTTTTACTGAAAAGTATTAAAAATGTGATAGAAATACCGGCCATAAATTCAAAATAAGGTGTCAAACTTGCATGAACGAGTTGAAATGCAGTTAGCAAAAGTGATGCAAACACAGGATACAGTGAGACTTTGTGCTTTCTTTGAAAACAGTTGAAGTAAACTGGATCAAATGAAAACCTTTATACCTCTCCTGACGTATTTCCCAGGCTCCTTTGAGGCTCTGCTGCGTGGTCGGGGGGTATCGCCTCTCCATTACAACCATCAACCTGAACAAAACATAACAGACTTGTATGTCACTTTTCCCATGCAGTTTACAACAGAGAGATTATTTGTTCTCCAGATCTGTCAAGTGTGTTGTCAAACTTGCTTTTCTCTAATAAATAACGATGCTGAACAAAAGTAGTATGCAGGATTTTCTTTTTTCAAGGCTTGAACTATCAAAACTGGCAAGACTACCCCTGCACATGTATGAAAAAAGAGGTTAAGGTGCCAAAATTTTGCCACGGTATTGTGCAAGGCGTTTGCTAGCAGTATGGTTTCATGCCTCTCTTATGCAAACAGATGTCGTCATTGTATGTCTTCAGAACTTTTCATAACTATTAATCACTAAAATAGCAAAGGCTGCTTTCTTTTAAAACACCTGGAATCAAATAAGTATCAATAATTTCAGACAACATCTACATTTAGGAAACATAAGGTATGTGTTAGTCATCTCTTAAACAGATGCTACGTGCACAAAACAAACACAAGGTGTAAAACAAGATAAAGACGATAGAGCTTCACCTTTATGGAAAGCAACTCATCTGTTTCTGTGGCTTCTGGGTCCATGCAGGCCACACGGTCTCCATTACTTGCTGTCACCTAAGATCAGGTAAATTTCCCAGAGTATTATCATGAATTTCAATAAAACAAAAGGGCATTTTTGTGCAAAATGATGTTGGAGATTTGACAAAGCATTATTCATAAAATAATCTCTTAGTTCATCACTACTTACGAATGATTTGTCAAAAAAAAACAGAAGAAACTGTGAATTATGTCCACCAGTATTTATCCTGATTGTTTTATCATTAAGAACACTCTAGTATTATGTGATAAAACAAAGAGAACACTTACATATACTACCTAAGGATAATTAGTTTGTATGTTTATGATTTCCTGTTATGAAAATGATAAATCTGTAATAGAAGTTGCCAGCATTAAGCCCTGCATCTTCACTCATCTGATTAATAGTTTCAGCTCTTATCTTATCTGGAAATAAGCAGAAATAAGTTAACAGACTATATTAGATAAACATGGATATGCTTAGAAGTATAAGCACAATTAGTAGATAACTTTATCATCATCCTATAAGCCTCTTATTGACCCTGTAATGGTTATTACTCTTACAGTTATAGAGAATATGCTGAAACTAATTTAAAACAAGGACTTACCCGTTCTTCTGTCACAGTTGCAGCTCCCGGGTCCCCATTTGTCCGAGTATTTTGCATTTCCACGTCCATCCTGGGTCACCTCCTTGTCCAAGCGTTATATTTTCAGCCTGGCGGAATCCCAACCCGGAAGTGTCTTATAGTTTTAAGTTTTGATATCGAAACCGCACAGACCGCAGGTTAAAAAAAGGCACCGGAACCTCAAAAAACAACAGCTCACCCGGCAAGTTCACATTATCAACACCTGACAGCTCGTGGAACTGTGCTTTTCACACGAGGACGTGTGTCTTGTCTCATTCCCTGCTGGTCCCTCTTCGCCAGGCAGACAGGTGAGTTCCTTCAAGTTTCGGTGCTGACGTCAGAAGGCGTTGTCAAGTGAGGGAGGTCAGGACGGCTGATCGTGACAGTCTGGTGCTCCAGCAGCGCCGTCGACTGTATTTCCCTGTAAAATCTACTGTAATTACGACATGAAGGCAAATTCAGGCCAAAGTGAAAGCTAACACTGGGTGTTTGTCTAAAGGTATTTGAAACGCAAACAGGTGACGCAGTTATTTTAGCGCGGGTTAATGCCTCGAGGATTTTATTAGATCAATATTTACTTAACCAAATAAGGATCCTCATGATAGCAGAAATGCCTCTATGGGGATGTGGTTTAATTGTACTTTTTAAATATGAGGAATAATTCAAAAAGATGCCTCAAACTAATGTTTTATTTCACTTAACTTGTTTACATAAATACGATAAGGCCATATTTAAACATCTGTCAATAAAACAAATCTAAACAGGAACCTCGGATTAAAATTATATTTTTTTAAACTGAAAGCAGCATATCTATAGCTCGCATCACTGACACGTGACATCTCCTTTTGGAAACTTTATGTAAAAATATTAATTTCTAAAAGTATATAACCTATTTAAACACTGACATCTCAGAATTTGAAGGCCTTTTTTCTAGCATTAGAGCACATAAGTTATGTTGTAATGTTCAAGGGAAGCAAGACGTTTTTAGGTGGAAATGCTGTTGCAATAACGGCAATTTTATATATATATATATATATATATATATATATATATGGTCACCAGCAGGGGTCGACACAGGCCACAGGTGGAAATCACAGGCTAAACATGAACTACTGACATGAAGAAATCAGATATTCTTTCTCTAACTCTCTCTTAAATAAGGAAAGAGAAGTGTCAAACTGGTAACTGACTCTGTTGTTAACATTTTTTATTTGGATCAGCTGGACCCCTGAGGAGGGCTTAGAGCCCTTTGAATTTTGCAGAAATCCTGGGGCCTTTAACACCAGAGACATCCCCTGCTTCTAATGAGCTGACTTGAACTGGTTGTATAAGGGCCACAACAAACAACAATGAAGACAACACTCATTTCATGTTCATATTAGATTTGTGGGAAATTATTGCAATTTTGAAAGACCTTCCTTCAAACATAATAAACCCCTGCAAATCTAATAGTCATTACATTTGAGGGAAATTGGAAATTACATTTGCATTAGGCAACTGCTATTACATTTATGGGACATTTGTAACATTTTGGGGATTTTTACATTGCTGTAGATTTCTATCATGTTTGTAGGTTATTATGCTTGTGGACAGTTCTTACATTTGCAGGAGCTACAAGCATCATGGAGCAAATTATGTGACCCGTGCAAAAACTACTAAGCAGGTAATAGTGTATAGTTGCAAAGGGCAGTTATAAGGTCAGCTGCAATCCAAGGTTAAGCCCTGATATCTTCCAGTTCAGCTCTTCCTCCAGCTCTCTTCCATGTAACAGGGCAGGTAAAAGTAACTTTCTTTTTAAAGTTATTATCTCAAACACAATCATCAGGTTGCTAGTTTAGTTTAGTTTAGTGTATATTTTTGCAAAAATGCTTCGTTTTATTTTAGTTTTTATTAGTTTAAGTGTTAGTTTTAGTCTTCTTGGCAATTTCAGATACCGATCAAGGGTGAGAACCAAAAGGGCTCATCACTTTTCATTTATTTAATTTTGATGTTTGTATATTACTTAAAACCAAAATTTACCAATGTATGAAGTCTTCTTCAATCAAATCAGCGGATTTTACTCAACTAAGGAGATTTTGTCTTTAATTCAATTTTATTTTAGCTAGTTTTGTATCACAGAATTTAGTGTTAGTTTTCATTTTTAGCTTAGTTTTGATTTAGTTTCAGTTAACTAAAAGGATTTTTACATTTTAGTTTTATTTTTTAGTCAGTTTTAGTTAACTACCAACGTGTTCCCTTAAGTATAAATACAAGTGAAAACTGTGTGTTTAGATGTGTTAAATCCCTTACAGAATCATGAGGTATGGATAAATATTACAAACACAAACAGAATTCAGAGAAAATGACCATTTGAATAGAATGAACATAGAATTGGTGAGCATGTGAGTCAATACGACTCAGTTGAGTCTGTAATCTCTTTAAATCTCCTTTTAAAGTGCACTGTTATCAGAGACCCTATCCAAGGTTTGATTATTAAGTGTTTTTTTAATTGAATTCTGAGTTCTACAATTTTTCAAAATAAAATTTAAGGCTTAAATGTTTGTTTTTTTATGATTGTCCCTGTGTTTATGGAGGGAAGAGCCTGTCTGGTTTATGTATTAAGTTTTTATGTATTACTGACCATGTACAGCACTTAGTAGCTTTACTGTGTAAAGTGCTCTATAAATAAAAGTTATCATATTATTATAAACATATGAATGACTTAATCAGACAACATCTGATTTTTTTTTAAGTTTGATTAGATAAAAACCTTTGAATCAGGGCATCAGAAATCATTAAGCTGTTTTCTTTTTTTTTTTTTTAATTTTATATCTTAACAATATAAAGCAGAACTGAAATAATACAACAGAAAAAGACATAAGCTGTATTCTTACACTTCCTCTGTGCACATTAGTGTGCACCTCAGCCACAGTATTTTCTGGATAATGACAGTCAGCTCTCCTGCGGTGGTTTTAGTTCTTCAGAGTTAAGCAGCACCTCTTATGTCCACTATGTGGTGCCTTCATACTCAACCACACTAACATGCATTATGTGGTTTAGCGTCACATGTTGACCACACCGTTGTAAGTGCTATGACTTGGACTTAAACCTCCTATGGGGGGTTTAAGCTCATTATGTAACAGACTGAAATGTATACTCATGACCTGTAAAGTAAAGTCAAGCCACTTCCTGATTCTGGTGAAACATGGAAATTCAACACGTAGACATACTTCAACCAAAAATCAAGGTTTCACAATATTTTATTTACATTTGTAAAAACAATAAAATATGTACATATTCATCTCTTCTCTTTAGTAAAGTTTGGTGCAGTTTTAAGAGCACATTCAACCCCTCAAAAATGCACTTCATTCAGAAAAGGAAGAATAACAATCAAAAGGATTCCATAGCAACAGCCTCGTGAAAACATACATTTTTAAGGAGTTGTTGACGGCAGCAGTAATAAGAGACATTAGCCAGTAACAATAAAGCCTTTGGCTTTACTTAACTGAAGATAAGAAAGCATTAATCATGGCAATTATCCCAGCAGATGAGACACAGCTTAGAAAATTTCTGAAAGGCCTTCCATATTAAATATATTCTCTGATATTTATCACTCACTCATTTCAATGTTACAACCCCAAAATAAAACCATTTAGAGGTAAGTCAACTTTGTCTTTCACTTAAAAGAGGTTGTTTATTTTCCTAATAGAAGGGATGCACAATATTATTAGCATAATATTGGTGTTGGAAGAAATGGCTTAAAAAGGGAATTTTAGTGGCATTTCTGTCTATATATACAGCTGATATATCAGCCATAGATGCTGGCAGAATGTACAAATGTACCGTAATGCTTCACTTTATAAGTTAAAGCATTAAATTTGTGGACTTTAAAGCAGAACCCTGCATATATATGCGTAGGTTTCTGCAAAATCAGCTCAGAAATATTGACTGAAATCCAACATAATGCATCTCTGCTCAATATTATGTCACATAATTGCTGATGACCTTAGCCACCCAACAGTAGCTTCTTAATTCAGATATTTTGAAGAATACAAAATAAAGCAAGCAAAGAAAAATACGAAAACAAAAACATGGTCATCAATTGCCAAAAACACATAAACTAGATAACTTCCCAAGAATTATCAGTCTAAAGCTATTATGATTTATGATGTGATAACATTTTCATCTATTAATTTGTGAGGTCAAATAATTAAATTGCATGTAAGATTTCTGAGAAAGAAATGCACTCTCAAAAAGTCTTTGACATGAGTCAAATCACAGCAGAAATAAAGAAAGAAAATAATATTTTTCAGAATAAAGAGTCCGGTCATTCGGACAGCATGACACAAATCCCCTCTGTCAGATAGTCAGAGTTTTGACTTTAATGCTTATTTTCACCTGCAGAGAACAGCTGCTTCTCAAACCCTCCAGTGTTTATAGACCTGTTCTTCTGACGACAGAAAGGGGGCGACAGAGGAACTTAAAGCCAGTACCAAGACATTTAAAAAGCTTTCCTGATGAGTATTTTCATGGAGTGATCTTAGTCAAAGCACTGATAGATTTTTATATATATTTCTCTCTTGAATTAAAATTCACAGCTCAGAGCCCACCACTTGCTTCTTGGATTCCTCCTCCATCTCCTCCTGCACTTCCTCTATCTTCACAGCACCTCCTATTTGCTTAGACTCTGACGGCTGCTCTTCTTCCTTCTCTGAGGTCTGAGCTTGTGTTGTTTGGTGCCCCTCTCCCAGCTCTCCACCATCACTGGGGTCACTCTCCTTCTCTGCTTTGCCACAGTCTCTGTCCTCTTCGGTTTCTATAAGGCTGCATTTGTCTTCCTCTGCTGGGCCATTGAAAACCTGGTCTTGGTCGTTTGCATTTTCCTTTGATGGGCTGTCAAGTTCACATGGGGACAGAGGACTTCCGAAGATGCCCGCCTCATCTCCAGCTGACCTCCTGTGCTGGCGAGTGGGCGGACGTCTTTTGAATGACAGTCGTGCACGAGTCTGTGAGGGGAAAAGTGCAAGAGCCAAAAGGAAATTCAGATCATGTTTCAACAAAAATGATTTTTTTAAACATCAATAAATGTCTTAATGCATAAATTCTGATGAGTTTTTTAGTCTTATCGGTAGGTGCGTGAGAGCTGTGCACAAATGGCACTTCAGGATTCTTAACTAGGCTAAGGGGATTACACTTTCAATCCGCCTTTCAGCAGCATCCATGCACTACAGGGGCATCTTGCTACAGCTTATCTGAGACCTGCTTAAACAGAAGACTCAGGACACCAACTGAGAAACACGTCAGTGTGGACCATGCCATGTGTCCGGCTGTGGCGTCATCGCTCACTTAGCAAATAGTGTGGGAAACACTGAAGGGGCTCAATATGACAACAAGCTATTTCTACTATTTGTGCCTTAAGCTTGTGCAAAAACATGCACAACTACATGAAAGATAAGCGATATACTTACCACTCAAATAGTGGATTATCACAAATATTGCATAACTAAATGTAAGGTTACTGGATATTAAAGCTAAGATCAACTGTGCTGCAAGATGAACAGATTTGTGCTAAAGAGTGTCAGTCTAATGTGCAGACAGCATAAGTCTGTGCTCACCTTGTTAAAGCTGGGCAGCGGGGTGCCCTCAGGAGGGTTGCTAAAGCTGACAGGATCCTCCTCTTCACTGGACTGATGTGACGGCCGCAGGTTGGGACTCAGGGGGCTCAGTGGGCTGCATGGTAAGGCAGTTGGAGGCGAGGTTGCCGGCTGGAGGTTCACATCAGGACTTTTGGGTGAAGGCAGCAGAGATGTAGGTGACAGAGCGAGGTTGGCCTGGGGAGGGGGGAGAGAAGATCCTGAAGCCTGGGCACTGTAATCTCTTTAAGGACATTGTGTTCAAATGAGATCTATCAAAGAACAGCCCACATTTGCTACACTTATCATAACCAATAAAATAAAATAAGACACATTCTGATATCTGGGAGAGGAAATAAGCTTTGGCAATAAATCAAGCCTGACAGTGTATAAATGAGCCTTGAGAAACATTAAATTTCCCACAAGAGACACAACAACCCTATCAAACTTTTACATTTTGTTTTAAAAATATAATTTTCATACTTTGCAAGTGCTGTCCAAGTAAACATACTTTGCCTCGTTATGCAGGTCATCTTTCTGGTTTTCCTGCTATAAGCACGTCCCCACATTCCCCCTGAGTGCCAGAAACAACATCTGCACACCCTTAAGCAGGCCGACTTTGTCGTCACATGTCAGTTATTACTCAGCTTTTTCAAAAAACATCATGATTAGACATTTTTTCAAGCATTTCACAACCAAATAGCTGATAAAATAAAGGCCTTTCCCCTACGTGTTCTAAACAAATCCTCACTTTTTCCCCCCATTACAACCCCTCTTGTATTTAGCCTGATTTCTATGGCACACAGAACTTTAGTTACTCCCTAAACCCTTGCTGAAATCCAGCAGACCGAGTCCTACCTGCACAGGAGAGAAGAGGAAGAGAGAGAAGCGGCAGCCCTTTTGTCCCATCGCTGCCCACCGTGTAAATTAACAACTAAAGGAACGATGGTGGTGAGTTAGAGCCTCACCAGAGGCTGAGTGGCCGTTGATCCTATTAGGTCATTAATCTGAGCCGATTGTAGCATCAGGACGAGCCCTCCCTCCCTCTCACAGCATGCAAGCTGCTCAGGCACCAGAGTCAAATGAACAGTAGGGGGCAGTAATGCTTTAAACATCCTCGGACTCTAAACTCTTCCTAGAAAAACCTGAAGTATCCTTAGAAAGACTAGATTTCTTTCCTAGTCCCTTGGAAAAAACATGACCAGTATTTACCTGAAGTTTCTCAATGATGGCAGAGTTCCTTGTCTTTACTTTGAAGGGATTTGAGGAAACATTATTTTTCTGCAAGAAAACAGAAAAGAGTTAAGAAACAGACCAAAGTTATGACAACACCCATTCAAAACACGGGGAACTGTTAGAGGTGCTTAAATACAGACATTACACAGGACAGTCCACCTACACACTACAGTGTTTAGCTGAAGCAGCACACAAGTGGAGAAATAATCCACTGCACAACAAAACTGACTTTACTGTGAGCTTATTGTGAGCAAACAATGAGTTTGACCTGCAGCTTCTTTGGTTTAACACAGCCGCTCTCATTCAGTAGCATAAGGATAGAACCTTCATCTTTTTCACATTCAAAATAAAAGAGAAGAAATGCTGTTTTGTCTTTGGCCCACAGAAAATGTTTACATATTCATCATCCTTTAATCTGATAGAATCCGACAGCCATTGATGGAACGTTTTTCTGCCTCACGTAATGGAAAAAGTGTCAAATAATGTGAGAAAAATTTCATATCCGCCTTTGTGGTTCCTGATACACTATATAGACAAAAGAATTGGCCACCTGACCATTACAACAACAAGGACTGTAATGATACTGTACTCAAATACGTGTATTTTAATAAGGAGTGGACCCCCCTTTTGCACCTATTACAGCCCCCACTCTTCTTGGAAGGCTTTTCACAAGATTTTGTAGTGTTGCTGTGGGAATTTGTGCCCATGCATTCAGTAGAGCATTTATGAGGTCAGGAACGGACCCCCATGTGGCTGCCAAACAGAGTAGCGTGGTTCGTCACTTTACAGGACACCTTTCTGTTGCTCTAAGGTCTAGTGTCGAGGCGCTTTACACCACTCCATCCGACGCTTGGCATTGCACTTGGTGATGTGAGGCTTGCATGCAGCTGGCCACCCAGAGAAACCCATTCCATGAAGCTCCTGCTGCATAGTTTTTGTGCTTACATTAATGCCAGTGGAGGTTGAGTTGCTGTTGTTCCTACAAGCTTCCACTTTCTAATAAAATCACTGTGGAATATCCAGCAAGGATGAAATTTCATGAACCGTCTTATTTTAAAGGTGGCATCCATCACATCCATCCACATTTGAAGTCACTGAGCACTTCAGACCCATTTTGTATAACATATGTTTGCAAATAGAGACTGCATGGTTAAGTGCTTTATTTTATGCACCTGTGGCAACAGGTCTGATTAGAACACCTGAATTCAACAGTTAACATACTTTAGTCCATATAGTGTAACTCTAATGGGAGCTTAAAGGTTTGTTGAGCTCACTTCACCAAAGAAAGTTTGGGAATGTTGCGTCTTTGCTGAAGAAGACCATGAGTCGAGATGCGTCCATTGTGCCTTGCCTAAATAAAACTGCTTAAAAAGGCATTTTTGTGGGCTGACTTCTCAGTTCGAGTAAGTCTTTTTTTGTTGTGCACCTTAAGAAGTTTATCATTGGGATTCTGCTCCTTTTTGCTTTCCATTGTACAGGACAAACCTGAAGAAGCTACAGGGAAAGGGTGTTGTCCCATCACCATGGGGTCACCGTAAAGTCATTTTTGGTATGTGATGGTTTATTTCTTTACAGTCATTTGGGTCTACTGATACTTCTGCTTTGTTTATAAAGCCCTACACAAACACTTACGCTTACAATATTGGTGTTCATGTGATTCCTTTAAATTCCAGCTGTCAATCTATCTATCTGTCTGTCTGTCTGTCTATCTATCATAATTTATCTATGCATGCAAGTATAAATGACAGATTTGGATATGAACTTTTTTGCCTTCCTGCCACATCAGGAGTAACTTTAGGACTGTATCAGACCAGTATTAGTGTAAAGTTTACATCCCCACATGCAAATGAGTACGACATCTGAAAGATTTAACTAATAAATAACCAAAACAAATTATTTAAGAAACCATTTATTTTAACATATAACATATTTATAATAGCTAGGTTGGATTATGTATTTTGGTAAGTGTTCTTAATGATGATTGATTGTCCTCTAGTGACTTTATCTACTCATTTTCTCTTCCATATTATTATTCACACACATTTCATGTCTCCTCTTCTCCTGTTGTCTCTTTTCTGTGATCTTTTGTTAATAATCTTATGTTTATAAAGGTTGAAGAGATTCTGTCGTAATCTGCACGTTGACGAGGTTTATTTATGAACGTAATAAGGCTCATAAATATCACCAATAGTACCAGGCGCTATGAGAAACATGCACACGAGGAAT
The DNA here is from genome assembly GCF_018320785.1 of Cheilinus undulatus. Lineage (NCBI taxonomy): Eukaryota > Metazoa > Chordata > Actinopteri > Labriformes > Labridae > Cheilinus > Cheilinus undulatus. Next base: position 43,211,006 of record NC_054866.1, on the reverse strand, counting down.
AAAAGGACAAAAGGGATCGTCCACCAGTTTATTGATTCCTGATGAATGAATTTTAAAATGATAAAATGATTGTCAGGTGACCCGCAGAGGGGCCGCTCAGTCATAGTCTGTATAGGAACTGATCTCCTCTGATATTCATGGCTCACCTGCCCCCACACACCTGTGAGGGGCCTTGCGTTTTTCTGCCTGCTGTGATGAGAAGACCAGAGGGAGCTGGTGCGGACATGAACCCACCGCTGCTGATTCTGACCATGTTTCCCACCGGTTTGTTTTATATGGGTGATTGCAGGATTTTACCTGTATTACAAGTGTCAGACTTGTTGTGAGAATTTAATAAATTGTGCGCAATTGCTGCAATCTCACGCTGAAGTTCAGCGCTCGTTTAACTATCTCAGACCTAAAACAAGAGGGGCATCAGTTCATACACAACTTTAGAGAATAAATCAGTTGCATTGGAGAACTCTCTCATGATACTGAGTCAAAGCATCCCCTCACACACGTGACCGCAGCTCACAGAGAGGAGGGGGCAGGGCTCTCTGCTCAGTGAGCAGTTTGCTCAGCTCTGCTCATGTAGTCAGAGGGAATGAGCAGAAAACCAGGACTTATAAATTAAATACATTAATAGAAACAAGATAAATAACTTTGGGCTATTTAGTTTGTTTAATAAAAGGACCAAGTAAAACCTGTTCTATAGGAAAGTTATCCTTAAATAGCTTCTGTTGTGATCTGGTGCTATATAGAAAAAAACTATTAAATAAAATTGACTCGACGTTCAAGGGGAGCGGGGGGTGCCATTGGCAAGGCGGGGCGCCCTCCCAATAGAATGGTAGGGGAAACACTGCAGTGTAAATGTTTGTGATACCTGTGTTTAACTATTTCCCTCTGCTTCACTCATTTGATAGGCCATGATGCAGTTTTTTTTTTAATTTCAGTAGAAGAAAGGCAGCTTGTTAAGCTCAGCCAACCCAGCTTTGCTTCAAGGCAGAGGTAAAAAGGTAAATTTCTGATTTCTTTTAACAGTGCAAAGTCTGCTGGGTCGATAATGTAAGGTACAATTAAGTAAAAACAAGCAAACAATTTAAAGTCTGTCTTCCTGTGACCTTTGCAAGTCAATGGATTTGTTGCACTTGGCTCAGTTAAGAAGGAAAAAACATCTGACTTACATCTGATTCCTCATTGTCTTCTTTTGGATTGTGCAACTTTAGGGAACAAGGAGGTCGTCTTCGAAACTAAAAACAACAGGGGAAAATTGTGAACAACACATGGAATCACAGGCAGCACATACCTCATTTTCGGAAGGATAATGTCACATTTAAGCTTAAAGTTACCTCGTCATTTGAGGTGGGCATTGGTAAAATATGACCTTTGAATCTTCCAGCCAGCTCAGCCACAGATGGTTTGGATGGAGAATCCTTCTGTAAAAAAAAAAAAAAAAAAAAAAAGACAGGACTTCCATCAAACAGATACTCCATGCCAACGACAGTCTTTTTATACTGATGAAAGGTTATCTGAACTTTTGCTATTTTGACTAGCATTATCTGAAAGCTCCAATGATTAAAAAAATCCTCAGTCATATTTAAAGTAAAATCTGTCAGGAGAGGAAAAACTGTCAAAATTAAACTAATATGCTGATATTGTTCTGGTACTGAAACACTGCCAAGTATTTTGACTCTGATGAAAACACAGGTAATGTTGAAAATGTTAGTCCTTTGCCCCTGAATAAATAGTCTAAAATAGATTGTGTGCTCCAGATCTTTTCTTTGGATTCTGCCTGTGAGAAGGAGTCCACTGAGTCTTATTTAAATGTATGATTGCCAAAGGTTTGTGTAATTTAGACAGTGTGCAGGAGTCTGCTGCATATAAATCCCACAACAGCTTGTGCCTAGGAGTTGTAATTTTGTTGCTGTGGCATTGAAACAGGTATCAATATCATTGATTTTTTTACAATCATTCAATTTGGTTCAAGATATAGTACTGTAACATCTCTGCTGTCTGTCTTGTTTTAAAATTCTATGTTGCCTCACATGAGTAAAGAGCATAACAGATAAATACATTATCTACACTGCTCCTCCCATTCAGGATTGCAATAGACTGGAATTGATCCCAGCTGTCACTGGGCAGGAGGCGGAGTGCACCCTGGACTGGTCTCCAGTCAATCACAGGGCTGAGGTACAGAGACAAACAGCCAGCCTACGTGCAATCACACCTACGGGCAATTTAGAGTCACAGATTAACCAAAAAAGCATGTTGTTTGACTGTAGGAGGAAGCCAGAGAGCCCACACATGCACAGAGAGAACAAACCTCACAGAAGATGCAATGTCTGACTGAGATTCAAACCAGGAACGTTTTTGCGTTGAGGCCGCCCATGGGGAGGGGGGGGGCTCTCCTGGGCCCAGCCAGATGGGTCCCATGGAGGTCAGGAAAATAATGGTCCATTGTGAAGTTAATCTGTGATAACCACATTTTATATTAAACCTGAATAATAACCACTCTTAATAAAGACATTAAAATGAATTTTACTTATTCATGCAGTAGTAAAATTTAAAAAAATCTTGGTACAGAATTATCTTTTTTTTTTTTTTTTTTTTTTGACAGTGTTTTTACAATGTGTACAAGCACACTGAAATTAACTATTTGGAAAGCCATGCCAGACTTCATAGCTAAGCCACAGTGTGCACAAGTGTCAGGATAACAGCATAAAGTAGAAGGAGCTGATGTAACTTTAGTGGAAAAATAATTAAATAATTGCAAAAAGAGGTAAAAAAAAAAAATCTTTTTACTAAGCTAATTTCTGCTGATACTAATGTCATACGATAATATCGTGCATCCCTACAAATGCCTGTTCTCAGCGTTGGTCTTCCTTTCGTCTCCCCTCTCTTCCTCTTCCTACTGCTCTCTCTCACATGCCTCCTCCGCCTCTCAGATTGTCTCCATCCAGTTACATATCAACTTTAACTCGCTTTTTCTCTCTGAATTGGCCTAAAGTGGTTCATATGTATCATATGCTGATATCACCTCTGTCTCAGCAACTGTGAGAGAGTTCACAGGTTGCTGGGGAGGCTTCAGATAGAGGGAGAAATAGTAGGGACTCTTGTAAAAGATGATGCAAAGATAAAGAGCAAATGCTCTCCTGTTGGTAGGCGTCAGGTGGTGTCAAACTAGATAACGATGTAAGAAAATTTCTGACATACTAGTCTTGAGTTTTAGCGGTGGGGTATCTTGGATGCGTTAATTATGTCATACAAGAATAATTGTCATTCCCGACGCTCAAAATTGGGCTCGAATTTTGACAATGAGCTGCGATGTTGTAGTCGGGCCAAAATCTAGCTGAATTTGTGAAGTCTGAGTCGGCCTTATGTGATTGAACTCGCAACCAATGGCGTGGTCTAAACTCAACTAAAAGTTAAACACAACAGAGGAGAAGCAATCCTTTAATTAATACGGACATTTCAGTGCAAAACTAAAATCAACGTACAGTTGTAAAGTCATGGGTAAACTTTATATTTGTGTGACCTCTCCTTTTCCACTTCCTTTGTTGAAACTGCCCAAGTGAATCAAGAACAGTGGTACAGTACAGCTTAAAACCTTAGATTCATTAAAACCTTTGAATCACACACTATTAAACAGGATTTTGAGTTTAGTGCTTTTAACGAGAAGCATTATTAATGGCTTCCTTCTTCTTAGGTGGGGACTTTCTGAATTCAGACAGATAAAATAACAATAAGCAATCATTGGTTTGTGCATAGATGCATTTCATTGCTTACCAAGAAGTTGCTCTATGATAAAGAACATGTTTCACTTCCTTCTTCTCAGCAGAAAAAAATGCAGACGGGTTGAGAAACAAAGCAGGAAAGGAGAATAAGCAAACCAGTGTGTTGGTTCAGTGCAGTCCTTGGAGGATCTCATCTCTGCTTATTGAGTATTTTGTGGAACAGGAAATGAGCCCCACTCTCTCCACAGCTGCTTAACATCACACTGCAGCCTGTGACATGAGGGACCTGTCCTTGCAGCCCTCCTCTGTTATCACTTCTTGGCCTCCCTTCTTTCAGTCTCTCCCACTATTCCCAGGCTGACTGCTACACTTCCCTCCTCGGCGGTGCTCTTTCATGACTATGAACTCACTTCACATATCTGTGGCCAAAGTGATAAGCTGGCTGATGGCTGCAGGCTGGAATGTGCACAGAGAGACCTGAAGAAGACACTCTGGTGTAACTTCAGGTTTGAATCTTTTTAGTGTAAAGTATTTGGCAGATTTGCATGCTTCACTTTGTAAACTCCTCCCTGTCTCTTCTTAACTTTGACACAGTCATTACCATTGAATTTCATTGACGCTAAAACCTGCTGTCTCTCCTCACAGCTGCCACTTCTGTCACATTTCCTGGGTGTGCACTCTCGGTTCCCTTCCCTGTCTGCGCTGTTTGAGCCGTAACTCATGGAAACACGAATCCTACAAGCTTCACAGATACACACATTCCACACTTTAATCACACGCTTTATTTTCCCTTTCCTCTTTGTTCTCATATGACCTCACCACCTTTCTCCCTCCGCCCTAAAGTATTACTGCATCAGCGAGCCCCACAGTATCTCCGGTAAAGCTGTGTCTGTGTCCAAACCTTCATCCCAACCCTTTTCCTGAGTTCTCTTTTCTCATCCATGATAAATAGTAATCATCAGGGACCACCCACTCTCCACGCCATTATTTCTAACCACTATTTGTTTAACACTTTCCTGTCCTTCAAAAACAAATGCCTCCTTCAGAGCGCAAACTCCAGTCACAACAGCACAGACGGAGGAAGTTGAGGCTTTGTTCGTTTAAAAATTGCTGCTCAGATGTTTTGGGAAAGAAAATCAAGGCTTCAGGTTTCTATTGTCCAGTTTTGTTTTTATGACACACAAGTGGAATGTCTACCAGCCCCATAAATTATACAGCACATCAGGCCTACTTTCTTACTTCTTGTGTGGTTTAATGGTTTTATATATGCACTTTCAGAGCAAAAATGTTTAACACTTGAAATCAGAATGTTTACAGTTAGAAAAGTTGAATTATTATGTTTGACTGACTAAAACTGTATTTTTAAAATATATGCTAACATATGTGGTAGGAGATCAGTTTTCTGTTGCATGTATACACTTCAATCAGACCAGAGTGGACTTAGCATTCTCCACGTTCGGCTTTGAGTCGACTAGCATAAATGCTAAGCCTAACAGTAGCAGTGTTGTCATTTATCTTCAGTTATCACCGTAATCTAGATGTATGGTGTTTATCTCACTTGCACCAAAAGTAAAAATTTGATCAGATATGAAATATACAGAGATGAAAAGTTTGAGAGTGAAGCTTGAGACACATAGACACAAACGTGTTGAAAACATTGTCAATGCCGTTGAGCTTGACCTCAGCCAAGGTCAAGCTCAACTGCATCTATTTTTCTCAGGCCTTTTCATCCCTGGTTATACGACTTGAGATTGCAAGTGGTTTTGGGGCCCTTGGGACATCCACAGCACAACTAGAGGCCTGTGGTACCTACTACCCACTGAAACGATACCCTAGGCCAGTGATAGTCAACTGAAGGCCAGGGGCCACATCAGGCCCCCCACAGTTTCCCATGTTTTAATGTTTTATGTCTTAACTTGTTTTCTTGAAGTCTAAAGAAAACCTTCAACCTAGCAGCTTATAAAACAACATGCCACACAACAACTAATATTTCTGTAATTTGGCATGGTAAACACATACTTATTATTGTTATCTTGATTAAAGTTGCAGTTTTTCACAATAATCAACCAACTAACAGATCAGTCAAATGAAGGGTGTCGGCCTTATCAATTCTTGTAGTTTTCTAAAGATCTTGATAATATATCTCATTTCATCAAGGTCAAAGGGCTGGTTTTCCCATTACAAGTGAAATTCTTGACATCTTGAGAAAACTACTAAGATTTACTTGTTATTACCAGAAAACAGAGTAAAATAAGTCCAGACTCTAGTCCTCATGGGGCTTCTGTAATTTGGAAATGACAAAGTTTCAGACATTAAATAAGGAAGCCAAAAGAAGATTTAAAATGTGTCAGCAGCATGAACTATTCATCGACTTTCAAGATTAATAAACCGTGATTTCAGATTCATTAATAACCATCCATGCACTTTTTCAGTGATCCCTTATCTTTAATGAGCTTCTTTATGTTGAATGAATGCAAATACCTTCCTGACTTAAATTACAGTTTAGTTCAAAAGGTATTGATAATTGGAGCCAATTTATTCATGTTAAAAGTCCGTATGGATCCAGACAATCAAACTCCTGATGTGTCTAGGAGTAAATTGCTTGTAATGTTTTATCTTTTGCAGAGTCTATCAGTCTTTTCATGCATAAAATATATTAGTGAGCTTGAGCAAACTCACTATTTTAATATCTTGCCCCATTTCTTTGTCAAAGTTCACACAAAGATGTATTTCCTCTCAGTTAAACTCAAATGATTTCCCTTACTGTTTCACTGAGATAACTAAAGAGACATCCATTGAGCCATAAAAGGCCCTCCTTTGGTTATCAGTAGTGTGCATAGTTAACTCAGCTGGGACCCCGAGCTCTGTGGAAGAGTGGGAAACTTTGGTTCACTGCAGGAGAGAGGAGGGCAAACTCTATTTCTGGGGCTCTTGGCCTGGGAAAAAGCCCCAGAGCTGTGTGAGCAGCAGGGATCTTAGCTTTGCTCCATAACCCCTCAGCTCCTTAGAGATATACTAAACCACATGAAACATACTGTAATCTCACATACAGTGCAACTGAGCATGTCTAAACAAGGAAACTAAAAAAAAAAAAAAGAGGCGTCTTAAAACACGGCCTAACCCATGTGATTAACATATTTTTTCCAAATACAGGCCCGGGATGATTCTAAAAAAGACAAGAGCTATTTCTGAACTCAGACTTCCCTGGAAAAAGAGCCTTCATGTGTGGGTTGTTTTACACTTACTAGACTTGATGCTATCTGATCTGAATCTTTTTAATTGAAAATTCCTGATTAAATGTGTCAATTAATGCGTGTAGAAAACTGACATGCAATGAAAAGGGAAGAAAATACCAGAAAAAAGAATCTCCCAGTTGGGTTAATTCACCAGTTAGGAAAAGTCTAATCAATCTACCATGACTATTAATCTGGATGTACCTTTTATGCTGCTAAAATTGGCCTGACTCATTGAGCCAAGGACTCAAGAGACCTCACAAGACCTCTGAAGGTGCTTTGTGGTATCTGGCACCAGGACGTTAACAGTAGATCCTCTAAGTTGCAAGGTGGGGCCTTGTTGTTTCAGCAAATCCCACGGGTGCTTGGTCAGAATCAGATCTGGGGAATCTGAAGTTCAAGTCAACACCTTGAACTTCTCATGTTTCTAAAACCATTCTTCAGCAATTTTTGCAACCGTATTATCCAGCTGGAAACAGCCTGTGTGAGCCTGTTTTCATAGGAAGAGTTGACCTTTTCACTTTTAGCACTGCAGAAGCTCTTTGAGGATGTCTGATAAACTTGACGGGCCTTTGCTTCCTGCTAATGAACCCAAATGAATGAGCATTTAAACTCATGACTCTGTCCCTGGATCACACCACTTTTGTTTGGCATCTATTCTATCCTGGGAATCAGGGTTGTCAAGAAAACACCATTTTAAACTTTGAAATGACACTAGTAATAAACTAACAGTGCCTCAGCCTGTTTTAATACCACAGTAAGAAAAACAGAAGTCCTACTGGGCATCTCCTTAAAGACAGACTCCTACAAACTATATAAACTACACATTCCAAGCACAGTTCAGAAAGTGAGAAGGTGATTGCCTACAATTGTTGGTTCAGTAAACCTTCCTCATTAATTAGATGTACGTTTAAAAAAAAGCACTGGTACATTGTGAAGCTGCTCTGACCTACTGATCTAGCCATCACAATTTGGCCAAGTTGGCAGAGCTTCTAATATCCTTGTGCTTGCATATTTTTCCTGCCCTTGATACACATAGGGGAAATTCTGCAAACATCTGACTTCAGCTTTAGTGAACTGGTGGTATCCAAAGTGATACCATGGCAAAGAGCAGTGCATGCCACTTTTCCACCTTTGTCCCTTCCAAACTCCTGCTGTATTTATGTCAAAATGGCACCTTAGCCTCTTACTTGTTTAGCTGTTTTTCAGTCTTCTAACTTCTAAAAGCACTTTAACTCTTTCACATTCACACTCTGATGACAGAGGCTGCTATGTAAGGTGCCAAACTCAGTTAAATTCACACAAATCCAAGCACTGCTGACTGAGCAGAGGAAGCACTTTGTGGCTTAGGGTTTTGTCAAAAACAGAATGACATGCGACCGCAGGAATTATTGTATCAGCGATTACAAAAATTAATGCTAATATTCACATCTGTATTTTGGGCGAAAGTCCACCTATATCAGTCGTAAATATCAGCAGTAAGAAAAAATAAGTTAGTTTTGTTTAAGGGTGGACCAACAGATGTACGTCAGGTGAAGTCTTTTTTTCATCATCATCCTTGTTTTGAGGTATTAAGTTTTAGGTGGGCTTCGCAATTAATACAAATTTAGATTAAATCACAATACACACATCATGCAAAAATTAAAGGTCCATTTTTTTACAGAATAATGTGCAAAAAAAATCTACTTAGTTTTTTTTTAATGTTTGTCTTATTGAGAATGAAAAAGACAAACTCATCATTCACAAATTCATAAGGAACTTGCAATAAGTCAAAATAAATGCATTACTTATTTTTTCAAACTTTTAATTTTCCAAAAGTTTAATCTACCGAATATTGTGTACATTATAAATAGAATGGTTTATTGTTTCAATCTGAGAAATGAATAATATGAGGACCCTAAAAAAAAAAATGCATATTTAATCGCAGTCCCGATATAGGGGGAAAAAACATGATTTCCCCCAATCGCTCAGTCCTAGTCTGACCTACATTCACATGTCATTATATAGCAATATTTGTATTGCCTAAAATTTATTCGTAACTAGAAAAGCACTCAGAGAGCACAGACTTCTGCCATCAGCCCTATCTCCCAATAGTGAAGAATCCTTTAAAAACATTCCTGGATCCAGATTGTGATCCAGATCACTCCCAAAATCTAATTCGCCAATTAATCCCTCCCCAGTGGGGTGGAGACACGGTGAGGCAAAGCATTGGCTTCGCTATGTGTGGAAGTCATGGCAGAGGCTAAATATTCCTCTATTTCTCCCAGCATTGTGAGTATACTTGCTACAATTAGCTGTCTTTCTCTCTGTTATGCTCCGACTCGTCTCCTCGACCGGGCATGTGTCTTTCAAACTTTATAAACTCCAAAACTTAAAATAAGTTACTCATGTCCGCCAGCTCCTGGTGTGAAGTGGTAACAGCGCACACCTCTGCCATTAGCCCTATCTCCCAATGGTACAGAATCCTTTTAAAAATTTCTGGATCCAGACAGTGATCCGGTTCACTCCCAAAATCTAATCAGTTCTTCCTTATGCCATTTCTGACTTTTCCTGAAAATTTCATAGAAACCCATCCATGACTTTTTGAGTTATGTTGCTAACAAACTAAAAAACAAACAAACAAACCCACCCAATCACATAACCTCCTTGGCCGAGGTAAATATCAGCCTATCAGATAACGGCAAAAATCCAATATTGTGCATCCTGATTTTTAAAGTTTTACTTCAATAAATCTCCCTTTAAATTACTCGATTAAAGCCTAAAGAAGCTGAGAGAAATTCAGGATAAGAGGTACACTTTGCCACAGAAATGCTACACCAGGCTTTTACTGGAAAGCACAAATCTGAAGTGTGATCATACTAGGGCTGGGAAATTAATCAAAATTTAGATCAAACTGCAATATGTCCTATTGCAATTCAAATTGCAGAGGAGGCAATATTTATAATTTATTAATAATTTCTTTGAAATGAAATTTGTTTCAGGTTTTTGAGGCAAAGATGTTATGCTCTTTACATCGTGTAAACATTCAAGTGTTAATTCATCCTTTCAAAAATTGGCAAAAAAAATCCTACTTTCCTTGCTTTTTTGTTTGTCATTAAAAATGAGAAAAACATAAAACAGTTCCTACAATGTAACAATTCATATCAAAAGTGAAATATGAGTAAAAATAAATGCAATTAGATATTTTTTGAAAATTGTTCGGCCTTAGTTGAATTTACCAAATATTGTGTTTATTATAAAATAGAATGATTTATTGCTTTTTTGTTGAGAAGTTCATAGGATGAGGAACTTAATTAAATAATTGCACATCGCAATATTGAGAAAAAAATGCAATTTGATTATTTTCCCAAATGGTTCAGCCCTAAATCAGATTTTTTTTTATCTTCCCTGTGACTATTCCACAAATGTAAAAACAGAAAGCACCAACAACAGCTAAAGTTTAGAGAACATCTTTATCAGACCAACGTGTTTCGAATTGGGAAGTTTATCAGGGTCATCAGGAAACTCACTGCAACTCACAAACTCACTGCTGACATTTAGCTATGTCTACTAGAATAAGGCAATTTATTATTTTCCTGTCTGTTGTTATTCAGTCTAATACTACCCAGAGAAAACAGGCGAGCCATCTATTCTCTAGATTCTGGAAACGTGAAATACAGCACTCATGCAATCAGTCTGAAAGCCCCGACATGTTTACATGTATGCGGAAATAAAAATCCAGCCTTGATGCAGCCATCATGTGGCTACCATGCATCGAGTCTGAAACAGCCATTAAAGAAATGACTGACTTTACCACAGAGTCTTTTAGCCTGCGTATTAGTTTAGAAGTGTGTTAAAATACACAACAAATAATCATACTTAATCACGCTGATTGGCAATTTTCTTCACTAAATGGCAGTGGCTTCTTTTTTATTTCATGGTTAATACTGCTCTACTACATTTCCAAGCATTTGAATGATTTATTATCAGGAGATAAAGGATAAAGACAGCAATGAGGACTGTTTTCAGCCTGACTGTGAAGCAGAGAGCTGTACATGTTTGTCTCTTTAGTAAACTGTGAATGGATAAGTAAAGGTTAATCCTAACCAACCTCTTAATTTCCTGGCTATGGGTGGAAACACGAGGTTTACTGTATGACCAGCAGATGTAGAGAGTGAACGCAGAGATAAACAGATGACACAAAGCCTGCTATTGTCTGCTCCTGTGATTCCTATTTCCAGAGGCAGGAGAGAAGAAGCACATGATATCAGTCCCAGTAAATCCAACATATCTGCTTGACGTCGCAGCAGTGGTCAGAGAGCAACAGGCCATGTAATCTACCACAGAGCTGATGAAGAAGATGTCTGGCTCAGGATCTTTAACCCTTCTCTGGGATGATTCTGCTTTAACCCTCAATCCTCATAAGCTCCAACAGAGGAGATCTACGATAAATACTATCACACTAAAGCCCAGCTGTTCAGACTGATCCTGTTCAATAAGCTCCAGAAATGCAATGGCTTCAGTTTGAGCCTGCAGACTTTTGTTTTCATAAGTCAGCATGTTCTGTGACGGGGAAAACCACCTCACTGAGCCGCTTGCTTCTGCCTACACTTGAAGTGGTGTGAGAGCAGTCAGGCACCTTCTCACTTGATGCCATTCCAGGAAAACATGATGTGATTTTGGACCAGCCTTCCTCTGAATATCTCACTTTTCCAGTGCCTTCACTGGCTCTGTATGTGACGTGCACATGTGAGGTAAACGAGGGATGAGGTAAACGAACACACACCTCTAGATGTCATTGCTACTCTGCATCAGGATATGGGGAAACATAGAGGTGCTGCGGACAGATTACTGTAAAGAAGGGGAAACCATAAGCTTTAAAGGGAGAAGGGAAGGGAAGATGGCCTGAGCACAGAAAACTGCTCCCTAAGATATATTTATTAAAAAGAAAAAACAAACAAAACAAACAAAAAAAAAAAAAAAACCAGGCCTTAAATCATTCTAGCACAAATGTGGTAAATGCAAAAGCAGTCAATCAAGATGAGGGCTGCACAATTTTGGCTGAAATAATAATTATTATTTTGATACTTAAAACATGTACATCCTGTTACTTAACATCTGTAAGGTCTGAGCAGAGACAAAAACTGCTCTAGCATTTTTGGCCTTCACCATCCACTAACAATTGACCTAACATGATTGAGCAAAGTCTCCGAAATAAACCCACTGATCCACTCTAACATATCAATTTAAAGAAGCAGAAAAAATATTAAGTGTTCAATATTTATCACAAATTAAAAATGCATTGGGTTTAATGGTACTTCAAAGTTTAGCTCTATATGAAGGTTTTCTCAGTAAACCAGTTGAATTTTGCAATTAAGCAAAGACATTCTCTTAGCAAACCGTTCTTTGGTGTGTTTTTGTTTTGTGTTTTGCAACCGTATTTCCTGAAAAAAAAATTGCTTTTATTTTGAAAGAGAAAAAAAGGAACTTCTGGATGACTGAAAGTAGAGTTGACATGACCCAGAAGTTCAAATTTCGCTTGTTTGAATCAAATAATATCAACACCTGTTTTCAATACCATGGACACAATCAATCTCCTGGACACATCAACTTGCTTAATTTATTTTTCATTTCTAATGTGCACATAAGAAAGGTTCATGGTAAACATATACTATGTGCATTACTAATTTGACAGAGCGTCTGTTTAAAGTAATAAAAGGCAAAATAGATTAGAATTTTCCTAAAATCAAATATTTAATCTAAATTACCATTAATACATCAGAAGAAGTGTCTGCAGTGATTCTTCTTTGTGTGTAGTTTTTATTATTTCATATTTATGTCATTGTATGAGCGCAGATTCAGACATGATTTGAGTCGCTCGACTTGCTTGCAAGTCCTGCTGAATTTCAGAGTGATTGTGTGTCTTTTGTATTGCGGTGTGCAGGGTGATACAATGGCCAACCACGGCCGGACCAGCTGCTCCTGACTGGTCGGATCTGACCAGTTCTGACTTGTTTGATATTTTGGTTGTATGACTGCACACATTCTCAGAGCCACGAGCTGAATCCTCAACTATGGGGCTTTTTTTTTTTTTTTTGTAAACTGTCTATCATCATAAAAACAGCAGAAATGAAATGAATGTGCATGAAATATACCTATCCCTGGACCTCTAGCTGACATGGATGTTGGTGCTGTTTGCGTGCATAAGAAAGAGAGAGAGAGAGAGAGAGGATATAGCAAGATCCGAGTTCAACCTCAGTAAAAAAAAAAAAAACTCAGACTTTTTCAAAGGAAACTCCATAGATTTTGTCACAGTCTGTCCTGATTTCACTCGTACGGTGTGAGCCCTCGGGTCACAGCCGACCATCAGACCGTACAGTGTCGGCACATACAATGGTATTGCATTGTAAGCGATTCAGTTGCACAGTGTGAGCTGACTTTCCACCGTGATTGTCAAAGAGTTAGTTTGAAATTGCAGTGTATGCCCAGCTTTAGGGCCATAAAGCTGTAATCAGTCGGCAGGTAGGGATGTAAAAGTAAAATTTTCAGGACCAGGAGACATTGCTATCTCCCTTTTCAGCTCTTAATCTCTCTGTTACAGATACAAAAGTTACCGTGTGTTTGTTGAAGAGACACTAAGGAGGTGTAATAAAATATATTTTCTGACCAGGGAATTTAACAGCTAGCGAGGATAGAGAATTAACATTAATGTAAGAGATAACATATAGAATGATTTGTAATAACATTATAGAAATAAGGTGATGCATTTTGGCAGAGCTTGCATTTTAAACGTCAGTAGTTAACATCAATCATTGTTTGATCGTGAGAAAGGCCAAATATGTGATTAAAATCAGTGTGAGGAACAAGTCAAAATCCCAGAAGGCTTTTAAGATCTACTATTGAACTGCAGCTTGACAGGCACCTTATGAAGACATGACTGACAGGGCCAGGCGTGTTTGAGGAATGTACCATGATATATTAATGCAATAACAACTTTTCCCTTGTGTAGGTTTAATCAGAACAGTTCTGCAATGAGATTTAGGATAATAGAGTAAATGGTGATAGAAAATATCAAAAAATGTAAACAGCTCACTGCCGGCAGTATTTCCTCCAAATGTTTGAGGGTAAGCCAGACCGTGTCGATACAAGCATCTGTTGGGGATTCTACGTGGTGTTCTGGTATTCTCATCCTTTCTGATCCAGCAATCACAACGACAAAAACCATCTGGACGTTGGATCAGATGGTTACACCGAGGTTGAGCGGCAACATGGGATGACTTCATTCACTGACGCCTTAAACATTCTCCAGTAAAACTGGATTTTAGTTCATGTGAAGAGCCAGAGCCCCTGTGTCTGGGTTTTATTCATGCATTAAAACAGATCAACATTAGATGACTGATCCATGTTGTGAACATGGTCTACAGGTTTTCGCGCCTATAACCCAGTTTACTAGTGTCACTCTGGTCTGATTGTCTCTATTCTGATTCATCTTCTTGGTTTTAGAGAGAAGTTGGTGCTAAATGGGTTTACAACATACTGACAAATGCAGCCAACTGCAGCTTCTAAGGTACAAACCCCTCTAAAAGTCACTATTATACCCATTCTGAACTGCATTTCCGATGAAGTTCTCATTTTAAATGATGACACAGATGATGAATCATGCATTTTTATTATCCAGCTAAGGTTACAAAATCCTGACATCAGCAGCCTTGTTTAAAAATGCTAAATTGACTAGTTCATGCAGCTTACAGCACTTATTTTGTTTGCACTCCTTTCTGCCAAAAAAGGAAATAAAGTGTGTGGCTGGATGCCAAATTTAGGAGAGGGTGGTTCAGGGGGGGTGCAGACAGTATGGGTTAACAGTTCTGGAGGGCAATCTGGAGGCAAGGTTTTAAACCACTTCTTTATTTCTTCTTACTTTAGCTAAAATCCTCAAAATGCATCTGTGTATGACACTTAAAGACGTTAGACTGTCTAAATTCAACATGACTGACTAAGATCTGCAGCTCCAGGCCTCTATCATGGTGCCTCACTGACTGAACAGCTGTAATGACTATAACTAGTTCATGCTGCCTTGACCATTTTGTTGAAGATCCAAACAGTTTGTTATAAATAAATCGACTTGAACAGAGGTGGTGCAGTGCTCTGTTCAGTCTGACATAACTTCCTGCAAAGTCAAAAGCATTTGTTTTGTTTCTCCTACTGATTACACTGTCCTCCTCACTATCTCCTCTGCAGGTCCAACCCCAGTTATCTCTCTGCCTCACACGCTGCTTCAGACTGATAATCAGAGGAATGGAGCCTGTAAGAACGTCATCTTTTAAAGCAGGATTCAGTGGAGGCAAGAAAACACACAGCGTTTATATTCTTAAGCCTAAAATGTCAGCAAATATGGTCAACTGAAATTAACAACTTCTCTAGGTCTTGGTGTCTGCCCTGAAAAAATAATAATGGTTGGCCCCTAATAACTATATCTGATTCAATTATAAATCCTGTACAGCAGGCTAAACAGTGCAAACAGTCAAATAAATAAAAGACAATAAGTGGCAGAGTATTAACTCAGTCGCTATTGTTTTTTTGGTCTATTTATTAATTTGTCAGCTCAATTTATACCAGCAGATCTTGTTCGTACAATAGCTTACAGCCTCTGTAACTGTGTTTTATCTATGTTTTATGTACAAGCTGCTCTGAAATAGTTGCCCCTGGGATAAATAAAGTTGTTTGAATTGATTTGAAATTGAACTGCATTCTGAAGCTGATGCAATTATTTATTTTCATTTTCACTTTATTTATTCATTCCAATTTATACAGCTAAGAAAGAGAGGAAAAAGTGGGGGTTTAAAGAACTGTCCTGCTAGAACCATGTCAAGTGCGGACCACTTACATTTTCATTAAAAATCAGTGTTGAAATGGACTACAGTGCATCAAAGGAGGCATCATACAGTGGACTTTTCCCTCTCTGTTTAGCTGTAGAGCCTGTATCGGACACCACTCACACTACTACAGCCATGAGTAGAGAATGAGGAGATTGTTTTTATCCATGAATGATCTGATACAGTAGTTGTATACGGTTAAAAAAATGCAGACATAGTCAACAAAATAAAGTGAGATGCCCACCCTGGTGTAGTCTCTGTCTGAAATTTGTCCACTCTGCAGAGAAAGGAGTGGATATCCTCTTCACCTTGTCTCATCATTTTTAACAACTGCTGCTACTGCTAGCTTGATGAGGATGCGCTGCTGGGCAAAACTCTCAACAGACATGCAGGAGGGAATTTCAAAATAAAAGCTTACATGTGCAGATGTAGATCACTGTATTTATTTTTATCAATCTGACTGGATAATTAATCAACCTACGGATGTATGGATCATGTACAATGATGGTTCATTACAGCTCCACTATTTACAATGATCTGACTTTACTCCACCATGAGCTCAACACTAACCAACATTTCGAGCAGCTTCATCAGAGTCAAAACTGATGACCCTGATGAAGACACAGAGCACGCTGAACCGTTAATCCACTGCATCTGATAAAACTGCAAAAAAGAGTGTGCTCCATTTTCTTCTCTGGATTTGCCAGTGAGAAAGAATCCATTGAATCATCTTTTGAATGTTACTGGTCCTTTCTGAGAGCACCAACCTTCACCTGTGGAGAGGCTGAGATGCAAGAGACCCCTTCACAAAGCAACATTTAGCACACACTGCTTGCTTGAGTGCCACGTCTGATGTACTTGATAAGTACATCTCATGCACATAAGAATCTGGAGAATAGAAGACTTGCTGATTTTTGCAAACATGCCAACAGCTGAAGGTGTTTAATTTCAGATAAATTTGATTCACAATGCTGATGTGCTTAATATTTTAAACCAATACTTTGGTGGCAATTCCAGGATTCCAATAATGCAAAGTCTCTCTCAACAGACATCTGGGGATCAGTTCTGGTGAGGAGTAACTTCAAATATCTGAAATATTTTGATGTACTGAATGAAAATCAGCCTATAATGATCAGTTTCTGATCCACAGAGGCGTCTCCGGCAATTCTACATCTACTACAAACAATGTAAGCGCTTCAGTCAGAAAGTCTTTGCACACTTTAAAGTCAACAAGCTAATATATCTCCTCTGTATGTCAGAGCCTGTCTGAGCCGGTTCTATATGTCATCACCTTCAGGGCACACAGCTCTGCTAAACTGTGTTAAGGTTCAAAGTTTGATTTTTTCCATTTGACTTGGAACAGTTTTCTTTACCTACACCAAATGTGAAGTGAAACATTGTGCGAGTTCCTCAGCCCTCACAGAAAAAGTCAATACACTTTCTTTATTACTAAATCCCCACAAAGCCCATACTTGAAAATGTCTTGAAACGGGTTTAAATGGACTGCAGGTCTTTTTCTTCTCATCTTTTAATAGTGAAGTGCACTTTTCAGACACATTACCAACACAATCTGTCCATACACATTACAACAGACATTATTACTGCCCCACTCTTTCTAAGAGTACATTTGAAATCCTTCACAGTGGAGACAGGCAGAAGTAAGTGAAGTGAAAGTGTGAAGATTCTGCACATTTCTGCACACTTCCTGCTGCTGTCTTCTGCTTTCTGGCTGGTTTTGCAATTATGCCTTTGGCAAAGTCCAGGTCCTGTTTCAAAGATTGTAGAGAGTGAGATGTTGAAAGACAACAAGCCAAAAATAATATCAATGAAAGCAAATTCAGTATTTATAGTGTGCAGAATTTTTTAAATGAACAAAACAATAAGTATATATATCTTTTTAAAGTCACATGACATGCTGGAGGTTCTCATATTATCGTGACCCCATAAGTCATAGGACTCTAATAGAGGCTGTAAAATCAGCTTACACACCTTGCAGTGTGATCTCCAACCATAACAACGTGAAGACTTAGAGAAAGGGCTAGAGTTTCAGAGGTTTCCTTGATGCTGATGTTTTACATTCCACTAAACGTCACGGTCAGTTTGGTGTCTGTTTTATGTTCAGGATAGAGTGAAACATTAAACATTCATTCAAACCAACTGCATACAAACTCAGCACCTCTGACTGCATCCATCAGTACATTTACATGCACAGTTAAGTTGAGGTATAGCTTGATCAGGCTGGACTGCTGTGATTGTCCCTGTATACATGCACAGAGAGAGAACTGATTAATTGATGGGTCTGCTTCCATTACAGTGGATCATCTACTATGCTTCTTCTGTTCACCTTGCTGATAAGTTTGCTTCAAAAGGCTAGCATGATAGCAGCAATCAACCGTTTATAAATTGTATGACGACAAACTGGACAACAGCTCCAAACATTTCTCATAAACTCTGGGCTTTACTTTGGGCACAAATCCAAATCAGGCTCTCTCTCTAGCTACAGTTATACCCCAAGGCAGGTGACAATGCAGCTTCTCATATGGTTAGCCAGTTAGCATTTATATTTATTGACTTCCAGCTCAAAGCCTAGTGTGGAAACTCTAACGCTGTGTCCTAACAGCATGCAAGCTTCATTGCATTGTACACTCTCCATCCACACTGTATTCTTTAAGTGCTTTCAGAGGTGCTTTGTATTGACCAGCATTTGACAGCTCTGCAGAGTGAGGAAAGTGAAAGAAACGCGAGGAAATATTCAGCTTGACACTCTTCATCTACATATTTCCTTGTTCTTCCCTCATCTCAATGTGAGCGACTAAGAGGAAAATAGGAACAGGGTGACAGGGAAAAAGCAGGGCACTGCCTCGCTTGCATGCTGCCATAACACTGCAATATAAATCAGTTTAATTCAAGCTAATTTTGTAGATGACGCTCATTCGTTTCACATGCAATACGGACACCATGTAAAGGATGTATAGGGACCTAGTCCAGTCTGGTGAGACTGAAGGGATGAACGCCAGCTACATGAGGAAATGCCTAGTCTTTCTGTAGATGGCACCAGAATTTCAAGTCAGTTTACCTAATGGCCTTTGCACAGGACCGGAGATGCTAATAAACAACACGAAACTGCTAGTATCGCGAAAGCTAATTTTGTATTGTTCAATACAAACACAATTCATACGTAACGGCAGGTCAGTGCTGTTTTATTTTACTGTTTAATTCACAGTGCTGCTGGGAGGAAGGACTTTTCATTCATTTTCTAATCTAAATCATGTTACCAGTAATAATACCAAGGGACTATATTACATGTTAAAGACTCACCGTTGGTGTTATGGACTGTTCAGAGAAGTAATTTCAGGGAGCGGATTGAGCCAGATCAGTGATTAGCCTATGTCTGAGGTAACAGGAGACTGTTGTCCCCTGTATCACTGCACTAAAATCACGTTTGGTTGTGAACAGCTCCAGCTGTGTGTATAGCACATTTTAGTCCACATTGACTTGTGTCAGACTCTCTGCTGTCTGTTTCCCTATTTTACCAGGCCATATATATCAGATTAAAGACTAACATAACTTGCCACTAGTCAGAGACAAAAATTCATATGAAAAGGAGAAAAAAAGGGGAAGGCTTTGTCCCCCTGTCTGCCTCAAAACAATTGGTGTGCAAGGCCCTTAATTCTTAATATTTTTTTACCAGCTCAGGCCAACAGTCATGTATGAATGCTCTGTCTAAACTGTAATGCAGCTATCCAGCACTAGTAGGCACTTGTGCTTCAGTTAATTGCAACTGCCATACTGCCTAATGCTGTTTCATGCAAATGTAAGTGATAGCATGGATAGCATCTCTTGGAACAGGGCAATTTAGCACTTTTTTATCCAGGAAATGGGAGTGAAATTTTACTAGCCTTGTCAGATTATACTCATATATTACTGAAGCAATGACCGACGACATTCAGCGCAGGAATTCGAATGTTAACCTGGAAAGAGGATCAAAGGTCAGTGGTGCTAGCGCTGCTAATGTGATCCAGATTCTGCAAACAAACTTCACAGGGTTTACCAACTGTTGCTAGTCTTGTATATCTTGTTGACTGAACACAATTATAATTTGCATTTTACAGGATTTGATATTATTCACCAGGAACATCACTAGTGTCATGGCCAGTGTGTATTATCTAGGTGTGTTAGTCAGATATTGGATTTTGTGTGGTTTCAGCCAGACTAACATGTTAACTTGCATTTTAAATGTCCAGTTTCAGTCAGACTCACACAATAATTAGACCTTTTCTAACTGCATGCAGACGTAGTGACTGCTTACGCCCACTTCTTCCATTAAAACCAGTCAATGCCTTAACTTCCCAAATAATGCCAGTCAGAGAACTTATCGACCACCATACCACATGAACAATACAGTGGTTCTTGTTGTTATGACTGTAGTGAAAGTTTTCGTCATAGTTAAAGTAGTAGGAGTGGAAGTGTTGTTTCCTTATAATAACACTGAGACACTATTTAAATGACATAATGTGGTCGGGCAAAAGGAAAAAACACTCTCTGGCAAATGTCTGGCTGGTTCAGACTGAGTGCCTGTGCTCTTAACTTTACAATGATTACATAATAAATGTGCACACCATATGGTTGGCAAGGCAATCCCAAATACTCACTCTAGCTGTGGGGTTGTTTTTCCATCAAAGAGAACCCCACCCCCACCTTAAAACCCCACAACCCTGCTCACACATTAAAAGTCCTCTGGTGTACACACACAAACACGAACTTTCCAGTTTTTCTACATTAGCCGTTCCAACAAGGGAAGCACAAAAACTTAAGAGTTTTCATGTGCCAATCTCCTCTTAAGGCTTGCTAGAGGCTGCTGATGTAAATCATTGTTTGCAAACATGAAGACTTCTGTCCTAGAGCAGAGTTGGAGCTAATATGTGAGGTCACTGGAGCTAAAACAGTTTAAATGACCGTGAGTGAGAGCTTGTTTGCTCTGGTTTAAGGATGTTTAAGGCAAAATGTCATCTGTCACAGTCTAGCTGAGAGAATGAAAGTTCCCCATCCCTCACAGCTGACAGCTGGGAGAGCTAATCCTTTTAACTGAACTGGGTTACTGGTCAGACTTCCCATCAACCGGAAAGTAAAAGAGTCAGTATGTCTCCCGAGTGAATGATTGTGCTTGTCTGACTCAAACAAGACTTTTTAAAATGCATTAAAAATGTTGGTCCAACATGTTAATCAAATTTCTTAAAGTTGGACTAACACACTTAGATAAACTGGTTTACTCTTTCGTGTTTACACTGGGCCATGCTGCAAATGCTCCACAGTCTTAGTGGTGGACTTTGACCTGGAAGTTAAACACTACAAATACTAAGCATAGCAGAAGTGGAGGTACGGTGTTCGTTTAATTTCAATCAACTGTTTTTCCATTGTATACTGGGAAAGTACAACAGTCCAGTTAAATATCTTAATAGAAACAATTGTACTTGACATTACTGTGCATGTCAATAATGGTATCAACATTTAAGAGCAAATTTTACCAGTAACAGCCTCAACATACCCTTCAAAACCAGCTTGGACAGTCTATGTTATGACCAACAGATTGTACTTTTGAAATAAAAATTGAAAATTAAAAAAAAAAAAAAAAAAAAGAAAGAAAAAAAAAAGCTGTTTTCCAATTACAGATTCAAAATTGGAAAGTCAACATGAAAATGAACCATTTTTCATTTTCTGTTTCTTGATTGCTTTTTTTCTTTTTTTATCCAAAAAATCCCAAAAATGTTATGATCAAAAATCTTTGCTTTGTTGAACACAACACCTGTGCCTGGTCACACAAATCAAGAGGATCTGGCTGCAGACCTCAATGGTGGGGCAGCCTCGACTGGGAGGCAGAAGTTGACATACATTACCCCAGCGTTTATTATCTGCTCGCTGTCAGAGGTTACGGTAAGTGGCTATTTCTCACAACAGTAGAATTTTATGAATGAAAATAGAAATTTACAGGGGAAAAATTTAAGTTAAACACACCACAAACTGAAGAAAACCAAAAGAGGGTTGGGCACCCAAATCCTAAAGGTTAGGGTTAGGATAAGGAAGGGGATAAAATTTAAAAATAACACACCACAAACTAAAGAAAAACTCAACAAAGGTTAGTATGTCACTTCCCGCCCCACAGTCGAGGTTGCCCAGTTGTAGAGGTCTGCAAAAGGGCCCAAAAGGCCCCACCATTAAGGTCTACAGCCAGATACACTATATTGCCAAAAGTATTCACTCACCCATCCAAATAATTGAAATCAGGTGTTCCAACCACATCCATGGCCACAGGTGTACAAAATCAAGCACCTAGGCATGCAGACTGTTTCTACCAACATTTGTGAAAGAATGGGTCGCTCTCAGGAGCTCAGTGAATTCCAGCATGGTACTGTGATAGGATGCCACCTGTGCAACAAGTCCAGTAGTGAAATCTCCTCACTCCTAAATATTCCACAGTCAACTGTCAGTGGTTTTATAACAAAGTGGAAGCGATTGGGAACGACAGCAACTTAGCCACCAAGTGGTAGGCCATGTAAAATGACAGAGCGAGGTCAGCAGATGCTGAGCCGCATAGTGTGACCTCTACGCACTATGCGCCTCAGCAGATGCTGAGGCGCATAGTGCGTAGAGGTCGCCAACTTTCTGCGGAGTCAATCGCTACAGTCCTCCAAACTTCATGTGGCCTTCAGATTAGCTCATGAACAGTGCGTAGAGAGCTTCATGGAATGGGTTTCCATGGCCGAGCAGCTCCATCCAAGCGGTACATCACCAAGTGCAATGCAAAGCGTTGGATGCAGTGGTGTAAAGCACGCTGCCACTGGACTCTAGAGCAATGGAGACGCGTTCTCTGGAGTGACAAATCGAGCTTCTCCATCTGGCAATCTGATGGATGAGTCTGGGTTTGGCGGTTGCCAGGAGAATGGTACTTGTCTGACTGCATTGTGCCAAGAGTTAAGTTTGGTGGAGGGGGGATTATGGTGTGGGGTTTATTTTCAGGAGCTGGGCTTGGTCCCTTAGTTCCAGTGAAAATAACTCTGAATGCTTCAGCATACCAAGAGACTCTGGACAATTCCATGCTCCCTACTTTGGGGGAACAGTTTGGGGATGGCCCCCTTCCTGTTCCAACATGACTGTGCACCAGTGCACAAAGCGAGGTCCATAAAGACATGGATGAGAGAGTTTGGTGTGGATGAACTTGACTGGCCTGCACAGAGTCCTGACTTCAACCTGACAGAACACCTTTGGGATAAATTAGAGCGCAGACTGAGAGCCAGGCCTTCTCATCCAACATCAGTGTGTGACCTCACAAATGCGCTTCTGGAAGAATGATCAAAAATTCCAATAAACACACTCCTAAACCTTGTGGAAAGCCTTCCCAGAAGAGTTGAGGCTGTTATAGTTGCAAAGGGTGGACCTATGTCATATTAAACCCTATGGATTAAGAATGGGATATCACTTAAGTTCATATGCAAGTCAAGGCAGGTGAGCGAATACTTTTGGCATTGTAGTGTACCTCTCATACAAACTATTGTATTTGAGTAAAAGTACAGTTTCTCTCGTTAAAACTTACTTAGTAGAAGGAAAATTACTGATTTTAAAATGTACACAAAAAGTACATATGCCCCAAAAAAGCTACTCAATCACAATAATTTGAGTAGATGTAATTAGTTACTTTCCACCCCTGGTTAATTTAGGATTCCCCCTTTCAAAATAAAAATCTGTTGGCTGGAAAATGCACTGATCCCAGCTCACAAATATTACTTATGTATTCTAGTGATGTAGCAAAGCTCATTTCCTGGTGATCATACATGAGAGCAAACTAAGTGTGAAGGAAACTTCTGACAGATGACGGTCTCAAAAGCCTGAAACATCAAACATATGAACGTGACAGGACTCGATAGATGTCCACAGAGTTTCACTTCAAGTTCAAGAACTGCAAAAATTGTGTGGCTGTGATGAAAGTGTAAAATTTCACCAAAACCACCAACAGAAATCTTTTTCTGAACGGGTCTGAGCCACAGACTAACATGGGCAGCACTTCACAGTCTCCTTCCGTTAGACTGCATTGAAGCTGGAGCGCCCCTTTAACCGGTGCTGACATATTGCACCGGTGACGCAACATGGAGTCAAGACATTTGCAGAGTAGAGCTGACTGATAGAGACAGAGCTGCCATGCCTCCTCCACTAACCAAAGCACATAAACCTAAATCAAAGATCCACTGATCTGTACAGTCGCAGAACAGATTCTTATGTCACTTTGGAGCAAAACACACAATTATCGGAAGTTCAATGGCTGAATTGTTAGTGTTTCATCCTCTCTTGCCATTCCTTCTCCAGTTAAGAATTCTGTAAAGAGTCTCATTTTTCAACAGAGCTGTTGATCAGTAAGTGGTAGCTGATATTTTTTATATCAAGTACCTAAATAATACGATTCAGAAAGATAAACACTGAGATATAAATCCGCATTAAAAAATAATGATGGCTGCAGAATCCAGGTTCAAGAAAAGTTTATTAAGTTTGATTGGATTTCAACTTTATAGTTTGACCCATGATCCATCTGCTAACATGGAGGAGGTGGGGTTTATCACCTATACTGCAGTAAGTCAGCTCTCAATGTGGCATCTATGGGTTCTTTGCAGATGCAGCAGGGGGAACTCCTCTTAGGGAGCTGCTAAGAAACCCCATGTTTTTAGCTGTTTATGACTATGCCATCGTTCAAAGTGCAAAGATATATAATTCTTAATCACTAAGCTACTTTAGTTTCCCAAAAGTAATGAAATAGTCAGGCAATAATATAAAATGTTTTAAAAACTTGTGGTTAAAAGGGAGCAGGCAGAACTTTAAAAAGCCACTATATAAAGCCTGGACAAGTAGAATTACACAACACTCAGCTTATATTCTGATCTTACTCATATATCCTCAGCTGGTGTCCATGTCATCAACCTCCTGCTTGTTGTAAAATGGTAAATCTGTCTCTTTTAAGAGATCCAGATCATTTGGCTCAGCTCAGAAGAGCTGGTTGTTTGGCTACCAAACGGCTCTTTGTTGGTATTAGTTTGGCTTTATAAATTTGGATTAAATAACAAGAAAGGATGGAGGAAAGGAAACTGGCACTCAAACGGGTGGTAGCTACAATGTCTCACACTGAAGAGCCATTTCATTTATTCATGGAGGGTAGATCTTTACCCAGTCGCTCAACCCACAAAGTTTATTCGGTTGATAGTACATCACAGTTTCAATAGTGCTTAAAGGGGCAGTGTGTAAAACTGAATATTAATATCTAGAAGTGGGTTCTAGATTGCATTTTTCTGCTGGAAACTGTGGCAACCAGTTTAATTTAATGTGTTTCTGTAATATGAATACAATACAATACAATAACTTTACTTATTCTTTTTTCCTCTATGTTACCATGGAAACATCTAAAAATCCAAGATGGCAGCATCCATGGAGGGGACCGTCCCTATGTATGAATTAAAGGTTTATTCTGAGTTGTTTTTTCAAAATAGCTATTTTTGAATTTAGATGACTAAACACTTATTTAGATAGACCGTCGTAGAAATGTTTTACTTTATTTTACCAAGTTTGTTCAGCTAAATGCTACTAGGCTAAATATTACACACTGCACCTTTAAAAGTAACTACCCACTTTTAGCTGGTTCCAGAAGTGAAATCCTAACCTTGCAAAGCAGATGTATACACCCATTTCCTTATTTTTCTTTGGCGAATCCATCTTGCAAAACTCCCGTCTGAACTGTTTGGGCCTGGTTAGAAAGTGACAGGACCAATCAGCGACGAGGGGCAGTACTCTCAGGCGCAGTGGAGTTGTGACGTAAGCAAGCAGCAACAAGAGGCCGGTGCTATTATGGCGGAAGAGATTAGCATGGATGCTGCTAAAGCGCCAGTTTAATCAGAACTTGATGACATTTCTTCGTTAAAAGAACAAAGAACAGCAGTGAGCTGTTTTCTTTTTAAAAAGGACAAAAGTCGTGTACTGACATGTCTACAGTCGCCATGGTTCGCGTTATTCGGCGGTAGCTGCGCACACACACCTCGATAGCGGCTACATCATGTGTTTTGTTGCTCTGGTTGGCCCGTAAAGATGTGACAGACAGAACGTTCATCCAATCACACTTCGAGTTTTTTTCAAATCCTCCGCCCTTTCCCAAACGCTTAGTATTGAAGGTTTTCACACATCCATCTGGTGTGTCAGGTTAGCGAAATCCCCCATATAACAACACTTCCAGTACATGAACCAAGCTAAATCTGAATACTCATGACTGTCAAACATTTGATTCGACAGAAAAACAACATTCTAAAACAGAAAAAAGCAAGGCGGTGTACATATTTCTCTACAAGAGGAAGGAACTGCGTATCCCACAATCCACTGCGATTCATTTTGTTTGTTATTAATGAGAGCTTTTCAAGCTCTCAAGCCATAAAATTACCGTTTCTACACCTATCTTTATTGTAGTGATTATATTTGAAATGATAATGTTGAAATGTGTCATAGTTTAAGCATTTATTGCTTCGTATAGCAACAGCATGTGTTGTTACATCAACAGTAAAAAGCCTTTATTTGGGGGCTCCGTAGACAATTTTATGGTAACCAGAAACTCCACCAACCAGAGATGTTGCTGTAGGTACCATAGTATCTCTGGCTGAGATCTCAAATAAACTGTTTTTCTTAAAACAAGGTCGATAACTTGTAAAGTTTTCTCTCTATGCTAGAAAGTCTGCAGGACTGAGTATATGTGATACGGATCGCCTCCACGCCAGGCCAATGTAAAGTGCAGAAAAAAACACAGTTTTGTTATATGTGGGATCATATTCAGTGTATGTAGACTTTTTCTGCTGATAATTGCTGCGTATGAGTTCATTAGAGCTTTAAAGTACTAACTTTCCTCAGTTCCCATTCATTCCTAATGGCTGCTCTCCACTTCCTGCCCCCCCAACAGACTTTTGGGATCATGTGATTGCAAACAACCTACACTCTGAGGCAGTTGTTGCACCATAGCTCTTAATATACAGAACAATGCTTGAATGTATCTCCACTACATCAAAAACTACAATTTATAAGACATTATTAAGCTGGTTAGATTATGATTATTTACAGTCAGCATTCAATAAGTCTTAAATCTAAAGCTCAATGTAGCAAAAGCCGATCTGACTCCTTACATTTTGTGGTGTAAGTTATGTGAGCGTATTTCTGTGAAGACCTAATGTTGTGCCTCACGTGATGTGGGGAAAATTTGGGCGTTTCTCTTCCCATTCACCACATGACATAAAATACTTTAAACTGATGTCAAAAGTCTGAGGGAACAGCTTGTTGTGCAGGGAGGAGACCACAAACCTGCAAGCAAACCTTGGAGAAAAACATGAGTAAATGGACTTGTAAAAGTCTCATAGATTGTAAATAGGCAAACTTATTTTTAATTTAGCCTCTGAGCAAGTGAGTAAAGACAAATTGGGCTTTGAGGAGAGAAACCACAGTTCCTCAGCTGAGGTCACGATGGTTGGGAAGTTATCAGAATGAAAATATATCAGACTTGAAGCAAAATATATGAAATGAAGAGAGAATCACTCAGTTCTCAGTGCATATATCACAAAAACACTGGCGTCTCACAGATGTTCTGTCAGCCCTGCTTCCTTCCTCTTACCCCGTGGTTACTTGTTGAGAAGTCCAAACAACAAATCTACTTTAGACTATAGCAGCCTAAAGCTCAAACACACAGTGTCAAAAAGTGCCAGAGGCACCCCTAACTTCTGAGGAATCTGTGTTTGTGTGCGTGTGTGTGTAGTATGCAAGTAAAACAAAGATTAATACCCTCAGAAAAGAGAAGAACAGAGGTTACCCTGTCATAAAGGAAAAAGTACTTCATATGAACGTCTTGTTTACTATAGTGAGCATGAATCTTATTGCTTATCATAGCCTATAAGATTCACAAAATAAAGTTAAGTGGTCAAACTTTAAAGAGCGTTGGGAGCTTGTTGCATGATCAACAGCCAATACAACCACAAGTGCTTATAAAGTACTGATACAAATTTAATAACCAATGTAAATTTGTGCACATGCAAGCCAAAGCCTTTCCACAAACATGGGAGCAATGACACAGACGTTAAAATAAGCCAACTATAAATGCATTCAATTAGCTTCTATGATGTAATGTTGCAATTTCATCCACTCAAGCCTGCACCAAACCGCACTCACTGTTAGAAACATCTGCTGAAGTAGCCTAAAAGTACCGCTCCAGCAGAAAACTCCACTCACTGTCACACTGCTCTTACCTCCATCCTGGGGAATGTGCCAGAGATCGTCCCCCCGTGTTTTTCCTCTCTTTTTGGGATCTAGGAGCAGACAGCCTGCTGGTTTGGAGGAGACTGATGAGAGCAGCGGGCACAGAGAGGAGCTCAGTGTTTATATCTGG
Source organism: Cheilinus undulatus (assembly GCF_018320785.1). Taxonomy (NCBI): domain Eukaryota; kingdom Metazoa; phylum Chordata; class Actinopteri; order Labriformes; family Labridae; genus Cheilinus; species Cheilinus undulatus. The sequence continues at coordinate 43,182,766 of NC_054866.1, read as the reverse complement.
AGCCAAGTCAGCCTCATGGACGAGAGGGAGGAGTGAGCAACTTCAACGCATCTGGCTGCCACAGCGACGTCAAGTTAGCAGCTTTGAGAATTGCAACTTCTGCCAAAGACTTTCAAAATAAAGCTCAGCCTTTTGAAGGAGCCTCAAGCGTTGTTCCGGCTTACACTTTAACACTGTATTTTACTTTTTAAAATAAATGCGTAGCATACAGCTTCTACCTGTTGAACCAGCAAGGCTTAAGTCAACACTAAACCCGTTTAAGCGAGTTACACTAGCTTAGTTGGGTTCAGTTTACATATCTTAGCGAGTACTCTGGCGCTAGCCCAAGCTAACCAAATATTGTCGCAGATATGACGTTTCACTAGATTTGACCAATCAGTGAACAGCATTTTTAATGCTGCATTTGTCTTTGAGAACAGGCTAACGGCTGAAAATAACGTACTATAACTGCCTTTCATTGTCTAACAACGCTGTAAGGTGTAATACATTTCAAAGCATTGTGATTTGGTAATAATTAATACTTAAAGTTGGCTATATTCATATACAGTGGTGCACTCGGGATTTTTGAAGGGCAAAAATGAAAAAAAGCACTTGTTATATATATGTTATATACAGAAGGGCACAAAAGCACAAAAGTTGTAATACCAAAAACAACTTTACTAAAATTTTACGTTTTTTTTTTTAATTATGTGATGGAACTAGGCTACTACAATTCTAAACTAAAACAGATAAGGTATTATTAACTAACTTAACGTTTAATTCACATGGCACTTTATATCCTTTCCTTTTCCAACTGGACATGTCAGATTATTTCAATTTAAAGCAGTGGTTCTCCACTGGTTGAGACTCAGGACCCAATATCGACTCACCAATGAGGAATTTCTTCAACCAGTTGAATTCTAATGTATTTTAAAATGTAAAAAAAAGGTGAGAACTCCTCACCCTATTTTAAAGGCAGAGCCACACTACCCCAAGAAAACAATTTTAGCCACTTGAACACATAGGCTAGTCTCATTCTTGCAGTCATTACCCAGAGTTCATGACCATAGGTGAGGGTTGTGAGGTAGATCAACCAGTAAATTGAAAGACTTACATTTTGACTCATCTCCCTCTTCACCACAACAGACCAGCAAAATGTCTACTATACTGCTGATGCTGTCCCTCTGAAAACCTCATGCTCCCTTTAACCCTCACTTGTAAACAAGACTCTGAGAAACTTGAACCAAAGGCAGGGCTCACTCTCCACCTGGAGGGAGCAATCCACCATTTTCAGGCTGAGAGCCATACGGATACATACTGAAAGAACAAGGAGTAGAGCTAATTCTCCTTCACATCAAAATTAAGGTGGTCCGGGTATCTGATCAGTATGCCTCCTGGACACCCCCCTCCCCCCTTGGAGGTCTCCTGGGCACATCCATCTTGGAAGATCCAGAATGTGCTGAAGGGATTATATATCCTGAATTGTCTTGGAGGGCCTTGGGGTCCACCAGAAGGAGTTGGAAAGTGTCACTGAGGAAAGGAATTCACCTTACTCTGAAGCATTATGTCTTCAAGTAGCGCCGTTGAATAGTCAGTCCCACTTTTCCCACTACTGCAATGCCCATGGTGGCAGCAAGTAACCTTGAAGTGTTAATGGAGCTCAGTTTGACCCCCCATCACCTTCTCTTCCCTTCTCCTTCCTCTGTTTTGACCATAATGTGACCCCATTTGTGGCATCAAGGAGAATCCCCCACAATAACATCCTCTTTGCTGAATTAGCACCAACAGACAACATCCATTCTTCCTCTAGTTTTTTAAAACAGACAAAACATGATTAGCTATATTCAATAGCGTCTTCAAATGTCAAATCTGTTTATTTCAATTAAACATAAAAGTCAGCTGAGAAAAGAAGAACGTGTACCATCCTGTCCTAAAAATGAAATGTACTTCTTACATGGTCTAACCTCGTGCTTGTCTGACATGCCTGCAGCTGCAGCCTTGCTTCCTTCAGCAGTTATTTTACTATTTCCAGGTTTAATACAAGAGTTTACTTGCACCCTTTTCACCTTGGATGTGCAGCTTGTTCTCTTCATTTTGCAGCTGTAAAATTTTGTCAGTATTTGCTGCTTTTTAGTCTAGTTTCTTGTTTGGAGTTTTCATGTGTGGATAAAAGATACTGTTGTTACTCTGCCATCTTTTATGGGGCCAGGAAGAAGGAGTCAGTCCATCAAGTGGTCTGTGGTGTGGGACTGTAGAGCAGCCATCTAATGGATGACTTTCTACCTCACCAAAAGCACACCACACATCTGCAGGAGAGGCCGTTTCCTGCTGGTATATCAACCACACTATATTCCTCACATTCCTGAGTCAACACTTATAATGAGGAGAAATAACATTACTGATTTATTATTTCAGTAAGACAAATTAACTATAGAGTCTGCGCACATGAATAATTTCAGATCACTGTTAAAAGTCTTAACATTTATCCTGCATTAACACTTATAGTGCCTATAAAAAGTATTCACCCCCTTGGCTGTTTTACCCTTTTATTGATTTATACAACAATCATGGTCAACATCATGTAAATTTTTTGACAAAAAATTATTTAAAAAAAAACCCTCTTTAATGTCAAAGTGAAAACATAAAGTAATGTCAATGAAATAAAAAAGTCATGTAAAATAAGTGACTGCATAAATATTCACCCCCTTCAAGTTAGTATTTAGTAGATGCACCTTTGGCTGCAATCACAGGTATCCATACCCTGACTTATACCTTTCAGTAACCTTTTTCTCTGAGTTGCTTGGAGTATGCTTTTGTCTTCATGGTGTAATGGTTACCAGGAATACTGATTAACCAGTGACTGGACCTTCCAAACACAGGTGTCTTTAAACTACACTGCACTCAGGTGATTCCCATTTCACTAATTGCGAGACTTCTAGCACCAATTGGTTGAACTAGGTCAGTCACTTTAAAGGGGGTGAATATTTAAGGGTAAATCATCCAAAGAGGTGAATACTTTTTATAGGTACTGTACATTTTGTTTACTGGTGAAACAGCTAAAAGCAGGCTAAGCAAGTTATGGTCTAGTTTTCTGAAGAATTAACACTAAGCATTCCTAACTTCAAACACTCTAGATGTGCAAACAGTTAAGAGTTAAGATGATAATCCCTCAAATTACAGTGAACTTTTCTGGATCAGAGAGAGAAACAGGCTGTTGGCTAAGGGTGAAATGGCTAATTAAACAACGTAAGCTGTTTCTAAAAGACAAGTTGATTAGTTCTTTATAAATCAGGCTTATTATGATTATTACTTTCATTAAAGACATAAAGGAGTGCTTCAGCACTGCCTGCTGGTTTTTAATAGGCAGAAAAACATTAAGGCCTGTTGTCTTGCTGTCAGCCAGCTGAGAAAAAGCAGAGAAAGAAAGGGGTGACACAAGCCCTCATTTCACTTTCTATGGCAGGGAAACATGATTAAACAAGATAGGATGAGACTGACCTTTCAAGCTTTTACATTTGGACACCTCAGCAACTTCTATTAGCGCCAACAATTGCAGTTTTGCAGCCGATTGGCCCGGGGAGGAGAAACATGGCACCTGAGGTCACAAAGAGGCTATAAAGAAACCAGCAGGAAATTAAGTGAACCCCTACAAACATTATTAAAAAGAGACACAAAAACACCAACTAAACATCCTGTATTTTAGCTCAGCTTCCTGTTGCCAGATGCATGGAGCAGCAGGCAAAAGGAGCCAAACAGGAAGGCAGCATGTGTTGCTGATAATTTGTGGAAGTGGGCTTATAAGGGAAGCTGATAAGGTTTCTTACAAGTACAAAATAGAAGCTTTAAGCTAAAATAGCGGTGTTATTTCAGTTTAAAACATTCCCCCTGTCATTTGTCCTCATGCACAGTGTCCTCTAACAGAAGCACAACTCAGTGGCTCCCCCTTCTGGTTGAAAACACTTTCACACAGACATGTCCTGTGCAGAAGCTGGGTCACGAGCTTTATCTCCCAGAGATTAATTAAATTGCAGAGAGAGTCACAAAGAGATGACTCCAAAAGATATGCTACAAAGCACAGGCATGCATTACAGAAAACTGTAGCTTTCTTCACATGGTTTCTGTACTTTTATTGGATTCTATTTGTTTTTCATCCTAAAAAATGGCTATGTTCTTCAATAATACAATCATGAAAGCCTCTCCACATGTTAACATTAGGCACGTGGCCTCCTGAGCACACTGCTTGCAAATCAGTTTTGAATATTTTTTTGTGCATAAATTCTAAAAATATATCTTCATTTTTGTTGCTTAACAACAGGCCTTGGGACATTTTTGTAAGAGCTTTGAAGTGAAGGACAAACTGATTACACATTTAACAGCAACAGTAACATAATATCACTGCTGTTTTGTTTTAATTATGAACACTTGAGGTCAAACATTTACTCCTGTGCACTGCAGAAACTTAACCTTGCAAAGCAGATGGATACGCCCGTTTCCTTGGTTTCACTGGCGAATATATCTTGCAAAGCTCCCATCTGAACTGTTTCAGCCTGGTCAGAAAGTGACAGGACCAATCAGCCACGAGGGGCAGTACTTTCAGGCCCAACAGAGTCATGACGTAAGCAAGCAGCAACAAGAGACCGGTGCAATTATGGTGGAAGAGCTTAGCGTGGATGCTGCTAAAGTGCCAATTTTATCAGAACTTGACCACATTCTTCATTACAAGAACAACAAAGAACAGCATTGAGTTGTTTTCTTTTAAAAAATGACAAAAGTCGAGTACTGAGAAGTCTATAGTCGTGTTATTCTTCCATAGCTGTGCACACACACCTCAGTCGTGGCTACATCACATGTTTTGTGATTGGCCAATAAAGATGTGACAGACAGAACGTTCATCCAATCACACTTCGAGTTTTTTCTAATCCTCTGTCCTTTCCCAAACGCTTAGTATTAAAGGTTTTTCAGATGGATGTGTGATACAAATCCATCTGGCTTGTCAGGTTAGCAGAAACTTACATTTTATTAAATATATCCATTTCCTAATCAAAAAACATCTAATTACATTTGTTTTAAGCCTCATTCACTTGAAAAGTCCAGAAAACATCTTGTTTTAAGAAATAAAACAAGCAAATTAGGCCCAACATTGCTCACAATGAGTGAAAATATCTGCCAATAGGGCAAGAAAATTTGATCTGCCGGATGTCTTGTAACAAAATGCACTATATCTAAAATAGTGCATCTCATAGAAGCTTTAAATGAGTGTAATCTTGAAATTTCAGCCATAAGTTAGACCAACACACATGCCTAGATTTGAGTTTTTGCAGTTCAGAGAATGTGCAAACCACTTTTATCTGCATTAAGTGAGGGTTGCACATACAGAGGTGGTTGGGCCCCTGCAAGAGCCTGTACATTTTCCCTCCCTGTAAACATACCTCTGGACACATCCTCAGTCCCTTTCCTTGAGTCATTGGATGTTTTGCATCTTTCATACACCCTCCTCTAGGTGACCCAGCTGGGTCTGATCAGACCTTAGCTTGTTCCCACACGGGTATCTGTGCTGACTCCACAGCTCCAGCCATCTTCAGGCTTTCTCTGCTGCATCGATTTTGCTGCAGATGGCTCTCCTCTTCCTCTCTCCCTCAGTGCTAAGGCAGGTGTAGCATCTGTTCAAAGAGCTGTAAACCCTTGACAACCAACCTCCATAGGGTTGCATCGTGCTCTCCATCCAGCTCTCTGACAGACAGTCGCTGACCAGCCCAGCATACTTATAGAGCTCACTTTTGAAGGCTACCTTCATGCAACTTCCCACAGGACTGTTAGCTCCAGCAGTATAGCTTGCCTAATGGAAGTTGTTTAATAATATGTGCTTCTTAGATCAGTAGTATTAGCTCCAGCCTCCTGGCTAACATTTGCCTCCTGGTCCTGGATCACGTCGGCTTTTGCAACTGCCTGAAAAAAAAGTTTGTTACATGTTTTGGAACAGATATTATATTCTGAAAACAGTTAGTTCACTGAGCCCATTCCAGTGCAGATATGAAACACTGGATGGTGTAAATCAGGACACATCAGAAAAGGTAGAGCAAAATGAGACAATAACCTAAATTCTTTCTCGTCTCCAAGATATGTAAGACCATCTTGCACCCCAAAGTTAGCCTTTAGTACAACCCCAGTTCTGAAGAGTTGGGGCTCTGTGTAAAATGTAAATAACAACAGAATGCAGCAATTTGCAAATCTCATAAAACTATATCTAATTATGTTGAAACTGAGACATTTTACCAATTCATAAAAAAATATATAATCTGTAAACATACGGGAGGCGAGGAGAACAGTTGTTGGAGTTTTGGGAGAGGAATTTTGTCCCATTGTTGTCTGATGTAGGAGTCTAGCTGCTCAACTGTCTTGGGTCTTCTTTGCCAGATTTGTTGTTTTGTGATGTTGCAGAAGTTTTCTATCAGTGAAAGGTCTGGACTGCAGGCAGTGGTTTAGCATTGTCTTGCTGCAATATGCAAGGCCTTCCCTGATAGAGACATTGTCTTGTTGGGAACATATGTTGCTCTGAAACCTCTTCATACCTTCCAGCATTGATAGCGTCTTTCCAGATGTGTAAGCTTCCCATGCCATAGACACTGATGCAACCCCATACCATCAGAGATGCAGGCTTTTGAACTGTGTTCTTATAACAAGCTGGATGTTTCCTATTCTTCTGTCTGCAGGACATGGCTTCCAAAATAAATTCAAAATTTTGATTAATCTGACCACAGCACAGTTTTCCATTTTGCCTCAGTCCATTTGAAATAAACTTTGTCTCAGAGAAAACAAAAGTGTACCTGGATTATTTTCACATATGCCTTCTTCTTTGCATGATACAGCTTTAACTTGCATTTGTGGATTGCACAGTAAACTGTGCTGGCAGACAAGGATCTCTGGAAGTGTTCCTGAGTCCATGTAGTGATTTCCAGTACAGAATAATGCCTGCTTTTAATGCAGTGCCTCCTTAGGGCCCAAAGATGACAAGCACTCAATAGTGAGCATCAGCCTTGCCCCTTGTGCACAGAAATTTCTCCAAATTCTCTGAATCTTTTGATGATATTATGGACTGTAGATGGTAAGATATTCAAAGTCCTTGCATTTTTAAGTTGGGGAACATTTTTCTGAAATTGTTCCATAATTTTAAGAAGCTGTTTTTCTCAGAATAGGGACCTTTGTCCATCTTTACTTCTGAGAGACTATGCCTCTCTAAAATGCTCCTTTTATACCCACTCCCGTAACATGTTGCCAATTAATCAAATTCATTGCAAAATGCTCTTCCAGCTGTCATCAGTAACACTTACCTTTCCAGCCTTTTGTTGTTCCATCCCTACTTTTTTGATATGTCTTACTGCCATCACATTCCAAATGAGCTAATATTTTTCAGGAAATGGGAAAATGTGTCAGTTTCAACATTTGATATGTTGTTTATGCTCTTTTGTGAATATAAAATGGGTTGATGAAATTTGTAAATCAGTGCATTCTGGGTTTATTTACATTTTACACAGTGCCACTTTTTTTTGGAATTGGGGTTGTATGTTTTTTTCTTATGCATTTTGTCTGCTTTTATTCTTAAAGCACACTGAAGCTATGCTTGCCATATGAAATGCAATAATAAGATAAATTTGACACCAAAAACTTTATAAAACAAAACAAACAAAATGTTTATTTTTGTTTTTTAAGAGGTGTTGATGAGTTTAAAACTATAGAATAAAATTGGGTCAGCATGGTGTGAGATGGATGATATCATTGTTAACCTTCAGGGGGCCTTAAATACTATCTGGGCCCCAGAAACTTATGGGCAACCTTGATTGAGAATATTTCTCTTTTTAATCCCCGGCGGTGCGTATCTTATAGAACCTCGGGGTTTATGCGGTTAGTTTGAGGCTGCTGATTGAGTAGAAAGATGGGGTGAAGCCATATCCTGAAAAGTGGATTGAAAACAAACAAACAGTTTATTTCTAAACCTGACCAATCTGAGTTGGTGTGAAAAAGGCCTGAGGGAGGTGATGACAGCTCTGGCTGGACCAGTCACTTGTAGACGCTCTCTTTATTATCAGTAAAGAAAATAACCAACAGAGGAGTCGTGCAGCTTGCTGATCTCTCCCCAGGTGATGACAGAACGGTCTGAGGTATATAATCTTTTCCCCCCTGCTTCAGCTCCTCTGGCAGAGATGAATGGCTTGGTAAAAAAAGTGTCAGGAGGATGAGTCAGCCTTGTGCGACTTTGTCTCTTTGTATTTGTGCAAACCAAGGCCTGATGATTCATGGGCAAAATCATGACACTTCCTTTAAAAGGACAAGATTTATGGCAGACAGAACCTGGAAAACTGGGTTTATTTTTGGATCAGGTTAAAAATACATAACTTTGACATTACCTTTTTTGCCACTGAATTACAAAAGTGAACAATTTCTCATCCAAAATGCAACATCAAAACAGCTTTGTACAATAGTGTCAAGATTATGCAAGTGGGTGCAATAAAAGCAATAAGGTCTGCTGCTGCTGAAAACCTAATATCTTTATTCCTCTTTGAAATGCACTTAGAGCAGCCATTACTTTGAATATGGTGATGCAGGGATGCTGGCTGCCAGCATAAATCTAACTCAGAGCCCAGGTAATGTAATAGCAGTGTCAGATTACACGTGATAGTCGGCACGTACGCAACACCAATACCTTAAGGCTCAGGTGGCCATACACACATAACAACAATGCCCCATTTTCATAGTAATCTGCTTTATCAAGTTTATGTCCTATCTGGCAGCAGAGAAGGTATACAGCCCTGCAAACATCCACAAATGCACAGAACTAAACAACGGATGCTTCACGGCTAACTTGTTTTGATTCTGAGAACATGAGAACATCTAACAAACAGTATGAGAACAATACTTCACTTAACAAAGTCAAAATACAGCCGAGACAACAATTAAACATTATAAATGAGCAGACATTTCAAATATGACAAACATCATCCGTCTTTAAGAAAGAGAGATAGCTGAAATGATGCATGTGTTCAGTGTGCACTGAAAAAAGCTCCATGTAGAGGGAACGCTTCAGCACAGAAGCCCCAAGAAGACAAGTCTACACATTTTATTTTATCCTGTTCTTCTGCAATGATGAGAGCATTTGGTGGCTTTCTCAAGGTCATGACTTATTTATCTTTAAAGGTGCAATGTGCAATATTTAGCTTAGTAACACTGAGCATTACAAACTTGGTAAAAATTAAACACAATATTTCTAGGTAGGCCTAAGGCTGGAAATGCTGGATGTTATGCGAAAGACTGCCTCATAATGAAGTGTGAACTTTTACTGGAAGCTGCTGTTCTGTGGCTCACTCAAGTTTTGTGCTGCTTACACCATGTCCTAACTACACACCGGCCGAGCAAACTTTAGTGATAAAATCAGCTTAAGCAGGGTACACCCATAAGGATTTTCTAAATCTTAAGAGATTTTTTTTATCTGTTAGAGACCCCACACTTGAAGGTAAAAAATCTGTTCTGATCGTACTGTGTTTGGCGTGCTCCGATAATCTGAACACAGTACACCACACACATCATGATTCTGTCCTACCACCGATCTAGAATCTCGTCCTCCAAGCCAGAAATCTCGTGTGATCCCACGTGATCTAACAAAAACAAACAAGAATAAACTTAGCTAAAACCGGAGAACACAACACGCAGAATGGATGAGGGCACACAAGAGAAGGGAATGATGGTGTTCTTGGGACTATTTTTAACGGAAAAATCCTGAACTAAAAAAACAAACTTTATGATGCTTCAGCAGGTCAGTCATGCTTGTTTTTATTAACGCCTGCTTCCTTGTTCCTCAGTCAGCTCGCTTCTTGATCGGCTACATTCCGTTCCACATCATAATTCACGACGTCATGACTCAGGAGTCATCGGCTTTCCCCACACATGAAGATTTTTGGTCCTAAATATTGAACGAGTTTAATATTTACGATCGTCGGCCCCGACCGTTTTTGAAGCCGATTAGTGGGACAAATTCACTCTTAACACACCTCAGACCACAGGAGAATCTTATAGGATAATCTTATAAGACATAAGATAATCGGACATTTGCCGTCCTTGGTCGGGAAGGGGGAAAATCGGGACAAAACAGCCCGACTATCTTCATGTGTGTACCCCGCTTAAGATACATAAATTTCTGTCACGGGTGTCATGGGCTGACTGCATGCGAGCAATTTCCCTCTCTTGTTGAGATGGGCAGGGAACAAGAAGAGGAAGATGAGAAGGAATTAGGAATGTCTGACAGGAAGATTTCTCCAAGACAGTCTAGCTGCAGACCGTTCGTCTCTGATGGCCACTCTCACATACCGTTCATCTGAGATGCCGTCTGTCTTGGAATAGAGGTGCTGTCATTTGCCAGAACAACTTATTGTTGTTTTTTACACTCATGAAATAACCACAGTGTGAACATTACAGACTAGGCAACATGTCATAAATCAAACAGAGTAAAAGTTCAGAGGTCTAAATCATGTATAGATCCATTTTAGAAGTAGTTGCAAGAACGGTGGCTTGCTTTAGCTTAAAACGTTTTAGCTAAAGCTAACATAGCTACACTGGCTACATAACAATGTTACTAAATAAGCCAATGTAGATATGTTAGCTTTAGCAACATGAGCTTTAGAAAATGTAGCTAAAGCCAACATAGCAACATAGCTAACAAAGCTGCTTTGTTAGCTAAGCTTTTGCTAAGTAGTTATGCTAACTAGCTAGCTATGTAGCTGTTAAGGAGCTAAATAAGCTAAACTTGTTGTGTTTAAATGTTTTCATGGAGGACAGGCTTTTTTCCTGTAAGAGGGCAGTTTGCTTGATTTCATTAAACATTTGCAGTCAAGTTTTAAACTTTTAACGTTTACCCTAACCCTTTACAAAAGTTTAATCTGATTTTATTTAGAAAGTTTTAGCATGTCTTAGCACATCTTGCAAAGCTCCAGTTCCCATGTGTGTGCCAAACGGTTTTGGCCAATCAGCATCATTTTAGAACAAGGCAGTAGCTACAGGCGGGGGCCCTACTTGGCATTTCTAGGTCATGTGGAAACCAGAAGTCTAAGATACCAAGAAAAATAAGTTGATCTTGAGAAAACAACCAAAATTTGTCATCATGGTAACACAGAATAAAATTCAATGTGTGGATGTATGACCTCTTAGGGCTTCCATACTTCTGTATGAGGGTGAACATTGAAGCAGAAAAATAAACATTTTTACTCTTAGAATCAGTGACCTCTGTTTTTTTGTGAGATTAGCTTAAATGTGGCATGATGGAAAATCCTCATCTGCTTTTTAACAGAGTGGTAGGAATTCTGATTTTGAGTGCAGTACAGCTCTCAGCCCTTTAATAACTTCCTCTCCACATGTTAAGAAAGGTTACTCTTTAGCTGCAACCCCTTAAAGACCCTGCAGACAAGAAATCCTATAAAAATCTCGGCTTGGTATGAGCCTCAACTCCTCAGACCCCAGTCAGGCTTTCATTCAAGGTGGAGACGTGGCTGAGCTCTCTCTGGCCCTGGTGGGCTTGTCTGGATCTCTGGTGAAGCAGGAAGAGGCGTTTGGCTGCAGCCCTGTACTTGCAGGACATGAGGTTGTAGACGACGGGGTTGATGGAGGCGCTGAGGTAGCAGAGCACCATGGAGGCCATGTTGAATTTCTGACTCAGCATGGCCTGGCGGTAGTTGTCCACCTGGGCGAAGAGGTTCCTGCCAATGTGGTAGGGCAGCCAGCAGATGATGAAGACCAGAACCACCACTACTGAGGGAGGGATAAGGAGGAGGGTAGTGTCAGTGAAACAGACAGTTTTAACTCTAGAGGGAGCTTAAATCTGCATATATGTTGAAGTTTTCTAATCTCACTCTTATTAAAACGAAACCGTAGAAAAGGGTATTTAAGTTAAGGCACAGAGAATGAAGAACACATGAAAAAGGAGCCACAAGTTTGACCTGGACCTGGGCCGCCCTGTTGAGGAACAAAACCTCCTTATACAGAACACCACAGCAAACTCCAGATGGGGGGCAAGAAGTGATTTCTGCATACTACCAAAACAACATGCTTTATGCTGTTTATGACTGTACCAGCCATTCAAAGTTAGAAAATAAAAACATTTAATCCACGTTTGTGTCTTGAAAAATAGTGACATATTCAGGCAGCAAAGTTTGAACGCTCACAGAGAGACTGCAGCAGGCATGGATTCAAAAAAGCCTCCATCTAAAGCCTGGACTAGCAATGAGAGAATACAGTCAGGTTGATCTAATTTTCCTTTGGCTTTCAGGACCACACGTTCTTTTTACAGGGAGCTCAAGTCTTTCAGCTGGACAATAATCTTGGAGCAGACTCTTACAATGTGGTTCAGACTGTTCCTGTCCTCAACAGAAAACCCATTTAACCAACAGATAAAAGAGAACATTAATAGACTTTTAATAAAAGCAGATTGATCACAGCCTGAAATCACTTGAAAGTGAAAGGATGTTTCTTTTGACATTTACTGAGCTAACTCTTTAAATAGTGTTTGTGAATGTATTTTGGTTTAATGAAACATGCTTTTTCATAAGAATGCATTAGTCTTTTTTGGAAGCTACCAAATTTTCTCCACTGTATTTAAGTTCTTAAAGCCATTCATTTAATTTACCCTCTTATCCCCATGAGAGAGAAATTTGTTATTTTCTCAAGATTTGTTTTTTCCCCCCACCCTGTCTTGAGTAAACAAATCTAAATTTTCTATTACAGCTGACTCGTTTTTCTGGTGATAAGTTTTTTTTTTTTTAGATCTTAGAAACATATGGAAAAAAAGACTTTTACAAACATGTGCATCATTTTTTGACTTGTGCGGCGCTAAAGATTCATCACGACACACATATGTGCAGCCAAGGTCAAGCTCGATGGCATTTCTATGTACAGGCCTTTTCACCCCTGGTAATACACCTGGAGACTGCCAGCAGTTTTCTAACCCTTTGGGCATCCACAGTCCGACTAGGGGCTCATGGCACACAAAGACAGTACCCTGGGCTTTGCTTACTTGCCACATCCACCCTTACTCTGTCCTCAAGGTGTAAACTCTATTATTTTTTTTCAACAGATTATTTTCCCACGTCCCTGGTAATATGCAAAGACATCCAGACCACTGGAGTTGTGTAAGTCCTCCTTCTCCCTTGTTGGTGCCCTCAGGCAACTTACTAGCCACATCAGCGCCATACTTATTTTGGCTAAACATGCCTTTAAAGTTCTGCAAAACCATGTACTTAATTTGTTCACAAAGGTAAAATTCTTTTTTTTTTTTTTTAACAAAATACATGCTACAGGCTGCACAATGGTACAATGGTGCACAGGTTAGTGCTATTCCCTCACAGCTGTCAGACAGGGCCTTTCTGTGTGGAGTTTGCATGTTCTCCCCATGCATTCATGGGTTCTCTCCAGGTACTCCAACTTCCTCCCAATGCCCAAAAACATGCTGCTGGGTTCATTGGTGGTTCTAAATTACCTGTAGGTGTGAGCATGTTTGGTTGTTTGTTCCTTATGTCAGCCCAGTGATTGACTGGTGACCAGGCCAGTGTGCCTTACCTCTCGCCCAGTGACAACTAGGGATGAGTGCTAACACATCTGATACCGAATGACATGACAGATTATGGTGCTTCATTTCAGTACCTACCTACCCAAAGATGATCCCTGCCACTACAAAGGACAGGTGTGAAATGTTGTATGTTACACTACATGAAGAGGTTACACCCTTATCCTTTACTGTTTTCTTAGCATCCTTTTTCTTAATCATTTACTTTACCAAGAGACAGCTTTTATTCAGCCGCTGACCCTCTTAACAGTTTTTATCTTAAAAGTATCAACTCAGGCAAAGTTTAGGCATTGGCACCATTTAAAATGTTTCCATTTAGCAGTGGTATCAGAAAAAAAACATAATACCCAACCCTAATGACAACTGGGATTGGCTCCAACCTCCACTATCCATAATAAGATAAGGGCACAGATAGATGGATAAATATGCTACACACATATAGGCTGAATTGCACAAACTGGATGCTACATGCAGATGTTGGTACTGCTGCTTATGAGGGAGCATCTGACTGGGTTGGGGGTTTGGTGACTCAAGGATATCTTTACAGTGCCGACAAAATAAAGTTGCACCTCTCCAGACCAGTCAGACCAATTTTCAGACTTGGTCCACTGGGACTTGATCCAGCAACCCTCTGGTTGCTACCAAAGTCCAGTCAGATTGAGTTACATTTTTTAGATCATGTTTGGGATTAAGTTGGGACCAAATCACTGTTATAGAGCAGTGTTTTTGGTCACTTGTACTTTTTGTGTACATTTTGAAATCAATACTTTTACCACTGCTTAAGTAAGTTTTAACCAGATTAACTGAACTCTCACTTGATTACAATACTCGTGCTTTCTCCACCTCTGTTGACTTCACAGTAGAACATAGGGATATGGAGTTACTGTGATTGCAGAACTAATTCCAGATGTGCACGCTTAGATATTCATCCATTGTTGCTGGCTGGACCTGCACACCAAATGCGTCCCGAGTAATGTGGCTGAAAGGTGAGTAGTAATAGATTTACCTGATATTGCACAATCGTATCTGAGGTTTTATTAGCCCAAAGCTGACTGATGCAGGAGTCACTGGTTTCGTATGGTTGTTTTATGGCAGTGTGGTATGTATTTATTTGCTTTTTAATGACATGGCATTACCTTAATAATTAATTTTGAATGATTTCGCGGACCCCCAGGCTGTGGCTCACAGACCCCCAGGGGTCCCCGGACCTCAGTTTGAGAACCACTGCCTTACACAAATCTACAAATGCATAGATAGATTTAAAATACGTATACAAATCCACAAACGTTTGTACTGCTCTGAAAATGCTTGCAAAATGTTCAAATACGTAAAATGATTTTCAAATTTGTACAGAGTATTTTGACAACTCAGAGCAAAAAAGAGTAAGTACGCTGAACCAAAAGAAACGAAGTCCACAATTACAAATTGGTCAACACATTACAAGCATTTGTGCAAATATGAAAACATTTGCAAAACGTTTTTCATATTTAAAAATCTTTGTACAAATTTTCAGATCTGTACAGGCATTGGTGGATTCGTGCACGTTTGTGGATTTGTGCACACATTTGCAGATTTGTGCACACATTTGTTGATTAGTGTACGCATTTGCAGATTTGTGCACACATTAGTGGATTTGTACACACATTTGCAAATAGTTTTAGAACAATAATAGCTCCATATAGTGAGAGAAAGATTCCACATCACATCCAAAAACAGCTATTTCAAATCTGTGGGAATGTGCAGCCTTTTTTGCACCTACATTAATGCCAGTGGAAGTTCAGGACTTTTCAGCTATAAAATCAGCAGGATTTTCAGGCACCATGCACTTTAGCAGTCGTTGACCCCGCTCTGTGATTAAAGGTGTTCCTCTGCTTCGTGGCTGAGTCGCTGTTGTTCCTAAATGCTTCCACTTTCTAATAATATTACAAACAAGGTTGACAGTGGAATATCCAGCAAGGTCCAACTGTTCTGACTGGAACACCTGAATTTAATAATTAACTGGTGTGGCCAAATACTTTGTCCTTATTGTGTATAACATACAATTGTGTACATGTGAGTCTCTTTTGTGGTGAGAGGCTGATTAAAATATTGTTTTTCTGGCTCTTTAAGTCACCTATGATCTATTGGCTGTGGTCACCCTTGACATTTATTAACGAACAGCAGAATTTTACACCCAACGAGCTCGCCGTTAAGCCCACTCACACAATCTCACCTACACAGTCACACGACTCTCTTGTTCCCTGAAGGGACGCTTGCCTGTAATAGGCTCCAAGTATGAAATCACACTTGCCGAGTAAGCACCTAATTAGAGCACACATGCAGCAGAGAAGCTGTGAAGAAAACACGTTTCCAATCAATAAAGGCAGAAAGTGTTTATATGTGGAATTTCGGTGCCTGTGGAGGTAATGTCTGAGTCACTGATATTGATCAAGAAGTCTTGTAGCTAAAACCACAATCACTTTGTCTGATGGAGGCAGTAATTCGGAGAGGCTAATAAATGTCAGCTCAGTAATTAAAAGAGAGGAGTTTCTGGCTTATATAACACTTAGCTATAAATTGAACACCTATGTCGTGGATTCATGGAGCGGACAGATGACACACAGAATTGATTGTGTCATACGGGAGCAGCAATCAGCGGGAGACTCCTGAGGTGTGTGACAGGAGCAGATTGAGAAGGACTGAGGGAGCATGCAAATTTCCATTAAGTCTGATTTATGGAAGCCTCTGATGACAATTCAATTTGGGATTCAACAAATGTGGATACATCTGACGACATGAGCTCTGTGCAATGTGTGCTCAGCTAATGAACAGCTTTAATATCCTAATGGATGCTTCATGATTAAATATTTGTTTAATACAGATTGGCCATGGGCTTTACTGTACAACAGGGTTTCCTGTGCAATGTGCCAGAGCTGCAAATTAAACCAATCAGAACGGGCAATGGCAGGACGTGATTGGCTTCAAACAGAGCAATCATTTACCAGGCAATATCAACATGAGCACTTACAGCAGGGGGAGGCTACTTTGGGTTTAAAATGGAAAGAAAAATCCTTAATTTCTTCATTTGTAAAAATTAAATGAGCTAGCCTAGAAAACCAGTAATTTTTTATAAGCCTGGTTATTATTTTTCACAGCAGTGTGCAGAGAGATAACCAGTCTGTGCCACACCTAAATCTAAATAACCACCCAAATGAAAGGGAAGGAAGGGAAAAAGAAAGGGAACCTAGAAAGCAAAATAAGAGGAAGTGTCTCCATAAATTAGAAAAAGCTGAGTGCAACTGGTGGGTCAAGACCAAAAAGTGGGTTGCAAATGTGCATCTGAAAGGAAAATCTATGGAAAAAAGTCTGTAATATGGTTCACATCCACCTGTTTAGTAACCTGACAGGAAACACTGCAGGTTTGGAAAAAACCTGAAAAATATAACAAAGGTTTAAATGATTGGAGGAGGAGTTATAGCGAAAAAAGGAGAGAGTGACTCTTTATGTTTGGGACATTCAACATGATCATTTATAAAGTACTTCAAGAAACAAAAAAAGTTAAAAGTAAAAAGAGTCGGTTGTGTTAGATGTCTTTCTGTCAAAAAATGAAAAAACAAAAGAGGACCTAATTACAAGCAATTCAAAGGTTTATTTCAACGAAAGGCAAAAATCTGAAACAAAAACATAAAAATTTAGGAAGTTCACTAGGAAAGTAACACAGAGGACACAAGGAAGCACTGGAGGCAGACAAACGCACAACGAAGTGACAAAGAAACAGTAACTAATACGAGTGAGAGTAATTACGCTCAGGTGTGACGGATGAGACACAGGTGAGGGCAATCACAAATAAATCACACACAGAGGAGGAAAACTACAAAATAAAACAGGAAGCATGGGAATAAAACCCACAGGAACAAAAACCCAAGGAAGGAAAAGGTGAAAAAATGAATTAAAACAGGAAACACTGAAACACTAAATCAAACTCAAAATGAGTACACCAGAGGTCACAGTCTGAGGATAATGTTAAAATATTATTATATTTTTCTGTCAAGTATGACTTTTTTCTTTTCATTTTTTGACATTTGACATCTTTGACATTTTGACTTATCTTGACATTTTTTTAACATTTCAAATGTTTTCTTGAAATTTTACCTTTTTCATGTTTTGACTCATTTTCTTTACATAATGAAATTTAAAAAGTTGCTGAATAACATTTTAACATTGTAACTATTTTGATGTATTTTTGACTTTTTTAAAACATTTTGATTTATTTTGATTTCAGCTTTTCCCACATTTTCTTAATATTTCAAGCATTGTCTAATTTTTCCTTAATATGATGAGGGTTTTTTTTCAACATTTCAAACTATGTTTCTCAAGATTCTTGCCTTGTCTTCCCTCTACTGATGTTTTTTATTCAAGATTTGACATTATTCTAAAATTTTACATTTCTTTCACATTTTGGCCCATTTTTTCCTCTACATTTATCTGTTGTTTAAACATTTTGAACTATTATGCTTGAGATTTTCATCTTTATCATTTTTATGGCTTTTTTGATATTTTGAAAAATTTCATCCACTTTTCTCAGTCTTTTCAATATCTTGACATTTCCCCCCTCAATATTTTGTCTGTTTTTGCTTAAAACAATTAAATATTTTTCTAACAATTTACCTTTTCCTTTGATTTTTAACTTTTTTTTTTTACATCTGACAATTTTCCCCAATATTTTGACCTTTGTTTCCATATTTTCTTTTTTATCCAAAGTTTGGCTTTTCTTTCTTGACATTTTGACATTTATTTACTCATCACCTTTTTTGCACAACATTTTCACATGATGTCAACATTTTGACCGATGTTTTTCTTCAACATTTTTACATTTCTTCCAACAGTTCAATCTATTTTCTTGACATTTTCATCTCTCATTTTTTGGCTTTTTTGATTGACTTTTTTTTTTTTTTTTCAACATTTCAACTTTTTTTCTTAATTTTTTTTATCTTTATTTCTGAAAATTTCACCCTGTTTCAAAACATTTTACTGACTTTTAACTTTTTTTTATATTTTATACAACTGACATTTGACACATTATTAAAAATTTTTCAATATCTGACGATTTTTCTCCCATTGTATTAGCATTTCCTATACATATTGTCACTTTTTATCCAACATTTTGCCTTTTTTCTGGACATTTTATTTTATTTTTAAAATATTTTTTATGCCTTTTTTCCATAACAGTCGGAAAGATTTTTAAAGTTTTTATTGATGTATTTTTTAAAATATGCCTTGACACTTTCACTCTTTTTCCTATATTTGACATTTTTCTTCTGACATTTTGACTGTTGTCAACATTTTGATTTTTTCATTGCCACTTTTCAACATTTTGACTTTTTTCCCCAGCCTTTTTAAAAAATGTTAATTCTTTTCTTGGGATTGAGGTGTTCCTTTAACATTTTGACCTTGGTTTTCAGCATTTCAACCTTTTATCTTGGCAATATCAATCCTTCCTTGCCACTTTTTCTTCTTGACCTTTTGACCTTTATTCAACTTACCCCTTTTTCAACTTCTTCACTTTTTTTCTTAAAATTTTTCAACTTCTTGATTTTGTTTAGATTGAGACATTTTCTCAGCAATTTTGACCCCCCCCCACACACACACACACGTAACTTTTTTCTTGACCTTTTGACCTTTTTCTAAATATTCTATTTTTTCCCTTACATTTTGGCATTATTCCAACATTTTGACTTTCTTTCTTATCATACCAACATTTTTTTTCTCAACATTTCAATTTTCTCTTGCAAGTTTGACTTCCTTCGTCATTCTTCAATTTTTTTTCTTGGAAAAGTGTCTTTTTTTGTAGACATCTGAACTTTTCCCCCTAAAAATTTCAACTTTTCTCTTTAATCCCATCATGGACAAAGGTCTTTCCACTCAATGCCTGACCCTCTTACTCTACCATATGAGAAAAGGAGTGGGCAGAAATTCAACACAGAGCAGAAAAAAGTGAATTATCAAATGACCTACTCACCCAGGATCTTGACTGTCTGCCTGTGGGACCTTTCCCGGGCCAAAGCACACGGGCCCTGCAGGTCATTCTTGCTTTTCCACAGTTTGCACCCGATGGAGCCGTAGAGGAAGATGAGGCAGAGCATGGGGCAGAAGAAGTAGGTGGTGGACACCCAGAGCATGATGTGCAGCTGCCCAGAGATGATGGCGTAGCTGGTGTGTTTGCACTGCCCAGTGTTGTAGTCTGGGTGGGTTTCATTGTCGTACTCCACCCCAACCAGGAAGAGAGTGGGAGCTGCTGAGACCAGAGCGAAGCCCCACAGGGCCAGGATGATGTACTGGACTCTACGCCGGGTCACCAGCACCTTGCTCCTGAGGGGGAAGCTGATGGCCAGGTAGCGCTCAATGCTCAGTGCCGTGATGTGGAGGATGGTGGCTGAGGTGCAGCCCTCAAAGATGTAGAGGTATAAACGACACACGGCCTCTCCAAACAGCCAGGGCACGTACTTCCACAGACGGTAGAGATCGAAAGGCAGGCACAGGAAAATGATGAGGTCAGACACCGCCATGCTGGACAGGTAGAGGTTGGTGGTGGTCTTCATGTCCTTGAAGTGCTGGATGATGAGGATGGTCATGGTGTTCCCTGTCACTCCAATGATGAAGATGAGGATGCAGATGATGGTGACGGGGATGAGGGTGGAGGTGGGGAACAGGGAGCCCTCATAGTGGTGGTCCTCTATGTTGTACTGGTCCATGGCCTCTGCTCCACCGGCATGAAGGTCCACTTGGGGTCTGGTCCAGGGCATGTCAAGACCTCCAGACAGAGCACTGGAACCATCAAATCAAGACTTAAATCTATCTTTAACTGGCAGATTTTAGTGTCTAGTTGTTTTATGTGCAAGCACAGAATGAGCATTTGCTGGCAGTTTCTATAAAATGATCAGAAATAGAAATTCAAATATAGCACCACTTCTGTTACTTTCATTGTTGGGGCAAGGCAATCAGTGTGATTTTAGATGCAGCAAACTTTGACAAAGCCTAAGACACTGCACAGATCATTTAGAAATGGATGAAACCAGTGCAAAAGTGCTCAGATTAACTGGTTTAACCTTATGCTTTGACTCTAAATAACACTCTAAATAACATCCTGGTGGAAAAGAGATCTTTGCAGGTGAGCTTACCTTTAAAACCAGGCTGTATCTCTTAATCCTGATCTCTCTTTGGTCACTACGAGTCGACGGAGGGTCTCATGAAGTGGCAGAGCCGGTCTCCGATCCTTGATAACCAGTTGAGCTCTGGTGAGAGATGAAGACAGGAGCACCTCCTCCTCTTCCACGGCACCCAGAGGAGTCAGGGAGCAGCAGGGAGGCTGCCTGCCGTGTGTGCTTGCCTAAGTAATCTTCCTAATCTAATGACGACGGGACGGATGTTGGAAAAGGCAAAAGATGGAGGGGATAAGAGCCGCGCCGGGGTCCCCCCCCCCCCCCCCCCATCAGAGAGGATAAATGTAGACTAAAGATGATCTGGATAGAACATCAATTCATAATAAATACATGTAGAAAGATGTTTATAAATGTGTTAGCTGATGCATTAATCACAGGAATCTCTGCATGTTTGCTCACCAGTCTGGAAGTGAAAAATGAGATCTGTGTTTGTCTAATGGTACACCAGTCTGATCACTCTTCATCACTCCACACAGCCACCAGTTTACTCCTCCTCCTCATGTTTATTATCAGACTTGTCATAATAAACCTAACCTCAACAATAGTGGCTCAAGGGGAATACATTTAACACAGTGATATAAACAGTGGAGACATGACAGTGACCTAAGACTGAAGTTTTAATGTCCCTGAGGGTGAAAATCTGATAAATTAATGGACAGGGTCAGGTAGATTGGTGCACTTAGCAAAGGTTTTCCTCAGTATTTATTACTATTTGTAATTTAGCGTATTTTTCTGTAAGGATATAACAACCTGTTGTCACTGCACCAAAATTATTAACCTAAATATGATTTTACAAAAAATATTGATACCTAGGTAGATATCAGTAGCTTTGCTAGAGTTTATACCTGACACACCAGGTAGACAGTTTCATCCACTGATCCATTGCATGGATAATATTTCACATTCTTCTGGGAAAGCTCCTGTAGAAAGTGTAGGGAAGCAATGACTTTTAAGAAAATTTGAATAGTCATATCGTACATCTCTGATTGTCACCCTCACACACTGTTCATCGGAGATGTTGTATATCTCAGAGCAGAGATGCACGCTAAAGCTTTTAAAATAAAATCAGATTTAACCCCCGTTTAGGGTTAGAGCTGGAGTGAGGATACCAAAAGCTGAAAGTCAAAAACCTGACCTGCAAAATCTGAGTTAACAGTCTACTTACAAGAAAAAAGCTCATCATCCATCAAAACATTCTAACATATCCAGCATAGCTTATGAAGCTCTGTTAGCTGTAGATGCTATCTAGATAATGGAGCTATGTAGCTAACACAACTAATGTAGCTAAAGCTAAGCTCACAAAGAAGATATGTAATAATAATAATCAATGTAGCTACGTTAGCGTTAGCTATGTTTAATATAGATAATAGAGCTATGTAGCTAATGTATTTAAAGCTAAGCTCAAAAAAGAGCTACATAATCTATGTAGGCTATCTACATTACCCACATAGCTAAGTTAGCTTTTACAAAACTTACTAAAGCTCATACTGTGTAAAATAGCATAGCAATAGATTATGTAGCGATGTAGCTAACGTAGTCATAGCCAGGCTTACAATGCAGCTACGTATATATGTAATCAGCATAGATTAGTTCACATTTAGCTTACTTAGTTTTAGATAAAGGATCCATATACCTAACATAGCTAATATAGCTAAAGCTAAGCCCTCAAAGCAGCTATGTATCTACGTTATCTATGTAACTACGTTAGCTTTAGCTATGCTTACTATAGAAAATGGTGCTATGTAGCTTATGTAGCTAAAGCTAAGCACACAAAATAGCTATGTAAGCTATGTAACTGTGTTACCTGCATAGCAAAGTTAGCTTTTACCACACTTGCAAAAGCTCACATTGCTTAAGATAACTAAGTATAGATTATGGAGCTATGTAGCTAATTTAATAGTAACTTTATTTATTCTTTTATATAGCACTTTTAGCTTTTAACTTAGCTTTACTTTAACTTTTAACGTAGCTTAAGCTAGGCTTAAAATGCAGCTACATGAGCTACTTATATATGTTATCATTGTAGATAAGTTCCCATTGAGCTTACTTAGATACAGATAACTAACCTATATAGCTAACATAGCTAATGTAGCTAAAGATAAGCTCATTAAGCAGCTATGTAGCCATGTATCCATGTTATCTGCATGGCTAGGTTCACTCTCTCTCTCTTTCTCTCTTGATATATTCTTATATAATATATTCATATATACATGTAAATCTTTATAGATTACATTTATATATACATTTTCCTCTCAATTATTTTGTGTCATTTGTTTCCATGGAAGAAAAAAAGCTAGCATTATGTAATAAGGGGCACAAAAGGGCTTAGAAAAGTTAGTTATTGGTGAATATGTTCATTATAAACATTTTACAGTCCTTTGCATATGTCCCTAACAGTGTGGAATTTTCTAACAGTCTTTTCTGAGATATTTGTCAATAAATTTGATTTCTAGGTGCTAAAGCTCCACCACTCGAGTTCCTGTTGGCTAAACATGTCATTTACAGAATGTAATCTCCATAAGTAGAAATAAAATTATTTTCCCCCCAGAGTTTGCACACTGAAAAGTCACTAATAGCCAGGAATGACCCATATATTAAACATCATATATACTGCCCAGCCCAAGTTTCCGTAAAATGATCCTTCCAGTTAAAGCGTCACATGTAAACAGTCCACTATTTCCTCTTCCTGATCCACCAGTTTCTGTTGAGTAACAAAGCCAGATTGACCTGCTGGATGACCAGCTCTGAGCTCTCTTGGTTCAGAGCCAACATATCCATTAGATCTCAATGAACCTTTGTAACCAGAGTCACACTGACACCGGGCTGTGTTTGTGTGTTTACACTGAGCCGACCCACAGC
This sequence comes from Cheilinus undulatus, assembly GCF_018320785.1. Classification (NCBI taxonomy): domain Eukaryota; kingdom Metazoa; phylum Chordata; class Actinopteri; order Labriformes; family Labridae; genus Cheilinus; species Cheilinus undulatus. The sequence goes on along the minus strand of NC_054866.1, from coordinate 43,159,129 downwards.
CGGTTGAAGCACTGAGACCACCGCGAGGCGGCTGGACCGTCCCTCCTCCGTCAGTGTTTACTCCTGTCAAAGCAACACGACAGGGAGAGCTTGTTTACCCTCTTTTTAGGGAGATCCAGTTTTTCAGTCAACAACAGCCAATGTTGTACACAGAGGGGTGACAAAGACGAGTGAGCCCACTCTCACCCTCATTAATCACGGCTCTTTTGCTTACACCACTTAGGTGTGCTGCAAAAAGGGCTGATACTCATATTCAACACTGCATGTTTGCATGTTGGCTCACTGACTCTGAAGAAGCATCCATTTAGTTAGAGAAGAAAATTCATGTCAATATACCGTGATGGTAGGTGACTTTATCGTCTTCATGCTTTGGACACAAGTTTTCTTTTCAGGCAGAATAATGCAAGAGCAAAGGATAGAAAAGTGCCAGAGGAGAGCTGAGTCTTTTCAGTTCAGTCTTTAACCATTATCTTGTGAAAAATTCTCACTTTTACATCTTCTAATTGGACAAATGAGAACCTGTCAGCCTCCTCAGCTTTAAAACCATTATCAGTATTTCAAGCTTTATTTTGGAGGATGCTATTCTGCCTGTGACTTTCATTATTACATCCTCTGAAAATAAAGCAGTGCTACTCGAGAAATTATTATTTTCTTCATATTACAAAGCAGCTTAAAGGGTCAGTCTGTGGTTTCATTTATGTTTGGAGATTATTTCTTGTGAGTGAGGTCCTTTCTGTTGAACTCAGATTCATGTTAAAAAGCCATCTTTAAAGCCTAAAGTCTGACATTTTTCTCCACACAATCAGTTTCTTGGATGTGGGATTTTAAATAACCTTTCAAACTTCACATTGTGAGACAACAGTGAGGCAATTCCTGTGAACATTAGACCACGCAGTTACCCTTACAAAGCACTACATGCTATCTAATGCCTGGTTTCCTTGGCAATAGCCAAGGTTGGGGTCATTGTTTTTGGGTTGATCATACATCCAGGCCAATCTTGTGTATGTAATATCTCTAGAATGCTTTGAGGGATTTTCTTCAAAAATGGCACAAATGCCAGCTCTGACTCAAGGATGGTCACATTAGATTTTCTGCAATATATGTCAAAAGCAATGGTTTTTGGTTCCACAATATGTCAAAAATGATATGAACGATTTTCTTCAAATTTTGCACAAATTTTCATGAAATTAGATTCTAGTGTTTATAGGCTGTGCTGTCTAATTGACTTAATTTAAGTTAGACTTTTATTCTGAAAAGAGGTCTTTTATTTTGAAGCCTGTTTTGTATGCTTAGAGGCATGTGTCATTTTCTGTCAGCCATTTTTTGATGAAGCCAGCTGAATGAGACCTCATGCAATGCTGTAGACACCACAGAGGCAATGTCGTGAGTAAATACATGAATATTTTATGTTTGTAGTTAGAAATTAAGGTTAAAAAACTTATTCTAAACTTTAAAACACTTCATTTCATGTGGTTAAAAACGTTTATTTACATGTATTTTGCACTTTAAAGAGTTCATGTGGTCATGTGGATCTTTAAGTATTGTATTCTGTGTGTTACAGTTTTCACTCTGTCTTTGTATGAAGATGTTAAGAGCCACAGTAAAGAGCAAAGTAATGCTAACTACGACTCAAGTCATCTTTACAAAGAAGAGTTTAGCTGGTTGTATAGCTTCAGCTGCTATGCTGAAGTGTAGACAACATATAGGCCAAACTCACTTGTGAACAGGATATCTCAAGAATTCTTTTGGGTATTTTCTCCAAAGTTAGCACAAATATTCACTCTGATTCATAGAGACACTGATTAGATTTTACAGATTAAAAGTCATGGTTAAAGGAATATTTCAGTATTTTTGAAGTTGAGTCATATGCAGTGTTAATTTTGACAGCTATTTTTAATTTTAGTCTTTTTCTTAGTTGTTTGATTGTGTCTTTTACTTTTAGTCACATTTTAGTGATTTCTATCTTTTTTAGTTTTAGTCTAGTCTTAGTAGACGAAAACTAAAAAACATTTTAGTCTAGTCTTAGTCCATAAAAAGTCCTCACATTTTAGTCTTTACTTTTTGTCCAAGCATTTATTCTCTTGCCTAAATCTGATACCAAATCATGGCAGTGTGTTCTATACATCCTGCCAAACCTGGGGTCTCTGCTTTGTACAGCTGAGAGGCAGAAGAGATACAGCTGCATGGATTTTTGATGTCCGACGAAAACTAAATTACATTTTAGTCTCTTTTTAGTCATCTTGACGAAAACTAAACTTAGTTTTTGTCAGTTTTAGTCATCACAGATCTATTTTTGTTAGTCTTATACTAGTTTTTGTCATGGAAAAAGGCTGTCAACAAACATTTTTAGTCACAGTTTTAGTCGACAAAACACTGGTCATATGAGGTACCTAGCACTAGCAGTGATTTCAGTGAGCATTGCAAGAAGCTAGGCTATACACCATAAGGGTACAGTTTCTCCATGGGCCACAAACTTTTGCAGCATGTTATTTTTTACCCAGAAAGCCTTTGAGTTCTGCCCCTATTTTGCAATGCTGTCTTTGGTTATAGGTTACATGCTCTTGCATGGCAAAATAGTGACAAAAACACAGATGTATAAAATAAAATACTTACATTTTTTTTTCATAGTGCATAAGTTTGAGCCAACATTGTTTTGTAGCCCATTTTCACCAATAACTCACTCAATTCTGCGGAGAAACTGTACCCATCTGTTAACGCTGTATAGCCTAGTGTTGTGGCTGATAGAACCAGTGAGTCCTTTTTAAGGAGCAATGCTAGGTACCTCATACAGCCCAGCTTCAAAAATACTGAAATATCCCTTTAAGGCCATGCAGCTTCATGTTTACCCGTGGCATGGGAACAGATTCTCAAGAACGCTTTGAAGGATATTCTTCAAACCTGCTAAAATATCCAATTGGACTCATGGATGACCTGAAGAGATCTTGGAGAGTATCATTCAAAGGTCAAGTTATCTGGGCCTCATGTTCATCCCTTTCTTATGACCATGATATCTTGAGAATTCTTTTGGGTATATTTTTTAATCTTTGCACAAATATCCATTCTGACTCATGGATGAGCTGATAAGATTTGGGAATTTATGGGATAAGTCTAGGTCACCGGACATTATGTCCATCCCTTGCTTGTGAACATGATATCTTAGGAACACATCATAGGATTTTCTTCAAACTTGGCACAAATGTCAACTCTGACTCAAGGATGACCTGGTTAGATTGTGGAGTTTAGAGGCAATATGGTTGGACCTTTTAGTTCATCCCTTGCCTATGTATGCAACATCTCAAAAATGCTTCTACAAAGTTTTCATCAATGTCCACTCTGATTTAAAGATAAATTTATTCAATTTTGAAGGTCTAGAAGTCAACGTCAATGGGCCACATGTTCATCCTTCATTTTGAAGATTGTTCACATGACTACAGAAACCAAACCGCCTTCCTTCTTAACCCACCACGGTAATTTTACTGACTGACAGTCCTTGAGGAGACATAACCACCAGGCAATAGTTTGAGTTTTCAGTAAGAGCTATGACTAGAAATGACAGTTTAAATACATTTTTACCTGACTGCAGTCAACAGTGAAGTGGGGAGCCCAAACCCTCTGAGAGAGCTTCATTTACCATAATTCAAATCAAAGAGAAAAGGAGAGAAGATTCATGTGTTATAAGCTGGAATCAGTGAATATTTGATATTTTACTTTATAAATTAAGAGAACTAATCTCTGTTTTTGGAATATAACCAACAAAGTGATTAAGCTTTTCATTGACACTATGCCTGAATTGTGAATATTTATAAAAGACCTCTTTTCTGGAGCTATTATTGTTGCAAAACTATGTGCAAATGTGTACAGAGCTGTGCACAAACGGACAAATGTGTGCACAAATTTGCAAATGCATGTACTGATCTGAAAATGTGTGCTTTTGACAAGATTTGCAAATATAAAATAATTTTAATTTTCTTTTTTTAAAGATCCACAAATGCTTGCACAAATCTGCAAATGACTAGACCAATTTGTATTGTGGACTTAGTTTATTTTGGTTCAGGAAACCTACTTTTTTTTTTTTTTTTTTTTGTTTTGAGTTGTCAAAATACTCTGTACATATTTGCAAATCATTTCCATGCATTTTCAGATCTGTACACACATTTGTGCACGTATTTGCAAATCTATCTATGCATCTGCAGATCTGTGTATGATCTGTGTGTGCATTTGAAAACAGTTTTGCAACAATAATAGCTCCATACCCTTTCAGCCAATTAAAAAGTACGGTCGATACTATCTTTAACAGGAAGAGTAATTCAAAGACAAATATATGCCCAAAGCTCCAACATGATTAAGAATTATAAATCTTTTATTGTGCATGGATCCTTTGTAGATATCATGGCTATACAGATACACTTTAGATACATATCTATGATTATACATTTTCCCATAACGCACATTTTAAAGTGATATGTCTGGTAGTATGTAGAGTATAACAAATTTCATTTTGGAATGTACGGTGTATGAGGTAACTGCAAACATTAAAATTACATAAAAATGGTCTCTATTTTTGTGCATATTTTACTCATTTTTGTAGCATTTTGTTAATCTCCCCAACCAAAGGTAGTAAGCTCCGGGTGAAGAAGTGTTAAAATGGCACACGTTGCAATTGCTATCAAAAATAGGAATTTGACTTCTTTAAATGACAAAGAGAAGACATCTGCAGAATGTCTGAAAGACCAAATCATGTAATTATCCAAGACGTTTAGCATGGTACCTGTATTTCATTGATACATTTGCAACAGCAGTTTTTCTGCCCCAAACCAAACAACACTAGACCCTACAAGCAGATCACCACTGAAACTCAGTGAGAGCAATCTGGTACGAATACTTAACACACAGAGAAAAGGCAAATTTAGATGAACAGGAAGTACATGATATAACACATATTGTATCTGCCGTTTCCATTCCATGATTCATGGGTACTCAGGATTTATTATTTTCTCTGGAGAGTATTAACTTATATTACTTCAATATTATAAAAAAATATACTTCACACATGTATAACCTGACCAAAGAAATCAAAAGAAATCATAAGTCATACATAGAACTACTTTCCATTTCTTTCCTGATTACGTAAGTTTACTAACATCGATAATAAATGCTGCAAAAGTAAAAGTAAATAAAACACAGTTTAGTGTTTCTAACACTAAAAGAAAAACATCCAAAACTTATGAGAAATTAAGAAGAGTCTCCCGAGATTTAGTTTCCTCTCCAATTAAGGCCTCTGAAACAACTGGTACATATTTTTTTCTGCTTTTTTTCTTCTCTCTCCATCTTTTTTTTTTGTTTTTTTGCTGAGATACATCAGCTGTTTCAGCGACACATCATGTGGTACTACAATTTTTAAAACACCCAAAACACAAGTAGGGCTTGCACAATCTCAAAGTGTGTTCTATAAAATGCATCACAAGACCAAGTCAGTCGAGGTTTTCTCTCACTAAGGTGCAAAATCAATTACTGGGGAAATAAACAGAAACAAAATTAAACAAAACATACATGTAAGCATACATTTTTTGTGCTGAACAACAATATTTCGGAGTAAAGCAGCAGTATAACTATATGATAGTAAAAATAATTAGAATTCACTGTTTGGTTTTTGTTTGTCTTCTATCTTTACACTGATTTTTTTTTTTCAAACTTACAGGTCCTTGTGTCTTCACTGTACAAAAATATACTAACATTTCTCCAGTCATTTTTGCATCCTTAAACATTCTGAACATCAAAAAGGTTGGAAAGTGCTAAATGAACGTTCTACAATGTGGACAAGATTTTCTTTCTGTTTCTTCTCTCTCTAGACCCCTTAAACTCCAGCAGGGGGGTAAAGTCCCTTCATCTGGCCCTGAAGCCCTCCTAGCCATGTACCTCCGTGGCACTAACTACATACAGTATACACATCAGGACAAACTCACCGCACTGTGCAAACACTGGCCCACCAGGTCCCAGGATCAAATAGCACATAGGCTAAAGACACACCTACATACTATTTTTGGAACACATCTATCAAAAACAGCTTCATACTGGACACATAAATGGAAATATAAATAATGACTATTTCTATACACATATATATATTTATACTGTAATCAACAAGTACATGAGTCAAAGCGCACCTTCCCCCTCACCCTCACCCCCAGAACAAACCAGCTCTTTCTGAGTTCCATTTGCGCAGGAAGCTGATCATGATGGAACAGAAATCTGAACCAAACAGAAACCACTAAGTCGGGGCAGGGTGATAAAGGCAGGAGAGTCAGTCAGGAATCACAGATGCCAAATAAGGTGTTACATCCCCAATTTTTAACAAGCTCTCACTAACCAGCCCTAATGCGAATACTTCGTTTGACAACAGAAAACAGTGAGTACAAAACGAAGAATACAAAAACAACAGAGAGAGAGAGAGGGGGGTAAAGAATAAAGCTATAACCCTGCAGCCAGGTGGCACGAACTGCTCATTTAATGACAAAGTACTGGATGACAAAAGCGATGAGGATAGCGATGACAGCGAAAACCATGAGGAGGAGGAAAGCGCACTGCTCGTCCGTCAGGCTCCGTCGGGCTCGGTTCGACTCCGTGCAGGCCCTGGATCCTGAGCCGGTTGCACCGCTGGCTGAAGCCAGGTCATTCCGCTGAGGGGAGAGGGTCACTGTGGGGCTGTAGGGCCCACTTAGTTCAGGAGTGTCCTGACACTGCCTGATAGCGCAAACCCGGAAACGGTAGTCAAAGTTGGGCTGCAGGTTCTGGACATGGAAGGAGGGGGCCGCGCCTTTATAGACCTGCAGACGAGAGGGAGAAAAGAAGAATGATTAAAAAGCAGTCTTTTGTTCATGCCTTTTACATGCATTTAATTACTGTGCTTTTGATGGTAAATCCTATAGCTGTGGTTCCAACCCTGGGGTACAAGCTCTACTTGGGAGGCAAAGGACCCTGTCTGCTCTGGCAATGTCATAATTAAATGTACATATACATTTTTTTTTAAAATCATGATTAGAAACATAATGTACAACATCATATTAGAGCCAATGTAAAAAAATAGAGAATCTGTACATTTTTAGCAAAAAAAGGTCAAAATTTTGGGGGGAAAAACAATGTTTTTGAGATTACAGAATCGTATATTTACAAAAAAACTAACTGAGAATTTTATTGCTGACCTTACTGATTTTAGTAGCCACTGCTTTGAATCCATTTTTGTTTTTTTTATGTCTTTTATTAGCTTTGTTTTTTTTTAACCTTCTTATTGTAAGTTCCAGTCAACATATCTATGCATAATGAATTTTTTTGTTCTATATTTTGTCTTCTTTAAATGCAATCCATGTTGATGATGATGTTTTTTCTGCCTGTTCTACAAGAAAAAAGGTGAACTTTTAGTGTGAAAAGTCTCAAATTTTGACATTAGAAACTCAAAAATGTCAAGTTTTAACAATGTGAATTGACAACACTGTAAAGGCTCAAATTTACAAGAAACCAAACTGAAAAGTGTGGTTAGATGTTAGATTAACTTCAAAATTCTTAGTTGTGGTTCAAGTACATTCATGGATTACAGAAGGTGTTTTGATGGATTCTATCTCAAGGCAAATCCAAAGAAGAAACTGGAGCACGAGTCTCTTTTTGCAGTTTATTAAGGTTCAGAGGACTAATATTTCGATGCATGCTGCGTCTTCATCAGAGTCAGGGTTTGACTGATGAAGACGCTGAACACGTAGAAACCGGTCCTGAGCACCGACCTCTACCTGTGAAGGGGCTGAAGTGCAGCAGACTCCTTCTTCAGTACATGAAGGTCTTTTAAAGTCAAACATTTCCATTTTCTTCTCCTACATCGACTTTTAAACATAAGAATTTCAAGCGTTTTCTTGGAAATTAACAGATTATCATTTTATTTATCACTTTAATTCTAGAGTGGCCCTAATACACCGTCGTAATTATGCATAGCTTATACATAGACCTGTTCATTCAAGCACAGCTGGACAAGACGCACAAGAACTCTGAGGTGTTTAAAATCTGTGACCATGTTTGCAAATTTCAACACACCATTGAGCAGTGCAGGGACAAGTTGAAGAAACTCCAGATACAATAGACAGAAAGACTTGAATTTACTTGCAATACTAAATGTATATGAGAGTGTTTCATATTCTGTAGCTGATAAACTATAAGTGGCTCCATTGTCTGCCTTGAAACTCCATTCCTTTACTAATATTTTTCTCACTGCAATGCAAAACGTTAAACGTTAACCTGTTAATCTCAAGCCTCTTTTTTGCCCATCTTTAAATAAGTGTCTCTCTGCAGTTACCTGGTCTGTTTGAAAAATCAAGGTATCATAATAAAAGGAACCACATTCGAGATTTGTTCAGAAGTGTGATGACAAGTATTTAGTGCATGTTACTGGGTCACAGATAATGAAGCATGCGCACAGAACAAAATATATATTTCACCCTTGCCAGACTATTGATGTGGAATATTAGCACGATTTCTTAGGTAATCTTCTGGTATATTGTACCAGGCTTTTTTTTTAATCATATCAGCACTGACATCACCTTTACAATCATGTGGTTTTAAAATTTCTTTCTTTGTTCATAAGATTCCGAACTATCTATTTCTCTATCTACTGAACTATCATTGTTTATTTATCAGCTGTTTCTCTCCAGAGATGATTTTACTGCATTAGCAGTCTGCTTAGTACAGTTGTTCATATTCCGATACCAGTACTGGAAATACATCTAATACTGCTTTAAATGCAGGTATTGATATTGGCGAGTACATGAGTTTATGCACCGCTCTGATACCATTTAGTTAAGCTTTATATTTTGCTTTGTTTAGCCATGCTAAATGTTAGCACTATAAACCAGAAATCAATTCTTCTTCACTGTTGGAAAGCACGTCATGCACGGGCTACTGTTTTAGAGCAGCGAAGAAGAACCAATGGACCCCCCTGCAGCAGCAAAGAATGTTGTCTGCGTGACAGTTGTTGTTTGAATGTGTAAAAATGCCTTCCAGACCGGCGCTGTCGCACACGACAAGAAGTGACAAAATAATGCAAAAGTTAAATAACTTTTAAACCATAAAATCATTGACTACTACTTGTTTTCCTCTTGAAGCTAGCTGTTGTGCTGTCCCATTGTTGATATTGATGCCTTTGAATCCTGTGTGGTGGCATTTTCCAGTAAACCTGATATTGAACATCTTTTTATCCATTTTAATCCAATTACGGTCATTTATTACCGCAAACTCAAATACTAACCACCATATTGTTTGCCCTTTATGAGGGTCTGTCAACCAGTTGCAGGCTGTTTTGTAATCACATGATGCTGCCTGAATAGAGCATAATGGAGAGAGATAGAGAGAGCCTGTGATGCAGCCCCCTGCGTTATTATTTTAATATTTAGCAGTAAAACTCAATCAGTAGGATAACAACTTTGGGGTCACAGAGATGCTGTACATTATGATTCTATTTGTTGAGCCATGTTCTGAGTCAAATATAGGTCTAAAATAATTTGCTAGTCTGCACAGTCAGTCCAGAAAGTTCACACCAGTAAAGTACCAGTACTGGTATTGGCTGATACCCAACTCCTTGGTAGTGGAATCAGTGTGGGGAAGGAAAAAATGGTATCGGAAAATCTCTACTGTTCAGGATCATGCCATACTTAAAACCTTTCCCATCAGGCTCTTCCTAGAAAGAATGATATGATGGTGGTGACCTAAGACTGCTGCACAGTACTCTACAAACAGGAGTCTGTGTATGGTATTGTAATATAAAGCTGGGTAGATGCCTTGTGTACCGCTTCCTGATGTGCTCTATGTGGACTGATGCATCTTGACAGCAGCCTCTGCTGAAAATCAACTCTGCACATATCTTGTTCAAATCTGAGTGGAGTGGCACTCCTGGCACACGTGAAAGACGGGCCAGAGTAATTGCTGTTGAATTGCACAGATGCACTAAAAAAAAGAGCTTCCATGCTGATCACTGGACATACAGAGTATGTGGAATTTGAGGGTTATGCTATTTTTGTTCTGGTGGCCCAATTGTTTAAACAGAGACGTTTCAGCTCTGATACAATGCAAAGTATTCGCAAATACTGTAGAAAAATGCAGTACTGGAGACAAAAATCCTTGGAGAGAATAAGCAGTTTGTTTTACTGGATTCAAACATGAAAAAATATGAAAAGTGGTGCCTCATGCATTATACACCAGCTTCCCCTCACTAGTCTGGGTGGTGTAAAGACTGAAGCAAACTGCTGCCATCACACTCTGTCTCTCAGCAAATAAATAATTCCCCTTCCTTAAACATGAGCTTTTGAGCCTAAGCCACTGAGACTGACAATAAAGATGGAAAAAAGTCATGCTAGATGGCAGCCTCATATTTCACCTCCGTTATTCAATCCTCATGTATGATGTGGTGAGATCAGCATAAGCCTGCTGTGGCCATTACTCCACATTAACATGGCTGGAGGCCACCTAGAGGGATGAATGTGCTGGCGGGGGCTCGACACCTCATGGATCAATGACCTTTGCATAATGGACAATTTAAAGTCAGAGGTGACGAATACAGAAGGCTGCAAAGGCACAGCGAACACATTAACACCCTGGATCCATCTGTGCCCTGATCTACATTAAAAAGCTGCTGTGATGAACGTACCTGTTTAAAGTCAGAGTTTCCCACCATGCACTGCAAGGTGTAGATGATCGGATCTCCCTTCATTGGTGACAGGGCCTCCCATGTGACTTCACAGGAGTTGTCGTCAAGACGCTCAACTTTAGGAGCTATAGGAGGGAGAAAAAGAGAGATGAACATCGAGGTACACTGAAGGTAAAAAGGTCTACTGTATTTATTAATGGTGACTTTATCTGAGCTCGTTTACTGACTGGTTCATCAAGCACACTGAAGACATGTTAAGACCATGCAGCAACCTCTGATGTTGCAACCCCCCCAAAAAAACAGTAGTTCCTCTAGTGTCCACTTCAGCCTGCAAAGTCACAGAAGCCCTTTTAACACAACTGAAACCACCAGAGAAGGAAGTTGGGGAATTTTCTAGGCAGGTTACCTTGAAATTTTCCAGGAAGTTTCAGGGAAACCTACCTAGATAATTGCCTAACTTGCTTTTTCACATTTGTCCCCCACAGTAGGAATTTTACTTGCGTTTTGCTTGTCAGTCAATGGAGAAGTGGGGAGCGGTAAAGTACTAAGGTGTCAGCCGGGAATTTTCAGGTTTAAGTAATGATGAAAAACGCTGCTGCTTGCATTCACACAAAGAGATCACCCAGCCATGTTCAGGAAATTTGCAGGAGTTTTGTGCAAGTGGGAAGAAAGGTTATCGGCACGATTCAGACTGTAAGCCTTGAAGCTCAGTCCTGATTTTTCCTCAGATCTGATGTTTTTGGTCTGATTCACATTACTTTTGAAAGTGTGGCCTGTCAGATGTCTTCATTCACTTCAATCAATCCACATATGAAATAAAGTGGCATTAACTTGATTTTTAAGATCAGATTTCACTGCAGGCCCTGTATAAACTCCCCATAAGAAAGCAGAAATAAAAATGATTACAGGCTGTTTCAAAAAGTGAACTCGGTCTGCTCATGTCAAAAATATCGGAATTAATTCAGAAAGTAACAATTATATATATTAAATTGAGGTCTTATAGTATTTTAACTGTTTCCAAAAGTTTGCAAAGATGGAGAAATTTTTAACTTTTATGACTGCAACGGGATGTGTCTTGTCATGGTGACTACCATAGGTTGCGAGTTTAATTGGTAAATTCACCTCCAAAAACATGGAACCACAAGACTTGGAAATGAAGACCAGCACTGCTTAGCACCATCCATCTCCACAACCTCCTTCTCAATACTACCTCATGTTTTGAACTGAGGAGTCTATTCAATAAAAACAGAACCTCATAAGGTGTAAACAGAAAACCAATGTTTCTTAGAAAGAGAGACAAATGCACCTAAAGGTGCCCTTCCACGATGGCACTGGAACCAATCTTAATACGCATGTGCATCCTTGAAACCCAGAGCACATATGCATTCTGGGACCGCTTCCAGCATGAATATGGAAGGGCACTTTTGCTGTTTATCTGATTTTCTAAAATTGTCTCATTGCTAGGGTTGGGCATCATTTGTTTTGTTTTTCTGACACTAGTGCTAAATCGGTACTTTTAACACTGTCCCAGTGCCTGAACCAATACTTTTCAGAAAAAGTGTGTTGAAGGTCAGTGGGAGCATAAAAGCTCTCTGGGTATTATGAATGATACGCAGAAATATTGTTTTAAGATGCCAGTCGAATATGGGATAAGAAAAGGAAATTGGGGTAGTTGGGGTAATAAAGTATCAATATCTTTGATGTAATTTGGTACAGTACATATCAGATGCGTAGGTACCAGTATCATGATGATACCAGATTTTGATACTCATCTCTACTTATTGTGTTGTGCATCTTTGGTCTGAACTGGGTTTAAGGCCCTGCTCCAGCTCTTAGCCTGATACCTTTGCGTGTTTTTAGACAGAATTCCCAGTAATACAACCACCACAGATGGGCTCAGTTTGACCATTTCCCAAAGCCCTAAGCTTCTCTACTAACAGTTGAACATGAAAAAGCATTGAATCTCATTTTAATATCAGGACTTTATGTTGCTTTTTTCCAGATCGACCAAAACGTGACCTCAAACTGAGCTACAAAACGAACTGTGACCTCTGTAAAGCCATTCCCTTCCCTCTAGTTTGAAAACCACTTTGAGGGTTACTGAGTTGCAGATGTGGAAAAGATTATTTTAGGGAAAAAACGCTTGAACTCAAAGTGTAATCTGCAAAACCTCCATGTGAGAATTAAGACTAAAAAAGCTTCCTGAAGTGGTTATAGCTTTGATTTCTTTAATATGAAACGGCAAAATAAAGGACATTAAACTTTCAACTTCATTTCCACTTGTGCTGTGAACTTTCTGTCTGAACTAAAGCTTTGGGGGATTGTTCAAAGTGAGCTGCGGCAGAAACAATTTGCTTTAATACAGGAGTACTTTCTTTAACAATGCGTAGAGTGACTCAGCTGATGAACTTAGAGTGAATCCAAGACAACTGTGAGCAACTTTACTCATTAGAAAAGTGCCATAACTATGAGTCACTCTGCTCTTTAGGTGGGCAGCATTATAAGCAAAAACAACAAAAATAACTTCTAGCTTGAATTGTTAAAGTGTAGCATTAATTATAAAAAATACACATGCAGGGAGGATTTAAACCTGATGGTTAGTCTGAGTTCAAACAGCTAATAGTTCAGGGTTCACTTCACTGAGGGGGGAGACAAGACTGACAAACCGGCACATGACTGCCGGATTCAAAGGCAGCGCTGCATTGAGAATAAAACCCACGTCCTCATTACGGACTTCAATATGTGGGATCAAAAGAGGCTTCGCAGAGGCTGCTTGAGACCAGAGCTGAGCGCTGAACAACCCAACTCATGATGACAGACAGACAAGTGAGGGTTCGGCTGCTGGGTCTTAATCAAATGCAAGTCAAACTCGGTTCAACTGAGGTTAAAAGCTGAGCACACTGGCTGTCTGTGTGTCAGCGGTGAGTGTAGAGATAATGGGAGCTGATCCACAACAGGAAAAAGAGTACAAAAGAGAGAGGGGCAGAGAGGAAAGAAAGAGCGGCCACTGTACCTTTCAAAGGGGCTGGAGGGGAGCGTGGGGTGGTGAATGTGTAAACATTGGAGAAGGGCCCTTCGCCCGCCTCATTAAAGGCCTGGATGCGGAACGTATAAGAGGTAGACTCATTAAGCCTCTGGACTTTATGTGTGTGGCATGGTCCTTTATACAAGGATATAAATCTGCAATGACAGGAACATGAAAAAAGAGAGAGAAAGAGAAGAATTAATGAGTAAAAGGGTAAAGATGACAAAAAGCAAACGAGACGAGTGACTCCTCTGTCAGCGGATCATCAGTTTCTGTCTCCTTAGAAAGGCTCTCTGTCTGCTACTTTACTTTTTATATACTCCGCCCTCCTCTATGCAGTCATCTTCAGCTTTTCCTCCAACACCGGCCACTTTTCTTATCGATTTATCTCCTGTCACTTCTCTTCACTTGGCTAATGGACCACTGACCTGCCGCTCTTGTCCCCCATCTGCAGCTGATACTGGAGGGCGTCTGAGGTGGAGGCTTTTGCTGGGCCGTCACCCCACTTGAGCCTGAGGGTCTGATGACTGAAGGCAGTGCATTCCAGGCGGGGGGGCTGTGGGGGCAGAGGCTTCGTCTTCAGCTTAAAGGTGTGACTAAAGGGGCCTGCTCCCAGGCTGTTCAGGGCTTGGATTCGGATCCTGAGGATGAAGAGGAAGAGAGGCATGAAGATCAAAGAGCCGAGAGGACTGATCTGACCTGAGCGGGAAGATTACGGGCTTAAACAGTATTTCACCTCTTTGGCAGGTGCTGATGCTCAGCCTCTGGTGATGTGCAGTCATTTAGATTCATGTGTTTGAATGTTGTTTCTCTGTATGTGGTTCTAAACTCTAAAACAAACTCTCACTGGCTTAAAGCAGAAAGTCTGCAGTTTCATTCAACCTAACTTTTTGATTAATCAGTCCAATGAGCAGAGCCAAGCAAAGGAAAATATATCGCTGTTTCTGGCTGGTTGGGCAGTGTTTGGTTTGAGAAATAAAGAGAGGGTGACAAATGTGAAGAGCTCAACTATTTCCAAAAGAGCTGCCAGCTCTGCCTCAAATAACCTGAACTTATAGGTGTAAATAGTTCCACTTTTGTAAGTGATTTTTTTAAGTTTAGAGACCCAGAAGTGGGTCACAGAGCCCTTTTAAGTGGGTGGCTGGATAAAAACTGTACACCAAAAGTTTATTAAACTCTTTGAAACATGCTTATTTTGTCCTGTCTCTTTCTTTTGTCACATTCTGGATCCTAAATGTACTTTTTTAAAAAATAAATCTAATTGGTGGAATAGTATCAGAAATTCGGGGCACAATTTCTTATTAAGGAGGTGATGGTGGGCACTGTGCTAGGGAAAAAAAGTGACAAAAACTCTATTTTTTGTTAGGTTTATCCTATGATTTAGAGTAAAATTCAGGTTTTTTCTCAAGATTTTTACCTATTTATCTCCCCTTTGTTGGGAAATAAAGCTGGTTTACCAAACATAACAAACTTCCATGCTATCTCTGGAAAATGGAGTAAAATAAAATGTATGCATGCAAAATGTCCTGTCTCTTTGTTCAGTAAGTTCTTCTATTTAGGGTCCAAATATCAAAATTTTTTGGAGTGTTCTTTTGTCCTCATGGTGTAATGGTAGCCAAGAATACTGATTAACTAACATCGATGAAATAAATGATGATTTAGAAAAAAAAAAGTTGGGTCCATGGCATCCAACCATTGTATCAATTCACTTAGACGTTTGATTGTGCTATGTGAAAGCCATGGAGTCCCTCCTGTAGGCTACTATGGATGCTTTTATTATTTAAACACAACAACAATGACCCTCTTCCTACCAAGCAGCCTCAGATGAGGAAATTGGTCAATACTCCACAAATATAATTGTTTGTGAAAAGACAGAAGACATGAAGAACAGAGGTGGAAGAAGTACAAGACAATCATACTCAAAAGTACAGTTAGTTTGGTTAAGATTAACTTAAAAGTGAAATTACTGGACTATAAATCAACTCATGTAAAAGTAAAAAGCAGATCATTCAAAGTTTACTCTAAGTACAGTGTAATGAGTAGCCTTATAAATATGATCTGTCCTCAATGTGCAACAACATCAACAGAATATGAATCTCCAACCAGCTAATTTATTATAAGGTGTGCCTTATCCTAAAGTAAAACAGCTGTTTTGGGATGAAACGTAGAATCATTCTCTAATAATGTGTTTGTGACTGTCATGTAATATCAAAGCCAATTTACTGTCCTGTTTAAAGTTGTTGGCAAAAAGCTTAGACCTTCTTACTTTGCCTTATAGTGGTTATTTTTTTTACTCAGTACTTGATACTTTTTAAATAAAGTGAAGTACAATACTTCCCTCAAAACATACTTAATAGCAAAATTATTGATTACTGATTTTAAAAAGAACTCAAAAATACAAGTACATGAAAAAGCTATTAATTTATAGTAATTTTAGAGAGTGGAATTAGTTACTTTCCATCTCTGGTTACTAGGGTTGGATATGTTTTTTTCTGATACCAGTACTAAATCAATATTATTCAAAAGGTTTTGATGCCTAAACAGCGCCTGATTTGACATATTTCATAGTCAGCTGCTGAATAAAAGCTGTCTCGGTATGAAAAATTATTAGAGAATAAGATGCTGACAGAACATATAAGTAAAAGAGACAGGTATAACTTCTTCAAATAATGTATTTTGTGCCTTTCCTTTGGACTGGTTGGATGGTGGGCTACTGAAATGAAGCACTGAAATCAATCACATCAAGTTTTGTGCTTGATGTGATTTGTGCTTTAATTGATAAAATATCCAGAATTTTTACATTTTAATAGTATGAAGACTCTTACAATTATGATTTAAAAAATCAAACAAACTATAAAAAACATATAGACAGTCTTATTTTCAATCCAGTGCTGCCGGGAGTGGAGAGAGGAAGAGAGAAAGCTCATAGCAGTGAGTGCCTGTAGTTTAACAGGTGGCGACACAGAAAAAGTTTTTTTGGGTGTTTCACAGCAGTTATGCTCTAAAGATCATGGAGTCATGTTGACACCTCTGAACAAATGTGCAGTAAGGTTCATGCTTTTTTTCAATTGCTGCTGAAATCAAACTCCCTCATTGCCTGCTGTGAATCTTTGCTTCACACTCCATCACAGCCCTAACAAAACTGTTTAATTCACCGGTTAGAAAATTTGTTCTGTTGAGTCCATTTGGCATCTCATTAAAATGCACACATTAACTTGAGTGTCTAGTGCAGACAGATGACAGCAGAGGAGAGAGACAGTGATGCAACCTGATCCTGAAAAATATTTTTTCAAGCCCCTATCTGCAGCCTGTTGACTGTGAGCATCACATTCCTGCACACTGACACCCATCACAAGTCTTCCATAAAACATAGGAAATTACAAAAAGAGAGCAGAATCAATGCAGATACTTCTGGATTATTAATGATATTTGGAAGAGATATTTTATTTGAAGAGTGCTTTATTTTGCGGAAAATCTTGTCTATTTTTCCTTTCATTACTGGCAACAGTGCATCTTATTTTGTAATGTGTTTAATGACTTCCTTTATCATGCAATTTGTAAATCATCAAATTTGCTTTTATGGCATCAAAACAAGTATTGATACAATTCTATATCTTGTAAAATCATACTGAAATTTTTGTATTGTGACTGTAGTGTTGGATATAATTAAACCTCTGAGTTTACTGTAAAGAAGCACCAACCTGTAGCTGGTGTCAGGCTGCAGATGCTGCATGATGTGTTTGGTAACAGGACCGACGACAATAGGCTGGCGCTCTCCGAGGTCAATCAGGTAGGAGGTGATCTCAGAGCCGTGATCACATGGGGGGTCCCAGCTGATTCCCAGGCAGGTGGATGGGGAGTAGAACAGTGGTGGCCGGCAATCACTATCTTCGTCTTCCTCGTCTTCATCTGCGTCCACTTGGGTGTCGTACCTCTGCATCTCAGACTCCTTCAGCACGTAGATGTTGCTGACGGCTGCAGGCACGGAGCAGGGCGTCTGGCACAACACCACTTCACTGAAGGGCCCCACGCCAGCCACGTTCACAGCCTGGAAACCATGAGAGTCAACACACATTTTGACATGAGGGGAAACCTGTAATATTCATGTTTGGCCACAGGGTGGAGTTCCAATGTAAACATTTATGATAAGAGTATTATAATGAGTCATAATAAGTCTGTGTTTACCAAGCTGTAGAAGGACTTAATGAATATGTGAAAATGTTAAAAACAGGAGCACATACTAAAATAAAAGTCTGTTTTGATAGTCTGACCAGAGAATAATGTCCAGGGAAGGTCTGAGGACCAGATGAGGACTGTGTGTGCTGTGGACCAGAGGTGGCAGTGGGGAAAATAAACACACTATAGGTGATAACCCATAAAAATAGCTCCCTTTTCCCCTGTCAAACCACAGAAGAGGTTGAAAGCAGAGCCTGAAATTTCAGCCTCAACCAGACCCAAAGGACATTTTAATGCCAGGATGTGTCTCTCCGACACATGCTCTGGCTTCATTGGTCACAGTCTAAAAAAAGTCTTCAGCACAACAGCATCAGGGAGAAATGGAATAACCTGCTGCTTCATTGAAGAAACAATCATCATTAAAGTTTATAGTAATGACTAATAAAGCAAGAATTTAGAAGGGATCAACATTAGCGGGCATATGAAATTAAACCTTTGCTCAGCAGTAAAGGCAACCCTAAACCTAGTGCCATGCAGTTGTAAAAATCAAGCAAAACAGCTGCAACATTCTGGCATGATGTTATTAAATGGAAGCTTACTGCTTTACATTAAAGTATCTCCTGTACCTAATGAATAAATGTCAGTGATGAAGGCCAAACTGCTTTAACTTTCAGGGCAAGTAGGGCACTTTAGACAAATACTAATCCTCATATTTTAAAAAGAAGGTGCTCAAAAAGCGATGCCTCAGAGATACTGGGCACCAACACTTCAGTGTCTACGGAGCAACAATACCTCAGACAGAGAGAACAAAAGTAACAAATTAACAAAAATGATGCTTATCTGCTTTAAATCTTGCTGCTTTATTATTGCTTATTAAAACTTGTTAAATTAGCCCTGTGGATTCTTGATTAATCTTTGCAGGAAATAATGTTACTGAAATAACTCAAGTGGGATTTGAAGTTGAGACAGAACTCTTTCATAATTATCAAGTGAGATGTGACTCATTTTACTCAGTCATTAGGAACAGATGTAAATGAGAAGAATCTAAACTCAAGTTTTTAGAGTTTAGCTCTCACCTGTACCCTGCAGAAGTAGTTAGTTGCAGGAAGCAGCCCCTTCATTTCATGGCTGAGCCCTGGTCCAGTGTAACACACCTGCATGCAGCCCTCTGCAGCCCCCCACTCTAGCCGAAACTCCGTCACTGGAGCACCATTGCTGGGAGGGGTCTAGAAGACAAAAATACAACAGAGCTGCTATCAGCACTTAAACTGATTGTGTTGTCTGATGGTAATTTGAATGCAGAGCGCTCTCTCAGATCTTTACAGCTGCACAATCATGCAGTGCAGTCTTGCTTGGTGGGCCTGTGCGTTGAGTGGTAATCACAGGCGGCGTAGGACTCTCCTTCCCAAACAGCTCACATTAGAAATTTTTCTTACAAACCCCAAACCCACACATTGCATTTACATGAGTGAGTCTCCAGCTGATCCAGAGTTTTACTCTTGTTGCACCTTGTGTTCAGTTTCAAGGTGTGCGAGTTTTTTACAGCCTTGGTTCCCAATCTGGGGTCTGGGTCCCCTTGGAGGGGCACCAGAGATTTCAGGGGGGTGTAATGGCCTGTCTGCTCTGATGTTGTTAAAATTGGGTTCATTCAAACACCTAAAATCATGATAAAACCCATATGAATGGTTACCAAGGTCTTTTACTCTTAACACTTGGGGTTCGGGTTGTTACGTTTGGCTTTAAACAATGAAATCAATGCAATGTGTCACCTTTTCCGTGTTGGTCCTGGGGGTGTGCAGCTCTTCTTAGACATGTTAAGGGGGGCTTAAAGGAAAAAAGGTTGGGAACCACTGTTTTAGAGGACTCATCATTTCATAAAGTCATACCACATGTATCTCACCATGCAAAGCAGATGGATACGCCCATTTCCATGTTTCTCACTGGTGAATCCATCTTGCAAAGCTCCCTGAACCATTTGGGCCCAGTTAGAAAGTGACAGGACCAATCAGCAATGAGGGGCGGTACTTTCAGAGGCGGCAGAGTTGAGACGTAAGCAAGCAGAAACAAGAGGCCGGTGCAGTTATGGCAGTAGACATTAGCATGGATGCTGCTAAAGTCCCAGTTTTATCAGAACTTGACCACATTTCTTTGTTACAAGAAGAACAAAGAACAGCAGTGAGTCATTTTCTTTTCAAAAATGACAAAAGTCATTTTAAAGTCATTTTTTATTTTTTTATGTTCAGATCTTTGGACATTCACACGGAGCAACTCCTTCCCTAGTTCTGTTGTTCATATGTTGATTTAACTGAGTATTTTAAAAATATAAAAAGCATATGTTCCAGGACTTTTCTGAATACAAAAATTAAGAAATTCTCTGTTTTTAGAAAACTTTTTGATTTCAATTTAATATGTACAACATGGGCGTACTAATTTCTTAAAAAAAAAACAAAAAACAATTTGAGAGCAAAAATGCAACACATTGCAGCTTTAGATATGTGGAAGTCTTATTTCTTAAATATGATGCATGTTTTATTACAACAGACTTGTATCAGTGGGAAAATGCAGCTAGTCTTACCTCCCAGTTCACAACAACACAGCTGGGGGATTTGCATG
Organism: Cheilinus undulatus; assembly: GCF_018320785.1. Lineage (NCBI taxonomy): Eukaryota > Metazoa > Chordata > Actinopteri > Labriformes > Labridae > Cheilinus > Cheilinus undulatus. Next base: position 43,138,637 of record NC_054866.1, on the reverse strand, counting down.
TGGTAGAAGGAGCCTTGCACTGCTCAGGGGCCCCGGGGCCAGTCGTAACTTCACAGCGCTCAGAGAGAGGTCCAAACTATCAGAAAAGAACAAGATCAATCCAATAAAACTGAACAACATCACACAATACTTTAAAAAAAATCATATCTATGGAGTAAGGACTGAAAGCATGGTGCACACAAAACCCTCCATTCTCCTTTAACTGATCGATTTGTTTGGACAGTTTTCTTACCCCAGCCTTGTTCGCCGCCTTGAGCCGGAAGCTGTAGGTTTTGCCAGGCATTAAGCCTCCCACAGAGCAGTCCAGCTCTGGACCCTGGTAAACCTCTCTGCTCTCCTCAGACTGCTGCCCACTCATTTCTACGCTGTAGCAGGACACTGCACTGCCTCCATCTACCTGAGGGGGACCTAGAAAAAAGTGTGCAACCAGTGTCTTTAAATAATATTCTTGGATGAGCGCTTCTATGAAAATATTTGAAAGACTGTACAGACAAAGATAAGATCTCGAATTGCTACATGATACAAACTGTGTGATCAAAGCCCACTGCTTTGAGGTAGCTCGCTAGACAAATAAATACATCAACAGAAGCTCAAATACATCCCACACAGATATGAGTTAGTGAGGAATGACTCACCCCAGCGCAGTTGCACCTCCCTGGCTTTGGGCTTGCCCACCAGCCGAGGGGGCTGGCAGGGCCCTGGGGGCACTGCGGGAGTCTGGACCTGCAGGGTTTCCGACAGCTTGCAAGGGAAGACAACACACCAATTAAGACCCAGAGAAATAACAAATTGACAGTCTCGCCCCTCTCCTCCTTCTCTTACACAGTACAAATATACAGACTGCTTAAACGTCTCATTTCCTGCAGCTTGTTGCACTGCTTCAGGTTTAAACAGAACAGAAAAGGGTCTAAATCTAAATGTGATGTCCAGATGTGGACCTGTGCTCAGAAAAAAACGCTGTGCTCCATAAACAGGTGATGACTTCGTTACAGAGATTGTCTGGCGAGCAACAAAATATCTCTTTTTCAGACTCTCGACCTTAGTGACAAAAGGCAAACATGTGAGTGTTATGTCACATTGCGCTGCACCAAAAGGCAGGATCTCTTCACCGTGAGTCATGTTTCTTCACAAGCTCCATCATGAATAAATGCATGCACTAACAGCTGATGAAGAAATTAATGAAGAGTGTCTGTGAACTGAACTAATTAAGAAAAACATCCTCTGAAACATGCAGGGAGGGTTAATCGATTAGCAGCCTTTGTCTTGTACTTACACACTAGGAAGCTACGTCTAATCTGCCAACATAGGGCACTGGCTGAATGACAATTTCCTATTAAAACTCACCATAAATAGAGGGTCTATCTAGAATTATTCATGTCAAATTGATCACATCAAGCAAGGGGTGTGATGATGCTCACCCTGCCTGTCATAGCAGTAACAGTATGTGTAACAGCCAAAAGAGTGCTAGAAGAAAATCTGCACCACAGGTCCAATCTTAATGAGTGACCATGGCATTTGCATTTGTTATTTAGTTAAAATAAAGAAATTTTATGCTCCTGAGAAAAATAATAATTCAAATCATCAGCAAACTCCAAGAAAGTCTGGGGCGAAAAACACAAAACAGTGCTCGTGACCGTGAGTGTGCACGTGTGCTGATGCTGAATGACTCACCGGGCTCTGCCCTCCCTCACTCATGCAGTAAACTCGCGTCTGGTAGGAGCAGCCAGGCTTCAAGCCTTCACATACATGCTCCAGCGCTGGCCCTGAGTATACCAGCTCCCATGACATACCTATGTACAGACACAAGACAAAAATGATAGGATTGACTCAATAAACCTGTTTTAATTTCTAAATTATCCTTTTAAGTTAAACTCATGAAGCGTATCATCTTTATTCTCATCATTTAGTACTCACCACTTAAGCCTTCAGACAACTCCACCACATACTTTGTGACTTCTGCTCCACCATTTTCTTTCGGTGGCTCTGTAAAACAGACAGACAGACAACAAAGCATAACCAAAATGTGTAAGCCAAATTATTCAACAAGGTAGCCTCACACACTCAGCTTTATACAGTTATTTCTAAAGAAACATTTGCAAAAACGAATCAGATAAGAATGACACTTCTGTGATATCAGGTAGAGACACCCAGATTTTTTTTTTTTTTTTTGTGCTTTCGATACCAAAACCGATAACGATACCAATCATATTTCGTGTTCAGCTTGTTTAATGGTTGGTCATTCTGTTTATTTTTGTACTGTTCTAGGACCTTCTACAGGTGGCATCACAATCTGTTAAAAGGAGATAAACAACATGCTCACACTGACCTACACAGCAGTTCACAAACCTCCAAAGAAGCAATGCAACAAGCATCCTACACTTAAAACAATCAAATTACACAATGTGATCATTCATTCATGTGTTTATTTCTATGAATTAATATGATTATTTTCAAACTCAAAATAAAATATTAAATCTTTTACATAGGCTAAACAGTGAAAATTGTCAAATGAATAAAAGGCAGTAAGTCTCAGAACAGTAACTCAGTTGCATTCTGCAACTCATACAATTACTTTACATTGCTTATCAAGAGAGATGCACAATATTATTGGCATTATATTGGTGTCGGCATAAATGAACATTTCTGCAGATATTCACAGCTGATACATCAGCCATAAATATCAGCAGTGATGTGCTGGCCTTAAATATTGGTAAAATACAAGAGCACCATCCAGTATAGCTGGTTGTTAAGGGCGCCACACACACAAATAGGAACATTTAGGAAACCCCAAGTGTAAAACAACTATCAGACTGCCTACTCCATTCTCAGCTCCACATACTCAGCTTCTCTTTGCACAGGAGACTCTTGGTGTTATCCAGTGTGAATAAAGTTTTTGCCTATATTGATATTGCTATCAGCTAAAATGAGTTCAGAAATATCAGCATATCGAACATTTGGAAAATTCATACTTAGAGGGCAAATAAATGTTACTATAAAACAATTTTTAACAATATATTCAAGTTTCTCACCAAAGCCTTTATTTCTATTTCTTGAGGCTGCATTTGAACATATCATGAGTGAGTCTTACTTACCTTTGCTTAATAGTCATTTTACTGATCCAAACTTAAAGGCATTGTAATGTATTTATTTATTTATTTATTTTTAAAATTTGTGTGTAGCCAATATCGGAAGAGAGACATCCACTTGTATATATCTCCAGTAAATGCAAGGATTGAGGTGTCATGTTGAGAATTAAGCTTCATTTTCCATCATTTCAACATTTTTCTGCAGCTTCTCACCACCAATATTATCCAGTACAACTGCACTCTTAATCTGACATGTCAGACAGACTGTTTCATATATCCATTTCACGGAGGGATTTTACATCCATCCAGTAAACCACCACACAAAGTCTTCTGGAAGAGCAGGACATCTAAAAAAAATCCTCGGAAGCTGATTGGACAAATGTTCTGTCCATTACATTTATTATGGGCCAAGCAGAGATGCGTTAACCTGACAAGCCAGATGGATTTGTTTCACACATCCATCTGGAAAACCTTTAATATAAAGCCTTTGGGAAAGGGCAGAGGATTTAAAAAAACTCAGATTGTGATTGGAAGAACATTCTGTCAAATCTTTACTGGCCAATCAGAGCAACAAAACACGTGACGTAGCCGCAACCGAGTTGCGCGTGTGCAGCTACTGAGGAATAACGCGAACCATGGCGAATGTCAGTACATGACTTTCGTCGTTTTTGAAAAGAAAACGACGAACTGCTGTTCTTTGTTCTTCTTGTAACGAAGAAATGTGGTCAAGTTCTGATAAAATTGGCACTTTAGCAGCATCCACGCTAAGCTCTTCCACCATAATTGCACCAGTCTCTTGTTGCTACTTGCTTACGTCACGACTCTGCCGTGCCTGAAAGTACTGCCCCTTGTGGCTGATTGGTCCTGTCACTTTCTAACCGGGCCCAAGCGGTTCAGATGGGAACTTTGCAAGATGGATTCGCCAGTGAAACCAAGGAAATGGGCGTATCCATCTGCTTTGCAAGGTTAGAGATGCACAGCTTCAATGCTAACATTAGCTTTACATGCTAACACTGCCACAGTGTTTGAACAGCAAAGTATGTCTGTGGCTATTAAAGCTTTCAGTGTGACACTAATAAAGAATTAAAGCATTACACTAATGCTTTTCTACAGCTATATCCCACCTAATTGCTACTGTGGCGGTAGCACTTGTTTACATCCGTATCAGAACACTCAACCCCTCCTGTAATGATTACAATCTCATGCCAAAGCAAGCCGGAAGAGGAGCATAAATTTTCTTCCTTTATGGAAAGGATTCAGTGTGGCTCTTTGCTTTTGTTTTCATAAATTAAAGTGGTCCAGTTATGATAAATCTGCTGTTTCTGTAGTTACATCTAACCGCTACAGTGACGGCAGTTATTTCTATCAGCTCAAAATACAACTAAACCCCATCCATAGCTTCTGTTCTCCTCAAATGACACTGATTGGTACAAACTGTTTTCGGTTGTGGATTGGAACTTTGCACGATGACAGTCTGGCAAATCCATTTGCTTTGCAAAGTTACTGTATTCTAGGATGATGCTTGGAACATGCTACCTCAACAATTCGCCTTTAAGCATATAGCCCACGTGCCATGTAAACAGAATATCAAATGAGACAGTCCAAGTGTGACGGTATTTCAGTGTCTTTATAAAGCGTACTGCTGGTGAATACAGTAAAAATAACAGAAACAAAAAAAATACAGGATGGCCTCTCTATCACCCAAGTACAGCACCTTTCTCTGGGAAATACTCATAATGTAACATTACTGTATGTTTCTTTGTTTAGCTAGCCAACTGTCTTTTCAACCCAGATTTCAACACTGGATTAATATTCTAACCTGTGGGATTTATCACAAATTTTGAGCACTCTTTCCATGGCTTCTTTAAGAGGAGGAGGATGACTGACCTGCAGCAGTAGCAGCAGGGTTAAGAGTTTTTTTTAAGCTTGCGGTCAAAGGTGCTGCATTGTAGTTTAATCTGATTGACACTGCTTACTTGCTGGCTGTTTATTCACTCTATATAATTGTAATAAGCTGCACACACAGTGCTTCTCTGAGCTCTAGACAGCAGAGTAATAACCAAACCCTGTCAGTTTTGGTGACTGGAAGCATTATTCTGGTTTACTGATCACACATTTTCAATAAAAAGTGCTGATAATCATTGGTTGCCTATCAGTTGGAGCATATCTAATATTAGGGCAACTTTTAAAAAGAAATCTTCAGACTTATTCAAAGGTATTCAAAGGTATCAAAAGTGAGAAATATAACTTAACAACAAGCCAATGATATGGAAACAGTTTTCCGAGCTTTCTTATTTTGAGAAATTGAAGCAGAGACCAAGTACAGCAGTGAGTGATGTGTTTTTCCAGTGAGGTTTGGGCCGGATTCATTCTGATGTCTGAATATGTTCAAGAACTGTCAGTCTGCTGCTGTACCGACAACATGGGGTGTCATCAGTCTCTGGCAGATTCATCTATGGTCAGCCAGAACTCGGTGAGAAAAGTGAAATCTGGCACTGGCCTTTCTGAGCTGTCAAGAACATGCAGGACTGATGGAGAAGGAAATGCTCACCCCAGGCCATCTTGAAGCTATTGGGCAGGACTCTTCCTCTGATGACGGGCCTGCAGGGACAGCTGGGTCTGTCTGGGTTTGTGATAAACTCGACCACCTGGCTTGGGTTACTCTTCCCCTCTGAGTTGTATGCTGCCACCTGGAGGATGTGCATGAATACAGACAGACAGTGCAGAGTCATATAATGGTCAGAGGATTTGTCACTGCTTGCACAGAGAGTCAATCAGTGCAAGTATATAGAGGTCATCATCTTTGCCGATAACAAGCACTGACTAGACTCAGAGTAAGGTAATGAAGGGGTCTCACTGAGTGACTGTACTCCCTCTGCCTGAAATGCTCACAGACAAATACAGCCAAAAAATGTCAGCTACTTAGATCTGCAAACACATTTACGCAAAACTGTTAAGACACCCCAAGCAATGCAATCCCAATATGAGGCAATAAGCTTTAGTGGCATTTTATTTTAGTGTTGCACATCTGTGATAATCTGCTGATCTCTGTGAGCATGCTGGGTACAGCTCATCCCCATACTGTACCAAGACAAACCAGCACAGCATCCCTCCTCCCCACACACTGTGCAGCAGGATAATTGGAAATAATTGAGGGAGGGCGTCTTGGGGATGACTTATGATCATTTCTGTCATTTGGCATATGGTGGGAATAATACATCTGTCTGTTTCCTTTTAAGGAACACATTTCTGGCAATTTGTACAAAGATGTGTAATTGTTTTACGGGGTGATGCATGAATATGATTTCATGTTTTTGGTAGCTTTATGATAGAGACAGCACTGCAAAGAGGGCCATTTCACTGCCAGTGCAGCACCTCAGCCATTAAAGCAGACTGATTATTATTCAGTTTTGAGAAATAATGCTTATGACTTGTGCATTACTCTGAATAAATGCATATTAAGAAATTCTGACCTTATTCAATTAACATTCAATGTTTGTTATGCCAGTGGTGTAGCTTTAGGACCCATCACAGTCTCTGTGACGGCAATTCAGGACCCAAATCTTAAAAAAATTTTAATCCACTCACATTATTTCAATAAAAAATGTTCTTGTTTAAATATTAAATAAACAAATTGGCGTTCAGTGTCTTGCCTAAGGACACATCAACATGTGACTGCAGATTCCAACCCACAACTGTCTGCTTGCGGGACAAAGACTCACCCACTGAATCTTTTAGTTAAGATTCTTACTGTGGGATTCTCACTAAAACAGTGTTTGTCCTTACTTACGAATAATACTGTGTCTCCAAGTGCTTGGTGTGGCTCATTGATGTAGATTAAAAATGTATAGGGTACCACCAAAATGACATGGTGGCTGCACACAGGCACTACACATTCATAGGTTGTTACTATAATGACATGGATAACACTTTATGATAACTACTACACTCTTTCAGCATTAATAAAGCATTAGTAAAGCATTATTAATCATTAGTAAGTCAATTATAAATGCGGTTGTAAATTAATTATTGATCATATTATCATAATATGATCATCATATTATCATTAGTAAGGCATTAGTAGGCCTGACCCTTGCCATAATCTTTTACTAATGTATCAATAATGCATTTATAGTGGTTAATAAATGACAGACAAATTAATTAAATATATATTGATGATAAACCAAGTATATATGTATGATTTACTACTGCTACTTAGTGTGTACTTATTTTAAGTGTTTCCTACAAGGATTTATTACCAGCTTGTAGAAATTGAGCCCATAACTGAATAAAACCTCCATAAGAAGGCACAAAAGATTTAGCTAGAACACTGTTTATCAAAGCTCAGAAACTAAACTGACAAAGTACCAGTACAAATTATTTTTTAAGTGACTCAACTTACTGAAAAGCAACTCAGACATTCAATATAATTACTAATTTATCCAAACACAATGCAGGCTTTTTAGTTGATTTACACTGTTTAGCCTCTTTCTTGGACCTTGTGTCTGTCTTGCAGGGGTTTGTTTAAAATAAACAGTATAGGGAGGTCATCTGTGGCTCATCAGAGCAAAATACAAGCGAACGTTAGAACGAGACAAGGCGGAAATAAGGGAGAGGGCGAGGGACTAAGAGAGAATTAGTGACATAGAGAGGAAGACACTCGTCCGTCCCTGAGCTCGGTCACATTACTTTCAGCCAAAAAGCCACTGTGGCTCAAAGGCTTTGCTTGGCAAGTTCTCATTAAGGCCCCACATGTGAATAGCAGCCTGGTTCTAATGTTTATGCTCGTCGTTGCCCATCGCCCTCATGAAGAATCCTGCAAACAGATGAGTCATAGGGCCACTGTGGGCCTCAGCATCCGCCCTGCCAGAAGCCTGTCCCCTCCACAAATACACACCACAGCGAAATCAAACCGCTGCATCACCAGCTTTGACAGTGCTCCCTTACCCTAAACTTGTACTTCGTACTCCTGTGGAGATTCCTGACAGTGCAGGAGAGCTCATCACCGTCGTAGCTCGGCTGGAAACCGTATCCCTGGGACAATGACAAATTACAGAGGGGGAAAAGAAAACAACCAGGTGAGAAATGGCTTACAAGACAACCACTGTAGCACAAAACAAAGTGGTCTGCAGGAGACAAACAGCTACAGGGGATGGGGGAACTTTTTTGTGTTGTCACTGTCTGCAGGTAACTGCTAGAGGCGAGGAAGGCGGAGGTGACAGTAGCTATAAATGTCAAGTAACTACTATGGCAAACCACTGAGGTGTCACACAAAGAGAAGAGACGTCGGTCTGATCCGAGTCAATGGAAATTATAACTGAATGCATGAAACAGAATGTAGCTATAAAGCAAAAACATGAAAACTGATTATTATTAGTAAACTGATTACAAATATCAAACTATAAGTGCATCTTGTAAGTCGTGTACATATTATTGATGGGACGCCCATGAAGAAGACCATTACTTTGATGATAAGCAATGTGTATTAAAGGGTATTTGCTTCATCATAAACAAGTGGTTGATTTCCTTATATATAAGATGAGAAATCAGGAGACTTACCGAGCCTTCTTCCTCCATCTCCAAAATGTAGTAGATGTCATCCTCCTTTGGAGAGCTAGTGGGTCTCTGCCACTTCAGACACAGCCAGGTCACTCCCGCCATCTCCAGCTCTGGAGGGAAGGGTGGCAATGGCACACTGCATGAGGTGAACAGGTCCACCACTTCACTGAACTCGCTGGGAAGGGCAGAGAGAGAGACAGAGGACGGGAGAGAACGAGAGACAGCAAAGACAGAGTGAGAGACACATATAAGCTTACAGATGGAGACAGGGAATGAAAGAAACTGACATAAAAACAGACAACAGGAAGGGCTCATTTAGGAGTAAATATAGCAGGTTAAGGTGCCTACCTTACACCCATGTCATTTTTTGCTGCAAGGCGGAAGGCGTATCTTGAAGCCGGAGAAAGCTTGGTCACTCTGTACTGCTTCTGAGGTCCATAGTAGCACTGTTCATAAATCCCAGTGCCCTTTCCCTTTAGCAAAAATGAAGTTTTTAGATCTAATAAGAACTTAAATGACACTGGCATAAAAATATGAGTATTTTGTGCCGTTTATCATGTATTTTCATAAAGGATAATTACCTCATCCCACTGAAGTATGTAGTTTTGGATTTTTGAGCCATTATCACATGGAGCCTGTAGATAAAGAACACAGAGTTTGATCATTTGTCTAAGTGGGAGAAATACCCCGGAAAATCTGAAATATTAGTTGCCCTAATATATCATCTGTAAGCTCCCAATCTGAAAAGTTTCTCCCTTTGTGACACCTGGCGGTAATACCATGTACCACAGTAAAATCTCTGGAAGTTATGATGGTTTTAAAAAATCAATACTGCCCAGTCCTAGCTGCTACCATGTAGCTGTTACCTCAGATGTAGCTGTAGTAGAGCTGTAGTTTAATCAGAAGTGGACTGCATTTCTTGATTTAAAACAAGAGCAAAGAGCCACATTAAAAGCTCATCTTGCCAGAGAAGATTAGTGGGCATGCATGGATTTTCTGAAGCAAAAACCTGAAGTTTCATTCCCATGATGAAAGCATAGTCAATGCAGTCAAGCTAGAAGATGCACGTGATCAACTAGCCTCTTGAGGCCAGCTCCAAAAGCCAGTCTTCTAGAGACCTCTTTAACCTTAAACCCATTTCTCTGACTTTAAGGCTTCTCAAGTAGGCAAAAATTACAGTGGCAATCATCGCGCAAAACATCCGTATAAACAGAGCTACAGTTTCCACATCAAGACAGCATTACTGTACACAAGTGATTCAATGGTCTTAATGTTTAGTTCATATCCTGCATGTTTCTCTTTCAATACATCATTGCTTTTTGTCATGTGAAACCTCTTGATACTTGTGCACTACTCTTGAAACTGTGGTTTGAATTCCCACCTCCATTAATCATCCTGTTTTTACCTTCCACTGGAGTACCAGCGTGTTCTTGGTCCCACTGGCCTTCCTTGGAGGATTGGGAGGATCTGGCTCACAGCTTAAAGTGGTGAAGCTCACAGCCTCAGACGGGCTTCCCTGTAAACAGTTACACATGGCCTGGACCCTGAGGAAAGAAGAGCAGGGGTTTAAAAATATTCCTCTTGCATGAAAACTTCATAAAAAAAAATTGTCCGAAAGGTGGAGGGCCACACCGACCTGACATGGTAGTCTGTTGCTGGTCGAAGGTCTTCCAAAGTAGCACTTAATTCTTCCCCGCTGCGTGGAGAGAAAAGTGGTTTCTCAAGCTTTGTTTGAAATAACTGTCAATGGAAAATATTTTTGCTGCTAATGCTTACCAGTACATGCTCTTGTACTTTCCATCTTTTCCACTAAAAGAGATTGAGACCTCGTAGCTGAGGGGCTCAGGGGGATTACAGTCATCTTCCACACTACCGTTCTCACTCTCGGGCCTGGTTGGCGCGCTCCAGCTCACTAATACTCCTCTTGCCTGGATGTCTGACACCTGTTATGAAAGCATCAAAGTTGTACTATCAAGACTTTACACACCAGAAAACCAGAACATGAACTCGTACAAGTTCTAGCACCTGATAAATCTCAAACTATTCTCTACTTTTGCAGTCATGGACCAAGTCTGTGAAGGGTCATGCCTACTTTTAAGCCTGCACCATGTTCTTAATTCTAATATATACATCAAGGAAGAAGGAAGGAAGAATATGTCTTATTTTCAACTTCAACAGCTAATAAAAAATCAAATCGCTTAAAGGAAAAGGAGAAGCAGATTAAAATACTGGTGCTGATGCCACTTAGGGAAAAGGAGTTCAGCACTTGGCAGGGATGTGGTGTGCAACCCTGAGATTTTTCATTTGGTTCTCGGATGGTTTAAAAATAGCCTAGCCTACACTGCAGGGGGGATTCATATGTGGAAGAACTCAATCAGGTCAGGTCTGTACCTCCTCCTCGTCTGTGCCCTGAGGGGCCCACCTTACTTCTTTACAGTCACATTCTCAGTCCTTTAACAAACCACCATCGCAGCAAGACAGAAAAATCCACTTTTAACACAAGCTTAACCTTCCTGTATTAGACACGCTCCTTTTACTTGATCCAACATTTTTTCAATAAACTAATTTTACTGCTTTTACAAAGACCTAAAAGGTAATGTATGACAAATCTCCTCTTATACAAGGTTAAGGAAGTTATATTCCTGCTTCCAAAGATCCCCATCTAGCTGCCTGATAAAACCCCTATTCTCCTTTTTATCTATTCACATCACTGTTGTGAGCCCAGCACTTTTATTCTGCTTTATCTAAGGGTTATTTGACTGAAAACAAGTCAACAAGCATCGTACCAAGAAGGTGTTAGTGCTTGTAAATGTTTGGTTAACAATAATATTCATTTGAAAGCAAACATTTCTGTAACTGCTTTCCCCGTTATTTGGTGGCTCATTTGGGAGTAAAAATCCCCACATGAATACCAGTCAGCAACTCTGACTCCATTAGCAAGACGTCAGCAGGAATTTATCATCAACGTTAACAGGATGTGTAATGACGCAACACATATGCATCATTACGACTCTGAACAAAGCGCTAATAGACAAACAAAACCATGCAAATGACATTAACTAGATTTAAGAGAAGACATAAAGTGAGTCATGTGAATACTAACCACTGGTTTACTGATGGTGCTCAATAGTGCTTGCAGAGCCTGAGCATCTTCATCCAGCTCTGAGGAGAGAAATGCACAAAAATGTAATTAAAACATCACTGTCTTTGTGAAATGAGGATCAAATTGAGTAGAAATAATAAAGGAATGAGTCAGTGATATTGACTTATTCTGTGCCTGTCATTGTAACTCTTGGATTGTGTGCACAGCCATATTTATCTTCCCATTGTGACATTTCTGAACATCAACTCAGTGTGCTTATTCTGACAGTGTAGCGATGGAGGTTTTAAGGAGGCAAAACTGTTATTTCCCATGTTAATCTGTCACTTAAATAGTCTAATCTCATCCACTAGGGTTGCAGCATTTTGCCCTAAATGATAATCACAAGTATTCTGATCAATACTGTGTAAAAATGCATAATGTTTATTCTGTATTTTTTTTTAAAAACATAGGTATTCTGCTACTCACCTATTTCCTACTGCATTGAACTGGGATAGAAAAAAAATGCTCTGGCACTTTTGGCCCCAAACGATAGGTCTAACATGACCCTGCAGTAGCCTTTTGAACACAAACACTGTTTTATTGGCAGTTACATAATATCCTTACTCAAGCTAAAGTACATAAGAATTCTCAAAGAAGAGATCTAATTTTCAGTTTTTATCCTAAAGAAGGATGCATGATATTATCAACATGATACTGATATCAGCAGGTTTGACCATTTCTGCAGATATTTCTAACCCATATTTTGATTGCAAAAATCTGCCTTTATCATCTGTAAATATTGGTAGTACAAACAAATGAGTTAGTGTGGTTTTAGGCTAGACCAAAATAAAATACTTCACTGTCTTTTCTTACACTTAAAATTGTGTTTTAAGGACCGAAATTTGATTTTGTGCACCCCTGCTGTGAACAGAGCAGCTGAGTCATGTGTTTTAAGGACCGTAAATTTAGGTCTGAACTTCATTTAAATATCGATATTAGTATCAGCTAAAAATATTTTTTCGGCATCTTAGATATTAGATTAAATCCAAGTGCTAATCCCTAATCCTTAATCAAAAATGCACAGAATATTTTAGCTTAATATCACAGCGTTTGTAAGTAACCCAATAAAGATGAAAGTAAAGACATTTTCTCAGCAAACTGTTCTTTGCTGTGCTTTTATTTTGTATTTTCTATTGTTTACCGCTCCTGTCTGCATTAAATGTCTGGCATTGTTTGAAAGGGAAATGATGAACGTTCTACTGATCAAAAGTTATGACAGTAACTTAACTGCAAAGAAAAACAAAATAAAGTAGAATGATGCCACTCAGAGCAACTGCTGTCATAATGAAATCCCAACCGAAACCGTAATTTCTTAATAAATTGTACTGCTGATGATTTTGTCTGTGCATGACAGGGGACGAGGAGGAGCAGAGAGGAGGAGGGATGGGAGAAGATGCTGTGAGAGGTACAGGCTGACTGTCTGCATGTGCAGTAAAGAAAACTTAAGAGAAGTAGGTTGAGCAGATGAAAGTCCTATGTAATCAATCATGGAAGTAAGTTAAAGAATAAACACACGTGACATGAAGTATAACCTAGTAACTAAAGTTGGATAATGCATTTCTTCAAATATTGAAATACAAAACTACTTAGAGTTTTACATGGGCATGGCACACATTAAAAATGTAAATTAACAGCTTCCAATTGTGTTTCTTTGATTGTGAGAAGGCCAAAATTAGTACTGCAGTTAAAATGCATTAACATATGCAATCCTATCATCTATTATGACTATTTTGCAAAAAACAAAACAAAAAACCCTCACTCCTGTAGTGAAAGAATAGAGGTGCTCAGAAAATGTCTAACAGTGTTAGAATCCTAAAAATTTATTTGTATGCATTTAAATGGATTCAAAATTTGTAAAATCAATATTTTTAGCCAACTTTATTTTCAAAAGAAGATAGTTTTGGCACGGTAAACCTTACTGTTGATATTTTCCTGCTGCTCCCAACTTCCAGGCATGGCTTGCTAGTTGTGCTGTTAGCATTAGCAGGGCTAGCTCTCAGTGTTGGAAATGTCAACATGTCTGACTTACTGATAAACAATTAATGTCTTGGAGCCGTGAGACACTAATCTCTTCCCATTTTCAATAAAGAAAAGTGTTGAGACGTGCTGTGGATTCTACAATCCCTGGGTAAAAGGAAAAATGACCTGACATATTCATTACGCTAAGTCTGCATGAAACTGAAGCATGACAAGATCGGGTCAGAAATGTGAAATCACGTTGTGTTTGTGTGTTTTTTTTTGTCTTTACCTCGTACAGTAGTAAAACATTTTATCTTCTTTTTTCTGCTCCATTCATTTTATAGGTTCTAATTATTCTCCTTGTTCCTCCAATCATATATGAGTCTGCTATTATTATTACTATTGTCCTTATTATTATTATTATTATTATTATTATTTTGTTGGTTAATTTATTCATCTATTCATGTAAAGTATTTGCATTTAATACATGTCTTTGTTTTATCTTCTTTCTATTCTATTTTATTTTTTATTTTATTATTCTTAATTTTTTAATCATGGTTATTTTTCTCTGCATAAAATGCCACATAATAATGACCATAACTCTCAAATTTCACAAGTTGTCCTTCTGAAAATCTCTGATATTGGCCTCCAGTAGTCTGTATTGCTGTCTTCACTATGTGTCCCTTGATGTAGTTTTACTCGTTTTTTGTATTATTTTTTATCACTATTATTAAACATACATTTTTTATGATTATTTTTCTGAAGCATGTATACTTGCATATCACTCAGCTGTCTTGTTATTCCTCATGGATAAAAGGAAAAAAAAGAAGTGTGAAATCACATCATAAGCCACCACACAAAGTTAAAATAAACATTGTAACAGCTAAGGCCATTATTTTGGGGATCTACCAACCAATACTGAATAATTACCCCTCTTTATAACAAATAATGAAGGCGTTGTGAATTGGGAATCGGCTACGATCAAAAATTGATTCTGAATCGAATTGTGAGGTGCTGAAAGACTCAACCCCGACCAAAGTCTCCAACCTTGGATGTAACATTTTTTTTAACAGTCATAGATATGTTTTAAAACTTCAATCAACAGGTTTACTGGGGTTTTGATTTTGGCAAAAATAAATAGAAATAATTTCACTATTATAAGAAGTCTCAATTGACTTGAATTCGTGGCAGCAATGCTATCCTGAGAGGGTTGCTGCCACTGCCAAAAGACATCTCCAAGTTTTCAAACCACTTCGCTATCAAAGTCTTATGCATGCTTTAATAAAATCAACAACTTCATCTCTCTTCTCTATGAATTACTATAATTAAAAGGTATGATAATCATACATAATACCTGTATACATGTTAAAATGAAGAAACAAAGATTGCTCATATTTCAGTGTTTGTAGATTTTTCTTCAGGTATTTTCTCTCCCCTTTAAAGGTTTAAAGTAAGCCTTTAATTATGCAGTGGTATGGCCAAGAAGCCACACTAAACTCTATTATAAATGAGCAGTCAGAGTTCATGTTATTAAGAATAATGTCTGGCATATTTCTGATGCATTACTGCCACCAGCTGCTGCCCCTAATGAGGCACTGTTCCCACTACCTAAACACAGAACACTCCTTCCACCCAGAGTTACTGTATGTCAGCCAAATTATGGAGCTCAACAAACCTCTACCCTTTAACTTCCTTACCTCCTGACTCTCCATTTTTTCCCCTGGCTGTTTGCTTGTCAGGACTGGCTACTGCGTGGCTGAGCTGCCCCTGCTCCGCCTCCAGCCCTTTCCCTCCAACGCCGTTGTGGATGTCCACCGTCGGGGGGCTTCTGCAAGTCTTCTGTGGCGAGGAGGGAGGGCTGTCCTTCACCTGCCCTCCTCCTCCTCCTCCACCTCCCTGACGCTCCTTCAGTTTCTTCTGCAAACGCTCGTACGTTTTGCTCGTTCTGTCATCTCTGTGAACGAACGGAGGGCGTCCGTGTTGGGAGTGAGAATCTGCAGAGACTTCAGGAAGAAAAAGGCAACAGTTTTGAGTTAGTGCAGATGCAGACATGAGTAAGGAAAGATGTGCTTGGCAGCCAGAGAAGCAGGCCAATAACTGGTAGGATCACAAATATTTTATGACTGGGCATACAAATAAACAGAGGTGGAGTAAAGATTAAGAGACTAACAGACTAAACAGTAAGGCTTAAGGCTTTGATTGTTTTACTCAAGTGTGCAAATGAAGTGCTGAGTTCTCATAAATAACATCTTAATAAAACAGACGCTGTTAAATCCGGCTCACCCTGCTCTGAGTGGATATGAGCTGGGTGGTACTGGGAGATGTACTGAGAGCTCATGTCGCCCACGCTCCCCGCCATGCCCGTGTACAGATGGGGTGGTGGGGGCATCATGGCAGGGTGTGGGATGAAGGCAGGCAGGTGGGCATGGGGTGGAGGTGGAGGGTGGTGGAGAGGGGAGTGGCCCCCCGGGTGGAACTCTGGTTGCTGAGGTAAAACCAGAACCCGCCGCACTCCATTCTCCTCTATGATCTAAGAGGAAACACACAAGAGTGAGGAATGCAGATATCAAAGCTGCTCTGAGTTCAACAAGATGTAAGTCAGAAACGCTGAACTGGAAATAGCACAGATGCTATACCTGTGATACGTATCCAGGAGGCACAAAGATTGGAGGCACTGAACCATTTGGAGACATCATGGGAACCTGAGCAGGACCTGTTGAGAAAGTAAGAGTAAGATCAAACACTTTCCCTGAGGGTAAACAACTGTTTCATCTGTGCTAAATGTACTGGGAGTATTAAAGGCAGGCACAGGGCCGAAACTTCAGTCTGACCTGGTTCACTGAAGCCCAACAATTCTCAAGGCAAAAATATATTTGAACAAATAAAAAAAGCAGTGGATAAAGTTCCTGGCAGCCATACGTGAGTTAAAGTACATATACTACCACACTGGTTCTCAACCTGACATGGCTGCTGCACTGTGTCACTCTGCCCATTGGTTTGCTCAAGAAATAGTTCAGAGTATTTGCTTCATGCGTTATAATGTTACATAATTATACGTTATTATTTCATAGCGTGGTGAATGTACAGGTCACAACTTGTCCACGAGAGTGTTTTGGAGTTGTTGGATTGTGTATTTGATGAGTTTGATGAGGGAAAGCCGGAATACCATCTGCTTACAGGTCCAAACTCGGCAGCAGCGATCTAAAAACAGCTTGCACAGACAATTAAAGGTAACAAACCTATTACTAAGACTATAGGTATTATGGCAATGGACGAATTTGTAAAAAAGGTTGAAGTGTCCCTTTAAGTTTGCTATTTAACTTCAATTCTGCTGATTCCATCATGGATTTCTACACTTAGTTAATAAATAAGATTGGGAGCATTTTTCAGCACTGATCAGAGCAGATGAGGAAAAAAATTGTCCAGGAGCAGCTGAAGCCAGTGTTGTAAGTGACTGCATGCTTCTGGTGGGCGGAGTCTTTTTTCTTCAAGCCGCCAGTTCAAAGAACCACATTTTGGTTTGTTTGGGTGCTTAATGGTATACTTTTGGCTCATGGTCCTATTGCAAGAACTGATGTATATTTCAACACCAGTGGCATTATCATAAAATGACATTACGTCACAGAGCCTGTGAGACTCAAAAGCAGCATTGATAAGCTAAAACATCTGTGAGGGGAGATGATGCAAGCCGTACAATTTGGACCACATCAAAACATTGCACATTTTCATGTATTGATTGACATGAAAGATTTTGCACCACAAATTTTTAGCAAAAGCTTAAACTTGTTTTTTAGAAATGACTTTTTTTAACTTCTATCAAAATAATCTGAAGAGAATGTTGCATCAGTTTTTTTAAAATCAAACATTTCAGTTTTAGTCTTAAAGTGCTTCTGCCTCAAATTTACTATAAATATTAACAATAATAATAATAATATCTTATTATTAAAGGCAATTAAAGTGCCTAACTTTCTGGAGCGTTAACAACTCTAACATCACTTCCCATTTTGCCAGCTAGCACATACTGTATAACACAAGGTTGGTTTTTAATAGAGCAAACCCCCACACTGCCTCTGTAGGGAGAAATTTGCATGTAGCTGAATCACTTTACAAACCCAGCTGCATTTTCAATGACAAATTCATTTATTAGAAACGTCTGAGTAAGAAAAAGCTGCAAAATGCATTTTAAAATACTGGCAAATGCAAGAAGAAAAGTGCTGAGGAACAACAAAGTTCCCTGCGTGGCTCTGTTGTAGGGGCCAGTGCCGCGGCTTAGCTAAGCTCAGCAGAAGTGACAGCTCAGCAGAAAGCCTAGGAGAGAGAAAGAGAGGGCCCTCGGTGCCAAGTTTGCAGATTCGCACATTTCTCTTCTTACAAACCTAAGACATAAACACTGGGGCCCCAACACCAGATGTCATACAGGGGAGCAAAAAGGTCCACAGCACACACTAACCTCCCGGCAGCCTGCTAGAGGAAGAGCTGTCCTTCATGTTGTCAAATGTGGAGTAAGAAGAGTGGAGGCACTTCAGACTGAGCAGCCATAACAGGCCTTTGACTGCAGAAGTTGTCCTCTGGCCTGTGGGATGATTCACTGTAACCTCCCACTTCAAATCTACAGCACCTCCCCTTCAGGTACTCAAGTCCAGATTCCAACTCTCGGGATAACAGCGAGGATATAAAGAGGTTATAATAAACATAGAAATATACAGAAGAGGGCTCCATACCAAATGTATCACTCTCTGAACTCCCTTTCTAAAGGCTCACACTTAAGCAAGTCAGGATGCAGAATGAATGGCTAACTACACCTTAAAGGTCTGGGTGAAATTACTAACAACAGCACTGGATTCACCTCAAGAGCAACGAAAAATGCCCTACTTGTGATTCCTAGCCAAATTAAACAGGAGCTTATTCAGGTGGGCAGAAAAAGGCCCTGCTTTGGTGAAAAAGCTGTTTGAAGGCACAACTCTACAGGCTTTTTCACAACTAAAGATTTGTTTACATTCAAATTTAACATTATCTGCTGTCACATAAGAACGGGACAAATTACAGTGCTTAACAAATTTATTAGACCACAACCCAAGGTAAGGTTTATGCCACAGCTGCCCTAACAGCATTGGTAACTACCAAAATTGTTTTTTTATGTTTCTGCAACGGTTAATACCCCAATATGTAGCAGCTCTTTTACCGAAATGATATTTTTAATGCTAAAATATTATTAATATTGTTATCCTTGAATTTTCAAATTTACTGATTTACAAAAAAACTGAAAGAATAGTAAAGCACATTATTATTCTTGATTGATATGTCAAATTATACTTACTTACTTGCATTCCTGAACAGAAAAAAGAGTTTTAGTGGTTGAATGTGGATGGTCTCTGAGACAAATATGACAGGTGGTCTAACAAACTTGTTAAGCACTGTAGATATTTACCATCTGGTTTTAAAGTGTTCTGGATTGAGGTGGCGGACAAACAAATAGGCAAAAAATTACAGCATCCTGTTTATAAAACAGGATATGCATGGATATTACTGATTCATTACATGTGAAAAATAAATTGAAACTGCAGCTAATTATACGGAAAACTCCCTGACTTCTCGGCATAACTGCTAATAACTCTGAAGTGCCTCCCTCCTACCCCGGACCAACAGAAACAAAGACTTACAAACTAAATGAAATCCACCAGCAAAACTGAAACTGCAGCTGACATCTACTTGAAGAAATGGGACCCTGTCATAACAAATCTAGCACAACCAAAGTGTTGTAAAATTCAATTTGATAAGGTGGGATGACAGTGAGGAATTATTACACAGAGAGGCCCCCTTCTCCCTCTTATGAGTTTCTGTGCTGCTAATAGGTTTGCTGTACATTTTTTTTTTTTTACACCAGTACATTTTCTGTCAAATCTGTCTTTGACATGCTGTGTGGGAACTGAAGTCAAGAAAAATGAAAAATATTAATATAAAGCACCTCTAAGAGACCTTTGCTGTCAGGGCAATAGCTTCTGCACATTAGATGTGCAAACTAACTGGTAAGACATCAGGGCCTCCATAGTTTGTGAAAGAATCAGGATTTGCAGCCAGTGCTGATCACTTATGAGTTAGATCCGCTTATATTGATACCAGCGCAAATCATATTTAGTGTTTTATTATAGAAGCTGGTTTAGTGGTTAATCAGTCTACTTAACTTTGTAGTGCACTGGGACCTCCTATAGGTGGCAGTGTAACCTGATAAAGGACAACATAAGTCATCCTTATTCATGCTTTTACTGACTTTGCTCATCAGAGCAGTATAAAACCTACCAAGGAGTAGTGGCGTCAGTACCATCACCGGTAATATTTCTTCCACAAGACAGACTTTTGCAACACCGTCATCACCGGTTTAAAGGCATGTTTTGCTGTAGTACACACTAGAGCCCGACCGATTGATCGGCGGACCATAATCAGGTCAATTATAGCATATCACAGATCAATCAACATCGGCCAATATGTAGCCGATATATTAACCCTTAAAGCTCATGTGGCAAGGATACGTGCGGCAGGCACATCCCTTTAAAAATCACTTGGTAATGTTTGAACTGTAAGTCTTGGGCACTAACATTTTCAAGTGAGCCTGGAATTTGGTTGACTTTCTCTCTGAGTCTCTGAGGACCGTGTTGTCCTATACAACAATACATGACACAGTTTATATAAATGTTGATAACTTTTGAACCGTTAGTCATAGAAACATACTATTTTTTTCCTCTGAAAGCTGACCATTTTTCCGTTCGTTTGCTACCATTGATGTCTCCGTAGCTCTAAACAACGCCGTTGTAGCGAGCCAGGAACTTTGGTGACTTTTCAGGGTCTTTGGAGATTAAATCCACAGCGTTACATCGGATAATAAGCGTCTTTTTAATCCATGTTTAATCCATTTTCAATCATGTACTTTGACTTTCTTTAGTGGGCAGCCATATTTGTTTGACATGCAAAGCGATGTGGGAGTTGTAGTCAACCAGTTGCATCTCTACTGCTTAGAGGAGCAGAGATGCAGGAGTCGAGAATAAATAATGATAAATGCAACTGTTAATTCACATGTCCACCATTATCTAATATAAGACTATTATACAGCGTTTTAACATTGTCTAAGTTGCATCTTTGTGAAATAAACAAAGATAATATAAATATAAGAATTTGTGTTCATGTCGACTTCAGTGTAGTTCTTCACAATAAAAGTCTTCAGTTGTTATTTTTCCGAAATACTTTTATTGTGAATGTCCACGTAAGAAAAGTGTTGAAGTTAATAGTAGCTTACACCTCAACAGGGTAGAGACGATGCGTAAAGCTATGAGTGCAGTTACAAAGAAGTGAACTCGGAGAGACTTCAAAAATATTTTTATGTTATCTTATGCTCAGACATGAGTATGCAGGCTTGTGTTAATTTTGTAATGCCATAACCATTTTGTAATATTGTGAAATAATACCATATTCCAAAAGGATAACTGAATCACACAATGTGATGTTTCTTTAATTAAATGAGTTTACTAATGGGAATTATTTGACACTATTACTAACTGAGTGATAAAGTTATTACATCTTTTCAATGGGCTAAACAGGGCATGTATTCTGATAAATAAAAGGATGAAGTCTCAGGGCGATAAGTCAGCTACATTATGCAACTGATGGAAATATCTTATACTACTGCAAAAACAGAGCAAAGCTTAGCTCCAAACAGCTGTTTTCAAGTTTCTTGAACACAGAACACAAATTTCCTTTGCTTGAGGTTGCATCTGAACATATCATGTAACTTTACCTTTGCCTAATGATCATTTTACTAACGCTCTGACATCCAACAGCTGATGTAATTTAGCTAACAGGCTGGCATTCAACAATGATTTCAGCACAAATTACAACATGGGAGAAATACTTTTAACCAACGTGAGTCGACACCAGGTGCAGATGGCCTAGCAAGCCGGGTTCAAGTCAGGCCTGCGACTCATTTCCTGCACGTCTTTCCCCCACTCTGTCATCACTGTTTCTGATTCTATCCACTGTCCTCCTCTATCAATAAAGGCACAAAACAGCCCGAAAAAATAAATCTTGAAAATTAGTGAAAACAGTTGGAGCAGCAGCGGCAGCAGACAAGCTTATAGAGTTGTTTTAAGGGAACAGTAAAAGGCGCTTCATTTCAGCCTAATTTGATTCAAAATGCTGGTGTGCTTCATACTTATTGGCTGCAATTCAGCTAGCCTTCATATCAACACTACACTGTACACTCAGTACCTCTTTCAGTCGTAGACACCTGAGGATTAACCAGGTGACCAGATAGGCGACTCTAAACATTCCTTCCAATATTTTGCCCACATGCTTTTTCATAAATGTTGGTCTGTTAGGATCGGTTGCTGTTCAATTCAAGTATCTATAGTCAGAATTATGCTACAGTGGTGTGCATTTAGACTCAGACAGTGACTAATCTGTGTTTATGTCCAGGTTTGACCTGAAAATGTTTAATGGTCAAGTAAAACTTATTTGAAAGGGGAGGTGAAATTAAAGAAGCCATATTTTATGAAACAAACAGTAGCAAAAAATAATGATAGGCAGTAAAAGTACACTTTGTAACATTCCCACACAACACAAACTATGTTGTATATTCTATTT
This sequence comes from Cheilinus undulatus, assembly GCF_018320785.1. Classification (NCBI taxonomy): domain Eukaryota; kingdom Metazoa; phylum Chordata; class Actinopteri; order Labriformes; family Labridae; genus Cheilinus; species Cheilinus undulatus. The sequence goes on along the minus strand of NC_054866.1, from coordinate 43,116,260 downwards.
AGCTGTGTACCTACATAAAGCTAGATTAATCTATGTGCATACACAGAGAAGTTCTTAGTTCTATTGATGGCATCAGTGCTTTTACTTCCTGTTCAACTCAGGAAACACCAACACCAGCTGATATCAGATAAACGGAGATGTGGGGCATTTATCTTTGCTGTTTGAAGCAGAATCAGTGCTAAAAAAAGGACTACAGAAGCAGATACTGATCGTGTCTGTTGTTGCAAATCTGGTAGCAAAACACAAACATCCACAATCACACAATTCTCAACATCAGACTATATTTTAACCCTAGCTGGGGACAATACTTGCCATACATCTGAAACTGGATTGTATTCACAAATAAACGCAGTCGAAAAAACATTCATGGGGCAAAATTTATCCTTTTTGTTTGCAAAACAATCATTTGAAAAATACTGTACGCGTCTAGCTGCTAATAAGCATAACTGGAGCAGACAGACAGCAGGTAAGCCTCTGATTCTAAAATCAAAAGGGCAACAAGCTTTGAAGCCCCTCTCAGTGCACCGAGCCAGCAGACTGATACAAGGTCTCATTTCCTTGGGTGAGGACAAAAATCTGAGTTCAGCGAGCATGAGTGGGCTCAGCCTGAAAGACGGCAGCCACACTGCCGCTGCTCCATTGATTTCAGATAATATCATTTGTGAGGGATTTCAAAGTATGTACTGTTAACTCCACTCATTTTAAGACTAATAACGGATGGCGTTTTTACTGCAGGTGCCGCTGTGCACCTGCTTAATCACTGATTGAACAACTCCACTAAGAGCCTGTGCTGACTAACAGGAAATCTGATGAATCACATTAGCACTCAACATGCCATTGTTTATCTGTTTAGAGGGTTTTGTATGTACCAACTTGGAGAGTGTAAAGAGGAGAGGATAAACAGAAAGCACGGGGTGAGGGAGGAAGGATGGGGGAGCCATACATCTTAGAGAGCGAGAGAAAGAGAGGAGAGGTAGGGTGGAGAATGGGGGGAAAAAAACACCCACTCTTTTACATCAGACTGACGCACGAGTGCTGACAGAGATCAGATAGAAAAGGCCACATCCCTCTCCCTCCCCCCCCTCCCCCTCCCCCTCCCCCTCCCCTTGAGTCAACTGGAGCATTGGTTGTGCTGACGTGGCCATGGAGTGCCAGCCTTCCAGAGGAAGCAGCCACGGGAAAAACATCAGTCCTCCTCCACAAAACGGCAGGCTGCTACTCGGCCAGGAATAGTCACAAACAAGCTGCTTGTTTAGGCAGAGTAAACAGAGACGAGGCAACACTTAGGAAACACCATCATCTCGCGTCAACATCGCATAACCCGTCCTCACCTTCCCGCCTCCGGAGGCGGGCCATCACGATCAAACGGTGCAGTGTGTCTTTGTCTACAGGGGGCTGGAGGTTACTGTGGGGAGATGGGGATAATTGTTGAGGTTGGGTGAAGAAGAAGAGGAACTGACTTTATCAAGGGCCAGACAAAAATATTCACAGATTTTTCTTCCAAGGCTGGGTAATATAGCAAGTGTTTATATATACTATATACTAGTGCACACTTTTAAGCACAGTCTCAACCGCAATGGCAGTCTGTGCGATCACAAACACAAAAAAAGCAGCATTTATCTTTGTATTTTAAGTACTTTATAGGTTTTCAAAAATGCCTACATTTAAAGCATTTAAGTTCACAATCACAGTATCAAAAAGAAAAGTCCCTGACACCCAATATAAGGAATATATTACCATTAATTAGCAAAAACTTGCAGACAAATTCTGCACGTTGTATAGGTTGCACAAAAATGTTGGAAACATTTGCAAAAGTGGATGCAACTGACAAGGAACTGTCAGTTCCTCCCTCTTTTTCAAATTTTACTGATGTATTTGTTTTATCTAGATGGCACTCTCTCTGTCATCATGTTGAAAATATGACAAGCAGGGTCCAAAACTAACACTCGCCACTCGCCAGTTACAGGTAGATTTTGTCTCTGGCTGGTAAATTTTTAAGACCACTCGCCACTCTGGCGAGTTATTTTTTTAACAGCAAAAAATTCCTTTTTTTGATACTGGAGAATGATACTGGTATTGGTTGGTTTCCTGGCAGAGTAATGTGTATTTCAAGCGAGACAATCTTTGGTCACATAGGTGCGTCAGTCATGATGTCATTCACGGTGTGCCGAGTTGGATAGCTGGTTGTTACTGCAGCTGTATCTCCTTGCAGTGTTGCCAATTTAGCAACACTGCAAGGTCGCTATATTAGTGAGTTTTCAGACCCCTCTAGCGACTCTTTTTCTCTTTTTCTCTGGTGTTACTGGAGACTTTTGAAGACTCTGACATGAAAGCACATATCGTTATAGCGCCTCTTGAACAGCGGGGGCCCGTGGGCCCCTCTTTGTCCCAAAGCACTGAAAGGCAGCCAACTCCTCGCGCAGTAGTCCCTCTTAGCTGCGGTTAGAGCAGGAGATGCTCACCCCTCTATGTCCAGACTACAGATTAACCGCACTGTGAAGGCACCTAGACAGTTTTTTCTATCGTCTCTTTTTGGTTCATTTAGATTGTTAGTGAAGACTGCATACAAAAAATAAATAAATTCATTTGTTGTAGGCTCTTCAGTGGACCATAAGGTTTAAAACTAAACCAAACGTAAGAAAACTAAACTTCTAAGAAAAATAGAATAATCAATAAATGATAAACCAAAAATAAATTTTAAAGTAACTCCACCAGAGTATCTCTTGAGTCATTTTGCCTAGCCCAGATAAAGGAGGGTTAGAATTGTGACGTTAGAAAAACAAGAATCGACAGAAGCAGTTCATTTGTTGTTCTATACATAATAAGGGTCTTTTTACTCACTTTTGGTCTCTTTTAGCATACATTATTGCTAGTATTAGTGCATAATATTAAAATATTGATTGAGAATCACATACAAGACCCAAATGGCATGTTAAATAATACTAATAGCAAATTGTAACGCTTATAAGCAATTTTTATTTGGTTGGCTGGTAAAATATCTGCCTGGCTGGTAAAAAATTTCACTTACCAGCCAGGCTGGCTGGTAAGTGAAAAAGTTAGTTTTGGACCCTGATGACAAGAGGTCATTAAGAATCTATACTTTTTGATACCACTAATTATCGAAATAATGGAGATTTTGGAGTAAAGATAATATGAATATAAGCTCCCTATGCTTTTTCTACAATATACACTAGGAGTTTTTCTGAATTTTAAGGCAGCTGCACAGTTTTTATTACTTTGCTTTTACTAAGACAACTAAAGTGGATGATTGGTGATTCATTTCCTTGGTGAAGAAAAACTCCTTCATGGCTTTTACAGAAGTCAAAAATACCCCAGAGGAAGTCTGTGCATCATTGTCAAAGTCTGTAATCAAGAGATGCCTTCATGAACGTAAATACAGGGCATGTACAGGAAGGTGCAAGCCACTGGTAACATTCAAGGCAGGAACTCTTGCATAGACTTTACAAGAAAACGCTCACATTCAGCAAAATGCTGCTAAACTGGTGAAACACTGCACTACAGTGCAGACAGAAAAAGACCTAACACATGTTGTGAAAGCAAAAAGAGTTTCTGCAAGTGAGTAAATGGAATATTCCTATCACCTGATCGAAGTCCAGCAGAGCACCTTTTAAGTTACTGAAGGCTAAAGTGGAGGTAGAAAGACCCACAAACAAGCAAAACCGTTGCATTAAAGGAATGACAAAGCTTCTCCAGGGAGGAAACTCAGAATCTAGTCCTGTCCATGGGCTCCAGACTTCATGCAGTCATTAACACCAAAGGATTTTCATCCAAGTATCAAAACCTGCTTTTTTTTTTTTTTTTTTAAATTATGCCAGTTTGCTCGAGTACTTTTGAGTTACTGATAATGGAGGCACTGTGAATTAAATTTAGTAAATGCCATATTTTTATGAAAGCCGAAAGTCCACACATCAGTCACGTGTTTATGTTTTGTTTCAAATCCATTGTGGTGGTGAATAGCAGCCAAATGACAAAAAATGTACAAACTACAAACAAAAAAATGTATAAAAATAGATGTCTAGGACTTGGGCTGCTCGAATTGGCAAAAATCATAATCATGATTATTTTGATTGGTAATTACATTACAGTTAACATAAGTACTCATTGATTTTACTGATTTTACATTACATGCTATTATCGAACTTGAAAAACAAGCAATGAATGAATTTAAATGAGTGGAAAAACAGAAAATATAAAAAAAGAATGCTGTATAATAACAATGAGGAAAGTGCAATAATTACTTTTATGGCCAAAATAAACCTAGCACAGTAAGAAAGAAAATTTGTGTTATATTTTTGTTTTCACAATGCTTCTTGGCATTAAATCTTATACTGTTAAAAACCTGTTTTTTTTTCACTTTTAAATGGTTCCACATTTGTAAGGAACATAAATTCATCCCCATTAACTCCACATTCACACTCTGATGGCAAAGGTAGCTATGGAGAATCGGCCATCAGGATTTGCCAATCCGATTCAAACACATCCATCAATGTGCATGCCACCGACGAAGCAAGGACACATCAACATGTGACTGCAGGAGCTGAGGACTGAACTCAAAACCTTACAATTGCTAGATGACTGACTACCTTCTGAGCCACAGTCGTCCCTTTACAGAAATATATTGTGATATATATCACCACTCAGCTGAGAAATACTGAGATATGATTTTGTGCCTGACATTCAATCTAATACTTTAAGAGGCCCTTTTTAAGAACCTCTCGATGCAATTTAAGACCCTGTTGAGTCTTCGGTGTCTAACCAGTTACAGTGAAGTCAGTTATGTGCATGTTAACATTAGTAGATTCTGTGCTATTATTACACTAGGCAATAGCTTCACTGCAAAGCTGCTTTTTATTTGCAAAATCCTGCAAAATGTTCACAAGTGTTGGTCCAAGCCTCAGCAGAAACACCTTCTCCTTCAACCACTTCTGCAAAACTTGCATTTGTGTATCAACTACATGCACACATCACTCCATCACATAGTTAACTTGCTAACTAGGGGCAAAGCGCAGCTTTACGGATGTGCAGATAGCTCAATGGGGCAGAAATCAAACAAGAATTCAGATTGATGGCAGATCTGGGAGACATCCATCAGAATCTCACTCAACAAATGCAGTTACCTAGAGTAACATATTTTAAAACTGAAAACAAAATCAAAATTTTCAACGTTATGGGCTTTTTTTTTTTGCTTTAAAAAGCCTGAACTTTTTTTTAATCTATCATGTTAAAATACTTTTTAAGACCATGCAGACAGCCTGTACCCAGCCCTACCATAACTGGGTGTCACCATAAGCATGGCCACTTTAAGCATCCACGTGTTTCCTGTAGTCTAAAATGGATACAGATCTTAATAAACAAGCGGGACTTCACGCAGGTTTAGCCAAAGCTCAGTGAAAATGGAGGAAATCCAGACAGACGTGGCTCTTAAAGAAACAATCCAAGTAAACTGTCAGGTTTAATCGGATGTACAAATGAACCATCAATTAGATACGGAGAATAAAAGAAGGTAGGAGGAGTAAGAAGAAGGCTGGTTGGGTTAAGAGAAGACTAAAACATGAGCACAGGCAGGAAGAAAAGAGTGAGACAGGCAGTAAGACAGGGAGAGGTTTCATATGGGAGCCTTCAATAAGCTCTCAATGGCAACATGATGAACTGTGAGCCTATAAAGATGGAGCAGGCCTGATTATTAATTAGAGCTAATAAATTGTCTCCATCCACAAATAAAGAGGAGAGAGAGGAAAGGCAAGGGAGGGTGAGAAGACTGACAGAGGTTAATAATCACAGCTGAGCATGGAAGAGAGGCTAAGAACTCAACTGTCAATAACACAAAAAGTACTAATTGCGAGTTAAAACCCTAACCTTGTAATTCGAGTGATGACACAGGGGCAAACGCTTCTTCTAAAGCATGGCATGGCACATTTTGCTTGCAGGCAGGGAAGATCTGGCATTAATTAAGGGGGTAGTAATTTTCAGTAAGCGTAACATTCTATTAGCAGATTAGGAAGGATGTGTTCCCTCTCCTCCGCCTGGCTTCTTCTTCACAGCATGTCTGTTAGCATCCAGACACTGCCAATCCAGGCACAAAGAGGATGGAAGTAAGAGTAAAAAAAAAATCAGTAAATGGGCATTCATTGGTGATCTCTGCAAACAGGAGCCTGAGGGAGGAAGCTAGACAGCACCACAATAAATACAGACATTATTTTAGGTGTTAGACAACGCTGTGTGAATCTTTGATATTTTAAGGCAAATGTGTGTTTTCATGCAGCCCCAATGGCATAAATGACGTGTACAGGAGGGGAGGGAATCAGTAACCTTCATGCTTGTGCTTATTACAGAACATCGCACTGCTGCTGCCCTCAGCTAAATAGAGAGGGGTTTTTTCAATAATGAATTGTTTGGCTCTGTCTAGGGTATGACGATTTCACCCTAAAACTACAGCACCCCGCTTTGACCTCATAAACCCATCGAAAATGGTTATTTAACAAGCACAAAAGCAGCTGAGTGTACACAGTCTGGACATCCCATCCTCAGCTAAACTTAGAAGGAAAACAAAAGGTTTTTTCCGACACACCTCCTTCCCTTCATTTTCTCTCATCCTCTCCATCCTTTCTCCCTCCCGCTTGGTATGAACACAGCAATGGGAGAATGAGTCACAAGCTCAGTCATTCTTGGAGCTACACACTGCAGAAGCTGTGAATGAACCGAGACTGTGTGTGTGTTCTCACGCACAATAGTCAGCATGTTCTCTGTGTTAGGTGGGGGAGGTGGAGAGTAGAAAAATCATGTGCTAATATGGCTAATGTGTCTAATGTTTGTGGTCCAATTATGTCAAACATATGTGGGGAGATTTTTTTTTTCTGGAAGAGGGAGCATGCAAACACCCCACTATTGTGTGTATGTATAGCCTTAAAGCTTGACAGATATGATCAGGCACATGGTAAGGGTCTGTGTGTACTATCAAATCATGGACAAAACCTGAGACACCAGCCCCCTCCAGTTAAAGGCCATTGTCACTTGATGGTTTAGTGACCTTGCAGCCCACTCATCAGCTACAACATAAATTCAATGGCAGGGTCTGAATAAGGGATGCACAGATGCATCGGTTTAACATCGGTATGAGCAGATATCAGCCCTTTTTACAAACGTCAGCCATCAGCAAATAATATGGCATGGGCAGATGTAAGTAGCTGATGTTTATCCAAAAGCTGATCTAGAGGACAGTTTTATTACAGGGCAGAAAATGTGACCCATTGGACAAACTCTGATCTCACTCATACTTTGTGTTTTTCTGCTCTTTAGAGAGTATTCATCAGCAGTACAACAGTATGTTTGAACACACTAAAATAACACCACTCATCTTCTGAAATGCGTCACTTGAATTCCACAACTACTGAAGCTGAGCTGCAAGCTTATTGTTGATGAGGTAGCAAATTGCAAGCATCATCTTGGAGTGCAGGAGTACAGGATAATACTGACAACAAGTGGGTGCAAAAAATGCTCAAGAGACAGCATTAAAAGCTTTCTTTCTAACAAGAGACATCACTCCTCAAATGGTGTATTTACTAGAGGGACATACTGATAGATGCTTCTCTTTTGTCCATAGATGGTGATTATGTGTGGACTTAAAAAGACAAAAAAAAAAACGGTCAGCAAATATACCTGGATGACCCACCCAAGTGTTGCCTACATGCTGGAAAATCTGTGACTCTCACCTTAAGATATAGGATCATATGCCGGTTTGGCCCTTTGCCACATCAACCTTTGTCCTGTGCTGCTCCAGCCCCCTGGTTGCAATCCTCAAGGCCTGTGCTAACCTCATGCCCCATCTCTCCAGGTATCTTCCCAGCTGCCCCCTCCACAATGCACATGGTCACCCCAGGCATATGGACCAGCCCTACAGGTCCAAAGCACCTTGTATGCGATGAGATGGATAAGGCCCAGGAAAGCAGGCCAGGTGCCTGTAAAAACAACTACATTCCCCATATCAAGCACAGAGGAGTCCAGTTGGTACCCCTGACCATCAGTCAACTTCCAGTCTTCACAACAGTATAGTAAGACCACTTAATTACAACTGGAGATTCTTCAGGTTGACTGTGCAAATGACTGGTTCTATGCAGAAAAGTGAAAAGACTAAAAACTTTACAGCTCAGTAAAATTTGCACAAATTTAACTTTGGCTGCAAGTGTGATGCACACAACTTATGATACCCCATGTATGTGCTGTTCATCTTCTAAGTCAAAGTTAGTGTGGACACTGGAGAATGTACAAGAGTCCAGTATGGCTCAATTTGAGGAGATGCATTTAAGAGTAAATTGATTTCCAACTGAATTATCTAAAGATGTTAGTTCAAAATTTGAGATGTAGAACTTGGTACGATCTCAGTTAGACTTAACCTCACTACCCAGACAGACTGTTTCAAATATTCCCTGGGGAATATTTCATATCCATCTAGGCATTCACCAATAATCTGTGTCTGGGACAGGCAGAACCTTTGAAGAAATTCTCTTAGGGTGACTGGACAAATGTTCTGTCTGTCACATTCACGACGGGTCAATCAGTGGTAAGACATACGACGTAGAACCAGCCATTATCGTTCATATCAGTGGAGCCAGTTGGTGAATTAAATTCATGGCAAAGCAAGTCAGAAGAAGAGCTTAAACATCTGTTTCACTATGAAAAGCTTTCAATGTGGATCTTTGCTCTGTACAGTTCAGATAAAACTGCTGCATACTGCCGCAACATCCAAGCTATTCACCTCACCAGCGGCAGCCGTTGTTTACTTGCTTACAGAACAACAAAATCCCCCGCATAGCTGCCGCCTTGTTCTCCTCAAATGACTCTGATTGGTCGTGTTTCAGCAAATCCATTAGCTTTGCAAGGTTGAGTCGGATTAGAATGTCTTTAAAAGGTCCAGTTTTAGTTGTACTAATTCAATAAATCAGACTTTTTCTAAGTAGATGTAAATGTACTGTCAGACATCATAAGCAGAAACTGATATTGTTTATATTTTTTTCTGATATGTACCAGCTAAATCTGAACACTTGCCGTTAATACAAAGAAAACAAGGCAAAAATTGTATCTTGCATTTCTGAAAGATAATATCTCAGGTGTCCTGCTTGTTCAGTACTAGAAATTACAACAACTTTAATTTACAAAATTACAATGTAAAGTGAACTAGAATTGTGCAGACATTTTCTTTGAAACTGAGATGTTATAAAATCATTGAAATGCTGATTTTTTTATCATGCATTTTGCTTCTAAAGTGGGGAGTTTAGCCCCTGGACAGCAACCCCGACAAACGCACAAACTCTTCTGAATGCCAGACTGGTGGGTTCTGTCTGCAACTTTCGGCAAATGACAATTTGACATTCACACTCCCTTCACACCATGACCAGCCAGCTGTGTGGAGGTGAGAATATAAGCAGGGTTTGAATTTCTCTTCTGAGACTGCTCTTTTCATCTGTTAAATCGCTTTTTTGCGAAACTTTCTGCTTGCACAGCTAAACGCAACACTGTAAATGTGATTTGAGAGAGACTGTCTGAAAGTATGCGTCACCCCTGTATCAAAACCTCTTTGCTTTATTGGCCTCTTATCCACTGTAGAATGTGATTGCACAGACCAGATATAACATGTCCAACATAGCTGGTTAAAAGACTTATTTCCTAACATAACCAGGCTGTAAACAGTCCAAGTTATTCAGCAGCTTGGACTGTTTTCATTTCTTGGACAGATGAGTGTTAAAAATGTCTATTTAAAAAGTAGGTCCTCCTACCAGTAAATCCTATGACAATATTTGAATTTTTTCTGTAAATAGCTTGACCCTGCAGCACTATATAGAATGAGATGAGATATCCTATAGTTAAGTTGTAAGAAGAGATAAGGATTAAGAAGGACAGACAGACGGGGCTGACTGACCAGTATTTCAGGAATCAACAGGAAGGACACCAGCATCATGGCCACAAACTGCACCAGGTGTTCACATGCAAATGTTCAGTGGACACACATTTACACCCACATACACCCACACAATCTTTAGCTCCCCGTGGAGATGCCAGGATGACTGTCTTGGCTTTAGAGAAAAGAAGCACATCTCTATCAGGCTCAATAAGCTCAGTGGAACTACACGGTGCTTTCAGTCATCAGCCAGAGTCTGAATCATCCAAAGTGATGCAAATCAGTGGCAGTCTAAGTCAGAAGAAGAAGAGGATCTAATCAGCCCAATGGTCTTGATGCTGACTCGTCTCATCAGTCACCTGGCGTATCAGGTAGTCTTTCACCTGGTGTCAGCGGTACATCCGACAGATCAACAGTGACGGTGCGGATAAAGGCCAAGACGGGGTTAAAGCTGTGAGGTCTTGTCCACTCGCATACAGAACTCCCCTTATGGCAAGGGCGATAGCAAGAGCAGGAAGATGCTAAATGGCCACTCTAATTAGCTTCTTTTGCTCAAGGCCTCTCCTCCTAGGCAGATATCACAAAGGCAAATGTCTTCTATAAACTGCATTTTACAAGACTGTCTGTTCATATTAGGCAGGCTGTCATGCGCTAAAGAGTAGCAATTACGCACATCCAGCTGCTAAAAATACAGACTGAATACACAAATCAGTGTGGGATGGAACAGACTCGGAGATATTTGATTAAACCAGATTGTCCTGGCTGTGGAACAGCATCACACTGTCCCTGTCAGCACACACCAGGGTCAAAGTTGAAAGCATGCATATGGAGAACAGACACTGTAGTGAGCAGGGAAAGTATGTTGTGTACACACAACAGACTAGACCGAGTAACCACATGTGCATAGATGCATGCCCGCACACACGCCTGTCTTCCTAGCTCCTTGCACGGCGAGCGGTGAGTCATCCCTCCATTCACGTCACACAGAGATGAGTGCAGCCTGTGACAGGCCAGTTAGTAGCAGTCACACTGATCTATGTGGCACCTCTCAGCTCTTTGTTTCCCCTCTGATGGAGAGACCATGTATGCTCGCTCCCCATTAGGAAGGTTTACTCAGCTCATAATGGGGGGCCGGGGTGGGAGCTCAGTCAGACAGGAGTAGGGAGAAGAGTCCCTGCGTGAGTGAACTGTATGATGGCTCTCTGCCCAGGTAGCATCACTTTATAACTCTTCGTCATTTAAACCTGCATGCCTGAGTCCTACTGCACAAACCTACTGATTATCGCATTCATCACAAGGTAAGGCAAAGAGTAGAGACATAAAATGCAAGTGGGCTTATCTCGAGACAGACGGTGGGGGTCTAAACCAGGGCCATTAAATATATGCTAATGAGTAATATAACAACACTGCGGTCAAAAGTAGAGCAGCTCACAAACCTTTATCACGCTGCCATCCTTTAGTTTGCTTTACTTTTCCGTATCAAGACATAAAAAGACCGTCCTTTGACCTTACAGAAATGTGAATCCATGGAGGGCAAAGCAAATCATGTTTTACATCTATCGTTTCCAGAGCACAAACATTTTATCATAATCATTTACAATTATGGCCCCACATCTCCTCCTTCAACAAATACTCCAGCTGTCTTCCGTTCGCAGTGTCAGAGGCATACTGGAGCCAGACTTCATTGTTGCTGTCACAAAGCCAGCACAATCACCAACAATTGAAGAGAAGGAAATAACTGTCATCAGGACAAATAAGAATGTGTAACAAATCTTACTCAAACACCGCCTTTCTGGCCTAACTCCACTACCACCACACTGTAATTATAGCACATGCTTATTTCAGTCTATTATAGTCTATCAGTGCACAGTTCATATTATAATCTGGTAAATTAAGGCAGAAGAGCAGCACGCCAAATGACATTCAGATAGCAGAGCCAAAAAAAAGATTGTGATCTGGATTATGACAGTCCAGGGGCGGCGGCATGTAAAGGTACTGTTGTAATAAAAACATCAATAAAGAGAAGGTGCATGCATTAATGTGAGAAGTCATATCACGCTTATATAACCCATTCTTTCAGGATGTATATTTATCTATACTGGCTGGAAAAATAAGATGCAGTTATGTCATTGAGGGGTGTCTGGGAGCTGTGAGACATGACTGTCATCCTGTGATCATTTCAGTGAAAATACGTCAATGCTTTCTGGCCAGGCCCCTCCCTTTTCACTGCACACTCAAAGGAGCTCAATGAATCTAGGTGAAGGTGAATGCAGGAAATGCTGATTAAAATGTTAAAGTCAGACGTATAAAGAGATTGCTCTTGTGTCAGTCTGATCACCCTTTCATTTGGTTTTGCACATTTTCCTGTTTACCCAACCTCTTACAAATAAAACATTATGCTAACATTCATTTTGAGAAATCCCACTGATCTATGAACCCTGCTCTGTGCATTTCCCATCTTTACAGTGATTTACTGTGGTTTGCAGACTTTTTTCTAAGCTTTCCACAGATTTACAGGGTATAAGCTGAGTACTCAGCATTTTAAGTGAGCCATACTTTCTCAGAGCTTCAGCAGCTCTATGAAGAGTGCAGTCAAAAATACATTTGTCTGGCGGTCACAATGCCCCACAACTCACAGAGTGACAATGTGCCGTCTTCTTTCTCTGGAGCACTCTCTGCTGGAGCAGCGGAGCTTTGGCTCTGAAAAGTATACTGCACCATGTGTAGCATTTTTCAGAGCAGGAGGTGGGGCCACTTCTGGGACAATAAGCCAAAGAGCATGTTGTACATAAAACGTTTCAGGGAAGCAATGCTGGAGTTTGATTTTATTTAGCTTTTTGCATTTAGGAATGCCATATCTCAGCCACATACAGTATTTAACTGTCTGCCTTTTCAAAAGCACATCATCAAATAACATGAATGACCTAGGTCTTTTTGAAATGTAAAGAAAATGTGCTTGTAAAAAGAACAATGGATGTTATTAAAACAGTTATACAGGGACACGTTCACTGCATGATAAAGTTCATGAATAGATATGGGCCAAATTATTATTTTTTTTATCAGTCTGACTGTGCTTGTGCTAACAAAGTACATTTTGGACAGCAAGTATTTTGTCAACAGATTTCAATATCAGAACCTGTAATGGTTAAATTCCCCCAAATTAATCAATGCTGATATTTATGATCAGGTCCGATCCCTACTAAGAAAATTAATGAAAAAATGTAAATTTTTCAAAAGTTTAACATTTTCACTGCTATTAATACAGTTGAAACCAAGATCATTTTTTAGACAATTTTTAATTATTTTCTTAAAAGTCAGAAGTTTACATACACTAAGATTACCATGCCTTTAAACAATTTGGGAAAGCCCAGATGATGATGTCATGTCTTTGGAAGCCTCTGATAGGTTTACTGACAACATTTGAGTTAATTAGAGGCACACCTGTGGATGTATTTTAAGGCACACCTGAAACACACCGCTTCTTTGTGTAACATCATGGGAAAATCAAAAGAAATCAGCCAAGATATCAGGAAGAGAATTGTGGACTTGCACAAGTCTGGTTGATCCTTGGGTGCAATTTCCAGATGCCTGAAGGTGCCACGTTCATCTGTTCAAACAATTATACGCAAGTATGGGAATGTCCAGTCATCATACCGCTCAGGAAGGAGATGGGTTCTGTGTCCCAGAGATGAACGTACTTTGGTCTGAAAAGTGCATCTCAACCCAAGAACAAAAGCAAAAGACCTTGTGAAGATGCTGGCTGAAGCTGGTAAGAGTGTGTCATTATCAACAGTCAAACAAGTCCTGTACCGACATGGGCTGAAAGGCCACTCTCCCAGGAAGAAGCCATTACTCAAAAGAAACATAAAAAAGCCAGATTACAGTTTGCAAATGCACACAGGGACAAAGACCTTAATTTCTGGAGACATGTTCTATGGTCTGATGAAACTAAAATTGAACTTTTTGGCCATAATGACCATCGTTACATTTGGAGAAAAAAGGGGGAAGCTTGCAAGCCTGAGAACACCATCCCAACTGTCAAACATGGGGGTGGCAGCATCATGTTGTGGGGTTGTTTTGCTGCAGGAGGGACTGGTGTACTTCACAACATAGATGGCATCATGAGGAAAGAACATTATGTGGAAATACTGAAGCAACATCTCAAGACATCAGCCAGGAAGTTAAAGCTTGGGCGCAAATGGGGTTTCCAAATGGACCTCCAGTGACCCTAAGCATACTGCCAAACTGGTTACAAAGTGGCTTAAGGATAACAAAGTCAATGTTTTGGAGTGGCCATCACAAAGCCCTGATCTCAATCCCATTGAAAATTTATGGGCAGAGCTGAAAAGGCATATGCGAGCAAGGCGGCCTACAAACTTGGCTCAGTTACACCAGTTCTGCCGGGAGGAATGGGCCAAAATTCCTGCAAACTATTGTGAGAAGCTTGTGGAAGCATATCCAAAACATCTGACCCAAGTCATACAGTTTAAAGGCAATGCTACCAAATACTAATGAAATGTATGTAAACTTCTGACTCTCAAGAAAATAATAAAGTATTGTCTAAAAAATGATCTCTCTCATTATTATGGCATTTAGCAAATAGAAATAATTTTGGTAATCCTAATTGACCAAAACAGGAAAAGTTTAATCTGATTTAATGTTAGATGGTGAGAAAAAAAAGTTTATGTGCCTTTTTATATAGTGTATGTAAACTTCTGGTTTCAACTGTATATACCGTAACCAAAATTTGCTGCTTAAACCTTGAATGATTGTTTTTTCTTAGATTTCTTAGAAAAAAAAACCATATATATATATATATATATATATATATATAATGCAAAAAAATCAGGGGTTCTTGCACTTAATCTGGCAGTAAAGCTGTTCTCAAAATTGCTATTTATGATTAAGTCTGTTCTTGATTTAGAAAATTAGCAAAAAAAAAGGTGCATTAAATAAAACATATTTTTATTGCTATTAATATATTTAAATATATATATATATATATTTTTTTATATATATATTTATATATATATATATATATATATATATATATATATATATACATCTTACACCCTGAGTGAAATTTTTTTTAATCTATTATCATTAACAGAATCAACACCGTGCTAATCCCCTGTTACAGAAACCTAAATAGCATGCAGTATATAAAATTAACTTCTTTTTTGTGTGTTTTACACTACAAATCTTTTATTTTGTTTTACTTTAACTGGCATTTAAAGAACTGAATTCCCCAAAAATGATCAATATTTGATATTATTGCAAAAAAGTTGGACATTTAAAAAAGCCATAATATTTTTATTGCTTTAACACGAGGCGTCAAATAAATGCCAGTTACACCCTGAGCAAAACAATTTTTTAAATCTTAAAATTAAAAAAAAAAAAAAAAAAAAAGTCAAAGTTGTTGCCCGTTATTATCAAAATCAAACCTGGGATAATCCCCTGTAGGGAAATCCAATTTGCATGTGGCATATAAAAATACTTTATTTTGTGTGTTTTACATTATAAACATACAGGTTTTTGCATTTAAACTGGCATTTAAGGGGTTAAATTCCCAAAAAAGAACTCATATTTGATGTTTTTGGTCTACTCTTGATTATGTATTGATACTGATGATGCAAAAGAAGTTGTAAAAAATATGCTTATTATTTCTATTGTTATTTATGTATGCTGCCATTTCTGGACATGGACATCCTGTCTGTAACGTTTTGTTTTACTCCAACTGAGGGTTAAGAAAATTAGCATTTTGTGAGTTTCCATTACACCAGGATGACATTAAAGCCATAATTATACTGTAAAGAAAAAAAACAGGGCTGTTTCCTTACCTGTGATACACTGAAACTGACCATCCTCTCGTCGAATAGTAAAGGCCTCACCTGGGTTTACCTGCACCAGGATTACCTGTGGAGAGACAACAAACAGTTTATTTGACTATTTAAGTTCACTTTTAGGTGATTTACATGTAAAAACGAGGCTGCAGCTGATTTTTTTCCTAAAAGTTAATCTAGTGTTGTACAAATACAAGGTCTCACAAATTCTCCTCAACTGTAGAAGTGTGAATACAAGCCACCACATTTCTGTAAAAGCACCCACTAGTCTGGTGTTACACTGAAAACCCAGCCAACTGAATACAATAGAAGGGGGAAATTGCATGGCCTCTTGTCATACAAAGCATTTCTGATATGTCTAGAATGAAGGTAATGCTAAGCAGAGACAGGTGAGGAAAAACAGAAACAGACCAGCATGAATAAAAAGTGAAACATGCATTACTTTACTTCCCACAACACCAACTGTTATCAGGACCAAAGTCCATCAAATTTTTATGAGCGACCAAACATGAGCAGAAACTCAGTGAGAGCAAGACTGACAGACTGCAGGGGCTGAGCTAGTGACGACACAGATGTAGTGTGGGCTGTTGCCGAATGCCAATCTTATCACATAGGGGTCGGCTGATACTGTTTTGTAAGGGCTGACATGATAACAATGAGTAGTTCATGAGACTGATTACGATATTTGTAACCAATGAGTATTTATGACGTGCAAAATGTACTTAATGTGGTAAAAGAAAAATTGCATAAACCAAAAAGGAAGGAAAATAAACAATTTAACCCTAGTCCTACTACTGATTAATGGTGCTGGCTGCCTGGTAGTCATGTGATATCTAGCCGATCAGAATGAATTGAACGCAGGACATTTGGTGAGACTTACAGCCAAGAGGGGAGGACACACCTTGCAGTGGAGCCAAGGTAGCTTGCTAAAATTAAATACCGATGCCGAAAATCAGCCAAGTGCCAAATATTGTTCTAAATGATTAGCCAGGCCAATAATTGGTCTACGTTATCAGTTAAAGGAGATATCTTCCATACAATCTGGGACTGTTTCTAGAAATACACTGACTGTAAAAGTTAAAGCAATACCAATATTAAAAATGATAATCCAGCTGATGTTGATAGCAATGGTCTTTTCATAACTTCTTCTCGTGTAACACTTTCACTTTCCTAACATTTTCTCTCGTATTTGACCATGAAAACAGATCACAGCTTGTTCAACAGGTGACTTTTTCTGACAGTTAGATGTAGTAGATGTAAGCATTACATCAACTTAATACCACATATAAACATTGGCTCCATTTTCCAGATGGCTGGTGTTTGTCAACAAGACCGACATCAGCTGATACCAAATAGGAATGCATTCACCAGTGCACCCCTGTTTGATCCTAAATGAATGTTTTTTGATAAATGCAATTTAGATCAGTCTTAACTTTGTTAACTAAAACTATAACTAAATATGTTAGCCAACTACCTTTTCCCATGAGGAAGACTAGACTGGGTAAAATGGATCTTTGATGACAAGAACTCTCATGAAAAGTAATTTTAGGCTAATGTTTTTCTAGGAGACTGAGAAAAAGACTGAAATACTTCAGTTTTTGTTGGACACTCAAAAACCATGACAAGACAGCACAAGCAGTTAGGCAGGGTGGATCTGTAGTTTTCTGCCTTTCAGCTGTAGAAAGCATATGTACCAGGTTTGCAAAGTGCATAGGACTAGGGCTTCGCACTCAGTTGAAATTTAGATTATATCACAACATGGATTACTGCAATTTTCAAATCCCAGAAGGTGCAATATTTCTTTAATGTAAAATTTGTGTTAAAATACTACTTTATCACATTTTTTGAAGCAGAGATGCTTGTTTCTTGAGAAATATGTGAGATGAGGAGCTTGAAAAATAATGGCACACTGAATTGCAATAACAATATTGGAAGAAAAAAATCACAATTAGATTATTTTTCCAAATTGTTCAGCCCTACATAGAACACAAAAGTATGATTTACACCAGATTCAGGCAAAAACAATAAATGCAATAACTGTAAGCTTAGACTTTTGACTTTTTGCGGACTAAAACAGGGCTAAAATGTCTTCAGTTTTTATAAACTGAGACTAAAACCACTAAGGGTCAAAATAACTTAAATGTGGCTGAAACTAACAAGCATTTTAATCTAAAGATTAAAACAGAGACTTATTTTACCATTAAAATGTAAAAAATTAACACTGATTTAGATCAAAGCTTTTATCTTTGTTTTCTTGGAAGAACATAAAAACTTTAAGCAAGAACATTATCAACCTTTAACACGCTTCTGAGGCTTAAATAATAGCAATAACATGAAAATGAATACAAAGAAATAAGCTTTGTGATTAAACTGTGTTTATATCTACTCATTAGTAGGGATGCACTGTACTGGATTTCTCCCAATATTCAATATGGGGATAATCTTAAAACTAATTGTTACTCCCACATTTTACTGTAAAGAACAGTTAGTCTATCCTGCACTTAAGCTGATCTGATCCTACTATTGTGACTATCAATTAGTTTTAGAGACAGCCATAAAACAAGATCGACAACATTTGATTTCACAATCAATGAAAGATGAAATATTTTCGAAAATACACATCAATAAATAAATAATTGAAAGTCATTTCTAAGCATAACATGACCATGTCATGCTTAGAAATACATGTCAAAATATATTTTGAACACTTACAACAAAAGCAAGCTTCAAATGCCTTTTTAGAACAACAAACAGCCCTGCAACAACCTGCTGACAGTGATTTTTGGAGAGCACAAAATCATAATAGGCGCCTTTTGTTGTGGAGCATCACTTTCAAATTAAAATTCAGTCTCCTAATTAAACAGCAGGTTTCAAGGGTGGTTCTTAGAAAAATCCTGAAGAAGTGCATGAAATAATGCAAAAAACAGCCTTAACATGTGCAAGAAATTTAAAGTTGCTGTAGTTCAGCTTTAACCCTAATGCTTCACATACCCAGGTAAAGAATTAAGGGATTTCTGAAACTTTTGCTGGTATGTGTAGCCAATATATCAATTGGTTAATCATTATTTATTTGAACACTCCAAATTCATTACAAATTTTATCTCAAGACGACAAATACAGTCTGCACTCTTTGCTAAACCTTACCTTTAATAAAGTCCTAGTATTAATTCACAACATTACGCAGAGTAACAGTGACATGGAAATAGAGTACATATGAGACGTACATTTTTGCCAAAAAAAAAAAAAAAAATTGAATCTACCAGGAAGAAAATCAACTTTCTGTGCTATTATCTTTCGATTATGATATTATGTTAAGAATATAATGCATCCCTGTTAAGAGGCTTTAAAATGAGCCATCCAGATAAAATATAAAATAACCTGTACTTCACCATCTTCTACCTTTTAATGGAGTTTATAATTGCTGCTGAAAATATCAGGTACACACTGCTACCTTACACTGAGTCATGCTGCTTTTGTCATTACAAAGACGGGCATCAGAGCTGAAAAGGGTAAAATGTGATTTGAAATGAAGTCTTAAACCAGTTTGTGAAAATGGCATCTTTAAACAACAGCGGAAGAAAGCTTCAATCAAGAGGATAATGTTCTTCCTAATCAACAGGTTGAATTATGCTATTAAACTATAAAACATCCAGAAACTTCTCCCACTGAATTATCAGACATTAATCACTTCTGACTTTTTCTTATAAACTCCAAAATAACACACATGACTAGGTTTTTGTTGCCCAGCAATGCGTGTGGGCGCTCGTTACCTCACTCTTGTGGAAGTCGCTGTCATAGAATCTACACTCCCCTGGCAAAGGGCTCTGCCTATGGTTCTCTTCAAGCACAGAAATCATCAGCACCTCCATCTCTGACACTGCTCCCATTCATGTGCTCAGCGGGGAGAGGAAAGAGCCCTTTGACTGCCACACACAGAAGCTCATATGTTCATACACACCCACATAGGCAGCGTCAGCAGTGTGGATGATGGTGGTGGGAGAATGGGAGGGGGATGCATAAGCGAGGGAGGTCTAATTGAATCAAAGTCTAGGCACTTCACAGTCTGGTACATGTGTCTGTTTGTTGTTAACGCCATTCTGTGGGAAGTAAACAACTAAACTCCACTTTAATCGTAACATTGGAAGTTAAATCTGACACCAGTGCTGACAAATTCACTGCATGTGCATGAAAGAAAAAGAAAAGCTTGCAAAAGATCTGACTGCTACTTACTGTTGCCCGCATCGCTTTCTCTCATTCAGGCGTCGCTTTTCACACAGTCACAGATGCTCCAGGGTCTCACAGACCCTCCACAACTTCACCCAACCCTCATGAGAAATCACATGACCTACGATGCTAACACATCTGGCTGGGCTGGTCTCTTACACCCTCCACTAGCATCAACTCTTGCACAAAATCCAGAGAGAATCTGACAAGATGAGAGAGGAGTGCAGCGGGAGCTATGTAGGCGGATGGGGCTCAGTCTCTCCTGCTGGATGTAGCCGTCACAGAAAGTGTGGCGTGGATCTCATGTTTGCTTAGCCTGGTTCAGCCTCGTCTGCTCCGGAGCGGCACTCGCTGCAGCAGGCAGCTTGTTCACTTGCCTCTGGCTCCAGTGCAGCCTCCCTACCGTCAGTATCCACAGCAACCCCTTCAACAAATAAGCCACAGCGATGTCCACGCCAAACCTTTGGAGAAGGGATTGAAACCTTATCAGCAGTGGCCACTCTCCGGAAAGGGAGGCGGATGAACCCAAGAAAACAGGAGCAAATATGAGAAGGAGGGGATGATGCCTCAGTTTGCTTTTCAGTTTCCTTCTTGCCTCTGTCACTGACTGTGCCAGCTCAGTTAATGCCTGCTGTGCTCCTTAATATGGTTAATTTCAAACGCATTCCACCGGGGTGTGATCATAGCACAGCTGAGCCGGCAAAGGTAGAAGGGTTCCACAGCGTGGGGAGTCTTTTGTTCTGCCTTTTTTTTTTCTCAAAACAACAACAATGGCGTGAGGGAGCTCAGCGACCCACGCAGCTTCTGAGGCTGACATATACGACTACGCTACAGTCCCTCTCCCACCCTCCCTTCTCTCCCTCCCCCTCATACTCTCTCTGGCTCCCTCTCTCATTCACAGAGCGACATGCCATACACCCTCTGTTAATACTCCGATCGATGCATGAGGAGATGAGGTGGTGGGAGTTCAATTGCAGAGCTCCAGCACTGGTGACAATTGCACCCTCCAGTTCTGTACTGTCTTCAAAGATCACAAAGCAGCCCACTGACAGTCAAAACAGGGGCACTATTTGTACAGCCACACAATAAACAGAGCTCGCGAGTATTCACGGCTTCTGAACATCTGTCCTCATTCATTCTAAATGGATCATTCCTTAAAGCGACAGTGCTGATCATTTGATCAGCATGTGCCAAGTTAGCAGAGACCCTGCGTCAGTGATACTGCTGAGCACGAGGTGCACTTTTGGCATATCCTCCACCAAATTTAATCCTACTGAGTATTTTACACTGTTCAATGAAAAAAAGATTGGATTCAAGGGATTAGATCTATAAAACTGCTTGCACTAATGATCACATCTAAGTTTAACAGGCTTATGAATTAAAATGACTTTAGGGATTTATGGAGGAAAAGTGAATTTAGAAGAGGAAGTATGGTAAAGAAATAGAAAATTATACAGACCACATGCAGTAATATGGTTATAAATCTGCAGTGATCAGATAAACCAGTGGGCAACTGGTGGCCCGGGGTCAACAGGCAGCCTTTCTCATCAAATGTGGTCCTGAAGTTAATTTCAACTATCAAAAAGTTTTAAAATTAAGGAAAATATGGTAAAATCTCCCATGAAAATATGCAAAATAAAATAATTTCTATAATTATCTTTGATTACTGGTATATGTTTGCAAGAAAACAAAGATACAATTAGCTTTAAGTGTTGCTGTACAAATCTTTAATAAATACCATTAAATGCATTTTTTTTATATCACAAAGTATGCAAAGGATGTTTACTAAAAGTTAACTATTATATTTATTGCATTATTACAAACAGTTTAGTTTGGCTCCAGTACTGTAAGATGATTTAATGAAATATCACTATATGCATTTGCATGATGAAAGAAATATCTTTGTTCCTTTTGTTAAATTAAAAGCAATTATAATTGTTAAATTAAATGTATCCCACAATTTGTAACAATTTGGTCCAACTGCAATGAGAGTAACAAGACCAGGTTTAAACCAAGTAAATGGCTGAATGCAACTATCTGGAATGCTGGTCTTGATGCAGGACAGGGGAGAGGCAGAGTAGCTCCGCCTCTTCCCCAAGCAAATTATCCACAGCGCAATAGACAGATCATTACCTGACATGCCAGATAGTCTGTTTCGTATATCCGTTGCATGGATGTATTTCACATTATTCTGAGAAAGCCATTGCAGCCATTGTATACAATCTCACAACTAACCCTTTCCCCTGTTACTATCACAAAGTCATGCCGAAGCAGGATGCCAGAAGACCAAAAACATCTGTTTTGTATGTAAAAATACAACAAAATCCTGGCCGTTGCTATCACCTTGTACTCCTGAACTGACGCAGATTTTTATGAACGGTGTTCGGTTCGGCACCAACATTGTGGGTTGGAGCTTTTCAAGATGGATTTTCCTGATGTCAGATAATGGAGGCTGACAAATACATCTGCTTTGCAAGGATGACATGTCGCTAAGATGTAGCTACTCCTCCGCTGACGCAACTCTGTACGGCACTGAAAGTCTCTTCACTCAGTCAGTCAGTCACATACAGACCCAGACCTCGGCGGTCAGCCAACAATACTGTGGCCCACTCAGTAACCAAAGATGCCCATCTCTGAAATACATTATATGTAGTGCCATTAATCGTACAATCTGTTAAGAACTAAATTACAACCAAACTCAAGGATTACACAAAAAACAAATAATAAAGTGAAATTAAAATTTTTGCCCCATAGGTCAACCCCCCTGCCCCATTTACTGTTAATTTAAGACATCTTTTAATCAAACATGTTCTTTTTTTAAGGGACTGATGTTAACTCATTTGATTAACCAACTCAACAACAGCAAAGCCATGCTATCAAGTCCTCAGGATACATTAAATATACATAAGACAGTTAGGAAAGCTATAAGCAGCCCTAAAACAACAACTGCTCTCTATCAAAACAAGCAAACTAGCATAGCCAAACAGCACCTAAAATTCCCGTGGGGTCAACTTTTTGATATTGCACTTTTCAGTGGAAGACAACTGACAGAAAAAAGATGCATTCATGAACCTTCATTAAGATAAAACTTGGATAGGTAGTGTCTTTGTCACACTTTAAGCATTAGATTTCAAAGGCCTGCTGTATAATGCTGCATTCTCATCAGATTGCACAAGTGTGAAAAGAGAACCACAACTTTTCCCTGTATTTGTCAATTAAATTCAGTATTAAGAGCTCAGTTATTGGCATCAGTAATGCCTGGCACTCACTAAAAGATTTTCTAAATCTTGACTGATTTTGAAAAAGTGAGAGACCCCACACATGATGACAAATAATGACAGATTTAAGTTTCTCTTTTTTTAATAGTGTGTGGTGTCCAACAGGATGAGCAACCCAGCACACCACACTCTAACAGATTCTGTTCATCAACAACCAGAGTCGTCACTCTTAAAACTTGAAATCCAGTCAAACACGACTTTAGAGTACACAAGCTAAATGTGGCAACCTGCTGCATACATTATGGTAGAAGTTTCAGGTCCCGTCCACATGGAGACAAAAACACTACATTGCCGTTTCGTTTTGAAAGAGTTTTCCATAAAGACGGAGTCGTTTCAGGAACCACTGAAACGACTGAAAACGCTGTAGTGCATATGCCAAGCCTGTACGTGGCGCTGGAACGCTGCCACGGAAATGCACCACAGGAGAAGAAGAAAAAGATCACAGAAAACTGACACAAACTTTCTTCTAGTTGTCCTTCTGGTTGTTCTTTGTGTTGGATTTAAGAACATATGGTGTGTGTGTTTCGTTGTGGTGGTAAAGGAGTAGCAGATTTTGCTGTTAAAGCCATAACAAGCTCAGTGGCCTCTGCAGCATGAACACAACCCTGTAGTCCACTATTAATGTTTTGGTCGGACCTGTGCAGGCGCCTTAAGGGAGATACGCTATGTGTGACTTAATCGTTTCAAGAAAGATGTGGATAGCCGTCCACACGGAGATGAAACGGCAGTCGTTTATGAATTTATGCACTCTGGGGCCCGTTTACAAAAAGTATCGTTTACAGTCACCCGAAATGCCGTTTCCGTGTGGATGAAACGCTGATCCAACATAAAACGTTTGCATATACTCCTGAATTTGTTTCCATGTGCACAGGGCATTAGTCTTACTCCTCTCCTTCTCAGTTTGACTGTGATATATTTAAAAGGAAAAACTGTATTAACACTTGTGTTGTTGCCATAAATCAACTACAGAAGTTTGTCCTCCATATCTGATGTCCATCTAACTTTCAGTCAGCTTACTTCCTGACTGGCTATCTTCCCACCCCACGTAACAGCCCTACTCAAACCTGCCCCGCTGTCCTCAGGTATCCTACCACACAACAGGATTTCTGATTGTACATTTTAACAAGGGGTGTTCCTTGGCAAATATTTTCCCATCCAGTTATGCAAATATAACTGCATTTAGCTGACTAGTCTAAAGTCAAGTAAATACATTCTGTAAAACAACTTAAGACACAAACAATGTGATGTGGGACCAGCAATATCCCTATTTTTTTTATCAATAAAGTGCTAAATTGTACTTTAGCAAGGCAGCAGTCATTAAAAAAAACAACAATGGCTAGAAGTGGGGGGCAGCTGCGTCACACAGCATTAGACAGGAGTTGTGGACCTGAAATGATATTGTATAAAGTTTATAATTACTTTAACCAACCCCTAATTTCGGTGCCAACTACCAGGGGAATGGACTTTAACCATTTGGCCGACTAGTCATGTGCATCCCTATGTTAAACATTCATATTTATTAACTTGAGTAGGAGCAGCTTTAAACATTGCAAAGCAGTTCAGAGAGGGAAAAATTAGGGGTATACTGGTTATCAGCCTGACCTACTATTGGTCAACCCCACATGGCCATAAATAGCACACTGCAGAAGCTAAACTGTTTGATGCAGCACACGCCTCCTCACTCAAAAGCAAGTTGCAAGTGGTACTCACACCTGTAAAATAGACGATACCTGCTTTCTAGAGTGAGCAATGCCTAAAGCAATAATACTGGGGTATTTCAAGTTCCTTCAAGCCCCAAAGAGTTGGACACAAGCCATCTAAGCTGTGCAATAAATAAGGTAAAATACTGCTACAACACCCAACTTCATCCACACACAACACCAAGCTCTTAGCAGTTAGCAACCACAACTAGGCTCACCAGTCTGTGTTAACCCAACCAGTATAGATGTTTGGAAGTCAAAATCTCCCTCAACTTCTACACAGAATCACAAGATCATAGGAGGCACTTTTTACTTTACTTTTAAACATAGCATATACAGAAAATTTTACAATTAAATTCATTAATTTTAGAACCATTTTCAAGACTCAGTTTAATATGTTAAAACCCTACTGTGTCTTCAATTCCTAACCTGTTGCATAAAGAAAATGCTAGTAGTTTAACTTGTAGTTTTCTTGGAGCATTTTGAGATTAAACAATGAGAGAGAAAGAGGCTGATTTGATACCACAAAGTGGCTAAAAATGAAACATCTGAATATTTTCTTTAGTGGCCTGAAAGTAAAATGAAGAAATTCTAGCCTGTATCCTCTTTTCAAAGATATATATTTAAAAAAAAACTCTAAGAGATTTTTGTCTTGCATTTAAGATTTTTAAATACCTTTAAAAGCCTTTATTTTTCACTAAATTGATTTGACTTTTAACTTCTTTTAAGAGCCTGCAGACACCCTGGTAAAGAAATGAGCATAACAGCAGTAATAAAGGCTTCAGACAACTTCTTACTGATTATAACAGTGTTCAATCCCAACGTCATCGCAGAAACTGAGGTGCTGTTTATTTACAGCTTATTGATTTTGAATAGACCATTCAAAATTACATGGATATCCTAGGATTTGAATTGATGTGTTCAAATCTTAGGATCCTTACAAAACTAACAAACCTAGACCTTCTTCAAACTACAGAAAATCTTTCTAAAATATTTTTCTGAACCATCCAATAATTGGGCCTTTGCTGGCTGATTTTGATCAGCAGGGATGAATCAGACCAAAACTTAACAATTATCTTGTAATATGTACTCTGCCTAAAATGCATTTTTCTGCTAATCACACCCATTAGATCTGCTCCACTTGCTTTAGGCAACTACTTATTATACCTAACATCATCTAAAACAAGCTAAACTTCAAAAACCTTTGAAGCTAGACTAAACTTGGAGAACAAGGTTTGTTGCATTTCATGCTGGAGCTCTACAAGCTCACTCACTATAGAACAGGCTGAATTTGTAGGCCAACAAACAGCCGAGACTGACTTAATTTGGAAGTAGATGGACTCTGAAACAGTGCTAGGACGCTGCAAAGGTTGCTTTTCACACAGCTGAATAAGCACTGTAATGTGTGAAGGTTTCCTGGTCGCATTCACAAGAGACGTGATTTTAAAAGAGCTCTGAGGGAAGAGAGAAATGTATAAATAGACCAGAGACATGAAAAATCACACAAACTGCTATCAGTTCATGAAAGAGTATGTTCCAAAGTTCCCATTGCTGTAAAGATCTGCATCCATGACCGAAGCCTTTTGTAAAGAGAGTATGGATCAATTAGCACACACTGCCACACAGACGGCCGCTGCTGTGCTTTATTACCCCGGAGAACAGGCTCTCTCTCTCTCTCTCTCTCTCTGTGTTCATGGCTGATAGCTCTGACGTTTCTCATCTGTCTGTGACTCAGAGTTCAGGTTTCTCACTATTTGTTCCTCCTAATTGTTTACTGCGTGTTGATGTGACACAGCAGCTGGATGGACCGGAAACTGGAGCCAAACGACAGTGGGAAAATCCTGCCAGTGTCGGATCTAGCCAGGAACTAACGCAGGTGATTGCATATGCTTACGTGTGCCGTAGTAATTCAGGGCAATTTGATGATCCTCCGCCCTCCAGGATCCCCTGGAAACGTTGCATGACAGGTTAGTAGGAAACAACCGGTGGGAAATAAAACCTTTCCTAGAGTTGTTCATGACGTAGAAAGTCCTCATAAATATGTGTTATCAATATTATGTCACAGAATACAACCTGCTTTGCATATTTATCAGACCAATCACAAACTGATGTGTAGGCACATCGCCAAACATCCGTGTGTTCTCTTACAGCTGACGCACACTGTATTTTCCTTTAGCCTTTTGTTAACTCTGTCTATAAACTTTTATGTTTCCTCTCATAGTCTAGGTACACTAATAATCTTGAGCGTACCATCGTGGACTGGTGATGATAAAAATATGTGTTTATTATGTTTAAAAGTGGATTCATAATGTTAATGGCAGACTAGAGTATCAGTTTGAGGTGAACAAATAAATGAAAGAAACATCAAAAGAAAAAGTCTAACTCTCTTTCATTTGTGAAAATGACTGTTTCATATACAGTGACTACACATTATCCATTATCAAGAAATGGAAGGAATATGGCACATATGTAAATCTGCCTGGATCAGGCCATCCTCACAAACTGAGTGGGACTAGTGAGAGAGGCCACCCAAGAAACCTATGACTATTCTGAAGGAGTTACAAGCTTCAGCAGTTGAGATGAGAGAGACTTTTCAGACCAGTCAAATATTTATGGGAGAGTGGCAAAGAGAAAGCTGCTGTTAAAGAAAACTAATTAAAGCTCAACTAGAGACATGTGGGAGACTCCATGGTTAAGTGGAAGAAAGTTCTCTGATCTGATGAGACCAAAATGTTGCTCTTTGGCCATCAGACAAGACGCTATTTTTGGTGGCCACCAAACACTGCACATCACCACACACACAATATCACCACTGTGAAGCACGGTGGTGGCAGCATCATGCTGGGGGGATGCTTCTCAGCAGCCAGTCCTGGAAGGCTAGTAAAGGTAGAGGGTAAAATGAATGCAGCAAAATCCTGTAGGATAATCTTATTCAGTCTGCAAGAGAACTACTGCTTGGGAGAAGATTTATTTTCCAGTAAGACAACGGCCCAAAGTATACAGCAAAAGCTACTCAGAAATGGTTTGAAAACAGCAAGGTAAATGATCACAAATGGCCAGTCAAAGCCCAGACCTCAATCCAACAGAGAATTGGGCTTGGAAAGGGCTGTTTACGCCCAGACCTGGTGCAACCTGACAGAGCTTGAGCAGTTTTGCAAAGACAAATGGAGTGTAATTGTTGTGTCCAGATGTGCAAACCTGACTGAGACCTGTTCACACAGACTCTGTGCTGGGATTGCAGCCAAAGCTGCATACTATATACAGACTTGAAGGGGGTGAATTTTTATGCTGTAATTTCTTTTACGCAACATATTTTTAATAAATTACTTTGTAGAAATCTGTGTTCACTTTGACATGGGGGAAGGCTAAATGGGCCTGTAAAATGGGACAATACCAGTCAAACCAATATTAAACTGATGCATTGGCGCATCCCTAATTTATACACTGTATGCATCTCTTGTTGGGGGTTGCAAAGGGTCTGCAGCTTTCTTAGGGCAAGAGGTAATGTACACCCTGGACAGGTCCCGAGTCAATCGCAAGGCTGACATGTCAAGCATGTCTTTAGACTGTGCATGTCTTTAGACTGTGGGAGGAAGCCAGAGGAGGGAACCCAGCATGTACGGGGAGAGCAGACAAACTCAGCACAGAAAAGCCCTGTCCAACAGGAGGTTTGAACCATGAACTTTCTTGTTGGGAGGAACTGCTGTGCTGCCATGCAGCCTTAAAGCAAAACAGCCTTCACATGAACAAGAATAATTTCTATGCAATTCTATTCAATTAAATCATTCTATTCAATAATTCTTTCACTCACGAGTTTGCTCGTTTTCGGCTGCAGTCTTAGCACCCTATAATATCTCCCACAGTCTGACACTGCCATGCTTCAAAGTGCCACTGGTGTTAGATAGCTGACAACTCGTAGTAATTCTGATCCGTGGCTCTCTTCTCCGGCTGAACTCCTCGTCTGTATTTGATCAGACCACTTCATTTTTCAGCACGTGGATTTCTAAAATCTCATCTGCAAATTCTGGACATGCTGTCGTGTACTTTTCCTTTCCTCAGGAGCACCATCCATCTGGCTTCTTCACCACAGAGCCTTGACTTGTGAAGCCCTGTGGACTGTAGCCTTTCCAGAGGAATCTCTCATCATAGCAAGGGCACTTTGTTCTTACTCCCCAGTTGTCCTTGAATCTCAGGTCAGCTGGAAAGCGAAGGACCTTATAGGGTTGGTGGTACTCTTTGGTTAGTAAGACTCTTCTAGGTAAAGTCCAGGTAGAAAGTATATTTTTATGATGAGGCTTTATGCTCCCCTGGGGATTTTCAAAATAAGATTTATGCTTTTTCACACACCATTGCTTCCTCTGGTTTGCCTCCCTCCAAACATCCAGCCAGGCAATGTTAGCAGTAAAATATTGCTGAGGACATTCTGTTTCCAGATTTTATTATTTGAAGTGAAGAATAAACTTTTTCACTCTTTAAATGGTATTATAGAGACTATTTTACTTTATAGATGAAAATCACAATAAGAACATGTGTCATTTTGACATATTTAGCATCATTACTTCAACTCTTCCTCCCATAAAGCTTGATTTCATTAGAATATAGGCTGCTTTTATACATTTTTAGGCACACAATGGAATATTTACTGCGTTATTAAAAAGAAAATATTGACAAGTGTAGTTCTGAGTTAACTATAAGAGTCCATGCTGTCTCTTGATCAGTGTAGTACTCATACTTTAATTGAGTGGAGCTCAGTTCTGTATTAGTATTGACTGATTTGTGTGATAAAAATTTTCTTGCCCACCTGCGTCTGCTCTGAATATTGGTGCAGTAATGATTTTATGGTCTGTCTCATTGGCTCATAGAAGAAAGTGTCCTAAACACTGTTGAGTCACACACAGTCCTCCTCCTCACAACAGTTGACAAATAGTGGGCTCACCCCCATCTCAACAGATGATTCAGTGGCTGACCAGGAGACAGGCAGTGTGGGTTGCATTTTTTTTCTCACAACTCCAGTCCTCTGGCAACTCGCAATGGGCACATCTCCAAGGCCCTGTCTCCCGTGTCTGACTATAGCATACAAGGCCAGCACCAAGATGGCTGAGTCGGGAGTGAGGTCTCACTATCCCACAGTAACATTAGCCCACGCATGGCACGAAGCCACCAGCAGACCACGCACTCCTGGCTGTGTGCTCCCTGTTCAATTTGTGGAGTAACTATTTAACAGTGTTCAATCTCACATCCAGAGCAGTCGGAAGGTTTTTGGATTTAAGACTGGCTTCAAATCAGGGGCCCAGGCCTGGATCGGAGTACATTTGACCCAAATGCTCAATTGATCAGCGTGAACATAAGCTTACCTGAGCCCACCTGGAGAGGTGGTCTAAGACATGATTCACATGTACTCAGGCATGGTAATGAAGCTGTCGTGCAACTGTGCCCAAGCACTGGGTACTCATCATGATTAGAGGTGTGAAGTCAATTCTTAATCAGGGGTCAAAGTAACTAAGTACATTAACTCAAAGTACTTTAAACAAGTAGCTTTTGTGTACTTGTACATATTAAAAGTATTGTACTTCATTGCATTTTAAACAGCATCGAGTACTGAGTAATAATCAAGCTTTAAAAGCCAAAACGAGGAGGTCCAAGCTCCCTGCCAACAACATGAAACTGGTAGTAGTTCAGCTTTGACTACACATGACTGCCAGGGGCACAAAATGAGAGAATGATTCAGAGTTTTATCCCAAATCAGCAGTTTAATTTCAAGTTCCACCCTGAATAAACCAACCAGGTTGGAGATTCATTTTCTTTTGTTTTAGTTGCACATTAAGGAAAGTAAATATTGGTCACAAGCTCCTTTGGTATCAACAGTAACTCATCACGACTGTGAGTAAACTTATGATGAGTAGATTCAAAGATGAGTACTTTTATTTCTACTTAGGTCAGGTCAGAGAGCATATGCCAGTTCAGCACTTCCCATGCCAACCTTAGACCCGTACTGCTCCAGCTTCCTGATGGCCATCATCCAGCCCTGTGCTAGGCCCATACCCATGCCCAATTTCTCCAGGTATCTTCCAAGCTGACCCCTCCATGACGCACACGCAGTCCACGCCCCGACAGTCCACAGCACCTGGACCAGCCCACCAGGTCCTGAGCAGACAGTATGTAGTGGGCTGGATCAGGTCCAGGAAAGTGCCCTAGGTGCCTATAAAAGCACAGCTGCCATTCCCATATCAAACAGCTGACCCTTCCCATTCCTGCTCTCCTGAGCACATCAGCATTGGACACATGGTCTAGTTGATGATACCCAAAGATGTGCCAAAGTGAAGTTGTCACAAAGCTGTCCAGCCGACCCCTCAGTCAACATCCAGGCCTCAGAGTAAGTCAGGAAAGACTCTGACTTGCGACCACATGCTCGGATATCGGGAACCCCACACTGTCTTGCTCAGCAAATCCATCACCTCATGCGCAAGTCCAATTCTCTGGTTGATCTCATCCTCGCAGTTGGCAGATGGATGGAATACGCTGCCACGGTGGGTGAACTGCTCCACAACTTCAACACCCTCACCATTCACAGACACAGATATGATGGCAGCATCCAAGGCACCCTCTGATACCAGGACTCTCTTTTGGCCCGTGCATTTCCAATGCTTTAGGCTCTCTCTCAGCAAGTTAAGAGCCCC
Organism: Cheilinus undulatus; assembly: GCF_018320785.1. NCBI lineage: Eukaryota > Metazoa > Chordata > Actinopteri > Labriformes > Labridae > Cheilinus > Cheilinus undulatus. The sequence continues at coordinate 43,084,625 of NC_054866.1, read as the reverse complement.
ACAAGGACATCTACAGTCTCCAAAAGGACCACAGCACTATCCAGATCAGCGTTCTGGACCTCACAAAAATGACCTGCCTGTCAGGTACTGAAGCTCAAGAGGTACTGCCTAGCCCAAGAATCAATTGGGGAGAAGCCAGAGGTGGAACCACCACACTTCACAGAACTCTCTGTACCAGAATATAAGGCAGTTATCAGCTACTTAAGTACATTTTAACCAAAGAAACTGTACTTTTACTTGATTATTCTCATACTTCTTCCACCTCTGTTCTTAATGTTTCCTGTCTCTTCAAAAACCATCATAGCCGTGCAGTATGGACCAATCTCAGCTGCTCAGTAGGAAGAGGGTGGTGCCTTGAAATAATAAAAGTATCCATAGTAGCCTACAGGATGGATTGCACTGCCTGCACCCAGCATAAACAAACCTCTTCGAGAGTTGTTGCAATGGTTGCCTCATCTTTCTTCTTTGAGGATATGCAAACCATATCATCACCAACCATATTAGACTGTGTACATATAAATGTCTCCTCAGGCACAAAACGATGCAGACCAGCCAAGTAAAGCTGGGCACTCACTGGAAGATTTTCACATCTTAAACAGTTTCAAAAGCTTGGATGACTAAAGAAATAAAGATGTTTTCAAACTGTTATTTGTCTTTTAGTCCTGCAAATGCATACACTAGACCAATAGTTCTCAAGCGGTTGAGCTTCAGGACCCACCATCACCTCCTCAGTGAGCAACTGTGTCCCAAATGATATTATTCAACTTGCTTGACTTAGCGTCTGCTAAATAGTTTTTACTTATGTCTGCATGTTTTATTCATATTAATAATTTTGAATTTAGGTTTTACTTTATGTATTTACGTTATTGTAATCAGCTGATAAAATCGTCAAAAAGTGAATTATCTTGAACACATTTTATTATCTTTTAAAGTTAAATTATAATTCACAGCTCTTTAGTGTACAGCAGAAAGTTCTGAAATAATCAGCGCTTTATAACAAACAGGAAATGTGTTGTGAATCAGAAACTGGTCTGGATTGAAAAGGCTCCACCCCAGAATGGGAATTTGAACTGAACTGAACCATGAGATACTTTAAGATTCATATCTCTAGTGCCTAATGATAGAAATGCTCAATCAAAGCTAATTCAAGAAAGTTTTAATCTGAACTTTTCTGTTAACTGATTTTTTAACCTACGTCAGCTTGGGCGGCATTTTAGCTTAGTTGGTAGAGAGGGCACCCATATAAGAAGGCTTCAGTCTTTCAGTCGGCTGCAGGTCCAAACCCTGGTTCTGGTTCTGGCCATATTTCACATCTCTCTTCAGCTGTCCACTCAAAAAATCTTGAAAAACTTCTATGTTGGCTTTTAAGTTCTTGCAATCAAGAACTGTCCCCATTAGGTTTGTTTATTCAGGGAGTGAAAGTAACAGCCAACGATCCATTCCCATTAACGGCTCATCAAAATGTTCTCAAAGGTGTTTTAATCACTTACAGTCTGTGAATCCACAAACAGACCTAAAATCCATCAAATCAGAAGGACATAAGCACACAAGCACAAAGGACATGAAAACACTCAATGAAAGCTGTAACGAGGAAGAGTAATGAACAAAATGAGAGAAAATGTACATAACCATCAGCACAGAAAAAGATAAGTACATAAGCCATTAGCTAGGCTTACACATTGACAGATACACACTGATTCATCTCTAACCAATTTAGAAACAAACCAAACATCATGAGCAAAAAGTCTTGGCAGGGCGGGGTGGAGGGAGTTAAATGGATGGAAGCAGTGAATCATACTGTAGCCAAAGTCATCTTTATAAAGAAATCATCTCAGGTAATGACCCCAAGACAACAGCTTCCTCTGTGAGTCAGAATAATTGGTCCAACAGAGCGTTAATACCAAGCCAAGACCGGGACAGAGAAACCCAGAACAAAGAATGAGGTGTCCTTGCAGCTTCTCCAGCTAAAGGTCAGAAGCGGCGGGGTCAGCCATCGCTGTGAATCCTCTTCACTGTCACCACGCTCCTGCCTCACTCTGTCAAGGCCCAGACCCCTCCAGTGGTTCCTGCTCCTCACTCTGCAGCTGTCAGTATATTTACACACCTTCTCAGACACACAACACTTACAAACTAGCCTGTACCTCATAGACAGCAATGCCAAAAGCAAATAATATTAATATGCCCCCAAAAATGATCCAAAATAAATCCTGAGAGGTAGTCAAATTGAAAACTCTGATTACATGTAAATGTTACATTCAATTTCAAATTTTCTTGGGTATATGTCATGGTACAAGGTACTGAAAACTTACTACTGATAAGATTACAACCGTCTCTGTTAAGAATTGACAAATATTCAACACTCTTTTGATCCCATTAGCATAAAAATAACACAAATCAACAGCGGTGTGCAGTGCAGTGTATACCCGGGCCTTCAGTGCAAGCCTACACTACTTTAACTATCCTGTGATAACCTCATAAGTTATTGTTTCAAATAATAACTTCATCCATAGTGTCTGCACTGTAGCATATGTCCTAGGTAGCCCTTAATCCCAAAAGGCCTACACATGACCTGACATACACCACCTAAAAAAGGTATCTGGGCATCAGATCAACTCAGACCACAACCCTGCGACTGGTCCACTGGGTAGCACTAGGTGATTCCAAATCCCTGTGTAATTGTGTGTGGTCTAATGTGAGTTTAATGGCTGCAGAACAACAACAACTCAAATCTACTTTCCAAAAACCTGACGATAACAGATATGCATTTCCTCATCCATGTCTCTCAGTGGTTTAACCAGTTCTAAAATCCCCAACATCCGTTCCCTCAGCTGTTTCAGCCATACCTTCCATCTCCTCTGACATCTCCTCTCTTTCCTCCTTTCAATAACTGCAATATGTGTGCTTCTCAATATTTATCAGCTCCACTTTACATATAATGTGCTCAGTTTCAGCGGCCATGGTTTCCTGTTAACAAATGAGCAAGAAATGTGATGGTGGGGCTGGGACCTGGCATAAAAATCTCACTGCCACACAGTTGTGTTGGGTTTTGCAGAGCAACACAGACACACTAACACACAAGTTTGTAGTAGTGGTGTTGAAAACAACCATTTCAGTGATGCCTCGTGATGCGGATGTGGACATTTATGCATTGATTCAGAGGCAACATATAATGGATGCAGACATATGCTGTTTACGCATTTTCCCCCAGCAGCTGAACCAAACGTAAATTTCCCTTCCAAACGGGGCTGCTTTCACTGCATTTCCACAGAGGTCTATTTCAAATGGCACCGCTTTTCCTGTCCTTCAGTAGCACTAGTCACAGGTGATGCTATCAACTTATCAACTCCTGTGTTAGGACTATGCCAGCACGCCAACCCGGAAATACTCAAGAATCTTCATAATTATTTATTCAAGTTTCTCATCAAAACCTTTTTTTTATGTCTTAATGTGACACATTAGCACAGGACATTTCATTTTCAGTTGCCTAATAGTCATTTTTATCGAGATGACCCTGAATGCATCTGACCGACCTTAAGTACACTAATTAACTTTCATTATGTTGATTTCACCATACGTCACAACATTGGATTATTTTTGACTAAGTTTACTTGCTACAAAGTTTGGGGGGAATTCTCAGTGCTAATCTGAGCGAATGAGGAAAATAATCGCCCTCTTGCACCTGAAGCTAGTGTTAAGATTGCATGCGACTCCCAGCACAGCTGAAGTCCTTCTTCTTACAGCCAACAGTTGAGGGCACCACATTATGTTGAATTTGATGCACAATGCTGATGTACTTAGACATTATGCTCCCACCTGCAGGAACTGATTTATGTTTTTGCACAAGAGATGATAAAATTATGTTACACCACAGAACCTGTGAGACTCAGTAGCAGTACTAATAAGCTGATAAGCTAACGTCTTATCGAGTCACTTGTTTTAATAATATAGAATAGGGCTGAATGATTTGGGAAAATAATCTAATTGCAATTTTTCCCCCAATATTGCGATTGTGGTTTGATTTCACATTTGACTCATATTTCAAATTGGATATGAGTTGTTGTCTTTAAGGGAGTAATTTTTTTGTCATTCTTAAGAAAAAAGTACTCAAATGAAGAAATTGTAGACTATTCTGATGCATTATGTCTCTGCTGCAAAAAAAAAGTTTAAAACTGGTATTCTGACACAAATATCAGGTTAAGAAAATATTGCACCTTCTGCAATTTGAAAATTGCAGCATTGCTATTAAATTGCAATTTAATCTAATTTTCGATTAATTGTCCAACCCTAATAAAGAACCAGGTTTCAATCTCCATCCCTTGTCAAAAGACATGAACTCATTGCCTGATGACTACTGACGCATGATATTGACCCCGCACTGTAGTGCATAGTAGCCAGGTCTAACAGTAACTGACTGAAAAAGACATCATAATGTGCACTGGCCTACAAGTTTCCCTGTTATCACTGCTGATTGTTGGCCATTGTTGTAGCAGTTGAAGGCAGGATGTATAAAAATACTGTGCATCTAAAATTATGTTACTTTTGTGTTTTAAGATATCATCATTCAATACTCATAAATTTAAAGAGCAAAGTTTATATATCAAATCTTAAATGACTAGCAGTGATTGTTTGGCTGCAGAATGTGTGTCTGGGTATTGATATGAAGAGCCTTCACTAACACCTTCAAGGCAAAAACAATGAAAATACTTTGGTTAAAAAAACAGAACTCTTCAGTGTTATCAGGCACCTATCTCTCCGCATAGAAACATTTCAGCTTTTGAACATGCAGTGTCTCAAATTGTCCTGAGCAGTTGGGTGATATGATAATGATGTAAGCCAGGAGGAAACAGCAGCATGTTATTCTTCCAACTTTCATAAAACAGTGCAAACACTGACCAAGACGAGTACAGGTAATGAGGTAACCTTTGTGGGAGGGGGTAAAGGTAACTGAATTCCATGAGAACACTCTTACAGCCCGACACAACCAGCAAAATTTGATCTCTACGTGAACAAAGCCTGATTCAGGTGAGGGTTTTTCCACTGTGGAAAATGACAAGAAGGCTGGAAAGGCATGTTTATCGGGCAGAGCTTAGCAAGTCTTATCTAGACAAACTGCGCAAGACTGAGGAAACGACGGAAAAAGATATCACCGTGGGTTCCATGCTATCCCTCAGGAAGTCACGGAAACTTAAGCAAATCGAACTGATGGCCATCAAAATGACAGGAAAATCACCCAGGCTTGTCAGGGCCACTCAGTCTCACTCTGACACTGACAACAGATGCCCTGTGCCCATAAAACAAACACTGCTATCACAACCGAGAGAGAAACCAACAAACACCTGTTGCCTGTGTAATACTGTATGTTTCATTAAGAGCTGAAGTGAGAACAGCAAATCCATTTGGTAATTTCAGTACTGATCTGAGCAAGAGTCGTATCTGCATCATTTGTTAAGCATTTACAAGCCCCCAAAGATGTGGTTTCACAAGAGAGATACAGTGTGCTATTCTCAGATACAACTATTACAGCACCCAATCAAATCCAGTTTGTACAAACTGGAAAAATTATGAAAAATAGCTGGGTCTGAGATATTGTAACCTCCTGTGTATATTTTAATACTCTCACATTTACTGCCAGCTATCAGCAACTCATATAGTAACTAGAAAAGCACTTGGAGAGCGCAGACCTCCGCCATTAGCCCTACCTCCCAGTAGTACAGAATCCTTTAAAAAATTCCTGGATCAAGACGGTGATACGGATCACTCCTAAAATCTAATCAGTTCTTCCTTATGCCATTTCTGACATTTCCTGAAAATTTCATGAAAATCCGTCCATAACTTTTTGAGTTACGTTGCTAACAAAGTAACAAAGTAACTAACTAACTAACTAACAAACCCTACCGATCACATAACCTCCTTGGTGGAGGTAATTATTGTAATTACTTTGGATTCAAAAGAAACATGTAGGAAACAGCTATGGCTAAAGCTAATCTGGATTCTTTAAAATTAGTTGATTTATCACACTCCTTATCCCAATACTGAAACATACTATCAAATAGCCTTTGTTCATGTAGTGCATGCCTAATATTAAAAACATATGTTCTGCAATATAATAACATATGGAGGTTAAAATTTCAATTGTCCATATCCAAGCCTACAGAAACCAACTGCATTTATTCAGAATCACTTCCTGCCAATTCCTGACAAAATATATTTTTCACGTTCCTCAAATTACCTTGAACACACAAACTTTTTGACTGTAGAGACATTTTTCTAAAAGTCAACAAAGCAGAGTCACAAGTGTATGACTAAAAGCAGGAGGACATGAGAGCACAGGGGTCTGAGTGTACCTGCTGGGGGCCCTCCCCGTTGACCATAGGTGGGGGTGGCGGCGAGGCCAGGATCGGGAGTTCAGGGCTGAGAAGCTGGCCGGACTCCAGAGGTGGGGTGTGGTCTGCCATGTCTCCCTCATTCACACCACTGAAGAGGTGCTCCTGCAGCAAAGACAGTCACGATCAATGGAAATGTACAAAGTAAACCACAAAGTCTTGTTGCGGTATCATCCTCTCCAGTCTGCAAACCAGTCATTTGACCTGGACTGAGAACTACATTTACCCAGAATGCCCACTGGATGCAGCTTCTATCTGCTCTCTGCTACTTCACAGTCTGAGCACATCTTTGTCTACAACAGTACAATGTTTGAATGCAATTGCTTTCATTATCAAGTACACATAAATCTGTCCTTTCACATGGGTGAAAAAAAACTGGCATAACAATATGAACACCATAAAGAGTATATATTTTTCATAACTCTCTGAGGAATTCTTAAGATACCAGAAGAAATGCAGTTATTTCTCTCATTGTCATCGTGCCTTTCTACTAGATCCTAGTACAGTCCCCATGAAAAGTAGTCACCCCCTTGATGTTTTACCCTTCAACTGATTTTATAAATCAATCATGATCAATATAATGTATTTTTTTTTGGCAAAGAAAAAAACTCTTTAATGTCAAAGTGAAAACAGATTTATACAAAGTCGTGTCAATTAAAGAAAAAGTGTAATGTAAAATAAGTGACTGCATAAATGACTGACCTAATTCAACAGAGGTCCAGCCAATAGGTGGTAGTAGTCTTACAAATGAGTGCGGTGGATATGCCTCAAATGTCTGTAATATAAAGACACCTGTGTCTGGAAAGTCAAGTCATTAGGTAATCAGTATTTCTGGCAACCATTACAACCTGAAGATGAAAGAACACTCCAAGCAACTCAGAGAAAAAAATATTATTTAAAAGTGGAAGTAAGGAAATGGATACAAAAATATTTCCAAGCCACTGAATATCCCCCAGAGTTCAGTTAAATCCATCATCAAGAAATAGAAGGAGTATGGCACATGTGTAAATCTGCCTAGGTCCAGCTGTCCTCACAAACTGAGTGACCATGCAAGAAAAACACCATTCCCACTGTCAAGCACAGAGGCAGCATCATGCTGTGGGGATGCTTCTTGGCATCCAGCCCCGGAAGGCTAGTAAAGGTAGATGGTAAAATGAATGCAGCCAAATAAAAGAAAATCCGGTAGGGCAGTCTAATTCAGTCTACAGGAGAACCATGGCTTGGGAGAAGATTTAATTTTCAGTAAGACAATGACCCGAGGCATACAGTGAAAGCTACACAGAAATGGTTAAAAGACAACAAGGTGAATGTTCTAGAGTGGTTGAGTCATTGCCCAGACCTCAATCCACCAAAGATCTTTTCACGCCTGATCCCTGTGCAACCTAGCAGAGCTTGAGCAGTTTTGAAAAGAAGTATGGAGTAAAATTGCAGTGTCTAGATGTGCAAGCCTTATTGAGACCTATCCACACAGACTCAGTGCTGTGATTGCAGCTCAACATGCATCTACTAAATACTGACATGGAAGGGGTGAATATTTATGCAGTCACGTGTTCTACATTATATATTTTTATTTCATTGGCCTGACTTTGTAGAAATCTGTTTTCATTTGGACATTGAATTTTTTTTGGTCAAAAAGCCAAATTATATTGACCATGACTGATTTTTAAAATCTGTAAAAGGGTAAAAGATCCAAGGGGGTGAATACTTTTTATAGGCACTTTAAGACATTAAGATAAAGGGTGGCTAGGGAAAAAATGGGCTTTTACTGACTACCACAATAGGATCAAACTGACCACTGCATAATCTCCTCTCAAGAGATGTTGAAAAATATTTTATGCTAATTTTATGACATCCCAACAAAAGAAAGATTTTGTTGCATCCGGATGATTCTATTTCATCTTGGGCTCATACTAAAGTCTATATTTAGCAATTTAAATTATGCCTTTTACAGTAAACAAACCAACTAGCACATGACCAATAACCCCTGAATCTAAACCGTTTCCAGTAAACACTTATTGAGAGACTGATTTGCAATGACACGCATTGTAATTAATTTCCAAACACATCCGTTGTTTTCCACTGCCAGTCATTCAGAGGCTGCTTTTTCTGGCAGAGCAGCCCAGTAACTGACTCTGAAAGATATTTTTTTTTCCCTGACGGCATCAATGAGCGGTCAAGTTAAGCCAGCTGCTCCATCCAAACTAAACAGACACGGTGAGGCAGAAATGAGGACTGATCTGATGTTTTCTGTTTTAAGATATTGACATTTCAAGTAGGTACAAGGTGTTGGAAATCAGAGTGGTGCTGTTGTGGGAGACAATGTTGTCAATTATTCCTGTGCCTGAGGCGGTCTACCAGAGAGAGAAGCTATCAATAATCAGCAGTGACTGAGCTCTCTTGTGTTTTTTTCTAGGTTTTTGTTGAGGTGATGCAAACAAAAGTTCTGTGTGAACAATGGAGCTCAGAAAAAAATGAAAATCAATATTTTTACACAGCTATTCAGTATTATTCAGCAAAATTCTCCTTTTTCTTCAACAGTTTTATAATAAACTTAAAAAAATACACAAGTAAACACACAAAAACAGAGAGAAAAAGCTATTTAAAAATGGAGCAACACGTCCATATAAATGAATTAAAAGAACCATGTCACAGAGAAAGAGGAAAAGACAAACGAGTCATCAGGTGACGTACTGTGCTGCACATGATGTCAGTCAGGTGATGTATTAGGCATAACAAAAGCTCTTTACAGTGATTATAAAATGATTTGGATGTAGTGGGCACAAGCAGAAGTGAGGGAAATTAATAAATGCTGTATATGGAAAAATGTTAACCCCTTCAGTTGAAAGGGGTGCATTGAGACTCATAAGCTATTCACTGTGTTCTTAAATCTTTGACACTGAAACATAAAAAATCAGAGAGATTAGGCATGTGATGTTCCCAAATTCGAGGAATTGACAAACACATCAGCCTAGAGAGATTATGTGTGAAATTTAATCAAATCCTCTTAGGAAATAAAGGAAGATACCGTTCTTAAGGGATGCTGGAATGAAATAAGATTTAAAAGTCAAGATGAGGACAGGCTTTGACAGAAAAAAAAAGTGTAAAAGCAAACAAGAATGATGTTTAAAAAAAAACCCCAGTATACCATGAGAGTGTAACATGTGTCCTTGAGTCTAATTACAATCCAGCGCATGCGCCCCTAAACCTCACAGTGATCTGGCTTATCTGTTAGCTTTAGCCCCTCCTCTCCTTAAGCTTCATGAACTCAGTCAGTTTACAGTGTGATGGTCAATGAACTGGCTTTAAGGGGACTACTGCTTCAGGAGAAGACCAGCATGAGATTAGCCTGGTCCACTAGCACTCTTCAGATGACGGCCAGCTTCTTCTGCGGTCATTTGGCCTCCAAGTCAATCAGTCTGGCGTATTTCTTTACACCACAAGCCTATTAAAAACATTCATGTTTCAGGTCAGAAATATTTGCCAAAAACCCACTAAAATACCACCAATAGGTCAGTGAGAGAAGAAGTGCAAAGGGAGATCCCTGATGACAGCCACTTCTCTTTTTTACATTTTCCCTTTGGCCACCCACATGATATAACCTGATAAGGCCTTAAGGTGACTCAGTAGTCAAACACTGAAAATACATATTTAATAGTGTTTGCAAATATGATGTTTAATCAGGATGAGTGGGTGATTATAGAGTTGGAGTGCCACATTACCTGTGCTTAAATATGAGCCTGTGGAGTAATTATGTTTCCCTATTAAGGAAAAGGTTTGGCTGTATAAATGAAGAGTTGCATTCCAGCTCAGCCTGTCCACCACCTTTCCTGCTGCAGCATAACAATCATGACTTCTGTACTGAAATTGTGGTAACATCTGTTGTTGCTCTGACTGTACATCATATTTGCCTGTGGCTGAGAGTGCAGTCGATAAGGACACAGCTGGTTTTCAGTTACAGTTTTGTTGAGATGGGGAAAACACCCTGAAAGGGCTGAACAATGGGATGTTCTCTCAAGCCAACCTCTGTTCATGCCAAGTCTCAACATAAATACACTGAAAGAGAGTGATGACTGGAAAGAAATAAGAGCTATTTGTCAATATGAATACTACTTTTGTCATTTGAACTACGGATTCATGATATTGGATATGTTGATATTTACAAATTAATGAAGCTGATACCTATACTGATACCAATATTAAAATGTAGTTCTTTACAGTTGATATGGGCAGACATTTACCACAAAAATATTGGAAGACATTTTCAGATCTTCCAATACTCTTCCAATAATCATGTACCCCGAATTAGAACGCTTTGGTAGTTGTTAGGGTCCTTGTTATTTGCTACTAATGTCTAAATGTTCAGAAATGCTCTTACTAGGTCTGGGAGATTATTCACAATTTTGATCATATTGCATTATATCCTGTACCTTATGCAATTTTCAAATTGCATAAGGTGCAATATTTCTTTAACCTGAAATGTGAGACCAAAAAACACAAACAGTTTCTTTGAAGTAGCAGTGATGTTGTGCTCTACACATGCAAACATTCAAGCATCGAGATTTTCAGAATACTTTCCAAAAAAATTATATTTTCTTCAATTTTGTATGTTTTACTTAGGGCTGTCAAAAGATTGAAATTTTTAATTATGATTAATCACAAAATTTTTGTAGTTGTTTGTGATTAATAGCAATCTTTTCATCCCATTTCAAAATTCCACTATTTTGTGTTTTAAACTATTTCGTTGTCAATATTTTACTTCATTTTTAATGGCCCCTTAATACTTTATTCCTCATCTATGTATCTTGTTTTGCACCAACCACCGAGTCAAATTCCTTATATGTGAAAATGTACTGAACAATAAAACCTGATTCTGATTCTGATTTTGGATTTTTCTACAGTCATAACTAAGGGTAACTGACCTCCTGTTTGGATACAGACCTGCTTTTAGAGGTAGATCAGAGATTTTAACCTGAACCTAACCACAGAAGAAGGAACATGTTATGGACTGAAAAGGAAATATTAGATATTCATAATGTTTTGATGAATTCTGACTTATCCACAGAGCTGTCTGTGAGTTTATAAGGTGAAATGAGATATTAAGGAGCAGCAGTGGACTTACGCTGCAGGGAGATACTGGCGTGCCTTTGCCAAAGTGCAATTAAAGCATGCGATTAATCGCGATTTTAAAAAAAGTGTGCACTTATTGTGAACCTTCATTAGTCACAATTAACATGATCACTATTGGCAGCCCTGTTTTTTCTTAATCAAAATGAGAATGACTGAAAAATGATTACTCCATTCAACACAACAAATCATATCTTACAATATGAGTCAAATTAACACAACATAATCACACATTAAATTGTAATGTTTGGAAAACTAGTCCCAATTAGATTATTTCCCAAATTGTTTAGCCCTAGCTCTTACTGCTGTTCACACAGTTTACTGCTATCAAACAATCCATGCCACTTTAAATATTTACCCTTGCAATCTACAGCAGAACGTGTCTGAACTTGCCTATATCAACACTTCAGTCTATTAAGTATTTGCCTCCAGTTCTTGTACAATTTGATCTTTCCTTAAAACAATTCAACCTAATACAGCGGTTCGGTTAAAAACAAAAAAAAAACAGGAGAAATGTTATTCCTATGCCAGCCAGCTCAACACGGTGTAACAGCTGGTTATGAATTCAGAGCATGTATCTGACTTAGCATTTGACTAACCCTGTTACAGCCTTAAATAGATACATGCTACGATGGCTAACACATACAAATACTAAATCTCTTTTTAAACAAAATGCCAGGCCATTAAGACCATTTACCCTGGTAGTATTCTTTATTTGCAATAGCTTATATAAAAAGGTTAGCAACCTTGCAGCCCAGCCAATTGTTTACTCTAGCTACAGGTGCGTATTCTACACGATACAAACGCATTTTATTCGGTAAATGTGACATAAAATTGCAACCAGCTTATTATGAAAATTTATCTTAGACTTCGTTTCCCCCTAGAGACAGAAACACCGTTTTCAGCCAGCAACATAAGTCATTTGTACCAAAAGCAAGCTAGCCATACTCACTCAGTCAGTCGGCACAGCAGCAGTAGACTTCACTGACACGCCGATGCACAGTGATGATTGCAGGGATGATTCCGATGCAGCTATACCAGAAATGTTTACCGTCAGCGTGCTCCGGTGACCAGCTATTTTCTGCAACACCTGAGACGGATAACTTGCTAGCTACATAGATAAACACAAGAGAAGGCAAGATGTGACATGCTAGCGTAAGCTACTAATGCTACCCAGCTAATAGTTAGCAAGATGATGTGCTTTCTTCGTAATATGAGCTATGATCGCTCGTTTTGACTACACCTAAAGCAGATCGAAGTATCTAGCGAGCGACAGTGACGATGCCAAGTATCGATAATGTTAGCCTGAGTGCCAAATTTATCGAGATAACTTTCCATCTAACCCTGCTCCTTGCGTAAAAGTCAGGAATTTCGCCATCGCTTACGGGGCTCTGTGCGCATGCGCTCTGGAGCGAATCATGACGAATCCCAAATTCCAAGATAGCGAAGAGGAACATGAGTCGTAGATATACACGTACAGCACTGCTTCACGTAAATTAAGTTATGTTATTTTAAGGAAATTACTAATATCCAGAGCTTCCATTGCGAACTCTTTCTGCCCGCTTACGTTTCATTATCTTAAGGAAGACTTAAAGGTTGACGTGTCTCTGATTGGTTTGTTCACTGAGTCAGTCGTACAGCAACTTGTGGTCATGGTTAAACAGAATCATAAAACACTGACGTGCATGCAGTCGTTCCGAGCTCCCCTTTGACTCGTCGAGCTCGAGTGTTATGAATAAAAACACGGGACTAAGACCAGCGAGTTGAAAAAATATCCGGTCCACCTTAACCATCTCAGTAGCATCATGTCTCTTTTAGGCCTCCAGTGTGCGTATGTTCATTCATATTTATCCTCCATGTTTTCAAATCACGACTTGGGTGGAATAATCTAATGATAGACAAATAGCGAAAATTTGAATAGATTGTTCAAAGCGGTTTTTAATGTGTTTCACTTGACCAAAAAGCACAACGATCACAAATTTTAATGTAAATACTTCTCGCTGCAGTGGTGACAGAAAAACAAGAGCCTCAGAGATGACATTAAAACTAACAGCATTATGAAGACACCTAAGTTAAACTCTATTATTCCACTAAAGAAAAATACATTTGCACAAATACATTAATATCACATATTTATTCAGTCAAAGGTATACTAGTAGATCGATGTAAATGTGCTTGGAATCACTATACACACTACATCATCTATGGGAAAGATTCTACATGTGAATATATCACTTCAATAAAATGATCATGACAAAGCTTTGGAAGAAATAGTGCAAGGTGCATGCAGTGGCATCATGAAGACTGGGTTACCCATGGCTCCATCTGCTGGACTTTTAAAAGGCGTACATTGCTTTTACTGATTAATCAGTCTGATAAAACTGGACAAAAACAAATCATTGTCCAAACATTATAAAACAAAAGGTTTACAAAGCTCAATTGTCTGATTACTCCTCATTGAAAAATGATTTCTGTATGCCTATTACTCTTCCTAACAAAATTAGTTTCATTCTCTTTTCTTTCAAATACCCAGTAAGAGGGGAGTAGCCTGATGACAACAAATCAAGCAAACATTTCACAAAGTTTCCCTCAAGTGTTTCACTTCCTTATCCTTTCCAATTTAAAGTCCTATTTTGGTTGTGCCATTGAAATGGCACACAATGGCACCATTGAAATGGCACAACCAAAAAAAAAACAGACAAAAAAAAAAAGAAAAGAAAAGAAAAAACCCACACCTTTTACTATGATGTAAAGTGTCTCCTTTTAAAGTTTAAAAGATAGAAAGTAGACTACATTCTTCTGTACTCTGTACAGTTACAGTTTTGTTTGTTTTGATGCTCTTTTATCTTTTCAATGGAAATTCGGTTCAGAAAACTCTATAATCCCTCTAGGGTCAAATACTTTTGAGCAGCTTTACATAAAAACTTTCATAAAAGACTGGCAGGCTGCATGAGCGCCTTCCAGGCTTTCCCATTTTAAACCTTTACATTTTATAGAACTGCACAGTATGCAGTGCACAGTCATGTACCTGTGCAAATGGCATAAAATATCCTTTTTATTCAATTTTGATCAGAATTGTAGATTTTTGTCTGCTTTACATGTGCTTTTGTACACTTTAATCTTATTTTTGCATATTTAACTTAATTTATATAGTACATTTAAGACAGCCAGGGTTTACCAAAGACAGACTAAAATGTAGAACACAAAACAAGAAAACATCATTGTAGAATAATATCAAAATAGACAATACAAATCAATTAAACCTTCAGAGTCCATCATCAAGCAGCCTTGATGCCATTGTGAGATATCTTGTCATGTGATAGCATGAAAACAAAGCAACAGTTTGCACTGCAACCACTTTGTCCATGACTGTGATGTTCAGTTTGTGATCCATGTCAGTAGGTAAATTAGAACAGGGAATATGATCAATTTAATTTGACATGAAAATCAATTTTACATATGGGGTACAGTGTTCATATTGTACAGGACTGGCACTGATAATTTCTTTACATCTTCAGCATTTAATGGTTTTTTTGAAAAGGAAAAACACATCTTTATATTTTTACTATCTGCAAATCATTCATTTAGTAAAATAAATCACAAGCAATGTAATTTAATTATCCATATAATTGTGTTCATAAGATATTGTACTTAGGGTCAGTTAAAAATAATAATTTAAAAATGCCTGTTTATTGAACAAAAAACACCTATAGGCACTTTTGTCTCTGTGTAAAAAAAATCATACTTTATATATATATATATATATATATATATATATATGTGTGTGTGTGTGTGTGTGTGTGTGTGTGTGTGTGGGTGGGTGTGTGTGTGTGTGTGATTAAATTGCAATGATTAAAACGCTGTATTATGATTTTTTTGTGGGGTTTTTTGGAAGGTCTTGAATCTAATACAGTAAATGAAACAAACAAAAGTTTTCATTTCATAACTGATAGCAAACATGAACATAGTTAACATTTTCAAGGTTGTTTATATTGTCAAGAGAAAAGTATTGAAAAGGCGGTAAATAGCATGTGGACTTAATAGTAAAAGTAGCAGAAAATAATAGATTAGCTAGATAGATAATTGTTTTTTATGCAGAGAAGAGTACCTAAACATATCAGGCTTAACGAAAGTGAAATAAACCCACTGATACCACAAGAAAATACCGGGCTGGACTTATGAAAGAAACAAACAGGATGGAAAGATATGCTTCTTACTGAGACTGGGAAATGACTTTTACAATAAAAGATGGCTAAATAGAAATACTTGACTGAATAAATAAGACCTCTGGTGGCCTACCTTAGACATTCTCGCCTCATTAAAATGTCATGTACATCACCTTTACTGTACACTCCGATTACTTTACGGCCCCTGAAATAATGTGTAAAAATCACAACGTACCTCATATTGTAACCTGTGAATTTAATATTTTCGAGTGGATGGCAATGTTTTGTTTTTTCGTTGTTGATTTCATGTCTAGTTAAAATAGATAAATAAATTTAGTATAAAAAGCCCCCTGAAATTGTGCCTTTCATATTGTTTTAACAATGAGTCTACCAGCTCCAACTGTCAGTGAACGCACCATGTAACTACAGGAAGTAAGATTGTGGTGTGTTTTTGTCGGTCGGCTGTGTAGCGACCTCTGCTAACTACAACAACTTATGTGGAGCTAAAGTCACATCACACTGTCGAGATGGGCTCATCGACTACTTGACTCTTCAGAAATGTTTGCTGAAAAATTTCTAATGATTGGGTGTATAGTGAATAGAAAACGGCATCGCGGATGAACACTAGCTAGAACAACAGCAAGGTAACGTTCACCGTTTAAACCTTTAGCGGCTTCCAGCAGCTACACCACTATGTACGCTAATGATCTCAGCTTAATAGTTCTGTTAGTTTAATAGTTAGCATGCCATTGTTGGCTTAAGCCACATTAACAATGTGTGTGCTGCTAGTTGGCAAGCCTTGTATGTATTATTATTATGCAACACGCCCTATTTGCTTTGTTTATATGTATCCTCGTCGGCATATGTTGGTTTGAAGGGTTGGGCATCTCATTACAGCGGTGTAACCATGAATTGTGTTGATGTTCATTCAATGTGGGTTCATACTAAGTGCAACTTCATGGCATTATGCACTGATAAACAAAACTGTTGACGGCTATAGCAGGAACCTCTAGAAAACTGCTGATTTAAAAGAGTTTTGCGATGTTCCCTCTTCACTCTTCTATCTAACGGAAGGCAAGTATATTTTATTAATATGTGTTGGACTTGGAAAACAATGAAGTCAAGCTCAGCAGATTATCCCTTTAAATACTGCAGCCAAGAAACTCATCTAAAATCGATTTCTGTAAGCTGGATATACCACCCTGAGAACATTATGGTGTAAGTACACTATAAATACAGGCCTGACCTATAATATGGCTGTTTGTTGGAAGTATTATGCCTGGGTTTACATATGGTTCAAAGAAGGATATAGGGGTGACCTAAGGTAGACTTCATTCATTTCGCCACACATATAAATAGGTCTACTTTAGTCAACAGCTGGTGTTTTAATCTTTATGTCCATAAAACTGGGCTCCATGCCCATCTAATAATGCTTGCTCTATGCATTTGTGTAGGCTGAACAAGACTTGATTACAAATGGACAGCAAGGCACCCATCAATTTGCAGTCTGGTTGCCCCTTTTGCAGCTATATTAACTATCCTGTAGAAACATCAGAACTAGCAGTGTTTACATTCACTGAAAACTTTCTCAAAAGTCAAAATTTGTATAACCTGTCAACTTATAATTTCTAACTTTGCTTACCTAAGATGCACATTTTACCACATGAAGTCACCCCCTTATATAATACACGCAATAGTATGTGCATCTTTCTTCATTTAAATTCAGGTCTTCATCAAAGAAAGTTGTACATTTTAAACAGGTTTAAACAATTGTATTCACTGTTTATCTTTCCTTCTTTAGCATGCTGTTTTCACATCTGTTTGACTGTGTTTTTGTCTTTCTTTTACAGCTGAGTAGTATGCTGGACGTGGGGAAGTGGCCAGTGTTTGCCCTCCTTCCTCCCGAGGAGCTACGGCTTATCCGGCAGGCTTGTGTCTTTGGCAGCGCTGCAAACGAAGCCCTTTATGTCACGGTTAATGATGAGGTAAAACCTAGTCTGAAGTAAGGATGCCTTAATCCTCTTGTTTACGCTGGCATTTCTTGCTAAACTTGATAGACTGTCCATTCAGTGCACAATTGTGATTAGTGTTTATTCAGAACTGGACACAAAAATGCTGCAGGCCTCTCACTCTTGGACTGCTACAGGTTGCAGTTCCAGTTTCAGGGATAAGCAGATAGAATGAGGCTATCTTTAGCCATACAGGCCTAATACCCAAGCAAGCTCCATTTTTATCCCGTGGAGAGGTGTAGAGCGTGCCTCATCTTTCCACCCTCTCTCGTGTGTTTGTCCCTTTGGCCCAAACAGGTTGTTTTCAAGCTGCAAGTTGGAGGGTAAAATTATTTTGGTGAATTTCTCAAAATGTTCAGATGCATCACATTCCAACTCTCCTGTGTAAACAGTCATTACTTCAGATTGAATTACTAAATACAGCTCACAAATTCTTAGAAATCAGATGCTGAAGTGCTCTGAAAAACATAATCTCACAATTGATTACATTTTGGTGGCAGGCTCAGCTTTATTTGGGTATGAATCGCTGAAAATAACTAGGCCATTATTTAGAGAGTTGACACTAATTCTCACCTAATGTGAGGCTGTTAGGTAGGTTGTTAGTTTCTTAATTTTATATCAGCGATAAAGAGATGACTCCCAGCTGTATGAATCAGTAAACATCAGATTGATCAGGCATTTCTGTAACGTTTGTTGATATGAGTATCATTTCATCTGTGATGTTTGCTCTTCTCAGGTGTTTGCCCTGGGCACCAACTGCAGTGGCTGTCTAGGGCTTGGAGACCTTCAAAGCACTATTGAGCCGCGTAGGATTGATGTCTTGTGTGGAAAGAAGATTGTATCCCTGAGCTATGGAACAGGACCGCATGTGGTTATCGCTACTTCAGGTAATCCAGTTCAGAAAACATTTTTGTCCCTGAAGGAAGATTTCCTCAGGAGGCAGAGGAGTGTTGTATCATCAACAAGATGATGCCTGCAAATGAGTCTTACGTCACCATTAAGCTGTGTGACTGCTCGATGTACATTAAAACCAAATGTTTTAAGGTGCATTGGCCTTACTGCAGGCATTTCTTTTTCACAGTGATATTTATTTTGCTATTTCAGCAAGATACGTTAAAACAAATACATATGCAAAGTTTAAACGAGCAGAGAGAAACATTAGGAAAACCAAGGCCACACCTTTTTTGGTCAGTCATTTTTTATGGCTAAATCAGTAGTACTCAACCTTATTTTACCAAAGAGCCACATTGTCTAAAAAATACTTTATTGAGAGCCACAATACAAACCCGGAATGTAAGGTAGATAATAGATCAGTTAATCTGTAGTTGAAATGAAATGAAATAGTGGATTGGTGGATAATTATGAGGTTAAATGGGATGCAAATGTCTGTATAGTATCAGAAGAACCAATATGTCACTGATAATGAGCATATATTTATTATTTTTAATCACTGACATCAGGCCAAAACCTTGTATCTCATTTTTTCATGATTTTAAGTTGTTTTTTAAATCATATTTATAGCATTTTTATAAATTTTACATTTACATACCAGTCTTTGGCCCAACACCAGCTTTATGAAAGCTTCACCTGTCCTAAAGATTTTTTAAGACATTAGAATGTGTTGAGTTTGAGCAATGAGATGCTTTTCAAAGAAAATGATGAATTATGGTTGGCTATTTGGGTATTTATATCACACATTGGGGCATTTACTGGAGTTCTGTGGCTTTATTAACATAAAAGAGATGCTTTCTCATTTTTTCTACTCATTATTCTTTCTTTAGTTAAAGGGGAGGGGCCTCATATTGGTCTTTGCCCTGGGCCTCCAATTGACTAAAACCAGCCCTGCCTCACACCTGCAGCTCTCCAGACACATCATTTCACCCTGCCTCATTTTGGAGCTTTGGTTTAATATTTTTGCTCTTTTGACAATATCTATGATCATTAGTGCATTAAAGATCAAATAAAACACCCAAATTTGGACAACTTTCACTAGATATTAAATATTACGTTATCTCCACGTGTGATCCATGTGTGTTATAGGCTACTTGTTGATGACGTGCATTTGAATAATTGTCATAAGATATGGGTGTAAGAGAGCATCGGCAGGCATTGCTGGAGAAAAAGTTAAAGCGAGTAAATGGGAAGCTTCAATCTGAACACAAGACGGCACACCTCAATGAATGAGCTTACTGAAGACGCACCACCTGCGGACTTCCTCTGCTCTCTTCTCTTACACACGCTCCTCCTTCCATCGGTAATGGATTTGAAATAATAAACGTTTAAATTTGGAAGTTAAAGCATGTCTTCTTTGTGTGGGAAGCAGACTTCTTGATGTGACCTACCATGAATCTTTACTGATGACAGTGTTTACCTTCATAAATGTTTTTAGTTCAAGTTGGTTTTTTTTTCTTTCAAGTAAGCCTTAAAAGAGCAGGAACTGGTTACTAAAGAGCCACATGCGGCTCGAGAGCCGCGGGTTGTGTATCACTGGGCTAAATCTAGGCTTCCTTTCTGCCACAAAAATCCAGAAAATAGATGATTTATTTCCTTAAACCACTGTTATTTAAATTACAACCATCTTTTATTTAAATTCTCTGAAGACACCATGAAGGACAACCCTCATTTTCAAAGATGTACAACAGAGAAGATAAGTGAAATGAAGCTGTTTTTAGTAAACCTTAAAGGTTCAGGTGTGACCAGAGAAACGGCACCAACTTAACAAATTATCTCCCAGTCATCTTTACAAATGTCTTCATCTAAGCTTCTGACCATGACAACCTCTTGTTGCTGGATGATTCTTTAAGATTCCCTAGTGTGGCTTTTTGAAGGCTCAACAAAGGAGGTCTGCATGAGCTTTGCCTTTTAAAGGTAGCTCCTTATCTGTTGATACCTGAAGAAGAGTTTTCAAGGGATACTGCCTGCAAGCCTTTTTAGTATAGCCTCTCTATAACTTTGACAACATCTAGAAACATTTCAGACACTGATATACTTGTCCTTGATGACTTTTTCCACGTTAGAGTGAAAGAGGGTTTCATTTTGAATTGAAGCTCTTTATTGATAGGTATGATATTGTCAACAGATTACTCATTTTTTTCACATGGCTTTACTCTGAAAATCCCCAATAGTCGTCTGTTTCTTATCTGGTAATTAAATATTAACCACTGAGACAACATGAATGAAAGTTTCCCTGCTTCTGTGTAGATGGGGAGGTGTTTGCTTGGGGACATAATGGCTACAGCCAGCTGGGTAACGGGACCACCAATCATGGACTGACCCCTGCACTTGTGTCCACCAACCTCCTAAGCAAGAGAGTGACAGAAGTGGCCTGTGGCTCCCATCATACAATAGCCCTTACAACTGATGGAGAGGTAAGCTAGCATGTGCTTTGTACTGTCTTTAATTCCCTTCTGCTTCACGATAATTTATCTCTTTGTTCAGGTTTATGCATGGGGTTACAACAACTCGGGCCAAGTAGGTTCAGGCTCGACTGCCAACCAGCCAACGCCACGCCGGGTCAGCAGCTGCCTGCAGAACAAAGTAGTGGTCAACATAGCCTGCGGCCAGCTCTGCTCTATGGCTGTACTGGACAATGGAGAGGTAATGGATCACATCAATC
This sequence comes from Cheilinus undulatus, assembly GCF_018320785.1. NCBI lineage: Eukaryota > Metazoa > Chordata > Actinopteri > Labriformes > Labridae > Cheilinus > Cheilinus undulatus. Next base: position 43,063,327 of record NC_054866.1, on the reverse strand, counting down.
TGTAAATGTTTAGCATGAATAAGGGAATTTGTGCTCTCACAGAGCAAACTTGTCAGCTGAAGCCCTCGATTATAGTTTAAAGCAACATAATACAAACTACCCTAAAATTAGCTGCTTTAAATGCATGTAATACCTGCTTTTGCACTTAATATTGATGATACAAGAATACCTCAAGGCATTCATGTCCTAAATTTCTAGCTTTAGACATCATGGCAGAGGAAAAGAGAATATAAATGGACGCAAAATGAACAGTTAATGACCAATAAAAAATCCTGATGAGAGAAAAAATCCAACACCAGCTATTACTCATTGGCAAATGGCTAAATTGCTGTCTAGACTGTAGGAGGTTACATTTGCTGGAGAAAAGCAATGTAACTTAAGCTACTGAAACCTGAACTTGTGTTTGGAAAGTAAGTTTTATTTTTCCAAATTTTCTCATAAATTATCCTTCCCCAAAACCAAACTAGTTCCCTAAAATTTCAAAGAAATCACTAAGGCTACTGTGAAAATCCTTAAAAATATTTTCATTTTTTTTTATCCCATAATAAGTAATCCCACATTTTCTTCTAATATTCCCCCAAGTATTTAAGTGAAAATTTGTCATAAAGTCTAAATATTCCACTAAAATTTCTAATAAAAGGCCATATAAATTCTTTGAAAATTCTGAAGAAAATGACCCAGATTTTTAAAGCAAATTCCCTCAATAAACAAAGAAAACCTCCCCCAAAACTTCCATGGAAGTACTTGAAAACTTTCAAGCAAATTCCCCTAAAATATCCAACCAAATTAGCTTGTATTTCCATGAAATTTCTTTAAAATCAAATTGCTCAAACGTTAATGGACATTCTGAACATATATCTAAAATTAATATACTAAAAATAATTAAGATGTTGTAGGAAAGCCAAAATGTAATGTCCTCATATGTACGTGCACAGTCTTTGCAGGTTAACATTGCTTTGAGGGAAAAGCTAACCCAAACAAGATGTGTGTGCGAGGAGTGGCTAATAGTTAGATCTTTTATAATAACAGTGCAGGTTATCCCTTGTGAACAGGCTACTTTTCATCACAGTTGACCCTTAATACTTTCTTGTGTCTTACAACCCCGGTTCCAAAAAGTTGGGACATTGTATTAATGTGAATAAGATCAGAGAATACAGTGATTTGTGAATCCCTTTAACTTATATTCAGTTGAATACAGCTTAACGACAAGATCTTTAATATTTAAACTGAGAAACTTTATTGTTTTTTTGAAAATGTACACGTTTGGAATTTGATGGCTCCAACACATTCCAAAAAAGTTGGGACAGGAGCACGTTGACTGCTGTGTTATATTGCCTTGTCTTCTAACATCACTCTGTAAATGTCTGGAGAATGAAGACAATAATTGCTAAAGCACTGAAAGTGGAATGTTTTCCCAGTCTTGTTTGATGTAAATCTTAAGCTGCTGAACAGTGGGGGTTTCTGTTGAGGTTGCACGATTTTGTAATAATGTGCAATTGCAATTATAATGGACATTATTGGATTGCAATTGCTATATAATCCAGAAATGGTATCTTAAGTTTATGTGGTTGGTAGTTTTGAAGTGTGTATTTCGAGACTCAAAAAAAAAAAAATTAAGTAGCATAGAAAACGACAAACAGCTTTTACAGTACTGGTTTAAAAATAACTTAATATTTTTTAACAAATAAAAGTTTTCCTTTTTAGAAAATAAAGGTACTTCTACAAAGTGCAATAGTGGCACTTTTGTAAACAAAATGGTCTTTCTGCAGGCATTTTTGCAAACCTTTCAAAAATAATTGCAGCTTTTTATGTGATTATGTAATTGCACAGCCTGAGATCGCAATTGTGATTACAGTTAGATTGTTTGCACTTGTGTCAATTGTGCAGCACTAGTTTCCATTGTACCTGCACTCTTTCACTGTGGAGCTATGCTGTTGTAACTTATGCAGAATGTTACTTGACATTATTTTGTGGAAATAACCAGGGTCATCCCTGAAAAATTCTGTCCACTTGATGGATGCATATGCTGCTCCAAAACCTGCATGTACCTCTCAGTATTGATGAGCAAGTCACCCATGCAATGAGCACTAATACCCCCCCACACCATCACAGATACTGACTGTTGAACTTTGCCTTGATATAAATCTGGATGGTCCTTTACCTCGTCAGTCCGGAGCACTCGAAGACCAGTATTTGTAAAAACAATTTGAAATGTGGACTCCTCAGACCATCGGACACTTTTACACTTTTGGTCAGCCGATCTCAGATAAGCTAGGAGCCAGAGAAGTCTGTGGTGTTTCTAGCTGTTGCTAATGGCTTTCACTTTGTATGGTAGAGTCTTATCTTACATTGAAGATGCTGTGACCTACTGATGACTAAAACAGTTCTCTGAAGTGTCCACAAGCCCTTATTTTAATAGTGAGGGGGCAAAGGTTACAGTCATTCAGTGTTAGTTTTTTTGGTCTTGCCCCTTACAGAGATTTCTCCAGATTTTTTGATATTGCAGGCTATAGATGGTGAAATCACCTGTATCTGTACCCTGAGGAACATTGTTCAGAAACTGTTCATAAAATTTGCCCATGCAGTCTTTCAAAAAGAAAAGAACCTTACACATTTCTTGATTGTGAATGACTGAGCCTATCAAGAGTGATTATTTCATGCTCAACTATGCTACCGTCACCTGTGGTGTCAGTGAAATCGCTTACCTGTGTGATACAGGTGTTTTTGAGAATTCCAAACGTTCCATGTCTGTTTTTAATGCTGCCCCAACCTTTTTGGAATATGTTGCAAGCATTAACTTCAGAATATGTCTACTGCACATATATATCAAAAAACTACCCTTTATCAGTTTGAATATTAAATATTATGTCATTGAACTATATTCAATTGAAAATAGGTTGCTATATTGTGAAAATTAATTTCTTTATGCAACAAGAAAGTCAATTTAATTGGTTATAAGCAAACATGAAACCACTGGTTGATTTAAGATGAATTTGTACCTTGTTTATAGATCTATGGTTGGGGCTACAATTGCAATGGACAACTAGGTTTGGGCAACAATGGAAACCAGCAGACCCCATGTAGGATCGCTGCTCTTCAAGGTGTCAACATCGTCCAGGTAAGAGACTGCTGTAAGACTTCTCAAAAAGCAATTTTTGTTCATATGTTACAGGAAATATTCAGCTCAATACCCCTCTTCCTTGTGTTTACAGGTTTCCTGTGGATATGCTCATACATTGGCACTTACAGATGAGGGGTTTGTTTACGCCTGGGGAGCCAACTCGTACGGGCAGCTGGGGACAGGAAATAAGAGTAACCAAGCTCTCCCGACTCTGATAAACACAGACAAGGAGAGGTAAGTACTTTGTGTTTATGCCAGCCTCAGTAAGCAGCAGCACCTCTCCGCTATCAGGCAGGTCACTTAAGGCTGTGTGGCAAGATCCTGAGAAAGGAAGTTTTTTAGGTGGTGAATTTCTTAAAAGCCATTTTTGGTTTATCATCACGAACTAATAAAACATTGACTGAGTCTGTAGAGAAATATTTAGATCCAAGGAGAAGCTGACTGTGGAAATCTGCCTCTTTTTTATGAGAGAGTGGCATTTTTCTCTTTATCAGCCATATTACAGCACACAGTCTACGTGAGAGGACTGTTCATTTGTAGTATTTAATGTTTAATTCTGTTTTCGTCACTAGGATGGTGGAGGTGGCTGCGTGTCACACTAGCCACACGTCAGCTGCCAAGACCCAGAGTGGGCAGGTTCTGATGTGGGGTCAGTGTCGGGGTCAGGCTGTTGCCAGCCCCCACCTTACCCATTTCAGCAGCACTGACGATGTGTTTGCATGCTTCGCTACACCGGCTGTCACGTGGCACCTCCTCTCAGTGGGTAAGACTGTGACAGGAATAAAAAGATTTCATTTAGAGAAGAAAGGTTTGGGAATTCAGCCTGAATCATAATATTTTGTTTTACTTATAACTAGAGAGAGGTCAATGTATCATGATGTGAACAAGGTCTGTTGTGGGTTCAAATTCCAAGAATTGGCCTAAGAAACAAACAGGAAACCCTGTTTCCTGTCAACGTCAAACAATCATATTTTTAAAGATTGATCTCGAGTCGCAAAACTGAGGAGCAAAAACATGCTGCTTTAAGAGCTTAACAGTCTGTTTGCACTTTGTTTTATAAAGTTAATATATCATCTCTCTGAAAATCAGCAAACTAACAAGCCACTGAAAAATTCGGGGCACTAGTGAATACATCTCAGTCAGCTGTTGCCAAACTCCACTGCCAAGAGGACAAAAAGATACTCCAATTCTATCTATACATACCTTCACTTTTTGAGGATAACTAGAAAATGCAATACTACAGCTTATAAAAGCCTTATTTATTTGTATATTCATTAAAAAATACTGTTGATCCTTCCCATAGGCCTGATACTGTCTTTACATTGGAATGCTGCAGTTTTTAGGAGACTTTGAACCATATTTACCCAGCGTTAAGGCCCTCCCACCATCAAAGACAAACATAGTGTCATTTTTCTTTACTATGATAAATTTAAACTAAATTAATAATCTCTTTTTTTTACTTTCCATTTGACAATAAGTGTTGTCTCTCAGTCAGCTGGTAGAGCCCTGGGAACAGTTTTATATAAAGTTAAACTCTGTGATAACCTTGGATTTCAAATTTCAGACTTAAACACAACTCTTTAATTCATGCGTGTGTCCAGTGTCTGACTATGCTTGTGGTGTTTCAGGAACACTGACGTTGTAATTCTGTACATCACAGAGCTATTAGGGCCTTCCTAGGGGTTAAGAAATTCACATCAGTCCTGGCTATGAGTGGAGATATAGGATGGGAGTCTTCAAACATCAGACCCAAATGTGAAATGTTGTGGCTTTGGACGTGGCTTGTAAAGATGTCTGATGATAGACTCACTCAGAAGTTTTTAATTGGGATACTTTCATTGTCTTCCCTTGGCCAGTGAGTTAAAATCTGTATTTTAAGATATTCGGGACATTAAGAGTACTATGTTTGTTATGCATGGGCAAAAATGGTCTGCTGATATATGGTGTGAACCAAAACTATGAACGAATTGTCTTATGAAGAATAGTTAAAATGCAGAGTCTTATGTTAAATGCAGTATCGCTGAAAAATGAAGATCCTTACATGTGCAGAAACACTCAGGAACTTTACCTTCAGCTGTAGACCTGCAGGCTTAATTCCACTCCAGAGGGGGACAGAGTATGCATGTTCTGCTACTTTGGGGAAAAAAAGAACGAGATTTTTTTTTTTAAATGTCCAATTTAAGGGGTTTACTTTAAAAAATATCTTTGATTAATGCTGACTTTTTTGGTTGGAGGGTTATATAAAACTAAGTTTTTGTGTCAGAAAAGGAGCCTTTGCAGTAGTAGTCTCTAAAGCCTGGGAGAAAAGGCAGAATGTATCATTTATTACTGTGCCCGGAAAAGATCATGCAACTTTGTAATTGCTTGTAATGAACTGATTATTTTGTAAAACACTGCAATGGTATTTCTGGTGTCTTATACACCCGTAAGGGTCGAGCCCCTTTTGCGCATGATATGCAAATTAAGTAAAATCAATCAATCAATTAGGGCTGGGCAATTAAAAGAAATAAAGATGAAACATGCCTTACTGCAATTTTCAAATCACAGAAGATGCATTAAGTCTCTTACCTGAAACATGTTTTAAAATATGTTATAATGTGTTATGATCTACACATCAGGCAAACCTTCAAGTGTCTTTTTTTTCAGTTTCAGTTTGCAAAAAAACTTTCCTTGTATTGTTTGCCTTGTTAAAAATGAGACATAAAATCATCATTCCTTTCAATCCAAAAGTTCATGCTGAATTTGGTGGAGTTCAAATAATTGCAATGACTTTTTTTTTAATTGTTCAGCCTTAGTTAAGTCTACCAAGTACTGTGTTTGTTATTATATTGAATGAGTAATTGCTCATTTGTCAAGAAATACATAAGATGAGGAACTTGGAATATAATCGCATGCTACATCACAATTCCAATAGTGGGTAAAAAGAAATCACAATTAGATTATTTTCTCAAATCGTTAAGACTTACGATCACATAATCAATCAATGAATCTCTTTACTTTGGCAGATGGTGATGACTACCTGACCGTGGCCCAGTCGTTGAAGAAAGAGTTTGACAGCCCGGAGATTTCAGACCTGAAGTTCCTGGTTGATGGGAAGTGTATCCATGTTCACAAAGCCCTTCTGAAAATCAGGTACAGAAATCAAGGATGCAACAAGCCAAACTCAAATGTTCATCTGGTGCTTTTAAAGTACTTCGAAAATTAATAGATGTTGGTAAAAAAAAAAAAAAAGCATTAAAAAGGGGTCTAGATGAAAGAAAACAACAACAGTTCCCATTCAGACACATGCAGTTTTTGGTACCTGCTTTTTATTTAGCTGTAAAATGTGAACCCTTAAAGCTATACTAGTTTGTCTTATTTGGTCTGGAATAAACAAATTCACTCATTTGGGTGCATAGTAACAAAAAACAAATGTATACATGACAAACCTTGTAAGGGAAACACTCGGTCTCTTTGATTTATTTTCAGGCAGACTACTTCTCCTTGCTGTCTGTCATTTTGGTCACATGAGTTTATTTCTCACATTCAGAGTGCTTTGTCATGAGTAATGATGGCGCCTGGTTAACCATACTGATATATTCAGGGTAACAGCAATGTACTTTAAAATCACAGAATTGTGTAAATGCTACTTATAAGAAAATATAATAAAAAGGAACTGTGCGGTTAAATGTGCAGCCACCATGAGTAAAAACACACTAAGCCAGCTCTATGATAATGAGGTATACATGCTGAAAGCTGTGCTGCCTATATTTAAACATCAGTGGGACAGTGTTTCCTCATCTTTCCTGTTAATGTCTCAGGGAAGCAAAGGCAGACCTATTGTTTTCCGCTTTTCTTTTTATAACCACACACAGACACAAAGTATCTGCATTCCAGCCCCCTGCTCTTTGCACTGTCAGTAGGACGGAGCCAGACTGTCTGCGACATTAACCTTCACATGCAAATGATGTGTTTAAGATGCACTCAGAATTAAACCGCCTGTTTTTTTAGCCACTTCCTGAGAAGAAATGTTGAAGGGACTGTGCTCAGAGGCAGCACGGATAAGCATTGGGGGAAAGTTAAAGGAAAAAGGTAATGAGTATTTATAATGCCCCTTAAGGGACAATTATGGAAGAAGTCTGAAGGCTACACTAGTCGGCAGAGTGCCTCTGTTTTGCTTCAGGAATGGACTAGAGTGAATCTTAAGTAAGTTCAGGAGAATAGATGAATATATTTTATCTTTACTTTGACACAATACTGTTGTAACATTCATGTGAGTTAAAGAAGACCCAAGGCTGTACACCTTTCTGATTTTATGTCTCGAATAGAAAGAGCACAAATTACATCAAAATCAAATCAGTTGAGAGTACACATGGTGGCAAACACTTGGGACACACTGTACTTACACAATAAGTGAATCTCAGCAGCACCCTTGTCAGTTTTGCCTTGACACCTCGAATCAAAAACCTTTTTGACTCTGAAGATACAGCGCGCACCTAAATGTTAGTCCTCTGCACCTGATTAAATAGCAAAAAGGGACTCATGTGCTCCATTTACTTTGGATTTGCCTGTGGGAAAGAACACAATGAAACCTAAAATTCTGTGCTAATATTTGTTAACTCTGTATGTACTCTATATCGGTGAGTATCCATATTTAAGTACTTGTATTTGTACGCGCTGTGGAAAAAAGGGGTGCCAGTGCATCTCTAGTCATTTGTGAAGATAAATTGAAAGAATCACCAGCCTATACGTGTCAAAACTTTGTTTACAATGTCCTACAAAGCCTCTGTTACTATTTTCCAATTAGAAAAAAGTGCAGAAAAAATTGCTTGGACTGTAAAAAAAGAAAATGACTACTCCTAATTACAGAGCTGCTGATTCGTACAGATTAATATTACCTGTAGATGTCTGTGGGTGCTGAAATATGATAAGGTAATTTGCCTTGGAATTTTTCTTTTCAAATTATAGACATAAGTTCTGGTTGCATGGGAATAGTATTACCTGTAAACCTCTGATGATTTATGAAATACCCCCCTGTCATCAGTGTTAGGTGTAAAGTCTCTGATGTACTTAAATCTAATGTCATTTATGAAGGAAAACATGAAGGTGCAGCATGGCTGCAACAATGAAAATGCACAATGAAGTTTTTATTTCTTAAGTTCATACAAACAAAACAATTTTTCTACAGATGACATTTCCTACATGTGTCTTATATAATCTTATATAACCAGAGTTTCCAGTAGATGGCATGTGCAATTTGAATGTTAAGTTACCCGATTCAAATTGTAAATCATGTTATCCATGAAATGTACAGCTTAATAATACTGATGTAAGATCAGACAGCTGCAAAGAGAAGCTGTGCATGTCAAGAGAGCAGCAGCAAGCACACGCACATTTAGAGAGTACATTTAAACAATCTTCTACACAGCCTTATTTACTTTTGATCAGAAAAAGGAGCAGAAAAAGTAAATGACAGACATGGTCAGTTCACACGGCATTAAAAAAACAGATATCCTGCAAGATTGTTGCAAATTACCAGGGGTCTTTGGGTAAAACTTATCCCATGCGAATGGGCTATGGTCTATTCACATGGGATTGAAACACAGACATCCTCTGTAATTGTCACAAATCCTCAGAGGTCCCCAGGTTGTAGTCATCCAATGTGAATAAGGCTTTAGAAGTAATGTTCAGCATTTCCACAGCAATAATAAACATGTTATACCAGTTTCAGGGGCTTTTTCATGGTGGCCGCCATGATAAGATACAATAGTTACAACTATGAAAATTAAGGATTTCTCTGGCTTTGAAAACTGTTTGAGATATTTGTGATAATGTAAGTATTCAGCTGGAAATGTCAGTTTTATAGGAGTAGTAATTTTTGAATTAATGTAGATATTTCAGTGCTTAAATTCTATACTTTAATTCTTGATTTTGACTAAATAATACCAGCACGCACCATGTGTATAGGCTAACATGTTCTAAGTCACTGCTGTGCTATCTTTAACTCTGTCATGTAAGTGGCCTGCTCCTCTCCTCCTCTCTCCAGGTGTGAACATTTCCGAGCGCTGCTGAATGAAACAGACGAAGACACCATAGAGATCCACCAGTTCTCATACTTGGTGTACCGGGCCTTTCTGGAGTATCTCTACACAGACACTATCAACCTGCCACCAGAGGATGCTATTGGTAAGCTCTCACAGGGACTACAGTGAGAGCACTGAGGCAAGCCTGTGCAGAAGTCCTGAACACCTGTGTGCTGTTCTTTTGTTTTCAGGGCTGCTAGACTTGGCCACGTTCTACCGAGAGACACGGCTGAAGAGGCTGTGCCAGGAAACCATCAAGAGGGGCATTTCTGAGGAGAACGCCATCACTCTGCTCTCTGCTGCTGTCAAGTATGAGGCGCGGGTAAGCTTATAGCCCTGGCACACAGTCAAACACCATGGTGGCGGGGGCCTTCTCAGTAGCTAGTCAGTTGTACTCCTCAGCACTCATCAGACAGACCTCTTCATTTTTAGGATCTGGAGGAGTTCTGCTTCAAGTTTTGTGTCAACCACCTCACAGCTGTCACACAGACCCAGGCCTTTGCAGACATGGACCACGATCTGCTCAAGAACTTCATTAGCAAAGCCAGCCGCTACGGGGCCTTCAAAAACTGACTAGAACGCCCCTGTGGGGATGGATGCAACACAGTAAGGGTTAAACTCACTGAGGTCCTGAGAGATGACCCTAGACCAAAGTAAACACCAGGCTGTTCAGCTCTTCAAAGGCTTTTCGCTGCGGATGTTAGCACTGGAGAGGCAAATGGTTTCAGGTTACGCCCTCTAACTGATGCTTCTGTGTTACTGGCCAAACACACAGTCTATGTTGGTGGTTATTGGGTTACATCACTCTGTCAGTCACTAGCAGACGCACAGAAGTTGAACAGAAAGATGTGCCACAGTCACTCTGTTTCTGTCAACTTTGTTACTCACAAACCACTCTCTCACTGATTTGTTTGTTTGTGCAAATGTACCAAACAGATGGAGGATAGCAGCTACTGTTACAATAACAACCAGCTCAGACAGAATGCCACAAAACGCAGAACACTTTTGATTTTATTGCAATAGATGCAGTTGGCATCAGGGGGAACTAGAAATGTCCCCATCTGCTTTGAGCTGAGATGCAGTAACGACCCAACATAGAACATTACAGCTTGTTAACATCAGCACTGGAGTGTAAAATCTGCGTAATTGCAGCGATGCAAGCTGGGGCAAATGATTCCTTACCCCCATGGGATGCCAACGATGCTGACTGTATCTGTTTAAGGCTCATTTCATGAAGGCATTATTAATTTTAACACATTGCCTGTTAGTGAAACAATTCATCAATGCCTGCATTAACCTGGAGTTCGCTGCATCTGTGAAGTCATAGGGCTGCTATGGTTTGACTTACTTTTGCAAAAAAACAACCCAGTTTTTTAAGTAGTGAATTATTTTTTTACTGTTATTGTCTTCTGTTACAATGACCATTAAGTAACGAAAATAGAAGTTTATTTCCTTTCTGTTTAGCTCAAACACACACTTAGGTATAATTTCACAAAACTACAGTATCATAATATGGTAGAATTAGATACCAAAGATATGAAAATGTAATAAAATTATAAACACAGTCACAATAAAGCTAAAGAAAGAGATCAGCCCGAAACAAGTCAGCAATGCATCCCTAAAGATTGTATTTTTTACTGTGACGCCTTCAATCTTTCTGCATTGAGAAGTATATTTTAAGGAAATAGAGAGCTGCAGAGATGACATATTTCTGTAGGCCCAGGAGTTAGCACTGCAAAGGTTCCATTAACAAAAAGCTTGTTGTTATTATCAATGAGTTTCTGCATTATTGATGACACTAAGCTCTGTGGTGAAAAACATCATGGCACTTATGGCCGTTTCAGACTGGTAGCATGGCAGTTGTGTGATACCTGTGTCATGGCTTGATTGTCTTTTCAGAGTGCATGCTATCATTTCAGGGCTTTCAGACTGCCTGCTTGACTGCCACATCTCACGTCGAGAATCTAGAGAAAAGGAAGCTTGTCTCTTTAGTCTCTTGGCTGAAATAGACAGGGACATGATAGTATATAGCATATTTATCTTGTTTTAGCATGACCAAATCAGAACAATATATTTGCAATTAGGGATACATGATATTATAAGCATGAAATCATTATTGACAGATATCAGCTTAAAACATGGCAGATATGAAAATTTTTACAATTTGACTGTGGTTAGCTTTGCTCTCAGTGTGCAGGAATTAAACACTAAACATGAAAAAAAAAGACGAAAAATAGAAGATTAGAATATGTGCACGCTCTTGTAGGGTATTTTAACCAGTATATACAAGCCTGTGTGCAATAATGGATGTAGCTGCGAGGTGTGCACAGGTTGCAAGAATAACATGAATTGTATAGATTCTATTAAAATGATAAAAAAATATGCAATAATATGGCAGTTATATGAGGTACATAAATACATTTAACATAACTGACAATAATTCGTGCAAATGTGCATGTGTTTCCACATCAGTAGAATATGTCACAGAAAGGATAAACGCATAATTTTTACATGTGGTTTGTGCTTTTCAAAGTAAAAGCCTGCTTTGGCATGCACGGGGAGAAACCGAACTCACCTTGTTTGCGAATAATTTCTTCATTCAGATTTTTATCTGGCTCAGTTATACAGTGAATCATTGATTCTGGAGGGAGAGAGATGTATTGAGGTAAAACTTGTGCAGACAGAGCAGTGATTGCATGAAAATGCAGCCGAAGTAACACTTAATGTATGTGCCTGCTATGAAAGCTGTGATGGCACAAGCTAAAGCTTGCACGTGCTGCAGCCGTCATGCAGCACCCAGTCTGAAACAGGTCTTCATCTTCATAAATGAACACTATTTTCAAATTCTTAGGCAGGGATGCTATTGGCAAAAGTAAAGAGCTGATGTTAGGCTATACAGAAACGACACCATCATCAACTGACTTCATGTCACCACCACAAAGCTTCTAACTTTAATGTTGCACTCATACCTCTTCTATAAAAAGCTTCATTCTCAGAGTCACAAATTTGAACATCTGAGTCAGAGTAGTTTAGGCTCAAAATACACCCTGAGTAATGGGTGGACTAGCTGAGTTGACATGTTTGGCATCATGACAGAACCCAGACAAACTTTGTAGTCCAAGTTAGCCGCTTAATAGCAGTAAATAAGACTGGAAAAGCTTCAAAATCTACAATTAGACACTTCCAGATGTATTTTATGTTGTAGAAAAGAAAAAAAATCTCTGTGTTTGTGTTTACCACAGGCCTTATTTTGATTATCTCACTGAAAACCCATTAAAAACCCCATAAAGTGTGCTAGTTTAGCTCAGTTGGTAGAGCAGATACCCATATACAGAGGCTGGAGTCCTGAACTCACTGGTTGTGGGATTGATTGTCAGTCAAAGCGCTGTTAAGTGCATTTCTTTCCTCACTCTCTCTCCCTGTATTTCCTGTTTTCCTATCTAAATAAAGGCAAACAATCCCAGTAGATCATCTAAAAAAACTCATAAGACACAAGACAATGGAACCAGAAGTGCTAACATGCTAATTCATTCCTGGGTTTAAGGACTAATCACTCACTGCAGTACTCTACATGTAAGCTGTCCTTTAGTTTTAGAAAACAGCACCTTGACACCTTTTTTTAACCAACAATTCTGTTTTATCTGAGCAGTGATGATATTTGTACTTTTTCATAACCTAATGTTTTATTTTTAGTTCTTCACATTTGCCATCCAGACATGTCACTGTTTAATGTTGGTGTTCACTAACATTTGCACTGTTTTAATGTAGGCAGTCCCTGCTGCCACCATCAGCTGAGTGATAGAAAATGATGGAGTTTGTTACTCTTAATGAGACGTTGGGACATCCTTTTGCGTGTTTACTTGACAGATTAACCCCGTCTGAGCAGCTGGTGTCTACTAACACAAGTGTTACATTGATTCCTGTGTAGCCTGTTGATGTTAAACTGTAAGTGCAGCTGATTATACAGTTGTGTCATTGCAGTTTGGAATGTTTACAAATGTTTGTTTGTTGTTTTTTTTTCTCCAATTGTTTATATGTTGGCAGCAATCTTGTGGTTCTTTTTACAAGCGTTTCTTTATATGTCTCCCTGGTGGCACCTTGTGTTAGTGAAATCGTGCTGGCTTAGCGTACTTGCCAACCAGCTGTGTTGAACTAAGCCCAAGTCTCATATAAGACCACGAGGTCTTTAAATGTAGTGACCAGAGGATTCCATATTAAATTCCTAAATGCATCCAAATAGGATGTAGCTAAATGCTTCTATTTTAACAAGCCAATTATTGTATTATTCTTTTTTCTTTTTTTTTTTGAACATTTTGATAATTACTACAAATGCCTGTGTTTTCATTTTGTACAGAAAATGCTGTAAGCTGCTAGCACTGGCGTTGATGGTAACATTTGATAATCTAAACTATATTAAAATCAATAACTACAACAATGTTGTCTCTGTGTCATTGCTGTTGGCATTGGTGGTGTCTTGTGCAACAATTGTTATGCAGTGGTGCAAGAATTGATGATTTAAGAACTTAAAAAGATATTTTATCCAATATTTACTGTTACAAGCTTTAACCATAAACTCTAAACTAGTTGGAAGTGTTTTACCTCCAGCTGCTCGGCAGCCATCAGGGGGCGATGTGCTGCACTTGAGATCTTTTCAAATGTGTATTTCAACTTCAGAGCCTATAAGGAACCAAAGGTAAATGCTGAGGCTTTCAAACCTTCCTTAAAAAATATTACCTTACCTTTCTTTTCAGTTTTAATGCATTTTTTTAAATATTACCCAAAAATATTGAATAAAAATGGCTGAAATGCCTGTGTAGTCAGTGAATAGCAAGAAGAACAAACCTGTAAGTAGCAGGTTTCATTTAATGCTTGTAATAATATTTGTGTTATGTAATGTACACTGGAAATGAAGACAATTCTTGGAACCATTTCAATGAAATGCAATCCCACACACGTTTTCACAATGTTATTGCCACAGCGATATGAGCTTTCACATTTAACACACTGAAAAAGTGCAGATCTTTCACAACAAACAGGCGTGCTTTATACCTCTCCATCCAACACTTAGCATTAGAATTGGTGATGTGAGGCTAGCATGTAGCTGCTCAGCTATGGAAACCCATTCCAGGAAGCTCCCATCGCACTTTTTGAGCTTACATTAATGACAGAGGAAGTTCAGAACTCTTATATGGAATCAGCAGAGTGTTCGCAACTTTTATGCATCATGCTCCTTAGCAGTTGTTGAGTCTTTTCTCTGATCACATAGTCTTCATCTTCATGGCTGAGTTGCTGTTGTTCCTAAACGCTTCCACTTTCTACTAAAACCACTTACAGTTGACATCCATCACAGTACCATGCTTGAAGTCTCAAAGCTCTTCAGAATGACTTACTTTCTATAGGCACTGTACCATTGACCACTATGTGGAGCTGCAGCACCAGGCAATTTAATTTTTTCCATCTCCTTAAAACAACATGTTTACGTTGCCTGTATTCTAAACTGTAGGGTTTTGTCTCTTTGGGCCCTGATACAGCACAGGGATACTACTCAAATTAATAAAACCAGGAAAGTCCACACTACATTACTTTAGTGATGTTTACATACAGGTATACAGGAGAACTGTCCTTACACCACAGCTAAAATGAAAGTCTACACAGGTACAGACAGTTTTATGTTTTTGTTTGTATTTGGCTGAACAACACTGTTGCTCGGGAAGTGACGGGCAAGAAATTCTTCATGATTAAGAATGATTAAGCACTCAATGATTGTATCAGTATCAGCAGTCACTGTGAGTCAGTGTGATGCCAGCTAGATGACAGTCATGATTTCACCATATTAACTCCATATTTAACAGCAGGATAAGGGTAAGTCTGTTTGGTACTATTGTGTTCCCTAAAGGCACAGTGGACCATCTAACTATCCCCCTTTGCTCCTCTGCGTTTTTTTCTCAGATGAGATTCTGCAGAAGTATCACCCAGGCTTGTCTCCTCAACAGTTAGAGCATCTAGTTGAACAGCAAGTTTCCTTCATTAAAAATAGAATAAAATAAAACTTGCTATAACACTTATTGATGATAACTGAGACTGTCAACTTCTCTATAGAGAACAGAAGTAAGATGAGGTGTGATGCCAACTGAAAGTTATGTCTAAACCTTCCTCAAGTCTCATATTAAAGTCCACCTTACTGTGTTCCTCTCAGTGCTAGAGGCCTTAAAAGTGTAGAATTTATAATGAGGGTGTCAGTCAAGTTGAAACAACATTAAATGAGTGAAGTTGTTTTAATGGCTGACACAAGTGCAACGGTTTAACAGGAGGAAGAGTAAACAGCTGCCAACGGTAACTGGCCCTCTGCTGAGTAACACCCCACAACTGAAATAAAACTGTAGTCTAATTATGGATTCATTTGGTCACAGTGCAGCTTTTTCACTTCCCCGTAAAGATATGGTGATGATGGTGTTTTGGTTAATTTTTTTCAGCACTGTGAGGACAGACACAGAGGTGACAGGTTTGTGTGGGACCATTCTTAGCCTAGCCTGCAGCCCGGCTCATTTGCCCCGCTTCCGCCTTCTCGCACAATGCCGTCTCTTCCTCCTCCTCCCCTGGCTGTAGGTATCGTGCTGATCTGCGTCCTTCTCCTTTCAGTCTCCAAGTCTCCATCAGGAAAGATGTAAACTCCCTGGGCACGCTTTCAGTTCTAGTGTAAGTGTAGGGCTTTGTTTTACTGCTAGTGATGGATCGCCGGGCTGCTGCGTTCGTACACGCCGCCCCATGCTATCTCAATAGGTAGCATTCAGTGGCATTCAGTGGCAGTGTTACTGGCAGTTTCTGTTAGCTTTTAAGCCAGCCAGGAGTTGTAGTTGAGACTGAGGTTTTTTTTTTTTTTTTTTTTTTTTTTCCACCTTTTCACCCAACCCTACTAACACAACCACATCCTATTGGCACAAAAAGTTTTGGCTGCAATAATAAGTCTCTTCTCTTTTTGAGTTTCAAGCTCCTGTATCTATGAAACCAGTAAACAAACATCAGTCTGCTTGTCTTTATTTCAGTAATAACTAAAATACCACTCTGCAGCTATTCAAGCATGCAGTTTAGCTCGTCTTACCCTCGGGACAAAATTAAAATCAGCGTTTAACAGCCTGCTTGCTCAAGATGACAGTTTGCAGTGAAGCATGATGAAGCTGGAAAGTGAAACCTTCTGCAGGGTTATTTCTAACCACTGGGAATTACTTAATTCATATAAACTGAGTTTAATCCAGAAAAGGGGAACGGCGGCCAGCTGGGGGTTTGAAATTCCAAACATGGAGTTTGGCCTGGTGGTTACAGGAAACTGGACGACCCTGTTCATGTTGGTTTTCAATGAAGCAGAGCTTAACTTAAGACTGGTGGTTTAGGGTGCATACCGTTTACTTACATGCAACACTGAGGGCTGATTTTAAGGCAAAGATACTGTAGGAAAGACTTTACATAAGCTACACAGGATCCAAAGTAAACATGTGGTGTGCATGCTTCTTCCACCTCAAGTCCTTCATTCAGTGTTTTACTCACTGTTTCAGGCATTGAAGTGCACAAATACAGTCACTCTGATCATTTTGAGCGATCTGGCGCCAATAAGAGTGACAAAGTTGTGAAGACGAGGCGACACTGAGTTAGTAAGAAATGTGGTCATTTTTCTGTACTACTGTACTTGTGGCGTGTGGCTGCAGTGGGGGAGGGAGAAATATTTGTGGGTGGGAAGTACTTGTTTAACACAGCAGTCAAAGGCTTTGAGATGATAAGATTATATGTGGGGGAGCACGGTGCCCTGTATAGACCCACTACAGCCTGCTTTTTCATGAGCTTTGAAATGTCAGGTCTCTGATTTAGTTTGTGTTTTATGTCAAATCAGACTGAGTGCAGCTGAACCATTTTTCAAAGAGAAGATGAGAGTAATATCTAAAGTTGACATCCTGACTGTCTTTGTAAGGCTCATGTCTGCATGAGGTGTTCATCAGTGAGAAGAAGAGTGAAAAAAAAACACCAGAATATCAACTCCACAGCCTGATGTAAATGTAAAATCTGTCATTTCAGTCACAAAAGTGGCCGATTGAATACCATGCCCTCCAACACTCACTGAGTAGGTGCATTGCAGTGTTAATTTAAATGACTACATTATTACTAAAGACGCTCTTTGACAACCTTTTTCCATGACGGCGAAGGACGATAAGCTAAAAAAAAGAGCTTTGGTAATAAAAACTCAGATGAGAAGATTATTTTTTGTCAAGGAGACTGAATGAGACCAACATGCAGACTTGTTAGCACTAGTCAGCACTCCTTTAAGGCCAACACATAGGCGGGTATTTTCAAGGGTTAGGGTTAGTATTATAATGATAGTGTTGCACACCAGTGACATCAGTCAGAGGAGAACCTGGCACACAGTGTGATGTTAGGAGCCTAAAACTCATCTAGATATAAATGCTGCAACAGAGTTACTGACAATCTTTAATCTGGAAGGTGTTTTCTTCTTGTCTGGGGTGTCATACATCCCAGCAGGCTTCATAAGGCCTGCAGGATGTTTTAAATAGATGGGGTGTTTAGAAAAAATGCTTTAAAATTTCATCAATTCAAAACATTTAGCATTTATTGGAGGTAAACTCCAGCAAACATATCAATCATATGCCATAACAAATGCACAGCAGGTTGTTCCCAGCCTTTTCTCTCTGTGTTGGCCCCAGATCACTTCCTCTCTGTAGTTCATTTCTGGACCAGTCCTGTCTGGCTGGTTTCACTTGATTGTTTGTGTGTTTGTGGACACCAGGACAACATTTGTGCCTCCTCTGTTTCCAAGGTGAACATGAATGAGCTGCAGGGCCTCTGGGTCTCTGTGAGGCTGTCTATGCTCCAGCATTTGTTAAGGATTTGCTCTACAGTTTTTATTTAAGCTGCTAGTATTACATGTTACAGAGATTTTTACACAGGACATGTTGGTGCTGAGAGGCATGGTGGAAAAGGTCATTGAAAAGTAGAAGTCAGAAAAAAATTCCAAGTCACCGAACATCCCCTGGAGTTCAATTAAATCCATCAACAAGAAATGGAAGGAATATGGCTCAAGTGTAAATCTGCCTAGATGAGGCCATCCTCACAAACAGAGTGACCGCGCAAGAAGGTGACTAGTGAGAGAGGCCACCAAAACACCGATGACAACTCTGAAGGAGTTACAAGCTTCAGCAGCTGAGATAGGTGAGACTCTGCATACAACAACTGTTGCCCTGGTTCTTCACCAGTCAAAGCTTTATGGGAGAGTGGCAAAGAGAAAACCACTGTTGAAGAAAACTCAGATTTAGTCTGGACTAAACTTCATCAAAAGGCATGTGGGAGACTCCATGGTCAAGAGCAGGGGTGTCCAAACTTTTTCCATCTGGGGCTGCATACAGAAATATATAAGGATGGTGGGGCCACTTTCATATACCTCACCTTGATATTAAAGTAAGTAAGGCCACTCTAATACTCTAATGTAGGTTAAGATATGCTTAGTGTTTGGGTATGCTTAAATGGCTAGTTTGTGGCTGACGAGGCAAATTGCCAATCATTTTTAAGGATTTTGAGGAGGACAATCAGATTTCAGGGGGTCCTGGTCCACACTGTACGACTGCATTGTTTACAACGCACGACTATCGTGCACGAGTTGTGTGCTCACACTGTACAATCTGACGTTCGTGCACGACGTCAGTGCTCACACTGTGCAACTGAAGTCAGGACGGACTGTGACAGAAACCCACGGAGTTTCCTTTTTAAAAAGACTCACACACTCAGGGTCAAGTGTCTCTCCAGTCATTTTCCCTCTCTCTTCCCCCTATATCTCTTGCTCTCTCTCGCTCTCTCTCCCAATACCGCTATCTCTACCCAACACACACAAACAGCATCACCTCTGTGTCAGCTGCAGGTCTGTGGATAGGAATATTTCCTGTTTATTTCCTATATCATAGCGGAGGTCCATCAGAAAGCCATTCCAGCTGTTGTCATTGTAATTTAGGACGTTGTCTGACTGTTTACAAAGGAAAACAATCCCCCAAAGTTGTTTATCCTGCTTGCATTTCTGCTCTCACTGTAAAGTGTCTGGAGTCGTATGACCAAAATATCAAACATGCCAGAAATCCCCCTGACCAGTCAGGAGCAGGTCGTTAAGTTGTAGTCAGGCTGTGGTCGGCCATTGTACCCCCCCCGTACACAGCATGACAAACAACCCCCAATCCGACTGAAAGTAGACCTGACTTCAGTGAGTCGTGCAACTTTAAATTCATGGCTGAATCGCAGGAAAATCACACAGTGTACACCCGGCTTAAGAAGAATGATATAGTCTAGCAGAAGCTTCATGCTCTGTTGACGGCCATATTTCATTTAACAAGTTTTTGGGGGGGAAATAAAAAATGGGCCACAGGCCGCCATAGTTTGGACACCCCTGGTCAAGAGGAAGACAGTTATTGGGTCTAATGAGACTATTTTTGCCATCACACAAGACACCAAGCACTACACATCAATGCTAACACTATAACGCATGGTGGTTGCAGCATCATGCTGTTGGGGTGTTTCTAAGCAGCTGGCCCTAATTATAAAATAAGTAAAAGCCATATTATATTGACCGTGATTGATTTATAAAATTAATAAAAGGGTAAAACATTCAAGGGGGGCTTTTTACTGGCACTGTAATATGGGAAGTTACTGTTTTTGCTGGTCTCATTTGCTTTCCAGCTCAGAAGAAGGCATCTGTATTTATTTCAATCTATTTCATAACCTTTTAAAAAATCCTCACAGGAGTTTCAAGATATTGTTAAATACTTGAGTTTATTTTATTTTAGCAATTTAGACTGCTCTTATATTTTTAAAGGTAATAAGCACAGTAACTGAACACAGTCAGACTACTTAACTGTTGTTAATTAAAACTCAGTATACAGAAACATTAATTTAAACTACGGCTCCACGTCTCTGCAATGTATCACAGACACACTTTTTAAAATATTCTTTTTGACCCTATTGGTTGAATGTTTTTGTCGTATCCTGCCACCTTCCATTGATGATCATTACACAACATCATTATGTCACCTTCTATCCCTCTCATGCCTTCTCTCCTGTATTTTTAAACCTTCAGTCTTGGCCTTGGGGCTTCCAGACAGTTTCCTGGCATTGTAAGAAATTTAACAGTCCAGGGATTTCAGGCACATGTTTTTGTTTAGCGACCACATAGTTGCATGTGAAGAGCTTGTTTTTATGTGCTGGATGGAACTATTTTGCGAGTCAAAGACAATAGTACAGGTTTTTCTATGTTCTCGAACATTTCACTCTAGCCTTGATGCTGTTTATTTTGTGGTGAACTGACAAAGAGAGGCACCAGGCCGTTAAACACCCACTGTCTCTTTGATTCTCGCCAAGATTTTCCTTCATTTGTTTGGCTATTGTTGGTAGTTCTCTGAAGTCCAAAATGAACCATCTCTACCTCAGTGTCATGTTTCTAAACTAGAGCCCACATGTTTGTATGACTGGAGTCAGCTCCTAAGGAGGAAATATTATCCTAACCAATACAAAAGCAACCAAACAAGTGGTCTAATATTGGTGTGGTTTGTTCAGATGGGACTACAGAGCGCAGCTTTGGCTGAAACACAAATCTTTTATCTCCCACTCGAACCATTTATTTACTGATGGGAAACCCTTGCAGGTATTCTATCTGATACAGTGACTCACTCAAACCCTTCTCAGCTGATCAGACTAATTATTTATAAATGTAACATTCCTCCTTACTAAGACACTTCAGTCCCAACAAAAGCCTCAATGTTTTAGCTGACTGCCAAGAGGCGACTTTCTGCTACAGGACAACTTGATCGCTCCATAAAGAACAGACGAAGGAGAAAGCTGTGGGTTTGGACTGACAGTCTGTGAATAGAGAAAGCTTTCTGTTCTGTCTACTTTCAGAAGAAAACGCTGTTCTTCTTTAGCCAGGCTGTCGCCCACACAGGCCGTCAAAAAACAAGGAGACATTTCAATTTTCCTGTTGGTCCCCTCAGACCTGTGGAGGCTGTCACCTCAGGCTCATGCTTTGTTTAAGAGAACTTCTCAGGCACTTTGACCTCCTGTCGTTATTAACATCTGACTGATAAAGAGGAAAACTAATCAGGTTACATTCCATTTAAATACAGTGTCATCCTGAGTATTTCCTCTTTTTCTCATGAAATGCTGTAGAAGAGGAAGAGCTTAAACACAGTAAAGTGGGACTAACAAAAGGTAAACATACCCCATCAAAAGACATGTGGGCAAAGTTAAACACAGAAAAGACAACGGTAAAATGTACTTAAAGAACTTTTAAGTGTTCAGAGAACTTGTTTCACTGAGGAAGACTTAGTTTAATCATGCACAGCCATCCATAGAGTTTAGGGGAGAGCTTTCTCAGGGCCAGCCGAATATGTGATAACCGTATTTTATTTTTAACCTGAATAATAAACATTCATATCATAGCAACAAAAAATGTTATTTATCAGCCTTATTGAAGATGCAAAACACTTACATTACAACAGAAAGGGAAGCAATAACAATATGGATGGGAACATTGAGACCAGAAAATAAAGTAGAAAAAAACTGCTACAACTTTGTTGGGAAAATAATTAAATAATTGCCAAAATAGGTAGTAAAATGTTAAAAGTGGAAGAAGAAAAAGTGGCAGAACTTGGATTTAAAGTGTAAACAAAAGGTCTGAGAATGGATTGAAAAGTGGCAGAAAAATAGGTTAAGAGGGGAAAATGAGCTAAAAGTTTTAAAAAGAGCAAATAAAAGGGGATAAAACTGACAAAATGAGTTAAGAGTGACAAAAAAAGAGTTACAAGAGGCAGAAAGTGTTGAAATGGGTTAAAAGAGGCAAAACGTGGTCAAAATGTATTAAAAGTGGTAAAAATGGGCTAAAACTGGTCAAAAGTAGCAAAAATGGGAAAACTGGTGAAAAGAAGGGATGAATGATAATGGATTTTTGCCGATATTCAATATGCCGATATTTACATATTCATTTTAGCTGATACTGATATTCAAATATTTTTTACATGACTAAAAATTCAGTCCTTTGAACACAATATAAAGTCTGAGGATTAAAAAAGAAACAAACTAAACCATTTGGAAAGTAATATCAGACATCAGGATGACAGAAAATGTATAAGAAACCTTAAAAACATTGGTGGAAAAATAATAAAATAATTTCCAAATGATGCAAAAATTCTTTTAGCACTTTTAATAAGTGCTAAAAGAAAAAGCGGCAAAACTTGATTTAAAGTGTAAAACTAAAATGGAGGCAAAATGGGCTAAAAGTGGCAAAAAGAGTGTAAAACTGATTTAAAAGTGGCAAAAAATTGGATAAAAGTAGTAAGAGGTGTCAAAAGTGATTCAAAAGTGGCAATAGTAGGCTAAAAGTGGCAAAAGGTTGGCTTACATGGGTAAGTGATGAAAATGGTTAAAAAGGGCAAAAAGTGGTGAAAATTAGGGCTGCAACAAATGATTATTTTTTATGTTGACTAATCTGGTGATTATTTTTACGATTGGTCGACTAATCGTGGCTATTTGGCATACTATTTTGGATCCCCGTTTTACCTTGCCTTCTTATGCATGCACACCTGTGAAAACTTAATGGTTTAGCAAATTGACATAACATGTCGAGTTGCTACATCGTCAAGGTTTGTTTTTCCTCTAACATAAAAGTATTGAACTGATAACTAAAGTAAATTGCACACTAAATAGCGTTACTGAAAAAAACATTACCCTAACAAATATCAAAGATGGTTTTCCAACTGATTAACATACGGCACCAACGTTATAAGTAGGCTACTGGAATTAATCCTCATGCCTGAAACACAAAGGGCTCAGTAACTAAATGCAAAAGATCTAAAAGATATTCATGCAACTTGCAAACTTGCCCACTTGTGGTATTTAAAGACACGGCAGCTACAGTGTGTTTATGTTTTCAGGTGTTCATGCATTGCCGTAGTGCTGCCATGGTATGAGAGTTTGACTTGACACAGTTTGCAGTTGACTTGTTTCACCAGTTTGTTCTCTGTAAAATGTTCCCAAACTTTAGAAGCTCTGGGTTGGCTTTTTGGTGTGTTCTCCGTGCTTCCCGCCATGCTTAACTTCTTCTTCTCAGTTTCTGTGAATAATGTAAACAGTGGGAGCGATACTGCCCCCAAAACAATAATACGACGCGTCGACACTTGAATTCCTGCGTCGACAAATTTTTATAGTCGACACAAACAATTATGTCGACGAATCATTGCAGCCCGAGTGAAAATGAATGAAAAGTGGCAAAACTTGGCAAAAAGAGGTTTGAAGTAAAACGGTGGTTACAGGGGTTATAAGAGGCAAAAAAAAGTGGCAAAAATGGCACCAGCATGGTGCATAAAAGCCAATAAAATACAAAGTGTGTAAAAACAAATATTTTAAAGACACAAAGAGTAGACAATCATAAAGTCAGTAAAGCTCTCCGGTAAAAATATGTTTTTAAAAGTGACTAAAAAGAAAGCACAGAGTCAGCTGATCTGATTTCCTCTGGCAGGTCATTCAAGAGCTTCAGGCTGAATGATAAAAGACCTGAGCATCTTAATGTGTGTGTAGGAGAATAGGGAATTAAAAAGTCAGTGATAAAGCTGCGACAGAGACCCCTAAGTGCTTTAAAACTGATACCAAAACTTACAGGCAGCCAATGTAAAAATGCTTAAACAAGCGTAGTGTGCTGGCCCTTATTTCTGGTTAAAATCCTGGCAGCTGAGTTCTGCACCATCTGAAATCTGTCCAGGGATATTAATGTCTTATTACTTGGTCTGTTAAGATTAATCTCATTCATTGGGATTAATTAATGGCATGCTTTATTGTCCCTTTCAACACACTTTGGTTAGGCCAATGCAGCCTCTCCCTGCAGCCACATTGATGTAAAATAAGTCCACTGCTGCTCCTTAATGTCTCATTTCAGCTTAAAATCCTCACAGACAGCTCAGTGGACAAGTCAAAAGTCATCTGCATCTTGTGTTATCCACCATATTCCTAGCCCCCATGACCTCAAACAGGATAACATTATTATATCTCTGACCTCTACTAGAGAGTACAAAGTGATGACATTACCTCAGATAACCTAGAGAAGCATATTTAGCTTACTTTATTAGCTTTATATTAGTATGAAAAGAGACGATTACCTTTTGTTAAAGGAGTTTGGACATCACCTTCAGATAAATTCCTAGTTTGCGTGGGGTTGCTGAAATTCTTATTTCACCAACTAATCCCTCTTAAAATGTGGGAATTATATTGATAAAACCATCCATGACTCAAGTTGCCATCTGTTCAGATGGGTAAATGTCAAGTTTTGTATTAAGAATTAATGACAAATTAATATTGAAATAATCACATCCCCAATGCACTTAGACAGTGAACGGCATGTTGAAAACACTGTTGTGGGAGACATATTAAACTTTGTCACAATATAAGTACCACGAACATGGCAGGTAGGACTACTGAGCATTAAGGAAAATCTCATTTAAAAGTTTCAGCTCATATTGATTTAACAAAAATGAAGCAGTATTCATCACAGCCAATATTTATTTCAGAACAACCACTGTTGACGCTAAATCACTTTAGTAAGACCTTGAAAGAATTGCATTTTGCTATTATTGTTACTGTATGGGGAGTTCGACCCACATTCATAGCTACATTGCCCCCCCCCCCAGGAATAATGTGGTATCCACCTTATTTACTTGCTAACAGCTGACAATACAAACAATGTGAACTGCTGTACTAGATTACATGTATTTAACGTACAGTGCTTAACAAATTTATTAGACCACCTGTCATATTTGTCTCAGAGACCATCCAGCATCATGAAGTGCTTTAATACAGACTCTTTCATTTTTAGTGAGCTCTCCACATTTTACTATTTTGAACAGGAATGAGGAATTTAAAACTAAATTCACCTTTTTATTTCCAAATTTGAGCTGGCTCACTGGGAAGTCAGAAATTAATCAGGCATAACCTTCAACCACTAAAACTAATTTTTCTCTTCAGGAATGCAAGTAAATAACTATAATTTGACATATTAATCAAGAAATAATAATGTGCTTTACTATTTTTTCAGTTTTTTTGTAAATAAGTAAATTTGAAAATTCATGGATAACAATAATAATTATATTTTAGCATTAAAAATATCATTTTGGTTAAAGAGCTTCTACATAGTGGTATATTAACCATTGCAGAAACCTAAAAAATGATTTTGGTAATTACCAATGCTGTTAATTTAGGGCCGCTGTGGCATAAACCTTACTTTGGGTGGTGGTCTAATAAATTTGTTAAGCATTGTACTTCGGCTTTAGCACCAGAAGTTTCACCCATATTCAGATTTACAGTAGCAGAATAAGGTGGATAAAACATTTATTTTTTGATTTTTCTTTTATTACCGTTTCAGTCCATAACAAGTTCCTTTTTCTGTAGTTAAGTTCATGCTAAAATCTTCTTTATACATATAAAAGATAAATAAAATGAACAAATAATCAAGATAAACTATAGAGTTTTTGAGATTAATCACGATTAAAAATCTTCATCTTTCCATAGTTATTGAATGATGAAAATTAGAGTTTTGTTTTGACAAATTCTGTCATAGTGCAGAGTTGTTTTGGTGGATTCCTCCTTTAACTGTAGCAGCAGACAAAGGAGTAGGAGGAGTTGGATGGGAGTCAGTAGGAGGGGTTACTACAGCTGCTCTCCCTCCCACTCAAAGTACAAAAACTGTCTGTGATACCGGCACAAAGGAGAACTAGAGCTGTCTGAGCATAATGTGTGCTGAGTCAAAGCTCGTGAGGCTGTCAGAGAGAGAAACAAACTGAGGAAACAGACAGAGAAGTAGAAACTGGGTGATTCCGTTTAGGAACAGAGAAGGAAAGGAGCGGGGAGCCCAGAGAACAGACCCTGGGGACAAACACTCACTCTGTGACACACGGGCTGAGAGCACGAGCTCCACTCCAGCCAGCTTCTGTGGAGCGTCTGAGAAGAAGTCTGGTGGTTTGTGGGGAGGACTAATGACAACGTTGCTGGTGTGGGAAAGGGATCTGCCATGCGGGCGTCTCTCAGACGGACCTGAGTGGATATGTCATCACTCCTTCTGTGGACTCAGCACAGGATTTCATGAGTGAAAGGAGACACGTTTGATTAATCTGAGTAAGTAACACTCAGCCTGCAACTTGTTGGGACTCAGCCTGGTCGGAGACAGGGCAGGGGGAGGGGAGGACACTCCAGCCTGGATCTCTGTCCCATGGGAGGGGTCCTTTCAACATGAGGTAACCCTTAAATCACAACATCAAGAAAGAGAGGGAATGATGTGGACCATGTGCTGCAGTGCTCTCTTACACGGACAGCTGTCTTAAAAGAAAGCTTTGTGCTGATGGCCTGATTTACAGAGTGTCTTTCAATGCATCTCTCTCTGATTAACTTTCCATTCATGGCGAATTAACTGTTCCAGGAAGCCCTTTCATTATAAAGATTTTACACAAAAGACCTCCTCACCCCCCTTTCTTTGTCTCTCAGAATGTACAACAACACCATTCTGACTGATGCAGCAAACAACTCCACCTGCATCAAGAATGATGGCTTCAAGTACCCGCTGTACAGTACGGTGTTCAGCATTGTGTTTGTGGTGGGGCTCATCACCAACGTGGTGGCCATCTACATCTTCACATGCTCTCTAAAACTGAGGAATGAAACCACCACTTACATGATGAACCTTGTTCTGTCTGACCTGCTGTTTGTCTTCACGCTCCCTCTGAGGGTTTTCTACTTCATCAACCAGAACTGGCCATTCGGGAGCGTGCTCTGCAAGTTCTCCGTCTCGCTCTTCTACACCAACATGTATGGCAGCATCCTCTTCCTCACCTGCATCAGCGTGGATCGTTTTCTAGCCATCGTGCACCCTTTCCGCTCCAGAGCAATTAGGACCAAAAGGAATGCACGGATAGTTTGTGCCGCAGTCTGGGTGTTGGTGCTCTCGGGGAGTCTGCCCACAGGGTTTTTACTGGAGACCACTTCACAAAGCAACAACAACTCTAACGCCACTTTCTGCTTTGAGAACTTCTCCTCCAAACAGTGGCGGTCTCACCTCTCCAAGGTGGTGATCTTCATAGAAACTGTGGGCTTCATCATCCCGCTTCTGCTCAACGTCTGCTGCTCCATCATGGTGCTGCAGACCCTGCGGCGTCCGCAGACCATCAGCCGGGGAGGGAAGCTGAACAAAGCAAAGATCCTACGCATGATAATCGTGCATCTCTTTATTTTTTGCTTTTGCTTCATCCCTTACAATGTAAACCTTGTTTTCTATTCCCTGGTGCGCACCAAAACTCTAAAAGGATGCTTTGTGGAGTCAGTGGTCCGAACCATATACCCTATAGCTTTGTGCATTGCTGTTTCCAACTGCTGCTTTGACCCCATTATTTACTACTTCACCTCAGAGACCATCCAGAACTCCATCAAGAGGAAGTCTCAGGTCAACCGTTCGTATGACGTCAAGTTCTCCGAGGCCCTGCAGTCAGAAACCAGCTCTAACCTGCAGTGCAGTCTGAGGAATCTCAAAGCTAAAGTCTTCCACAGTGAGTCCTCAGTGTGACACTGTTATTGCTACGCTTGACATGAAAGATGCCGAAATCCTTCCGTGGAAAACAAACCTCTCTGAGACAATGGGAATGGATTTTCTGGAGTGCTCCGTGGAGCACCTGCCAAAGAAGTATTATCCTCATCTCAGGGCTGAATGTTAGAGCCTGTCGATGACGGCCCCACTCTGCAGTATTAATGCAACATGACCCTTTGTTCACATCTGTGGATCTGTTCTTACTACTTACTAATTTCCCTTTCCTGTGGAATATACTGTAATTGTGTTAAGCACAATTATTCTGCCAGTGACCTGGAAGGGAATGTGATCACTGAACAGCAGGACGTCTGTGATATATTCAATGCTACATGTGCCTGTATCTGTACATTTCTGTGGTAAGTTGTGGTGCTAACTTTAGAGTAGTATCTATTAAATTAACGTTATATCAAGCTTTAGACTGTACAGGGCTCTGCTGTTTTTTTAAATTGTGACTCCTTGTCTTCACAGACCATTAAATGCACTGACACAGACTTTAACTTACTGCACTCATGCTACAGTAATGAATAAAAGTCATGTACTGTCTAAAACAACAACGCACCATGAACCTTTGTCTATTTAATCTCCTCACTCTGGAATTAGGGCTGGGAAAATTGAGTTTTTAGATATACTGACATATTTTCAGATGTCATCATGGCTAAGGCAGGAATGTTTATGTATATGCAGTGCTGTGCAAAAGACTTTGGCCAACATAGATTTGTTGTTTTAGCACCTGTTTTCATAATTCTTTATGCCAATTTCCTAGATGCAACCATGTTGTTTGTAGCCATGATCCCCACTGCTAGTGTTGTGAGATAAACAGCTAATGAAATGCTCACAGGCATAGAGTGACATCCACTGAGTTCAAACAGGAATATTATAGTTAGTTCAGGATCATATGGACTGAGAAGAAATAAAAGATTGCCAAAATTTAAACATGAACTCTGTGAAGTGATGATATGATCAAGAAGCCTAATGTGACGTACCAAAGAGGAAAACTTGGGACAGTCTCCCTAAGAGAGCTCAAGATGTGCCAAATCAAAAGGGAAGTCTCACTCAGTGCCGATTTTAGCCAGAGAACTTTAACAACATTGTGTTTCAGTTTAAATTAAGTGTACGTACAGTATGTATCTTATAAAAGAGGTAACTGAGTAATTGAAATGTATTAACTCTGCTAAAACCAAAAATCTAGTGATGGTTCAAGACTTTTGCACAGTACTGTAAATATCTTAAGAAAAATCTAATGATTTTTAAACCTTTTTGAATCTCCAGCAACAGAAATAGAGGTGCTTGACGCCCAATATTGTGCTTTTTATTGTTTTTGTTCACAAAAGTTGCAGCCTGCACAAATACACTGCCAACATTTGGAAAAGTGGGTGGAAGAAAAGGCCGCCCATAAATGGGAGAAAGGCTAAAGCTTTGACAGGGGTCTGACTGCAGACTTTGCATCTCTGACAGCCACACTCATGGGCCCTTCATCTAAAACAGCAAATATCTCAGAACAGAAGTGCCGTAAACATCATACTACCAGTTTTACTTTTTTTTTAATTCAACTTTATTCATAAACAAATGCTAGTAGCTACATTCATGAAATAACCACACTGCAAATGTTACAGACTAAGTGACAGGATTTATTTATGTAGAGACCCATTTAGAAGTAGAGACATGGCTGGTGGCTTGATATACTTTCTTTAGCTTTAGCTAAAATTAACAAAGCTACACTAGCTACATAACATTACAACACAAGCCAATTTAGCTAAGTTAGATTTGAAAGCTTCTGGGGCTCAGAGTTCTGGAGGGGCTCATGGAGGTAAGCAAAGACACAGTCCATCCTAAATCTAGGCAATGATTACCTTTTATTTTAAACCTAAATACTAGGGGTGTAACAGTTCACGGGGGTCTTGGTTTGGATCATACCTCAGTTTTGGGGTTGCAGTTCAGTAAAGGTTCGGTTAATAAAGCGTAATGTCCTGGATTTATAATTTATTTCTTTGTGCTTTGCTTTGTCAGCTTCCTCGTCTTCATTGGTTGTTTAATAGCAGTTAGCAAACAAAATCATTATTCCCACCTAGATTGTAAAGTAAATACTGTCCCATTTGTTTGCTCTTTTAATGCTGACTATGTGCACTGAAACGTGACCCCTGTTCTGGAAAGGGTTGACAAATAACCATTAGCTATTACTCATTTAAACTTCAAACAAATACAGATTTTAGATGTGTTAGCTAGTGTTGCCTGTTCCTCCTGCCCCTTCATCTTCAAATAGTATGAGCCTTGATTTTGTAATGTTGTTGTGGGTGGGCCCCTTGGTCCAGGACAGTAATGTCTGTGTGTATAGCACACAGATTAGACTAAGATCTGCAAAATTTTTGTTTCAGTCTAGTGCAAAGCTGATTGGGGCCAAGCCTAGGAGGCAAATGCATGTGGCTAGTGCTAGCACCAGTGCTACAGTTATAAAATGGCATTTGGGGAGAGTTAATTTACCAGGACTGAAGGGTTCAACCATTTCTGTGGCCTAGCTTAAGTGGAAGTCACTTTTCTGAAATATTGCCAATTTGTTCCAAGCTCATTAAGTTCCCTCTACTTATTGATATTTCTGTATTTTTTAAGTTGAATTGTATAAGAGACAGTGACATTTTCCTCCAGTGATTTCAGGGTGTGTTGCTGGTCGTACCAGCAGGTAATCTAGGCTGTACAGCTTAACAGATGGGTACAGTTTCTCCATGCAGTTTATCAGACTTTAGGTTCAAATGGGCCAAGAAACAATGTTGGCTCAAATGCATGCTCTCTCAAACTTTTTTTAAGTGTTGTATTTTTTTTTTTTTTTACCCAGAAAGCCTCTGTGTTTGGCACTACTTTACCATGCAACATTCGGCTGCGTTTTCTTCCACCACTGGGTATTGTCACTTCCTGATCAGCTGTTTGGACATGTGGGCTTCAAAAGAGACAACAACAACATCTAAGCTAAAACAGAACTAAAAGAATGTTTTATAATGGAGATTTGACCATTTGAAACCCATAGCAAAGACAACTCTGAGGACACCAGTTAACATAAATATTGCCATTGTTTTTATTTCAAATTGCACAGTTTGTAAGAGGTTTTGTTTTTTTTTTTTGCGTTTCTTGAACATCAAAAACAAAAAAAAGCCCATTATTGGGTTTCTGGGACTTCTATATCTGTTGCTATAGTATCAAAAAAGTTTCAACATTGATTTTTACCCAGCTCTTCATTTGGTATTGTGGCAACTATTTATTGTTTTCACAGAAAACAGCGACAAGATAGGTGTCATATTACACCATTAAACTAGAAAGTAACTAGATATGACTTTTAGTTCATATTGCCCAGGCCTAGCTGGAATTTTTGCACTTTTTGGTCTTAACTAAAGAAAAAAGTGAGTTGATTACGTGTTTATCTACATTGTGAAGCATCATGAGAACACTCCACAAGCAGGAATGACTTCCCAACATTAAAATGCTAAATCTCCTCTCCAATGTTTATTTTTCCTACATGCAAATGCAAAGGTGCAGAAGTGGAAGTAGAAAGTCTGAGGAGTCTGTCTGACTCCCCCTGGGGAGTGTCAGCTTCCTGTGTGGCAACCAGAGCTGGAGGAGAGGAAGTATTTATTAAGGGCAACTGACAAACACAGCGCTCACATTTTCAGGCAAACATTCAGTAGACAGGAATGTAAATGCTGTATGAAGCGGTGAGCTGTAACTCTTCTGTATATCATAATGATGTCTGCTTGAACATAAAGGTGATGCACGAGAGAGGATATAAAGCCATGCTGTCTCTTTTGTTTAACTTAACTCAGATAGGAATTTCATTTTATCATCCCGTTTCCTCCTCCACGAGAACATGGTGTTTTTAATATGATCACAGAGCAGGCTGCTCCTTTACTGCAGAACAGTACAGTCAGTACAGCTACACAATAAATCAGGATGCCTTTGATCAACAAAGGGTTACTACTCAAACAGTCACATGGCTTCAACAAATAATGCACCTTCCTAATGCGATTATAAGTTTTGAAATAGTCTAATAAAGTGAAAGTCCTTGAAAAAGCAGATGTTTGAGATGTTTGTCCTGCTGTGGACAAATTTACAAGTGATCTGCCATGAGTGTGGAGTGAACGCAGCGTGAGACTGAATAACATGAAGCACATGGTGCTCTAACTTTATTGACATAGCCTGAAGGTCAGTCAGCGGCCCTTTATTCATACCGCACCTATAACTCTGCTTCTGAGGCCATGTGAGCCAGCCAAGGACGGGGTTAAAGACCCGGCTGTTGTGAAAACAAACAAGAACAATTTGACACTCGGGCACTTTTAGTTTTAAGCCTTCTATAAGTTGCATCTCTGTCTGGACGGCTACCTCTCATTTTGGAGATATCACTGATCATGAAGGAGGCAGACGATGTGTATTCAGGGGTATATTTAGCTGTTATCTGATCAGATGTTCATGGCTGTTGTCATGTAGGTCAAAGATCAGGGCAGAGGTAGAAAACACACAGATAATCAATCATCATGTAGAGTTTTAACTCCAGCAGACATGAGGCTTTTTAATAAAGGAAGTATGTTTATTGCATAATACCTCTCATCAGAATATGACTGAGTCTCTTCCTCATTTAACTGATAAAACTTCTTCGAGTCACTGTCTTGTTCCTGTTTTACATAAGCATATTGCCAAATACCACCTCATGAGTATGCATATACTCTAAAGTATGATAGTTTTATGGGCTCTCTTTCTGGTTCAGGAATGAGAGCTGTCACGTGAGCCCAGCAGGCTCCTCTGCATACACAACAGTTATCTAATCAGCTTGACCTCCTCTTCTCAGCAGGTTGCAGGGTGAGAAAACACAGACGCCACACTGTTTGCCATCACATACGTTCTGTGGTGCAACACTCTGCTAATGTCAGATAGCAGCGTGCAGCAAAGTGAACAAGTACAGTACAAGACGGGCTGAGGGTCTGGGAATCTTTGCAGTGTTATTATTAAAGAAGGTCATCAACAACAAGACTGAGTATTTCCATATAGTCATAATGAATGAAACCACTGCCACGGGGGTTTCTGACTAAGTCATCAAGCCTGCACAGCCAGAAATCCCCTCTTTATACTCTCCATGGAAAGGATTCTCAATAAGTGATACGTTCAACAGTTAAAATAAAGCAGGGGGAGGTTTTTAGCCATAAACTCTTCTTACACATGCACAATAAATCAGAATAGAGGTTATCTATAAATTCCACAAACTCCAAGTGTGTCATGTTTTCTCAAGCAGTTTTCTCCAACTGATGGCAAACACCCTCACCTACTTGATGCACTTCTGTAGCGATATACCGTGGATCACAGCCCTGACCAGCTGGAAATGTAAGTTTGCAAGAGACCTATGAATTGTGGAATGTGTTTAAACTGCTTCCACCATGGGTGAGTACATTAGGAACTTAAAAGTTGTATGTTTTCCTGAAATTACCTGTGATTTCATATAAATCCTGTAGTTTTCCACCTACATCCATGGCATTGTTACCTCTGTGAACCTCTGACCGACTGATGACCTGCTTGCACCACAGGACGGGACGACTAAGAGATTTACAGTCATGAGTCCTTGCATTGTGTTGTATTTTGAAATTGACCAGACCAGATGCTCTGTACGTTCTCAATCAGCTCTATGGGGACTGATGCATTTGAAAATGTCCTCAGATAAAAGCAGACTTGGTGCGCATCTAGGGAAGTGGAACAAAAATGCATTTCTGGACTGTAGAGCCTATGGTGAAATTGCAGATTAAATAGAAAGGGAGCCATTTGCTCTGGAGTGTGCTTCACATGAGAAAACTGCACTGACAGAGTATGTGGAATTTGGGGGTTAGCGATACAACTATATGTCCACAGGGGGCACCAGAATCCACACAAATCAAAAACTCCCAGAGGAGCTTTAAAGTCACATGCATTTTACTGTGATTAACTACCACACTAAATTTAACTAATGAAAATAATCACTAAGTATCACTAAGCTACAACATTAAGTTGTAAAATCATTCCTGGGATGCTATGGATATGTTCCAATTTTGAAATTTGGGGAAGTTACACTAAAGGAATAAACAGCTATCAAAACTGCAGACTGTAGTATTTTCCCTTGTGGTGACTCATGACCAGGCATGAAAAATGCAGATGCCAAATTTCTCCATCCTTTTATTTGGTTGTTGAACAACAAGGGGGTGGGATTATGTTGAGATGCTTTACCCAGGACAGTTCTGTTTTCAGGCTTTGTGTCCAGTGTCCCAACAAAAGTCCATAAGACGCCAATATGTCCTGTTTTTCCAACAACCCAGGGAAACATCAACACTTTCTCTGTCTCAGTCTGTATATCTACATATCGCTGATGTTGCCAAGACAGCTGCTACTTGACCTACAATATAACATATCTATCGTGCCGCACACTCTGAATCTGCTGCATAACATCAGGTGGACTAGCAGTCATGCTAAGATGGAGGTCAGCTTAGAGCTCCAGGAGAATAAAAACTTTTTTTTCTGGTAATGAATACACTGCATTTTGTACACAATTCAAGGTTATGTTTTCAACATATTTAGCACACAACTTCATCTTAACTAGCACATATCGATGCACACAAGCTGGAAACAACCCTGTGATGATCCACGTGAGGCAAACTCCTGTAACATGTAACTTACACAGGCTGCACAGGTGGAAATATTTGCAAAAATTCAGAAGCTACAGTAGGCAAAGATTATACCTGGTTTTAAAACTGATTTTTGAAGACTTCACATTTTTGTGTTTTATGTTTTAGTTCAAGTTATAATAGCCACATTAATTTTTAGGCACACTTTGTCTTGTAAATCAACAACAATATTATTATTATTATCATTATCATTAACACATAAAGTATGAATAGAGAACACAAGAATGGATTGCACCAGATTAAGGCTGAGAGAATACATGTTATGACTACAATGTAATTACTTTTTTATGGGCAAAATTGTCTTTTTCTGTTTTAATAGACTAAAACTATAAAGGATAGAAATGGCTACTGCATGACTTAAACTAAAAGGCACTTCAATGTAAAGACTAAATTTAAAATAGCTGTCAAATTAACACTGCTCTACATGGACCCTAAGTGACCATTAATGTTTGTCCTGTCCTCGCTATGAGTAGCCGGTGTTCAAAGCTAGACAGGCAGCTAACACCTTAAAAATTCTCCAAGAACTGAACTTTTCTTGTCATTTATTGAGGAATTCCTTTGAATGATATGAATTCTTTATCTTTTTTGTAAAACTACAATAAACTACAAGTTACGCACTGCTTTAAGAATAATAAACACAGAAAACAAGGTACAGTCAATAACCATAAATACCAAACTCAAAGTGCTAAGTCATGCTGCTAACTTACAGCTCTACTTGTTGACAGCTCTGCTAGCTTACAGCTGTGCTAGCTTACAGCTCTGCTAGCTAACAGCTCTGCTAGCTAACAGCTCTGCTAGCTTACAGCTCTGTTAGCTAACAGCTCTGCTAGCTTACAGCTCTGCTCGCTAACAGCTCTGCTAGCTTACAGCTCTGCTTGCTAACAGCTCTGCTAGCATACAGCTCTGCTAGCTAACAGCTCTGCTAGCCGACAGCTCTGCTAGCTTACAGCTGTGCTAGCTTACAGCTCTGCTAGCTAACAGCTCTGCTAGCCGACAGCTCTGCTAGCTTACAGCTGTGCTAGCTTACAGCTCTGCTAGCTAACAGCTCTGCTAGCTAACAGCTCTGCTAGCTTACAGCTCTGCTAGCTAACAGCTCTGCTAGCTTACAGCTCTGCTAGCATATAGCTCTACGCACTGACAGCTCTGCTAGCTTACAGCTCTGTTAGCTAACAGCTCTGCTAACTTACAGTTCTGCTAGCCGACAGCTCTGCTAGCTTACAGCTGTGCTAGCTTACAGCTCTGCTAGCTAACAGCTCTGCTAGCTAACAGCTCTGCTAGCTTACAGCTCTGTTAGCTAACAGCTCTGCTAGCTTACAGCTCTGTTAGCTAACAGCTCTGCTAGCTTACAGCTCTGCTCGCTAACAGCTCTGCTAGCTTACAGCTCTGCTTGCTAACAGCTCTGCTAGCATACAGCTCTGCTAGCTAACAGCTCTGCAAATATTTGCACAGTTCAGAAGCTTACAGCTGTGCTAGATTACAGCCTGCTAGCTAACAGCCTGCTAGCCGACAGCTCTGCTAGCTTACAGCTGTGCTAGCTACATGTTCTGCTAGTTCAACAGCTCTGCTAGCTAACAGCTCTGCTAGCTTACAGCCTGCTAGCTAACAGCTCTGCTAGCTTACAGCTGCTAGCATATAGCTTACGCACTGACAGCTCTGCTAGCTTACAGCTCTGTTAGCTAACAGCCTGCTAGCTTACAGCCTGCTAGCAAACAGCTCTGCTCGCTAACAGTTCTGCTAACTTACAGTTCTGCTAGCCGACAGCTCTGCTAGCTTACAGCTCTGCTAGCTTACAGCTCTGCTAGCTAACAGCTCTGCTAGCTAACAGCTCTGCTAGCTTACAGCTCTGCTAGCTAACAGCTCTGCTAGCTTACAGCTCTGCTAGCTAACAGCTCACTTAGCTTACAGCTCTGTTAGCATATAGCCCTTCTCACTGACAGCTCTGCTAGCTTACAGCTCTGTAAGCTAACAGCTCTGCTAGCTTACAGCTCTGTTAGCTTACATCTCTACTAGCATACAGCTCTGCTAGCATACAGCTCGGCTACCTAACAGCTCTGCTAGCCTACAGCTCACTTAGCTTACAGCTCTGCTAGCTGACAGCTCTAATTGCTGACAGCTCTGCTAGCATACAGCTCTGCTAGCATACAGCTCTGCTAGCATACAGCTCTGCTACCTAACAGCTCTGCTAGCCGACAGCTCTGCTAGCTTACAGCTGTGCTAGCTTACAGCTCTGCTAGCATATAGCTCTACGCACTGACAGCTCTGCTAGCTTACAGCTCTGTTAGCTAACAGCTCTGCTAGCTTACAGCTCTGCTCGCTAACAGCTCTGCTAGCATACAGCTCTGCTAGCTAACAGCTCTGCTAGCCGACAGCTCTGCTAGCTTACAGCTGTGCTAGCTTACAGCTCTGCTAGCTAACAGCTCTGCTAGCTAACAGCTCTGCTAGCTTACAGCTCTGCTAGCTAACAGCTCTGCTAGCTAACAGCTCTGCTAGCTTACAGCTCTGCTAGCTAACAGCTCACTTAGCTTACAGCTCTGCTAGCATATAGCCCTTCTCACTGACAGCTCTGCTAGCTTACAGCTCTGTAAGCTAACAGCTCTGCTAGCTTACAGCTCTGTTAGCTTACATCTCTACTAGCATACAGCTCTGCTAGCATACAGCTCTGCTACCTAACAGCTCTGCTACCTAACAGCTCTGCTAGCCTACAGCTCTGCTAGCTTACAGCTGTGCTAGCTTACAGCTCTGCTAGCTAACAGCTCACTTAGCTTACAGCTCTGCTAGCTGACAGCTCTGCTAGCTAACAGCTCTGCTAGCATACAGCTCTGCTAGCTAACAGCTCTGCTAGCCGACAGCTCTGCTAGCTTACAGCTGTGCTAGCTTACAGCTCTGCTAGCTAACAGCTCTGCTAGCTAACAGCTCTGCTAGCTTACAGCTCTGCTAGCTAACAGCTCTGCTAGCTAACAGCTCTGCTAGCTTACAGCTCTGCTAGCTAACAGCTCACTTAGCTTACAGCTCTGCTAGCATATAGCCCTTCTCACTGACAGCTCTGCTAGCTTACAGCTCTGTAAGCTAACAGCTCTGCTAGCTTACAGCTCTGTTAGCTTACATCTCTACTAGCATACAGCTCTGCTAGCATACAGCTCTGCTACCTAACAGCTCTGCTAGCCTACAGCTCACTTAGCTTACAGCTCTGCTAGCTGACAGCTCTGCTAGCATACAGCTCTGCTAGCTAACAGCTCTGCTAGCTAACAGCTCTGCTAGCTAACAGCTCACTTAGCTTACAGCTCTGCTAGCTGACAGCTCTGCTAGCATACAGCTCTGCTAGCTAACAGCTCTGCTAGCATACAGCTCACTTAGTTAGCTTACAGCTTGGACTCTGCTAACTACAAATATACTGCCAAAAATATAAAGCACAAACTTAAACATGAACCTCTACCTCTACTACTACCTTAAAAAAATACAATACTCACAGACCAATAGTGTCCAAGGTAAAGATAAAAGATAATCCTTCAGAAGGTGGTTTAACTGCTCTCTGCCCTCACATGGAAATTAACAAGCACATGATCAATGATCCTTTTTCAACCAGGAGGGGACAGTATAAAAATTAAACTGAACTTACTTTACAAAGACAGAGCAATGCTGCTAAGATTTCACAGATGAAATTATTTTTATTACACAACACCAATTCCAAAAAAATTTGGAGCGCTATCATGTAAAATGTTAGTGAAAACAGAATGCAGTGATTTGCAAATCTTATAAACCCATATTTTAATCACAATAGAACATCCACAAGATATTACATGTTGATACTGACACATTTTACCATTTCATGAAAATGTGAGCTTATTTTGAATTTGATGGCAACAACACATCACAAAAAAGCAGGGACGGGGCAACAAAAAGCCAGAAAAGTGTGTGGTACCAATGAAAAACAGCTGGAGGAGCATTTCGCAACTAATAAGGGTAACAGGTCAGTATGAATGGGTATAAAGGAGCATTTTAAAGGTACAGAGTCCCTCAGAAGTAAAGATGGGTAGAGGTTCACCAATCTGTGAGAAACTGCATCTAAAAACTGTGGGACAATTTTAGAAAAATGTTCCTTTACTTAAAATTGCAAAGACTTTGAATATCCCATTATCTGTGGTACATAATATCATCAAAAGATTCAGAGAATGTCTGTGTGCAAGGGACAAGGTCAAAGGTCAGTATGCTCATGATCTTTGGCTCACAGGGGACACTGCATTAAAAACAGGCATGATTCTGTGCTGGAAATCACTGTGTGGGCCCCAGAACACTTCCAGAAATAATTGTCAATACAGTTCATTGTGCCATCCACAAATGACGGTTAAAGCTGTATCACACAAAGAAGAAGCCATACTTGAAATGCTATGGTATTCTCTGGGCCAAAGCTAAAATGAACTGAGGCAAAATGGAAAACTGTTCCGTGGTCAGATGAATCAAAATTTTAAATTCTTTATTGGAAACAATGTGGACAAAAAAGGAGAGACACCATCCAGCTTGTTATCAGCGCACAGTTCAAAAGCCTGCATCTCTGATGGTATGTGGTTGCATTATTGTCTATGGAGTGGGCAGCTTACACGTCTGGAAAGGCACTATCAATGCTGAAAAGTAGATAGAGGTTTCGGGGCAACATAGGCTTCTGTCCAGATAACATCTCTTTTAGGGAAGGCCTTGCATATTTCAGCAAGACAATGCTAAACCACATCATCATTTTATTATACAAAAATGCACCTCTCATTAATTAGATTTTTAAAAAATTCCCCAGAGATTCACCTAAAAAATGAGTGATTTTTAAGAGACTCTGGGGTCACACCAAAACATTTTGGTGTTGAAGCATCATCCCTTAGGGTCATCCCAGTCAGTACCATCCTCAGAGTCTTACTGGAGACAAAAACAAGCTCATCTCTGGTCTGTTACTTATAGCTGTAGGTCCCCCTGTGCTAAATCCAGCATGTTTTCTCCACTGAACCTCTTAATGGCTGCTTTGAAGTGCTGTCAGTCCCATCTGACTGCAGATCCTCTGGTGTGTTGAGAACTCGTGTCATGAGTAATTTCTGCTGGGGCATTAACAGGGACCTCAGCGTGCGTGTGCTTTCAGGAAAGAGGAGCTTCTGCAGGGTTGAGGGTCTTTGTCCTCAGATTCACTCCACAGCTCGTGATCACATGACAGGGGAAGTGCTTGTCCCATTAAATGGATGTGTGTGGGGGGGGGAGGGGGTCTGCAGAGGATAATCAACCATTTTCCCTGCATGACTCACAGGATGAATTTAGGAGGAAATGGCCATTATTACCCTGATATGGCTTCTGTCCATTTAGATTTCTGCACCATTTTCCCACAATTAAAGCAGAATCACATTCCTCATCTCTGTGTTTTATAGTCCCACCTTGGTTTGGAGGTAAACAGATACTATTTTCACTCTATAAAAATTTAGGAATCCTC
The DNA here is from genome assembly GCF_018320785.1 of Cheilinus undulatus. Classification (NCBI taxonomy): domain Eukaryota; kingdom Metazoa; phylum Chordata; class Actinopteri; order Labriformes; family Labridae; genus Cheilinus; species Cheilinus undulatus. Next base: position 43,023,354 of record NC_054866.1, on the reverse strand, counting down.
TCGGGGGGCTGATTTTGTGCTTACAAGACAACTTTCCTGTCTGGCAGTAAAAATGCACAATGCAGGAGACAGAACATTACATTAAGTGATCATTAGTCAGGATGTTGTCTTACAAAAAGAAGGATCTGGATTGTCTTAGCACAACAGGCTGGCTCTCTAAAATCAGACACAGCACTGAACTAATAAGCAGTGCAGGAATGAGCTAAGCGTCTGCGAGGAGGGAGGTAGGCTAAATAACTGCACCCACCACTCACATATAATCCTCCTTAACTCCCTGTCGCCTCAGTCCACAAACAGGCCTTATCAATCCCTGGAGGAGTTATTTGACCAGATCAGCTTTTTGGTTACATAACATCTCAGGAATGAAATGGAAAGCATAAACAGAATGTTGATAAAACACTCCCTTCATCTGGGTGCCGTTTTGTTTACAAAAACATTCAAAGTTCACGCTGGTCTCGGCGAGGTTTCCACAAAGCAGGCAGGAAATGAAAATGGGACACTTCTCGAGCACATTTCGCAAAGAGAGTGTTCACAATGCTCATCATTCTTCTCTTTATTGACTGGATGAGTCTTTACCTTTAGGCAAGAATTAAGAGGCTGTTTGTGTGTGAACTGTGGAGGAGGCATGTGTCACCGAAGACTTGGAGCACCAACGTTTCCAGTGACATTTCACAAGTCAGACATGAGATGACTGATGGAGAGAAAAGTGGCAGACAGACAGAACATGTATGTCTATGCAAGGTTTAGTGGGCAACGTTGGTTACCCAGAGGGCCACACTGATTTTACTGTCAGTGCCAAAGGGCCAAATTGTTAAAGATTGTCGTATGTTCTCATTTAACCCCTGTGATTACTGATAATTCAATGAAAATAAGAATATGTTGCTGCCATGATCAAATTTTTATAGCATTAACATTTTTAAACCTTAGTGCAAATTACCTTTGTTAATTTGATGAGATAAACACAGAAGTAAAATCAATCTCAAGCTGCATTTTCAGTGTAGTGACCATAATGTTGTTTTGATTTTTTGATTACAATCTTTCTTTTAGATATGTATCATTCATTGTGATGTGTGCTGCTGACCTCTTGGCCAGGTCATCCCTGTAAAAGAGATCTCAGCCTCAGTGAGTCTTTATCTAGTTAAATAAAGGTTTAATAAAATAAATATTTACTCGATATTTTACTTGCATATTTTGAATTTATCTTAAGGTGAATTTGATGAATTTAGTGTTTTAAAAAAAAAAATATTTTACAGAAACACTTGCAGCAGTGGTGTGCGGGGGGGGGACTGTTGAAAAACATCGGGCTAAAGTGCCCTCTTAGGAGGCAAAATGCACATGTTAAAGTGCCTTCTTGGGAGGCAAAATGCGCATTAAAGTGCCCTCTTGGGAGGCAAAATGCACGTATTAAAGTGCCCTCTTGGGAGGCAAAACGCGCATTAAAGTGCCCTCTTGGGAGGCAAAATGCGCTGAAGTGCCCTCTTGGGAGGCAAAACACGTGCTGAAGTGCCCTCTTGGGAGGCAAAATGCGCTGAAGTGCCCTCTTAGGAGGCAAAATGCACATGTTAAAGTGCCTTCTTGGGAGGCAAAATGCGCATTAAAGTGCCCTCTTGGGAGGCAAAATGCACGTATTAAAGTGCCCTCTTGGGAGGCAAAACGCGCATTAAAGTGCCCTCTTGGGAGGCAAAACGCATGCTGAAGTGCCCTCTTGGGAGGCAAAATGCGCTGAAGTGCCCTCTTGGGAGGCAAAACGCATGCTGAAGTGCCCTCTTGGGAGGCAAAATGCGCTGAAGTGCCCTCTTGGGAGGCAAAACACACGCTAAAGTGCCCTTTTGGGAGGCAAAACGCGCACTAAAGTGCCCTCTTGGGAGGCTGTCTAGTTAGTCTGTTTTAAGGCTATATAATGTGCCATTTTTACAACATATAAACATGTCTAAAGAGCCCTCGAAAACATGCAAAACTTAGTGCCCTTTTCAGTGGCGAGAACGTGCTGTACGGGCCCTTTTTTTTTCTTTTTGCCCCTTCCCTTGAAAAAGTCTGTGCACGCTACTGACTTGCAGCCAATTAAATCTAATAAAGAGGAAAAACAGAAAAGAAAAAATGTAATTAGGAAACTTGCACAAAAAAAATCAGGAAAAAAATCTAAAATTGAAATAAAATAAGATAAAAATGAAAACATTAAAATAAATTACTAAGAGAAATAGAATAAAAATCACCATCAATCAATCAAAACTGAAAAAATCAGAACATTTAAATAAATGAGTAAAAAATAGATAAGATTGAAATTGAAATAAAATTAAAATAAGAAAATTTTAAAATTATTTTAAAAATGTTTTGAAAAGAAAACACAAGAAATTAAGAAGTTAATAAAGAAATTCATTTTCAAATCAAATTAAAAAATAAAAATAATATTAAAAACCAATTACAATGAATAATTGAATAAAAATAGAATAAAATAAATATCAATAAAATATAAACATTGAGAAAAAAAAATCCAAAGGAATCTGAAACAAGTGTCTGATTCTTTTATCAAATCGTAAAAACTAAATGGGCCTGTCCCAGATCTGTTGCATTATCACTAGCCCCTTGGTCAACCTGTCCTTGCCAGGACAGTCTTGTAAAAGAGATACTTAAACACGTTGAGGTTTTTTCCTGGTTAAATAAAATTAAATACATTGAAAAAACATACCTCCAGAGTCTGGCTCCAATCCACTTGGGAGTAGCTTTAAAAATAAAATGTTGCAGGTCTCATCACTGGCTTTACACACTGGCATTATTGCTTTAGTCCAATGAGCCCACCCACATTAATATTACACAATAAAAGCATACAATTTTAAGAAAATTAGGTTTACATTTGTAACCAGCAAAAATGAATAGTGTTTATATTTTGTTGATGAATGAGTAATAATGGGTGAAAGAATTTAAGTAAAAGGTTATCACTGCTATTTTGGATGGACTGTGTCTTTGCTAACAACCATAAGCTCCTCCATGACTTTGGGCCCCAGAAACTTTATCCTTTATCCCCCTTATGGGCAGCCTTGGTGGTGATGATAATAAATATCATTTATTTATACTTTATCTGCAGATATTTACATGTGGCCCCCCAGGCCATCAGTTACCCACCACTGGTATAGTGTCACTTATGTCACTTTTGTTTATTCATGTGTACTCTGAATATTTCCATGGACTTAAGTGTCCTGGTTTTGCTTAGGTTTGTTGAGTATTCTATTTTGTTTTGGCCATGTAAACATCGTACTGCATTCCCGTGTCCTGATTTTCACTAAACCTTATTTCTCGGCCTGGAGAGCTCTGAGTGAAAACAGGATACTGCAGCATGAATACATCTCACCCTATTTTTCTGTTACAACTGCCGATCTCAGGCACGGTCTGGGCAAAGTGACACATCAGCAAAACAAACATGGTGACAGCAGAGAGAGACTCTTTCTCCTGGAGCAACAAACCACAGAGTCTAACCACCAACAACTGTTTTCAGAGGAAGACAGCCTCATTTATCAAGTGCTGCTTCATTTTAAAAAAACAAACATCAAACTTAATGTTGTTAAAAGCTGTTATTTACAAGTTATATTTCCTTAAATGTCAGACTTTCTGGTACCTGTTACTTACTTTGTGGTTGTACAAAAACCAGACAGAGTTTGATATTATCAACTGTGTTTTAGAAAAGTAGTTCCCTGTCTGTCAGGAATGATTTACTCACCTGTACAGGGATATCAGTAAAAACACGTAAAAAGGGGTCCTAGTTTGTGAAATAATAAGAGCATCCACAAACTAAAATGCATGATCATATTTTTCAACATACCCATGTTAATATTTATGTTGAGCTTTGAATAAGTTTGTTTAGAAATAGACAATGGTGAGGCATGTTAGCCAGGGGTGTAGCTTGGAATTTTGGGCCCCCAGAAAGAAAATAATACAGGGCCCCCCTTAGCTGGCCAGCCAAGAAAAAATTTGGAGTAGTTTTACGAATATATATCTATTCTATTATATTTTTGAACAGTAATTGATTAATAGAAATGAGCATTATTTTTCACTATGGTTAAATTGAATTTATTTTTATTATTCCCAAAGTATGAGCTATAAATAAGCCAATATTGTTTGTTTTCTACCGTTGGCGACTTCAAATTTTAAAGGTAATTTGGAAATGGCTTACCTTTTCTATCTTTGGATGACATTAATTTCAACATACAATACACCATAAGCCACCCGCTAGCAACATGGCAAATGATGCTCAAAAATAAGACCCAGCTGTATACTGAAGTTAGAGAAATGTAAAGGCTCTGACTTGGCTGTGTGTCTGCTTTAAAAAATCTACAGTCATGTCTCACCCTTTTAAGAACACATAATCGTCCATAGTCCTGTGTAAAAACTGATACAGAGCTGATAAAAGTTAGATAAATATACTTGTGCATATTATCTAAGGCAGTTTCTTCAGACTTGCCCTCTCATTCCATAGTAGAAGACAGCAGAAAAATGTCATCTTGTTAAGGGTGTGGCAGATGATGTTCAAACATTTTATCACTGAATCTCTTCAAAGAATTTTTTTTAATTTATCATTTCCTTTATGCAGATTTAGATGATCTAATATTGGCCATCTTTCCTCCTCCCCCTGCCTGTGTGCTGCTGGTGGCACACTCTTTCAGTAAATATACTCTAGTGGATTCAAAAGCTTCTAAGAAGTTCAGACGTCTTTCACTGTCACATTCTCCCTGATTGTTTCGTTACGCCACTGGAAGAAGCTTTCTTGTGCACGTGCTCGCTTTCTGTGAAAACTGAATCACGTGGAAAAAACCACAATGTTTTAGGCTAAAAAAATCTATGCTAAAAAAAGAGGAAGGAAGACTGAAATGTATGCGTATGGGAAATTGTGTGAGAAGTGAGGAGAAGCAACTTGATCAGATTATTATTATGTAGTGTATAAAGAGACATGAATAACCAGGTCTTTATGTGCTGTTCTCTTATTTGATCAAACCTGGGATAAGGCACATACTGTACCTGTGTAAACTCACTGAGACTGTCTTGTTAATCTACGGTTAATTCATGTGTGCATGCATACCCGCTGGCTTTGAAGCACTCTCTAAATGTGGTTCAGGGGAGATCAGTCGCTCCTTTTTCCCGTTCGTTTGTGTCTGTTAGGACGCATGAGGTAATTATTGTAGATGTTGTAATACCTCAGAAGAATCTGTGGTTTCCTGTAAGTCAGCACAGCCACAAGTCCCAGCATGAAATTGCATTTGTAGGAAGGAGAGTCTACAATTCTAAATAAATCCATTAGTTAAACCAAGCTGGGAATCCCCACACTCACTCTCACTCGCACCCTTACACACTGACTGTAACATTTAAGTTTAGAAGTTGACAGATTTATTTCCCAGAGAAAATCTTGTGTCCTTATGTGTACACTGCAGATTATCTCTACTTACAAAACAAACACATGTGATACAACAACACAGGGTATAATCCGTCTTGACTTTATTCAAAGTGTTTCAGCCTGACCAAACACATTATTACAGTCTGTTTGAGGAAGAAAAACAGACATGATTAGCTGTGTTCTGCCTGATGGGACAGGTTTGGGCTTTCCTTCAGCTGGGACTCCTGAGGATTTAAACAAAGTCTGACCAGCCAGTGTGAACACATTAATCCTCTTCTGTAGCTACTGCCTGTAAGCAGAGAGAGCAGCGCTGATGTGTCTGACAGTCTCCTGAGGGAAAGAAGAAGTCTGTGGGTCAAACCCCAAATCAGCCGCATGCCCTACATGTCAGGTTAAAGGGCTCATGTCACAAGTTATCACATTCAACACATGACAAATGTGCTTTTAAACAGGGTGTGCTTATGGAATAAACTTCTGAATTAAAAAATAGTATTATTACATTCCATGTCTAAACGCTCACTGACCACTTTATTAGATGTACCTGTGCAACTGTTTGTCAGTGCAAATATCTAATCAGCCTACAGCATGAAAGCAACCATTGCATTTGTTCAGTGTGATCTACTATCCAAACCGAGCCTTGGTGTGGGGAAACAAATGTGATTTTGTTTGGTTGGCTGGTAAGATATTTTCTTGACTAAGCTGTTTAACAGGTATACCTAATAAAGTGGTCAGGTTGTCTTTAGATTTGTGTTGTTGGACTTCGAATGTTGGAGAAGTCAAATTTATTTATTTATTTTTTTTATCAATTAGATGTGAAAGGAATACTAAAAAAATATAAGTTAAGATCATTTTAGAGTTGCACATTTAAACTTTTCATGCCTTTTTATCAGATCTCCTGTGAGGACTTATCAGTTTCTTCAATTCTGGCACCCCTTGTGTATAAAAGAGTATCTCTTTACTCAGTTTTTTCCTTTTCATGTGTAAGTAATGTTTTCTTTTTTTACATTGGTATGTTGTTTTCTGTTCGTTTTAAGTCACCTAACTTAACATGAATCATTGTCCAGGTATATGTAATTAAAAGCTATTTCTATATTATAGTGTTTTTCACCTATCCTGCAGCAGAGTTACAGACATTAAAAACAATTACACAGGGATGACCAGCCTTGTTGCTAACTGTTCTGTTTGCTTTTGTTATTAATTTCAGTCTTCATGACTTTTTGAATACTTCTAACAGCAGCTTTAACTTGAGCAATACAATACAAATGATACTCTGCTGTACCATACAAAACAATTCACTACTGTAGATGTGATGTGAGTGCAATATGATGCTCTGGATTCAATATATGACGATGATTATATCACACATTATCATACCATATGGTACGATATGGTATGATATGATATGATATGATATGATATGATATGATATGATATACTACAAATGATGAATCAGTAATTCAACCATCAAGACGAAAAAATATGACATGGCACAATATGACACTAAATAATGATATGATACTATATGATCCAATACAATATGCTACAATACAATACAATACAATATGATGTGATATCATATGATATTAAACAACAACAAATTTATTAGACCTCCAGGTGGTCTAATAAATTTGTTAAGCACTGTACAATATGCTACTATACTATACAATACTATATGATAACATATGATGTGATGATACTATACAGTATGATATGATACCATAAGATAAGATTCTATATGATGCGATACAATAAGAGTCTCTATGATACGATATGATACTTTTACAATACAATTTGATATGACAAGATATGATACTATACTCTAGAGTCTAGATGAAATATGATACAACACGATACATAATTAGACACCAAATATACCAGATACAATACAATAGTAACGTTATGTTTCGCAACTATATGGTCAATATAAGATATGATGCAATATGATAACAATACACTAGATAAGGTACAATCCATTACCACCTACAACACATTAGAAATGACACTAGAAATGATGCAGACCAACACTACGGATACAGTATGATTTACTAAATACACAATGCACAATGCAACATGTTTCACTTGATACACTAGGAGCAATGCGAGACAAGATAAGATCTTATGAAACGGTATGTCAAGACATGCTTTACTTCCTGGGGAAATTCATCCATTTCCTGAGAGGGGTGTGGTCAGGGGTGGAGTCAGACAGCTAATAATCATTTAAAGCCACAGACAGAAACGGCTCGTTCTGAGCAGGGCTGAAACAGAGGAGTTTTTAGACATACAAAAATCCTATACTGGAGTGTTTTAACAGCAACAAACTTCACAGGCATGTTCTGGGGACCTATGAAAACAATATAAACTTGTCTTATAGGGGGTAAAATATGTCCCCTTTAAAAGTAATGATAATGAAAGAAGATTGGAAAATAAGATAAATGTGCTAAGAGAAAAGGGGAGATAAAAGTAAAAAGGTGAGAAAACACCCCGACGTTATTGCATCCATACAGATTAAGAAACATGTTTTAAAATGTTAATTAATGTAGGAACATATGATGTTTTTAAACCTGTTCAGTTCAGACTTTGTTTCATCTGGCAGATGGTAAAAGTTCATCCTCAGATGATGTTGGACGGGTCAGACAATACTCTGTGTGCTTGGCTGAGAACAGAGTGTTCATATATAGACTGTAGGGAGAGGCTTTCAGTCCTCCCCATGACCTTCATGACACTCTTCACCACACTCCTTAGCTGGGCTGGTTCCTCAGCTGTGTGTTCACTGTCCACAGCTGAGGACAGATGTCAAAGAAATACATCACACTGAGGTCTGAAATGTGGAGAAACTTCAGAGCTGATCTGCTGAACTCTTACTGGAGACCAGACCCCACCTATCAAGTTTTATTCAGCGGCTCCACTAAGCACCTGGCAGGATTAGTGATACCCGGGTGGAGCACAGTTTCATAAACAAATGCCCATGGCAGCCTCCCCGGCACAGCCACACATAAAAGCTGACGCTTACAGGTCAGCCTCGAGGTCAGCGTGTTCCCCATGAGGAATTTCTACAGAGCCTCTCAGACCACACAATACTCTCCCTCTCCTCCTCAGCAGATTTCTGTCTCCTTTAACCACACAAAATCACTTTCTCAATCCCCAGTGAGAGGTCCTCTACAGACTCTGATCCAAAACATACAGCCTTTCTCTACATTCTACATTTCTCTATTTTGTTTCCTTTTCACAATTTTCAATTCAAGGGATGTTCCTCCCCAAGAAGAATATGTTACATCCTGCTCCAACTTAAAGATGGCACTAAAAAAATGACCTCCACATCCTTTTGACCCTTGCTCTTGTAGGGGACGCCTAATTTATTGACACTCTAGCCTCAGGGTGTGAAGGACACGGCTCATTGATACCCCTGAGGTTATCTGCATCTCCTAGAGAGAACACACAATTAGCCTCATGTAACACGAAGATAAGAGAACGACCATTCCCCTGCAAGCAGAGGAACCATCCAGGAAAAAATCCTATCCAATGATCATTGATGCTATTCCAACCTTATTTCTTTCATACAGCATTAAGGAGACACTAGTTTTAAGTGAAAACTTAGATTTATTTCACTTTTGCTCATTTTTTGTCACTACACAATTACATCCTACTAATCAAATCACAGCTGATAGTAAAATAATTCCATTGAACTTAGATAAAACAAGATTTTGCAAAAAAAAAAAGAAAAAAAAAAGAAAACTAACTAAAACTGTTTCCTTTGCAAACAAAACTAAAACTAGACCCTGAGCATACATGTGAAAATTGAAGCAAATCAGGTGCTTCCTATCAGAATAAGACCAACTTCCTGTGTAACTGGTGAGATAATAAAATGCTTGCCGTCTGCATTCAGACATCCCACACTGATAGCTATGAGTTTGGGTTTGAGTTACTCACAGGCTCCACTGACAGGGAACAAGGACGTTATAGTTAACTAAAACCAAAATGTAAAAATAATTCCGGTGAACTACGATAAGATAAAAAAGGTTTTGCAAATAAAAAATTAAAGAAAACTAACAAAAACTGTTTCCTGTGCAAACAAAACTAACAAAAATAGACCCTGAGCATACATGTGAAATTTGAAGCAAATCAGATGTTTCATATCAGAATAAGACCAACTTCCTGTGAAACTGGCGAGATATTAAAATGCTTGCCATCTGCATTCAGGCATCCTACACTGAACGCTTTTCTTGGTGGAAATGATGTCTTTGCTCTTTTCCTGCCCAGCTTCTGCCAGGGTTTGAGATATTCCCTGGCTCCATTAATATTGAAAAGATTATTATAGTTAACTAAAACTAAAATGTAAAAAATACTTCAGTAAACGTGAATGTGATAGACAGGTTTTGCAAAAAAAAAAAAAAAAATTAAAGGAAAGAAGACTAACTAAATCTGTATCTTGTCCTAACAAAACTAACTAAAACTAGACCCTGATCGTACATGTGAAATTTGAAGCAAATAAGATAATTCATATCAGAATTACACCAACTTCCTGTGAAACTGACAAGATAATGAAATACTTGCCACTGGTACTGAGGTGTCTTTAAATAATAAAAATTTGAGAATTATCACTTTATTAAGGCCCAAGCAGGTTGGTGTTTGTGCCTCACTAAAATTAAAATTAAAGACAAAATATCCTTAGTTCAGTCTTTGACACAAGTATACTGACTAATACTTTCTGTATGATCAGGCATGGTGATTTACATTTTGGATGGGCTTGTTCACCATAGAATATGAAATATTCTTTGACTTTATTTGAACTTGAGGGTACATAGGACACTGATTTATGGACATGTGCAGGAGTGGCATTATGTTTGAGTACACACATGAGTGAATAGCATGTATTTATGTGTGCTATAACATAGCTCTAACAATCAAATCTACTTAAAGACTTGAGGTGTATATGAATATTCAATTTGAAAAATTTTCTACCCTTTGTTGATTGCGCCCCTGACATGTAACTCATGTAGCTGGAAAAACTACCACTAAAAATAATAAAAACCTTACTAAAATAAAGTATTTTTGCAACTAAACAAATAAACCAACTGTAAAAACTGAACATTGAAATTGACTACTATGGGTAGTGATCTTACATGATTGCATTGTTCTGTTTCCCACAATTTTCTGATTACTCTCCTCAGCCAGCACAACTCTCCACAAAAACTGCACACTTGTTGAAAGTCTTTAAGGATGATGCTCAGTAGGAAGAAAGCAATGCAACCACTGACATCAATTATCGGCCTGGCTGTTTATCTGTATTCGTATTTTATTTTATAGATAAACATCAATTCAAAAAGTGCTACTTTAGCTACTTTGGCTTTTTCACTCTCCAGTCTCAACTTATTGTCCCGCCCCCAACAGAATCTAATTGGCCAGACATAAATAGCGATAACACTTAGGACGACTGCGCCTCGTACTGAAGCACAGCAGGTTTGCTTCGACCGAAGGCGAGCTACCTCGCCCACAAGAAGCGTGTGTAGAGCGCTGCAACGGGGCGCAAAGCCCTGATCAGCGGGCAGAGATCAAGGAAGAACTGCAAGTTCGTGCAGGAATAGTATGTCAACAGCGGACTATTTTACCTTTTGGGGTAAATTTATCATCAATTCCAGTATAAGTCCATGATGTTATTGCTTCCACCACTGGGTTAATACATTAGGAAGTTAAAAGGTTAATGTTTGCTAAAAAGATTTGTGGTTTTATGTAAAATTCTTTCCTCGTTAATGGGCTGTTGTAGCTCTGTGACCCACTGACCTCTTGGTGACCCTTTGCTCTCATTGCAGAATGAGACCTAACGTTGATATAGTGATGATTTGTGATCAAGAGTCCATACATTGTGTTGTATTTTGAAATAACCGGATATTCTACACCTGTGGCTTCCTGTTTGGAGCTTTCTGATCAATGGGAATTGATGCGGTTTGGCAGTGGCCAGCGCTGAAAATAGACCTGCAGTGTTTCTCGAAAGAAGCGGAACTGAGTGGTGCTCCAGGAACGCGCCGCTGCCGGACTGGAGCGCCGGCTGTGGAAATGCTCTTACAGACTAGAGAGGGAGCGGTGTGCCCCGCAGTAAGATTCGCCGGCGGATCACAGCGCGGTCGCTGTATGTGGAAATTGGAGGTTAGGCCTAATTGCCACTGACACAGACAATATGGCATCACTTCCTGTTTTCCCCTTCTTGCTCCATTTTTTAATGTCAACAGAGCTAGTGCTTAATTGTTAGTTTTGCTTAATCTTTCTTTTTGATCATGCAATTCTTTTTTTTTTTACATTAAGCATACTTTGTTTGCCCTCATAAATGCATTTGGCTTCCAGTTATCAGTAGCATGAATCACTTTCATTGATACCTGTAATGGCCCTGAAAAACAACCCAGACAATAGTTGATCTAATAAAGCCAACACAACTTGATATGCAGGGTTTCTTTTAAGGTGCAAGCATCTGTGGAGTGATTTCCAGCCCACACTGGAATGAGTGGAGGCTGGTGGCTGCCTTAAAAATGACATAACACAACAGAGAAGCAGTAGTTGAATACTATTTAGCAGTGATGATAACAGAAACCACATCTGAGTGGGTAAAAAGTCCCAACAGACGAAATTATTAGAATGGTTTCACACATACCAAACATGTTTGTTTCCACCTCACACCACACAATCTTTTCTACTGCCTTTACAGCCCACAGCGTTTCCACTGATGCAAACATTGTTATGTGTACTGGGGAAGTCCCAAGTGGCATAACAGATAAAGAGATTAACCATTAACTCTTTACTGATACTTCTCTTTTGGAACCTGTGCTGTGTTTATGTACTCTTTTAGATTGGCTCTGACCATACATTGAAAATGAGACTGTGTGATACTCAGTCTGCCGCTGCCATTCTTTTAGAAACCAAATGTAGTGGCTGTGTACTCTTTCTTGTGGTGTATGATGAGCCAGGCAGAAACTTTCACTTCTGGAACAGCACACTGTTTATTCTGATAACAGAAGTATGTGAGGTCTCTAACAGCCACTCTTACAGTAAAAAGCTCCAAAAATACATGGGGACAACACAGGGCAGACAGGCCAAAATATACGGTATACAATCTCAATTCCAAAAATGCTGGGACATTGTGTAAAATATAAATAAAAGCACAATGCAATGATCTGCAAATCTCATAAAATTGTATTTTATTCACAATAAAACATAAACAACATATAAAATGTTACAAGCAAGACATTTTACTATTTCATTAAGAATATTAGCTCATTTTGAATTTCATGGCAGCAACATATCTCAAAAAAGTAGGGACAGGGCCATCTGTCTTTATGTTTTTGCTTGTGTTATGATGATGCTCTGTTTTATTGTGTTTCTGCTTATTGTCAAAGCACTTTGCAAACCTCTGTTTTTAAAGGTGCTATACAAATAAAGTTATTATTATTATCTGGGAAGTGAGAAGACTGGAGGCCTGTACGATAAAGCTGGATTTTCTCTTATTGAGATAACTTCAGGATTAACCCTGGATTTTCTGTACGACGACACTGGTTCACTTCTTACCGGGATAAATCACCATGGTAACTTATGCTGAACGGCTAACCTGCTCCGGAGCAGGTTATGTTCTGGATACAAGATCAGAGAGTATAAAAGCACCGCCTTCTGACCAATCAGTTCTCTTGAAAAAATGGCCTGCCCATCTTAGAAGATCCTGTAGACGTTGGTGCACGGATCGTGAGAAGAGCGCTTAGGAGAGAAAGAATATTTGAGGATAGATGATAGATAAATCCCGGTGATTTCATCCGCACAACAGAGACAGTGTGGAGAAATAAAGCCTTGTCACTCGTCGCTTTGATGTATGTTTTTATATTTGATCTTCACTTGTTCCCAAGTCCTTTTTACTCCACTAGGGTTGCATCTGAAATAATGGGGTTAATAATAATAATACTAATTACTTGTGCTGTCACGGTGAGGAATTAATATTACAACACAAAATTTGCTGAGGAAGCTCTGCCCCAAACATCTGTGCCATTATAAAATGAAACTTAGTGATCAGAGTGCTGTCCGTTTATATTGTCCGATGAATTAATATTGTATAATCTGAGGAATTTACGCATTAACAGAGTCGGCAATTTTCTGCCAGCATTCCTTCCTGGCGTTTGCTGCGGGGACAGTGTTGCTTCTGGCCTGGATGATTGCCTTGAACTCCTCATATTTTTTAAGAATGATTGTCTGTTCCTCCATTGAGAAATACGCTGCTCTGTTTTATTTTAAAAAGCACCCCAAATTTTTTGGATTTGGGGTTGTAATAACCAAAGCATAAGTAATGCGGTGAGCCCAGATTATTCAGTAACTAACCAGTGTTTCCTACAGGGACAGCATAATGCAAATTGACCACAAGACACAGGGTACAACATGCATGCAGGGCCACAGAAGAGATAGGAGTGTTGTCTCAGTGGAAACTCATTAGAACATATTATAGGCATTAATTACACAGCTGAAGTAGTAAAAAGGTGCAAATTATGGCACCCAATGGCTATTATAATCATTAACTTTGTTACACAAAGACAAAAGCTATCATAACAGCCTCCAGCCGTCGCTTCATTGCAAGATAATTTGCATCACATTCGTGCAGATGCTTTAACCTACCACACTCACATCATGACTAAGGTGTGAGTAATCACAGGATGTAAAGAGAGAGAGACGGCAGGGTGAGATGTTTAACAAAGTGTGGAGGAGTTACTGTGAGGGAGGACGGTGCATGAGAAGAGAATTGTGTTTAGATCACTGTCTGGATCAGTTAAAGTGATTCACAAGCACTAATTTAGTTTATAAGCTGCCAAGGCAAAAGGACAGTGGAAAGTTTGATTCTGGCTTCTTCCACCAGGCTCACAGTTTGTTCAGCGATAAAATGAAAAAATGCTCTGGCTGATGTAACAAAAATCTTGTGTGAGATTAAAATAGGGAAATTTTCACAGTCTGTGAGATTAGTATTAGTATAGGAGGGATGAGCTGAGCTTCATGAATTCAGAAGTAGATCAAAAACAAAAAGATAGAACCTCATGTCAGATTTTAATATATTTACTTTATTCAAAGGAGACTCTGTGAATGTACATGCAGTTAGAAAAAAAATACAGCTGAAGATTGATTTGATTTTGTATGTATACACCTAAATCAGACTCAAAATGGACAAGGTGTTCTGCACATGCACCACAGCCTCTGTGCTTGGATTTTTCTCAGATGTCAAACCACATAAATGCTATAGGAGGAGTAATGTTATCTACCTTTACTTATCACCAAAAGGAGAGGTATGATGTTCATCACTTTGTACTAAAATAAAGCATAGAGTACGTTCAAAATGCATGGTGCTATAACACTTCGCATACTAAAGAGGATAATGTCTTGGTTTAGGTTCCGAAGCAATTTTTTATAGGTTTGAACACGTTGGCCAGTTCAAACTTAGGTTCTGGAAATGGAACTGGCACTGGCATGGAGCCCTGCCGGTCTGAAAGGCCTATTAAAGCTCTGGCATACCAAGACATTTTAGACAACGCTATACTTCCAACTTTGTGGCAACAGTTTGGAGAAGCTCATTTTCTGTTCCAACATGACTGTACCCCAGTGCACAAAGCAAGGACTATAAAGACATGGTTTGATGAGTTTAGTGTGGAAGAACTTGACTGGCCCACACAGAGCCCTGACCTCAACCTCATCAAGCACCTTTGGGATAAACTGGAACAGAGATCGCAAGCCAGGCCTTCTGGTCCAACATCAGTGCCTGACCTCATAAATGCTCTACAGAATGGATGGGCACAAATTCCCATATTAACCCCTTAAAAGCCCTCTATGTACAGTGAAACATGCATGCAGTAACCTTGTTTTAGGGAATTATTGAAGAATCCCCTTCATGTAGGAGTCATACAGCCTGATAACCTGATGTTACCCATTATTACAGTGATAAAGATAGGCAAAACTGAAAGTTATGGCATGAATATGATAAACCGTCTAACTGTTGAGAGGGAAAGAGAAGTGCTGCGGTATGCATCTGCTTATCAGTGTGCTAGCACTGGCGTGTCAGTGAATGTGCAGTACTGCTCTACTTGTAGAGAGAGATTGATTGTGCAATAGCTTAAAAAATCATGTTACATTGCATGACTGTGAGAGTCATTGCTGTGGAAATGGTATACTGTCTCCTGCAGTTGCAGTGGTGTGAAGAGAAAGGCTTCGAGAATGTTGCGGAGGCCTGACACAAGTTTTTGCTCTGAACTGGATTAACTGGGACAAGGACAGTTGTCCAGTTGAATGATCTAATCATGCCATGACTGTTGCTTGACTTTACACTGTAAACTGTAAAGCAGCTGATTTGCTAGTTTGGGCCTAAAGTCTCCTCTGCTATTGATCTATTATTGGCTTAAAGGAAGGGTGGCACAGGGACAGGATGGTGACTATGACCCTGTCTTCAGGTGGGCTGACCCAAAGAAGGCAAAAGTGTGAGGGACAAACAATAGCAGGAGTTTCAAACAGCAAAGGCCCTGATAAACCTGCACACAGCTCTGAGCTGTCCTACTTCTCCTGCCCGGGGATCCAAATTTAACCGTTCCTGACCTTTTCACTTTGAGCTGCTGATGAATTGTAGAGCTCGGCCACAAACCCTGCTCGGCCACGCCAGCCTCTATTGTCTGATACAGAGCAACACAACACTGTCAGGAGACAATGGCGGGTCACTGCAGAGGGCTTGAAATAATCATAACAATGACAGCTCCCATATTTATAGTTGCAAAGAGACTCCCAAGTGCTTTGTTATTAACAGGAAGAGCTGCTCCCTGTGAAGAATAAACAGCACTTCTCTGCACTCGGTGAGTCATGGTAGCAAGTTTCATTGTTTCCTCCACTGTGTGGCTGATACCACTAAGGCTACAACTGTCTACGTAAGACTCAAATACAGGCCAGAAACTAAAACACCAGACAATGTGAGTGAAGAGAAAAAAGCACAAATGTGTTTAGAAGAATGTGTCTTTCTAAGCATCAGAAAACAGACAGAGATCACTGGGTCATGGTGCATCTGCAGGGTTCTTCCTGTGTGACCAGCTTAGAAAGCAGGCCACACCGACACGCAGTGACGGAAACACAGAAAGACAGCAGAGATTGCCCCGATAACAAACATTGATATTTCATCAAGGTGTGCGGATAACCTCTCCAAAAAGATGAAATGAAAGTTTTTTGGTGCATCATTTGATAAGACAAGAAGTTATGTGCAGGAAGCAAATCAATGAGGCTCTTCAGATAGGTTTCTGCAGAAGCAGTAGATGTAACCTCTGTGATACTTAGAAACACAGGATGCAACACCTCATACACCAAGTACACAATGAATGTTTAAACAGGGACGAGGCGAAACACATGTGAGCATCAGCTCCGCTGTTTGTTTTGCTCAACTCACATGCAAGTTGTAGTTGTGGTTTTGCCGCTCTTTTGCAGAAAATAGTACTGCCTGGGTTGCTGAGGTGATAATGCCTCAGGTGGCGTCTCATGGGGATGGGGGGGGGTGTTGGGGTTTAGTCATCCGGAGGCCCTACAAAAATACCAGTACGAGGCCCTACTTCACACAGCCATAAGCAATCACTGCCTGTAAATGGAATATTTTAAAGCACTGCTTTCCAGGTTACAAAGCTAAAGAACAGAGGATCTACCCAAATCTGAAATATAATTTAGATACCCAGCAGCGCTTAAACTGAACTGACAGAAAACAGAACTGACTGGGCCTCTGACAAACCCAGAGAATGGGCCACTCCAAGTTGTGATTTATTGATAATATCAAAGCATGTGTGTTAGATGTGTAGTATTGGTGCTCGCGTCCTGGCTAACAATTACTTTATTTAGGAACTGAAAAGTGTTTCAAGCTATTGTTAGGTTCTGATGTCCAAATTATTTTTTCATGCAACTTTTTAACCGCTTTTCATCACTGTTTTTGTTTCATCACATTTGTTTCCACAATAAAATGTTTTTGCCACTTTCAGCCGTCTTTGCCGCTTTTTCACCAACTTAGCTGCCCGGTTTTGCCCCTTTTTGCAACTTTTAACATAGTTTTGCTACTTTAACTGCTTTTCACCTTGGATGGATGGATGGAAAACGGACTTGAGCTTGTATAGCGCTTTTCTAGTGAGCCAACTACTCAAAGCCCTTTTCCACCACAGGTCACACCCCACTCTCTCATGCAGTCTTTCACTGATGGCAGAGGTTGCTTTGGAGAATTGGTCATCAGTAGCTAATCCCATTCGCACACTTCCATACCCATTTACACGCCACTGACAGACCACGGGAGCAGATTGGGGTTGTGTCTTGCCCAAAGACACAAGACTGGAGGAGCTGGGATCGAACCCATAACCTTCCGATTGAGAGACTCCACCTACTGAGCTACAGTCACCCCATTTTCAGCTCTATTTCAGTTCTTCTACTTTATTCTCTGATATCCTGGCGTTTGTGCACATCATAGCTTCGCTATGAATCTTGATGGTTTAGTCAGTGTGCCCATTTACATTGTTCACTTTAGCAACAAAAAACAAAGGTGGAAAAGAAAAGAAAAGAAAAAGGTAACTGGTTTAAGAAAAGGGCTTAACATTTTGGAAACCTTTATATTATACTACAGCATAAACAAATACAATTGTCTTTTTGTTCTTGTTTTTATAGAGTGGTTGTTATTCAGGTTTAATATAAGATACGGTTATGACAGATTCACTTTACAATAGACCAGGATATTCCTGCCCCCCCCCCCCCCCCATTTGGTTGGGCCTTTATCCCCTTTATGGGCAGCCTTCAGTTCAATATGTCTTCTGGCACTATCATAATTTTTATGTATTGCATACCCTTCAACCCTACAGATATGTGTGATTTCAGTGTTTGAATGTGTTTACGGAGGTCTAACCAACTATAATTTGATTGAACTGTAGATATTTTGGGGCTTTTTAAGAAGATTAAAACTTGCTATTGGGGTCAAAGGTCCTCCCCAGAGACCTTTTTGATTAAGATTTTAAAGTGAAGTAATATCAGTCAAATAAAAATATTTAAGATAAAATGACTGCATAAATATTCAACCCCTTTTGAAGTGACTGATGTCATTCAACTGAGGTCTAGCCAATTGGTGCTAGTAGTCTCACAGTTAGAGAAATGGGGATCACCTAGGTGCAGTGAATGTGTCTCAAGTGATTGTAGTAAAGACCCCTATGTCTGGACGGTCCAGTCACTACTTAATCAGTATTCCTGGCTACCATTACTCCATGAAGACAAAAGAACATTCCAAGCAACTCAGAGAAAAGGTAATTAAAAAGTGTAAGTCAGGGGATGGATACAAAACAATTTCCAAGGCTCTGAACATCCCCCATAGTTCAGTTAAACCCACCATCAAGAAATGGTGGGAATATGGCACATATTCATCACTCACAAACTGACAAGCCTCAGCAGCTGAGATTGGAAAGATGCTACATACAACAACTGTTGTCTAGGTTCTTTATCAGTGAAAGCTTTGTGGGGGAGTGGCAAAAAGAAAGCCACTGTTGAAGAAAACTCAACTAGAGTTAACCAAAAGGCACGTGCGAGAGTCCTTATTCCTGGTAGATGTTGCCTAATAAACATAATTAAAACATGTGTAAAGAAGCAAATGGTATATTTCATAAGTACAATGGTGTAATAGCTTAAATACGCAATCTTAGAACAAGCATGACATATCAATACATCAGGAAACATGCTGTAAAGCAACCTTGCTCATGAAATAAGTGTGGGTGAAAGTGTGTGGTAACACAGCTCACTTCTTCTTTTCTGTTCCAGTCAGTTCAACGAGTTGTAACACCAAAGTGATTCAAATAAAAGCTGCATTTTTTCTTTGACCTCACCACTCCACAGTGAACTCTCGAGAGCTGCACAGACCAACCGCTCATTCAAAGAGGAATATCTTCTCTGACCCATTAATAGCCACTGAGATACAACAGACACGACTTCACATCCTTCCTGCAAGAGGAAGCCCCTGTTCATCTGCTCGTTTGACTCCATATTTTCTAGAGTCCAACTTCATAAAACTGTTCAGTCAGGATTTTTTTTCATGCCAGGTCTTTCACCTTTGACCCGACAGTTGAAGGGGAGGACAAAAACAACAGGAACACCTGCAAGACTTCATGCAAAAGCAGCAGCCCTGAAATAAATCAAGGGTATTTTTAAGCCTGTGATAATGGGATTACAGGGCTTTTAAAGCTTGTGAAGTAGTCATTTCTGTGGGCTTATAAAGTATTTTTTTAAACTGTGATACAGTTTGAGATGCTCCAGATTCTTTGGACAAATACAGTCATCACATCCTGTTATGGCATTTGCAAAGACAACATACCGACAAAAAAAAGTGTCCAAGAGCCAATAAAAGTCTGACCTACATCAGGTCTGTGCACAGGCCACACACATGCATGCAGCTCAAAAAGGCCTTGGTTCAAAGGTTTCAACAGTGGGAACAATAATGTTTCTGGCACTGCAGCCTGGTTTCAGGACATAAACGTACTCAAACATTCAAAAAGATGACATTTGACAAATTACTTTAAGCATCAGTATTGGGGCTGCACAATGTATCCCAAATTTATGGTTGCTGAACTACAAGCTTTTGCTGTAAATACATTGCAAATGTTTAAATTTATCTAAGTTTAAGAAAAATACATGATGCTTTTTTCCCTTTGCAAAGCTGACAGATCAGACAGATTCTGTGACTGTCAAAAGAACAAGCAACCAAGGTAACCTGACACACCAGATTGTTTCAAATATCTGTTACATGGATGTATTTCGTATTCATCTGGGAAAACTCCATAGAAAGCACCTGGGAAGGGCAGGACTTTTCAAAAAAGACTCGGAAGGTGATTGGATGTGTTTTGTCAGTCACAGGCCAATCAGAGAAGACAAAATGAAGTAGCATCTATACAGGCAAACCCTGCTGTAGTGTTTGAATGGCAGATGTTATCAGTGGTAAATCATGCTGAGGCCTAGCAGGAGAAGTGCAACACCTATTCTCAGCTAAAAGAAGCTTCTCCCCCCTTACCCTCATAGCGACTGAAAGGGAAAACAGTTTTTTTGTCACAAAAAGCTTTGAGTGCTGTTTTTTCCTCTTTATTATGTAAAGAAATGTAGTCCAGTTCTGATAAGCTAACAGCTACACTGAGCAAAAGCCATTGCTTACAGCCAACAGTACAACTAAACCCCGCCCGTAGCTACCACCTTAAATGAGCTGATTGGTTCGAACATTGTTTGGGTCAGCACAAATGTTGTGGATTGGAATTTTTCAGGATTGATTTAGGCAAAATCCAAATCCTTGAGATAGGTAAAGGTAAATCAGAGAAAATCCAAAAACCATACAGCTCAAAAGGGCTGCAGACACAATCTAGCAACCTAGAGCAAACAAAGAAGTATACTGTGTAGTGGCTGGCCAAAGAGATGATAAGAGGCAGGTGAGTAAGAGCAGCTGCTGGTAATCAAGGAGCTGAGACACACCTGAGTGCAGGCACTGAAATGACAAAAGATGAAAGATTTCCAAATAAAACAGGAAAAGTTAAACGTATCAGCTCACAAAGGTGAAACTCAAACTAGTTATCAGCTACTCCCAGAGTAATTTCTACTCATTTAGTTGTAAAAATACCTGATTTATTTTGCATTCTTAAAAAAAAATGCTGCACGGTGGCACAGGGGTTACTTAGCACTGTTGCCTCACAGCAACAAGGTTCCTGGTTTGAGGGCCTCTCTGCGGAGTTTGCTTGTTCTCCCCGTGCTGCGTGGGCCCTCTCTGGGTACTCCGGCTTCCTTCCACGGACCAAAAACACAGTCATCAAATGACTTGGTGACTCTTAATTGGACTTGGTGTGAGCGTGCCTTGTTGTTTCTAGTCCAGGGTGTACCCAACCTCCAGCCCAGTGACAGCAGGGAGAGGTTCAAACCCCTGTCAAAATAATGAGATAAAAAGTCGAAATTATGAGATGACCTAATTTGGATTTTTTTTTATCTTACAATTTAACTTTTATCTCATAATGTTGATTTTACCTATAACAATGACTTTTTATCTCATAATTATGACTTTTAGTGCATAATTTTAAAATTCTATCTTGTAATTATGACTTCAATCTCAGAATTTTGACGTTTTGTCTCATAGATAGGACTTCTATCTCATGATTTTAACTTTCATCTTATAATTAGGACTTTTGATCTCATGTTTTTTTTACCTATAATAATGATTTTTTATCTCATAATTTTGATTTTTTTGTCTCATAATTGTACATTTTTATCTCATAATTAGGACTTTTATAACAGAATTTTGACTTTTTGTCTCATAATTAGGACTTTTAATCTAATACTTTTGATTTTTGATCTCATAATTATGACTTTTAGCTCATAAGTTTGACTTTTTATCTCAAAATTCTGACTTTTTGATCTCATAATTAGGACTTTTAGTGCATAATTTTTAAATTCTATCTCGTAATCATGACTTTTAATCTCACAATTTTGACTTTTATCTCACAATTTGGACTTTTGATCTCATAATTCTGACTTTTATCTTATAATTAGGACTTTTAGCTCATGATTTTGACTGTTTGGTTTAGAATTTTGACTTTTTGTCTCATAAATATGACTTTTTATCTTATCATTTTGACTCTATCTAATAATCATGACTTTTTGTTTCATATTTATGTTTGATCTCATAATTATGAATTTTTATCTGATAATTTTGACTTTTTTTTCATAATTTCAACTTTTTATCTCATGTTTGTGACTTGCTATCTCATAATGATGACTTAGGATTCTTTTTGTTTTTTAAAAACACTTATATTTTTCTTTTTTAAGTGGCTTAAATGGGCTTCCACAATAATGTGACATATGTTGCAGAAGGGAAAAAAAAACATCACAATGTTACTGATTAGTATCAAATAAGGAACCTTGCCTCTAAATAATCTAGGCTCCAGTAGGTGATATGTCCTGATTTTGATCAGTAGTTGATCAAATAATTATTTAGCAAACACAAATTAACTGGCTGCAATTTTAATGCAAACTTACTTTGCTTCACATCTTGACAAACGAGGATGTTATTATTTCTATTCAAATGTACTGAGCTTCAAAATGTGACACCCTCCAATAATACAATCCTGATTATTCCAGCCGAGCTTTCTCGACTCGTCTTAATTAAAACAGCTGAGCTCTGAGGATGCTGACTAGTTTTTTTTAAGACCCTCATATCTGCAGGACACAGCATGGTGGAGTTGTAGCTCAGCCATGCTCCGCCACTTTATCTGTCTTTGCTAAACATGGACATCTTCGGAGGTAGAAGAGAAGCATAATAATAATTTTTTAAAAAGTAGGGGGCTGGAGTGTGAGCTCTGGAGGGGGATTCAGTGTGGCTCTAAGATAAGGGTTGAGCTGCGGCCCCGGGCTTCCTCAATAAAACACTATGTACAGATATCTGACAGGAGACTCTACTATAGCAGCGTCCTCCTGTCAGCCAATCAGAGGCGTCGGTCTCTGGGGGAACTTCGGCAGCTGGGTAATCCGTCCCTGATGTGACTGTTGGTGAATCAGCACCACTTTGGTTTTGTGTTGATTTAAGGATCTGTATCCTGTTGAAGCCAAACAGTCATGGGTGTGGTTTTGTTTTATGGTTACCAAATGTGTGATTAGGCTTCTATTCTGCACCAAGTAGCTTTTAATCTGCAAAAACAATGAGAGAAAGGCTCTGCTCATTCTAAGATCTGTGTTTTTGCTCTGCATGGTGCCAAAATCAAGAAGTAATCTCTTAAAATTAAAAACAAGCAAAGCAAGAGCTGCCTGATTCATGTAACCACACCTGATTCTAAAATTAAATGACTTTTGACAGTGGTTTTCACCATATCTGAATCACATCCCACTCCTTTCTACCCAAAAAGTTTCAGGAAAGAGTTTAACCCCACCTAGTGGTGCATAATCAACACTTCCTACAGGAAACAGCAGCTGTCAGCTCCCTGGTTGCAGCAAATTAAAGATAACACAGCCGCTGAAGGGTTTGTTAGTGTCTCCTGAAGAGAATAAAAGACAAAGAACACAAATGACTGAACATGTTTAGTCTACGTTTGATATTGCAGAGGAAATAAGACATCAAAAGGAGCTCAAAATGTAACGACCCCATGGAGACCCAGCTGCTCTGAGTCTAATATTTCCTGCTTCCCCTCACAGGCCAAACAGAAGCCTCCAGACGGCTTCAATCTGCCGGGAATGTTATCGCTGGTAATGTAACACAACACAGCAGATGTTCAAATCAAATGAGACAAGAGAGCACACATGACTCAAACATCTGTGACAAAGAGGTTTTATGACAACAAGAGGAACAAATCTTCATCATATTGAAGTTGGAGCAGTGCAACAAGTTCACAGACATGTTTTTTGTAAACTTTGATGAAACCTGAGATTAAACAATCATCATTTATTAGAAATACTTGGTCCAACACTGATCAATGAGCTGATTTTGGCGAGTGTAAACAGTTAGTGTTTAATCATACATGAATATAAATGTGATTGTGTAGTTTGTAGAGGACTGAGTCTTTAGTTTTCTGAAACAATTCTCTCAACTTCATCCATCCAGTCACATGGGGAGTCTTCCTCAAAGTCCCTGGGAAGAGAGAATAAAATACATCACCAAAAAAATCATAGAAAAATTATGTAGTCCATTCATTCAACATGTACCCCAGAGTTTCAGAAAAATATCTTTTTACTAGAGCAGTGATTTTCACACATTTTTTGCACAAGGCATACCCTATGTCAAGTCAAAATCTCAAGGCACACCATCTTGATATCCAAGCAAAATCGCCTCTTTAAATTTTTCAGAAGTATCTTTAGTTGCTGTATTGTTGCTGTAATAATACTACGCCATTTGGAATCAACTGAATTACACAAAAACATTCTAAAATTAACATTTTTGCAGCGTACATTTCAGCCGTATCAGCCTTATGTTGATTAAAGCAATATGCTGGAACTTTATGTACCTTTTATTAGTCATTTTTACACCAAATTATCAAAAAAAACATGCATATGAAACAAACGCACAGCAAGAAAATACCAGATACATTAAAGAAAATTCTAGCTTTCTGGGAGGTTGTCCAATTTTTCGATAGTTGTATTAATCAAGCATGGTTGTACAGATTCTTATGACACACCAGTGTGCCTCGCTTCATCATTTGAGAACCACTGCACAAGAGATGCATGGATAGTAAAAATTAGGGCGGATACTGTGTTTAAAAAAAAAGAAAAAAAAAAAACAGCCATTAAGTTGATTGCTGATACCACTGCTACTGTTGTTCCTCCATCAGACATCAGCCATCATGTGACTTCTTCTGCTCAGTTAAAATCTGTTATTTAATTAAGAATTAGTAGATGCCAGCATTACATTGACTGGACACAATAGATTAGCATTGGCTTGTGGCAACAGTTCATGCCACATTATTTGTTGAAGGCTGATATTTTTGGACTGATATCAGTGGATACCGACGTTATTCTTTTTTCTTCAACATATTTCAATATAAATATGGTATAATCAGCAAAACGTCAGTATTGAGAGATTAGGGCTGACACCTTCCAGTCAATCGATGAGCTCTCATCTGACCAAAATATCTGGTTGGATAATCATGCATGTGCACATGGGGTAACCTGACACGCCACCTCAACAACTTAGACTGTTTCATTTATCTATCGCTTGAATTTAGGCATGGATGTATTTCACATTCTTCTGGGAAACCTCCCATACAAAGCGTTTGGAAAGGGCAGGACTTTTAAAAAAATTCTCGGAAGGTGAATGGATGAACATATTGTCTGTCACATTCATGACGGGCCAATCAGAGCTACTAGACAAAATGAGGTAGTAGACATGCGCAGCTTTAGAGCTATCCTCATCTATAACAGCTAGGCCCTGATGTAGTATTTGAATGGTGGAGCTTATCAGTGGTTAAAACTCAAGCCTATCAAGAGAAAAAAAATCCTATCTGCTAAGAGAAGCTTTCTGAGGGACTTTATGCTCTTGTATCAAATAAGAAATGTGGTCAAGGTCTGATTAAACTGCCGCTTTTCTACAGCTATATCCGAGCTAATCGCTACCGGCTGCAGTATTAAAAATCACACAAACTCATGCCGAAGCAGGTCGGCAGAAGAGTGAAACATCTTTTCCGTCATGACAATCTTTCAGTGCTGTTCTTTATCTAATAAAGGGGTTTGGTCCAGTTCTGATAAAACTGACATTATTTCATAGCTACATCTGAGCTGACAGCCACACTGGCAGCAGCTACTGCTATCAGCTCACAGAACAAAACCTCGCCTGCAGCAACTGCCCCATTCTCTTTAAATGACGATGATTGGTCATGCAGTCTGATATGCTGGTAAATTACACAGCGTTGGCTGGAATTAGGGGTCCTCCTGTTAATAGTTACAGTTAAGACAAAAACAATCATCTTAGGTCGTTTTGTAAGCAATGTGGTTTTAAATACTTATTGTGGCGTGATCACAGAATTCATTGCCTGTCATTGCCACAGCCGGTCAGCTCCAAGTCACTTATTTCAGTACATTACAATGAGGTTAAATAATAGATAATGATTCAAAAAGCTTGTTATGTTAACCTTTGAGTTCATTTTGACTACCAGGAGGGTGGAATGGGGAACCTGTCATGGATTAAATTGATCCTGAGACATCATGCAGGGTTTTTTAATAACATTCAGCTTTTTTCTAATACCTCAATGAACAACTGATTGGTCCGTGCATGAGTGTAGTTTCAGCTGAACAAAGGCCTATGATAGATATTAGCTTAGAGAGTTACATATCAGCACCGTAGATATGAAATATAAATTTGGAGTATAAACCAGTTTCCTTCAGGACACCTAAGAAATCAATCATCAGTAAGTCCAAACAGGATAGGGAGCCTACATGTTTCCCTTTCTGTCCCGCTCTTATGAAGCCAGTCAAAATAGATAAAATGATCAATAGTAACATCATCTTAAAAGTCATTAGACTGGGTATCTTACGTGTCCTCGTCATCAGATCGAGGCTGCAGCCGCTCCTCATCCACTTCCACCTCTGGCTCAGGACCATCGGTGTCATCACCCTGCACCTGAGAGAGAGGTCCCATAAGAGGATCCTCACCTAGAATAAATAAAATTACAAAACTTCACTTCACAAGTTACTTCTGTTAAAGTAAAATCTACTTAATGAAAAACAGACCTTTGTTTATCAAAAAGGTGCTGAAGGCCCTCTTTAGCTGTGCTTTCCCCAACAGACTCAGAAGCCTTTCAGGAGGATCTGTCTCCCATCGTCTCCTCTGCTGGCCCTCCTCCGACACATCTAGAAGAACAAAGATCAAACAAACCCTCTGAGACTGTTTATTAACCAGAGAACTTTAGTTTTTGCAAATAAGAAGGTCAAAACCTGAACCTGAAGCAGACTGAGTGGTCGATGCCGTGCTTTCAGATGAGATAAGGCTGGCATTAGTCAACATGTTCAGTACGCTGTCTGAAGGCTGGGCCGCCCATTGTTTTCGAGGACCGGGGTCTCTGCTTTCACAGGGAGCTTCAAGTGACTCCATACCTGAGGTAAAATGTAACACTGGATTATCATTATCATTGTTTAAGTACAATTTCTGGTTAAAGTTTAGAACCAAAAGACAAAACAATGAGCTAGGATGGAAAATTACAAAATTTCAAACCTTTTAGGAAGTTGTTTTTTTGTTTTGTTTTGTTTTGTTTTGTTTTGTTTTTTAACCAGGGAGCAACAAAGATGTGCTCATGATTGTAAAATATCTTTTTGGTGTTTTAACAAGAGTGTCCTGTGCTGTGATTGCAGCCAAACATGCATCTACTAAATACTGATTTAAAGGGGTGAATATTTACACAGTTACTTATTTTGACCATGATTGATTGAATCAATAAAAGAGTAAAACATCCAAGGGAGTGAATATTTTTTGTAGCCACTGTATGTAAAGTTTAAATGATTACTTTAAGACAGTGCCACATATAATGTTTCAATAGTTTCGTTTTTTGAAAAAATGTCAGTGATGTAGTTCAGAATAGCAGCGATAAATCATTATTTTCAGACCTTCAAATGTTGATGTTTTTATTAAACTTTTCTGTCCAAGAAGATCAGCCACCTTCTGTCCCTCTTCCCTGTTCCATCGACCCGTACGTCTCCCCTGTCGCTCGGTCTCTATCGCCTGTAAAAGATTCAAAGCAGGCAGTAAATCAAATGCACAACACGGCCTCAGCGGCCATCTGAACCAACAGCAGCCTGTCAAAGGTCAGATTCCATGCAGGGTCCTCACAGCTGGGGGAGTTGTGTAAGACTTTAAATTCTCACCTCTACACCGTGTTGTGACAGAATGTCTTAATGATGGATGGCCGACCATAAAATCACTTCAGGTTTCCCTGCTTGAGCGACTGTCACTCATCAGCAAGCTCTACCGCAGAAAGAGAGATGATCTTTTAAGGTGCAGGTGTGTTTTTACCTGGGAAGGCAGATGTGTGCGCAGGAGTCTGGAAACACGATGAGATGTCAGGATGGTGTGGAGGGATGGCCGGTCTTTTGGGTTTGTCTTGAACATCTGTTTGATCAAATACTGCAGCTCATACGGCAGGTGCTTTGGGAGGGGAGGGTACGCTCCCCGACACACCTTGAGAATTAGACTCTTCCAGCTGGAGGCCTGAAACTGAAAACGAGGATAACAACATTGCCACATGCCACAACATTTAAGCCACATTATTAACAGCTGAAGACACTGGGCCTCCATTGTTCTGAAACAATGCTTCACAGCATGCCACAGTGCAGTAGATGGAAACAGTAAGATGCAATAAGAACAGAGAAAGACCACTATTAAACTTTGCTATAAGAGAAGAAGGAGGGGGAGCTTACTGGGTGTCGCAGAGTGCAGAGCTCATAGAGAACGCATCCCAGAGACCAGACATCACTACAAAACACACAAACACAGACAAGGTTATTCATTCACAGCAGACGTTCGTCATGTACTGGCGCAGTCAGAGCGATACAACACTGGTTAACCCACGCACAAGTTATATAATCACTGCTGAACACCGATTGTTTTGAAAACTCCTTTTGTTGGTGAATTTATTGACACAAAAACATTCAAGGCTGTCTCATGACAGCAGCGTGTGCACAAGCCATGATGGTGGAAAAATTAAGGAGAGGAAATGCTGAGGAACACGGAAAGTCTGGAGCATCATGTGGTCTTTAACACGTTCATTACATTAATAAGCCTACCTGGGGCCTTAAGGTTTTTTCCTTAAAATACCATTTTTAGGTTTTTTATTTAAATCCTGTTGCAGCTCTTTATTCTGTAGTAGTAATAATACTAACCACAATTTCAAAAAAGTTAGCGTAAAATGTGATAAAAAGGCCAAACATGGGGATTTGCGAATCATTTTCAACCCACATTCAACTGGCTACAACACAGACACAAGACATTTAAACTAATGTTGTTTCGAGTGTTTGGACAATACACACATGTTCTGAATTAAGAAACTTTGTGAAAGAGGGGACAGGAGCATTTTCCACTGTGTTACATCACCTTTTCCTCTGACAACACTCTAAGCATCTGGGCACTGAAGATGCTAATTGTTGAAAAATTGAAAGTGGAATTCTTCCTTGTTCTTGCATAATTTACATCAAAATCTGCTAACATAAAGGGTTTACATTGTAGTGTTTTGTGCTTCATCATGCATCATACATTTTCAGTGTGAAACAGGTCAATGTAGTACCCACACTCTTTTACTGTGAAGCCATGTTGTTGTAACTTGTGTAACTTGAGTATGGCATGGTATTGTCTTGCTGAAATAAGCAGCACATAAAAGGCATCTGGATGGAAGCAAACCTGTATGCAGAGCCACTTCTGGGTGAACTGAGGCCCTAAACAGGCCGTAAACACTACTTTTGGAAACCAGGTCCCACACTGAACAAATCTGTAAAACCTTACCATTTCGTCTCCGTGTGGACAGCCAACCACATCTTTCTTGAAATGATTACGTCATACATAGCGTAGCCCAGCTACACCGCATGCGCGAGTCGAATCAAAACAACAATTGCGGATTACAGGGTTGTGTTCGTGCTGCAGAAGCTATTGAGCTTATTATGGTTTTTACAGCAAAATCTGATGCTCCTGTACCACCACCGAGAACAGCATACACAAGACGTTCTTAAATCCACCTCGGAGAACAACCAGAAGGGCAACTAGGGCAAAGTTTTTGGCAATTTTCTGTAATCTCTGTCTCTCTCTTGGTGCTTTTCCGTGGAAGCGTTACAGCGCCACTTACAGACTTGGCACATATACTACAGCGTTTTCAGTCGTTTCAGTGGTTCCGTACTTTCGCGGACATTTCCTGAAATGATCCTGTCTTTACGGAAAACTTCTTCAAAATGAAATGGAAATATATCGTTTTTGTGTCTGTGTGGACAAGGCCTCTGTTAAGAGGCCCCAATACACTGCATGTAGCCCATCCCCCTGCCCCTGCCCCCAAGACAGTTTAAATCTATGTTTTCTGTACCATTTTATTCTGAACTATAATAAACTGCACCACTGATTCTGTGCAATAATAACATTCATACAATCTGATTTATATTAATATATTCTATTCTGGTCCTGGTCCTGTATAGCCTTCTGTTTTTTCCAATAAGAAAACTACATTTCTCTAATAGGAAGGGGTATTAAAATTTTGTTATACATATTGGTAATGAATAATAGTACCAGCTGAACAGATATGCTCTCATACCTTTTGTTGTTGTATGGCTTGTTGTCCCAGATTTCTGGAGCCACATAATACGGTGTCCCAACATATGTGTGAGCGTAAGCCTTTGAGCTGGAAAAAAATTAAAGTAAAAATTTACAGAAAATTTAATTTAAGATTTAGTAGATTTAATTTATAGTAAAATTGCAAGCTGAGCATTACTTAAAACGGCAAATTACACTCACTGACCACTTTATTAGGTACACTTATTCATCTGTTTTTTAACACAAATATCTAATCAGCCAATCACACGGCAACAAACCAATGCATTGTGGCATGTAGGCATGGTAAACACAATGTGCCGAAGTTCAAATTTAGCACCAATATTGAGAAGAAAGGTGATTTAAGATTCTTTGAACATGCAATGATTGCTGGTGCCAGACAGGCTGATCTGAGTAATTCACAAACTGCTGATCGACAGGGATTTTTACGCACAACCATCTCTAGGGTTTATAAAGAATGGTCAGAAAAAGAGAGTGTCAGTTCTCTGGGCGAAAATGCCTTAATGATGGCAGAGGTCACCTCATAACAACTACTCATTACAACCCAGAGGTGAGGAAGAGCATCTCTGAACACACAACAAGTCAAAACTCAAAGCAGATGGACTACAGTAGAAGAGGACCACACTGGGTGCCACTTCTGTCAGCTATAAACAGGAAAATGTGGCTACAATTCACATGGGCTCACCAAAATGTAACAATTTATTATTAAAAAAGCACGGCCTGATCTGATAAAACTTGATTTCTGTTACAGCATTTGAGTGACATGGTCAAAATTTGGCTTTAAGACCATGAAAGTCTGCTAGACCACTATCTACACCAACTTTCTTCCCACTCTGACGCACAGTTTAAACTCGAGTAGTTTCTCTTGATCATGTCTTAATTGTTGCTGCCATGTGACTGGCTGATTAGATATTAAGAGCTGAACAGATGAATAGATATTCCTAATGAAATGGTTGATGTGTGCACATATAGTTGCCTTTGACTTCCTGTACCTGTTCAGAATACACGCTGAGCCAAAGTCCCCAAGCTTGATTGTCCCATTATCTGTCAGGAAAATGTTCTGAAAGAGGAAATGAATCAGAAGTGATGACTTAACATGAGGCAAAAATAAAAGCAGCCAACCATGTCAGAGTAATGATATTATGCATTAACAGGATAGTAACGTTGTGATCTTATCTTGATCAGCAATTTTATCGTTTTTCATTTCACTCTGCAGCGCTCACACTGATGAGCGTTTATCAACATGCATCCATCCAAGAAAATAAATCATGTAATGTTTCTTCTGAATCAGAAGGCATAATAAAAACATCTGATCTTCTTCAAAGTCTGGAAAAATCATTTAAGACTGTGGTCACCAACCTTTCCCAAAGTTAGATCTACCATGAGGTAAACAAGGAAAGTTAGATCTACCATTACAAATGTGCTAAGAAGGTTTAAATGCATGTGCTGGTAAACATTTAAGAATTTCTGCAGGCAATGAATGCTTTAATACATTTTTGTAGATAAAAAGTTTGCATTTAACAACTTATGCAGACTAGTTAGTGTTTTTCCAGTGAGGATCCCGGGAGTCTACTAGTTATGCTGGAAGGACGACAAGAAGTCAAAGGGAAGAGGAGGAAAAAGGAACAGGAATAAAAATATGTATCCTTTTTCATGCCTGTCTAACAGTTAAAGAGAGGCCTTTCATAAAATCAACAGCAGAGAGAAAAATGTTAAAAGGCATGTTTACTATTGCTGTTTTTTATAGTCAAGACATTTTTAATAAGGTTGTTTAAAAAAAAAAAAAAACATAATAAAATGGCAAAAATGTGAATCAATGGTTAAGATGAGGAAAACTTCTAGGGGGAAACAAGCATTTTTAAAGAACTTCTTTGTAATGAACTGGATTTTTTTAAATTATTATTTTGCAAGGTGGTGACCCACCAGAGGTTAATGATAATGGGGGTCCATAGGTGGAGCCAGGGGGTGGTTTACAGAACTTAAGCCTCAAAAGTTTTCTCAAAAATCCCTACCCTTTCAGGCTGATCAACAGATATGCTGCTGCCAATTGTTATGATGGATAAATACAAGAAAAGAGATCAGAATAAACAGACTCTGCTGGTCAAAATATAGAAATTTGAAACAGAAAATGCACCTTATTTTACTTCTAAGTGTATAGAAATACACTCAAGTATTAAAAAGATACTATTAAAAGTGTTAAAACAGGAACGTCTTCTGCATTTTAATAAAAATTGGTAACTAGTATCCCACAGTTTTGTTCTTTAAGAACAGTTCTAATCAAGATTTAATGCAATATTTATAACCTACCTTTTTAATGTAACTTAAGAAATGAACGTCAGACAACTTCTGTCTTTTTTAGGAGGTAGAAGTAAGAATTATTTATCTCAAAAGTTGTATGATTTCAGAAAGATGAGGACTTTTTCACTTTTATGGTGGAATTGTATTGTAATGTATAGATCTGTCGCCATTTTGAATCTATAATTATATTTAGAAAAGCTAAGAAATAATGGACATACAGCCTGATAAGCATGTCTGGGAATCCATGCTCCTACACAAGTGGTATTCAGCCTTTTTTTTTTTTTTTTTGCCCAAGGCACAACTAAGATCAAGCCAAAATATCACAGTACAGCATATCCATGTTGATTCAAAACAACCTTTCTACAAACATGTTGTTCTGACTAAAGTTGTTGTATGGTTGTAGTTATAAAATGTAGGGTTGTGCAAATTGCCATGGCACACCAAGATTTACCTCAAGGCACAGCAGTGTGCCATTGGAAAAACTGTGCCCACTACCCTCCTATGGTTGAGCAAAGCCCCAGGTATTTAACACTTCTGGCTCTACACCTTAGGGGGTCCCAGGCAAATTTTGGAATCCCCTGGTAATATCTTTTTTAAATTAGATGCCGAAATAATCCATAAGTAAAACACATTTTCATTGTCTGACTAGCTTGTTCTCACTGGAAACTGAAAGGGTGAAGGAAACTTAGATTTAGACCGAGTGCATATTTAGTGTTAAAGATGTACTTAGAATGCCTCAAAGATCTACCAGTTGATCTTGATCGACAGGTTGATGACCCCTGATCAAGAAATGAAATCTATAAACGTGTTCAAAAATAAGGAACTACAGTGTTTTGAGATTACAGTACCTTGGATTTCAGATCTCTGTGCAAAACCCGCTTTTCGTGGATATGATGTGCAGCAGAACACATCTGAGCAAACCACCTCACAATCTGCAAAAAAAAGGGTAAACATTAAAAGTGGACCTAACAATCAACAAACAGTGATTGGAGTAGTTTCATCTAGTTGACACCTACATCATCAACACAGAACTGTGTAGTTTTCTGTTTCTGGATCCTCTGGAGCAGGTCTCCTCCACTGCAGTACTCCATAACAATCCAAAGGAGGTCATCAGCTGAACAAACACAATCACAGTGTCTTGTTTAAAAACAAAACAATAACAACTTGAATGTCACGGGAGTCCAAAGGGTCTCATAATGGCTATTAAGAGATGGTAAGCCCACGTGTTAATACCTTCCAGTGCTTCTCTAAAGGCCACAATGTTTGGATGTTTCATTCTAGACAGCAGCACAGCTTCTCTCCTTGAATTTTCTAATTTGGTCTGACTCTGTAAAAATGGAAATACAGGCATGAATGAATCATGCAAGACATGTCTCAGTGGAGGCAACAATCTGGTGGGTTATCAACACAATGCAAATAACATATCAGACTCCCAGCTACAGACAGCAGTCTGGATTTGATTATAGTGCAGCACTGTAGTTCTCACGGTTCTGAAAATTCATTTTTACATATGCAGCACAGACTTTTATTATGATTTCGAATTACTTTTGCAACGTGGGGTCCTGCCCCAGTCTACTTATCTTACAGTTTGGCCGCACAGGTGTTGCTGAGGAGACAGCACCTTTACATTGTTTTCTTTGTTTGCACGTACCTTTGGTAGCTGGATTTCTTTGACCACATATTTCTCATGACTGCTCTCACTGCGGACTAACAAAGCCCGACCGAAAGACCCTTCCCCGATGACTTTCAGGACTGAGTACCTGTCCATAGGACACCTTCAACAAGCCACACAGACGAAGAATAAAAGAAGTGAAAACAATATTTCATTTAGATTCAGCAGACTTAGCCGGCTAAACAGGTATATTACGTCAAATATTATGGTTTTAATGTAATGGATTATTTAATATATTCACAGCAGTCGGTAATTAAAGACAAATTGGTTTAAATCCATCATCTCAACGGCTCGTGCTGTTTTGTTTAGCCGTTACTTCCGTATTTTTGTATGACGTA
Organism: Cheilinus undulatus; assembly: GCF_018320785.1. NCBI lineage: Eukaryota > Metazoa > Chordata > Actinopteri > Labriformes > Labridae > Cheilinus > Cheilinus undulatus. The sequence goes on along the minus strand of NC_054866.1, from coordinate 42,988,876 downwards.
GCAAAGGTAACCAATGCTAGCTACAACCGCTGGGTGGCGGTAGAACATCGACCTTAATTCGAGGATCACAGGCGTTTCAAAAATGAACAAGAAGAAGTCAAAGTTAATGTCTGTGGTGTTTTAGTAGTCGGGCGTTGCTTTTTACTTCTTATCTTATTTAAATAAACTTTATAATACCCTTATTTAATCACATATAACCAGGAAGGCTACTTCAAAAATTACTATCAAAAGCACAGACTTGATTAATATTTTCTAGATTTTTTTTTGTGCTCAATGCTGTGACAGTGATGAGTATGCTTACCCACTGAAATTTTAAACGGCCAGAATAGGTGATTGCCTACAAGTGATTGCCTACCTTTGACAAATGGTGAAGTCCACCTGTGGGTCTAGTCAAATAATTGAAGAATTATTTTCGTTGAGAGACAGTATTTTAAAACTTGTGGGCTAAGATCAAATGTTTTATAATCTCCTACAAACAATTCTTAAGGCTACTTGTCTCAAACCAAAATACAAGAGAACAGTTTTTCCTTCACAACTGCTTAAAGTCCATCTCTTGATCAGAATTAAGGGTTAAAATAATACATTTTCCAAGGATCATCATCTTTTCATGTAACACGTGACCTTTGGGAACTATACGACGTGACGTCATGACCTTGCAGAGCCCGGATAGCTCAGTCGGTAGAGCATCAGACTTTTAATCTGAGGGTCCAGGGTTCAAGTCCCTGTTCGGGCGAGCGAAGTTTTAAAAATCTTTAATCAATTATGGAATTTACCAGTAACAGAAACAGGAAATGTAACAGCATCTCTCAGACACCCAACACTGTACTCTTGAAGTTGTCGAAGCAACATACTGTCTGCATGGAAACGGGAAACGTCTAGGTAAAGATAGATATCCAAGGTAAAACAAAAGTTTAGTACACTAAGGAGTCATAAATGTGAAAGTTTTTCACGATTGTGTTCTACAAGTTCTCCACACACCACATGAAGTGTCTGCCGGTGCACTGTTTTAATAAGTTACCGTGTTATTTGATGGTCTTTAACCGAACACATTGTGGTGTCACATTGAATGCTGATTTGATTGAGTTTCCTCAAAGAATAAATATTTGATACCTATATTAGACATTACGTAGACAAATTTAACAAAGCGGCATTTTCTCGATATCTGTTATAACTTCCTCAGACACAGGCGCAGTCATCAGTTAACATGGTCACATTTCGAAACATTACACCATTACCCTGTCGCGATGGATAGAAAACAAATGGTCACGTGATTTAGATTTCAATCTAAAACAGACATGTCAGAGCCCGGATAGCTCAGTCGGTAGAGCATCAGACTTTTAATCTGAGGGTCCAGGGTTCAAGTCCCTGTTCGGGCGAGCAAAGTTTTAAAGAAACTGGCTGTTGAAACTGGAAACTCAACAAAAGTTGATGGTTATGTTACTAACTGTCCGTGATCTCTGAACAATGGTGTTGCCTGGCGCAGTGAAACTGCAGATTAAGAGTGAACTAGAATATTCCACTAGATCATGGTTCTAGTAGATATCAGACAGTATCAACACCTATTTTGGATAAAAGAACGAAATAAAAAGAGGACTAGGAACTAGACTTACTACCAAAAACTGAAGGCAAATTCAAAATCAAAACGTTTTTTTTGATGTATTAGATAGTAAACTGCAGTATTGAAAGGATTCCCTCCACTCCTATGATATGGACCTCTTATGAAATAAATGTAGTTTCTCTAAGTTTCAGTATTTTTGCATACTACTGACATAAGACAACAAAGATTATACCATTTGAAATATGTGGTATTGAATGAATGAATCAAAAAATAAGTAGAATAATCAAAATAGTGAAAATTTGGACAATCGTTCACAGAACCAATGACAATAACCATTTGACTAGTTTCTTGAAATGAAGCCTGCTGTACATATCAGTCTAACACTCTGCAGCTATTCTCTTTACCTTTTCATGTTAAAAATGTTTTATTCAGATTCACGTCTCTTTCTTATTCATAAAGTTGTGAATAAGAAAACCTGGATCTCATTTGTTTGCTGCATTTTGAAATAAACTGATCTGACCAAGACACATTTTACTTTATGCATGCTACATCACGAATAACTTTCAGTTGTCTTACTAGGCACATTACTCCAGGACAACAACACTGTTTATTGTGCTATTGGTTGCATCTTTCTGTAAAAATCTGGTCGGGTTTCTTTCCACAAGTCTGGGACGTCAAACCCAATCCTCCTGTTTCCAAACAAAAATGGAAGTTGATAACGCACTAAGACATTGTTTATCCATGAAAAATGTAATAGAGGAAGGCATTGCCGTTGGTCAGGACTGTACAGCCAATTGTGCGAAAATGGGAGTTGCAAAACGTGCTTTTCTTTGTCTCAATGACAGAGAAAAACTTTTAATCAGCAAGCGCCTGCTTTTGGTCTCAGTTCAGTTCTTCCTCCACTCCTAAACCCCTGTGTTTGCTGGATGTGCATTCTGAGCTAGAGCAGTGCTCAAGAAAGGGAAAGTGAATTTCAGAGTCAGTCTGAGTGATTTCTAGCAGCAATTAGTCTGTTCCAGCTTCTTGTTACACCCAACTCGGTCAGTTTCATAGACACTTTCTAAAGTACTCTCCTATTTATATATTTCCTCTCATCTAAGAGATGAGGGATGGTCGGTCATGTGCTCATTTCCTTGAGCATGAAATTTATTAGAAATTCACTTCAAGAGTGCTGCTTCCCAACTCTGCTGCCTGCCATGTTCGGTTCTTCCATCTCTTGTCTTTACTCGTGCACAGATATAACAGAATGGAAGAAACCAGATTTGATAGCATACATGCACTGAATAATCAGATTATTGGATGAAGAGCAAAGTGTCTTATCCAGGGTGGGGTCACAGTGGCAGCAGGCTAAGCAAGTCAACCCAGACATCTCTTTCACCAGCGACATTTCCCAGCCTCGCTTTCAGTGCACCCAACCCTGCGCTCAACCCTTGAGTGATAGGCCTACAGGGTAGGGGCTCCATGTTTCCTCTTGGGCTGAACCTGACCTGGCCCCATGGGGAGAAGGCTGGCTTTTTCATAATTTTTTTTCCATGATTTTTTGTCATTCTTTTGTCATGGGGCATGTAGGCAGCTCACGAAACCAACGAGATCTAACAAATGAGATTGAGTAATTCATTCTGGAAGAAGTTCGGCTGGAAGGAATTGGGCTGGAGAGCGGAAGGTTGCTGGCTTGAGTCCCGGTGGGAGCAGAGCTGGACCCTGTCCTGGTAGCTGGAGAGGTTCCATTGCGTCTTGAGCACTATTGAAATGCCCTCGAGCAAGGCACTGAACCCCCCCAGCAGCTCACAACAGCGAGCGAGGCCATCACTGTATGTTTGTGTAATATGTAAAAACAACAGGAACAGTGTAAACTATACCTTTGGGGATGAATAACTTACGACTTTATTTAGTAATAACATTGTTTCAATGGATAATGCAATGCATATATATAGTTGAATGCAATTCTACATTATTTCAATGTTGATCATATCATAGTTGAATCAAGGTTGATTCATTGTCCGAATTGATTGGAAATTCAACATTATTTCCATGTTGATCATAGCAAGCACTTTCAATGTTTTTGTCAATGTCTGACATCAATGTTGATTGCAGTCTTCAGCCTGATAGTATCACAAAGTTGATTCAATCACTTTTTGCTATCTGGGCACAGTCAATACCTGATGTCAAATTGAATTTTTTCATGGGAAAATATCTTAGTAATCTTGAGATAATGAGCTAAATGAGTCAAGATCTGGAGAGAAGAAAAAACATCAAAATTTAGTCAGTTTCACTGAAAAAAGGGATAAAAAATAATTTTGGGGTATATGTCCCTCAAGGCCTTCTTTAAGTGTAACCCATAGAGACCAGAATGTGTGGCATAGAAAATGAAGGCCTGATTTTAATGCATTGATGACTGTGTTACACTGCAGTTAGGTCAATTAATCCATTTTCTTTGCTATCATATAATGAGAATGCTGCTCAGGCCCGTAAAGCCATTTTCCACAAGAACTGCATTTGAATGGTGTAATGAGAATAAAGTACTGACAAAAACATATTGCAGACTTAACATTCACAGTTAGATTACATAACCCAGTCAGCCTCCAAGTCTGTTAAAAATGTATGTTCTAATTCAGAACCAGTCAGCACAAATGTTAAGTGTCCGTGAGTAGTAGTTAAGCTGCTTAAATTTGCAAATGCACTGGTATGGCCCATTTATTTCCAGCAGCATTCCCCGAACATCTTGTGCAGCTTTAACCAAATGCTTTAAAGCCAAATGATAGCAAAGTGGGTCCAAATGTCTTATATTTGCCTCATTACTTCCTGGCAGTGCTATGGTTGCACCTTTCAGCAAATAGTGTTCCAATGGAGGAAAATAAAGGCCATAATGAGGTAAATATCGTGCAACAGTTTGTCTGCAGCTCCTGAATGTGCGGCACAGGCTGTTTGCAGAGATGTGATGAACATTTTATGCTTGTCTTGTAACTGTGCCTGTTAGCTTAATTTTGAAAGAAACTATTTTCAAACCACACTTGAGTCTACTCTGGCACAGAAATGATGGCGTTATTTTCATGGAGCTATTTTGACTTGTTTATTAAGGCGATTTTTACACCTGTTAAATAAGGAGGTTAATCAGAGGTAAATCTAAAGTGGGCCAACTAAATCCTCCAGCTATACAATTTAAAGGAGATTAAATTAAAAGCAGGTAGGGACATGAAAAGACTGAGAGAGAATATGCAGATTTTGTTAGTAAAAGCTTCATGCAGCTTGGTTCCTGAATCTTAAAATCAAAAAGCCCTGTTGCATGATGGGATGGATGAAGGGTTAAATAAGGGTCATGGGACTGAGGGATAAGAGCTTTGGGGTGAAGAGACCAGGGTAAGGTTCATGGATTCATATATGGAATGAGTTTGAGGAACATGATTATGTTCCTGGACCAAATGAATAAAACTACAACTGCAATTCCAAAAAAGTTGGGACACTTTGTAAAATGTGAATAAAAACAGAATGCAATGATTTGCAAATACCATAAACTCATATTTTATTCCTAATAAAACATAAATTACAAATCAGATGTTTAAACAGAGACATTTTACTATTCCATGAAAAATATTAGCTCATTTTGACTATGATGGCAGTAACACATCTCAAAAAAGCAGGGACAGGCCAACAAAAGGCTGGAAAAGTAAGTGGTACTGTTAAAAAAACAGTTGGAGGAGCGTTTTACAACTTATTAGGTAAACTGGCAGCAGGTCAGCAACATGACTGGGTATAAAAGGGACATTCTACAGCAGTGATTCTGAACTGGTGGGTCGGGACCCATAAGTGGGTGTCAAGGTTGTTTCCAGTGGGTCACCAATGCATACCAGGCAAAAAGTGGCAAAAATGTATGGAAGCTCTAAGGGAACACATAGTACGTCCAAACATTTTTTTAAACATTTTCCTGTGGTGAAAAAATGATCACATTTTCATGGTATTTTGAGAAAACAGAATGAAATGAAATGTATGCATGCATGTCTTTCTGTATTTTTGTGCTTTATAGGCATGTTTGTTTTGTCTGTTTCTTCAATAAAGCTTTTTTTCCATATAGGGTCCAAACTGCAATATCTGTCTTTATAAAAAACTGAGTGGTTGAACTATTTCTTAAATTTGGGACACAGTTTCTCATAAGTGGGCAGAGGTGGTTCCTGGTCCCTGGCCAGTTGAGACCCACTTTTCTAGAGAAGTAGAGTCTCTCAGAAGTAAGATGGCAGAGGCGCATCAATCAACAAAAAAAAACCCACCTCTGAAAATTGAGGAACAATTTCAGAAAAATGTTCCCCAATGTAAAATAGTGAAGACTTTGAAAATCCCACCATATACAGTATATAATGTCATAAAAAGATTCAGAGAATTTGGAGAAATCTCTGTGCACAGGGGACAAGGCTGATGGACAATACTGGAGGCTTGTTTCATCAGGTGGAACTGCATTAAAAACAAGTTAAAGGTGCAGTGTGTAGAAGTTGGCAGCATTTCGCCGAACAGAAACGATGTAAATGCGATATAATATTTATATATTTATGTGAAGTATGTTAAAATAAGTGTACAGCCATCCCCTTAAAACTTTTATTTTCTTTTTACAAAATTAGAAAAAAGCTTTTTAATTTACATTACCGCAGGTCGTGCTCACAGAGGCTGACATAACAAACCGCCATGTTGTCTACAGCAACATTTTTTGGGACAGAAAAAGCGAAATGCAATTTTTAGATACGAACCTGCCCGCCTGTCCTGAAATCTACCTGGAAGGCAGGCGGAGAAGAAGACTGACCTATAATCTATAAAAATAATGGTTACAAAAATGAATGAATAAGCCCTCACCTTGTCACTGCTGTAAATGATGTCCGGCTCACGATCCTTTTTGGTCTTCACAGGCTCTCGTCGCTGAGTGATGTGATGTTTTGGTAACAGATGGGCTCATTCTAAAATCTGATCTAGATGTTGCTAAAATTCCAATTTCTACACACTGCACCTTTAAAGCTGTATTATGCAACAAAAGAAGCCACATATGAACACGATCCAGAAACGCCTCCGTCTTCTCTTGGCCAAAGCTCATTTAAAATGGACTGAGGACAAATTGGAAAACTGCTCTGTGGTCACATGAATCAGAATTTCAAATTCCTTTTGGAGACCACGGATGTCATGTCCATTGGATTAAAGTGGAAAGGGACAATCCAGCTTGATTTTAGGGGGATAACTGAAAAGCATCTCTGATGGTATGGGGTTGTATTAGTGCCTATGGCGCGGGCAGCTTACACATCTAGAAAGGCACTGTATATGCTGAAAAGTATGTAGAGGTTTTAGAACAACATATGTTCCCATCTAGACAATGTCTCTTTCAGGGAAGGCCTTGCATGTTTCAGGAGGACAATGCTCCACATCCATCACAACAGTATGGCTTCACAGTGGAGGAGTCTGAGTGCTGAACTGGCTTGCCTGCACATAGTACATTGGGTGCAGTTGCCTATAAAGCTGCTATTTTGCATCATAGTAAATCATTTACACACAGCCAATTATCTTACCATAACTTTTCTGTAGAGACGGCTGCAAAAGGACCAGGTTGTACAAGAGTTTATTATGTAGGCGCTGACCACATGTTTGAAAGTATAATGGTGCGGGGACATGGAATAAAGATTGTTTCTACAAGATAAGGTGTCTTTTTATGTCTGTGTTGTGCTGAGAACATTTACATGCAGAATCATAACATATGGCATCAGTCAGACACTGTGACACGTGTCTCTAGTTTATGCTGCTTCACAAGTGACAGACGGCTGACAGGAAGCATCTGTGGGGTAATAAATATTCAAGCAGGATGACTAAAGAGCCTCCTGTGGGGGGGCTTCTCAGTGCTGGGGTTGGCCCCCCTCTGTGGACTTGCTCGATAAACAGGACTACATTAGAGACTTTATTATTGATTTCTTTCTAAATTCATAAAGTATTGATAGACTGTCACTTCAGTATACTACATAAACAACTTTATTCTTGTTTTGGCAGAGGATAGTGAAATATATTCAGAAATTTGTTAACTCTACAAATCAAAAACACAGGCGAGGGCTGTGAAACCAGCAGGAATATTTCTGTGATGGTGAAATATTTGCTGACCTCTGTTACAATCTCTCATCTGTTAGTAAAGTAAATCTACATATTTGAAGTTATAAGTGAAATGCATGTTTTCTACCTGAAAACAATGTGATGTATTACAGATTTGATTGCAGAGAGGCCAGGAGCTGCTGTGTAAGGTATAAAAGGGAATAGATTCTAAATAGGGTGTTGGACTGTTGTTTTTTTTATGATGCAAGGAGGTGCTGACATGTACAATTCTGCACTGATGCAGTGAAAGAACACTTAAAGTTTTAATGCTAGGTTCTGGTTATTATTAAGATATTAATAATTATCGTTAGAATTATTAATATGAATTGTAAATCAGGATCAAAAATTGACGGGGCACCACCTGAAAACAGGGAACGTGAACCAAAAAAGGACCAAAAATCAACCCCCGAATTAAGACTGAAATAAAAATAGTAGGACTCGTACCGTCCTTCTGGTGATGGGAGAAGAGTTGCATGCCCTTCTTCGATACTGGTGGGCTTTCTGCAGTACTCATGTCCACATGACATTGAAGGAGGGGAGAAACCCTTCGTACTCCACCAACTGTTTGCTGACTGCACAAAAGTTAACGGGGAAACAGAGTAACAGGCGAAGGCAGCTGCCGTTCAAGGCTGCTAACAGGCAATGGTTCGTCCAATGAGGGGGAGTCAGGGGGGCTTTTTATCACCATAGACCCTCTGCAGAGTCTCCTCAGGTCTCCAACAATCAGAGACTCAGAGATGTCTTTTCACACCTTGATGGTCTCGGTTTTTGTCTGAAATTTCCCTTCAGAACAACAAAAACGGGTGTTAGCAATGTTTGCTAAGTCTTAGTCTTTGTTGTCCACATGGCTGATTTCCAACAACATAATTGCTTATGGGGTACTAATGTAGATTTATTAGATGTTCAGTCTTTTTATTGGACCAATACAGTTTATTTATCTATTTTTAATATGTTAAGGCGTCTATGTTAGCATTGATTTCTTACAAATTTACTAAGTGATAAAGAAGGTAGTTCATATTTATTATTACTGTTTGTCTTCATTGATGAATAGGAACCACATGCAGTAGTCCTCTACAGATAAATTAGTAAGCAGCTCATAATGATGCATCATGAATCATCATGCTATTTATTGTATCCTTTATTTAGCCAGGCTGGTCCCAATGAGATCAGAGAGATCTCTTTCAAGGAAGATCTAGAAGTTCTAAGTTTGAGAAATGTAATATAAAGTATCAAAGCTGTATTTAAATAATAGATCCTACCCACCCTACTGTTTTTGGCACTCTTCTGTTGGGTTACCAATCATACCAATCTGACCCTAAAGGGTAAAAGCTAGACTCACTGCAGACTATTGATTGGATCTAAGGATTTTCAACTCTTGTGAGATGATGTCACGCTATTATGCAACCGATACGGCCATCAGTATCAGGCTTATACCCCTGTCTTCCAAATAAGGTAGGATTGGCTGTGGAAATGATCTGGGTTAACATCCATCCATCCATCCGTTTTCTACACTGCTTATCCCATTTGGGGTCACAGGGCGGTGGAGCCTATCCCTGCTGTCATTGGGTGAAAGTCAGGGTACAACCTGAACTGGTCTCCATTCAACCACAGGGCTCCACTTAGTAATAGAGAAAGATAAATGAAGCTTAGCTTAAATTAAATCAGCTGGTATGGGAGTCTCTTCACTTAAGCTCTGAGCCAATCCCATCCTGCCATAACCTCTCTCAATCCAATCATCCTGCTGCTGTCATATTTTATAAACTGTTCTCCTCTACTCTGCAGTCAGTCTGCGGTTTCAGTGCGACCGCTCCAACCCTCCTCCACCCCAGCCACCTCCATTACAACTCATCTGTGTCCAGGTCCATCTCTTCCACGCTCTTTTGTCCCTTCATTGCCACCACTAAGAAATCTAATCAAATCTGTTCTTTGAAGTCGGATCCTCGTCTTGTCCTACATCCCTCCATTACCATCTTATCCTGCTTTCTACCTCAATACCCCTTCAAATTCATAAGGACATCACAATGGTGTCTATTTGCATAAGACATTTCGTATTTTCAAACAAACTACAATTTCAGTATTTTGTTGCTCTGATGGTGACACACATCAGTGGATAAGAGAAGGGATTGCTCAGGCTAATTTGCTCATTTGGTGTCTGAAAGAATTTGTGTCTAGAGTTATGCAGCTGATTGATTTAATAAAGCTGTTCAAGAGAAATAGGGCCAAATATAATCACTGCAACACCATTAGAATATGCAATGATCCAAAGAGAAAGAAGAAATTAACTGGGAGAGTCAGTTTGATTATTAGTCTGATAAAAGGACACACAGCTGTATTGTAAAGCAGCTTTGTGTTTGTGAAGGTGACATTGTGAGATAATTGAAAGTTTATCTGAACTTTAAAGTTTGTTTGAGTATCACAGAACAGAGGTTTTATCGCCGCTCTTAACCTGGGATCAGGAGTTGATCCCTTGATAATTATCCTGGATTGTGTCACCTTGTCGCTCTGTTTCATGTCATTGTCTTCACTGCTGTTCACCTGTTTATTCCTCACAGGCTCTGGAGAGGGATCATATCGCCTCTTCTGTTTTAATGCAGAGAAAACCTGACCAGTTTATCAAGTTCAGACAATTGCAGTGGCAATTACATAGTGTTAGGGCTACAGCAGTTTCAGAGAATTTATCAGAAAACAGAAGACCAACTTGACTATCAGTTCCTGGAATACACCAAAGTCTGGACTTCCATATTAAAGAAAAAATCCTGATTGCCTTGGAGGAAATGACCAGGGTTTTTCCACCATTCGTCTAGAGGAAAACTGCAGTCCTGTTATTTAAAATTGTGAAAAAATAAGCATTTTAATCTGACTTTGGGTTGGCTGTGCATAAAGAGGCAGTAAAAAGTCAAATATCCTTTAAAATCGCAATGACCAAAGTTGTCCAGTAGGAGGCAGAAGAGCACAAAAACAGGCATGCATGCAAACCATCCGATGAAGACGTTTTAAGGTATTTTCCCATTGCATTCATGCTTCATACCACATGCTACAGCAAAGTATGGCCATGTATTATTCATGCTTGTCCCTTGATAAACCCTTACCTTAAAACAAGCTGGTAGCCTGTGTGTGACAATACTCACAATGTTTTCTGGATTTGTGTGGTATTTTCATCTGGTTCAGTTGTGAGGTATTTTGGGACTTTTACCACAGGATTGTGCCACGTGCAGAATATGTGGTAAATTGTAACAGAACCTGTGGTACAATCCTGTGGTCGATGTCCTGAGAGGCCACAAGTCTCAGACAGAAATACCAGAGGAAATTGTCACAGGAAAGGAGGACCATTAACTACAATATGAAAATACCTCAGATGTCGGGGTACCACAGAACATATGGGCAACACCACATTCCTTCATACCATTCATACTTAGTGGAGCAAGTATGTAGCAAAGTACAAGTAACAAAGTACCTGGATGCATACTGGATTGGCCTGAGTCTTTGAGTATGAGATACCCCACAATGCATTGCAGCCCCTCAGTCTTTTCAGTGGTGAAGCTTGCCAGACAGCACAGAAGCAGCATTAAAATTAAAGCAACCTTATTGCATTACGTTTTATGTGTGATCAAATAATATACAAATAATGATAGACCTGTTTCTGACATCAATGTCTGGCCTGCCCCAGCCCAGATGACAAAAGAGATGTTTACTTTCTGGATGCCATTGCTAAAAAAAATGTTAAACATGAGTTTTAGAAACCTGCAAATCATTTTATAAAGTACTGGTGGAAAACAGCATTTTCAATATAAATATCTAATTTGCAACAGAAGATCTGATTAGGCTGATGCTAATGCTAGCAAATGCCAGTTTAACAGTTTAAAGTGTGACAATAATAACTGGTGATATTCAGACAACTGAGATGTTAAAAACAGAAAAAGTACTTGTGAATCTTGAAGTAATTTTCCATGAAATACATGTCTTATGACATTCTGGCTTTATTTTGTCACCCACTTTTCATTAATTTTATTTTTATTTACTTTTAAAGCACTACAAGGTCTGGCTCCAGTATATGTAACAGAACTTTTAACCCCCTATGAGCCAGCCCGCACCCTGAGGTCCTCGGGTGGGGGCCTCCTGGTCGTTCCAAAGTCGAGACTTGTAACAAAAGGTGACAGAGCCTTTTCCATCGGGGCCCCTTGACTTTGGAACGACCTCCCTGAGGAGAAAAGGCGTGCAGAAACAGTCACTGCTTTTAAATCACTTCTTAAAACCCATTTTTATAGACTTGCTTTTACGTGATGTTGTCTTCTTACTCATTCTTATCCCTTTAATCATTGTTCTACCTTTTTTAATCTCAACTTTAATTATTACAGTACTGCTACTTCTACTATTTTACTGTTACTATTATTGTAACTATTAACTCTTTACTGCTTCTGATTTTTAGCTTAACACCTTTTACTGTTCTTGTCCATGCTTTAATATCTCTTACTCCTTTTACTGTTTTGATTTTCTATATCCTTAAGTTTTTATCCAGGTAAATCTTACTGGTTTTTGTTTTCATCCTCTTGATCCATGTACCATTTTAGCGTTTTCCTTCCTCATACTTATTCTCTTACATTTATTTTTTCCTTTACAATTTTACCTCTCTTAATGTTTTTAGTTTTTATTGCTTCTCTTTTACTTGCCTTTTAAAACGTCATTCCCCTTGGTCTCGGGTTTTGTAGTTGGGTTCCTGTGTTGGCTGGGTACTCGTTTGTTCTTTGTATTTGATGTCTTTGTTTTAATGACGTCTCGGTTCTGGCGATGTCATGTGAAACATATCAAAACTCTTATGACTTCCATGGATTTTTTATTTCTTACAATGTCTCATTACTAATGTTGTTTGGGCTGAACATATAGTCTGGATTTTGATCTTGTTTAGTTTCTCTTCCCTTAAGTGTTCTCCTACTGTTGTTGTTTGTTGTCTTTATCTTTTTTTGCTGGGTTCTTCTTGTTGTTTTTCTGCATGTCAAAGCGCTTTTTAAAAGTGCTCTATAAATAAAGTTATTATTATTATTATTTACCAGAAGTAGAAGGTATACATACAGTAATATGCAGAACTTTCAGGCAAGTGTGAGGCTGAAGGAAGGCAAACATGTGGATTGCCACTGGTAGCAGAATCTCATCTTGATATCTCTTTGCATTGAGGTTACCTCCAATGATGACAAGCACTGTTTTTTCCAGTGGGGGAGACGCCACCTCACACCGTCACACTGGCCACTAAATTCCACCAGATACATGTTCAGTCGACGACAGAGCAGGTAGGTTTTGGTTTCGTTGATGTGAGTGCTTCAGCCGGCCCTACTGGCAAAAATAGAAGTCCAGCGTGTCTGCTGGACTTCTATTTTTTGCGGATGCTGGAGCCTTGCGTATAAATTTAGCACAAAACCAAATTCAAATTCCAGGTTAAATTTAAGAATAAAACACTCCATGTTGATGGAAAATACCTGATCGTATTTCACTGCATTGATAAAACGTCATAATAGGGAGTAGCAAAGCCTGTAGGCAAAAGGAGCAAGAGGAAGCAAATTTATTCATCAAAAGGTTACTGGCCCATGTTAGAAGCACAAACATCAGCCTGAAAGGACAAACCAAAGACAAATCCAAGCAAGTCCACCCTTTGGCAGCTCCTGCAGTTCAGAACAATAGCTTCATGTGTGTTTATGTTTTTATAGCATGCCAGGAGTATTGACTCACACAGCCAGATGTGATTCTGTACCTACCACGTGAACTCCTCGGTCCCGCAGGTCAAGCAGTCTGGCAATGCTGTGCACAGAAAGCAGAGTCAGTAGGTGTTGACAGACGTCAGCGTCGGCGCCCAACATATCTGCTGCGGAGGGCTCCGGACTGCCAGAGCTCTGCTGGAGGAGAAATGCAGAGCAGCGGAGCTGGTGGAAGCTCTCTCATTGACTGAAACTAAAACCTATCTGCTCCATTACCGTGCGGAGCGGAGACGGATTGAACACATATGGTATATTTTAGAGGTGAGTCCAACTGCAGCGCAGCCATTACGGACCACAGACAGACCCTGTGGAAGTCCAGGGTAACAAGATGTTACTCTATCGGTGCAGCAATCAGCACAGCGTTCTCCACATCTTCTCCACACTTTGACCCTATGATCCAGCTGCTGTAGCAGGATCTGGACTCGTTGCTAAACGTAATGTTTTTCCACATGTTCAGGTTCCTGTGTGCGAACCTTCTGCTGACTCCAGCGCAAATGGGCCTAATGGTGAAGGGCAGTCAAGGCAAGCCTCTTGGAAGCCCTATGAGAAAAGAGATTGGCTAAGTGCAGTCTGTTCTGGATTGTCTGGGCAGAGAGCTGTTGACCATATCATCCTGCAAACCTTGACTGCAAATCTGTAGAAGACAGCCTACAGTATAAGTGCTGAGAGGGTGAGGAAACTTTCCTCTTGGGATGCCAACTTTGCAGCCTGTCTCTGACAATTCCCATAAGATGGAATTTGGCTTTCAGTTTGGAGATGGTACCAGGGGTCACTCCAGATAATGCTGCAACTTAGTTTTTGTGGAACACCGGCTTAAAGTTGCCCTATCGCACAGGCCCTATCTAGATCAGTCAAACATGGCATGCTAATTCTAAGAATGGACACCTACTGACCACTGAAGCAAGGCCCATGCTCACAGGTGCTGACAATCATGATGTTAATCATGCACCTGATTGTCAGCACCTGGGGACACCAGAAGCTCAAAACAAGAGTCAGTAGCAACAGAAAGAAAATAAGCTTTTTGGTACTGGAAGAGAAGATTCAGCCATTTTTTTTTCATGGGTTCAACCCACATATTCAGCTCTGCTGCTCACTGCACAAATGCATGTCCCTTACAAATGTGGCACCATTTGAAAGGGAAATAAACAGGCTTTCCAACAGTATAAGATTTATTGCCAAGAGGCATTGCTACAACAAAGGAAAAATCTTCCAAACACAAATTTCTTTACTTTTTGTGCAAGGGTTACTGAGCGCTAGAAAGTAGTGCTAAATCATGGAAATACTCTAACAACCTGGTGAGTAACTTCTGTTAGCATTAGCATGACATACATCATCATGTTTGAATTGACAGAGTACTGATAGCTTGGTGCTAGCTAGTTTAACAAAACTCAGACTGTAAATAATGTCAAGGGGACAAGTGCAAGTGTGGCACAAATGGCATCATAGCTGTGCCAGTATGTAGTATACAGCAAGTTTTGTTCAAGTAGGTAGTGACGTACGTAAGTATGTGGTTTCAGACACAGATGTGATATTTTATCTCTGGGATCCCATAAAGTGCTTGTCTTGTTTCCACTTGTTTTTAAAAAGATTATATTACTCCTAAATGAGTTTTCAGAACAGGTAGCATTCAGTGATTCATGTTATTATGAAGCGTAAAGCTGCTCTAAACCCTGCAATTGCAAACATTTTTTAATACAAAACACAGCATGGGAGCGAATCTAATCTGCTAAGACCGTGACTTTCTCTGAGATGGGCTGTCTGAGTCTCTTAAATATAGAACCACTCTCTATCACTGCTGGTTTGCTTGGACTAATTTGACCAAAACATCAGTTTAAAGTTGGGTCAGTGGTTACAGAGGATTAAGGGATCGAGGCTGTATTCTTTAATAGGAGCTGAACTACTGTTTGCTTTAAATGGGATAAATAGCAGTGTCCAGAGAGCTGTTTGTGACTGATAACATGGGATTAACTGTCAAAGACGTCCTGGAAGAGCTCATCTGGGTCAACCTGTTGAGAAAAGGTGATGGCCATTATCCTTCTGTAATAGGACCATGGTGTTAGAACAGCATTTAAGCAGCAGTATTTCATGAGTCCACTGCATATGAGCCTTTGGTGAAGGATAAAAGAATCAGCATGTTTCTCCTCTGAGGTTTTCTGTTCTGCAGAGGCTGGATAGCAGACTTGATTACACTGAACAGAAGCTCTGTGTTGTGACAAGGTTTAGATAGCCGCTTGGAGAATGCAGCTCTTGCATCTTCTCTGCATATATCCCACAGTACAGTAAGGCTTCCATAGGGTCGAGAAATATTTGCATTCTGTTGGAAGTCTTTTGGGCTCCATCCTTACAGGGGTTTTGTGTTCCCTGGGTGAAAAGAAAGCTGTGAAGTTGGATTTTTCTCTTTAAATAGTGCAACAGAACTTCATTCAGGGACTGTTGGATGGAAATTGTGTCATCTCTGTAAGCTTTGTGGAGCTTTTTTTATTCTTTGAAAATGTGCCCAGAGGTATGATTTCAGCTCTCTGGAAATTGTGTGGTTGTACTTCAGGTCTTTAAAAATGATAAAGTTGCTGTTGCCAGGTCTCATCCAGGCTTCCAAAAATGTTATTTACCTCTTACTGAAGTAGCTTGAAAGGCGATGCCAGCCTGCATCCTATAGCTTTTATTGAAGCTCTCTGCACACAGGAAGACATCTGTGGGAGGATACCTAAGCTTCTCCTCTTCTGCTGTTTTCATCTGATCCCTCAGTGGCACTCTTCTCCAACCAGGAAATAACACAGAGATGATGGAAATAAGCTGTGAAAGGGAGGAGTGAGGGGAACATTTTGGATTTTGATGTTTTAATACCTTTCTTTTAGGAAAAATTGCCACCCGTCATTGCTAAAGTGGTGCAGACGTATAGCCTACAGGTTTGCATTTAACTGATGTCGAAGACAGCGGGTAAGCATCGATTTGCATTTCAAAGCAGAAGGGAAAGCACGGCTGAGCTCTACCTGGGTGTGGTCAGAGCTGCAACTCTTTAAAACTTGAAAAGGCAACAGAACATTTTTCCATCCTGCATGATTTTCTGCAAAACTTGGATAATTAATAAGTTTGATACAAGTGGTGAGCTTTGATCCTGCTGGCACATCACTTAAAACCCTCGGTCACATCTGCAAATTTTGATAATTAACTTTATTTTTAATGGCTTGCACCGCCAAGCTACACCAACACAGATAATTTTAATCAATCTGACTGAGCAGAGATCAAGTGCTCATAAGCCAAGGTCAGACTACAAGTATTAAGCATGGCAGCCCCACTGGTACCGTTGAACAAGATCTGTGCACCACCAGCCTGAACAGTCTGGCTTTTCACCTAAGCAATCTACAGCAGACTGCATCCTGGCACTTCAGGTCCTCACTGAGCGCTTTCAGGAGTTCAACAGAGGGGTCCTTGCAGTCTATGTTGACCTCTAGAAGGCATTGTACTTGGTGAGCAAAGATGCTCTTAGACATCATCCAGCTGATGTCTGCCTCATATTCTGGTACAGAGAGTTCTGTGAAGTGTGGTGGCTCAACCTCTGACCTCCTCCCAGTCGATTCTGGGGTGAGGCAGGGGTGCGTCTTAGCTCCTACGCTCTTCAGTACCTGTATGGTCTTGATAATGGGGCAGGTAACAGGGGCAGCAAACTGTGGAGTGTCATTTGGCAAAGAACATTGATCTCCACTTTGCTGATCATGCTGTGATCCTTGCACAGACTGTTGAAGACCTTATGGGGTCTAAGTAAGTTAAGAACTTAACTAACTAAGGAGGGTGAAACATTGGGAGTGCACATCTCCTGGGCCAAAACAAAGATCCAGATATTTTGGGGCTGCCTTGGATGCTGCCATCTGTGTTTGTGAATGGTGAGAGCGCAGAATTTGTGGAAGAGTTCACCTACCCTGGCAGCATGATCCATTCATCCGCTGACTGACTTGGACTTGTGACGTGCGTAGGGCGATTGGTTCACTGAGCAAGACAGTATGGCGCTTTGGTATCTGAGTATGCATAATAAAGCCAGAGTCTTCCGGTCCTTGGTCCTCCTGGTCTTTCTATACTCTCATGAGGCCGGGACATTGACTAATAGCCATAGGCGCCAGTTGGACTCCTTTGTGACAACTTCTCTTTGGCTCATCTTTGGGTATCAAAGGCCAGTTCATGTGTCTAATGCTGATGTCCTCAGGAGTGCAAGATGGGAAGAGTCAGCTACTGGATATAGGAACAGCAACTGCACTTCTACAGGCACCTGGCTTGCTTTCCTGGGCCTGATCTAGGTCACCACATACTAGATGTCCAGGACATGGTGGACTGGTCCAGACACTGGGGGTGGCCAAATGCATCGTGGAAGGGGCAGCTGGGAGGCTACCTGGAGAGGTGGGACATGGGCCTGGCGCAGGCCTTGACAATGGCTATGAAGCCAGAGCAGTACAGGACAAAAGTTGACACGTCAAAGTGCCCAATAGGCTTATGCTCCCATACCTGACCTGAGCGGAAAGTGGCTCATTAGAAGAAATAGTGAAAAAGGTTTAAAAGTGTCTTGAAAGGGGCACAAATTGGTTTAAAGTTGCAAAACAGTTTATAAATGGAGAAGTTTGTCTAACAGAGGCAAAAAGTAGGCAGAGAGTTGCAAAAATGGTTAAAATTGGCAAAAACATGCAGAGAAAATGGTGAAATGGGTTACAAGTGGCAAAAATGGCTGTAACAAATAGTGAAATGCAGTTAAAATGATCATAAATGAGCATAAAAAGTGGAGAACAGAAAGCAGCAAAAATGGGTGAAAGCGGCAAAAATGTGCAGAAAAAGTTGTGGAAAGGGTTTAAAAAGCATCAAAGTGGGTTACACAGGGCAAAAATGGGTTTTAAAATGGTTAATGGTGATACAAATAGGTTAACAGGCAACATTTGGCAGAGAGTGGCAAAAACGAGTTAAAGTGGCAAAAAAAGTGCAGGCAAAGTATTGGGAAGGGTTTGAAAAGTGGCAAACTGGCTTTAAAGTGGCAAAAAAATGATGTAAAGGGGCAAAAATGGTGTTAAGAGTGCAAAAACCACTAGGAAAGCTGTAAAAAAGGCTTATAGTGACAAAAAATGGTTAACAGAGGAAACAATAGGCAGAAAGTGGCAAAACATGGTAAAAAAGGTAAGAATTGACAGAAAAAGTGGCAGAAAAGATTTAAGAAATGGCAAATTGGCAAAAAATTGGGGTGGGGGGATTTAAATGTGTCATCAAATGGTGAAGATGAATTAAATGTGTACAAAATCAATGAAAAGTGGCATGATTATAATAGCTTGACGTTTTTGAAGTATGTGTTAGCCACGATTCTAGCAACCAACCAACTCTACCGCTGATCCACAGTCAGGCAGACTGACCACCATGACAGACTGAATAAGAGAAATGTTGGTTGGAAATAGCAGACATAGAAGTAACTACCATTAGCATTAGCATCCTGCTAACATTCATCATGACATTTGAACAGACTAAGAAAATACAGTATAGTACAGAGGAGTCAGTTTGTTTGTTGGCAGTCTTCTTCCCTGGTGTCATCTACTGTAGCCCCAATTTCTTCCTTCCAACCTCATCACATGGGTCGTCATGATTGATCAGGTACCTCTGTAGTCTGCCACGTCTTTGTCAAGTCATGGAATTAATCTGTCCATAATCACCTAATCTGATACAGTGACCATCATAACATAGACATAAAGATTGTCCTTGGCTCTGTGTTTCATTTGTCGGCTGTTAAACATGCCACATTAGTTGAAATAATGACACCTTAGTTTCCACAGAACAGATTTTCTGTACAAAGAGGGAACACAAAGGTATAAATAATTAAAGGAATGACAGCTGCAGTTCATGTGATTACAGGGATATGATCCGTGAGCTGTCTCACAGTCACACTGTCATCTTTAAGTAGGAACACATGGGCCTGCACTCTTGGGTAAAGAAAGAATATGTCTTGGAGGTGAAAGAGCTAACTAGAACACCTCAGAGACAAACTTTGAAGCAATGAGCACAAACCAATCAGCACACTGGGAGAAAAATAAAACTGTGCAGAGGTGTAATCAGCATGAATTGTAAACACCTGTGTAGGCGTGCGCTGCCTTTAAAAGAAAGACTGTGGCACTATTAATATTGAGGAGGCTTTCTTACTTAAATATTCCCCTTCAGTGTGGGGATTCAAACAAACAGCTCATTTATAAACCGTGCAAACTTTGGTCCCTCTGTGTCCCTGCAGGTGAACCAACAAACCTTGAGTTGTAATCCATATATCCCTGACTGTGAGCTTTGTGGAACAGCCTTTTGATCCTCTTTGCTGATGTCGTTTGTCCGGTGTGCGTTATCATGAATTCCCTTTGTGTCCCTGTCTACAGAAACCCTATGCATGCCAGAAGTCTAACAGCAGACATGTATTGTTGAACAGGAGTTTCTCTCAGTACTGCAGGGACTTAAAGTAATAATATGTACGTCATGAATTTGGTTTGGTCCACTTTTGCGCTCACTGAAGGTTTCTGGGTGCAGCTGTACTGTTAAACATACAGTATTGGGCAGAACTTGTAGGCATGTTTTGGCCAACTAGTAACCCTGCCTTAGAGCACCACTAGGAAGGAGGACTGACACAACCCTGGTTGTGCTCTGGATGTCCTTGTGTATTACCAGCATGGGAAATGGGCATGGAAAAATAATCTGTTGAAAAAAATAACGAAGTTCACACCTTCAGGGCAGTGTAAGGGGTGGATGTGGCGAGTAAGCACGGCCTAGGGATTGTCCAGGCAGGTAGTTGGGTTGCCATGAGCCTCTGGTTGTGCTGTGGATGTCCCAAGGGCCCAAAAACTACCAGCAGTCTCCCCAAGGGCCTGAAAACTACCAGCAGTCTCCAACCATATCACCAGGGGTGAAAAGGCCCGGACAAAAGGGATGCCGCCGGCCTTAACCTTGGCTGCCTAGCAACAAATGTGGTGACATGTGTCATGACCTTGACTGTCTAGCCCCAGGTTGTGGCACATTGGGCCCCAGGAATCCTTCACGCCTTACATGTGTAAAACGTATGCACACAGTCATGCATCATCCTGTTATGCCCCTTCTTCTTAGACAACAAATATCTGTTGACAAGCAGGTGTGAAGTAAAAGAAACATGTCCACTAGTAAGGTACAAGAAAGCTCAGGTCATACCAGAGATTTGGGATTAGTTAAAACTCACAACTGCTTGTGACAGGATGCTCTGCAACTTTCTGAAGGCCTGTAAATTCACACCACTGCAACATTTGGTGACAATGATGATAAATTCCTCATGTTTTATTGAATTTAGTGCTGCATGTCAAGGCTTCTCCTCCATGCTCCTTGGAAGCTGGTTTAGTTGTGCTAGATAAACATACCTCAGAAGTTTTCTATGTGAAAAGTTCTATTAAACAAAAGAAGTGTGATGAATCAGCTTAGTTGGTAGAACAGGCACCCATATGCTATGGCTATGGTCTCAAATGCACTGGTCATAGTATCGATTCCTGGTCTCAGCACAGTTGGTGCATGTCTTGTCCCACTCTCTCTCCTCATGTTTTCTGCAGTTGTCCTATCCAATAAAGGCAGAAGGGGCATAAAACCATCTTAAGAAAAATGTATTAATATTTTATCATTTCCAAGATTAATAGCATGGTTTTATATGTTGAAATAATCTGCTTTGAATAAATAAAGCCAAGTAGGACAAAATTTCCATCTCATATTTTAAATTTATCTGCTTGCAAAGTCCAAAACAAGAACAACTAACATTAGCTGGCTTGATTCAGGGTACAACCGCTTAGTTCACACAGCTGTAACTTTCCCCTTTAACGGTTTTGTTGTGTTGAGAATCTTTGGTCCAATTTCGGCTCAATACTACCAATTTTTGAGAAATTGTAACTCAGCTAAGGTCTACAGCCTATTGTTTGCCAGTTGTTTGCATGTGGAGTATGTGTATGTGTATTCAAATACTCATTGGTGTGTGAACCAGTGCTGTAAAGCTGGATCAACTTCTTGCAAGAGAACTGCGACTTTCTGCTTAAGTTACATAGTTACATAGTGCTAAAAGCAGATCAGGATGCTCCTTAGAAATAGGTTGATGCCACTCTCCCTGTTCAAAGTTATTGTGCTGTTAAACTGACTCTGAAACAACAGTTTTATGGGGAACAAGGTGCATATTTTTGCTTTAGAGCAAAACATGTCAATCAGAAATTGCACTCTTACCCAGACATCTTCGCTCTGTTTGCATTCATGTAGCACCTCTGCAACTACTCTAGACAACTCACTCTGAGTTGTTTTCATATTTACTCCAGTGCCAGTACGCTCACCTTTAATAATCCACAGCAAAATAACTGCTGCTGCTGAGGGGTGAGGAGGACGACAGACCTCTATTTTAGTAAACAGCTACTACATGATTGCAGTCATGGCCCCCTCTTTTGCCTTCCTGCGGCAGAATCAATTATGCAATATCCTTATGGAGATTGGTATTATGGTAGCACAAAACCTTTTTTAAACAGAGTTGCTCTTAAGGGCAGTAATTATCTGGCTAGAGTACTGACAGGAAGGGAAAATAATTAGAAAGAATTAATTGATGAGGTAGAGTCTAATTGGCTGCCAAGGTTGAACTCTCTGAAGGTGATTCAGAGCTTTTGCCCTGAATAATCCCCACTCAGACATTATTAAAAAAGACGCCATGCAATTAAGGTGTTGTGCCATGACTGCATTTGTGGATTTATTTTTTTTTCCACACTTTCTCTTGTGACATTTACCTTCAAGGATAATAAGAATATATAAAATGTTGTAATGTACTCTTTTTTGTATATGCCATCAACCTGCTGGGGACTACAGATGGAAATTAGCCTATGGCTACAATCTGTTACATTTACATGTCCATGTTCATTAATGTGCATTGTCCCTTGTAATAAATAAATAAAATATATAAGCTGTTTTTTGGGGGGGGGGGGGTGATGACGGTGGACAGGAAGTGAGGGTACAATTCACTCAAAGACAGAGGGCTGGAGTTGAATTATGGCTAAGAGGTTATTGGACATATACTCTGAGATCTCAAGGAACAACATTCAACTTCAAGCAAAAAGGGTAACCAGACAGATGGTAATCAATCTGAAAGTTGACTTGTCTGTGTGTCCTCTAGTGGGGTCTCTCACATTATAAAAATGGGTTGAGATTTAGAAAAAAACGTGTTATATCTGCCAGTCTTAAGAAACTGAAGTTTTTGTGCATCTGCATCGCCCTCATTATTCACAGGCTGCAGACAGATGTCTTGGTTCCACCTGTAAAGAAATACTCTATTCCAAAAAGATTGTATTCTGTTCGAACTGTACATCTGAAATGTGCTCTTTAACATTGTTCACTGCCATAAAAATTAAATCTTTCCCTCTACATATGAGTCACACTACACAGATAGTTTCATCTTCCTGTCAGATTCCTGCCACCTCCATTCAGTGGTTGTTAGCTTAAATCTATGTGTGGTTCTCGTGCTATTAAAACACCAGCAGTGCCCACAGCATACAGAAGCTCTGGTCAGCTTGAATTCACATCAGCTGCCACGGTTGTATCATCCTTTCTATGGAGAGCGGCTGATGATGGTTGGTTACCACACATTATGCATGTTTCATGACAATCAGTCACCCTGCAAGTTACAAGACCTCAGAGGTGTGGGTGCCGATATAAAGGAGGGAATGCTCCGGCTTGACCCCAATGTGTCAGCGACTGCTGATGAGGCATCTGGTTGACACTCTGTTACAATCACTGGTGATATCAGTCAGCAGCAGATCAGAGAGGGAGCAGCATGCAGAGGAGCTATGCTAACATATTAAACAGAGCCAGTGCAGAGGGAGATTTCTCAAGTGAGGATTGGAAGGGGGGGGGGGGGTTACTATTATCTGGAGGCCGGCGCGCATTGTGAGAAAAGGGGCATGCTAATGAGGGCAATACATGGAGAACAGCTGCATTATAAATGAGCTGACTTTGAACATGGGCTTGGATGAATCTCTGAAGTGTTGTTTGTTAATCAAAGGAGGAAAACAGAGAGAAACAAATGACTAAAAATAGTAACAAGGAGCTCAATGCAGCATGGGCCTCTGTTGACACACATACAGCTGTGCTAATTGGTATGAAAAGGTTACCAGTAGTTTTATTCACACTGAAGGCAGGTTGAAGAACCATGACATACCTCAGATGGATGCACCGACACTCAAAGTCTCAAACGCTTGCCCACTTTGAAGTTTAGTAGCCTGGTCAAGAGGAAAATAATCCACAGAGAGGTCACAGGATTTATCTCATCAATAATAGGGGAAAGTTAAATTCGCAGCACTGCCCGGTCTTATCCTCTTTATCGATTTGGGAGGGGAACGGACTCCCACATGAAGTGAACACTACCAAGATCAAGAGGTCATGGGAAAAGCTTTGAGGAATGCGAGTGCAGGCCTGTTCACTTTACCTCAGGGTGTGCCTGAAATAACAATCCAAAGCCAGAATTCAATAAACATTTATTTACAAAAACAAAGTAAAATGACAAAGAATAATAGAAGAGTGAATACAAAACATGTGCTAATATGATAAA
This sequence comes from Cheilinus undulatus, assembly GCF_018320785.1. Taxonomy (NCBI): domain Eukaryota; kingdom Metazoa; phylum Chordata; class Actinopteri; order Labriformes; family Labridae; genus Cheilinus; species Cheilinus undulatus. The sequence goes on along the minus strand of NC_054866.1, from coordinate 42,964,887 downwards.
ATACATTATCATACACAACATATATCTTATGAATGTGTTAAATAAACTCTGCTTAGATTCTTTTGGGTGTGAAAAGGCTGAGTCAAGGAAGCAGGCAGCCAGTGTTGGATTGCTTTAGGGATTATTGCATTTCAGTTTGTATTTAAGGCAAGGATGGGACATGAAGAGGAGACGGAAACACTTCACGTTACAATGAAGCAATATTACTTTTCTCTTCATCACAGGGAACACTATCACATAAACATCAATGTCTGAAGAGGAGGAAGACAAAAAAGAGAATAGTCTTTTAGTTAATAAAGAAATATTCATGTAACAATTTTTACAAATAGGATTGGTCCATACATTTTTCATTTAAGAACAGCTCATAAGAGAAGACCCAGTTTTCAAAGCCTTGTGTGTGCTGCATAATGAAACAGTCCCTGCAGTTGTCTGATGAGTAGTGTCCATGATGTGCAGAGCACCAGAGCGACTTGCTGTCTTTGGTGCCTGATGTGCTGTACTGGTTAAAGTCCACTCAGTCAGAGTCCTCTCCCCTGTAGTGTCGTACCTCCCCGAGGCCTCTGCCCGTCCCACCGTCTCCCTGATGCTCCCTTCAGTACGGGTACTGCTTCTGCTTCTTCCCTGCAAAACAGGACAGCCAGGTGCACAGCAGCATGGCAACCGCAGCCCCGGCCCCGGTGCAGTAATATGCCCAGCCGATCTGACAGGAACCTGCAGAGGAAAAGAAGATTCAGGGTGATATCTCGTCACTTTTTATTTATCTGTCTGTCTAGCGGCGGGATATCTCCAAAAAACATGAATGGATTCTACTGAAATGCAAACAGATAAGAGTCTGGCAGAGGAATTTGTTTTGGTTTAACCTGAGTGTCTGAAGAGACCTGGAGTGTTTACATTTTTTTTAACACAACTACTTATAAATCCAACAATGAAACACCTCAACAGAGAAGAGCTCAGGCCTTAAAGCATTATGAGATTAAATAAATAAAGTGCAGGAGGATCAGCACTGTTAATATTTACAGGATTAGAGACATTTTAGTTTTAATGAGGCTTTTACCCTGCACTGTACTTTAGCGTAGATACAGAGCCTGCTCAAAAACTCGCACTGAACCTTGGTGCATAATTTATTATTCATTCATGCACTAAGTGTGGATTTTCTTCATTATACACGCTTGCCGTCATAAGAAGGTGTTGTAGAAAAATTTCAGTGTTCACAGATGCTTCTGTGAGCAGGAATTAAAGTGTAGGGATTGGTAGTGACAGCCTTTTCTTAATACAACTGTTCCTTCAATTGTACTTCACTTAAATAAAGCAATCATCTTAAATATACATGATATTTATGAGAAGTTTCAAAATAAACCTACAATTACTGCTGCTATGAGGCACAACAGAAGGGTGAAGAAGGGCTGGGGTGGTTTAATAGTGTGACCGGTGGAAATGTTGTGTTTTTGATGGTGTAGGCTATTGGTTCCCAACCTGAGGTCCAGGACCTCCTAGGGGCACAGAGCATCCAACTTTATACTTTAATGTTGTCAAAATTGATTGCACGTATTATTTAAAGCCATGATAAAACACTTATTAAATACTTTAGGTCTTTTGGTAAGAAAAACATGTACGAAATGTTTACATCTATCAATTTTTTTGTGTGGATCTTGAGGGGCTCCACTTTTCTTTGCTAAAAGTAGAGGGGTCCAAGAAAAAAACATTTAGAACCACTGCAGTACATGCATGCTATATAATTAACTTTAGATTTCAGAGCTAGTTAAGTGCAAATTGATACATAAAACAATGAGCTTTGTTCTCCTGAATCTAGTCAGTTCACTCTGAATTCAAGTGTGGGTTTGTGCCAAATTTGACAAAACACCCCCAAGTATTAAAAAACTGTAGAAAGGAGTGCTTCATGCACTTTTAAAAGGAAAGTATGTTTGAGGTGCACTTTGTAATAACCATGTAGCGAATAAATTAACAAGGAAAAACTCAGAGGCGCTCTCTTTGAACAGTAAAAAGCTGTTATTTGACAATAAAGTAAAGCAAAAATGAAAGTACTTAATTGTTTAAAGATAGAGCACTTTGGAGCATAACAGTTTATTCAACCAAATTATTCTTGAGATATTGCATCTCAAACAAGGGCTGAGCATGAGGCCAGATGGCCTTGACCTTTGACCTTTGTGACCTCCTGCCTTCTCTGCCTGAGTGGGTTTGGTTGGTTTACGCTGGCCAAACATTAAATGATATTAACAGACAGTCAGATGCCCCGTCTTGCAGACGGAACTGTGAGGCTACGTCTCTGTCAGAACAGAAATGCGGTAACTTGCTGGTACAACATATTTCCAGTTTAAGATTGAAAAAAAAAAATTATTCATAAACAAAGTGTGGCAGTTACATTCATGAAATAACCCCATAGCAAACCTCACAGACTAAGAAACAGTTCATTAATAAATGGGGGGAAAAGGCCAGAGGTCTAATGGGGATTAAATTATGCAAAGATTCATTTTAGTAGTATTTACACAAATGGTGGCATGTTTTAACTTTAGCTAACATAGCTACACTAGCAATGTTGTTAGCATCACTACGTAAGCCAAATGAGCTTTAGCAAACATAGCTAAAGCTTACATAGCTAACATTAGCTTTGTAAGAAGACAGCTTTAGCTTTGTTACTGATGGAGCTTACACAGCTGATGGAGCAGTGAAAGCTACATCAGCTACATTTGAGGAGAAGTTTTTTCCTGTTAGCAGACTGTTAACCCAGCTTTAATAAACGTTTGGAATCAGGTTTTGCAGGTCAGATGTTTTTTACTTTTAACTTTTGGTATTCTAACCCTTTCCTTAACCCCTAACCTAACTGAAATTGTAACTATTTATTTTGAAAGTTTTAGCATTTCTGGTCTGACAGAGGTGGGGTCTCACAGTAACTGTATGCAAGAGGGGGTGTCTAAGAGCTACAGTCTGCAGCCAGATGATGAAGAGCCTGAGACAAATTTCTAACTTTAAGGGACAACAAAGTTAATCTCTCGCTTTGGGTGTCTGTAACGTATACCTACACAGCCAGCTGAGGATTTCAACCGTCCTCCATGTTTGTTTTTCTTCTGAAGTCATGTTTGATCATGGGAGTTTCTGTGAGATTCTATGTGTGTGCAATCTTCACTATGAAACTGTTGCTACAGTCAGGTGTCAGGGACTGGTTGAGTGTCTAGTGTGTGCATTTAGGGGATTATAAGGTTAAAAACAGTTTGAAACTCTCCTTATGCACTAATCTTCTCCGTTTTAATTTTAAGATTTGAGAATCAACTAGTTTGTGGCTGGCCTTAGTTTTGTGGCTTTGCAGCAAATGGGACATCAGTTAATAGATCAGTAAACTGTGCACACCTGAGTTAATCAGGCTTCAGCGTATTCAAGTGTCTTCTACTTTAACGTCTCCCTTCTAGGCCTCCAAAGCTCGACAACCATCTATACATTGTAGTCATGGCTGACTTATTTGACTGGCATATTAATTAAATAAACTGATAATAAATTCACTTCCTTTAAAGCTTGCTTCATTGGGCGACTCCCTCTTTAAAATCCTTAAATCAGAGCTGACATTTGTGCAAAGTCGAAGACAACTGGAAAACAAAACCCCATCCCAGTTCAGTCATTAACATAGTGGTGTTCAAACTAGAAAATGTTGTGAACTGCTCAACATTTTTACTCAAGACACAACATTTCCCTTCCTCTTGTGAAAAAGACTTAGCATTGTTGAAACAAATGCACTGGAAATTTGCAAACAGACCGTCTGGTATGTAAAAAATGCACTCTCACAATAAGCTATGGGCTTTTGGAGAGCACATGAGTGGCAAACAGAGCTGAAAGTGAGCCAAAAGCTGAAAGCAAAGACAAATTAAATCACGAAGCCCACTTAAGATGCATCTCTAACATCCTCAGAGGAAATTATTTGCAATATTCAACAAAGATCTGACCTAAATCTGATTCTAAATTTAGAAAATGTTTAATGACCATCTCATCATCTCATTAAAACATCACATCTGATGAGAATAAGTGATCAAATAAAGTTATTATCTAATTAACAGCTGGACTGGAGGAGGAGGCGTCTTATTAACAATTCATGTCAAAATGTCTCCTCACTGTTCAAATCTGACTCAACAGTCAAACTGAAGAACTTTCTGTTCTCTCATCATCCTTTTTCTGTTAAGCAGTAACTCAGATTGTTCGTGCATCCCTTCTGTAGAAGTAAATATGAGCACTTCTTAAACTTTTTTAGACGTATATGAAATGACTGTGACCTGCAGCTGCATTCAAAGTTACCTGTGAATGACTGACGATCTGTCTGCTCCCTTCATGATTAATGAATGAGTCTATGAAGGAGATTTAAAGCTGTCGTGGTGGAGACGCATCATTTGTGAGAAGCAGCGTTCTCCAGGGAGAACATCACAGTGTTCTTGTCAAGGGCTCACAAACATGGAGGTGAAAGTGAAATAATGGGTGCTGTCGCCTTCAACAAGCAAACTTAATATGCCAGAGGCAGAGAACAGCAGGGTGATGCAAACAAACTTGTTAACAAGTATCTACACACACTGAGGGCGTGTTCTTTCAGAAAGAAAATAGCAAAATTATCAATATAATTACTTCTGGTGACATTTCAGTTGTTATGAGGATGTTTGGAATTTAAATCGGAGTTATGTTCGTATAAATTATATCCATTCTGTAGAACTGCTGCAAAACTGTCATCTATCTGCTGACATAAAGCAGCTGTAATCTACAGAATTTAGAGTATAATTCACATCAGTGGAAATCTATCAAAGCTGCATAGATAGTTTAGTGTTTCTAAAGGTTATCTGTTCTTCAGTAAGCTTGTTTTTCCTTCTGTATAGAGAAACAACTTCTGATCAGGCTGTCAGGAAATGCGACAAATATTCATCATGAAGTCCTTGGATTACAAAATCAGATCAAATGATCCTTTGAGTAAAACTGGACTGATTATTGGCAAAGACTAGCGGTTATATATCCAGGATAGGAGCTCTGGATATTCAGAGACAATTAATCTGTTTCTAGTTGTCATTCTGACCTTCCTGGAAGTGCCATCATTGGGTCAAAATGTTCATTTATATCAGTGAAATGGTTTACGATTGCCTGATATTCTTTTTATTGCCCTTTTGTCTTCTAATAAACCTCCGATTTATGATGGCTCAAACCTGGTCACAGCAGTAGACTTTGGTGTTGGAAAATAAAACAAAAGCGGAAGTTTAAAGCTGCAGTTCCTCCAGCGTCCACTTAAGGCTGTCTGTGGAAGTTAGTTATAACCCCTGTGTTAGAATACAGATTTTTACATCACACTTACAGCCTGGTTATGAACAAATTTGGTTAGAAAGGTTCATATCTTTATGGGCACAAACTGTACAGGTGCAATGGTGAATCTGTCACAGATTAAACTGATCTTGAGATGAAGTGGAGGTTTTCTCTCAATTTTTTTTTACCTGAATGACTGATCGATTGGTTGGTGTGTGAGTTTTTCTTTGGTTGACTACAGGCCTACATATTACATAAGCCTGCGCTGCACTGAGGAGTAAACTACATATCGGGAGCTTGACAGGCAGCCGTTGTCATTATTCACTATCACTGGAGCCAGTTGGTAAATGAAACTCTTGCAGAAGCATTATCAGGAGAAGAGCAGATTTTTTCTCCAATAGTGAATGAATTTCAATGACGAAATTCTGTCCAGTTCTAATAAAACTACTCCTATAGCTACAGCCACATAAATCCCTTCACTGGCTGCCATTGTTTAAAGGCTTGCAGTACAACTAAACCTTACCTTTAACTACTGTCTCTTTCTCTTCAGATGATGTTGATCATTCTGGTCATTCTCTAACAAGCATTTCAGATTGAAGCTTTGCAACATGGCTCTGCATGATGGCAGACATGGAATCAGGCTAATCCAGTGGCTTTGTAAAGTTATTGGTCCAAAGCAACTTAAGGTTAACAAAGATGGTAGACAAAGCTTCTGGACTACTCTTCACTGAAAATTTAACAAAAAAAGTTAAATTATTGAAGTTATGGAGACAGCATAACATGGGCTATACATGCATGGGCTGGAGACGTGTAAAAAAAAATAATTTAATGCACTGGAGAATCTACCAAGTGCATGCTCAACTGCCTTCAGGGTCCCCCACACTATAGGAGATATATTATTCTCTTTATCCTGGATATCATAAGTGGTGTTCCCATTACTACCAATTAATTCATCCTATCATATTGTGATAAAAAAAAGCCTCTTTTCTCATGATACATGGATAATTTTATCAACCAACTAAACTAAACAGACAGGTCTCCATGACAGGTCAATTCATAACATACCATGCTGCCACTGCCTGCACTAATGAGGCCAATTCAGCTGATTTCTATGCTTTTTTTGTGCTTTTTGAACTCTGGAGATACAAGCTAAATGAGTCGAGACTACAAGAAATCAAATGGAAATTACTCATTGTTATCACAGTAAAACTAAATAAAATAGATGGGTGACTTTCTGCTAAGGGTTTCTGTAGTATTCTTGAAATAATCACAGGGACATCTTTGAACTTCCTGTCCATTGTTTAAACTCGTATGTTGTGATGGTGTCTGATAGGCTGCTCAAAGCTTTAAATAAAGTAAAATCTAAGTCCATGATGTCTTCTCTCAGCTTCGGGCCACAGAGCTTCAACACCGTTGCCAAGATTTGTCACCCTGCATTATCGGTGTTACTCATCTCAAATATCAAAGCCAAAAGGATGCAGTGACATTTGGTTTTACCTCCATGGTTCCAAAGGCCTTTTCATTTTTAACACTGTCTGAATTTTTTGCCTGTGCAGTTCTGATGTTGACTTTGAACGCAAACGTATCTCACAATCAGTCCGGCTGAGCAGAAATCTGAGGATGAACCTGGTGAATTTTAATGTTTCCATCTCTTTTATGAAGCATCTCCCCAGTGATGTTCCCCCTGATTTTTAGACCCAGCAGCAGTGAGGAAGTAAGAAAGAAGGAGGAAAAGTTATATTATGTGCTTTTTTTTTTAAATTTAGTGCTTAACTATTATGAGGGATGATAGGAATTGTATTCTTCAGGGACATTTAACTAGTCGTTATGTAACAGGCCTCGTCTAAGGCTAGCTGGGGACTTTACAGTTATCCAGTGAATTGAAAACATGAATGATATCTTCGTTTGAGAGGATGAAAGCAGAAAAGTATGACTAATTTAAAAAATGAAGCAGAAACTTGCAAATCTGAGTTATTAAGTAAGTATACTAAGGGTTCAACAGTTCCATTAAAACTTTATCCCATGCTAAATTAGAGCATTACAATCACATCAAATGAATTTAATGCAGTAAGTAAAAAATCAAACTATATATGATTAGCATTAAATAAAAGAGCAGCCACAGTCTGAATAACCCCAGCACCTGTCTGCTACAGTAACCTATTACTGAGATAGGGCTGAGAACGCTGGCTGAATACAGAGCACAGATCTGCCCCTGCTTATTCTCAGCACATATTTATAACCATGAAACGCTTCAGAATAGACCAGAGACTGGATTTGACTCTTTTTAGTCTTGCGTGTGCTTGTTTTTTTTGAATGTCAGGGCCAGATATGAAGGTCTGCTCTCAGTGTTCACTGTTTCTATAGGTTGATCTGCACTGAGAGCAGTGTGTTTAGCTAACACTAGGTAAATTAACACAGTCATGGCTGGAGGATCAGTGTATGATTTAGGCTCTGTACACAGGCTCTACGTGTGTATGTGTGGGATCCGGATCTGAACTTACCGAGCTGAAACTGGTCCGAGCTGTTGTTGCACGTCTGCTGTACTTCCTCGCTGTCCCATCCCAGAGGATAGAGCGCGCAGCCAGATCCTATGAGCAGACCTGGAGACAGGAGAACAAGAGTCTGTCAGCAAGGAAGGTCTCTGAACGCAGAGGGTTCAAAAAGTTTTAGAAAACATGGTGGTGTTTGCGGGGGTAAAACTGCAGCAAGGACAAACTCCGACCACAAGGTGCTCTCTCAGGTGCTTTTGGGGAAGGTCAGCATTGTTTAGGACGCCCTGTCTCCGTGGGTTTACATAATTTAAGAACCTTTTCACTAATGAGGAGGAGAAATGCAGAACTGTGCTCTGCCTTTGCGCCAGACTTTCAGGAAGGTGAAATGAATTTAAACTCTGGTTTGTGTTAGGGCTGGGTGATACAGATCAAAAATCATATTTTTAATTGATTTTAGCTGGACGATGATACACAATATACATGTATGTCATGATATTTTTCTGTAAAGAAATAAAAAACAGATTGACTTCTATGTTAAGTCCACATAGGTCAAATGTCAGATGGCACACAATCACTTTAGTACCAGCCAGCACATGAAAAGGGCATGAAAATAAACTCCATTTCAATTAAAATCAATAAACAAATAGAGCTGCTTGGATAGCATAAATATGCCTGTCCAAAACTTTGATTCGTTTTGACTAATAAATGACAAAAATTTAGTGGAAAAATGCCATCTCACAACTATTTATAGTACCTTTTTTAAATCTGATGAAAAACATGCCATAAATTCCTGTGCACTTAACTTTTATTATTCAATCCATCCCAAACATCCTCAATATGTCAATAAGCCCTCAGCCTTTCCTCCTCCTGAGCATGTCAGCCCCTTGCAAGACACACATAAACACCAATACAAGCTGCTGAGGTCCATCCAAACTACTTCTACATTATCCATCAACATAGGTAGACTCCTTAAAATCATGAATTATTATATTTAACTATATATATTTTTACTTGATTATTGACAGCACTATAAAAAGATAATAAAACTATTATTCCCTGTGAGGACTTAACATGTCAAATTAGGCTCATTCACATTGTCGTTTCAAGGCGTATTTAGGCCCATGTAACATCTTGCTTTCACTAAGAATGTCACAGAAATGTAACAGAGGGAGTGATCCCCCCATGCTGGTGCAAGTCTCAGCTATGCACAGGTGTCAGATCTGCTCGGCGTCCTCCTAACCTTGCAAAGCAGATGGATACACCCGTTTCCATTTTCCTCACTGGTGAATCTTGCAAAGCTCCTGTCTGAACTGTTTGGGCCTGGTTACAGGACCAATCAGCGACGAGGGGCTGGTGCCGTTATGGCGGAAGACATTAGCGTGGATGCTGCTAAAGCACCAGTTTTATCAGAACTTGACGGCTTTTCTTTTCAAAAACAACAAAAGCCGTGTACTGACATGTCTACAGTCGCCATGTTCGTGTTATGCAGTTCTATATGAGGTTTATTCCTCGGTAGCTGCACACGCACACCTCAGTAGAGGTGACAACATCACGTGTTCTCTTGCTCTGATTGGCCCGTAAAGATATGACAGACAAAACATTCATCCAATCACCCTCTGAGTTTTTTTCAAAGGCTTTGCCCTTTCCAAACGCTGTATATCAAAGGTTTTCCATGTCAGGTTAGGGTCCTCCTAGAAGCACTGCACAATATGACTGGCTGTACATTAGTACGATGATGTGGCGCATTCTGACTGGCTGAACACTGGAGGATGTACGGCAGTATTTATCAATATGTATCTAATAGGGCTGTTCTCTCAATTAATTACAATTAATAAAGGTCCATGATTTTTTTTTATTGCATCAATCATATACATTATTATCCCTTTTTCTGGTGGTTAATCCATTACAACACCACGCAGCCACAGTAATATGTCAGCTGATGCTCCTTCATGTCTCATTTCATTGTAAAAAAAAGACTCAAAGAAAGCTCAGTGGACACGTCAAAAGCCATCTGATCCTTGAGTTATCAAACCTTTTTCTTTTAACCATCCCTTATTTCCTTTTCAATCCATAACAAGTTCCTTTTGCTGTGGTTTAGGTCATGTCATCATCTATGATCTATTATCAACTTTCTTTCAAAATAATAGCAGGTCTGTATCCAAACAGGAAGTCCATTGCCCTATGTTTAAGATAGAAGAAAACTACAAAACAAAACAAAAACATTTTTAACTGCAAAATAGTGGAATTTCAAATTTCAACAAAAGAAAGATTAATTGTAATTCACCACAGATAATTTGAGATCAATCATAATTCAAATTTTGGACTATTTGACAGCCCTAGTATTATACTGTAGATAGTTTTAATTGAAAGCATTTCCATGGTCATTCTGTTTACTTTGTAGATTGTAATCAGATTAGAATTGCTTGCAAGCTAACACTGCTAGCTCAAAGAGTGCTATCAATGTATTTTTTCTTAAAACCAGATTTAGCTTTATTGGTCAGCTTTGCTTAAATTTACCAGGAATGACTTTAATAAAATGTGCTATGTGCCCACAGTTATCATTAAAATTAAAATAATACAAATACAATGCACAAGACGAGATACAACAACAGAGCAGAAACACACTTTTGAATACTCTCTGACATACAGCCAATCACATTGTGCCATGTCATCATTCCTCCTTATAGCCAATCATATTCTGTGACATCACTAGCAAAGGCAGGACCCTTGGTAGATCTGACAGAGAAGCAAACACCTATGATTATATGATGGTCACTTAGCATATAACCATTAGTAGTTCACACAGTAAAGTATCTTTTTAGTATCCTGTCTTACCCTATACGCCATTTAAAAATGAAATAAATCTATTTCCCAGCCCTACTTTGTGTGGATTTTCTCTCGTTCCTGTGTTAGTGCTATTCTAAAAATGGATGAAAATAAAATAAGCTGCATCTCTCAAACCACACTGATGTTTGTGACTTCACCTCTGTGATTTGCATTCACCTTATCAACCGTTAACAGATAGTGATTTGGAGCAGCTCTGACCTGTTCCAGCAGCTTTCCCTCTGAACGAGCCTCACGCCCCTTTGTGGAGTAACACGGATCATGATTTTAACACTTTATCACGTTTATGCTGCAACAAAACAAAGTGCTCCTCTGCCAGCAGCTCATAAAATAGCAGCAAATGAACAACGAACATATGCAAATAGCTTGGCAATTTCTCACAGAGGCAACAGCGAGGAAAACAAGCATTTTCCGTACGCAATAATTACTGTAAAACTCTGGAAAATCCTTGAGGGACTGCTTTGTGTCAGTGATTAAAGAGACTTATGAGTGTGCTTAAAGCTGCGCACAGAGACAAGAGTAAAATCTAGTCAAGGCCATTACATTAAGGATTAATATCCACAATATTAGCCTGTAGCCAGGTCTTGACAAGTTATTCCCTGGATGCCAAGGCCTGTCTCTTGAAATTACCCTGTGGGGGCCCCTGGTAGGTGGCTCTGCCATCACATTAGCTTAATCCCCTCCATCGTCTCTGCTCTGCTATCAGTTTTTTGGGATGGATGGCAGCACAGGAAGGGAATGCCAGAAAGGCTCTGCCTCCTAACTAGGGCTGCCTAACCACATCTAGACCCGATAACAGCAGAAATTAATCCACATGCTAATGCAGATGGGCTCCACAAGCATCAGAGGTGGGGCTGGAAAAGTGAAAGAGACATCTGGGTTCTCACCGGTCTCAGCCAAAAGAACGAGGAGAAAATAGAGCGGCTGATGACGGCACCTGTGCTAGGGAATCAATTCAGTGAAACTCTGGCATGTTGATGAGAATGAAGGGGTATAAAACGGCTCTAACCAGGGCTGTGTCATTACAGCCAAGGATCAGAGGGAATCCAGGGATTGTCATACGGAGAAACTCAGCCGTTTCTTCTTCAGACCCTTAAGAGAACTTCAGAAAGCTTTCTGCTCAGACCTGAAATTACTACCTTTAGCAGAGCAGTGCGGCAGGAGTTACACAGGTGCATTTGATGTTGGTCCCTTTGCAAGGAGCTGCTTTGGACCCCAGACGAACAGAAAAACACAAGGTACAAATATGCATTTAGGAGGCAGCAGGCATGAACTCAATCCTTAAAATATCTTCACTTATGGATGTGTTTTGAATCCAATTTGTAACAGTTAAGACCGTAAAGCATCCGAGCATGTTAATGTATTCATGATTAATATGTAACCAAATCAAAAATTCCCTTTCAAGTGTTGTGTAAAGCAGAGATACAGCAGCATGTAATCAAATTTCATTTCTTTACAGAGAGAGAAAAAAAATGCAAGGCAGGATGTGTCTTTGTTTCAAGAGATACTGGTATTCCAGCCTACATCAGGGTTAGATTTCCATGTGCAAAATCAAGATTTATGAGGATGCTCAGCCAGTCTTTGATTAACACATTTGTTAAGATCATCAGAGCTGCAGCCCTGCACCTCAGAGGAGAATGGAGGAAGGATTTCAGAGCATATTTTCCACATCAGGTCAGATCATGAAGTCGACAGGGAATGCTGTGAAAAAAACAGACTACAGACAGGAGGGGAATTATTGCCACAACAAAGAAAGGAGCTCAGTTCCATTGTGCAGCCACAAAAAACCCTCAAAGGTTTGTGGGTGAAGCGTCAGTTGTTGTTTTTTGGGGATAAGCTCAGTAAGCCTGAGACTCTGCAGAAATCAATGAGCACTCACATGTTCCCCTGACACTACTCAGACACAATAAAAAAAAAGTATGAATGTAGGAGCAATATTAAACCACTTTGCCAAGGTGTTATTCACATCCATGCACGCTTCCATGTTTCTCTCATTTATTTGATTGATTTATTTTTCCTACTGTAGTTAATTCCATTAAATCCCATCCTCCACACTTATATGGGTTAGTGAGCTGCAGAGGTAGGAGGGCTGCTGACTGCTGGGATGTGGGAGAAAGATTAACACCAATATAAAATGTTCTTTCACATGATGTTATGCTGGAAAGATTTATGGAATAGTGAAGGTCACTACCTCAGGCTCAGATTCTCCATGTGTGCTGCTGTGGACGATACATCTCAGCCCTCTTATTGCCTGAGCTGACACCGATCTGCAAAAACACCCTGGGATTTTTGTCATTTAGTGTGTGGTCGTCAGCTCCGGCACAGCTTCTAAACCCTGCTGTCCTTTAACCTCTTTCACCGAGGCTTTCTCAGAATCTTTTATCATAGCCATCATATAAAGACACTTTTTTATGTTATGTAAGTTTTTTTTTTTTCATTTTATGAATTCCCAGCGCTAAATCTGGTGTCCCTGCCCCTGGCTTCAGAAGCACTAAGCTAACAGACACGCCACAATCACAAGCTCTGCCCCACATGCTAGACCTCATGAGATAAGATACAACATAATGATACCCAGCACAAAAAAGTGGTTTGCTGTAGCAGAAAATGGAGAACTCACTGCATGCAAACATGGATAAGATGCTCATTTTCACTGTGTGATACCATATAACAGGATACCATACAATATGATACACTTTACAATCCCTTTAGAAAAGGTTGGTGCTACATATGACCTGTATGAAATGTTCATGTTCACTGTGAAATGGGATATGATACAATCAGATAGGATATGATTGAGTGGCAACCCCTGCATGTTGTAGCTGTTTGTCAGGAGGCTTAAGACCCACCACAGCTCCATCTCTTTGTTTCTGGGTTGATCTAAAGCCATGGTTTCAACTGGTCAAGCCTCAGGACCCACCCCTACCTTTAAAATCAAATCACAGCTGCCAACATAAAACCAATCTTTACACCTCTTCTTTTGTGGGTAATGAAAGATTGCACCCAGCGTTAGCGGCCCTTCCACCTCCCCATTACTCCTTACAAAATAACTGTGCAACACAGACTTTTAGCCCAAACTTTTCATATCATTAAGCATACATCCTTGACCTACTGAAAAAGGCTCGGGGACCCATTTATGAGTCCAGACTCACCAGTTGAGAATCGGTGTTCTAAGGTTAGTTTTGGACAGCATTTTAAATGTAACAGATTGGAAGCAAATATAAGACGAATACTGAGTGGCTGACACTACTCAGGATGGTCCCATTCTTTTTACAGTCTATGGATACAATACGATACTTTACAACACAACACTTTACAATACGATACAATGCCATACTTTACTATACAATATGATACTTTACAATATGAAACGATACTTTATGACACGATGCTATACAATATGATGAGAAAAGATACTTTACAATATGATGCCATAATATTCTACAATTTAATACGATATGTTACGAAACTTTACAATACAATACTATATGATACAATACTTTACAATGTGATATGATAATTTACAAAACAATACTATACACTTTACAGTCCCTTTGGACAAATTTGTTGGTGATTTCAATGACTGCATACAATGCGAGGTGAGGCGATGCGATACGATGCAATGCGAGGCAATGGGATAAGAGGCGAGGCAAGGTGAGGCAATGTGATATGATACCATATGATACGACGCGAGGCAGAATGATATATGATACACTTAACTGTCCTGTAGGAGAAATTTGGTCTGGTAGGAAGAAGAAGGAAGAAGATACCGTACAGTAAGACAGAATTAGGTACAATGCGATGTGATACAAAATGATATATGATACACTCTAATGTCCCTTTGGAGAAATGTTATTAATAAACAACATCATATGATATGATACGATACAATATCATACCATACCACGTACATTATTGACCCTTTCGAGAAATTTCTATGGTATACAATGCCATAAAATATGAAACAATACCATAACGTACGATATGGTACAATATGATCAGAATACAAATGTGAATGTGAATGTGAATACTCTTTTTGCCCTTTCGGAGAATATGTTAAGGGACACTTATTTCTGCACACATTAAGCTAACTCCACAGTAGTCTAACATAAAAAGAAATAAAAGCAAACAACATCCTAATGAGAAGCAAATACCACTGAGAAACACAAACAACTTAACTGCACAATGCCTGCATAAAGCACCACATAGTAACAAGTGGTAATGATAAGAACATCAGGACAAAATAGAACAGAAAACATTTAGAGGGAATAAAAAGTTACTTTAATTTTATCCAATGCTGTTGTCGAGTAGATGTGGGAAAACCCAGCAAACAAAGAGCAAAGGTGGATCACATCACATAACAGTGAAGCCACCATCAGATCCGTGTTATTAGCCCCAACTGGCTGAGAGATGGAAACTGCCCAAATAACCTGCTATCAAAATGAAAACACCAATTTTATTCCAACAAAGGTCCTTTTGTGAATTTCATTGCTTTTCCCCCCCAAACCACAGAAAGGCTTCTCTTCTCTTTCAGACATGATCAAGTTCAACAAGCGTCTCATTTTTCTGTGAGCAGATGGTCTCATGATGAAATCATTGCAGAACTCCACCGAGCAGAGCATTGAACGTTACCAGAAGGCTGTTACTGCAGCTACAAAGAAAATACATGACACTGTGGAACAGACGGACAGAGAGGATCGTAAAAGTGAGAAATCTGCCACCACCAGCATGCACAAGGTTTACGCCGAGGTTATTATGAGCCCAAAACTCTTGAAGCAGCATCAACTGCTCCCTCAGGTCAAAGCTGAAGATGCCCTCAGATTTCCTGGAGATGAGGAGACGTTTGAATGCTGCGCCTTCCTCACAGCCTCTGAGGCTTGTTTGTTTACTTAGCTTGTTTTTGCCACCACTATTTGTAAAACCTTGGCCCATTTCAGGGTCCTGTTTCTATAGCAGCCGGCCGATGCCTGATAGTCTTCTCTGGCGGAGGAGAAAAGAGGAAGAGGAGAGGGTCAGAGCAAGCACACAGAGCTGATTCTAAGAGGCCAGACAACTTATTCAAAGATCGAGTTTCAATTGATCTCCATGTACTCTATATCCCAATGACTATCTGCGGCCTAATGGCTTCTCTGAAAGCCTCCTCTATGAACTGGGAAGGAGTTCAGATAAATGGACTGAACCAAATACAATCAGCCCTACATATCAGAGTTCAATCCATACAATCTGCTCTAATATAGTGAAATTTCCTCCGCATGTCCTTGCTTCAGATTTCATCATTGAGGTTGAGCTCACTTTTGAGATGGCATTTAAAAAGCACACAGAGTAGTGCTTTATTCCATCAGAGCTGCTCTATTGTTCCCCATCCTTTTTCTGTCAACGCTTTTTACCTGAATGAAAGACTGCCCCCTTTTCATACCCCCCTCACTCTCTGATTTAGGGAGCGCTGATGCCTTTTGTCAAGCATTCCTGCTCTCTGTCAGGAACCGAGGAATTTCTTTACCCTCCTTAGTGCCCCGAGACAATACCATTCAAGGTTATCATTCAAAGGCCAAAGAGGACTTGGGGGGGAAAAAAAG
The DNA here is from genome assembly GCF_018320785.1 of Cheilinus undulatus. Classification (NCBI taxonomy): domain Eukaryota; kingdom Metazoa; phylum Chordata; class Actinopteri; order Labriformes; family Labridae; genus Cheilinus; species Cheilinus undulatus. The sequence continues at coordinate 42,948,701 of NC_054866.1, read as the reverse complement.
GCTGCCGCTAAGCTGAAGAGAGTTTTGGTGGCCGGGGAATTGAAGCGAGGATGTGCGTGAATGGGCCGGCTTAATGTAAGACATTCCCTTTTGGGTGCAGAAGATCATCTGAAAGAGGGAAGACAATGTAAAAGCATCCCCACCTGGGAGGGCTGGTCTGTGCAGAGCCAAAATAAAACCCACCTTCACATGCCCGCTGTTCTTGTTTCTCTTTAAAACCTCCACATAAATAAAGATGACGGTGAAACATACCAGCATCATGAAGAGAGGTCAAAGAGTGAAGCAGGCCTGTTGGATTAATAACACGCCTCACTTCATTTATGGAATAAATCACAAAAAGGGCAGCTTTTTTTAATCACAGCATGCAGAGGAATTCAGTTTTAGGGGGTTTTAGGCTATAATACCTACATTTTCATGGAATCCATTCATGTATTTGACTCGACTCACCACTGGCTTTCTCAGTAGTAACCATTCAATCCATTTACCTTTTCTAATTATCTCTGGAGTAATTGCCAGTTCACCATCCCCGTGCTGGGTACAAATTGCATATACATGAGGGATTCACAGGCAGCAACACAGCATGTAATCCAATGTTATAGTTTTTAATTTCAGCTCTTCAACTATACCGCTGCGTCAGAGCTTTCTTACAGCCAAGGATGATTTGTTTTGCTTAAACTCTTGACAGCAATAAAGACAAATGTAACACAGATTTCTCATTGTAATATGTCTGTGCAGTTACTTCAATCATACAGAATGAAATGACCAGATTGTTCACCTATCAACATATTTTTTATTTGGACAATGTGCATGATGACAGCCTAACCCCCAAATTCCAAGAAAGGCACACAATAGATCCCAGGCCCCCTCTCTTTCAGACCGTTAACGTGAGAGGCTGCTCTTTTAGAATGGAAGTGCTGTAAGTTGCAGGTTCAATGTATTTAATTTTTAAAAAAATATATTCTTAAATTCAGCTTTATTCATGAAAAAAGTTTGACCGTCACACCCGTGAAATAACCACATTATAATTATTAGAGGCTAAGTACCATTTTATTAAAGAGAAAAAGATCAGGGGTCTAACCCGGGGGTAAATTATGTATGGATCTGTTCCAGAAGTAGTTACGTGTATGGTTGCTTTAGCTAAAGCTACCATCACTATGTTGGCTGCGTATTTAACAAGTCTAAGTAGCTAAATTGAAGCAAGCAAAGTTTGCTCAAGCTTATGTCGCTGAAGCTTACTTAGCTATAGATAATGGAGCTACGTAGCCAATGCACCTCATAATGCAGCTATGTCCGCTAATGCTCATGTAGCTAAAGCTAACTTAGCAACACTGGCTTACTCAGTAGCATTAATAACATAGCTAGCGTAGCTATGTTAGCTTAATTAAAGCTAATGAAGCTAAAGTAAGCTAACGTTCATGTAGCTACTTCTAAAACAGGTCTATACATAATTGAATCCTGGATTAGACCTTTGATCTTTATCTCTGTTTTATTTATGAAATGTTGTCCAGTTTGCAATGTTTTAATGTAGTAATTTCCTGCAGTTTATGTATGTTGCTTGTCTTTTAATATGCTCTATGTGTTTTATTCCTATTACTGATGTTTATTTTTGTTCTGTGTTTACACCAACCTGCTAATGGGACTGGGGATGGAAATTAGCCACCGGGCTATAATCCCATGTATTTACATGTAAATGTCCATTAATGCATATTTTCCCATTGTTAAAAAAAAAATCTCAATCTCAAATCTAAGAATTTGTTTATGAATAAAGTTGATTTTTTTACAATCTAAAAGTGGAATTTGCCCCAGCAAATTACAGTACTTCCTTTCAGATATATACAGCGTCTCAGATGAGGGGTCTAATCAATAAACTCAATATGGTTGCCATATGGCCAGTCTATGAATGTTGGATTTTATCTGGTCTTAGTCTTTGATATTGTTTGAATCTGAAACCATGGTCACTATATGTATCACCAATTAACAGATAGTTGTAAATATGTGTGCAACTGTGCTCACTTTAATATTTCTCAGCCGTAAGAGGCATGTAATGAGTCAATAAGTATGCTCATGACTGTAATTGTAATGTTTAAGCTTTAGGCAGTACCAGTTATTGAGTCCAACAGTGTCACATGAGCCTGAACGCTCCATGTTACTCATCTACTAACAGAAATACATCCCTGCAAGTTCAGGCATGTCTCTACTTTCACTTAAAACACAAAGCACACATCAACATGTACAACTTGCATTCCTACCTCTTTTAGCCGTTTTATTCTCTGACTGTCATCCAAGGAAGATAAACACTGTTGTTTCAGAGGCATGCTCCTCTGTGAGCATTTTGCCAGCAAACCCTGTGCTTTACGTGTGAGTGAGAAATGGATCCGGAGATTCGCTAGAAATGTGTGATTGTGGGGCTGTGAGAGATGGAAGATGAAGGAGATCCAAAGAAAGAAACGGTTTCAAGAGAGTAAACCAAGTGCATTTGATGTTTGATGTGCAAAGTGAAGCGTATTTGCTGCTGCCAGTGACTGGCATTCAAATGTTTTCAGCCAAAGGTCTTCTGATTGGATTTCTGCATGTTTACAAAGCCACAGTAAGCTTGTTTGGAAGCATCCTTAAATAATCCTGTTTTAACAAAATCATTTGGTTAACCTCTGGTGGCTTTTCCACAGATAAAAAAAGAGGTGTGTTCATGAGGAGGTTTTTCCAGTTTAACAGTCTGATTTATTTATCTCAGAGGGCAATGACAGACTTCACAGGAGATCTTTTATTCTTAAGCCTTTTGTTGTGCCCATTTTTATTCCTCTGTGTTTTGTTGGCTTTACAACTCGAATATCAAACACGGTAAAGAGTATTAGTGTTGGGGGCACAGAGAACAGAGCTGTGTGACAAACAAGCTCTCCATCAGCCTCTGCCTCTTCATCCAGAGTGTGACCGCTCTCTCCATGATGTGTTTCTCCCTCTTCCCTCTGGTATTTGAATACCGCCTGCTCAAGTAAAGGTCAAACAGGCACAAAACAACATCAAATAAGTTGACGGGCCTCATTGTTGGGTCGTGTTCGTGTGAGATCGGCATTGTTGTATTTTCACGACAGCATGCAAACAGGCTGCTGTTTTCATCTGTCTAGTCTAGTGTGCTTCTTTGCTTTATATCTGTCGACTTCTAGGACAAACAGACACTTTGTGATCTGAAGTGTGTCTCTGCTGTGCATTTACTTTTGCGATGGTCTTGGCTAAGTCTCAGATTGAGGTTTTGATACTGGAGGGGGATTGTGGACAGGCCAGGGGCGCAAATTTAGAAGAGCGTTAGAAAAGCCTGAAAAAGTGATTTTTTCAACTGCCGCCTTTAATGGGGGTTGCGTGGTTCACCAAAATTAGATTTAAAAAAAGAAAACATTTATTTTGGGCTTTTTGTGCCCTTATTTTGAGAGACGAGAGCAGTGGATAGGTTTGTAAACAGGGATAAGAGAATGGGGGAGATACAGGCAGGACAGCAGCCACTAGCCTGACCTGAGCCTGGGCGCGACCTAAGCATTGGGGCATCTGCACCCAAAAATTGGATTTTTGCCAAAATTCTTAATGTCAATATTTACAATAGATTTTAGCTGATACAGATATCCATACCAATGTAGTTCAGACCTAAAACTTCAGTCCTTAAAATACACAATTTAAAGTTTAAGGGTGTACAAAATGAACACATTTTTGGCCTAAAAACACACGTTTAAGTGTAAGGAATGATGGTTAGTAAAGAAAAAGGCTATCAAATATCACTTGTAAATAACAGCAGGAATTTTAATATCTTCTTACACAGTTAATTTCCTTTTATTAAAGATCATTTTGTGGGCTTTTCATCTTCATTTGATAGGACAGCTGAAGAGAGACAGGAAATCACTTTTCACTTTTTAAGCTAATATCTGCCGATACTGATATCATGCTGGTAATATCGTGTGTTCCTACTTATACATTCAAAAACACTCCCTCAAACAACATACTTGGAAAAAGAGATAAAAGTAATTGGAAAACATACAATGAATAATAAAGCTAACAGCCAATGTGTTGCTCTCACTATCTACCTGCTGCCTGCTGACTGTGACAGCAGTGTAGATAGTTGGATATTAAAAAAATCCTGATGTTCAAGGAACACAAATCAGGTGATTCTAACATTTTTGAGATTTTACACACTGGAAATAAGTTACAACTACCTAATTTGGAGAAGTAAAAAAATATCTTCCAACTTGCTAATTAGCTATGTAGTCTAACAGATACATTCGATCTTCATAGACTAGTATCACTGGCAAAACACTTGTATGACAATTAATTACGCACACATATTCAATTTTTTGTCCACTGCAGCTGCTCTGTAATGAACGCAGCTCTAATTTTATTATGCTTGCTGGATAGTAGAGCAATATTGTTTGAGATTATTTCATGACTCGCCTGTTGATGAATGAAAAATGCAGTCTACAAATGACCAAAAAGAGGCCAACATAGTTGTACTCTAAATCTAAAAATCTACTCTTGATCATGTTCTGATGACTGTCCTCGTCCTCTGTGCAGTCAGTCAGTCTGTGTCTAGTGTCCACTCATACAGAGAGACATTACATGAAGTCAAAGCTCGTGTAGTCTGCACTCCATTTCTTTCTTCCAAAGTTCAAGTTTGTTAGGACTGCTTAAACAGTTCAAAAGTACTTACAAGTATGTTAAAATGGGTTCTAGAAACCTAGTGGTTATGTTGTTGCGCACCATGCTGGAGGCTGTTGTTCTCACAGCAGGTGGGCCGGTCTCATGTAGCTTCTTCCCTGCATGTGGCTTTCCACTCTGTCTTGCCTCAGTTTCCAACTCCATTCACTGTTCTGTCTGAGTAAGGGCATTAAAGACCAGGAAACAGAGCAACATTTTAGCTCAGTACTTACAGTACTTAACTGTAAGTGATATCAGAAAGTGGAAGCACTTAGGAGCAACTGCAGGGTCAAAGACTGCTAGGTGCATGGTGTGTAAAAGTCACCAACGCTCTGAGTCCATAATTAAAGAGTTTTGAACTTCCTCTGGCATTAATGTAAGTACAAAAATTGTGCAGTGGGAGCTTCATGGAATGAGCTTCCATGGCTGAGCAGCTGCATGCGAGCCTTACATCACCAAGTCCAATACCAAGCTCTAAATGGAGTGGTGTAAAGCACACTGACACTGGACTGTGGAGCAGTGGAAACGTGCTGTGGTGTGGTGAATCATGCCTCTCTGTTTTGCAGTCAGATGGGCGGGTCTGGGTTTGGCGGATGCCAGGAGAACGTTACCTGCCTGACTGCATTGTCCAAACTGTGAAGTTTAGTGGAGGAGGGATAATGGTATGGAGCTGTTTTTTTCAGGGTTTGGGCTAGGCCCCTTATCTCCAGCAAAGGGCAATCTTAATGCTTCGGCATACCAAGACATTTTGGACAATGCTATGCTTCTACCTTTTTGGCAAACGGTTGGGGGAAGGCCCTTTTCTATTCCAACATGACTGAGCCCCAGTGCAGAAAAACAGGACTATAAAGACATGGTTTGATGAGCTTGGTGTAGAACTTGACTGGTCTGCAAAAAGCCCTGACCTCAACCTCATTGAGCACCTTTGGGATGAACTGGAACAGAGATTGCGAGCCAGGCCCTCTTATCCAACATCAGTGCCTGACCTCATAAAAGCTCAACAGAATGAATAGGCACAAATTCCCACAGAGACATTCCAAAATCTTGCAGAAAACCTTCCAAGAAGAGTGGAGGCTGTTATAGCTGAATACTTTTGTCCACATGTTCTAAATCTGGTCATCCATCACAGTCATCTGCTCTGTTCATAAACTTAAAGAAAGAAGTCCACAGCTCATAAAAACCCTCAGCTTCACCTCTTATTGTGTAAGTCACTTTTTCTAACATTAGATGCATGACATTTCCTGAATCTATTGAAGACAGTTTTCTAAATGCCCTTCCAATTACAGGCAATTACACTCCATGGCTTTTTTCCTGTGTTCTTACCATTTTCAGCTGAAGTAAATGCTTAGTAACAGCCTTTGTCATCTGCTCAGCCTTTACTGCATCTGTTGAGTGAATGCTTTGGGGGGAGCTCCCAGGAACTGACTAGTCTAGGAGGGGATGCCAACGCTGACGCTTCTGGCGGTGCTTGCAGTACTGCCAACTCTTTGCATCGAATTAATGTGAATGCAAAAGTTGCACCAATGGGTGATAGAACTCCACAAAGACAAAGATGAAGAGTGCAGCATAAAAAAGCACTTTATGCAAGTTTGGAGAACATGATGCAAACAAAAAAAACCAAACATCTAAGTCCAACAATCGCTGTTAAAGTTGGAGAAATCAAACCTCAGGTCACTTTGATGCATATTTCTTAAAAAGAGGGCAAAAACAAGCCCAAAGCACTGCACTGTGCTTGCTTTTAGTTAGCCTGTGCCACCCTCCTGCAGCACAGCCTCATTTCTCTGATGTCCACCCATCAGTCACCCTCACACCGCGGGCAGAAACACCAGCTTGTGTTATATTGATCTGTTTCAGAGCTTTTTCTACAGGCATCCTGTAAAGAGCCGGTCTTATCTAATCACACCAATCATTTGTCACACAGTTTCCCACTACAACCGGTAATTAATAAACAAACCAATTACCAGAGCAGAATGAACTTCTGCTCCATTAAACAGTGGGTACACATAAAGCAGGAAAAAAGGCATTCGTTTTACAGCTTTGGAGCCGACACAGTGCATAAAGATGAAACAGAGTGCGCTAAATACAAGAAAATAACTTTCAGGAAGATAAAAACATCTTGTGGATGCGTGAGGAGAATGAGCTATTCACACGAGGGCTCAGATATTTTCTGCATGTCTCACTCTTTCCAGCTACAAACCCACGCCTCCCTGCGACCTCCACTACGTCGCCTCTGATCTCAGATTGCAAATTGGACATTCTTCCCCCTCCTTTCAGCGGGGAAGTCAAATAAGAGTCAGGGGAAAAAACAACAAAGGAATGAATTCTGCAGCATCCAGGAGAAATTCCTCATCTGGCTTTTGAAAAATGTTGCACAATTGTACCTTTTTCTTTGGTTAATGAACTCACTTTCGCTGCTGGAATTTAAAGCATGCAGGAACGTAGACAAAATAAGCTGCACTAGTGTCAATTTGGAGCTTTTGTGTTTTCACCAAAGTCAAAAGAAAGATTAGCTCTTACAATATCAGGCCACATTTTAATGACTGTTTATTATTGTGAGGCTTAATGGCAGGGGTTGATGATAAGCTTCTTTACTTTCACATGACAGAAGACAGAGTCCGAGCCAAGTTACAGTCCAACTGGGTAATTTGTTTTTCAGCTTTGTTAAATGGAAATCTCAGTCATTTCAAATACAAAGTGGAAGATATGCTCAAAGGGTTTGGATGGGGGCTGGTTTAGCTCAGCTGGTGCAGAAAGGACTCCTGATTCTGATGCTGCTTGGAGCATGCTGCCCTCCACTCTCCCTCCTCCTCATATTCCCCATCTCTTTATAGCTTTCCCATTCAAGTAAAAGCAAATGCCATAAAAAATAGTAGGCCTCATTTAACAACTGTTCTCAGGCTTCAAACTCACCAGTTTTTCATTTGTCAAAGTTTCCAGTCTAGGGTTTGTTCTTTGCTAAGTCCAAAACCCAGCAGGAGTGCAGATAGATCAGCAGTTATGTCAATGCATGCATGTGAGACTGCTGCCCTAAAGGCTGGTTCAAATCCAGCCTTTGCCTGTCATATTTCATATTTTCTTTTCTATGGGAGGCGAATGTAAAATATATCTATGCAATGGATGGTCTATCTGGTGTGTCAGGTTGGTGTATTCATGCATCCCTAGTTTTGTATTTGTTAAACCAAATAAAGTTTTGTCTCCATGCTAACACAAGGCAGAGCTCAACATCTCAATTAGAGATATGGATTACAGTTAATGCAACACTATTTAGACTTTTTAAATCAAGCTAACAAGCTCGACTGAGAGGGAAAAAGTTGCAGAAAGCCAAGAAAATCTTCCTGACACTGCCGGAACCTCGTTGATCTTCCTTGTTCACCGTTCCTCATTCACACTATTCTGCCAACAAAATAGAAATCGCATCACACCGCACTGCTCTGCTTAGAAACAATGGGATGAATTCATCTGATGCTGGTACCTCTCTGATAATAGTTGATGTACCGTGTTTCAGAAAACAACACTGTCTGAACGAGTGATATGGTCAAACGAAAGTAAAGTAAGGCAGCTTTAGTTTCCACTTGTTGCACTTAAATCATCCTGTTGGGGTCACATGCAGAGAGATAGGATGGTAAAGGACCATTAAAGTCCTGTACTGTTGTTCCTATGATGCTGTGATGACAGCCTATGACCAAGAGGAAGCAATGTGAGTGCAGACCAGCAGGGGACTGAGGAAGGGGAACATTTGTCATTCAACACCCTGCGGGGCAACTGCGCCCAGTGAGGGTACACACTAAGACTCTTCTTAGGGTCTTCTTCAGAATAAAGTTAAGAAAAATCTTAAGATATTTGCTAGTGAGGCTAAATCTTTTAAAACAGGCTGTTGGCTATCTTTATTCAAACTACCAGCATGTGAGTTCTGAACTGCAGTTTAAAAGGGTTGTCTGTTCCCTCCATCTCACTGGGTGAGGGAACAACAAAGCTAAAGGGTGAGGAAATCCTCCTGAGGGGAGGATCCACTTTATGAGGCCCTACAAGTATAGCTGCCTAACTGGGTCATGTCTGATGTGTCGAGCAGCCGCCTCCTCCCTCTGACAGCGCCTGACAGGGAAGCATGACATCAGGCCATGTGTCCAAAAGACAGCGTTTACCTGCAGCCATGCATTCCTGCCTTCATTTTCCTTTACAATGAGCGCTAAACATGCTAACATGAAGCCTGCCGGGGTCAAGAGAAATCAAAGACGCTGAACTCTACGCTTTAAAATTCATGTTTGTAGCATCCAAATATGCAATGAATGTTTTAGCATCCTCCACACAGACTCTGCCAGACATCAAAATGCCTCTCTGACAGTACTGGGGCTCATCATGTGAGTGAGCAGCTCTATACCGCAAACACAAAGAGCCTCCTCTCTCAAAACACAATGCAACGCTTCAGGGACTGAGAAAAAACTGACTCCCACTGCCAAATGTACAAAGTAGTCAGTAATGTTTCAGAAAAGGCCGGCCCAGCGCATTCATGCTGTCTTCTGGGACACAAACCAGGCCAGCTTATTACCCCCGAGGATTGAGTTCAAGCAGTCTTACCCAACTCTCCAGAAAGGCAGATACTCCGACAGCTAACGGGTCACTTTTTGCTCCCAGCTCCTCATTGTGTGGGAGTGATGTGGAAACCAGTCAGTGAGAGTGGAACTCTACGGGGGACGAGAGGCTCATTGTGAAGGGCTGTTAGAGCAAAAAAAAACCCTGTAAAAAAGCAGACACTTAAAGCCAAAGCAGTAGTGTTCACCATCTCTGTAAGGATATTTTCTTTTAAATGAAAAAGGACTGTGTGATTGAAGTTCGATGATTACATTTTCTAAAGGGAATAGTTTGACATTTCTGGGAAAAAGTGCTTTATTGGTCTCTAGCCTGGAGTTATAAGGCAATCAATACTAGTCTCATTCCTGCACAGTAAATATGAAGCCACCATCAGCAGCTGTTAGAGCCGTCTTCACACATGCACACCTGAAAATGCCCAGAAAATGACAGGCTACAGTCTCCATGAATGAGCCGTTCACACATGCATGTCACAGAGGAGACTGTGGGATAGGGGCGATGGTCTCAGGATGGAAAACTGTTATATTCGTTTTTATTTTAATTTCATTTTCACTTTTTGGTTACATTTTCGGTTTAGTTTTTATTCCTTTTTCTTGCTGGTTTGTTCATCTACATTCGTTTTTATCATTTAGTTAAAATGCTTTGTTTTACTTTAGTTTTCATTAGTTTTGGTGTTAAGTTTAGTTTTTTCATTTATATGAGATACTTGTCAGGGTTGAGATCCAAAAGGGCGAGAAAATACATCTTAACATTTTTAAATATATCTAAATCAGATATTCTTCACTCCACATTCTATTTGTTAAACTTTAATATTTGAATATAACTACAGACCTAAAATTACCGTTGTGTGAAGTCTTTTTCAATCAAGTCAGGTGATTTTACACTACCCAGGCTTGGGTGTACGTGTGAGTCAGGATGCTGTCTAAACCAGAGGTTCTCAAACTTTTCAGCCCGTGACCCCCAAAATAAGAGTAACAAAGACCGAGGACCCCCATTGTCACTAAGGGTGCTCAAGGCATAGGTGAACATAGCTGTGCCATTCAAATATAGTCATGTGCAGACTGACATTTTAAGGATTTTGTAAACATTACTTTGATTTCAGCACAAATCTCACCAGATGACCATGTTTTTATGTCAAATTCAACTGATTGTATGCATATATTTCTACAAAAATTGGCAAAATATACAATTCAAAACCATTAAAAAATATATTCTTTGTTTTTTGAAGGCATCTTGTAACCCCTTTTCAGTGTCTGGCGGATCCCCTTGTAATCAGGTTTGAGCTACATAAATGAAAATTGGTGCACATATGTATCATGACTAGACCTTCAAAAAATCCTCTTGGGACTATCATCTAGAATACATAGGAAATTATATCATAGCATTTCTTCCCCTCAAATTTTGGCCTTTTTTTCACCAATCTACTGTCCTCGCATGTCGAAACTGATTGACTCCAGAGTGTTTTTTCCTCAAACTAGACAAGTTGGAGATCTCCAGTTTGAGTTAGTTTTGTAAGCACATTACAAAGAAGTAGTTGTTGTGCCACTTTTAGTCAATTACACTAACCTTGTATGGGGTGAAATGTCCTCAGCTCCAGGCCCTGGTTCCTTATGTGAAACCCCTCTAGTGGAGCATGAGCCCCATGAAGACCATGAAGACAGGCTACAGTCCTTGACACACTCGTCCCAAATTCAAATCCCAAATCTGATAATATTTGGTGTATGTAATTCCACACTCTTTCTCTACGTTTCCTGTCCTATTGAGTAAAAGCAAAACCCCACAAAATAATAATAATCCAGATAAACAGAAATAGAAATAAGTGAATCTTTCCATCTGATTTATATGCAAGAAGGAAGAAAGAAGAAATTTCCTAAACTTTCCTCATTTGTCTCATTATTCCAAACTTCCCTTCCAGAGAAACTCTCCTGACATTTTTCTGAGTTTATTAGCCGTCAAGTTTCTGATATTTTCTAAACATGTCAACACTCATGGAGGCACGCTTTCTTAACTTTTCCTCATTTTGGTGTAATACACAGATAAAGGCTATATGATGACACTGAGGTGCTTTCTCTGTCATCACCTACTGTTGCGGTGACATTTCAGAGCCCTGGAGAAAGAGGAGAATCGGCAAAATGAGAGCACGTTATGTAACATGTCAAGTAATCTGAGAGCAATACAATGGGGCAATACAACAAAGAGGCCGAGCTATCAGGTTGTGAAGGCTACGTGTGCGCTCCTGACATTTTGTATGATATTAAATTGGTACTGTAATCCAACATAATCATATAATATCTGGTTTATCCTGTCCGCTCAAGGATGAAAAGCCTTTTCTGCCTGGATGATTCCACGGATTGAAACCAAACACATGTCAAGAAAAAGGCCACCAATTCCATTTCCAAAGAAGATTTACTATTTTATTTTCTATAACGCTACGCCGTCTCTGACAGAGTAGTAAAAAGTAAAGCAGTAAATTGATGCTGATGCAATAATGTCAAGACAAATGTTCATGCTGAAGCTGCAGCCTCCTGGTGAAGCCCTGTCTTCTTAACAATGCTGTTAGGGAGTAATTTGAAGCCATGGGTAATAAAATAACGCGGAGAAGAAAGTGAAGATGCTGACTGGGTGGAAAAGAGACACGAGCGGTGACTCTTGTTTACTCCATGTTGGTGTTAAAAATGTCTGTTGTGGTGAAACGTACGCAGGGAGCCCCCGAGGGTTTTCCCCAAACCGCTGATTATTTTTGCATCTTGGTTTGAATGTGATGACTGGGTTCTTGTATTGACGGGCACGTTCATTAAATCTCCGTCACCATAAACTGTTTGTATTTTGTCGGTTGAGCCTTGAGGCGGCGTTAATCAAAAACATTTAAGGCGAAGAAAGAAACCCAGCTGGATGAGTGTGAACCCACGCAAATTAAAACCCAAAGGGTTGCATAATAGCAGGTGGGCTGAAAATGAAGCAGTTTATATGGGTAATTATAGAGAATAGAGAAAACAGCCATAATTATCTGAAATGAATCCATGCCTTTTCTTTTATTTCCTCCCGCGTCTGTTTAAGAAAGGAACGCAGAAAAACAACGGAGCAATTATTCAGCACCATGGGCTTTTATTATGAGAGAGAACCTTTAAAAACAGGACGGTGCCCTGGCTGAGTGTCTTTTCCCTCAGATAATACAGACTTAACACCTCTATTACACCGCCGCCTCACACAAACATATGGCTTCAATCAGGCTGCAGGCCTTTATGTCATAAGATCCGCTGGATAGCATGAATCCACAGATTATGGCAGTGGAGCAAGGACGAATGAAAATCAATAGTTCCCAGAGTCCTTTGAGATGTTTCAATGAGAAAAAAAATCTGAAGAAAAACAGTTCCATCAGACGGAGGCACAACGCTCTTTATGCACTGGTGGTTCCTTCAAACAGCGCCCTGAAATACGACGTTTTTACAGCCTTATGCTCAATTTAGACAAGACTAATAGCTCAGTGTGTGCAGGCCTCAGCTAATTAATCATTTTCTGCTGTTTTTCTGATAAACATTGGGTCTAGTCAATTATATTCATGCTGTTTACAGGTACAGTGAAATATTTTATCACTTTGCAAAATAAACTTTAAAATGCCTCCTAAAGCGGGGAGCACATTGCAGGATAATTGCGCTGATTTTGGGTCAGATTCCCTCCTTCTGAGCTTAGTCAGCAAAGGCTAGATTATCTGATGGTTCTAGAGATTATCTTGTCAGATTCTCCTGTGGTGTGGGGTATGCTGAGAGGGATTTTACCCTCCCGGATCTGTTTGGAAGACGATCACCATGATCACAAGATAATGTCCAGGTTTTATCAAATCTGAATACCCCAATGACCAATCGATCAGTCAGCTACAGTGCGACTGCTTCCAGTGTATAAGCTAACATAACTAAGGACAGCCGTGGTGTCTTTGTCTGCAGCATCTGAAAACTCTTTGTCAGATGAGACCACTTTTTTTAAAGATTTATTTTTGGCCTTTATTAGATAGGACAGTGGATAGAGTCGGAAACAGGGAGGAGAGCGGGGAGAGACATGCAGGAAATAGTGCCACGGGCCGGATTCGAACCCGGGTCGCCTGCGTATATGGCGTGCGCCTTAACCACTCGACTACCGGCGCGCCAGATGAGACCACTTTTTGGCCATAGAGATGTTGCTCATGTTTGGAGAAAGAAGGGAGAACCCAAAGAACACCTCTAGGTCAGGTCAGGTATGAGAGCATATGCTGGTTCAGCACTTCGCCACATCAACCTTTGTCCTGTACTGCTCTGGCCTCCTGATGGCCATCCTCCAGGCCTGCACCTGGCCCATGCCCTGTCTCTCCAGGTTTCCTCCCAGCTGGCCCCATCCATGACGCACGTGGGCATCTCTGGTGTCTGGACCAGCCCAACGGGTTCAGAGCTTAGGCTATATCAGGCCTGGGAAAGCGTGCCAGGTTCTTGTATCATGCATCTGACCCTTCCCATCCCTGCTCTCCTGAGCACATCAGCATTGGATGCATGGTTTTGCCACCGTTACCCAAAGATGTGCAGAAAAGAAGTCATCACAAAACATCCCAGCTGGCCTCTGGCCATCAATTAACGTCCAGGCCTCACAAGAGTTAAGTAAGACTGGGAGGACCAAGGACTGAAAAAAAGATTTTGACTTTCTTCCGCATGCTCAGATACCTGGAACGCCACACTATTGTACTCAGCAAACCCATCACCCAAGGCATGAGTCCAAGTCTGCGGTTGATCTCAGACTCACAGTCAGCAGATCGTTGGATTACGTCGCAAAGGTAGGTAAACTGCTCTACAACAGACCGTGTCTAACATTAGCAGTGCTAGCTCCGCCGGCCTTCAATCCCAGGGTCCAGAACACTTTTGGGGGGGCACCAAAGCTCTTGGAGGGCTTTGTCTGTACTGAGGTTGTCAAAATCAAATTTCACATATTAACTGATATCAACTTTAAAAACATATTCAACACTATCCATTAGAGATGGGAGAAAAAAATTGATTCTTAGATTGTCATGTTGTGGAGGTGGAAGATTCTGAATCGATTTATAAATGTCCAATAATCGATAAACAATAATAATTTCAATATAGCAGGAACAAAAAGGTGGAACTCTGACACACAGTGCATAACAGTAAGATTTAGATTACCAGTTGTTCATCTGGGAAAAAGGACATTTTATTGTTTGTAATTTTAGATATGTTACAAGAAAAAGATGCTTCTACCTTTGGTTCATTGCAAGTGTAAATTTACAGTTTACACACATCGTCCATTAGAGGATAGTGGACATTTAATTTATCTCTTTTTTTTTTCTAAACACAAATGTAATTTTTTTGTCATGTTTGACAGTGAGAAGAATGGAAATGCAAAAAAAAAAACAAGTGCATGAAAATGCATCAATAATCATTATGGAATCGAGTGCGCTAGCAGTTACTGGTTGTTAGTATCAGATTAAAGAGCATTATGTCAATGAGGCATTGACTTTAAGAACAACAGTAGCCACTAGTGCAAGGGAGCTGAGTTACAGTTTAGACAGAGTGTTTGACCAGGATTGTGGGCCTGAAATGCTAAAAATCGTGAATGATTAGTGTTACTGACTTGTGATTGTGGGGCCGAGGACAAAGAGATCCAAATTTACCTATTTAGCCAGCTAACTGCATGAATCCCTTGTTTGGTGTAAGACTCCCATAACGCTGAAATTTCTCTCATGTTTGACCAAGAAAACAGATCAGATTTCATCCACCAGCTCACATCTTCTGCTCATTGATAAATCTTCTCTGAATCAGCTGTTAGGCGTTTATCCATCTCACAATGGATAAACGTCTGCTAGTGAAGGTTTACGGACACATTATTTGGCAATGGCAAATGTCTGTCAAAAGGGGTCGATACTGGCCATTAGCATTGTTAAACTACAAAACTGAAACCTGAATAAATGCATTCTGATGGCCTCATGCCCCATTTACATAAGATTAATATCTCAATAGTGCAGGCCTCAGTTTAAAGATCATGTTCTGCTGTTTTTGGGATAAATATTAGGACTACTAAATGACATTCAAGCTGTTTACCAGTAAAGAGGAACAGTTTTTCACATTGCAAAGCTAAAATCCAAATTCCCTTCTGTAAGAGTTCATAACCTCCCTCTAAAAGTCTGCTCTTCTGCCTCCAGCTTGATCACAAAAACTCAAATTCACACTTACAAAGAGTGTGACAACATTAGGCACCAAAAACAAACTTTATTTGCAGAGGATTAGAAAGTCCTTCCAATCAACCTCTGACTTCTCCAGGATGTGGCAGGTAATTTGCAGTGACATTTAACGTAAATTATAACCATGACAGACTCCTATCAGGATTAAAATCTTCAGCGATCTCCCTCAATTATACAAATCACATCCCAACCTCGGGATACATCAGTTCCGTGCAAATAGAGCTTTGTAAAGTTCAATCAGTATTCATGAACATGATCGACTCTCCTCACAAGCTTAAAATGAGAGATAAAACTTGCCGCAGTATCGATGAAACAGGGATCGTCTTTGTGGGATGAAACTGAAATTAACTTTGTGTCATTAAAGGACTCAAGGCGGAGACGTGATCCTCTGTCATGTGACCACAAAGACTCTCCTTCACGTCTGCGATACGCCTCCTGATTGAATCAGTGCAGTTCTTAGTGGGGCCGTTTCCTGCTCCAGAGTAGTCCAGTATGAGAGCTCGGTGCATGTGTAAACACCTCTTTCAGGGATGAACCTCTCTCTTCTGTGATGTTGATTACAGTAGCAGTGTTATGGCAGCCTCACAGTGACTGAAAACACTGCCAAAGGCTGTTGAGAATGAACCAGCGGACATTTCAGAGCTAGTCACTCTGATTGATTGAGCCATAAAGAGTTTGTCCGTGGGGCTAACAGGACTCGGATAAAAGATTAGGAGTCTGTTGAGTCTTGATTAATGTTGGAGGATATAACCTCTGGCCAGTGGTGCTGAAAGATTTATACAAACGGAGTCTGGGCTGTGAAATATACGCACACTGAACTGGAGCGATTTGGAGTCAGTGAGGGCGAAACAATCACAGGGTATCCCCAGGACACAAGCCGAATCAAAACAGAAATATAACAACTCCATAATGAGACAAACAAGTGTAATAACTGACGGATGGAGCGGACGAAAACAGACTAAAAGGCAACAACCGCAATTTCATTTCTCAATCAGAAGGATGTGATGACGGCAGGGGGGAAAATTCCTTTGCATATTTATCCAGGACCTTGTCAGTGTCGAGCCCTGCCCCGCCCCCTGGACCTAGGCGGCCTCATTAGTATTCAGTGAATTCATTAAGACACAATCGCTTGTGTCTGGGAACATGGGAACTGGAGATGGAGGCGAGGTTGAGTTCAGCCCACAGGGCGAGTCCCACCCCACCCCACCCCCAAACCCTGAAGGTCAGCGTGTCCTTCCTGTGCGACTGATCTGATGATCACATGGGAGGGGGGGGAGGGGGGGGGGGGTTTGGTGTTGGATCTCTATTTGCTCATGCTGTTTTGTTGCCAGCATGCAAAGAAGTGTCTGAGAAAAATGTGAACGTGGGTCTGACTTTTAGCTTGATTGTCCCCAAAGGCAATCACCCACAATCCATCACCCAGGAGGGAGTGTTGTTGTGCTGAGCTATAATATACTGTTTCTCCTTGTAAGCTATAAAAAATATAAATGAGAGCAGACTTTTTAGCCCGCAGACCATCTATCCTTCAAAAGCTGCGCCCCTTCCCCCCACTGCAGCCTCCCCTACTATTAAAATCAATGTGGAGATGAATGAACGGAAGAATCCGGAGGGGGACACCAGGTGGGAAAGTCTTCCGGCTGCTGCGATGGTTCATACGTTAAAGAGGCGAGCTTTGGTTGCATCCCGGCAAACCGGCGATGAATCATTCCCATGGGGAAGCACTTACACACTTCAGGCCATTTAATGAAAAACACCAAAAAAGCTGTCTTGCATGGAAGCGTCACAGTGATAAATCACAGGCATGGGGAAAATATTGCATACAAACCCAATAGAGTTTGGTTACACTCTGCTCTTACTGCTGGACTGTCATTGCTGTGCATTTCTTCCATCTTCATGCATTTGTCGGAATACAAATCTCTTCATCTTCTACCTCAGAAAAGAAATTCATAAAAAGAGAAAATTATCAAACAGTGGAAAAATACATCCCCAGGGTTTAATATCACAATTTATGCTGCTCTGTTTCGCTTCAAGTGCTCGCTTGATGGCTGAGGAAAGCTCTTTCCCTCGCACCAATTTTAAAGGTGTTCGCAGTTAAAAGTAATTACCATTTAAAAAAAACTAAACAAAGGGAAAATATGAGGAGCTGTTCTGGCAGTCCACAGAGTGTTTCCCAGAGAGAAATCTGTGCCATATCCTGGAGCTTCTCTCTGTTTTCTCTTCATCACAATGAGGAAGAAAGACTTTGATCATCCACTGTATCTTGCTCACCAAGAGAAGAGGAAAAACAGAGTTAGGGCATGAGAGCTGGGTTTCCCACACGGGGAATGCAGAGCAGAGGAAATCGGGGGGGGTGAACAGTCATGAAAAGTGAAGCATCTCCAGAGGCTGCATCACGTTTGACAGGAAACTAAGCTGCTGAGGCAAGTGTCAGACTAAACAAATTACTGAACCTTTTCTGACACGAAGCAAAGTCGCAGATTGGCACGAAAAGAGCTGAAATTAAGGCGCCAGAGACCCAAGATGCAACCGATAATTCACCAACGTCAAGACATCAGGAAAAATGCTGACTTTGTTAGAAATGCAGAGGTGTGCCAATGAGAATCTGAGTATTTATTCATAAATCTGTGGACTTTTGGCTCCTACTGGCTTTTCTTTTACTGCACAAAAGAGCTGCATGAGTAATTGACTTTTAATGGTAATCACAATAATGGCCCTCCAACAATCAATTGAACACCATTATCCTCCCCTGCACCCACAGAAGACTCCAAAGAGTCCTCTATTGAAAATATTTCAAGAAATAAAGGTAGCACTTCATTCAAGTGGTCCCTGATTACCTAGCAATTTTATATTGTAAGTGTTTTTAATGTAGTAATTTCTCAAAAATAAGGTGGTATTTACCCAGTAATAAGTTGGAATTTTCAAAGTAATAACCCTGAAATATGGTATAATTAAGGAAGTATTGTCCTAGTAATAATTTATTATTAAGTAATTCCTTGTAATATTGTGGCAGTTCTCTGGTAATTAGGTTGTGTTTTACCATAACCCAACAATCCTACTCCAACCATAACCCTTACCACTAACCCTAGCCCTACTTAATACTGCCAACTGATGGATACTCGTCCAGTAACACCTACTTGAACTCACCCTCTCCAGGACAGTAATCCATGGGAACGTCTCAGTAATGTTGGGTGGAAGTTTCCTGAGCAATGTGCATGGCCCGTGCCTTTCCCTTGTTCCTCTACTCCAAACTGTCTGGGCCACGGCCTGACCCTACCCTAACCCCTTAACCCTAGCCCCTAACTCTAACTCTCTTAATATTGTGCATTTCTCTTGCAATTAGGTAGTATTTTACCCTGATCCCATAACCCTACTCCTACCCTAACCCTAACCCTGAACCTGCCCCAACCCTAACCCCCTAACCCTACTCAATACTGCCAACTCCCCAGTGATGGATACTCATCCCACAACTCCGACTTCATCTCAACCTTTTCTGGACAGTAATCCATGGGAACGTCTCAGTAATGCCGGGTGGAAGTTTCATGAGCAGTGTGCATGGCCCATGCTTTTCCCCTGGCCCTCTACTCCAAACTGTATGGGCCATGGCCCAGGCATTGTATCACTGACATCCAGACCCTACCCTAACCCCCTAACCCCAGCTCCTAATCTTAACCCCTATGTCCTAATCCCAACCTATACAACTACAGTGTCGTCGGGCATCGTTGGGAGGTCAATGGCCGCTTGCTGTCAGAGGCTATGGTACATAGGTTTTTGTCACAACAGCATTTGCTGACTAACCTCTGTTTGTCAGCAAATGCACAATGTCTAAAGCTGTTGAGTTGCAACAGCACTATGGGTCCTTTGCGTCAGCGCAGGTGCGCTCAGAGACCTTAAGTGGTTGCGTAAACACATCAAACTGAATCCTACATGTCCCTTTAAAGAGGAGGAGTACTTCAAAGTTGAGCTGACAGCATTAAGAGAGAATAGAGAAGAATAAAGAGAATGTGAAAATGTTTTATCTAGATGGAAAGACGCAGTCATAACAAACACTGCCACACATACTGTACATCTATGGTGCAGCCAAGATCTGATGAAAGGGTGGAAAAAAAATTTCATTTTTTTCAACATACTCTATATTGCCAAAAGTATTCCCTCACCCATCCAAATAATTGAAATCAGGTGTTCCAATCACTTCCATGGCCACAGGTGCATAAAATCAAGCACCTAGGCATGCAGACTGTTTCTACAAACATTTGTGAAAGAATGGGTCGCTCTCAGGAGTTCAGTGAATTCCAGTTTGGTACTGTGATAGGATGCCACCAGTGCAACAAGTCCAGTCGGGAAATTTCCTCACTCCTAAATATTCCACAGTCAGCTGTCAGTGATACTATAACAAAGTGGAAGCGATTGGGAACGGCAGCAACTCAGCCACCAAGTGGTAGGCCACGTAAAATGACGGAGCGTGGTCAGCGGATGCAGATGCACATAGTGTGCAGAAGATGCCAACTTTCTGCACAGTCAATCGCTACAGACCTCCAAACTCCATGTGGCCTTCAGATTAACTCAAGAACAGTGCAGGACTTGGCCCCTTATTTTATTCCAGTGAAAGGAACTCTGAATGCTTTAGCACACCAAGAGATTTTGGACAATTCCATGCTCCCAACTTTGTGGGGACAGTTTGGGGATGGCCCCTTCCTGTTCCAACATGACTGCACCAGTGCACAAAACAAGGTCCATAAAGACATGGATGAGAGAGTTTGGTGTGGATGAACTTGACTGGCCTGCACAGAGTCCTGACCTCAACCCGATAGAACACCTTTGAGATGAACTAGAGCGGAGACTGAGAGCCAGGCCTTCTCATCCAACATCAGTGTGTGACCTCACAAATGCATTTCTGGAAGAATAGTCAAAAATTCCCATAAACACACTCCTAAACCTTGTGGAAAGCCTTCCCATAAGAGTTGAAGCTGTTATAGCTGCAAAGGGTGGACCGATGTCATATTAAACTCTGTCACTTAAGTTCATATGCTAGTCAAGGCAGGTGAGTGAATACTTTTGGCAATATAGTGTATCTAAATGTTGATTTATGATTGCTGATTCGTTTATCCATGCTGATTTTATTTGTGAATGTATGAGCTGATTCAGGATTCTGAGGCGTAAAGAATATTATTCCTAACAAATCAAATATCCAGAGAAATGCAAACTGTAAGCATCAACAATAAATCACACTTGAGAACAATGATAGTAATGTATGAGGAAGTAAAACATGCAAAGAGAGATGTATGAGATGTGTTTCAGTGGCGACACAAAGAAAGGAGTGTGTTCCTGTGAGTATAAGTGTATGACCAGAGGCTTGTTGCAAAGGTTTAAGGTAGCCATTACTGCTGAGTGAAGCAGCAATGGGATTAGAGGTACCCGGAGGGCACAGATGGCACAGAAATCCTCCGAGTCGTTCTGAAAAGGTCACACAAAATAGAGAAGAGACACCCCCACCTACCCACCCACCTATTCAGAGCTGCTAACAGATTCCTCGGGCGAGTTTCTCCTCGGGCTTTTAGTCCCTCATCAATCCCCTGAAAGCTCCACAATCATTCCTTTTTATACAAGAGTGTAACAGAGAACAGAGCAGAATGCCTTTAAAATGTCAAACTGTGGCGGCAGACCTGACCGGTGGTGTCATTGATGAGATCGTAGCGCTGGCTGAATTCAATACGAAGCTTGTGGCGCTTTAGGGGAAAACAGATTTTATCAGAGCTCTTTTGTTACGATGTTTAATGGGACAGGCAGCAGGAGGGAAAAGATGCAGAGTGATGTATTCAAAGACATTAGTCTTTATGGCAGCGCAGGGAACAAATGAATCACAGCGCGCCTCCTAATTTAGTCTGAAGGTCATGTTTGACCCTTTCTGTTCTCATCCTTTCATTCATTTGTCTCCATACTGCATGTGCTCTTGCAAGGTAAATACAGACAATCTGACATTCAATTAAATATTTTAAGACCCTCTCAATATATTTTAAGACCACACTGCATCCTCAATTTCTAACAAGTTACACTGGCAACACAGTTATGTACATTTTGGTGCTGATTGTATGTATAAAAAATGAGAACATGGTAAAGAAAATGCAAATTGTATTTGTTGTCATAGTAATAACAGACTTGGATTGCAAAGGCTGCTTTCTGTTCTCAAATCATGAAGTGTTAAATTGCCTTCAGTGTTGGAGTTACTTGACATTGTTAACACATTCAGAGGTAGTTTAACTCTGTAGTCAGTCAGTTGATCTATTGTTTTGTTTTATGCTGGTCACTTCTGCACCATGAGTGAAGTCATCCACTGAGTTAGTGATACATACTTGTGGCAATGATAGAATAAACAGAAAAACAAAAGCAGAAAAACTGAGAGAGGTCTAGCTGCAGACTGGATATCTCAGATACTCCTCTTGCAGAGCACTTCTGTGCGACGCCACCTGTCACAAAGAGAGTGACGTAATTTGCTGGTACTGCGTTTTAGAAGTTTATTTTTTTTAAAAACATCAGCTTAATTCATAGACAAAGTCTGGCAGTTAAATTCATTTAATAACCACATAGCGAACATTATAGACTGAACAACACGTCATAAATAAAAAAGAAAAAAAGGTCAGATGTCTAATCCAGGGTTAAATTATGTAAAGACCCATTTTAGAGGTAGTTATGCCAACAGTGGCTCGCTTTAGGTTCATTAGCCTTAGCTAAAGAAAACATAACTTTGCTAGCTATGAAGTTAATGTTTCTAAGCCAATGTAGCTACAGTAGCTTTAGATGGATTGATGGATGGATGGATGGATGCATGGATGAATGGACTGATGGATGGATACTTTAGCTTAAGCTAATGAACCTAAAGTGAGCCACCATTTGCATATCCACTTCTAAAATGGATCTAGCTTTAGCAAACATAGCAAAGTCTATAGCCATCATTGCTTTGTTTGCTGTAGCTAAGGCTATAGTATAGTAAGCTGTAGTTCAGTAATGTAGCTTATTGAACACAGCAAAGTAACCTTTGTAGCTTATGCAGCTAACATAGTTTTTTTAGCCTCAGATTGAGCTACATTAGCTATGTAGCTAGGTTAGCTAAATAACCTATGTAGCTTAGGTAACTAACAAAGCTTTGTTAGCTTTAGACATAGCCCAGTTAGCTACATTAGCTGCATTATCTATGTAGCTTACAAAGCTCTTTTAACTTTAGCATAAGCTAGGTTAGCTGCATTAGAGTTTTTTCATTGAGGACAGGCTTTATTCCTGTAAGCAGACTGTTTACTCTGCTTTAGTTACGTGTTACAGTGTCACTTAGCAGACGCTTTTGTCCAAAGCGACATACATGTGGTGTCATACACGTCAGGTGCTCCTGACGTGGCTCAATGGACCTCATCGAATGCTCGTTTTGCCCTGACCAGGATTCTGTAAACCACTGAGCTATCCAGTCGCTTCGTGATTAGGTTGTTGTTTTGTAATTCTTTTTTACAGGTCAGGTTTTTGACTTTTAACTTTTTGAATCCTAACCCTTATTCTAACCCTAACCGGAAGTTAAATCTGATTTTATTTTGGAAGTTCTGATGCATATTTCTGTTCAAACAGATTCGGCATCTAAGATCTGCCGTCTGCCACCAGACTGTCCTAGATAAACTAACCAACAACATCTTCTGATAAATATAAAAATTTAAAGCAGCTTCAAAATTTAATATCTTGCATTTAAGACTTGATTTAATAGAAACTTTTAATACTTTTGAGACCCCGTAGACACCCAGCTCATGTTGGATCTGTTGTTTTTGCACTGCAGCATGAAGACTCCCATTCCTCTCCCGTCTTGTTTTGCCACACTGCTGTGTCTGTGTATTTCCTGCCACCATACGCTGCTTCCTCCCCGGGCGCTGGCTCCTTCAGCAGCACCATATGGCAAGGCCAACCAGGCAGGCAAGGCCCTCACAGCGTCTCCGCTCTCTGTGTTTGCTTTGAGGGATCCGATAAACCACTTACAGAGGGGATTCTTACTGAATACAGAAAATACAGACCAAGCTGAGCGCAGCAAGCCGGAGCAATTAAACCAGAATGAATATAGACTCTGAATAAAAACAGGTGGTGGGTCCTGCGTCTGCTGCTGACCTCCACCTCCAACCTCAGCACAGGACTACCAGTGAGTCACTCCAGCCTTGTTGAGAAAACAAGCCTATTTTTACCTCTCATTCCTCTATAAACATAAATAAGCTATACAGATGCATACTGCACAAATAGAAAATAGTTTGTTTACTTTTGCACTCATGGATTTCTGCTCTAACTTTTTTAATATTTGTTTCCCATTGAGGCATGATATTGGGGTAGGGCAAATAAACCTAAAGTATTGAGTTTTCATTCAATCTGTAAACACAGGATATCAAGTTGGAGGAAAAAAAGCTGCAAGAAAAGGCAGCCAAAGGAAGAAAATTGGAGTTTTTATTTACAACTATGTGTGCATCATGAAGTCATTATTAAAAATCACTTCTCAGGATGTCGTAGTTTGCCTGGAGGCTGCATTTCCCCCATCCTTACTCCAGCATACAGACTGTAAATTCAGAAAACATCCGCAGAGAAAGGAACGAGCCTGACAGCTGGCAAACCAATCACCGAGCTATGGGGAGCAGTTTAGATGATGATGTGAGTCAAAGCTGTCTTCGCTCCAAAACCTGGAGACGAAACTACTTTGGCAAGGTGTTTTGGGTGTAAAATTAATTCTAAGTCTGTCGCTGCATGGCTCATCCCAGAGAAAATTGACAAAAGTGGCAAAAGCAGTTGTGCTTATGTTATCGAGTTTAAGTTAAATTGGAAATCGGGTGGATAGAAAAGTGACAGCAGGGTGAGTTGTGTTTATCCCGTCAGGTGCAGGAGGAGCGTGATGGAGGGACCTGTCAGTCAACTGTTGCAGTGTGGCTCAAGTTCCCGCCAGACCATAATGATAGAAATTTGCGGTTTGGCCATGTGAGCGAACTATTTTACTCCAAAGCACAGAAATTACAAGGTGCAGAGGGGAGCAGCAGTATTTTGGTCAGCGCAGACCCGACTGCTGCACTTCACTTTGGCACCACAACAGCGTAAACTCCTCATCGGCTTGGAAGCAGAGCGGCAGAAAGACTATTTGGGAGGAAAACAAACATCCAACACCTTAGTAAATGTATTTGACCTTCTGTTTGTTCTGACAAATAGCTTTTTCTCCCATTTGGGCGCCAGCAGCAGTGTCAGAATCAAACCAAACTGTGGAAGGAAGTGTGAAACTTATGTGGAGAGAAAACTGCAAATAGATTTACTCAACCACAGAGACAGACAGGCATGTGGAGAATGTGTTATAATGTGAAGATGACACATTCACAAACCCAAGGATCACACTTTATGTGTTAAGGGTGCTACTGGAAGCTCATTTGGAATGGGGAGATGTTAGCACTCTATCTTTCCTCTGCAAAAGCATCCTGTTAGAGGAAAACTGCATCCAGCTTTGACCTATTTTGCAATGAAAAACTTCCACTTATGGATAACAGACACTCTAAAATTTCAATTTGTTAAAAACACCATTCTTGTATGTGAAAAACTCCTAAAAATTTCTACAATGTTTCAGGGTGAGCTCAGAATGAAAACAGATGATTTTTTGACTCCGACTTTATTCTGTCAGCACTCAAGTACATTTTCCATATGAAGTCATGGTGAGCTGAAATGTGGAGGCAGAGGAAAATATTCAAGAAAATTCACCATGAGCAAGAGAGAGGGACTGGTTTTATGTACTGCAGCAGGCACTAGACTAGGTTTCTGGTCGTCCCTCAACCGGAGAATCAGGGGTGCGATCCCCAGCCCTTATAGTCACACGCTGATGAGTCCTGGGAAAAACACTTAACCTCAAATTGCTTCCACTGTTGCATCAGAGGCTTGTTAAAGGGATATTTCAGAATTTTTGAAGTTAGGTTGTACAAGGTACTTGAAAACAGTAGTGGCATTAGCCTCCAGGGATTTCAGTAGGCTTGGAAAATGTAGGCTATACAGCACTACAGACGGGTATAGTTCAGTCATTCTCAAATGCTGTGAGGCAAGTCTAGGTGTGTCTTAGGAATTTGTTAACAATGCATCATTAATTTAACTTGACAATGACTGAAGATGAATTAAGCCTAGCTTTAGCTCATGCAGGACACGGCAGTCGTGTTCAGCTGATGGCCAGCTGTTCCCAATTATCGCCTCCCAGCTCCCACAGCCAATCATAGCTCTTTCTCTCAACACAGCAGTGCATGAATATGACGCACTTCTCAATAATCCCTGCTTGCACCAATGCTAATCCACCATATTACTGCTGCTACCAGCAAAGCTCCACCTCCTCCACCCCAGCCTCCTCCTTTATAGCATAAGGCCTGTTGCATCCTCATATTCAGATTCATGTTATTATGGATTACCTGCTTTTGAACTGATTTGACTGTATTCAATACAAATTGTCATAAATGTATCCAACCATATGACAATGTGTATCTAGCTATTGCCCCCTGGAAATTCAAAGCATGCTGCTTGACTAACCCAGGGAGCATTTTTTGAGCAGAGCCTTCCCTGCCAATTAAAACTGTATATCCATTTTGAAATAAAATGGTTAAATGTACAACAAGAGTGTTCTTGACTCAACAAGAACTAATAGGCTTATTTTGCATGGAAATAGATATGGTGTGCCTTGGGTGAAAAAGTTTGAAAACCACTGGTATAGGTGCTACCCGTAATTTAGTGAGCTTAGTTTAAAAAACAGCCAGAAAACAATGTTGGCTCCATTGTATTGTATATCAAAAAAATTTAAAGCATTTAAATGGGCATGCTGTTTACTGTGCAGTGGTTCTCAAATGGTGTGGCAAGGCACACCGGTATGCCTGGAACTAGTACAACCATGCATGATGACTTTGGCTATGTTCAAGCTGCAGCCTTTAATGCTCCATTCAGATGTTTTTCTTAGATCTGATTTTTTTTGTTTGGCTATTCACACTGTAGGGGTTTGGTAGATATGTCTCTAATTTAGAACCACCATTTTAGAAAAATTAACCTTGCAAGGCAGATGGCCCATTTCCGTGTTTCTCACTGGTGAATCCATCTTGCAAAGCTCCCGTCTGAACTGTTTGGGCCAGGTTAGAAAGTGACAGGACCAATCAGCGGCGAGGGGCAGTACTTTCGGGTGTGGCAGAGTCGTGGCATACAAGAGGCCGGTGCAATTATGACGTTAGAAATTAGCATGGATGCTGCTAAAGCGTAAGTTTTATCAGAACTTGATGACATTTCTTCGTTAAAAGAAGAACAAAGAACAGCAGTGAGTTGTTTTCTTCTCAAAAACGACAAAAATCGTGTACTGACACATCTACAGTCGCCATGGTTCGCGTTGTTCAGCTCTCTTTGGAGCTTACTACTTTGGTAGGGGCGCACCTTAGTTTGGGGCTACGATGTCACATGTTTTGTTGCTCTGATTGGCCCGTAAAGATGTGACAGACAGAACGTTCATCCGATCACCCTCCAAGTTTCTTTCAAAGGCTTTGCCCTTTCCCAAACACCGTCTATGGAAGGTTTACCAGATGGATGTGTGAAACAAACCCATCTGGCATGTCAGGTTATAGAAAAATGACATGCTATAAGATTTTTTACATAGCATACAATACAGCTAATACTGTCTTTTTTGGCCCATTTTTACCTAAAACTCATGAAGCAGCAGAAAGCAACTGTCCCCATCTGTTATAGCCTAGCTGCCCAAAGCGTGTCCTGTATGAAGGGTCAACACTCACTGAAATAAATGAAGGTGAATGCCACTACTTTTTTAAAGTACCTTATACAACCCAAGTTCAAAAATATCTCTTTAATGTGTATGGATGCATATGGGAGGGATTAGTGAATGTTCAGTGAAAGGTTGTTGACCGCTGTATTAGGCTTTTTTAGATGTATGGAAGGTTACTTTGCTCACCTTGAGAAAGAATGCATCAAGTATTCTTCTAATACTTTTAATTTTTTTAAAAAAGGAAAAAGATTTGTATATCATGTATATACCTATGCTGCCTCCTCAGACCGCCCACCCCACCTCCTCCCTGACAGTGAAAGTCGCCCGCTTTAAGTTGCACATGTGGACACCCAACTCAGGAAGATTTCAGGAGCACTTCTCCTGAATATTTCTAATTTTTCACAAGTGCATATTTGAAAACAGCTTAATTATCTTCATCTATTCACCAAGGATTCTCCAAAGAGCTCTGCCATTTGCAGGAAATACATAAAATGCATTATGCAGTAACTGACACAGGAGTGAAGACATGACTCCTGACTGAGAGTGAGCACCAGCCCTGACATCTGTGACTGATTACAAGTTGTAATGTCTGGGTGATAAATGTGTGAACATGAGGCGCTGATGAATTCTACACTGTTCCCCAAGGAGCACAGACCTTCCATTACACGTCTTATTACTGTCTCTCCCTCCTGATGACTTAATTGATCCTCGCGGGCCAACAGAGGCAACCCTCCTCCACCCATCCAAGGATCCCGATACCTGATAGGATGGTGGGGAAACGACCACAGCAGCTTTTAGCCAAACTAGCCCCTTGTTCCACATTTAATTACAGAGCTATAAGGCTCAGTGTCGGTTGTAATATCGAGCAGCCACTGGACCTTAAAGGTGAAATGCAGCATTTTATACGATAACTTAATTTTCATTGGATTCTTCTTGTTGTTCCTGTGCAGAGCAAACACTGAAACGGAGCCACTGCTGTGATTGGCATGTCCCACTGCCATGAGCTTCCTCTGCTGTGGTGCGTGCTAAACTGAGCGCCTTCATGGATGAATTCAGAGGAGAAATGCAAAGCATGGAGGAGCAGCTCCCTGTTCTACCCGCAGAGGTTGACCACAGCATATGTTGCTGCTTATTATTCCCAGTGTCTGCCCGTTTTCCATTGTATTTATAGCTGAGGGAACTTGATTTAGATCTGCTCCATCTGGTGATTCGCTGTAGGGACGGGTGCCACATCTTTCGCTCGTGTGTGTAATCTCTCCCACTCTGCTTACTGGCCTTTATTTAAAAAAGATGGTAAGTGAGATAGCAGGGCGTCGCATCTCTCTCCGTCTTTCTCTCTGACACCAGCTGCTGCTGCTGCACACTTTATGATGCTGGCTGGGAGGCACTGGGAGAGGGGGGTCTCTGGAGCCTGTGGAGGTGTAAAAAAATCCCTCCCACTTTCTCTGCTGGTATGCAAAGACTCCACGGCGGCCTCCAGAGCCCCTTTCCTCCAACAACCCTCCCCCATCAACCTTCAGCAGCCCTGAAAGGGAGGGGAAACTAGTGGAGGTAACAGAGCTGAGGTTTGGGGCACAGAGGAAGAAGAGGCTGATTAAAAAAAAACCTCCTTCCACGTCTGAGCTTCATCTTAACCCAACATAAAGATGTGCAAGCTTTTCAGGGATTTGTACCTACAAATGCAGCGAGTGTAGGTGGCAGTTTCTTTCATTTCATGTAAATGCACTCTGCAGGGAATGTAGGGCAGGAAAGCTGGCCAGAGAAGATTTTTTTGATTTAATGAAGCTCTGAATACTGATATGCATGCAAAGAATATAAAAAAAATTCTCTGAATATTCCTGAGCATTGCAGCCTCCTATAACTGAGCCCATTTCCACCATAATTACATTTGAGAGGAGATCAAAAAACCTCTTAATGGGAAGGAAAGTCATAACAACAGACAACTGGTAATGT
This sequence comes from Cheilinus undulatus, assembly GCF_018320785.1. NCBI lineage: Eukaryota > Metazoa > Chordata > Actinopteri > Labriformes > Labridae > Cheilinus > Cheilinus undulatus. The sequence goes on along the minus strand of NC_054866.1, from coordinate 42,919,500 downwards.
GATCCTCTTTCCATGACTGACACTCAATTCAAATCTTTCTTTTAAATGCCCTTATTTCATTACCTTCTAATGTATTCTTTACTCAGTGCGCCGGTGCACAGAGAAGAGGAAGAGGATGGTTAGAGATGAGCTGCTCAATCTAATGCCTCATATAATGGCTTATTCTATTCTGCAAGAATACAAAAAAATCATTAAATTGGGTAATTTCTAATCAGATGATTGATCAGCATCTGGCTGAGAAAAGCCTGTTTGTCTCCTTCACTGTGGTGTGAAGTTAAAGTTTGTAGAAGCTGTGTTTGACTTCCTCTCTAAAGGAACAAACAGTGAGCTCGGCCTCCAGCTGCTTTGTCTAAGGCTTCATGTCAGCTGTAAGACTTTCTGAGTGGACTTGATAGAGTAAAAAACTGACCAAGAGCCTGGATAGCCCCACTCAAGGCCGTGCACAAGGTGGGGATAAAGGGGAGAGCTCACGAGGGCGGCATAGAGGTTAGCATAATAAACACTATAATAATAACCACTCCTATTAAAGCAACAAAAATCAATATTATTGACTTATTTATTTATGCTGTAGAAAAATAAAGCATTATAAAAACATAAACCCATTTTATTGAAATAGAATTTATTTTTTGTTAGTGATAACAATGTGAATGGGCACATTGACTAATTTGGAAAGTAATGTCAGACAAGACATCATAGCTAAGCAATGATGTGCACAAACATCAGGATTTAAGAGAAGAAACCAGAATAACTTAAAGGGAAAATAATTGAATAATTGCAGAATAAGCCAAAAATTGGCAAAATGGGCAGAAACGTGTGGTGAAAAGTGGTTAAAGTGTGGCAAAAAATTCACATTGAACTGTGAAAATTGGCAGTAAAAATTGTGAAACATGGTTTAAAAGTGGCAAAATGGGTTAAGAGTGGAACAAATTGAAATAAATAAGGAGTGAAAAACTGTAAGATAGTTGCAAAAATAAGTTTAAAGCGGCCAAACTAGGCTAAAAGAGGCTGGGAAGGGACAAAGCAGCACATACGGGTTAAGAAAGAAAAAAATGGCAAAACTGTGTGGCAAAAATGGTGGAAAGTCATGAAGCAGATTACAAAGTGCTAAAATTGGTTATGAGTGGCAAAAAATGGCAGTAAAAATGGTGAAAAGCATTTAAAAAGTGACAAAATTGGTTAAAAGCTGAAAAAAATTATGGAAATAAGTGGTGAAAAGTGGTTAGTCGACAGTAAAAACTGGTTTAAAGTGATACAAATTGATAAAGCAGCATATATGGGTTAAGAAAGGAAAAAGTGGCAAAATGTGGGCAGTAAAAATGGTGAAAAGCATTTAAAAAGTGGCAAAAATTTTAAGAAAAATGTCAAAAAGCATATTAAAATGAAGCCAAATTGGTTAAGCACGGCCAAAATGGCAGTAAAAGTGGAGAAAAGCAGTTAAAAAGTGGCAAAATGGCAGTAAAAATGGTGAAAAGCAGTTACAAAGTGGCAAAAATGGGTATGAGTGGCAAAAATGGTTTAAAAGTGGCAAAATTTGAAAGAAATAAGCGGTGAAAAGTGGTGGTTGAAAGTCTCAAAATATGTTTAAAAAATTTAGAAAAGAGATAAAGCTTTAGAAGGGAATACAGTGGGGAAAAAAATGGTGGAAAAAATAACGAAAAGTGGCAAAAATTGGTTTAATCAATGTTTGGATGGACAACACTAGACACGAGGAGGTGTGTGGGGCTGAACATCTGTGATGTTGATCGCCACCATGCCTGACAAATCTATTAAACTGCAGTAAAAAACCCTTGTAAAGTTCATGAATCATATTCAATGTGTAAGAATAATCTCAGCGTAGAGGCTGTTAAGTACAACTTTCTTCCGCTCCTATTCTACTACTTCATTCTACTCCTACTTCATATCTCCCTAAATGACCAAAGAAACAACGGTGGTGGACGGCTCCTCTCTCTTCGCTGCAGGACAGAAAGATATAGAAGATCTTTCATACCATCAGCAATAAGACTATATAATTCTACCATAAACAGATGAGACTCAAGACAAATACATTTCCTTTCGGGGATAAATAAAGTTATTGTATTCAAACCTAATGGCTGTCCCCCCCATCCTGACCCCAAACAGACAGTCGGGTTCACGTGATTGCAGACAACCTATAGGGGGTGTGTCTAAAACACTGACTAAATTGTCCTCTGTTGTAAAGCTGGTGCCAAAAGGTTTCCTCATACAAAACAATCCAAATGCAATTAAAACAAAACATTATCTTCGTTGTCAACTTGGGTGGAAAATTATTTTGTGCTCCAAGCAGAGCTGTGCATTCAAAGATGTCTGAAGATTCTCCCACTGCTGCTAAAACCGACAGCAAAGCCTCATAACTACAGTCAGATGGGTGCATTGTCTGAAAAACACGAGCGAAAACAGCATAACAATTACTTGCAAACATTTCTTTGTCTGTCTTAAATCTCAGCATAATGGAGAACAAACACACAGGCGTGCAGCATCTTTGGCTCATTCTGTGCCGTGCATGTGTTTGCATAAGTGCGAGGTTGATTGTTTGCTCCATCCTGGCCACTCCACAACTGAAATTTACAACAAGAAGAAAACAAAAATGTTAAATGTTGCTTCAGCAAACATTTATGTATGAAACTCAAGCAGCATCCAAAAACAAAATGCAACCTGGAGTGAAATAGGAAACTACACAAACAGCACATCCAGAGAAACTGACTTCATCGCTATTTGCTCATCGTCACCTCAGAGGGCGAGCACGGTCACGCCTGCTTGATGCCTCAGAGGAAGCCGGAGGCCCCCCACGGGGAAAAAGCTCCATCCTCTCTGATTCTAATTTCCACGCTCGTAGACGGAGCAGAGGAAAGAGACAAGCTGCTGCTCGGGTGCCCACCTGGTGACCAGATGAAGGCTTCAGGGTGCAGAATCCCATACTATCTCTGCATATGTAAGCACGAGAGGACAGGAGAGTGGCCGGCCCCTGCCTGTAGCCTGTCGTGAAGACGGATGATGCAATGTTGCAGGGCCTGGGGCCCCAGGGCTCCCTGCAGGGACCTCACTATTGGGCTGGTAGATTAGGTCCGGATCACAGTTGACGTGCCACAGCAGAAAGCAAAGTGATGGTGGAGAAAGAGGGGGGTAGTTTTCTCTGCACTTGTGGAGCAGAGAGGCCAACATGGGATCTTTTCTATAAACTGCTTGAATATTAGTATCAGAATCAGCTTTATTGGCCAAGTATGCTTAAGCTTTGTTCCCAGTTTACGGGAATAAAAAAATATTATAATGAAAAAGCCATGGTAGCCTAGGTATTTTTTCAAGTATACAGTATAGCTGCAAGTCAGTGTGCATTGATAGTATGGTTGCAAGATGTGTAAAGGGTAAGGGGGCTGACTAGACATGATCAGAGTATTAAACATGCAGGGATGTGGGCAGATTTACATGAGGTAGATAAGCTCATTCAAGATAGTTGATGAGTACAATATGCATATAAGGAAAGGCCACAGAGAGCATTCTCACAGCATTTACATATATTACTTGAAGCATGTGAGTATGGTAAATAGATCAATTTTGGAATTACTAGAGCAGATAGATTAACTAGTATAAAAATGTGCATATGAGCTGATGCTTTTACCACATTTAGCTTTTTTACATTGTTTTAGATACACTACGCAGTAAGAGACATTGCAGGATATTTTACATTAGGATGGGCTAAGGTTCCTGTTAAAAGAGGGCTCTATTTTCTGACACTATGTGACTGTCGAATGATCATCAGAGTGACTCTGTGACTGTTGAATGGTCATTAGAGTGACTCTGTGACTGTTGAATGGTCATCAGAGTGACTCTCTGACTGTTGAATGGTCATCAGAGTGACTCTATGAGTGCTGAATGGTCATGAGAGTAACTCTCTGACTGTTGAATGGTCATCAGAGTGACTCTGTGACTGCTGAATGGTCATCAGAATAACTCTGTGGCTGCTGAATGGTCATCCGAGTGAGTCTGTGAGTGCTGAGTGGTCAGAGTGACTCTGTGATTGCTTAGTGGTCATCAGAATAACTCTGTGACTGTTGAATGGTCATCAGAGTGACTCTGTGACTGCTGAATGGTCATCAGAGTAACTTTCTAAATGTTGAATGGTCATCAGAGTGAGTCTGTGACTGCTGAATGGTCATCAGAATAACTCTGTGACTGTCGAATGGTCATCAGAGTGACTCTATGAGTGCTGAATGGTCATGAGAGTAACTCTCTGACTGTTGAATGGTCATCAGAGTGACTCTGTGACTGCTGAATGGTCATCAGAGTAACTCTCCGACTGTTGAATGGTCATCAGAGTGACTCTGTGACAGCTGAATGGTCATCAGAGTAACTCTGACTGTTGAATGGTCATCAGAGCGGCTCTGTGACTGCTGAGTGGTTATAAGAGTGACTCTGTGACTGCTGAATGGTCATCAGAGTGACTCTGTGACTGCTGAGTGGTCAGAGTGACTCTGTGACTGCTGAGTGGTCATCAGAGTAACTCTATGACTGCTGAATGGTCATCCGAGTAACTCTGACTGCTGAATGGTCATCAGAGTGACTCTCTGACTGTTGAATGGTCATCAGAGTAACTCTGTGACTGCTGAGTGGTCATCAGAGTGACTCTGTGACTGCTGAGTGGTTATAAGAGTGACTCTGTGACTGCTGAGTGGTCAGAGTGACTCTGTGACTGCTGAGTGGTCATCAGAGTGACTGTGACTGCTGAGTGGTTACCAGAGTGACTCTGTGACTGCTGAGTGGTCAGAGTGACTCTGTGACTGCTGAGTGGCCATCATATTGACTCTGTGACTGTTTACTTGTCATCAGAGTAACTCTGTGACTGCTGAATGGTCATTAGAGTTACTCTGACTGTTTAGCGTTTGTCAGAGTTACAGCCTGGGGACGCTCTGTCCATATGAAAGAACTCAGCATTTTACTATGCATTTTGATCCTTTTCTGCAAAAAAAAAAATCCTTGGTTTGAGCTTTTTTAAATGCAGACACTTTCTCTTTTTATATTATTGCTCATTAAATATCCATGGATATTGGACTGTTGCACAAACAAGCAATTTAAAGGCGTCACCTTGGGCTCTAGGAAATGAGTTTCACCCTTATACATATCATTATTGATCATGAAAAACCCGTGTGAAGCTTAAGGCTTTTCATTTGTATTGTTTAGAGCACAAGAACATAATAATAACACAACCAATTGTTTCATGTTATCACTGGAGAGAGCACATTAGCAGCCACTCAAGCGACAACAGCCCATTTTCCCTGTGTTCACCTCACCGCCCCCACCTATTACTGAGTGTACAAGATATATAGCCAGCCATATACATGCCAATGAATCACAGTCTGGCTCTGCACGCGGCACGCTGCCCTTGGTTGGGTGTTACTTCTCAAGCTCAAGGTCTAACAAGGGGCTAATTATCACAAAGCTGTGAGATAGAGGCGGATGTTAGTGGATGATATGTTCAGGCGAGGAGGAGGGGGTTCCTTAATTGCTAGACGTGCGGTATGAGATCAATCATTTGGTGGGATTTTAAGACAGGAGATAAAAGCAGAAGGTCAATGACTGGAATAAAATGTTAAGAGTGATCCAGACTTCCAAAGAAAAGATAGAAAATAAAAGGCAGGAAGGAATACGCTTTTCATCAGATGTGACAAATAATCATTCGCTGCTTGCTCTAGTGAGAATTTTTATCTCTTTTCCCAGATCAATAAGTCCTGCAGACGCCCCGTGCCTGTTTGTGTCAGAGTCTCACTGTCCCCATGACTCCCTCTCGCCTCGTGTAGCTGCCTGCAGGGCTCGCCGAGGGGAACAGAGCACGCTCAGAACAACAAAGTTTAGAGCAAGGACACTCCTGGACTCCCAGTAGACAGATCCCAGCTTTGATCATGATTACAGCTCGCTGTGGCTCAGGGCAGGTGTCTTCCACACTCAGCAACACCCTGCTGAGAGCCCGTCAATACCCAGCAAGAAGTATGACTGCTCAAACACTTTGGTTCTATGACAACACACCTTCTAAATCTCTCTTTACTTCTCTACAAGCCTGCTTTGAATTGCTGTTTTGTTCTGACGTTCCGTGAAAGAGGATGTTTGTAAAAACCCGGGGGACCATCTGACTGCATTTCAGTGAGGAAAGCCTTTTTTTTCTTTAAAGGAAATCAAAAATTATGAGAAGCACAACTGAGCCTCTTAATCCCATTCATGTATCTGTTCTTCTTATCAAACTGCACAGGTTTTTACTCTGGGCTCTATTGACTAGCCTCACGCTGTACAGCATGGAGAACTATTTCACAGTCACTACACTGAAAGCATTTGTAAAACACCACTGCCTTCTTTGTGTTAAGTTTAGAGTGGGGTATGTGTAAGAACGTCTCTTCAAACTGAACACATGCCGCCGGGGAAATCTCCACGCGTCAGCTGCCAGTAGCTGGCCAACAACTGCTCAAGAAAAAGTGCTCAGCTCCACTCAAGTCTTTGACTGGAACAGTCTCTTGAGGATTAGAACAAAGCTGTGGATTGACCAGTTACAATATATATTTGCCATTTTTCTTTAACATGTACTTTTCCTTGGGTGCAGAGCCCAAAAAGAAGCAAATATTATACTGCCAGATTTATGATTCTCCATTCTATCCTGACGACTTTGTTTGCAACAGAGTTAAATGGGTATTGCAGCAGAACATAGATTTATCTTATACGCAGAATTTGTAGAGGGATGAGCATCTTAAACCCCTGTTGAAGCCTGCAGATGGATGCTGGGTGGTAGGGTTGAAAGAGAAGCGCTGATGGAAGGTAGAGCTGGCAATAGCAGAGCAAATGAAGTGACCAGAAATCTTGCAGCTTCAATAGACCTCCAATCAGGAAGATTTTTGTCATCCGATTGAACATAAATGAATCAGTCGGGTTGACACCTTCCTAAGCTCTCATTCAGCTCAAATCTCATAGTTTTGACAATTGCAGAGAGAGAGACAGAAGTGTGTAGCAATGGGCGTTCAAGTAGTAAGAAAGAGAGTGAATGCTGCAGTTGCAAATGGGACAGTGACCCAGAGCAACAAGATCTGCTGATACTTTGGCTGGCCGCTCAGGTGTATTAGCAGCCCCCCATGTATACTTGCTGACCATTTTTAAAGTCTGTATATAACTGCAACCGATGGATAAGAGAAAGGCATCCACTTGTGCGTCCCTCCAGTCAATGCACTGTTTGCTATTGTTTTTGCAATTTTTGCAGCTGCTTGCTGATACTATTCTGTACTCCTGCACTCCAGGATGATGGCTACAATACAGAACCTCATCAACAACAAGCTTAATGATGTTGGAACTGAAGCATTTCAAAAAGTGTGATGCTGTTTGAGTGTTTTTATGCAAAGTACTGCTGATGAATACTTTCAAAAGAGCAGACACACAAAAGTAAGCCTGCAAAATAGGCATGGTGGGAAGACCTCTGGGAATCTCTCAAGACTTTGATTTCTGACTATTACATAGCTGGAATTACAATTCTGGAAGAGTTTGATTCACCAACAGGCTCAAATGATTATGAACAATGATAATGTCTGCCTGTTGAGCTTGTGTTATGTAGTTTACTCCTAAGTAGGGGTGCACTGATCGATCGGCTAAAATCGGTATTGGCGCCAATTTCCTTAATTTTAGGAGATCGGCGATTGGCCGATAAATAAAATCGGTGGATAAGATCGGTTTCATATGCCTCTACCTACTAAAATGTGAAAAAATGAAAGACTAAAGGAACTGATATAATTTAGTAGTTTGGACAGCAATGCTTTAAACTATTCATTTATACTTGAGAGAACTACCTCATGTGCAGTTAAAACAAGTTTGTATTGTTTCACGGGTATTGTTCAATGTTATTCAATAAAATAAGATTGGAACATTGAAGGTGTATGCTGTCAGTTATAAAAAAGTCAGTATCGGCCAAAATCGGAATTGGCAGGTCAGGCTTTTTAAAGATCGGTGATCGGTGATCTGCCAGGAAATTGCAATCGGTGCACCCCTACTCCTTAGGGTCTACTACGCCGTACTGTATGGTCTGCCACTCTGATTGGCCCATAATAAATGTAACAGACAGGATGTTCGTCTGTTAACTCTGAGATTTTTTTGAAAGGTTCTGCCCTTCTCAAACACCAAATATGGGCTGGTTTCCAGATGGATGTGAATATCCCATGTAAATGATGTGAAACTGGTGTTTCAGGTCAGTGAATGTGAACATGGGCAGGTGCATGCTGGTTGGCTCTGGGTCAATTGTCTTTTCAGTACAACATAATGAGGTTCAGAGTATTTTTTATGCTTGTTTGGTTTATTTTTATGTTAATACCAGGAAGATGCAATTAGGACACTGTCACTGATTGGGTTGATTTAGAGTTAGCGTGCAGGTTTTTAAACTTATTTTACTCCAATAACTACTGGATTGGTTGGTGCGTGGGTGAAACTACTGTCTACAGCCCTTGAAATCATTGCAGCTCGAGCTGTCTGCCTGAACTAGCTTGCAGGCATTGTGCCATTAGTTATAAGCACTTTTAAGACTTTAGAGGCTCGAGAGAGAAACTCTTTCAACAAACACTGCAGGCTGTTTAAAAAAAACTCAGCTATTTTCAGATCCTTTTGATGGTGTCATTTTAAAACTTAACTACAACTAACAACATCTCAAGTGGAGTTTCACTTATAGTACAAACTCTTCAGTAATTTCAACATCTACATTATACATGAGATTCTGGTTTCAAGCCAGAAAATGTCAGATCAAGAGCTCTTTTTTGACATTCTGGAGCAATGATTGAACAATCATCCTGAATGATATCCATTATAGAAGTGACATATATAATAGTAGCTGCAGTAAAAGTGACTGCAGAGCAGCCAGTTGATTTTTCTTAAGAAGTGCAGTTCTTTCTTTGCAGACTGATCCAAAAGTTGCTCTAATCATTCTGTATGCATGCGCCAAGATACATAATAAAATTCTGCTCGTGTCCTAGAGGACATTTACAGCTCAGATCAACAGCCAGTGAGTCCACATGCTTTTCAGCTGCCTTTTTGACAGGCAAAGTAATGGATAACTCATCTTCAACTGCTCTGCCCCGGGAAGTGGAATCTAAATGATCTTAGAGCTGCAGACACAGTGGAGGCTGGAGGGGAAGATGCTGAGATAATAATGGACATTTAGTGGTCAAAACCCAGCAGGATATTGCAGGGTCTCTGTGCAGCACACAGCTGTCTCGGCTTTATTGACATTTCTTGCATGCAGCCCGGCTCAGAGCGACCGGATGGCTAACAGACTCACCTCAATGTCACTGCTGTTCAAGGCTGATGCACAGTGTGACTACAGAATGACGGATGTCAGGCTCGCCCACCTCTGTAATAGCCACCTCTGAACCTCGCAGCAGAGAGCTGATGCATTTACAGAGGCGGAAAAACAATACTGAGTAGCAGTTGAGCGACTGTGAGAGAAAGAAGTCTGTGTAACATCAAATCAAAAATCAGACATCAGGCAGGCAATCAAAATGGTACAACCTACGCCTTGTCCACTCTGCTGTGATTGACAGCCTGCGCTGTGTTATCAGCTGGAGTGTCTCTGACTCCTCGGCTCCTATTATCTCCCTCTTTGCACATGACGAGCTGTTCTGCATCCATCATGAGTGAGGCTGAGTGCTCTCTGTTTCACAAAAAAGAGAAAGAAAGCCCACTCCGACTGGCCACTTACTCTATGGTTATCTTCAAACGTCAGATGGTGGAAGCACATCACGGTCAGGCTGAAACACGTTGAGCAGAACAGCTTTGAGGGACTTCACTTCCTGAGCCTACAGCTTGCACAGAGATTCAGCAACGTTAGGAAAAATAACACTGACTTCTAACCTGCCGTCACTTTGTCAGAACCGTTGAGGCAGCCACTGAAACTGTGATGTTATGACAAGCAATCAGCTGAATCTCCTTTTATTTGTGTAATTTCCCTCTGATGTAATGGACTGAAGTGCGTGCCGCGTGAAAGACACAAATTGAATTTGAAAAGCCTCTCTGACAATTTCCTAATGAAAGTCATATCTTCAGTTTTCCGATGTTTCCGTGCTCGGGCGGAGAGACAGGAGGGAGTCGCCCTGAGGGGAATGCTTACAAAGGAGCAGTGTTTGAGTTGCGCTATCAGGACAGTCATGATAGGGACACATTCACTAATGATCAAGTCTTAGCTGGCGCTGCGGGAGATAAGTAGATGTGAGCGATACCTTCGACAGCACAGCAATACACTTCACCTCCCAAGGGTTTGGCTCCACTTCTAATCACTCTGTAATTACAAAAGCCTCCTTTCTGCCTCACCTTAACACCTGACATCCTCATTTTAAGTTAAAAGCTTCTGGTTTCCTTCTAATTTGCCCTTTTAATGGTGCTAACAAACCGGCATTCAGACTATAACACAAGAGGAGAACACAATACAATATTCACCCCCTTTAAAGTGGCTGACCTAATTCATTAGAGGTCCAGCCAACTGGTGCTAGTAGTCTCACAGTTAGTGAAATGGGGATCACCTGAGTGCAGTGAATGTGTCTCAAGTTATTGTAGTATAAAGACACCTGAGTCTGGAAGGTCCACTCGCTGGTCAATCAGTATTCCTGACTACCACTACAACATGAAGACAAAAGAACACTCCAGGCAACTCAGAGAAAGGTTATCGAAAAGTATAAGTCAGAGGATGGATACAAAAAAAGGCCAAGGCACAGAAAATAACCCTGGGTTTAGGTAAATCGATCATCAAGAAATGGAAGTAATATGGCACATGTGTAAATCTGCCTGGATCAGGCCATCCTCACAAACTGATTGACTGTCCAAGAAGGAGACTAGTGAGATAGGCCACCAAGACAACTATGACGACTCTGAGGGAGTTCCAAGCTTCAGCAGCCGGGATGGGAGAGACTCTGAGAGAGACATCAATTGTCGCCCGGGTTCTTCACCAGTCAAGGGTTTATGGGAGAGTGGCAAAGAGGAAGCCACTGTTAAGAGAAAACTCATTAAATCTGGACTAGAGTTCCCCAAAAGGCATGTGGGAGACTCAATAGTCAACTGGGAAAAAGTTCTTTGGTCTGATGAGATCAAAATGGTGCTTTTTTTGGCAATCAGACAAGACACCAAACACTGCACATCACCACAAACTCATCATCCCACTGTGAAGCATGGTGGTGGCAGCATCATGCTGTGGGAATGCTTTTCGTCAGCCGGCCCTGAACGGCTTGTAAAGGTGGAGGGTTAAATGAATGTGGCAAATATAGGAAAATCCTGGAAGACAAACTTATCCTGTCTGCAACAGAACTCCAGCTTGGGCAAAGATGTATTCTCCAGCAAGACAATAACCGAAAGCATACAGTGAAGGCTACACAGAAATGGTTTAAAGGTGAATGTTCTGGAGTGGCTGACTCAAAGCCCAGACCTCATTCCAATTTTGAGAATTTGTGGCTGGACTTAAAAGGGCTGTTCATGCCTGATCCTTGATCAACCTGACAGAGCTTGAGCAGATTTGCAAAGAAGAATTGCAGTCGTCCAGATGTGCAAGCCTGAGACCTATCCACACAGACTCAGTGCTGTGATTGCAGACAAAGATGCATTTACTAAATACTGACTTGAAGGGGTGAATATATATGCAGACAGTTATTTCACATTATATATTTTCATTAAATTAACATTACTTTGTAGAAAGTGGCTTTGACTTTGACATTAAAATTTTTTTGTAATTTTTTTGTCAAAAAGCCCACTTCTATTGACCATGATTAATTTATAAAATCAATGAAAGGGTAAAACATCCAAGGGGCTGAGTATTTCTAATAGGCACTGTATAAGGCAGCTCATATGTTTCATTAAAAATCATCAATACTTGGATGTTGGATTGTATAACAGCTCAGACACTAGAAGAGGAATTATTTGAGCACATTTTCTCTTTTGAATGGATTTCTAATGACTTTGTGATTTTTATTCCCAGTGAAAGCTGAAAAACAAAGCAAGCAAATGATGGCAGTCGGTGTTTGCATTGCCTAACACTGAAGATCTGTGCTTTCATTTTGTCATAGGTCTATAAAACCAGGTAATATCTAATCATCTCCATTCATCCCTTACCATCTCCCTCCAGAGATATCAGCTCAAGCAGCAGCAGGAATCTGAGATTAAAAAGCCTCAAGTTCGATCAGGGTGTGAAAAACTTCCTGTAATAATCCACTGTAGCTATAGCCAGATTGCCATGGGGACCCCCAGGGGGACAAAGGGCCAAAAACTGGTTGCAGTTGGCGTGTCAAGCCTGAGGGAACAACACCGGGGGGCTCAGACTGGTCCAGACCCAGAATTAGTGCAGGGAGCAAAGTCACTGTGCTGCATCAAAGAGAACCTTTGTTCCCAGACTCCCTTTGGAAAGGAGCAAAACTCTCAGCTTTCACTTTTCATTTCTGTTTTTTTCTGTGACATTTTGTTTCTGTTCCAGCAAAAAAAAAGGACATACGGATGAGTCGGGAAAGTGGAACAGCAAAGGGAATATGTGATTAATAGTTATAAAGTGCATGAAAGCTGCAGAGGAGAAGGTAGAGTGGGCGTGGAGGGCGAATTGTCTTGCTAATGTTCTCCGCTCTTACAACAGGTGAGGGAAGAGATAAGGTATCACAGCTGATATCATTATCCCCGCCTATGATACAGCTTTTCTCTCACTACAGCTGACACATCTTGTCTAAGAGAGTTCCTCTGATTTGGACTCAGCTCTCTACAGCACTTCCTTCTTCTTAACAGTCCTATATATGGCCATCGGCTCATGCAAAGCTTCATAAACAGATACAAATATGGGGAGAGCTTGTCTCCGGTCCTGTTTATAGCCTCCTTCAGCATTCCTGAGTACTTGTGTTATATTTCCACAGGGCTGCTTTTTGGAAAGAGTGGCTCAAAATACACCCAGCAGCTTTGTCTTATACACTCTAAAGCCAAATGAGTTAAACACACTCAAAACATCCAATGAAACTGATGTTTTTAAGTAGTGGAAATACATTTTTGAGTAGAAGTAAAATCAAGCTCAGAACACCATGTTTAAGTACTTTTTATAAAAATACATGCTCCTTATCAACTTTAATTACCCACACCGATGAAATCGGCAGGGGGTTATGTGAAGAGTTCCGTATCTTTGTTCGTTTCTTTGTTTGTATGTGTACAAGATAACTTGAGAACAGAAAGTCGGATCTTCACCAAACTTTCAGGGAATATTGGGATAGTGACAGGGAAGAATCGATTAGCTTTTGGTGATGATCCGTGCACCCGTTCGGTTTTTTCTCGCACTTCCAATTTTGAACACCATAGTAGTCAATGGGAGCGTGAGTTCCTCAGTGGCGCTGCTTAGGCGTGCTTTAATATTAAAACATTTATGCCACTCAAGGTAGGACAACCGAAAAGACTACAAAGGACACAAAGTACGACAAAGGACAGGTGTACAACGAACCAGGAAGTCCTCTTCCATCATGTTTATTATACCTTCCTTTTTTTATTGTGGTTGGTCACCACAGGTGGGACTTGTCTAATTGAGTCAGGAACTTCACTTCACCAAAGTGTCTAATGCTCAAACGCATTCTGGCAAGCTATGCAGATTAAGGGATGATTGTCAAATAATTTGAGTACAATTACAAAAACACTCACAGTGATCAAGTACTGTTTACTCAGAAGTAAAAAATGGGTTCTCTTAATTCAGAAAAATACAGCAGAAACTGCTAGTTTGGATTTTGATGTTAGCACAACTCATCTTGCTACTATAACTGGTGGCGTGTCTGTTTGTATCGATTTGCCCACCACACCATTGTTCCGATTGTCCTTAATACTTCTTAAAGTAGACTTAATGGGTCTGCTGGTTTGAAACTGGTGCCTTAAATAAATTATGCATTCCATTTACCTCAGAAGTCAGAGCTGGGAATGACATCGCACCCAGGTTGAATGCATTTAATTTGTTACAAGCTCCTCGGGAAAAAGTGGCAAAACCAGAAAACAACTGGATTTTGTTGAAACACGCCCACAAGGAAATGTATTTGGATGGGATGATTTACATGCTCTACAATCCCCGATCAAAGTAAGCTCTCTTTAAAGCACTTTGTGTGTTCATATTAAACAAGACAATACAGATGTGTTAGAATCATTCACTGAGAAAATCACGGTTTAAATGCAGTTTTGTCAGCTATAGTCGCTGGTGCGGCGTAAACATGTTTAATATGGGTCTGTCTTTGCATAGCCAGCATAACGCGGCAGGTAGGCCATGTGATGCTTTGTTTAAGCTCCACAAAAAGTGCGTGTACTAAACCTTTAAAAATAAGTCAAAAGGCACAGCTTTAATGCTCCCCTTATTGTGTTGTCAGCCTATCACTGCACATACGCACCAGCATGCATAGATGCTGAGACATTATGCCGTTATTTTGGGAAAAAACACCCAAACTGGCTTTACTGCTTTAGCGTCTAACGATTCCACAGAGTTCACTTACTTGTCCATGTCATGTTGAGGATGCTCCCCACAGTCAGGACTTGTCTAGCTGAGTTAGTAACTTCACTCTTGGTGCTTGTGTCTAATGCTCAAAAGATATTCAGGGAAAACTATGCAGATTGAAGGATGATTGGCAAATCCTTAGAGTACAATGACAAAAACACAGAATCATTGAGAACTATCTACTTTAAACTCAAAGCTTGTTCTATTAACTCAGAAAAATAGAGTTGAAATAGCTGTTCTGGATTTTTAAGTTAACATAATTCAATTTTTACCACGTTATATTGTTCAGTCTTACAGTGTAGTAAACTGACTGGGCGTCCCATCTTGAGCTGCTTATTTTAGAGCACCATTGTCTACTGGCTGGATAGAGCCAAAGCCTTTAAATGATTTCAACTCTGACTCTTGTTTTGTTAACGTCTCGCTGTTTCTGCGGGATTTAAGTTCACAGGAAGGCCAGTCAACAAGGTGCTGCTTGACTGCGGAGGCTACAATCTGCTCCCTGCATGGTAAAAATAGATGGCAGGAGCTTGGAGATTATCAGCAAAATAGTCTAGAGCTTCTTCTTAAATCTGAGGGAAATTGTAGCTTCACTTGTTTATTTTAAGCATCAGACACTGGCCGCTGCAAGGCTCCGGGGATTTCTGCAAATGTTGACCCTCCCTCTCTCTCTTTCCCTCGCTCCTTTGGGGCTGCACCCCCTGCTGCTGTGGAAACAAGATCTTATAATGGGAGAGCCCACCCAACTGCTGCCGACCAGCTGGAATGAGAGTCTGGGAAGCAAGGCAAAACTAGAATCACACTGCGTCGCCTTCCACCCAAACACTAAACCCTCACCAGTCCGCACAAGTACAGACACGGGCCTCAAAATGGAGATTATTGTTCAGCTTGTGTCAGCCTTATGAAAACTGAGGAATGCACTTTTTTCTTCCCTGAGACATAATTTCATGCTGCACAATTACAGGGTTGTCACTTTATGGTAATGACAAGAATGACATTTGGCTTATTACTATACCAAGGTGCCTTTGATGCTGTGCTTCTGCAAGGCTTCAAAAAACCCACAATGCATGCTGCTCTCCTTCAAATGAAGTCTTATTTGTATTGATCAGTAAACAAACAAACACTCACTCTCTCGAGGGTCTTGCTGCCTCTAATTTATATAAGCTGAGCACATAAGGGAAAAATCTGTGACTCTGTTAGCATGCACAATCGCAAGCTAAATATAGATTTTACCGCGCTGCTGTAAGACAACAAAAGGAAAGCGGTGAAATGTATTCAATTCCAACACTTTCTCTCGTGTAACATGCAAGCACACTCATTAAAAGCCTCTCAAATTAAAGTTGTAGTAGTGCTGAGGATGGGGAAGTTAGGAGGGGATGTAGAGGGGGGGTGGGGTAGGAATATATTTACCCTAAATTCCCAGCATTACTTAAGACAGACAGAAAAGACTGGCGCTGGCCTCAGCACACGAGACATTATCACAGTAAGCTGCATGCAGGCGACACGACAGGCTTGCTCACAAAAACACACTCAGAAACACAAGAGGGGACAAACTCACACTTTACAAAAGCACATGTCGCTTTTACAGATGCATACTGTCACTCAGTGTGTCTACATGGATGGATAAGATTAGGACACTTAACTGGACATGGTCCTTTTCCCAGTCTACAAACGCTGGAGGACAACTGGTTTATTAAGAAAAGATTGTTTGACTCTGCTTTGCCTTCATTCACATGGTAATTAGGTGTTAATAATAACAGTGCACTCTGTTTTGCTGGATGTACTTTTGCACAATAGATGAGACTCCAATGTCACCACAAAGAAGGGATCACTTGGCTCCACTATTACACCTTTTGACATTCATAGTCACATGGGTGTAAATATCACTGCTTTAAACAGCAATGTGAATTGGGTCACAATTGGACCTAGTTCTGGTTGATTGTGCTAACAAGTTACCCAACCAGAACGTCAATTTAAATGGTAAATGGTAAATAGACTTGAGTTTTCTAGTCATCTGACTACTCAAAGTGCTTTAACACTGCAGGTCAAACCTACCTATTCACCGCCTTTCACACCACTCACTCCACATTCGTACACTGATGGCAGAAGCTGTTATGTAGAATTGGCCATCAGTATTAACCCTAACTAACCCCATTCATATGCATCCATACTCATTTAAACGCCACCGACAAAGCAATGGGAGCAAATTGGGGTTAAGTGTCTTGCCCAAGGACACATTGACATGTGTGACTACTGCGAATCAAATCCACAACCTTCCGATTGGAGGCCGACCGACTGCCTACTGAGCTACAGCCGCCCCATGTGGTCCATATGGGATACAGCTGGGCTTTACCTGGGATCTCTGGATATGGGGCCTATATGGGTCTCATCTAAATTGCCCCAGATTGAGCTTTTCCATTACATTGAGCAGTATGACTGTAATTTGTTTGACTTGGCATGGCAGCCCAGCGCAGCAAGATTTGCTTTTCCAAGCTACTCATTTGTAGGCACGTCTAGAGCTGCGTTTTGAGTTGTTGACATTAAGTAGTTGCACTCCGGTATACATTACTTTCACACCAGAATAAGAAGAAGCACTGTTTCTTCTGTGTATCAAGAGCAGGACCATTCTGGGTGTGGCTCGGCATAGCCCGGCACAGTCAAACTGGTGATGGAAAAGGAAATCAGCACAGCTTGGTTTGGTGCGGCAAAAAGACAGTGGAAAAGCCGCAAGATAGGCACTTCAAGTCCACATGGGCAATCACAGGTGGAGCCACCATAGATTCAAACATGGAAGGCAAACTCACTTTGACATGCTAGCTGGATAGATAGCAGCTAATCAGTTTCATATTACACCGTGAAAACAAAAAAAATATACGTATTCTATGCCTTACTTTGGGTACAAATATAATGCATATTACCCCCTAGCTTATGGTGATATCCAAAGATAGATGGCGATGAAACTTCTGCTATACCCCGCACTTATTCTGGATGACTTTTGGGTAAAACCCTGGCACTGTGGAGAATGTGCCGAATGCCTACTCCAGTTTGGGTTCAGTTGAGGGGTACACATGCAAGCGTAAATTGAGATCAAATAACATGGTAGCAGGTATTTTCAAAGTCATGTGCTTCAACTTTTTCTACCTTGATGTAAACATACTGAGTCATTAACAGATTGCAGGACACTCGTGACAGACAAATGCATGTGCACATGTGACCTTTGTCCCCTGATCAGCTGCCTTTTACACCACCTTCACCTGTTCCCACTGGTGCTTGTGACCCTCTGAGGGACAAAGCTTCCCTCAGCTGCACACTGACCCTGATCTAATTCCCCCCGCAGACAGAGGCGGCTCTTTTACACACATTACCTTCCATGAGAGCTCTGGCTCTTCACGCAGCTCTTGAAGCTATTCCTGGCCCATCAGTGTCGAGATACAGGAGACACTCAGACACATCAAGTCAAGTTGAATGAGATATTCTCGAGTCAAAAGGGGACAAAAGGAGAAAAATGACTAATGCCGCAGTGGGTGTTTGCTCTGCCTCTTATGGATATGGAAGTTTACAATATAATGCATGTACGGTTTGAGGCTTAAGAAACCAAAGACAGGCAATTACTGTGGATTCCTCCGCCAAAAATAAACTCCTCTCCAGGCGATTCTATGCTGCTTTTATTTGCAGATCCGTCCCCATACATCCAGACATATTCTATTTCCTCGCTGCTCTGCTATTTGACCCAAAAGAAGGCGGCACAAAAGACTATTGACCCCACATTCCCCCTCACTAGGAGGAACAGGGTATAATTAACTGTAGTGTTAAAAGCACGGTGCCTCTGAGACTGTAAAAGTGGGCCTGAATACTGAGAGAACTACTTTATCCCACAGGGCTCAGACCAGATCCATGCGATCCATACTTATTCATTTATTCAGCCGACTCATGGCCTCGGACTCCCTCAGAGATGTCTCACGGGTCAAATGTGGGCTTTCCATCTTCTTCATCACTAATTAGACATAACATGTGCTGAAGTTCAGAAACACTTTTTTTTCCCCTTCTCTTGTTTTTATGCTTCTGATCACACCGGAGGATTTACTACCACAGAAACAAGGACTCAGACGGCCCAAACCGCATGAGAGGGCTCTATTCTTGTATCTACCTGTGACTAAACTATGGCTTACGGTAAACACAGGCCAGGGCATTGACACCCAACATGCCCTCCACAATGTGTGTCAGCGGTGATACAGAGAAGCAAAGCCTCCACCATCTGTTAAGCATCTGTCTGAGCTGTGATTCATCCCTTCACACATATTCGCTGCTTTAGGTGTCAGCAGCGAAGACGTGATAGGTGTTAACAATTACTTTCCTGTCTGCTTCACCTTTTCCGTGAAAGCAGAGGAGAAGTTCTCAGTTAATCAGCGCAGGGAACTCTTGAATTAATAAGACGTCTGAGTAGTAATTCTGCAGCTAACAATTATCTAAAATATTGATAAAAATGTCAGAATTTTAGTCGAGGTGGGTCAGTGAATCCACCACTTTGGTTCAGATGGAAATACTTCTACGACTCTCAGATGGAGTGTTATTAAACTAAGTTTAGACATAATGTTCTCCTCAGGATTGGTGATCTGCCAATCTCAAAATCCTTCAAAAATCACCTGATAGGCAGCAGTTAGGATTTAAGGACTTCCAGGATAGACTTCCTCTTCTGTGTGGCGTTTAAAGTCTGCAATGTAAACATGGTTATTTATTTGTCAACCTTCACTTGTTAAGTCTAAGTTCCATGGTATAATATATGTTAACTATGAAGTCAGAATACTGAAAACGTACATGTGTAAAAGATGGACAAGCAGCATTTAGAGGCGCTGCAGGTGCAATTCAAACAGCCATGCACAAATAATATATTTCCCATTTCTCATTATCCAACAAGTCAGCCAAAGAGTAATCTAAAAAACTGCTTGCATTTGGCGTATGCAGCCATTTCTCCAAAAGTAGTAAAAATCCCTTACAGCTTGCTTTTTGCATGCCAGTTTGGCTTGGTTGGTGGGGAAGGAGGTTAGCTACAAGGGCTGCACCGCTCACAAAGACAATTCTCTTTCTGGCACTGTTGGGTACAAGTCGTTCCCCACTTTCTCTCCCTATTACCTGTGTCTCTTCAGCTGTTCTATCAGGTCAGGTATGAGAGCATATGTCAGTTCAGTTCTTCGCCAAGTCAACCTTTGTCCTGTACTGCTCTGGCCTTCGTCCAGGCCTGCGCCAGGCCCATGCCCCATCACTCCAGGTATCCTCCCACCTGGCACCTCCAAGATGCATGGCGCCTGGACCAGCTAATTGGGTTCAGGGCAGCCAGTATGCAATGAGCCAGATCAGGCCGAGGAGGTATCAAGCAGGTGACCCTTCCCGTCCCTACTTTCCTAAATATGTCAGCATTAGACACACACTCTGGCCAATGATACCCAAAAAATGCGCTAAGGGGAAGTTGTCACAAAGAAATCCAGACAGTGCCTTTGGCCATCAGTCAACAACCAGACCTCACAAGAGTTTAATAAGACCAGGTGAACCAAGAACTGAAAGAGACTTTGACTTTCATCTACAAGCTTGGATACCGGGAATGCCACACCGTCTTGCTCAGTGAACTCATCGTCCCGTGCGCAAATCAAAGCGTACGCTTGATTTCAGCCTCAAAGTCAGTGGATTGATGGATTACCCTGCCAAAGTAAGGGAACAACTCTACAACTTTCACACTCTCACCATTCACAAACACAGGGTTAATGGCAGCACTAAAGGCATCCCCAAATGCCTGGATCTTTCCTTTGGCCCAGGAGACATGCATTACCAATGCACAGCCTCCACACTCAGGAGGTTAAGAGCCTCCACAAGGACATCAACAATCTCCTCACAGATCACAGCATCATCAGCAAAGTGGTCTGGATAACTCCAAATGACACTCCCCTTAAAATACAGGCAAAAAGGCCAAAAATAACCAGAATACTTTTTTATTTCTTTACACTCTTACAGTAGAGCTGTTCACATGTCACTTATAACATCCAATCATAAGAGAGGCGGATGGTATCACTGTAGCCAATCATATTCAAGGAGAATCGATGAGTGTGCCACCCACTGACCGACAAATGAGGTTCTTACTTTAGTAAGCAGAGATGACTGAAAGTGAGCAGGAATAAATATCATGGATCTGGTGTGATGTAGTACAGTTTGGTGTGGATATGTATGGTAAACCCCAAAATAGCTCCCATCTTCCTTGCTTGATGGGCAGCTGTCCAATTCCCTCTGCACCCTCTTGCTGCAATGGCGTGGTAATATGCACCGACACTGTTGAGTACAAATATCGTCCTCTATTTTCAAAATCCACAGGATTTTTAAACACGGCAAGTTACGTGCTTGTGCTTATTACTGTTGTGGAGCGGGACGCGACAATTCTTCCGACCAATCAGTGAACTGTAGTTGTTAATGGCAAACGCAAAAAAAAAATTGTACCACGCCATACTAAACTGAAATAGACCACTCAGTGGAAACAACAGCAGGCTTTAACATCAGAATGTGAAGGTAGAGTCCATGGTTAAGGTGTAAAAGGGCTTTGAGTTGTCAGAGGACTAGAAAAGCAAGCTTAAGTGCTGGGAAAGCGCATGCAAGTATCATTGGCTGTTTGATTTGTAATCACAGCTACTCCTCCTTCGGCTTTCTTACTTGTGCGCCCACGTGTCAGTGTTCTGACTCCATCAGTAAGTCACAGCAGCATTACTCACACTCACTTCAATGGAATGAGCTTGAAAAAGAAACTAATTTCAGTCAAGCTTCGTCAGGCCTCTCCTTAAGAGGAGAAGAAAACTTTCATATTGCATGTTTTGAACTGAGTTTGGTTTGATTATGTCTGATGCGTTCCAGGTGGTGTGGGAAAATAACAGCTGACTGGATTTCACCACAGACTGTCAAGTAGATTTTGGCTCAAGTGTTTGATTTATAATGGATTGTTAGCTGCACTTTGATGCAGATTTCTGTTTACAGAGACAAATAAATCATCAGAAGAATAAAGCAGATGGGAGCACGGTGAGGTTCTGCCTCTTTATTGTTGTCAACACAGATTGTTTTATCTGTATATCCCAAAGCCTGATTCTATGTCATTGGTCAATACAGTTTTGAATGAAAACCACTGAAAAGCCCAGATCTTACACTTCTATTTGAAATTTTAAATCATCTGTTTTTTGTCTTTTTAAAATCAGACTTCTAATTTGTCCGATGACCTGTAGCCTAAAAGAGATGACAATCCCATCAGCTTCAGCCTTTACTCTGTGTTTAGAGCTCATAAGGATGCTGACGTCAGACTTTAGTTCAAAGCATGGAAGTTGCTTAGTGCAGCCTTACAGAGCTGCTAGCATGGCAACCAGTCTAATTAGTCCTGTTCATTAATTGATCTGAATGTCAATAACGTGTGAGAAAGAAGTTAAAAAACAGTCGTTGCTAACCAAAAGTGCCAAACCAGAAGAATTTGATCCCATTTCAGCAGCTGAAACCTGCAAATGTTGGACGTTTCTGCTGGGTAGATAAGTAGGTCCAAATTACTGATGAGCGTGTCCAAATTTAAATCCTAATTTCATGAAGTCTCCATGACTGTGGCACCGTTTTGAGTTTTTACTGGCGCATTAATTCCAGACACGAATGCAGACACAGCAGACATGTTTTCTGGAACAGTTCTTTCCGAGTGACAAAAGCAACCCGAAATGCAGCACGCCTGCTTCCATGGCAGAGAAAACAATGACTTAACAGAGGAACAGACTGAAATAACCCTTCTGTCTGTCCTTTGGTTCCCCAGACTTCCTGTTTGACAAAACTAAATCCCTGTTGATGCCGGGCTTTCCGCCCTGTTTCTCTCTGTTTCTGTCTCACTCTTTTTCTTTCATCCGCTCTCTCTTTCTGGCTGAGCCCAGGTCCGTTCCTCGGGTCACTGGGTACCGGCCCAATCTATTTTTTTCCCCTGCCTGCAGACAGCAATAAGCACAGCCACTGTGAGGTGGAAAAGAAGAGTGAGGGAAGGGGCTGGAGAAAGAGAGAGGAAGGACACAGAGGGGTGGACAGAAAGCAGAAATAGGGGAAAGGTGAAGCGAGCCTGAAATAGGGAGTTAAAGAGAGTAGTGGAAATAATACGCCAGTAAGCAGGAAGGTTAGAGAGGGGCCGTGTGTGAGTTCATCCTTAGAGAGAGCGAAGGGTGAAGGAGAGAGATAGACCACAGTGATGATGAAAATAAAGTGCCTACGGTGCACCGGCTCCGTTTGACTGCTCTCTGGCTCCAAACACCCTTGTGGTGACGTTGGGGGGGTTAGAGGGAACTGTATGTTGAGCAAAAATAGCTGCCTGCTTCAATGAGCACATTACAGAGTTGCACGAGCGGTCTGCACTTTAGGTGATCAATCAAGCCAGAGGAAGAGATGTCTACTTTATAACCATCAGTGGCCGGAAACGTAAGCAATGAGAAGCAAGGCGGCGTTTAAAAACCATTACACAGAGTCGCATCTGCATTTAAAAGGCCGGGCTTTCTCCTCCCAAACATACGGACCGCTGCAATCTCGTTAGCTTTATACAATGCCTACATGGCAGGTGAGACAGCATAGTCCATCATCATCGCAGCAAACTGGCAGGCCTGCGACAGAGAAGGAATACAGATCAGTTTTTGGAAGTAAAAGGAGAACAAGGGGTGTCAGGGAATATTTACTCATCACCTTGGAAATGTCTCATGATTTGACACCATTAAACAATGACTGTCAAGAGACCATAATACAGACAGAGTATTCCCCCCGCAAAATGAGCTCTTCAACCTGGAGTCATCCTCATATGGATGGGTTTTTTTGTTTTCCTGTACCTCTTGAAAATGAGTGCTGGTGCTGAGAGGGGAGTGGAAGCACACATTCTGGGACTGGGTGGGATCCAGCTGGCAGAAGCTCTCAAAGCCGACACAAGGACAAAGCTCCTGGCTGTGCTGGTATGGCTCTCAAACAGGACAACACACTTGGCTGCCAAATAGCCCTTGGCGGCGGTATAGAAGCCACAATGGCAGCCCATCTGTAATTTATTTACATGTCTTTAAATTCATTGCTCCAGCTCATGCCCTTGACATACACTCTGAGCTGTAGAGGTGGTGCAGGGAGACGTGGTAAATTTAATTTCATCTGGCCTCAAACACATGACCGGGATGCTGTATTACATGTTGTGTGTTACAGGTCCCCTCTGGGTGAACAACACAGCTCAAGAAAGCCGTACACATGAAATTAGGCTGGAAAAAAGGCCCAGAGTAACAGGTATTTATGTCTTCTCCACAGCTTCAGTTTGTTAGTTTACTGACAGTCCGCACCAGTGTGGGCAAACGAGACGCTGTCACAGAGGTGTAAACACAGCCAATCAGCCAGAAAACTAAATGGTGAAGCTTTCCCAGAAGGCAACACTGCCAATTATTTGATAGTTCAGATCAGCTGCAGCTTCAGCAGAGGCTGGCGTGGGAAGTGTTCAACCAGCGTGGCCAACAAGCCTGCACAAAGCGGAGGCTAAACCCAGTGAGTCTCATTGTTTCCCACACAAACATGGCCTTTAAATCTGACACTCCAGCCTTCTTTGGTTTTATTCCATTTCACTATTTTTTTAATAAATTCTGTCCATCTTTGAAGCTTTCTTCTTTTGAGAGATTAAACTGAAATATTTCCCTCTGGTCAAATGACTCCTGTAAGACTGGCAGCGCACCAGACTGCTTTCAAATCTTAACATGGTAGACCACAGAGGTAAGCACAGTTTCAAACAATTTTTGAATTATAACCCTCCAAATGCACAGTAGACAATGCAACCAACAGGACCATTTCGCTACTGTAAGTAGCAATGGCAAGTACTAATGGCAATGGCACCACTGGCAAGAGGTCCCACAGAGATTTACATGATCAGAAGTGTCTTCAGAAGAACAACAAATATGGAGGATAATCAACATCATTAGCTGGCTCAGCGGTCATGTTGTTGCCATAATCCCACAAGCTGGTCTTCTTTTTAAAATTCCACTTGGCCTGAGGCCCAGATCAGTCAGGACCACTTCATCAAGAAAACACAAGGTTTGCAGTTATACATTTTTCACTCTTTTATTAGCAGTCATTAATTTTGCTCTTATTGCTATAATTCATATTTTGCCACGTGGCTGTTCTGGGATCCCCCTGCCCTCCACAAGCCTGTGTGTAAAGCATCAAGCAGGAACAGCACACATTCCTGCTCTTCTGGCGCCTACAGCAAAAGCCTGAGGCAGGGAGAGAAGCAGAGCAGGTATGAATGACAACAGAATGACTCGGATACATGATAAAGAAGGAGCTGGGGTGGAGGAAGGTTGCAAAAGCAGCTTGCAAAGTGAGCAGCAAAGTGTAGCCAGGCAAGAGCAGCTTACATATGGTAGAATGAGTGCAATTAGCCTATAGCGTACTTAGAGCGAATCAGCTGTTCATCAGCTGATGAGGGCTTGAGATCAGCTGATCTAAATAACGGCAGCGCTTGACTCTGTGGCCTTCCTGATCTAACGCTCTACGCTCGATTTGTGTTTTTTGCCGTCATGTTTGTGAGGTTTAAAAGTACACATGTGCTTGGTGAACCCTTACATTCACGTCACTATTAATAGCTACAGTGGTTGTCCCATCAGAGGCAGCCCCATCTGGACTTGTAAACACCAACCATGTTTGATATTCAGTGTGCCTGGAAACAAAACCATTTGGAGAACCTGGATGCCACAAAGTGTGTGAAAACCTACAATTTCTCATGTTATTTCATCAAAAGACTGCTATAACTCAGTAGTATTTAACGTAAAGGATGTTAAATGCGTCCAGTGCTTTGTGTCAATTCCGCAGAGATGGCTTGAATATTCTTGTGAAACACTAAACAGTGTTTGTTCTCCTTCAAACAATGACAGACTAAATTAGCCTTCAAGGATTTCTAGCTGCCCACAACCTTCCCTTATGGCAGTGAAATATGCTGCGTTGAGCTGTTTCACACTTTTTTTTCCCCCCATCCCTTGGGGACTTCTGGGTCAGCTCCTCCTCTGAAACAGCAGCAGTCCACATGAAGTCCTCTGCTTGTACCCTACATAATATTCCCACACACTCCCCTGAAAAAGGACAAGAGCAGCCCTTCATGCATCATATCGTTTGTCTGGGCTTCAAGGACGCAGCAGTTCAGCACCATCTCAATAAAACACAGCCCATATCCTCCAGCCCTGAGAAGCTATGTCTTCTGACATTTTTATCAAGGAGTAAAATGATTTCAATCCAGCTGACATTTTCTGCAGGTCAGGCAATATTTTTGAGCGATTTCAGGCAGGTTAGGGAACTATTCTTCTTCACTGCCTCTCCTAATGTTACTGCCGATGCTATTTTGGCTTCAACTGCTGAAAATCAATGTCTGTGATCTTTGTTTTTGGATGACAGCAGTTTTATCTGATTGACTGTCTTGAAGGGCAACAAGAGATTGTTGTCAGACAAATAAACTGGGTCCATTTGCAATTCATTCTAATAAGGCCCAATTTAAATTCCACTCCCTTCGGTCGCACTGCTAGTTTTGGATTGCACAAGGAATAGAGTCTCAGATCCTATTACTGGCCACAAATCATATAAGTCAAGATTCAAATACGGGACAAAAAATAGCTGTGCAGTGTCACAGATCATTACCTTAATGTTCCTTTGACATTATGAATAGCAGTTTATCTGAAATGCTTGGTATAATGATACATTTACTGTTTTTCTTTGCATACATCCTCGGTAATCTGCACAAATTCAGCTTTTATATCATTACGTGCAATAATTTGCACCTTCCCCTGCTGTATCTGTAGCAATAAGATAGCCTTAAAGTTTGCAAAGCATCTTTTTAAGTTTCTGGAACTTGACAACATTTCTCTTTTAACCCTCTGAGACCTCAGCTATTCTTTAACCATTTTTTTGTCTCACCTGGACTTACTGTCTTAAAAAAGAAGAAAAAAAGAAAAAACAATACATGTGCTGCAGTAATGTCACTTACATTTTTAAAAAGTGGTGGGACTTTGAAGACAAAAGAAAAACAAAATGGAAATTAAAACTCAATGACTTTTATGTGTAAACAATGATGACTAGGACTTTTTTTCCCCACAAACTTGTTCTCTCATCTCTTGGGGGCCAAAAAGTGAAAAAAAATAGTCATTCTGTGACAAAAGTCTTCAAATTATTCACATATTTACAAAAACAGTCCCTATGCTTTTTAATATAGGTTGATTATGAGCCATTATTTAAAGCAGTTCCTGGCTGCAGTGACACAGTGGGCCATATCACAGGCTCTCTGACTCTCCTTCTCTCCATTATGAGCTACTCAGGCCATTTGTTGATGTAACAACCTGCCATTGGTTGTCACAACCTGACACTGGTTGTCAAAACCCATGTGACAACCATTGTGAGAAAATAATATGGTGGTTAATGTTAAAGTAGTGATAGAGAAACATAAAAAATGGATTAAAAAACTGATAAAAAGATGTTCAATATCAAAGCTACTGGAGTGGACTTAATCTCTAAGGACAACAGAAAGACGAACAAGTTCTAGGCCTGCTAGAAAAACCTGCAAATGGGCTATGACAGCATGGACGGCATCATTAGAATGACACAATGGAGAGATTCCAGAGAAGAAAAAAGTAAATGGCTACGATTTATGGTTCAAAAGTTATTTAAATTTAAATAACCTTGTTCTCTTTTTCATATACAAAAACATCAGTCTCAGAGGGTTAAGGAGAACCACACTGAAAGCTTTTCTCTGTGAAAAGATGTTTTTGCTCTTCTCCTTACCGGCTTTGTTAACTAGTTAACAATGATGACAAAAACAATTTTTGCCTGTTGACCTCAAATTCTGTAGTTTACTCCTCAACAACCATGCATGCCTACTACGTAATTTGTTTTGTTTCATCTGACAGACAAAATATTCATTTAATCATACACCAAGTTTTGTTTTTAAAAGGTTCAGCTCTTCTGAAGATCTCAAAGACCACAACCCCTTAGATTCCTGGAGGAAACAGAACACCCTTCCCTCTCTGAGTGTGCAAAAGTACTTTTGCAGAGTAGTTGGACCATAGCAACCTAAGCTGGCATTACCAAACATTACATTCTTGTAAGCAAGCATCAGCAGCAAAGTCAGCTTGATTACTGATTCTTATTGTAGTATCCTGACAGCATATAGGCGACAATGCATGCTGTGTTCTCTGCCATCCTGTTCCTATTTTCTTCTGTCACTCCTGTTGGGTGAGGAACAGTCAAAGATGTTGATGACATGGCATCAGGTGTGATGGACAGGAACATTTCCATGATTTTCTTTCCCTTTCCTCACTCAGCAGAGCTTCTTAGCTTGCTCTACAAAGTGGAGATGGTTTTGCATTAATAATATCCATATCCATGTTTGAAATGTTATCCTCTGAGTTGTGTCAACATAGAGACAAAACCCTTCAGCTCAAAGCTGCCAAAGGCATGTCAATACAAAGTCCCACAATTCTGTACGCCGCATTCAAATTAAAGTGGTAGATGTCATACTATCAACAACGGGAGCCTGAAATACACAAGACACGGAATTACATGTCTAACATATGCAGTGTGGACAGCGAGCATGCAATGTGACACTCACATGCTGTTGGGAGACGGTGTATGATAAAGAAGCAAAGCCACAGACAGCTGGCAAGAAAATCAAGCAAAGTCCAAAAATCAAACAACATGACCTTTCACAATAAAATCTATATCAGACAGTGCATGCAGGCATTTCAAGCTGCTGTCTCATGATGGAAAACAGTGATTAGAAACTGACTTTCTGAAGTCCAGGTCTCCCAGTCCTGATATTTGATTGTTAATGGACAGCCCAGTCACCCCTTCCGCCAATGAAATACTGACTATCACTATAAAGGGGATGAATATCTATGTAATCACTTATTTTATATTACACATTTTTATTTAATTGGCATTACTTTATAGAAATCTGTTTTGACTTTGACATTAAAGGGATTTTTGTAATTTTTTAGTCAAAAAAAGCCAAATTCTATTGATTTGACCATATAAAGGGCAGTTTTGTTTTGACTGACCTAATTCAACAGAGGTCCAGCCAATCGGTGCTAGTAGTCTCACAATTAGTGAAATGGGGATCACCTGAGTGCAGTGAATGTGTCTCATGAAATTGTAGTAAAAAGACACCTGTGACTGGAAGCTCCAGCCAATAGCCAATCAGTATTCCTAGCTACCATTACACCAAATAACACTCCAAGCAACTCAGAGAAAAGATTCTTGGAAAGTTTAAGTCAGAGGCTGGATACAAAAAAAGGCCAAGGCACTGAACATCCCCCAGGAGTTCAGATAAATCCATCTTTAAAAAACAGAAGGAATATGGCACATGTGTAAATGTGCCTATCAGGCTACCCTCACAAACTGATTGACTGTGCAAGAAGGAGACTCGTGAGACAGGCCACCAAGACAACTATGACGACTCTGATGGAGTTACAAGCTTCAGCAGCTGAGATGGGAGAGACTCTAAGAGAGACATCAGTTGTCACCTGGGTTCTTCACCAGTCAAAGCTTTATGGAAGAGTGGCAAAGAGGAAGCCAGTGTTGAAAAAACTCATTAATTCTGGACTAGAGTTCCCCAAAAGGCATGTGGGAGACTCAATAGTCAACTGGGAGAAAGTTCTTTGGTCTAATGAGACCAATATGGTGCTTTTTGGCCATCAGACAAGACACCAAACACTGCACATCACCACAAATGCACCATTGCCACTATGAAGCATGGTGGCAGCATCATGCTGTGGGGATGCTTCTTGGCAGCTAGCCTAGGAAGGCTTGTAAAGGTTGAAGGTAAAATGAATGCAGCCAAATGTAGAAAACCCTGGAGGACAATCTTTTTCAGTCTGCAAGAGAACAACTGGTTTGGAGAGGATTTATTTTCCAGCAAGAATACCTGAAGCATACAGAGAAAGCTACACAGAAAAGGTTTACAGATGACAAGGTGAATGTTCTGGAGCCCCCAGCCTGACAGAGCTCAAGCAGTTTTGCAAAGTGGAATGGAGTAAAAATGCAGTGTCCAGATGTGCAAGCCTGATTGAGACATATCCACACAGACTCAGCGCTGTGATTGCAGCTAAACATGCATCTAAGGGGTGAATACTTACGCCGTCACTTGCATGTTTTAATTTAATTTACATTACTTTGTAGAAATCTGTTGTCACTTTGACATTAAGAGGTTTTTTATTTCAAAAAGGTGAACCAAATTGACAGTGATTGCTTTCTAAAATCTATAAAAAGGTAAAGCATCCAAGGGGGTGAATACTTTTTATAGGCACTATACCTGTCTGTATGCAGAGAGCTAAATCTTGAGAGCAAAAGACAAAAAGCATAAATTAAAGGCACCTCAAAGAGCTAAGAGGAAATTCACACAATGAAAAAGCATAAATACAGGTCTTAAATCCTTCCTCTTGCATACAAACATTAAACAGCTTTCCTCCTGCTGTGTGCAGCTCTGCTCAGGGCACCCAAAAGACAAGACGAGTCTCTGCAGGGGGTGGGGCATCAAAATCCCTAACAACCAAATCCAAGTGAAGAATCTTTTAATGTCTGAACCTCCCCTCAGTGCAACAGACTTACCGAGCCTGCACCGCTGCATAACTAAAACAAAAAGTACAGTGAAGGCGGTTGTTTAATGTAAGCAGCGCTGAGTTCCCGGGCCTTTGATTTATGAGCCTGAACGGCTTCATAGTCTCACGCTCACTTCGACTCTTTGGGCCTCTGCCATTACCAATTAAGCCACTGTGGACTTAAAAACAGCATTAAAAAAGGTAAACAGCAACATATGCAGCAGTAATAGTTATTAAGTGTAGTTATTCTTTCAGTCTGGCTGCAGCTAATGAGATAAGGCTCTGATAAAGCCCTAAAGCTTTAATCTATTTGATGGGATTGAAATAAATTACAAGGAGATATAAAGTAGATGTTGGACCGGTGGCAGCCTGGAGGCCCTGTCCTCTCTGAGACACTCTTCATTAGTGTCCAACAATAGGAGCAGAGGAGACACAAAAGAGGGAAGACACCGGCATCAGACGGTGAACCATGAGGCTTCTGTTGGATTCTCATGCGTTGCCTCACTGACTCCTCGCCTCATTTACTCCCTCTCTCAGGTCCTGCTAATCGCTGAGATTTGATCATATCGCTTAGCACACATCCCCGTCTCTGCCCTGTGGGTCTTCTTTTTCCTCAGCGAATCCTCGGTTACTAAGAAGTGAACACAGAATGTTTCAATCATCAGGTATTTTTTCCTCTCCCTTTCTCTCTAAACTTACTCCGCCCGCCTCGACATCTCTCTGGAAAGTGATCGAAGACAAAACATGGAGCAGCCCAACCGAGCTCTCCAATTGTGTCACTTCCAATTAGGCCTTCAGAGACGTCTCTGCCCTTTTGGCTCCGGAGCATTCATACAAAGAACGGAGCGGTGCCCCTTGTACTGAACCCCTCTTTCCTCTGCTCCGGCTCCATCTAAATTCATGCGTGTCTGGATTTGAGAGTCTACCAAGGGGAGAAATCACAAGAAAGACAGACGTGGATTTTTTAATCCTCTCACCAAAAATAGCAGCTTGCTGTAATTCCGTATGTGTGGGGTTGCTGTGAGCTTTAAAGGAGCTCTCCTTACATAAAAGTGCACATTTCTGAATAAACTAACCAGCCTTCACCTTCATCATCCTCCATATTATACATCATTAATACTGATGTTCCTAAGTAGTTAAGCCTTTTAGAAGTAGGACATGGTGCGAAGTGGTGGTCCTCTGCAGATTTATCCCTCTGAAAAACCTGCCAGCTCCGTCAAATCTGCCTGCAACCTGCTTCTCTGTCACATCACTTCTTTAAAGCCAAGCTGAAGTGATGGGGATTGTAAATAGCAGGCTGGTGAGCCACAGTGTGTGAGAGAACATTTTGGAGTTAATGAGAGGGCTAGGAGTGCTGCAGCTTCTTAAACTAGGGCAGAGAAACTTACAGTTTCAATGGAAGCCTTCCCTCAGACCTCACGTCCCAGGAGAACACGTGTGAAAAGAAAAAAAACAACCGTGCACACAAACAAAGCTGATGTCGTGTGGAGCTGTGTCCACTTACCGCAATCAAACAAACAAACAAAAAAGGCTTTTATTGACAGAGCTGCAGTGTGGATGGACTCTTTTTTTGAGAGGAGAAAGGGCCGGGGTTTCTATTCAACTTCAAGAGGCGCTTTCTGGAGCAAACCCAGAGCACAAAATCACTGATGGATTTTGAGATTCTTAAAAAAATTAATAATGGTAAAGTTTGCAGTACATAGGAAAAAGAGTATCATGCAGGAAGATGCTGAATCATATTTTCTCATTATGTCCATATGCTGTGAATTAACCTGGACAAAGTCTGAGTGGAGGAACTCATTTGGTACTGGAGGTGACTTTTGAAGCTGTTGATGGCATCTGCCATCAGAGAAATACCAGCTAACTTAACTTTCTGTTAACTTTACACCTAATCTGACCCACCAGATAGACTGTTACACCTATGCATTGCATAGGATATATTTCACATCTTTATCCGGCCAACAGTCCATAGTTTGTGATTAGAAAGGGTAGGAGGTAGGGGCTGACCAATTATCAGCCTGGACGATAATCAATCACTCTCCAAAGTCTAACCAAATGTTCAGCATCCAACAAAATCTAATTGGCTATATATAACATGTGCATCAACACTTAAGCCTGTGCCACTGACACAGTGAGCGTACAGCACCACTTCCTGTCTTCTTGCCGCCGTTTTTCATGCTGATAGAGCTAGGGCTAAACTGTTCATGTTCCTCTGGATCATGCACTTTTACTTGTGCCACATTAAGCTCATATTGTACATCATAACAAATGCATATTGGTTCCAACTGGTCCTGTGATGTAGTAGGCATACGCAGCAATGGGGCATTGTTCTCTCCAGCAATATTTTCCAGCTCTCCCTGGGGGGTTCCGAGGCATTCCCAGGCCAGATGGGATATAAAATCCCTGCAGTGAGTCCTGAGTCTATTCTGGGGTCTCTTTCCAGTTTGGCGCGCCCGGAGGACCGCCACGGAAGCGACTAGGAGGCATACTGATCAGATGCCCAAACCATCTGGCCCTTTTTTGAGGTGAAGGAGCAGCGGTTCATCTTTGAGCTCCCTCCAGACCCTGAGGAATCTCATTTAGACTGCTTGAACTCGCGACTTTATTCTTTCTGTCATTACACAAAGTTCCTGACCATAGGTGAGGATTGGAACAAAGATCGACCGGTAAAGGTTTGCCTTCCTGCTCAGCTCCTTCTTCACCACAATGGTACAGTACAACATCTGCAAAACTGCCGATGCTGCACCATCCACCTGCAGATTTCTACCCTCACTCACGTATGAGACCCCAAGATACTTGAACTCCTTCTTTTAGGCCAAAGACACCCTCCCCACCTGGAGGGGGCAATCCACTGTTTTCTGGCACTGGAGGTGCTGGCCTTGCACTCTGGAGGTCACAGGCTGAAGAAGCCAACAGAAACCAAGTGTTTCTATTGAGTGTGTTCATTAATAAAGACTAGTCAGCTGAACGTAATTATAATCTAGGTTTACCCAGAATTTAAATTTGTCACCTAGGAGCACCACTAGTCTTAAGGTAAGTGACTATTTTTCCCATACATTTCTATGGGAGTTTACGAAACTTCCAGGGCTTCTGTTGCCAACCTCAAGTGGACACTCAAGAAATGGTTGGTTATTGCACTTCCATGTTGGCCTCTTTTTCAACACTGGAGGTTTCCACTTGGTTCTAAACAACATTAAGACTTACACTGAGTTTTTTTAAGGGGATAAAAGACTTAAAGAACCAAAAGTCATTCACAAAACATGATGCAAGCACCTTTGGCATCAACACAAACAAAGACAGATCAAAAATTCACAGCAACAAACATTAGCACCTCTAACATTCTTGCCTAAATTCCCTCATTTCAGCAATGAAGAGTGCAGAATTGTGTTTGTTTCAAAACTGCAGTCATGAATAAAGACTTATAAACATAGCCAAAATCATCCACCAGAAACCATGACCAACATCGCAGTGGGAGACTTTTCATGTCTAGAAAACAGCAGCTTTTCTGGCTAACAGCAGGTCTGCTGGCAGAGGGAAGATGGCCAGAGGTGAAATTTTCATGGATATCATTATTGACATGTCCTACTGTTTTCTCACCACTGTGGTTTTGTTTTATTTACACTTTTGTCTGAAAGTTCTCACTAACTTTTCAGAGCTATAGCCTATATTTCCGAGGCTTGGTTCAGACAGCGGTCAAATCAGATTTGTAGAAAAATCAGATCTGAAGACAGACCAGTATATCCCTTTTGTACAATAGATAACAGGGGTTTAAATCCATTTTTTGGGCATTCGGATACAAATGTTTTGTGTGGATGTATTTAAATGTGTGCTGACAGGGGTTTGATATCTTACAGCTCTGACTGCATACGGAGGAGGTCTGGGATGCCTTCATCCAGACTTGTTTAGTATAGATGCAACATGTATTGGGCTATATTAAAGACAACCCCATCACATGGCATGATCTGTGGTATTAAGCAAGCAAACAGAAGCAGTAGGGGCTAGGTCTTTTGTTTTCCAAACAGCTCTTCATTCGGCACCTTTTTTGCCTTTTCATGTTTTTAAATTAACGATAGAAAACAAACAAACAAGGAAAAACACGTCTCTCAGGAGCTGGATCCCATCATTAAAAAGGGAACCAGCTCTTGGAACTGGCTCATCCATGAATGACACATCATGACTCCCTTGTAAGATTTCATATTAAATCAAATCATCTCAATTTAAACAGTACCTGTACAGTTTAATAGCTAACTAGTACACAGAGGTGGAAAAAGTACACAACTATTGTACTCCAGTAGAAATATAGTTACTCTGGCTTAAATTTACTTAAGTGGAAATACAATTACTGGTTTATAAATCTACTCAAGTAAAAATATAAAGTATCTGTTTTAAAGTTTACTTTAAGTACTGAGTAGCTACTGAGGAGTTGTGCATTGAAATATATTCTTTTATTATTCGCAACAACAACAACAAGAGAAAAGATCTCCAACCAGGTTGCTCAGGGTAAGTCACAACTCTGCAATAAAGTCAGATACACAGCAAAAATGAAAGCCTTAATTGA
Source organism: Cheilinus undulatus (assembly GCF_018320785.1). Classification (NCBI taxonomy): domain Eukaryota; kingdom Metazoa; phylum Chordata; class Actinopteri; order Labriformes; family Labridae; genus Cheilinus; species Cheilinus undulatus. Next base: position 42,884,822 of record NC_054866.1, on the reverse strand, counting down.
ACCCAAATAAAGTTTAATTTACAGAGCTGCAGTAACTCTAGAAAATCTGCTGCAAGTTGGGTCTCTTCAAGCAACAACAAAGCAAAGTCAACCTTATAGAAAGGCAATACATTCTGATGAATTGTTACCATGAATCTCTTACAGACAACTATAGTCACAAGTGCAAACTCTGACTGAGAGGATAACTTCACTCATGGTGCAAATACAGTGCTTAACAAATTTATTAGACCACCTGTCATATTTGTCTCAAAGACCATTCAGCAGCATGAAGTGCTTTAATGCGGACTCTTTCATTTTCATTGAGCTCTCCACATTTTACCATTTTAAACAGGAAAGGGGGATTTCAAACTGAATTCACCCAAATTTGAGCTGGCTTACATGGCTTCTCTGAGAAGTCATTAATTAATAAAGCATAACATTCAACCACTAAAACTCATTTTTCTGTTCAGGAATGCAAGTAAATAACTATAATTTGGCATATTAATCAAAAAATATTAATGTGCTTTACTATTTTTTCAGGTTTTTTGTAAATCAGTAAATTTGAAAATTCATGGATAACAATAATAATTATATTTTAGCATTAAAAATATCATTTGGGTTAAAGAGCTTCTACATATTGGTGTATTAAGCAGAAACATAAAAAATGATTTTGGTAATTACCAATGCTGTTAATTTAGGGCAGCTGTGGCATAAACCTTACTTTGGTTAGGGTTAGGGTGGTCTAATTATTTTGTTAAGCACTGTTTGTCTCACGTAAAAAAACAACAACAACAACATAGACAGTGACATAGAATAGTTCTCTCGTTGTGTGCTACTGTGTAGTCAACAGAGGTTGAGAAAGTACAAGAGTATGATGCTCAAGTAAAAGTACAGTTATTCTGGTGAAAACTCACTTAAGTTGAAGTAAAAGTATTAATTTGCCTTTTGAAGTAAAAGAAAAGCTACTAAATTATAGTACTTTAAGTAGATGTAATGAATTACTTTCCATCCCAATTAGTAGCTAGTTTATGATATGAGGGAGAAAAGCTGTTAAAGAGGCACTGCTAGCCTAATTTGCCCCAACTCATTGTTATTCACTGTGCCTTGCATGCTAGGATACCTAGCCACTGTAAGAGAGCCAGGGGAATCATGTGTTGGCTGATGTTTGCAGGAGAGGCAGAAGATATCAGCGCGTCGCTCAACTTTGACTTTGTATGGCTGCTACCATGGCCAGGTCTCTCTTGTAAAAGAGATTTCTAATCTCAGTGGGACTTCCTGGTTAAATAAAGGTTAAATAAAAACAAAAAGATGCATGCACTAGAGGGCAGTCACTTGGTATCTGAGTACCCAAAACAGGTCATTAAACCGAGATAAGGGATTGTCTGAACAACCCAACACATACAAATGATCAAAAATGATCTGAGTGTCAAACATCACCAGCATGTCTGTGTTTGTAACTGTGCTAATAAGTGTCAGTAACTATGTACACTGACACTGATGGGTCTTTAGATCCTGATGGCATAAGAAATGGAGACTGATCACCTCACCAACCAAACAACAGCCCTGTCAGGAGAGGTGCTGACTTTGCACCAGACAAAATCAGCAACAGAGCTGCTCTGATGCACTTCGCTACTTTAGTTTTGACTCCATCATTGTGTGGCACACAGCAAATGATGCAAAAGGCACTGAAGGCTGATTTGAACTGCCAGAGTGATGCACCAATACAAACCCAATTAGAAGTGCATTTCAGATCAACTCAGAATAAAGCTTGGATTCATTTCCTCTCTTCTTTCACTTTTCAGGCTTGTTAAAAACATCTAGCTCTGCCAAAAATGGCATCGTCTTTTAAGTTTGAACAGGTTCTTCTGGAAACTTCTTGTACTTTCTGAGGAATATAAACCATTCAGAAATATCTGAGCTTAGTCAGCCTTAGATGTCCTCATGATTGCAATTATAACCTTTGCTCTTCTCACCCTCAGTCAGATAAGTTGAGTCATGGGTTGACTCTAAAGATCAGACAAACATAAACTCACCTCCTACAAACTGGATGCCTCCGGCCACACGCCCGATTGTGCGTGAGATGAGGTCAGAGATGCAGCAGCCCATGAGAGCTGTGAGCGCCACCAGCAGGAGGAGGCCACACCCGACGCCTGTCACCACCGTGCAGATCCTCCACTCCAGACTGGGGATGCCGTGGAAGGAGGCGTAGCGCCCACACTGCTCCAGCATCACCGTGGCCTGCCTCTCCTCGTCTCTCACCGGGTAGGAGCAGCGCCTGAAGGTGCCAAAGGACACAGGCTTGTCCATCTGTGTCCCCAGCAGCCAGTAGGGCATGAAGAAGCCGACGCAGGAGGCGGCAGCGCACAGCAGGGACAGCAGGGCCCAGATAACACCCGTACATGTCAGACTGGACGCCATGGTAAACAGTCTGTGAACGCTTCACACAGTCACTGAACTAACAGCACTTTTTATGAGCAGTCGCTGTGTGCAGGAAGCCTCGCAGTGAGCATTTAACACCAGCAGTCTTCACCTCCTCAGTGACTCCGGGTCCCTGTCAGGAGAGAGAGGAGCATCAGACTGACAGACAAATCATGTGTGGAAACGAGCTGCTGGCTTTTGGCATCAAATAAATCACAGCTTGATAAGTTGAAAACCAGAAACATCCCTATGAATACAGCTTTCATCAAAGGCATAAAACAATCCCAGGAAGGATTACTCACTCTAAATGATGAAGCAGAGAGAAAGATAAATCTGGACAAGCTTCATGAAATGTATAATTATTCAATATAGATGCATGATGAGCAAACACAAACGGATTATAATCAAAGTCATGCAAATAAATCATCAATCCAAGTTTAATAGGATGGATATGCCACAGCACTTGCATTCATTACAACAGCATCAAATGGAGGAAAAAGAAAGGAAATAAAATAGCAGGATAAAACTCAGAGTGGATAGATGGGTTTGACTATAAAGACCAAAAGTAAGATTTTCATCTAAAAAGAGGGTCTGAAAGGAAAGGCAACTCTACTATCATAGGGCAATAGCCTTCAAATAACTTATTAACTTCAAAAGGGTTGCATGCTTCACATATTTACGGGAACAACACAGCCCACTGTAACATGCACGTGACTTTGGAATAATGTAAAATACTCATTAAGTATCACATAAGCATGCGTATATAGACATTCATCACACCAGCCTGCAGGAGCAGCCTCCATAACAACATATAGGCTATAGCTGTGGGGATTTTCGTTAGGGGTGACCTCACGCTGTGTTATCGCGGGGCTCTCTCTATCGGAATGTGAGTAATGAAAACAAGGCTGAGACAGAAAAAAAAAGCAGAGAACTGAACTTACATGTTGGGAGAGCTCCGGAAAAAGGTGGGCTCGGTGATCACTCGGAGCTTCTTCCCATCTGCCGACTCCAGCTGTGTTTGGTCTCAAAGCAAACTTTTCTACAGCCGAGCGGAAAAAAAGACAAGAAACGCCTTCGACCAAAGATTGTAAATCCGAAAAAAAGTGACAAAGCGATCAGTTCACAAATTACTTCCTCCTCGGGAATAGATTTAACCGAGGTAAAGATCAATTATTCACTCCTGAGCGGTGCGGAAACGTGAGGCTGTCTGAGTGACTGACTGGACTCCTGGATGCTCCCACATTCCTGCTCACAGACAGAGAGAGAGAGAGGGAGGCGGGGAAGGGGCGAGCCCATGAAACACTCTCGGGAGGTGACCATCAATCACACAAATCCCCACCCAGGGGCTGGACTCACCGCTACTATCATTCCCTACATGCTCACGGTGCGTTCAGGAACAGCTCGTAAACTGCTCGATTACACCTGGAACCAGCAGTACTGGATCAGGTAAATTAAAAATATTGTCTTCAGTGCGATGAAGGCCAGGCAGTCGAGAGACGGGAATCAAGCGATTACCTAAATCGTAGTCTAAGTTTCATTGTTGCACACACAAACATTTGTTTGCATCACCAAATCTGGCAACAACGCCCAAATAAAATGTACACAAAGACAATCATCATGCAAGGAAATGCTGAAAATTTCAAGGAAAAATTCTATAAATTTCTCACGTATTTTATTTTGAAGTTCCACTATTTTACATGTAAACTCATTTTGTTTCATTTGGGATTTCCAATATTTAACCAAGGTTAGTTGACCTGTTTGGATACGGATCTGCTTTTATTCCGAAATTAAATCATGTGCTTTAGGTGGATTGTAAATTATGGCATGAACTTGACCACAGAAAAGGAATCTTGCTATGGATTGTAAAGGATTTTTTTTACACACAAGGTGCAAGTGACTTTGACCTGTTTGCAGAGCTGTCTGAATGTTTTTGGAGTGAAATGAGACATTGCTGTGCAGTAGTGGATTCATTTTATGCCACTGTGGCTACAGGAAGTTGTGCAGTGGATTAGCCAAACTGTTGTTAAAGGGACAATAAAGTATGCAGTTAATGCAAATGAAAAGTGAATGCACTATTATTGGACTTTAATCACATTGCAATAAATGTATTAATGCTAGCAGCCCTGGTAAAATATAAAAAATATATAAAATATAATGAAATACAAAATAAGCATTACAAACCTAACCCAAGCTAACATTATAAACAAATTGTACAATAAAGTGAATCAAAATAAGAAAAAAAAAAAAAAAAGAAAAGAAAGAAAGAAAGAAAGAAAAAAAAACAGTTAATGTATAAAAAAATTGGTTGTATTACAGTAAGTATAAACTAGAATGTAAAACATGCATTGCTTGGATATAGAGGGGTAAATATGCAAAAGAATGTGAAAACACTGATCACAGCTGCAGATATATCAGCCAGAACTGCTGTGGGCATTGGTGTGATTAGGCTTTTAAAGTTCAAGTACAATATAAGGAGATATCATCAAATATTAACAACCAATTAAAGTACCGACATACTCATAAAGTGATTATAAAAGTACTAATAAAGTGATACCATAGAGTCAGTTTCCCAGGATGGGAAATTTAAAGCAATATCGTTTTTAATGAGCGCATAAATCTATGACACATTAGCCAACAATTGGCAGGCATGGTGTAATAACGCCTTATAAAACTGTATTATTGTTTCCTTCACAAGCTGAAGTCAAAACACCCATGATGTGGTTTATTAATCTTATTGTACCAGGGTGAAATGGTGTGGAGATGACAGTAACTATACATATGTGATTCTTTGATAAAAGCGCTCAGATGCCGTTGTTTCATTTTTGTCTTTTCCGTGACTGTGAAGTCACACATGTCAGGGATCATTTGACAGCAGGTATTTTAAAGATGGGCTTAACTAAAACCAGCCCTGGGCATCTGGGAAATTACCTCAATTAACTAAAAGTCATTCCACTAGTCTGAGTAATCCTGCTACTTTAATAATATATACAGCCTCCAAAACTGTGCAGAAAGATCACGTAAGCATTCAAATGTGTTTATTTATTGAACATGCATGATTTTCTATACTTGAGTAAGGTGATTCCAAAATTTCCAACAGCACATAAATGCAGCACTTCCCTCTTTCTCCATGCAAAAACTTTGTGTTTCTTTTAGGATTTGCGCACGCGCCTGAGTGCGTGCTTGTGTATGTTAGAAATAAATTTAGACTGTATCGTCAGGGATTTAGACAGACGGTTATTGATCCTTTAATCAAAATGTTTTATTCATTAATCTGACTTATTTATAGAAGCTGTCATTTCTCCTTTATCTTTACACGTTAACAAACTTAAAAACCGACCCAATGAAGAGGCTTAATGAGCCTCTTGAGCCAATCTCTGTCTTCATTATGACCTGGAAACTGTTGTCTTTATGGGGGCAGGAGTTACTATTGATACTAAGTCCATGAACCAGTTTGTTTATGAAGTGTATAGTCTCAAGCAAGGAAAATCTTCTAATTGTTCGAGACTGCCGTGTTTGTTATCATAACGTAAGGTGGTAGCTTATTTCTTTCAACAAATAACAATTCTGTTTCTGTTTTAAAAACACAGGGTTTAAAAATCATATATACGCGACGCGGAACGTTTCATCTTCACACAGACCGGATGGTAATTTCTGACGGACCAAAACATCTTTCGGAAAGTTGACGTGGAGGAGTTACTCTACAACCATGGCTGATACTAAAGTAGACATTTCAAATGATAATTCCGCTGTCATACAGAACCCAAATGCTCCTTCCCAACCCAATAATCCGCTCTCAAGAAAGCTGAACAAAATACTGGAGACGAGGCTCGACAATGACAAGGTGAGATTAAACGATTAGCTTCAAGCTAGCCAGCTACTAGTAGCTAACGCTGCAAGCTAGTCCTGTCAAACCTGTACATTTTTCGGCCTTGAGTCAATATATCAAACAAACAATCAGCCTAGGCTTTGGGGTAAGGTTATTTCTTCTCATTGGCTGTGGCAAAGCAGACTAGCACCACACAATAGTCTTTAATTTGAAGGCTACGTTTGCTATCGTTCAATGAACACTTGCTTTCGTCTCTCTTTCATACATTTCTCCTGCCAGTAGTTCATTGTAAGGTTAAACAGACTAGACAAGCAATTGCGGACAAACAGACTCTTAAATAGAGAACTCCTTGTAATATTAAATGCTCTTTGCGTGCCCTGTACTGATTTAAGCTACGATGGGTTGTCTGTGGCTGGGACACCTGCTCGTCTACCTCAAAATCCCCCCAGACTAACAAAGTAATTTCCATTTTGTGGTTTCAGGAGATGCTGGAGGCTCTGAAAGCGCTCTCCGTGTTCTTCACTGAAAACAGTCTCCGCACCAGGAGAAACCTCCGTGGAGATATAGAGAGACGGAGCCTGGGGATCAACGAGGAGTTTGCACGAATATTTAAGGAAGTTAAAGAGGTAACAGTGAGATTTGCAATAAGGTTTTTAACCTTTACCAAAATGTGTGTTCAACCATATATTTATACAGTGAAGCAGGCAAATATAGGGACTGTCAGTGTTAACTGAGGATTCACTAGCAGCAAAAACAGAGAAGGGAGACTCATGATAATTTGATTTGTGATCCACATTACCTAAATGTTGTAACTTTAAATTCTCTACAGGAGCTTGAAAGTGTTCATGAAGATGTCCAGGCCATGAGTACATGCTGTGAAGAAATGACCAGTAGATTAAAGGTACACTTTATCACCCCTGCATCTTTTTCAAACCTCCCACAGTTTTAAATGTATTCAGCAAAGCTTAACTATAGTTAGAATAGATAACTTGATCTCTGCAGTAGTATACAGTGGTGTGAAAAAGTATTTGCCCCCTTTCTGATTCCTGAGTTTTTTGCTGATTTATCACGCTTAAATGCTGCGGATCATCAAACCAATTTTTATATTTCACAAAGACAACCCAAGTAAATGGAAAATGCAGTGTTTGAAAGATTATTTGATTTTTAAAGGGGGGGGGGGGGGGGGAAACCAAACATATCTGGCCCTGTGTGAAAAAGTAATTGCCCCCCTTGTTAAATCATGAGTTAACTGTGATTAACCACAGTTTATGAAAAGCTGAGTTAAAGTTCACTGGCCACACCCAGGCCTGATTACTGCCAGATTTGTTGAATCAAAAGGTCACTTAAATAGAAACTGTCAGACAAAATGAAGTAGGCTACAAGATCTCAAAAAGAAATGCATCATGCCATGAGCCAAAGAAATTCAAAACAAATGAGAAAAACAAAGTGATTGGAATCTATCAGTCTGGAAAAGGTTACAAAGCCATTTCAAAGGCTTTGGGACTCCAGCAAACCACAGTCAGGGCCGTTGTCCACAAATGGAGAAAACAAGGAACAGTGGTGAACCTTCCCAGGAGTGGTCGGCCAACCAAAATCACTCTGAGAGTGCAACCATGACTCATCACAAAAGGTCACTAAAGAACCTAGAACGACATCTGAAGACCTGTAGGCCTCACTGGCCTCAGTTAAGGTCAGTGTTCATGACTCAACCATAAGAAAGACACTGGGCAAAAATAGTACCCATGGGAGAGTTCCAAGGCCAAAACCACTGCTGACCAAAAAGAGCAAAAGGCTCGTCTCACATTTTCCAAGAAACATCTTGATGATCCCCAAGACTTTTGGAGAAATATTCTGTGGACTGACGAGACAAAAGTTGAACTTTTTGGAAGGTTTGAGTCCCGTTACATCGGTGTAAAAATAGCACAGCATTTGATAAAAAGAACATCATGCCAACAGTCAAAGATGGTGGTGTCAATGTGATGGTCTGGGGCTGCTTTGCTGCTTCTGGACCTGGACCACTTGCTGTGATTGATGGAACAATGAATTCTGCTGTTTACCAGAAAATCCCGAAGGCCAACGTCCGGCCATCAGGATGTGCCTTCAAGCTCAAGCGCTCTTGGGTTATGCAGCAGGACAACGACCTAAAATACACCTGCAAGTCCACCTCTCAATGGCTAAAGAAAAACTAAATTAAGGTTTTGGAGTGGCCCAGTCAGGGTCCGGACTTAAATCCAAGTGAGATGCTGTGGTGTGACCTTAAACGGCAGTTCATGCTGGAAAACCCTCCAATATGGCTGAGTTAAAGCAATTCTGTGAAGAAGAGTGGGTCAAAATTCCTCCACAGTGATGAGAAAACTCATCACCTGTTATCGCAAACGCTTGATTTCAGTTATTGCTGCCAAGGGTGGCACAACAAGTTAGTAGGTTCAGGGGGCAATTACTTTTTCACCCAGGGCCAGATAAGTTTGGATTTTTTCCCCCCTTAAAAAAATTAGATAATCATTCAAACACTGCATTTTCTATTTACTTGAGTTGTCTTTGCTAAATATAAAAATGGGTTTGACGATCCGAAACATTTAAGTGTGATAAATCAGCAAAAAACTCAGGAATCAGAGAGGGGGCAAATACTTTTTCACACCACTGTAGCATTTGTATTATTTTAAGGATGCAATGTTTACATACAGTCTTCTATAACGGCTACTTTTCTTCAACAGGCTGCAAAAGAGCAAACTCAGGACCTCATAGTAAAAACCAACAAGCTGCAAGGAGAAAAGTGAGTAGAGCCAACAAAAGCTTTTGTGTTTAAACATGTGTTCACAGTTCTCGACAGAAGTAATCTTGCAATATGCAAGACTTATGCTTATTTGAAATGAGGTAAAAGTCCAGTCCCATTGTATTTTGTATTTCTATCTCCTATTGGCAAAACTAGAACTGTCTTTTATTCTAAAAATTCACATATCACCGAGTTCAAGGGTTTCCTTAAATTACTTATTTGCTTTAACCTGTTGAGTCTGCACCAGTCAGATACAGCTACCTGCTACCTTTCCTGTCTCTCCTTACCTATCCTGTCTGAATAAAGGCAAAAGGCCAAGAAGATAGCATTAAAAAAAATATATAGCTTAAACAATATACCTTGAAAAAATGTAACAAAAATGGAATCTTTATGTGTAACAGCGCGTTGCTGGTTGTTCTAATGCCCACCAAAGATCAAGCTCAAATCTCTAGGCACACCACACTTATAACCATGCACAAATAGCCTCTTTTACATGTGTTACAGTATCCCTAGAAGTTGTTAATTTGTAATAATTATGCATGGTTGTAAAAATTCCCATGGGACTCCTAAACTTGCTACATGGCACACCAGAGTACCTTGGTAAACCATTTGGGAACCCCTGTTCTGATGAATCGTATGGATCAAATTCTGTACCCGCCATCGTTCACCAGTGGCTGTGGCTCCCACATGCGCAAGGTTTTAATGTCCGCACTTGATCCTCAATAAAACTAGTTATTTTTTTACTGTTTGGTTCCACCACTTGGATGTAAGGTATTTGCAGAGCATAAAATCTACACCAACTGAAATGTTGTTGCATAAATAACTTGTGGAAAAATTCTTTCCCTCCCAAATATCTGAACATTCTAACAGCAGGAAAATAACTCCTGTTAACCGCCATTAACCCACAAATTTTAATGAAAATGTACGTCACATACATCAAGATTATATGAACTGTAGCTTACACCCTTAATCCACAGTCAGTGGAGAAATAACAACAGTGAAAGTGAGTGGAGAAATCTTCAGCTAAAACATAAGGTGTTTTAACGCTGATCTACTTTTATGAGGAGGAAATTAAATTCACTCATGGAAAACAACAGAGCAAGAACAAATCAAAGTCATCGTACATTTTGGAATGCAATCTGTCATGGAGATCGCATTGCTTGATGCCACACTGCCAGTTAAATCCTCTCTTCTTTTTCACCCTCAAAGCTATCCTACCTTTTAAAACAACACACCGTTACAGTAGATGTAAGATTACAGACGGCTACAGTAGATGTTATATTTAAGTGTTAACTTTTGGAACTTTTTCAGCTGGTGCAGCTCTCTAAATATGAGTGATAATGAGTAAATCCTGCCTTAAATTATAAATTACATTCTAACTAGGCTGTGTAACCCAGTGATGATTTTGGAAATTAATCGAGGGACTCAGTTTTAATTTTAATTATTGCAAGCAAAATTGGGAATCTGGCTTTCATAGGGAAGTCACCAAAATATGAATTAGGACCATAATATGAGGCTGCCAACCCAGACTCATAAGAGAAATTTAAAGAATGTCAAGAAGATCTTTTTGATTGAATGGAAACTTTGTTCTAAATTAAATGCTGAAAGTTAAAAGAAGTCTCATATCGCCTTTTCTCCACTTATCTTTTCTGAGGCTAATAGGCATTTTGGGAACTCATCAAATGCATTCCTGATAGGCATCTTCATCAGTCCTAGCCCAGACATCATCATTTCACTCTCTTTGGTGTCTCATTTCAGCAGAGAAATGATCTTTTTTTCAGTTTAGACGGGTTCCCAGACCAAAAATGATAAAAACACTTCAATCAAAATGCACAGCAGGAGCAAGAGTGCACTTAGCAATTCATAAGCTTTTGTAGCACACATGCAATTTGGAAAATTAGATCTTACGTAACATCTCATACTTTATTTTATCGGTACAATGTCATCTGACATCTGCCAACTGAGGTGGCTTAATTAGAACAAAGCATTTCTTTGAATATGATTTACTGATGGTTTAAACTGTGTGCACACCTATATTGTGACCTGCCAAGTCAGGCTACAGTAAACTTCTAGTCTGTGAAATGCATGCAGACTCGCTTTGGTGTCAGAAGTTAGAGAGATTTGGTGCAGGGCTAGAAGAGCTGGCAAGCATATCTTATTTTTGATGAGAAGGGATAAATGATTCATGAGGTTGATGAATATTTCTCCTGAAGTTGTCTGTTTGCATAAGGAGGGCAGCAATCATCATAAATGGAGCCTCATTTGTTTTATTCGTCATGTCCTGTGATGTTTGGTCTTCAGATAAACATCAAAGTAGTCCCTGTTTACACTGCAATGCTCCCTGATCTCATTGAAGCTAACTATTTAAACTGGAGAGCAGCCCATCAGCATGCTCTTGTATTTGAGTGTGTGCATTGAGATTTGCTGACAACACATATTAGGAGCTATCAAATATGCAGATTCAATATATACAGCTCCCCATGACATCGAGTGAAGTGGAACTGGTTGGGGTATCTTCACCCAGCTGCATCTCTTTGAATAATGATAGATTTGGGGGTTGAAAGCCTGCCAATAAGATAATTTAGGTGTCATTAATCTGTGAATTTTGGCCCGCAGAGTGTTGACAGAAATGTGAAAATAAAACACCCGCTCCTCTGCACCGATAGCTGGGGATTAGGGTGGGGCTCATTAGCATTTGTGGCGGGTGTGACCCCTAGTGCTCAGTGACCTTGTGATGTGACATAGAGGCAGGGGCAAATCTAATGTAAATTTCTGGCAAAAGGCAGCACTGGCTGCTGTGATGTGTGGCTTCAATTCTATGCTCTGCTGGCACAGCTTCGGGACCTCCTTGATGACAAGGTGACAAAGGAGGGGAGGCAGCGAGATTGAAAACGATGGAGAAAAAGCTCTGAATCTGAGAGCAGTGAAAGACATCAGTGGGGATAAAGCCTCCAGTGCAAATGTTCAAAAAGTGAATTAATATCAGTCATATCTCTTTGTGCAGGGGGCTTGTTGGAGGCAAGCGGTCAGAGGTTTTACATGAGTACCACCCTGAGTGCCCCCCTGCTTTTTTTCTCCGTCTTTGCATAGTGGTTCCTATGGGACCTGCTGTCCATCTGCATGACATTTTCATTCGCAGAACGACAATGACCCCACAGCCAGATGGGATATTGTCTGCAAGCTGGGCTTTGACCTTGTCTTCAGCTATTTGGTCTCAGAAGAGCTGCCAGTGGAAGTGTGTAGTCAAGCTGTCCTCCTTCAGCCACCCGCCACTCGGCCCGCTGCACCACACCGCTCCTGTCTTTTCAGGTCACAGAATACTCTGCAATCTGGAGCCAGTCTTTTTTTATTTTTCCCTTGTTGACAAGCATTATAGCAGTGCTACTTTTGCAGCATAATCCTACATTTTGTAGTGATAGGGCAGCTCTGCTGAGACTCTACAGTCTTTCACAGCCCTGCAGACACTCCTGATGTGTATTTACCGACAGAGCAGGCCTGTCCTGAACTGTTTGCTATCTTATCTGACCGTGTCACTGTGTCATTTGTCGGCTTTAATGAAACTGAAAGAAACGGCAGATTGCTTACAGCATGTAGAAGGAAAGCTAGGAGCAGGGAGCCAATGAGAGTGAATACCCTGTGTTTGTCTGCCGCCTTTCAGACGTGCTGCTCTTTGTTTGGGGCTGGCCCTGTTCAAAGAGGCTGTCAGCAGGAGCAGTAAATTAGTGTTGTGCGTTGTTCCATAATGAAACGTAACGCTACCCACCTGCCCTGACCGTGTGATCTTTGCCTTGGCGTGACATGTTATCTGCTGAACAAGTTGAGACATCTCAGGAGCGGATGTTTAAATTGCCTGTGTGTCAGCACAGTTAGCTGAAGTGGTCTCACTGTTGGTGGAGCTCTTTTAGGACTGTTTGGTTGCATAACAAAGAATTATGTTGATACATCTAGAAACCACAACTAGGATTAACCTGCATTTGGACTGAGCAGCCACTCATTTTGATTAAAGAAATCCCTACAGTATAGATCCAAAGTTACACAGGTTTTATAGAGGTTTTTTCCCCTGCAAATAAATGAAATCATTCAGTGATGACTTCCGTTTAGGTCATTGAAGAGCTCTAAAGCCCTGAAGAGAACAATCAGGGACATTCACAGTGTAAATGACAACCTGTGTAAAATGACACTTGAGCTTTATTGAGTCTCTGCTGGCTGTTAATGAGGGTATGGCCGTGAGGATGCCTTTGTGTTGTGTGATGTGACCGGCTGTGACCGGGCCCTATGATCATTGGTGCGTGCCTAACCAGCAGCTTTGTGAATGCCAAATTTCCACGCAGGCCATTGAAAAGGCTCCTAATAGTTTTAAATGGACGATTGACTCACATAGTGGGAGAGGATATTCCCAAGTTACGGTGTGATTGTACCTCTGCTCTCCAAACTAGATAAAAAATTTGAACTGTCAATCATTTATGGAAGTTATAAAGTTTTAAACTCTTAATAACAGCTTGTTGGTTTGAAATGTAATTTACAGAGTTTTAATAAACACAGCTCAGATATGATCAATAATTTCACTGTTCCAGTTTGACAGAGCTATTTATGAGACTGTGCTCTGTTGTATTGCTTGAAGGGTTACTGTACCCACAGGTCTCCACCCACTGCATAATTAGGAAAAATCCTGTAAAGAAAGAAGGACGTGTGATCCAGGAGTTGCACAGTGACATTGATTACAGGGCGTTGATGCGCTTTTCATTTATAAATGCTATGATATTAATTAGTCTTAATTGAGTGTCTTTACACCGGCTTTGGCTTTGCAGCATTCAGAACTAATTTAAAACAGTAAAAGGTGGTTTGAATTATTTTCAACTCATGAAATGCAGATTAATAATCTGTTAGGAAATGTCGATATTAATTTCATTAGTGTCATAGCATTAAGAAGTCTAATTAATGTGCTGTTGCGCTTTCATTTCGTTGCTTCGACAGACAAAGTCTAGTGGCTTAAGAGAAAAAAGAGTAAAGGTTCAAACTTGTGCTGGGCAAGTAATCAAGATTCAATTTCAATCACAGTTTTAGCTTTTCACGATCATGAAGAGAAGATAATCGGGGTTACTGTGCAGGATTACTTATTTTTACTAGTGAGAGGTCTTACATTTAAGAAGGCACATTGAATAAGACAAGTCTTTGTTTTTTAGCAGACCTCATCTGATTTTAATCTTTGTTTTTTGTGTTTATGCACGTCAACGTAACAGTTAATGGCAGTTACAGCAGTGCTGCCCATAACTTGTGTGTCAGCCCTGAATGTGAGCCAAACTCAGAGAAGAGCCTTCAGTGCTAGGCTGGCCACACACTACAGGATTTTAAGATATGAGGCAAGATTTGCCTCCCCAGATGATCCTTTGGGGCATATCCCAACGGGAGCCTTGTCGCAAATGATAATTTGTCTGAATAATCCTCGTGTATGTGTTGTGTCAACACGATTGTCTTACTGCTCCAAATCGCGTCGTAGCCTCCCAGACTCTGAATCGATTCACTTACAAATTACGATCATCAGCCGGATCATACGACTTTCCCCACCCATAACCATAAACACAACTGTTACTTCAATCAAGCCAGGATCTCGTTCTGAGTCTTTCCCTTGTTTTATGATTTTTGCTCCACCAGTAACGAATCCAAGGCAGCCTGTTTGGAGGGACAGCAAGAGGATATTGACTGACATTTGTGTTTGTTTGTTTTTTTTTTTTTTCTGAAGACACGTGATCACCCGAGGTCGCTTGAAAGATCGTTTGAAATAGTCATCATGTCTGCGGTCTCCCACGGTTTTAAAATCGTTTCAGATTTAAAAACCCTCAATCCCCTCTCTTATTTTAGATTGATTGCAGGGATTAAACAAAGTCTGTACTGTTGTAAGATACTTACCCCTGGTCTACCAAATTGCCCACTTAAAGATTGGTGCAGTCCACCCTCATTTAACAGGTCTACACCTGATGAAAAGTATTATTCTGCTTTTTAATAGTTAAGCTGTTTAGAATCAGTTCAGCACACTTGCAAAAATGTGCTATGATCAGTATCACCATATGTATACTTATAGAAAGGGGTATTACATCTTTATCCTATTACATTTGACGTTTCATAAACAGTACATTAAGTTATAAATGCAGCCCTGGTCTAATATACTGGGGGAACCTCCCATACCTTTTATTTTTGACTGCTGTGCAATAAAGGTGCTTCAAAAGGTCCGAAAATGTCTACATCTGATTTTTAAACATGTTCATTTAATTGCTTTTTTCCAGTATAAGCAGTGTCTTGGTTCGATAAGTGCACGAGTTTCAGATGTTGTAAAATTTACGAGTAATTGTGTTTTATAATTTTGATCTCAGTACCAGTCAGATTAATCCTGAGTATGATTTTTCACGAACTGAGGAGCCCTAATTCAAACACACATGAGGAGAAAAACCTGTCATAAACTTTTATTTTAAGTCATCCTATCATGTCGTATTATTCAAACCTGACCTCATTTAACTTTGCTCTTCAAGAGCAGCCTCGCTCATTGAGTAATTCTCCTCTGAACCAGCAGCCCAGAGCCTCCATGCTTGTCTTTGCAGTGTGGCGTTGCCAATCCACTCCAGCATGCTGTCTCTCTCTGGTATTCGGTAATTGCAGTCTGGAGAAGAATGTGTCATGTCCTGACAGCGCTGTAGAAAACGATCCTGCTGCTCCACTGTTCCCTCGCCATCCGTTGCTCTGCTGCTACAGCTTTCACAATCCCCCTCTCCTCGCCTTGTACAGGCGTGTGCAGCCTGTCTGTTGTTGTGATTTACATCCTGGAGGAACAGGTCTGTCACTCCTGGACTTAGCATGAGAGATTGGGGGCAGGTCTTTTCTTTCAGAGGTGAATTTGTTGGAAAGTTAGAGAGGTTTTACGCTGCTGGTGCTCCCATTTCTGTGAATTAATTCACATTTGACATTTCCCTTGATAGAAACCTCAATAGTTAGGACGTTTTGAACTACTGCAGCCTTAAAATAAAACTCAAGAGGTCATTTCTCTGACAGGGAATGAGGTATATCTTTTAATTGCCAGTGTAATGGTTATACCCAAATTGTGTAAATGTGATACGTAATTACTGATAACAACTTTTAAAGGAGCTTAGGTGCTTTGAATTGTAATATCTCTGATTGAAGCATGAATACAACATTATGAAATCAACCCCTCTTATGAATGCAGTGAATAAAACTGCATAATAATTTGGATTATATAAATGGTATGTAGGCCCTTTTATCTTAGATGATATATGTGCTTGTTTTTCTGTTTTTCCACTCTTGTGAAGATAACTCAACATTTTTAATGAAAGAAATCCTTTGTTTTCACCACCCTTCACAATAGAGCAGATGATCCAATTAGACTTTTGTATCATCTCTGCATAAATTTGCATATTACAGATAAAATCGCCTTACTCGAGACAGCTATAGCTTTGAGAAGAGTTTACTTATTTCTTATCAGTTTTGCTCATGTGATGTGTGAAGGCAGGCATGTTTAATAGAAATAGATTCTAAATATATACATTACCCGGTATAATTAATGACCACCCTATCGTTGCTTGTTATTTTGTATATCACTTTAATTGTGTTGGGATATCAGGTAGCTTGAGTGTTTCTTTTTTTATTAGTTTATTCCCAGCAGAACAATGGGTTATGTCTCAATCTGTTCTCCGTCAAATTTCTCCTCTTTTAAAGGTCATTGTTTTTTGTACACAAGTGTCTATTTAATACACAGATGTAATTATCATTTGCTACTTTGCCTTGATGTTTTTTTTATACTGCTAAAACTGTGTCAATTGGACTGACTGCCTGTTTGAAACAGTCTTAAGGTATGAAAATGCCTTTTTTAAATCCTCATTATGTAAAATCTGCCACCAGCTGGTTCTCATTGAAAACAACAAAAGGTGACAAGTAGAGACACGCTGCTCAGCTCCGTTGCTGATTTATTGATTTCAGCAGAGAAAGTTACACTCCTTAAAGCCTGGCACACACTGAAAGATGTTCAAAATCTTAGCTGATTTTGAAAAAAGAGACCCTAAATATGATTACAACTAATGACAAATTTAACTGTTTTGTTCATATAGTGTGTGGCGTGCAATGAGATAACTGACACATCAACAGACCAACAGTCATTCACCAACAACCAGACTCTCCACATCCAAAACTCCAAATCTTATGTGACTTTAGGGTACACAACCCAAATGTAGCTAGCTGTTGGCTGATACCAATTATTGCCTACCATTTCCTACAGCCAATCAAAGCTCTTTCTCTCAACACAGCTGCGTATTTGAATATGACATACTTCTCACTTATCCCTACTAGCATTAACACTGATGCACTATGCTGCTTCTGCTGGTAAAGCTTCACCTCCCCCACCCCAGCCTCCTCTTTTATAGCTTAAAGCTTGTTGCTCCTTCATATTTAGATTCATGCTATTATGGATTGGTTGCTCCTGAAATAATTTCATTGTTTTCAAATACAAACTTTCATAAATGTATCTATCCGTATGGAGATTTCCAGCTCTGCACTCTCTGAAAAGTCAGTGCATGCCACAGGACTAACCCAGGGAGCTTTTGAGCAGAGCCATCTCTGTAAAACTGTATATCCATTTTGCAATGAAATATTCAAACACATGACAAGGGGGGCTCCTGACTGAATGTAGATTATAATATAGAATGATTTATTTCTTGAATTTTTTGAAGCCAAATAATAATCGCATATTAAATCGCAATATTTGGGAAAAAATCTCAATCATATTATTTTGGCAAATTGTTCAGCCCTAATAAACACTCATGATGCTGCCACAAATCAACTAGTTGTTCCTCCATTTCTGACATCCATCAAACGTACTGCTTCATAATTACTATCATTGCCATCGCTGTGTTTGTTGTGCTTCCTCCTCTGGTCAGTTTGCTTCCTGATTGATTCCTGATGCATAACAACTAAAGTTATTATGTTAGGTGAGTTATAAAGCTTGTTCTCTTAAGTATGAGTGTTATTTTATTGTCACATATAATACTGCTTTGTCCTCACGTCCTGTGTTTAGAGACAGCAGGGTGTTTTTAGAACTACTTAGGACATAATGAGTTAGAGAATAAATATACCATTTTCTTTACAGGGCTCACCAAAATTATCACAAACCATTAGTTTCTCACAGCAATGTTAACTTTAGGGCTCTTCGGTCTGTGATTGTGTATGTCTGCTCATCTCTGCATATAAAGTCATTAGGAATAAACAGAAAGCCGAGACTTTGTTCATGCGGTTTACTGCCACAAAAATCACTCTGTTATGTAACTTTGATTTACCTGCTTCAGTGGCTGGTAGGTAGAGCAAATTCATCCAACACTGCTCAAAAACATTCCTGTTTTGCTGGTGGCGGGTACCTGTTTCCCGCCCTACTATGTTTTTCTTCCTGGTTCGTGCTGCAAGCTACTTGCAAAAGGCTGCCTTTAACAGCTTTTCTCCTTCATTACATGAAATTCATTCATGAAACCAAATCAGTAGTTACTATTAAGTAAAAACTCAGTAAAAAGAACCATTTTTATTGAATGGAGAAACAAAAAGTGAGCAATGGAGGTGAGCAAAGCGAAGCAGCACATCTCTGCAAAGCTTGGAAATGTCTACTGGTGCCACTACATTGGGGGTTGGGGGGATGGGGGGATGGAAATATGTGGGAAACCGGGTGACAGACCACACCGCTGATGGCAGAGAATAATCATGGTCAATCGCAAGTATGCAGCACAAAGCATGAATGAGACACAGCAACAGAACGGCAGCCTGCAGCAGTTCACCTTTCCTTATGCAGCAGTCTCCAATGTAGCACTTAGCATTTCCACTGCAGCAATAAACATGCTGTGTTCACTGTGACTGACTATTATAACAATACGTATTTCACTGGCTTTGAAAACTGTTGGAAATATTTGATGTAGCTTTAATACTTGGGTAAAAAATTACACAACATTGGAGTACTGATTTTAAAATGAATATACACATTTCAGTGTGAACATTGCAGGTATTGTGTATTTAAAGAATAGGATAAAATTAAACACACTACAGTCTGTTCATTGAACTAAATGTGATGGCTTCTCTGTGGGACAACAAAATCTCAACACTTGAAATACAAAGCCACCTCAACTCTGTGGGCTTGGCTGAGCTGCACAGAGAAATCCTAAATCATAGTGTCCTGTAACAGATTTACAACCGTTTACTTCAGCTGGCAGAGCACAGCGTGAGAAACAATGGTCAGATAAATGTTGGGTTTGTCTCCACCGCACAAACAAGCCAGTGATTTACTGACACGGCCTTGTCTCCTCAGACAGACGGAGGGAATTTAGACGAGGTAGTTTGGATGGAAACACGGGACAGAAGGAGGACTCGCTCTTTCTCTGCTATCCCATGACAGAGTTCCCTGTTTGACCGGGACAGTTGCCATGGTCACTATTGTGTCAGTGACACTGATAGTGATCAGTCTGCTGTTATTGATAGTGACAAACCTGGCCGGTATCCGGCTCTTTCTTCCTCCTTCCCTTAGTTATTTTCTCACTGCTGCATATGATGTCTTTACTCTGTCACACCCTGCTGTCTCACTCTGACTTCACTGTCAGAGAGGCTGTGGAGTTTGACTGCCATCTACTGTACCTTTCCATTCATTACAGCTTGTTGACAGCTCCCCCCTCTAATGTTGAGTCAAAATACCGAACTTTGTTTCCATGCTGATAGATCTTTTAAATTCACAGAAAGAAAACACAAATGCAGTGACAAAAACTGTGATAAAACTTAAGAAGAAAAGAGGAATCTGTAAAGATAAAAAGCGAAGAGGGCCTTGAAGAGAGACAAAATAAAGGACGGCTCCAAATAAAGACCCATTTGAGCTGAGCAGAAACTCAATGACAAATCTGTGGGTTGAGAAAACAGTGCTTCAAACTAAATTTTGTTAGAACGATGGGAAAAAAGAAATTTTAATTTTTAATCCGAATTTTTTTTTATTTCCTTGTGAAAGAATTTATTGTCATGAAAGTTTTAAAATCTGATTTGTCAGAGCATGAAAGTACAAAATGAAAAGGTAATTGGTCCATTCATTCTCAAAGGAAGAGTCAGCAGCAGCAGCAGCCATGGTTGTTTGATCCTCAGCCCCTGTAGCCACATGTTGAAGTACCCGTGGGCAAAAACTGAACCCCAAATCTCTCACTGCTGAATCAGTGGTGTATGACAGTTTCAGTGTTTATGAATGGGATCAGTACTGATGGACATTTTTCCCAGCAGCTCCAACCATCAATGTGTGAATGGCTAAGTCTGACCTCCAAATTCATAATCATTCAAATCAGTCATATCTCGGTCTTCTCTTTCCCCTCAGTCACCGTCTGGAGGTGAGAGCTCAAGTCGCTCAGGCTTTCCTTGCCAAGTTTCAGCTTTCAACTGAAGAGATGGCCACACTGCGAGGGGCTCGGGATGCAACCATAACCGAGGTAATTCTTTATCTCTGTCTGCTAATGAATGTCTAAGATCCTCCCCTCTGCACCCACAGGATGTCAGGATACAATATCAGGTAGAAATTAGTCTCTTGATGATCTGTAGCTTTCTTTCTCTTCAGTTTTTTACATTCTGAGACTCCATTAGCAGAATCCTTTTTAGTTTAAGAGTGCTCAATCATCTCACACTGCCAACATGCTGCTACTGCGTTTGCTGAGTTGTAACATGTGGTTGGGATATTTAAAGCCCATAAGCTTAAATTCTAAACAGATTTATGGGGATTTTTACCCTTTTCTGCCATCTGCCCCCTCATTCCATATTGTAGTCTTTGGTAGATGAAACTATTTTCAACCCCCCTTGGAAGGATATATTTTTCTTTTCTATTCATTGCTTTTGTAGAAAATCTAGATTTTGACGATTTTCTTTTGACCTCTTTCCCAGCACCCTCCAGGCTTTGTCCCACTGAGTTGAGGCAGACTAGTTGGAAGCACCTCGTCAATGTAGCGGCTTTTTCTCCCCCTCCTCAACACAGCTTATCATAAAATCTGGTGCATAACCTGCACTTTTCACACCCTTTTTTCTTCTCAAAGTTGGCTGTGGCTTATATACCAGGATGACACATACCAGCATAAAGTGCTGAGACATGCGACATTATGACCACAAGTGCATGCAGCTGCTACCATCACACACTGAAGAGCAGTTAGATGGCAGCCTCTCCTCTGTGCAAAACACATGAAAGCATGCTTGGCTTTCATTTGGAGTTTCACATTTGATTATAAGTCACAAAATTTGCGTGTTCTTCTTGCTGTGAAAAATGGCACCTATTGTTACAGCTAGCCTTGCTGAACCCCCTGTTAGGCTCTCCCTAGGGGTCACAGGCCTCACTTTGGAAATCCCTGCTGTATTGATAACCATCAACACATTCTGAAGAAACAACAAAGAGTGGAAGTTCTACTTTACTGTAATACTGATTTGCACATAGATTATTAATAAAGAAATAAGGAACAACCCCACACTGGACGTCATGGTTATATTCATGAATATTGCACGATTACTTCCAAATGCTATCCTTGGAAAAACAACAGAAAATAGTTCCAATTAAAGCTTTTATTTCTGCTGTATCTTAAAGAAACTTCCATTGACTTCTGCCAAACCTGACAATCATGTTTCTTCTTATTTATTTATGTGTGCATCTTTCATTTTCAAGGATTTCTTCAAAGCTCTGGCTCGAGTGAAGCACATCCACGAGGATGTGAAAATCCTGCTTCGAACCAACCAACAGACCGCAGGGTAAGGTGCTCTTCTCGCTCTGTAGTTTAGCTCTCTGCTTCACTGCAGACAGAGTAAAATAACTCTGATGTCTAATGCAGAGATTCAACTCTTGTTCTGTTCATGACGTTTATTTTTACCTGAATAAAGAATAAGTGTGGAAAAAAAGCTTCATCCAGGTGTGGTATTTATGTCACTGTGAGGGCTCTGACACAGTGCTGCAGGTTATGGGTATTTAACTTGTGGGCTTCTTCCAGGTTAGAGATCATGGAGCAGATGGCCGTGTTACAGGAGACATCGTATGAGCAGCTCTATCGTTGGGCTCAGAGTGAGTACAGTACACACTGTTAATACCAAAGCAGGAAACTTTGACCTTTGTGTTCAGAGCCTCTTTACTGCATTTGAACTTGTTTGGTACAGTGCTAATTCACACAACTGAGAAAGTGCAATTTGTAGATATTGTTTAAATCAAAAAAATCAACTCTAAAAGTAGAGCCAGGGTTTTTCCTGAATGTGAAAGAATGAGGTGGCCTCCAGCAGATTTCATGCCACCCCCAGCTCTCAAAGATCTAATGTCAGAAAAAAACTGTTATTTTCCAACAAGCATTGCACTAGGTGGATGAGGTTAACTGCAGTTTGCGGTATTATGCAGAAGGAAGCTGTGCTTTGTGTGTTTTAACTAAAGTCACAAACTAGAGGAGACTTTGAGCATTTAAGGATTAATACGGAGCTTTCTTCTGCACCTCTTCCTCTCCACTGAATGCCTTAGGATCAGCATGCCCCCATGTATGCATGCAATGTCTCTGCCACATGTGGGCTGGGTAGCATGCTACGATTATTTAATTCATATTTCAGTAATATCCTTTCTTACATGATAAAACCTCAGCATGTTAGCATGTGATTACAAAGACTGAGCATCAGTCAGATCCATCACTTAACAGGAAATATAGTTCCATATTGATAATAAGCAGATATAGAATAGGGCTGGGCGATATGGCCTAAAATTGATATCCCTCTATGTTTTTGATATATCCTCGATACACGATATATATTGCGATATTTTGAAATGGCCTCTCAGCGGCTGTATTTAATTCGGCCCCAAATGACACTAGTTTGGTGATAAAAATATACCTTTCTATTGGATTTCTAATAAAACTGTTTGCAGAAAGTAAAAATCAATATAAAGTCAAATTTAGCAGTTTTATTTTGAAAAGGATTTTATTCAATCTTTTACTAATAAATCAAAAATACATAAATCATGAAATACTTGGTCTTTTACAATGCATGGAAAGTCCTGAAATGTTTTCTATGTTATCTTTACTATTGCTGACTATAAAATGATTATTTTCTTCATTAAGGGTGAAGCAAACCTACACAAAACTCACCAATCCTGCATGCAGTAAATGGCCAAAACCCTGCAGTCTTATCCACCATTCAGGCTCACAGCTGTGATTATATTAGTCCATTATTTGTGCTGATGAACACTGGACAAGTTTCTGACAAGTTCATAACATGAGAGCGTATTTAGACCTTATTTAAGAAGCTCTCCTGTGTGATCATGGAGGAAAAAGCTGGAGGCAGGGACACTTTAACTACTTATTGCCCGCGTTTTGAACTGTAAGGCTAAGATATGTCTCCGTTGTTGTGGAGATGTGGATCACATTTGTCCTTTGCTGGGCTGTCTTCTCTCTGACCTGTACAACTCTGGCAGGGAGTTTTCTGCAAAATGCTCGCGTCCAGGCAAATCCCGTACTCTGGCTTAAGTGTCTTTGGAACAACTCTGGGCTCATGTCTTTAGCAATGTGTTATGATACTGCCGCCGTTATCTCGGAGTCATCTTGCGGCGTATTTTAACAAATACCGCGTGACTTTGACCTCTTCCTTTTCAAAGTTGCATGACTGCTCAACGCTGCAGATTCAGCGCTGTTTCTCGCTGACTGTCTCAAAAGTTAGCTAACCCCGCTAACTAGCCACGTTGCTCTGTTTACTTTCCTCTCCCTTGCTTCTCGCCACTGATGCGCATGTGCAGAGGAGTTTTCTGGATGGGCGGAGGAGAGAGGGGAGAGAGAGTGAGCTCTCTGCTGTGAGAGATGCGTTCAGGGACAATGGGAGAGGCAAAACTCCAGCGAGAAATGCATGTTGATGGCTCAAAACTTGCACATAATTTATACTCAAATATTCACAATATATCGAGTATCAAGTGAGGGAAGAATGGAACTGGAGATCGACGTGTGGATAGGTGCGGTGTCGGCAGTGATGCGGTCTCTGCATCGGTCTGTCGTGGTGAAGAAAGAGCTGAGTCGAAAGGCAAAGCTCTCGATTTACTGGTCGATCTATGTTCCTACCCTCACCTATGGTCATGAGCTGTAGGTTGTGACTGAAAGAACGAGATCACAGATACAGGCAGCTGAAATGAGTTTCCTCCGAAGGGTGTCTGGGCTCTCCCTTAGAGATAGGGTGAGAAGCTCGGCCATCCGGGAGAGACTCGGAGTAGAGCCGCTGCTCCTCTGCGTTGAGAGGAGCCAGATGAAGTGACTCGGGCACCTGGTCTGGATGCTCCTGGACGCCTCCCTGGCAAGTTGTTATGGACAAGTCCCACTGGGAGGAGGCCCCGGCGAAGACCCAGGACACGCTGGAGGGACTGTGGCGCTCAGCTGGCCTGGGAACGCCTTGGGATCCCCCCGGGAAGAGCTGGACGAAGTGGCCGGAGAGAGGGAAGCTTTCCTGCTTAGGCCGCTGCCCCCGCAACCTGATCTCAGATAAGCGGAAGAAGATGGATGGATGGATGGATGGATGGATATTCGCAACATAGTCATTTTATACATCGTAGGTTGCAAAAGCGGTATACAAAGAGTATACTCGATACATCGAGTATACTCGATATATCACCCAGCCCTAACATAAAACATAATCAAATATCCCTTAACCCTATTTAATGAGGCAGAGATGTGAACGATGTGAAGCAACAGCTGAATGAAACAGTCAGTGATTGTAAATATTTGTTTGATATTTCATTTTCTTCCAGTCAGAAGCTGCAGCTGCAGGAAACTTCTCAGTTTCACTGATTTTTAAAATGTATATTAAACAAAGAGTGATAAAGTAAAAAAAAATACTCGGATGACACTGCTATTGTGGCATGTATCAGAAATGGACAAGAAGCTGAATACAGGGATCTGTTAAGTGCCTTCAGTGACTGGAGTCACAAAAACTGCCTCCTACTTAACACCTCAAAGACAAAGGAAACGATCATAGATTTCCGCAGATCCAAACCCCCTCTTCAGCCAGTGAACACTTGTGGCATGGACATCGAGGTGGTGACATCGTATAAATATTGAGGTGTACACCTGGATGGTTAGTTGGACTGGTCTAAAAACGTAGACTTCATCTACAAAAAGGGGCAGAGCCAGCTCTTTTGCCTGAGAAGACTCTGATCAATAGACATTGGCAGTAAGATGCTGCAGATGTTTTATCAGTCTGTGGTGGCAAGTGTTCTGTTTTATGCTGCAGTCTGCTAAGAAGGCATTGTAAAACACAAGGATGCAAGATGTCTGAACAAACTGGTTAAAAAAGCTGGCTCTGTGGTTGGAATCAAGTTAAACTCATTGGAGGATGTGGTAGAGAGATGCACACTGAAGAAGGTGGAGGCCATTCTGGGGAACATGGATCATTCACTTCATACCACCCTAAATGACCGAAAAAAACAACAGTGGTGGACAGCTCCTCTCTCTTCGTTGCAGGACGGAAAGATATAGATCTTTCATACCATCAGCAATAAGACTATTTAATTCTACCATAAACAGATGAGATTCCAGACAGATGAATTTCCCTTTGGGGATTAATAAAATTATTATATTGTATTGTATTGTTTTGTAAAGAGAATGTTAATCCTTGTAGGAACTTAATCCAGAAATTAACTTAAATTGAGTATTATAAAAAGTGTGGATGTTTGTGCACTTTGGGTTCCCATACATCTTGGACTTTTCCTGGAATTTTTTTCCAGGCACACATTTGCGACCCAATGAAAACAGCTTTGCATCCCACTTTTAGGTCCCCACCCACCCATTGAGAACCCCTACTTTATGCTACGTGAGGGGGACTGATGTAGCAGCTGCGACTGTTATGTAGCAAGTTAGTGAACGTGAAATATTAACGACTGAGTCATCACCATTTAGAAGTGACATTGCTTGTATGTGTTAGTAGAGGTGATTTTTTTATGATAATTCATACAGCCTATCTCAAAGTCTGTCATGCCTTGCCAAGAGATTCTGTTGGATATTTCAGTGTTTTTCCATTTTCTTTTGATTTCTGCTTTTGGCTCTAACTGAATATAAAACTTCTCTTTCAAGTGTGAGTAATTGCGTGTGTTGGCCTCATCCAGGGACACATGTGACTCATAATCTCTGTCTGAGTTTCGCCAAAAGAATACCAGAAACTAGAACTTCCCTCGACTTAGCCATGTGTTTTGTCATAGGAATTAAAATGGAAATAAACCATTCAGATCACAGAGACCTCATTTGTGTTATTGGACATCAAAAAAGTCTAAAACATCTTCCTAACCACACATACTTCTGATTCTCATTTACTGTGGCTGACATTTATTTCAGGAAAGTAAGAGGAAAGGTTAAGTACTTGTAAAATACATCACCTTTAAGTTAAAGTGTTGGCTTTTTATAATCTCACAAAAGTATGCTCACATTGTCAAGAGTGCGACTCAGATAATTTAATTTAAACATCTTTTTCCTTACTGTTTGACTTGATTTTACTCACATTAAATCAGATCCAGCAGGAGTGGAGTGTGCTGAACCATTTTCTCCAAAACTCTGGAAGACTGGTCACTGCCTGTTCATTGTTTTATTGTTTGTGGTTAAAGTACACTGACTTCTTACTCATGGGAAAATATGACCAAAAAAAATTTCCTCTTTTTTTTGTTTGGTCTTTCCTTCCTTTCGGGGTTGCCATAATCGAAAGCACTTGCAACAGTGACTCAAGGATAACACAAGAAAAGTAATTAGAGAGGCTGTAATTCCTTTCTTTGTCAGTACAGTTTATCATGATGTCCTGCTCCTAAAGACACATTTTTTGTCCTATTTTTTTCTTTCTTTAAAGATGAATGCAGAGGACTGACCCAAGAGACCTGTGACATCAGCCCTGTGTTGACACAAGCTATGGAAGCCCTGCAGGACCGACCGGTCCTTTACAAGTAACAAAAAAACCCCACACAAACTCTTTCAGACCTGCTTTATGTGCCGTCTCTTCATTTTCCCTCTTCTAAACTCCAGTGTCAATGTTAAGCTGCCCTTAATGGCTTTAGAAGCTATTAAACCTTAAAGTGCTGGGTGTTTTAAATGTCTAAAATGAAAGGTAAGACTGTATTCTCTGTTCAGATAAGTTGAAATGTTGGTTTATAGCCTTAAATGTGTTTTTGAAAAACTCCTGCTTATTGGTCTTTGCCATACAGCTGCAGGCAGCCTTACTGACATTCACCAAAGGAGCTTAAATTCACAAACGCATAAATGTGGGAACTTCTAGTGAAACAGATTATTTTCGACCTAGTTTTAAGTTTGTAAATGTAGAGGTTCCTGATTTAACAAAAGAGCAAATTAAAAGAGTCGCCTCTATTCAGCAGAAGAAGAAAGCACCGATCTGCTAAATTGTCACTGACATAATGTTAAAAAAGTAACAACCTCCATCTGCAACTTCTAATGGAAAAGATTAAAGGAGCATATGATAGGCGTAGATTGTGCATCATAGTTTTACCTGACAACCCTGGCTAGCTTTTTGCTGCCCACTGGTGTGCAGAGTTGAGTTGTAGGAGCCAATATTAAGGGCATAAGAGGTTTCATAGCATCTGTCCTTCACTAGAGCACAACTATCTTGTTTTTATTGCAAATATAAATTAGAATCATCTTTGTTGTCATTACACAGGTTGTACAACAAATTTGCTGTGCAAATCCAATACAGGAATAGAAGAGAAATAAATAGACAATTAAGACAGGCTATTTGTAGTAAAGCAATAGAATAAAACAATCAAAAACTAACAAAATAAAAAAGCAGCAACAATGTGCTGGATTGTAGTGCAATTTATGGGTGAAATGCTACATTATTGCTGTAAGCGGGATTACACAGAAGTTATTCCACATTTAGTTATTGCACAGATATATTGTTGCATATAGGGCTGGGAAATTTATCGAATATTAGATTAAATCACAATATGGCCTGCTGCGATTTTCAAATCACAAAAGGTGGAATATTTCATTGACATGAAATTTGTGTCAAAATACCAGTTTTAAACTTTTTTTTTTGCAGCAGCAGAGATGTTTTGCATGACATATGCAATCATTCAGGTGCCATATTTTTAGAATAGTCTACAAAAAAATCCTACCTTCTTCATTTTTGTATCATCCTGTGTTCCATACACAATATTGGCAAAATACATGATAGATAAAAGATATGCAAAGAAAAGGAATTTTTGTACCGAGTGCTGAGGAAACGCCATCTTGAGGTTAGGTTAACGTGTAGAATAAGATGTCATCAAATGAAATAATATGAGATAAAATAGAATTAACAGATGCTGTAACTCAGGGAAAAACTAAAATAAGAAAATAAAGGGCTTAAGGAGAACTTGGTGAAATATGATAAACTACTATGAGATAATTCTGAAGTTAAAACAGAATAAGATAAAACCTACATTTCTAAAACAGATTAAGTTGAGGATATTAAATTCAGGTTAAAGCCAGACTAAAAAGGTAGGTCTTAAATCTGCTTTTAAAAACATTAATATAAGGCGTGGCCCTGCTTGATAAAAATAAGCAAAGAAGGGCTGTCAAATTGTTAAATTTGCATCTGCCATTAATTTAAATGTATCTCCCTCTTTGCCAATTTTAAGATTCCACTATTTTTTTGCTTAAACCCTTGTTTTGTGTCATTTCAGTTTTTTGTTAATCTTATACTGAGGGAAACATACTTCCTGTTTGGATATAGACCTGCTTTTATTTTTAGAGAAAATGCGAACTTTTAAACATGCAAAGCTCCAGTCTGAAATGTTTGTGCCCAATCTGAAAATAGATCTGGCCAATCAGCATCCTTTGAGGAGAACTGGGCGGTAGCTACAGGCGGGGTTTAGTCAATCAGGACGCTGGTACTTTGGCTAGCACTGGTGTAGCAATTAGAACTGGGTTAGGGTTACAACCAAAGCTTCTCTTCACATAGAAGATGCCTCGACACAGGTTTTATCCAACCACGAGATCTGCTAATCGTTGACTGCACTGCGCCTCTGTACCAGTCTCAGGTTACCACTGGAGCTGGGCATGCTTACTTTCCCATTTTGTCTTGTCGCTCTGATTGGCTTGTAATGAAGGTGACAGACAAAACACTTGTCCAATCACCTTATGAGAATTCTTTAAAAAGTGCTGCCCTTCTTAAACGCTTGGTATGGGAGGTTCCCCAGATTAATGTGAAATATATCCATGCAACATAGATATGAAACAGTCTATCTGGTGTGCCAGGGTAAAGGAACTTTAGGTGGATCCAAAATTCTGACATGAACCTAAGCAGTGAAAAAGGAACTTGTTAGAGATTAAAAAAGGAATAAGGTGCAATGTTTGATATCATAAGGTGCAGATGATTTTGGCTTGTCCACTGAGCTGCCTGTGAGTTTCTTCATGTGAAATGAGACATTAAGGAGCAGTGGTAGACTTTTTTAACATCACTGTGACTGCAGGGAGACTTTGCAGTGGTTTAACCAAAGTGTGTTGAGAAGGATAATAAAGCATTAGATTAATGCAATTAAAAATGAATGCATTAACTATAAACCCTGATTGCATTAGAATTAATGCATTTATGCTGACAGCCCTAAAACAAAATTAAAGTTTTTATATTGAGTAATGATTAGAGGTTGAGTCAGAGATTCTAGAAAGCGACCAATGCAATGACAAAGGGGCTCAACAAGGCTTAATAAAAACAATGTGCACTGTTAGCAAAGCACAGCAAATTTTGTGAGACGACTTCAGGATAAATGGAGGACTGGCAATGACACTACGACAGATCAAACAAGGGCAAGAAAGTATGATGAGTCGTGTCTTGCCACTGGCTTCGCCTGTAGGGATGTTTTTCAAAAGAGAGAGCCACACCCTTTCCTTTTACCACATACATCCTGCAAGACATACGTTTTTCAGAGTACAACAGTTTACTTTTATGTGTTGATGTTATGGTAGGTGATTAGGGGAAAATATTAGCCGCTAAAGGAGGTCCTGGTGGAAAAAAAATTTGAGAACCACTTGGTTAAGGCATCATCAGGTCTGATATACCTTTAAGTGCTAATCACTGGCTCTAAAATGATAAAACTGGTAATGCCTTGACTCTGACAGGAAATAAAGTGAAAACTGCATAAAACCGGTTGTGCATGACTTTTCATAAGGCTAGCAGGTTTTTATGAGGCTGACTGGGAGTCCATGAAAACAAAATCAATCTAATGAAAGTTTCTCACGTTACCTCAGGATGTGTTTTCATGGCAAACCGTCCTTCTGTCTGTCTGCTCTCCCTGTCATGCACCTGCCTCAGAGCCCACAAAGAGTCCCAAGGCCGTGCTCTGGCTGTGGATGTTGAGGCTGAGAGCGTAGAGACTGGTGTTCCTGGAATCTTAATTCAGAATTATCTTGTGTTTAGTCTGTCACAGAGGCTGCCAACGCCAAGTAATCAAAACAACCCTGGAGTCTTTCCTTTTGGGAAAGCTGCCTGCATTGTTGATGTGTGTCAGTGACTGACCTCTGACAAACAGTCTGCAGGAAAACACAGAGGCTGCCATCTTTTCACAGGAGCTCAGGGTGTTGAAGGTTGCCTTTTCTCTCTCCTCTGTTTGGTCAGGTACACGCTGGATGAGTTTGGGACTGCACGCAGGTGTGCCGTGGTACGAGGTTTCATTGACGCACTCACGCGTGGTGGGCCAGGAGGAACGCCCCGCCCCATAGAGATGCATTCACATGATCCAATGAGGTGAATCACCAATTCCAATAATGACTTTAACCTTTATTACTGTATGAGAACAGACCACAAACCATAACTATGGGGAGCTGAATAGCTTTTTAAAGCCTGAATTTGTTACATTTTTCAGTTTAAAGGTACAATACGTAGAAATTTTTCAAACCAAGTCTAAATTAGTTTTAAAAATGACAAAACCTTTATATTTTTGCTGTTGAGTAGCTGTAACTGGACATGTCTTGTCATGGCTGCTGTCAGCTTCTTGTTGTTATACTGCCAATCCCATGGCGCACATGGCCTAGTGTATGTGGGTGGCCCAGGTTCAAGTCTGGCTGGTGGCTCCTTTCCTGCATTTCTCTCACCCTGTTTCTGACTCTATCAACTGTCCTCCACTCTGAATAAAGGTCCAAAATATATCTTATGAAAAAATACTGTCAAGTTTCTACAGCCACAGATTTCATCTGAAGTTAACACAACAAACTTGTCCTTCCACTCTGTTTATGAGCTGTGTTTGAACACATCCCTCAGACTGCATGCTCCTGTTTTAAACTGTGGAAGTACAACCACTCTCAATCCATCAGAATCATAACGACGATGATGTTGCACAAAAAAATGCAACTTAAAACAAGATGTTTTTCTTAGCCTGTAACTACAGTTTACACAGCCCCATTCACAGTGCCATATGAACATGGCAGAGGGGAGAAGGTGACCCCCACGTGCTATCTCAGCGCTGTGCGTTACTGAAGCTGGTTTCTTTCATCCAAAATTTTCACTTTTTTAATCTTATGTTAGCACACTGAATCTGAAACTTATTCTCCAAACAGGTTTTTTGCATTTTCACATCCTTCAAAATCCATGACCAGCCATGAAGAAGAGGCTGAACTAAAAAGTTGTGCTCTATTTGTCTGTCTTGGTACAGCACCATGTATAGATAAGCTTTGCATATAGCCTACTTTATGAAGGATACTGTCAGGATGAATGGACTGGCATTTTCTTTTTGTTATTTCCTTTTAAGGAGTCAAACAAAAAAGTCAAAGGAAACTTTCACTCACTGTCCAACTTGCAAAAAAAGGGGGCATTTATTTGCAACGTTTTAGTACTAGACCTTCATCAGACAAACGGTTTGTTATAAAGAGCAGGACATCTTAAACAGGAAGTGGTACCATATACCTGCAACCAACCTCTCGTCATGACATCAGATCTTCATTTTCAACAAGTCTGTCATAAAAAATGTAAGAGGAATAAAGTTCCCAAAAGAGAGTAAATCATTTATAGTGTTAATTATTCACAGATCACAGAGATCTGACATCATGATTAGAAGTTGGTTGAAGGTGTTGCCACTAGCAGCTGTTTTTAACAAACTGTTTGCCCAATGAAGATCTAGTACTGAGAGTTTTTTTTTTTTTTTAAATTTTGTTTGTTGGACAGTATGTACGAGTTTCCTTTGAATTGTTTTAGATACCTTGCCCTTCGACGTACTTGTCTTAAAAAATAGATGTGCAAAACAATGATTCTATTATTTGTCAAGGAGTGAAGCAGCCACAAAATCATCTGCACTCCTTTTTTATTTGCAGCGCAAGAGTAATTACCGTGTCCCATGAATTTTTACAATAAAAGGGAAAATAAATGCAGAGAACTTGGTTTAAGTGTCTGAAGTTTTTATGGATGTGAAAAAGGCATCTGAAAAAACACTCATTATGCAAAGGCCTCGATGTGTGTATGTAGCGCTCCAACTGTGCCGTGCTCTCTCACGCTCCTGCAACCCTGAAATGCACTGTGAATCAACAGACGAGGACACCAAATATCACGCCATTGTGGCATTAGTATGAATGTCTCAAGGCGTAATGATGGCGAAGCTTCATTGTGGAAATGCACTGCTAAAATACCCAGCATTTTGACAAGTCATCTGCACTGTATCACATCTTTTCACATACTCATGACTTAAAATTGACTTTGTCACTCTGCTTCTCCTTTTTAATTTTTTAACCGTTTTTGTGGCATAACTGCATGTTTGACATAATTTGGGGGGTAAAAAAAGAATATTTTAAAAGGAAGACCCCCCTGAACAGCAGCCTGGACTATCATAAGTTATTTAAAAACCAGTTAAACAAGCACACCTCCACTTTGTGTTTAGGACTAAGAGTTAACAATAGCTAGCCTCACTTCTGGTAGCGTACCACTATTATATGATGATAGCACAGTCATTGTTTCATTCATTGTAACAAGGAACTTGTACGTGTCAGTTTGCTTTATTGTGATTTTTTTGATTAACTGCCTCCAGGCAGTGAATCGACACTCTGTGCAGTTAAAGGTTACCACAACCAGAGCAGATTAGTTTCAGAGTTTTTTCAATATCAAACTCACTTTAAAGCAGAACTACAAACTGCACACTAAGGCAGAACGGTCAATCAAAATTTAGATTAAATTGCAATGTGTCCTACTGCAATTTTCAAATTAAAAAAGATGCAATATTTCTTTAACCTGAAATGCGTGTCAAAATGCCAGTTTAGTAGATTTTTTTAGCAGCAGAGATCAGGGGCTTAGCTAGGGGTTTTGCACCCCCAGAAAGGAAATTACACAGGGCCCCCTTAGCAGGCCAGCCAAGCATAAATGTTGTGCCATTTTATGAATAGCCATGCATTTTAATGTGCTTTTGAACTATAATTTCCCTATATTAATGAGCAATGTTTTTAAGATGGATGGATTGAAATTATTTGTACCTACCCTACCTTCTTCTCCTCCATCATCCTCATTTTGCTTTCTATCCCATCTTTCTTCTCCTCCAGGCTTGCTCTGCTGCGCAGTGCTAGGGTTCAACTAAACCATTCTGACTTTTTTGGGGGAGGAGCAGGAGCCCCAAAACATTTATTTTACTCTGTTTGATTCAAATTTCAGTCTGTGGACCAATTCATTGTAGTGGCTTTGATTCAATAATGATGATAATTATTAAGAAAAGAATAAAAACAAATAAAAACACTTTTCATTCCAGGCTTTTCAAGGCCCCACCTATTTTCCCCCTTGTGCCACGCCTCTGGTGGCGATGTTATTCTTTATGCATTATGCAAACATTCATTTTTTTCTGGAGTAGTTTGCAAAAAAAATCCTTATTTCTTCTTTTTTAAATATATTTCTCATAAATATGAGAATGGAATAAAAATGATCATTCCCTTCAAAACAGCAGTTCATATCAATTTTCCAATATGATTCAAAATAATCACAGTTAGATATTTTTTCAGAAATGTTCAGCCCTACTCCACACACTGAGTGGTATTAAAAGGAAAGGAAAAACAGAAAAGCATGGTACAGTTTTTGTTTATTAAGGTCATTTAAAGTATGATTGTAGATGTCATTATTCTTTAACAAAAAAGTCTATTGCATTTACCTCCAAACTTAAATAGGTTTTAGATCTTCAACCCAATTCAAGAGGATATTAAATGTCCATTTTGTTAAGTATTGTCCAAGTGTTTCTGTTTCCTGCAGCAGCACATCCTCTCCTCTCTTCCTCCTGTGCCTCGGAGCTAAATGGGAGAGTTTTCTCAGAATAACCGACATGTGTGGAACACAAAATCACCTCCACTTTATAGGCAGCATCAGCAGTTCTGAGAACATCAAGTTCTTTCTCACCTCCCTATGTCCTCTCACTCATTCACAGGCTCACAAACACGTACGCACAAATACAGGCTTACACACAATAATTCAAGTTTAACCTTGCTGTTTTCCACCGTTATGTAACACCAAAGGCCATGTGTGTGTGCCTTTTTGTGTGTGAGGTGAGTGAAACACGATGACCCATGCCTGGATGAAGCTGTGGTCGGGGTGCGGTGAGATTAGCCCTGGGTTTGGCCTCTCTCTGCTGTGCTGATTAACACGGGCTGCTTTGTCGTTCTTTCAGGTATGTTGGGGACATGCTGGCCTGGCTGCACCAAGCCACAGCCTCAGAGAAAGAGCATCTAGAAGCTCTGCTCAAACAAGTCACTCTGCAAGGTGCGACTGTTCTCTGTCATCTCTGATACATGCCACATTAATTTATAAACAAAAAATAAAAGCAAACGAGCATGCATTCATATTTGGAGGCCTTAAAGGCATGATTTTTGCTTTTTTATTCAGTTTTGTTTCTTCTTTGGTTAGGTGTGGAGGAGAACATGCAGGATGTGGTCGGGCACATCACTGAGGGAGTCTGCAGGC
Organism: Cheilinus undulatus; assembly: GCF_018320785.1. Taxonomy (NCBI): domain Eukaryota; kingdom Metazoa; phylum Chordata; class Actinopteri; order Labriformes; family Labridae; genus Cheilinus; species Cheilinus undulatus. Next base: position 42,849,900 of record NC_054866.1, on the reverse strand, counting down.
CACTGAAAGTGAGCAGCTGTATTCTTTAAAGAGCCTTCAGAGTAAACACTGAGCATCTCTGTTAGATGGATCCAGTTATCTGTCACATCCAGCTCATGCCCTCGCTCTATGTCTCTCTCAGGTTCGGATAGAGCAGGTCATTGTGGCTGAGCCCGGCGCTGTGCTGCTTTATAAACTCTCCAACCTGCTCAAGTTTTACCACCACACCATCAGGTACTTTCTCTGGTTCAAGTATTCTATTACTCTTGAGTTTTCTTTTGTAAATTTAGTGATTGAAGTAATCAAATACTGTTTGCACTTTCTCTTGGATGACTAACAGTGTGCATGTAGACCAAAACACAGCTCTTGCAGAGGATAAAAAAATTATGAAGTAATTCGAGGCTGCATTTGTAATTAACTGCCATGGCTTTGTTCATGTGATATGAGCTTTTTTGCTAACCATGTTGCAAAGTTTAAATTTATCTGAATAAATTTTAAAAATGGTTTATGTTAACCCTTGGAACGCCAAGCCAGTTTATGCTATTTTTGCTCCATCTTTATTTTTAAGCAAAAATGCATGAAAAATCTCCACCTTTTATAGCACAATAAAGGTATGGACATCTATTTTTCAGGCTAACCTGAACTATCAGAATATGTGTCCTGCAAAGATGTCAGCTGAATATATCAAAAGTTAAACAACAAGAAAGACCAATACAGAAATCGCATAAACTTTATAGAAATCACACCCAGATCAACAGTGAACAAGCCCTTTCACGTCTTCATTTGGTTCCTACTTGACTTGTCTATCATGAGAAAACAACTGAAACTCTGATTTATCTCCACAAAACCATTTACATTTTGCGCACATTTGGGGTTCTGGAATTTAAAACGCACATGAATGCCATTGTAGGAGTGCAGATGTCCTCTTTTCATTATTTAGGCCTTAGAGGACTATTTTTTCTTTCCTTTCCAAATTTGCACACAACTTTCCTGCCTCTTGTTGATCTTTGGCTAGCCCTGATTAGTCACTACAGCCAAGAAAACAACAGATGAAGAGACTGGAGCATCATGACTGGCTGAAAGGATAACAGGAAGTTATTGTCTTTTAATTCTGGTCAAAATGAAGGACTGCTACGTTACTGCTACACTGCTAAGTTTTCATTGTGAAAAGCATAATAAATAGTTACATTATCACGGGTTTAGTGATGTGGATTTGTAGTTTTAAAGCTCCTAATAAACTTTAAGCTTTATGCCTAGATTAAAAAGGTTTTGGAAGGGATAGAAATGGAGTCATCTGTAAACTGGCAAAAATGTAACCCTTAGATCACAATTCACTTCATAGAGATCCATCTTATGGTTCCTGAGATATTGTAAACAACACATGCGCTACTGCTTGGATCATCAGCGATCCAGTGAGTTGCAAGGGTAATTAACCTGTGTTCATGAATTTTACCTGTTGGATAGAGGCTATAATGGCTCTGATCTACACCAATATGATAAAGTAAGGTGATGTCCAAGCTAGCTATCAGCGAATAAAAAATAGAAATGATGATGATTTTTGAAATTGTAAAGTGGTAAATTTACAAGAACCCAATCTCAAAATTTGTTCATTCAGATGTAAATTCATGAGAAAAAATCTGAAATTTTTTAAGTTTAAAAAGTTGTGAAAAGTTGTTGAATTGCTGGGAGATTTAGCCATGGATATCCTTGCACCTGCCCAGAGAGGCACACTTCTTGATGGACAAACAATATCACCCCGTCCTAGTCAGTCTGTTGATTTTCTCTGAGCAGGTCGTTTGCAATCATGTGATCCCAAATTTCCATTGGGGGCAGGAAGTGGGGGCAGCCATTAGGAATGAATGGGAAAAGAGGAAAATTAGAATTTTAAAACTCTAAACAAGCATGTACGCTGCAAGTGTATGTTGTATTTTTTTAATGTTGTGTATATACAACATTATTGCTGGGCTCCAAAACATCATTTATTAGCCCACATAAACAACTAAACATCTTGTGGCTATAACAAGCAATAACAGTTGATGTTATCAAGGGCAATAATAGAGATGGAGAAATGTCTACATTTTTCTATTGGACTGGTAGTGTTTTTTTTTATTTTAGTCTGAGTCGGTATACAATGTCTCAGAACATCTGATAAACCCTCATCCTCTTAGTTGACTTTCTGATCTATTGGTCCTTTGTCTAGCTCTATAATAGGGACCAGTGTGGCCTCACTGCTCATCACTATGGAGGAAATGCACATCCTCAGCAAAAAGATGTTCTTCAACAGCCTTAGCCTCCATGCAAGCAGGCTCATGGACAAGGTACAGTTTGATCAGATGATTTTAATTGAGTCATCTCTATGATTTTATTTGCTCCTGTGCTTTTTATAAAAAAGACTAATAGAGGAAGAGAAGGACTAAGAAAATAAGAAATCATTTTTTTTAAATTAGGGCATTTCTCAGTGTTCTTTCATAAAATATCTTAATTGACACTGCAGGAGTTCCAGCATTGTGGAGACACACTGTGTCTTTTAACTCTGTGTCCAAACCCTCAAAGACACCAAGGCTATTTCTGAATCCCTTGCGCTTGTAAACAGTTTGAGTGTGCTGGCCACGGCTTTGAAAAGGCAGTAGTTGCAGAAAAGCACCAGACCTGTTACGTTAAGTTAAATTGGCATCCAAATATACCTCAGCACGAGCAGCAGCTCTCTCACATGACATACTAGCTGTGCCCTGATCAATAGCCGTTACAAGAATTATCGCTGTTGCCCAGAGTTAATCACATTGGAGGCCCTCAGGGTTTTGGTGTCAATTCCAGCTAATGCCAGGAACACAGCCCTCTCATAATTTGCTCTATTAGGTGGACAAAGGTGGCCAGCCTCACGTCTGTGTTTTCTAACCAGAGGCCAATGAAATCACACTCTCTTCATTAAAACAGCTCTTCTGACTCTGATCTAGCTGAGGCCAAGAGAAGCAGCAGGACGCAGTTAGACATTCAGTGTACCATGCTGCTCATTAGGGATGTTAATGCTTTGATAATGTTATGAGGACAGCTTGTCACAGTGGCCATGCAAAACTTGTCTTTACTAGAATAACTTGTCTTCCTTTTATGGCATCAGCTTAAACTTTTTCCCCTGTTCCATGTGTGTGTGGGCAGGTGGAGCTGCCACCTGCAGACTTGGGACCCACAGCCTCCCTCACTCAGACCCTCTCCCTCCTCAGAGAGGTGCTGGCTTCACATGACTCATCAGTCGTCCCTCTGGATGCTCGCCAGGCTGATTTTGCTCAGGTGAAATAGCTTCTACACAAAGGGATCAGGATGGCAGAATAGAGAGAGTCATTCTCTCCATTGTCATTAGGGTTTAATTTCTTCTGATGCCAGTGCTAAATCTTTCTTTTTAAATGTTGCCAGTGTGTAAACGGTGCCTGCGTCATCAAGGAAAGAAGGATGTTAGAAAACCCACAAACCGACCAGATAAAGGCATATAAATCGCATAACATATTTCATACCTTTCATTTGGAGTGGTGGGGATCGCATCAGGTTGGCAGGGTACCAAAATAAAGCATTGAAACCAGTGAAGTAATTAGGTATGATGGGTAAAGGCAGGGGTGGAAATAAACTAACCACTCCTCTTCAGATTACTGTAAGTAAGCAGCTTTTGGGGTACATTTTGAAACCAGTACTTTTACTTCTACTTTAGTAAGTTTTAACCAGAGAAACTGTACTTGTAATTGATTAAAATACTCTTCTACTTTTCCCACATTTGTTGAAACACAGTAGCACATAGAATGATTCCACATCACATCCATAAACGGCTATCGTACACAATAAAAAAACCTGTGAAACCTCAGAGTTAAACATCTCAGAGTTTCAGAGTGTAATTTTAACTCTGTTCTGAGTAATATGGTTTTCAGTGTTAGTTATTTGCCAGTGTTAATCCACTAGTGTTAGTTTAACTCTGTAAAGGGTCAATTGACCTATGCTCCGCCCCTTGTGTTCAAATCTCAGAGATGTGTGGATGGGGTATCCCATTATGCACTTGGGCAGAGTGTTTAGATGTGTTTTATATGTTAGTTGTGTTTGGATGTCCCCTGTAGTTCAGTGATCTTTGCTGGGGTTCTTTTGCTTATGTTTCTAGTGGACTGTTGTTGTTTTTGTGAGACACATTTGCACCATGAGTGAAGTTATCTACTGAGTTGGATTTCCACCTGTGACTTTAGAAGTTCCTAAAGGATGTATAGTATGTATCCTTCAGCGGTATGCATTGCCTTGCTAGGAACTTAATTCTGCTTTGTTCCTACCAGAGGAGACCCACCTTGCCACAGATTTTCTAGAATTTCTGCAGCTCTGTCATATTACAAAATAACACTTAGAAATCGGGGTGGGAATTGATAAGATTTTATTCTTCTTATCGATCCGATTCTTTATCGATTCCTTCCTGTGAATTTTCTTTTTGGATTGCAAAAAAATGTTAAACATCAAGTGTTTGAGAGGAGAACTTTCTAAAATAGACCAAAAAAATCACTTTTTTGTCGGATATGTCTCGGTAAAAACTTGAACTTGAACTTGAATTAGAATACAGTACTACTGCTCATCATTGGATCCTAGATCTCCGGAGGTATCAAAATACACTAAGTAACTTTAAAAACGCACATTGAAATTCATGAATATATTACTTGTAATTCATGAACTATATTTCCAATTATAGTTATTGTTCTTATTGCACACATCTTGTGGGAGACATACACACAAAAATCAGGAATCAAGGAAACAGTTTATTCAATCACGCAATAAAAAGTTGACAATACCACCCATTCTTACAAGTCCAAATTTCAATATCTGGTATGACCTCCATTTGCTCACACCAAATCGGCCACATGTTATGAGGCCATTAATCTGTCTAATAAGACTGACATGACACTGTGATAATCATGACATGACACCTGCTGTTCACATGAATGAGGCTTTATGAACATCAATGAATATTGTCATTGAACGTCACACAAGTGTAATTTTGCCAGTTTTGTCACCTTTAATGACGGGGTTTGATCCCTTTTTGCTTCTTTGTACAATAAGGTAAGGCTGTAGCCAGCTGTAAGATCCAGTTTTTACTTATGAAGCTCTAGGAAAGGAAAAAAGCTACAGGGCAAGCAGACAGAATGCAAGGCACTCTGAAAACTTCCACTCTTGATTTGATATTTCCAGTGGTGTAGTGGTGTATAGACATGTTTATGCCATAAATTTATTACATTAAAGGGGACATTATTGACCGGATGACACTTAATGACAATATTCATTAACGTTCATAAAGCCTCGTCTACGTGATGATTATGACAGTGTTTTCAGTCTTAAAAATACTCCTTCAAATTAAGTGTTACTGTAAATATTAACCACAGTAACGGTACTTTTACTTAAGCACAATAATCATGTATTTTTTCCACCTCTGGGTATAGATGTGTTGGTACTGGAATTTGATACTCATCCCTGATTTTAAATGCTAATGATACTTGAACAAGTCAAATTTCTAGAGTATGAAGACCTTTAGTAATTTTATTTTAAACTTGGATGTTTTATATTCATGTTGTCTTATGGCTCTGCTGTTCTTCGTCCCTTCCAGGTTCTCTCCTGTATCTTAGACCCTCTTCTTCAGCTGTGCACCGTGTCAGCCAGTAACCTGGGCACTGCTGACATGGCAACCTACATGGTCAACTCGCTGTACGTCATGAAGACCACATTGGCTCTCTTTGAGTTCACTGATAAGAGGCTCGAGATGCTTGAGTTCCAGGTCTGCTCTTAATTAAAAAATGTTTGACAAAACATTCAAACAGACTATTTTATTTTTATTATATCTACTTCTTTTGATAATACTTAGACAAAGCATGAATTTAACAATAACGCCACTCCTTAGAAGAACTGTAACATGAAATGTTCATCATGAGTGCTCGGCTTACACCCATTGCATTGTCTGTATGTCAGTATAATGTTCATTAGATAGGCAATTATTCCTCCTCTACCCATTATAACCCATAGAGCTCAAATCTTTCATTCAAAATACTTAATTTACTGCCTCACAGAAGAGTATGTATCATGCATTGTGTTCATGCTTAATGCGTTATCTATCCCTCTATTTTTGGCCCTTCTTTTGTAATTGAGCACCATAAGAGCTTCTGTGCAAGTTTCATTTTCAATAGCACCGTGGTTCTCCATTAACCACAAGTACCACTGCCTTACAATGCAAGCTAGGACTGAATTTTTTAGCCTCTTATCTCTGCAACATTTTCCAGATCGAGGCTCATCTTGACACCCTTATCAACGAGCAGGCGTCCTACGTGCTGACCAGAGCTGGGCTGAGCTACATCTACAGCTGCGTGCAGCAGCACAGCGCTGAACAGGTGAAGCACACACAGTCACACACGGAAGTATAGGTCTGTGGAGTCCTGTTGGACTCTCTAATGACCCCCTATTAGAGTATAAAGGACCTAACTGCATTGTTTACTGTGCACTTCCTGATTGGGCTTTAGAAAGCTATTGCCATGGTTACCACATGACCAATGTTGTTATTAGGACATAATAGCATTTCTATCAGATTTTCAGATGAGAAGGAGACCGAGAGAGACTGATCTCATTATGTTCTATTAAAATATATTAGCTTCTCCTGAAGTGTCCTGATCAGATCAGAGAGCTGATGCTCGTAGTCCTCCTTCTTTATAACTCACATTGCTGCTGGGCTGACTGAGACCCATAGTTGTGGTTTAGCATGTGAGCCCTGAATCTTCGGGTCATGTCAGGACACACCACACCCTTCTGCTGCTGCTGCCTGACACAAAACTCAATCAGAATCTGTCATTTTTCTGCAGACTACTCCTCCATGTGGGTGGCCTTGGTGGGTTTTCTTTAAATATTCTTTTGTTTAAAATGATTACGTGTAGCTGTCACAAACATCCCAGATAAAGATGGAAAATCCCCAAGTTTAATTCAAGAATTTCAAATCACCCTGAATGTCTTACATTGTCTTTAAACACCAGATAAATGCATCTTAAAAGGAAGAAAACTATAGTTTAAACCATGGTTTGTAGCAAGGAGGCGAGTTTGTAAGCTCATAGTTTGTTAATGCACCCATATCTCCATAAAATCCCTCGAGGTACTGCACTCTAGCATTGACCCTTGATCTGGCTCATAAATGTTGCTTTTAATGTTAGCCATTTAGGCGTTTAAGCCTGAGTTAATGTTGCCATTGTGGATAATCAGTGTCAGCTAATTGCCCGAGAGGTACCTGCTGTTGTGTTCAAAGAGTCAGTCATGTGTTTACCCTGCAGAGTTTATGTCTTGTTAACACTGAGAGCTATGGAGGGAATTTCTACTGTTTACAAATCATGATGTCTCAGTGAAGTGGATTCAGATAAATCTATTCAGGTTATAAACCAAAGATACAGGACATCCAAACAACACTGTCATACATTAAAGAATTAGATTTATTTGTCATTTCACTAAGAAACCGATCGTTTCATCAGCAGGGGAAAGAGCAATTTACACGTATTATAGGAAATTACTGTCTCCACACCTGCCTGCAGACCTGAATATTTGAAGGACCTCACCCTCTGTACCTCTGAGGTCAACTTTTGTTATAGTTTACACTAGGGCTACAACAATATGGAACAGAAATCATACCTCGATTTTTTTTTTAGCTGAGTGATAATATTTCATATAAATCTTGATTCTTTGCTGTGAAGAAATAAAATGTTTGTCACTATCCCAGAGTTCTAAAAACTTGTTACAATTGTAAATAATTAACAATATTGATACCACAGAAACAAAAATAGACACCAACTATCAGGCAGTTTTTAATATGAACATTCAAAATTGCATAGAAACTCCTACCCACTGTCTAATGGACAAAAACAGTGGCAGCATTTCTTTATATTGAGAATGTTAAGATATTTTGTACTCTTGAACACCCCATTTCAAAATGACAAAATTGTAATTGTTTGATCAGTGGAACCAAGAAGTACAGGAACTTGATGATCTTTAGTCATGTTTTTTAACCATACCATTGTCTAAATTACACAAATCAGTCAAATGTATTAATAAACTACATTTTTAAAGAGCAACAGCTGACCAAAGTGTTATATGTGACAAATATGTTGAATACATTTGTTAAAGGTGATGGAACTGGGTAGGCTTTTTTTTTTTTTTTTTTAAATTAAACTTACTTGAACATTTAAGTCAGGACAGTCAGTAAAACATAAGGTATCATGTCAAGTCAGTAACATAGGATATTGATAATTGCACATAAAAATGAAAAATGAGTATTAAAAAGGCAGGAAATTTCACAAAAGGTTAACAATGATAAAACTGTGATAGTGTCACAGTAAATCAATTGGGGGTTTAGGAAATAACTCATGATATGATGTCTGATCATTTTTTTTATTGGACATAAGATTTAAAGAAGAACTGAATTGAATCATGAAGATATTAAAGTTTAAGAATGACTTTGAGAATTTGGCTTTTTGTATGTGAAACATAAGATTTGTTTTTAGATTCAAGTTTTGTAAATCTTTTGGTCTTATAGGGGTAGTATGCTTGGTTTAGTTTTATAATAATTTTTCTACATCTATTAAAAAACTGATGTAGACAGACAGTGGTAAAAAATATGTTCACACATTTGATGTCTTTTCCTGCAAATTTGGAGGGCACCACATTATAAGGATGGGGTTTTTTTATTTGTTTTTAGATGTATTTAAGGGTTTTTAATGCCTTTTTGTTGATAGAGGAGGATAGTGAATAGAGTCAGAAACAGGGATGAGAGAGTGAGGGAGAGACATGCAGGAAAGGAGAGCCAGCCTTGAACCTGGGTCACCTGCATACATGGGGCACGACCTAACCACTAGGCCATCTGTGCCCCATTATGCAAGATTGTGAAATTAACTTCACTGACTTTACTTGACACAACTAGCTCTTCCAGTACCAAGTTGCCAGCCTGATTTCACACCATTAATCTAACTTTAAATAGATCAACATGTCTCCTGCAGTTGTGCTCAGTGTTTCAGTAAGACTAGGAATCCAGGAAATGGTATCTGTATGTAATGAAAGTGTATGTGTTTCTTCTGACCTCATTTATATTTCTATTAACTTATCAGTATATGTCTTAAAATTGATGGACAATAATATCAGTATATATTGCTGAATATATGATTTCCTATATCGTTAGCTTTGTAGCATAATTTTCTCAGTCATATTTTAGGTTTTCACATATTTGGGGGAAATACATATGATTTTTAATCCTATAACAGTAAGTTCTATCAGATGTGTGAACAAGTTTCTTAAAAAAGAAAAGACACAAGGACTACATAACAAATAAAAGCAACTTGATAGATTATAAAGAGAATAAATAATTAGATGACTTAGGCATATAGTGATTATGGACTGTAAAAGCACTCTGATTGGCTGAGGATATAGGCAATAAGGCGCAATGACTCAGCAGCTTGAGGAGAGAAGAGTTAGGCAGATATCACAATTTGTCTAAAAACATGGCTAAGGCAAATATGCTATGAGGCTAACAGTATGATTCTATAGACATATGCCTAGAATCTACTTCCAGTGCAGTTTAGGAATAATGCAGGAATTGACTTGAAATCTCTTCAGAATTAAAAACAAAGATTTACCCAATAATGGGTGTCTATAACTGCTATTTTGATTGCTGTGGCTTCAGACAAATATTCGTATCATCTTAGGTGTGATAAAATGGTAATTCTCCATATATACACATTTCAAATATAAAAACAAGGCCAATAAGGATATTAATGGTAACGTTTTTATGTAAACAATATTTTTACAGAGCTTTGGGCATTACATCAAATCTTTTAATCACCAGTGTTGTCTTACAACATATTTCATTAGAAAGTATGTTGATACATCCTCAAATAAAGTGACAGATTCTTTATTATTTTAATTATCTGTGAAAAAGCAAAGAAACTTACTGTCTAAAATGCAAAAATAGGCTGTGCTATCCACTTTTCCAAAGGCTGGCAACTTGATTGTGCAATGTAGAAAGTGTGCAGGAGTTTGCCTGCAGTCTTTGAATACTGAAATAGTGCATGTCTTCGAATTTTATGGCCATGATATTAAAAAGGTGTCAATATTATATCTCTATTTGTTTGAAAATAAAAAAAAAATATGTTTACCTCCCCTTTTAGACTGATCTGTTCAAATACATAATCTGTTGGCCAATATGTATAGTTACTGTTATGATTCTGCTGTAATCAGTATTTATCTGAACATTGGGTCTAACATCTATTCTTTAATAAGCATAAACTAAGTTGATTTAAATAATATTGTCTTACTCCATATCTCTTTAGAAAGTATGTTGATCTGTCTTAAAATCTTGATAAATATTGCCCAGCCCTAGTAAACACACAAATATCAAACTGGCCTGAGAGCTGATGATTGTATTTTTGTGTCTCAGGGTCCTCTGTCCCTCCTCCCCAGCATGGACAGCTCCTCTGTGAAAGCAGCAATGGTGAGTCACACTGTGTGTATTAATAAAAAAACATATATAGGAAATATTAAGTATTAACCTGCTATGCTCCACTCTCTTGTGAAAACAACAGGTCCAGTTTGATCGATACTTGTCATCGCCTGACACTCTTGTGATGCCGCAGCTCAACTTTCTGCTCAGTGCAGCTATCAAGTAAGTTTATAATAAATGATAGTAATTATGTTGATAAAAGAACAGCATGAATGTATTATTTAGGCTGCGAGTTAAATGTTTACAGCAATGCACAGTGTTTTAACGGGTTGAAGTGCGTATTCAGAGTAGTGAAAATAGAAACACCCCCCCATTCATTAGTGTCCCTGATGTAATGCGATCATTACTGCATTCCAAACAAAACACTCCACTAAATGCACAGCCAGCTCAGATGCTAAATTGTTAAAGCCACCAACACATCAAGAGAGCGGCCTGCTGGACCGTCTGTATTTGTCTTACTGATCAGAAAATGCACAAGCTTTTAGCTTGATCCAGCTGCTCCATTGGAGGATTTTTTTCTATGAGTCACGTTTACTGGGAAGTGCAGCAGGCTTGAGGAGCACTCTGTTAGCCTCAGGTTAATGTTCTCTATTAATGGACATGGGAGGACTGATGGGCAGGACGCCGTTAATTAGCTTCTGGTCCATTTCTCACTCACACTCGTTCCCTGAAATCATTCCTCGTCTCTGTCTTTCTCTCGCTTTCTCTTGAGTCAGTTTCCCTGCTCACCTAAATACACAAAACATCCATCAGCTCTTTGAAAACACTCCTGAAGCCCACAAATAGCAAGAATGTACTTTTAGAATTTCTTCATTTCTCCTTTTGGTGTTGGTGCACTTTCTCAGGTGAAAGGTGTTGTACGCCTCACTGAAATTCTTTGTTCTCTGTGGGCCAATTAAGGAAAAAGATCCCAAGAGTCTGAGTGGGATAATACAGAGGACTTTCTCAGTATCACTGCAGCACACTCAGTTCTTACGCCACCAGAAAGGGTCAATATAAATTGCCGACGTCAGAGTAAATGAGGATATTATAGAGATGCTTCCTGTCAGTCAAGGGGGTTAAAACTTAGGCTGTATTCACACTACAAGCCTTAGTACACTTTTTTTTTAATTTTTTTTTGCTCAGATCTGAATTTTTGTTTTTCTGTTCTCTCTTCATATGTTAAAATATTAGACTCCTACTTTCTCTTCAGTGGATTCAAGCTATCATTTATCACATTTAAAGCATTTTCACACTCTGGCAGTGGTACTGCTTATGAAAATAGACACATATTATTAGGACTTTTATTATAAACATGTGCTTATTAAACAGCACTGTCTTCAAGACTGTAATTAAAGCAATACTGGGGCTATTTTTTTAACTCCCCAGTATTAAAAATAGTGTATTACTGCCCATGGGGAAAGCAGAGGAGGTCTTCCCACCCTGCCTCAACTAGTAGGTTTATTTTTTGCTCTTTTGAAAGTCAGCAGCAGCAGCACAGTACAGTAATACAACAATAATAAAAGACTCAAATAACATCACTCACTCACCTTTTGAAATGCTTCACTTGATATCCCATATTCATTCAGGTCAACTGCATGTACGGCAGAAGAATTTTAATTTTTAGCACTTGATGTTAGTCCTCAAATGTTGCATTTACTGTTGAGATGTGCAAATGGACAGCTCTCTCCTGTCCATTGATGTTGATTATATATGGACTTAAAAAAGAATGAGAAAAAAAATGGTTTGTAAATACATATGGGTAGCTGCAGTGTCATGTATATGTTTTAGGCATGTTGAGGCCAATAATTGAGGCTGAAGTAAGGTGTAGATGTGGTGAGTAAAGCTGCCCGAGGGCACCATTCATTGGGAAGAGAACTGACGGAACCCCAGTCATGCTATGGATGTCTTTGCATATTAACAGGGGCATTGGAAAATAATCTGTTGAAAAAATGATAAAGTACACACCTTTTTGGCGGAGTGGTACTACCTATAGGGTAGTAGTAGGTTTGCCACAAGCCCCTGGTCGTGCTGTGGATTTCCCAAAGGCCCTAAAACCACCAGGGATTGTATCACCTGGTGTGAAAAACGCCTTGGCATTTTGCCACTACTAAAAGATTGATTTAATAAACTGTCTAAGGGTGGCTGCCATATTGGTTGTTTACAATAATGCTGCAGCAATGTTTTTTTGTGAAGTTGCTCCATATTAGAAAGATGTTTGTGAATAGATGGTGCAGAGGAAGGGGGACAAGACAAGTCTGGTCAAATCAAATCAAACATGCACTCACAGTTTTGTGTTTCCAGGCTTTAATTGTTCCAGGCCTGAAACATTTCTGTATTTAAAACCCCAGACTGATTTAAAACATCTGCACAGAAGGATAAAGAATCCTAAAAAACTAAAGCTAATACCCAGCCATATTTTACTGTTAAAAATTGATTGAAAATATATCACTGTGGGTGTATTTTTGTAGTTAATGACATGTGGCTTAGACCTGATGGCTGTTCATTAATGCTGCCATATGCATCCATAGGTGGCAGTGTGCACCACATACACTGCTACTCATTGTTTTGACACTGTGGGGGCACACAATGGTCACTGAACATAAAAAGTAATTAGGACAAATTCTTACTCATGGCTGACTTATTTCAGCCCTTTATCAATGACTAATTACAGCTAAGCTCTGTAGACCGATTTAGACCAGGAATCAAAGAACTGAACAACCTTTTCAACACTGGTTCTGCTTTTATGATCATGAAGATCTAAAGAGTCTGATCTGTTCATGCAGGGAGCAGATTTTCCGTCAGTCCACAGAGCTGGTGTGCAGAGCCTACAGTGAGGTTTACACAGCGCTGACCAGCCCAGAAAACAGCTACAAAGACCCAGAGAACCTGGTACCCAGATCACCTCAGCAGGTTCAGACCTTGCTGTCCTGAGACTCGACCCCCTGGTCCATAAGAAAAAAACACAAGGTGAGCTCCAGTGAAGGACAGGTTATTAAAAGAGCTGTGGGATTTGTACAGTAAAATAACATAAATGTATATAAAAGTAGTTGTTAAGGTGGGGTTCTTTGTGGGAAATGTGGGCTGTGGGTCTCTGACCTCAGAGAGAGACACTCCTGTGTGCCAGGAGGAGAGAACATGTTATATAAATATATTTATATACTGTATGTATGATCCACTTACTTTCACTGCTACATCCAGTCAGCTTGTTTTTCACTCTGTAAATACATGTGTCTCTTTTCTGTCTGTTCTTACATTATGTTCTCTGTTTGGAGTCCGTAATTGTACGAAACAATGCCGTTTTATTGAAAATCCTGAACCGTGTATAAAACAAAAGGACACACTGAATTTAAGAGCCTTGTCTTGTTTTTTCACTTTAAAAGCGGGCAGAAAAATTCTTCATCAATGCCAAGAGAGACCTCAGGAGCTTCAAAACAAAATGTCTTTATTTCAATCACAACTGTTTTTAGTTGTAATAGAATAGAAAGTCTGTCTTACCATCTTGTTTGGCTATTTAAAAATGTCTACACTGCTGACTAAGGACTTTAGAAATATATTTATAAGGTGAAGAAATATCACAGCTCTTATTTGATATCCATGTTTTCTCAAATGTATCAACATCTCAACTGATTCACACTTCTAGTTTATTGAGCATGTGATTTTCTTTTCATAGATTAAGGATTTGTGACTTTAATGAAAGTGAACGCACTCGCTGTGATCATACTCCTTAAAATTGAATGCATGTATATAAAAATTGGGACACGTTATATTATTGGGATGATATCCATATCCGCAGGTATGAAAATATCTGCCGATATTTACATCCAGTATTTTGATTATATAAATTCTGCCTATCAGCTGTTAATGTTGGCTGTTCTAACAAATATGTCAGTGGAGATTTGGGCTGGATCAACAGACCTATGACAAGTGAAGTCTTCTTTATTCACCATCATTTCGTACACTTTAAAAAGTGTAGGACTGAAATGTGTTAATTTGTTCACCATGAAACTTTTAATTGTGTTTTAATGACTGAAGTTGTAGCTGTGGACAACATTTAAATATTGGTCTAAGCTAAAATATACCAATATCTAGCAATTTAAGCTAAATATTTGCATTTTGGTCATCTCTTATCTCAGTACAGGACTTCTCTAGACTCACCACCCTTCATCTGGCTATGTGATGCTAGGATGCCAGGTAAATGAGTTAAAGTGGTAAAAAATAATTTTTTGTGAAGCGTAAGGATCTTATTCAATGTAAGTAGAAATTTTCTGATGGTAATTGCAGCATAGAGATCCATTTAGAGCTCTTAAGTACTACTTTTCCTCCATTCCCATTCATTCCTAATGGCATAAAGGCTAGCATTCTTAACGCACTGGTTGCAGCACTGATTCCTGATCCTGACGCTTTATGGTGCACATCCACCCCCACCCCCTCATGTTTCTTGTCTCCCTTCAGCAGTCCTATCAAAATAAAGGCAAAAGCCCCAAAAATAAACCTTGAAAGAACTGTAGACAGCTCAGTGGACAAGTAAAAAAAAAAAAAAGTTCCTTTTTCATGATTAAGTTCATGCCATAATCTTCAATCCACTCAAAGATTCTTATTTTCTTTCAATATAGATGTATCCAAACAGGAAGTTAAACACCTTGAGTTCAAGGCAAACAAAAACGGTTTTAAATGTAATATAGTGCCTTTTAAAAATGTTCAAAAAGGGAGTTGATTTTGGTTAACTATAGAAATACTAATATTTATTAGGACTAGATAATTCAATTGTTTGACAGCCCCTTAAATAAGTAACTAATGAGCTTTCATAAATTAAATTCTATGAAGGGAAATCTCTGAAAAATTGGGAATTAGAATTTGAAACCCAAGATCATACTACTATTGCTTTAACTACACTCAGCAGAGCTGATCTCAATTTGTGGTATTTTCCAACACTCTAAAAGTTAAGCTCCATAAAACTGGGAAATTATAACTGTTGGCTTTTCATATTATATCTCTGAAATTCTGACCATCATTGTTCCACATGAAAACCAATAAATCACCTGAACCAGTAAAGATAAGTGAGTATTGATCGGCTTGGTTGTGATGGTCTCCGGCCTGTGAGGCAGTATTTCATTTCTGCTATCTGACATCAAGGTTCATGGCAGCGGGCCTGATCTTGGCAGCACGACCAGCACTGAGTCCCAGGATTTCCCCAGCTCACAGGATGTTACTTGGATATCGCTGGCTGGGACATTGAGTACTGGAAATAAATGGAATACCACAAGCCCAGCATCTGGATGATCTCTCAGGTCCTTTAAATAGATCGGCTCTGTCATCCAACTCGGCTTGGCTCTGTCAGATACAAGCTGGATTCTTAAGTGTTTTTACTCAGCAACCTGGCAGAAAGTAAAAGCAGGATTATTGAATAACAACACATTGTTCATGTGAAACAACATGTGTGGATTTCTCTGCTTCACAGTGTCTTTTTCCTGCCACTGACAGTATTAATGAGTTAGCAGATGTGAGAGGTGATGGAGTCACCACTTAGAGGCAGGTAGTGGTGAGCAAGGTGGCAAACATTCAGCTCATCTTCCGCTCCATATGACAATGGTCACCAAGCTTCTGCCTGCTGAAGCATGAGACCAGCAGGAATCTGGGTTAAAGGATAAAACCAGCAGTTTCCCCCTTCGCTCCAGTGATGGGTGAGTAACGTCAATCCACAGCTGAAGAACTGAGTCTTATCTGTTCCCTCAGCAGAAACATTGGCATTGAAAAAATGCACAGCCACTGTAGAAATCACTCATTTTACTGCTCACATCCACAACTAATGCTGATCCATCTCCAAGTTTATGCTTACAAATGTCATGTGTGTCTTTGTCTCTTGAAAATGAGTCACCAACTCCTGAAAAAGAGATTTGGTGGCTGGTTGAAGAGAAAACTGTAATGCACGATGCCATACTTTGTTTAGCTTTCAGTCATTCATTAAATCAGTGATTTAATACAATCAATCTTCTCATTCCTCATTTATCTGTGTCTAAAAAAAAAATGCATTACTGAAGTAAATAAAAAATTAACACATGACATGTACAGGTATCGCTCAATAAACTGTTGAAAAGTTCAATATTGTGAACTATTGGTGCCACATGCTGATCAGCTTGTTAACTGCAAACACCTGCAAAGGTTTCCTGAGCCTTTCAACGGTCTGCACAGTCATGGGGAAGACTGCTGAGTTGACAGATGTCCAGAAGACAATCATTGACACCCTGCACAAGAAGGGTAAGCCACAGTAGGTTATTGCTAACAAAACTGGCTGTTCAGAGTTCTGTATCCAGGTATATTAATAGAAAGTTGAGAAGAGGGAAAAGTATGCACAAGCAACAGGGAGGAGCTCAGCCTTGAGAGGGTTTTTTCATTCAAGAATTTGAAGAAGCTTCACAAGGAGTGGACTGAGGCCGGAGTGAGTTCATGAAGAGCCACCACACACGGATGTATCAAGGAATTATTCTCAGATAACAGTAAATTTTGCATTTCATTAGAAAATGAAGGTCCAAGAGTTTGGAGGAAGATCAGAGGGGCACAGAATCCAAGACACTTGAAGTTTAGTGTAAAGTTTCCACAGTCAGTGATGGTTTGGGGTATCATCATCTCAAGAGTTGGTCCACTGTGTTTTCTGAAGTCCAAAGTCAATGTTTACCAGGACACATTACAGCACTTCATGTTTCCTTCTGCTGACAAGCTTTATGGAGATGTTGGTTTCATTTTCCAGTAGGACTTGGCTCCTGCCCATACTGCCAAAAATACCAAAAACTGCCTAAACGATCATGATATGCTTGTGCTTGATTGGCCAGCAAACCTGCTGGACCTGAACCCCATGGAGAATTTCTGGATTATTGACAAGAGGAAGATGAGACACCAGACCCAATGCAGATGAGCTGAAAGCTGCAATCAGAGCAACCTGGGCTTCAGTACACCTCAGCAGTACCACAGGCTGTTTGCCTCCATGCAGTAATTCATTCAAAAAGAGCCCCGACCAAGTATTGAGTGCATATAAATGAAAATACTTTTCAGGTCTATCATGACAGAGAGCTTCATATAGCACCTGCTCATGCGTCATAGCGCTGATCCAAGTTGGAGAAATGGAGAGCAACGTTATAATTCAGTCTCTGTTATAACCTGTGATTAGGTTACAATTTGTGCCTTTATCTGTTATATTTCCATGGCTGATAACCACATAATACACGAGAAGTGCAAGAAGGAGGGAGAGAGAGAGAGAGGAGGGGTCCAGCAGGTGTAAGCAAGCGAGGAGGAAGCAGCGGACACTGATAGGCAAAAATTTCAGCTTGAGTGTGCAAACGTCATTTGAACAACAAGAGTTTGATTTTATTTTTTTAATGTGCAAAAAATTTGGACAAAATAAACAGACCCAGTCTAATTAAATTCACTTTGCCACAATATTCTAATTAATTAACTTTGCCATGATATTGCAATTAAATTAACTTTGCCACGATATTCTAATGAATTAAATTTGCCATGATATTCTAATTAATTAACTTCACCTTTATATAACAATATCATCTGCATATTGTAGTACCTGACAATGAAAGTTCCCACCATCTTGCCTGTACAGTTTGTCTAAAATTTGTGTACATTCACCCAAAACTGTGACTTGATTTTGATATTAAACATGGCGATAGTCTCAGTGACTTCACCATTTGGAATCTGAAGCAGTTTTCTGAAGCAAACAAGATCTATCTCAAACTTTCAGTCAACCTTGCAGAGGCACAACCATGGAGCTGAAATGGGTGTTAAACCTTTTCATTTCAACCACACCCCGAATTATGCACAGCTCTTAGACCCATAGAATCAAAAGGGATAAATTGATTTAAAAAAAAAAATCACTCCTACAGTATGTACCAATAAAGCCAGGAACTATCCAGCCATCCATTATCTATATCATTATCTTTCTGTACAATGGTTTTCAAACTTTTGAAAACTTTGCCCAAGGCACATCATTTCCATAGCCATGCAAAACAGCCTCTCTAATGCTTTTTATTGCATCTTATTTTACAGTAATAATACAATAATGATTGTACAAATTCCCACAGCACACCCAGACTTGCCTCAAGCCACACCATTTGAGAACCACTGATCTATACCATTCATCCTGTTTGGGGTCATGGGGGACAGAAGCCGGTCCCAGCCATCACTGGGAGAGAGGAGGGGTACAGCCGGGATGAGTCGCCAGTCAATCACAGACCTGACATGCAGAAACAAACACGTAGTCACTTTCACATCTACGAACAATATAGGGTCACCAATTAACCTAATGAGCGTGTCTCTGACTGTGGGAGGAAACCACGCATGTACATGGAGAACATGCAAACTCCACAGAGAAAGACCGCGTCCAACAGGGATGCAGACCAGAAACCTTCTCGCTGTAAAGCAACAGTGCTGACCATCTTGCCACTGTACAGTGAAGTACATATTCAGACCTCAATCCTGCTTGAACAAGGGGGACATCATGCCTATTTCTGCTGTCAAAATAATTTTAATACAGGTGGGTGTGGGACTTTTAGAGGTTTTTCTGTACTGAAGAACTTTTTAATTTTTCTGCGGTAGAGGTTGCTGAATGGTATTGACTCTCATCTTCCTTATGGTTGAGCCTGGTTAAAGGGGAATAGAGACATGTAAGCACTGAGATGTCAACTTAATAACAGAGATCCAAAATGATTGGAGTAGCTCACATGACCAAAACATATGAAAGTACCCTTTAGTTTCTTTCAAAACCAACAGAGAAACATCATCTCACTGTTTATTTTGTTTAGAGTCTCTGAGGTAAAATAAAACCTGTGTATTACCTTAAATTGCTTGTACACCGCGTTCCACATTATTCTGCAAATGCTACTTTTCTCAGATTTTCCTAAATATTAATGCAAATGACAGTCAGAATTTTTTTCAAGTCATCAGCCATTAGAGCATAATTCAAATGTTTCTGAACAAACTTCATGACAAAAATTATTTAAAAAAAAATAAAAACCTCAAAATGCACTGTTCCACATTATTAAGCACAACAGCTTTTTAAAACATTTTATGGGTTGTAAAGACCTGAAAATAGTCATTTGTAGAAATTGCAGCATCAGATGGTCATATTTACTGAAATCAAAGCTATTTCAATCAAAAACATCTCAACAGGACAAGTTCCATGTTAACATAGGAGCCCTTCTTTGATATCACCTTCACTATTCTTGCATCCATTGAACTTGTGAATTTTTGGAGAGTTTCTGCTAGAATTTTTTTTGCAGGATGGGAGAATATCCTCCCAGAGCTACTGTTTTGATGTGAACTGCCTCCCACCCTCATAGATCTTTAGCCTGAGGATGCTCCAAAGGTTCTCAGTAGGGTTGAGGTCAGGGGAGGATGGGGTCACACTATGAGTTTCTCTCCTTTTATGCCCATAGCAGCCAATGACACAGAGCTATTCTTTGCAGCATGAGATGGAGCATTGACATGCTTGAAGAAAATTTTGCTACAGAAGGCACAATTCTCTTTTTGTACCCTGGAAGAAAGTGGTCAGTCAGAAACTCTATATACTTTGCCGAGGTCATTTTCACACCTCCAGGGACCCTAAAGGGGCCTATCACCTCTCTCCTCATGATTCTGGCCCAAACATGACTCCGCCCCCTCCTTGTTGACGTCCCGGCCTCATTGGGACATGGTAGCCATCCACCAACCATCCACTACTCCTCCATCTGGACCATCCAGGGTTGCACGGCACTCATCAGTCAACAAGCCTGTTTGAAAATGAGTCTTCATGTATTTCTGGGCCCACTGCAACCATTTCTGCTTGTGAGCCCTGGTTAGGGGTGGCTGAATAGTAGGTTTATGCAGGACTGCAAGCCTCTGGAGGATCCTACACCTTGAGGTTGGTGGGACTCCAGAGGCACCAGCAGCTTCAAATACTTGTTTGCTGCTTTGTAATGGCATTTTAGCAGCTGCTCTCTTAATCTGATGTATTTGTCCGTCATAAACCTTCCAGACACAGACAGACACAAATTTCTTCACACTATGATGATCATGCTTTTCATTCCTTGTCCAAGGCATTACACTATTTGACACTTTTCAGCAGCAGAGAGATCCTTTTTCTTTCCCATATTGCTGAAACCTGTGGCCTGCTTGATAATGTGCAACATGTGGAAAAGTGCATTTTGAGGTTTTTATTTAAAAAAAAAAAATTCTAGTTATCATTATGAAGTTTGTTCAAAAACATTTGAATTATGCTCTATCTGCTGATGACTTGAAAAATATTATGACTGTCATTTGCATTGATATTTAGAAAATCAGAGAAAAATGTCGTTTGCATAATAATATGGAACGCAGTTTTTGGTTTTTGTGACCTGTGCCTCTTCTTGTCGTACAAGACAATGTTGGTCTCAGAGAGTTGGCTCTTAGAACTGACTTGTTCATGAATGACACATCATTACTGTTAGTTGGAGGGCTGCAGATATTTTTCTGCATGTTCATATCTTTAATAATAGAAGGGAAAGACTTGTCTGCTGTCATGGTGATTCAAGATACCGTCTGACAGTTTACAAATGTGAAAATGTCGGGCGCCAGTTTAGCTCAGTTGGTAGAGCGGGCCTCTATATGCTGAGGCTATAGTCCTCAAAGTACTGTTGGAGAGATCTACAGTCTCATGTTTGGTACATGTCTTCCCCCACTCTTTCCCAAAGTTTCATGTCTCTTTCTGACTGTTCTGTCTAATAAAGGCAAACAGCCTTTATTGAATAATCAATAATCCTTTAAAAAAGGAAAAAATGTTGAGTAATTTGTTAGTTTCTCTGCTCTCACTGTGTAGGCAGTCGTACAACCAATTCATCAAACATGCAAGAAATCTGTCCAACCAGTTGGGAGCAGCTGATCATGCAGTGGTCGACACTCGTGTCCTCCTGTACACGACACAACAAAAATCATACAATCAGGCCTGACTTCCATGCAGGTTTGGAAATTAATTTTGTCACTTACCTGCATCGTGGCTGGTGGATTCAAAAATCTACTAGCCACTCACATTTTTAACAGCATTAGTAGATGAGGTATGGTATCAAAATCAATCAGTTATAGGCTATCTAACAAGAGCAATATTCAGTTCAGTTCAGTCGACTTTATTAATCTCCGAAGAACAATTCAAATTACAGATTACCCTGCCTTATTAAAACAATCTAAACTATTAAAACTTGTTGAGTAAGGCTGGGTATCCTGCTGGGTTGCACAACGCAAAGCGCCCCAATCGTTGTTCCTTATGTTCCAGCTATTTAAGAAAGTATTCCCCTTTGCTGTCTAGCTCCTATTATTTTTAGGCTGGTTTGAGTCTCCGATGCAGCCATGTCATAGAAATTCAGATTTATCTGCAATGAAGCCTCAACTGAGAGGCAAGGCAATCAGTTTGTTGTTCTGAGCTCATTTTAGGACAGTTATAAGTCATTAAGGTCAGGCTAGAAAGGGTGAGTGTTTTTGCTCATTTTAAACCATGTTTTTGACCAGTTTCTTCTGTAATTGACCGTGCTAATATTTGCTGCATGACATACTGGGGCACTGTAAAATCACGTGACATTTTCCAACGTTATGAGTTTCAGACTTAAGATGATTAAAAATTTGTGCGCAATTCCTGCAATATCATGCCAGAGTTCAGGCCTTTTTAACCCTTAGAGCTCACGTGGCACAGATCCGTGCCGCAGCTTCACCCCTTTGTAAAATGCTTGGTAACTTTTGAACTGTGAGTCATAGGCACTAACTTGTTTTTTCCTATGAAAGATCTCTGTTGTGCCTTTTTAATTATGTTCTCCATGCATGTGTAGCTCTTACAGAACATTTTCTAGTGAGTCTTGAACTTGGTTGACTTTCTGTGTCACTGAGGACGTCGTTGTTGTATACAACAAGAAGTGACACAGTTTAGCAAGCCCGGAAATACTTTTGGGGGTCTTTAAAGATTAAATCCATGGTGTTAGATCTAATTATAAGTGCCTTTTAAGCCATTTTTAATCATACTGATTCTTTACTTCAGCTTTCTGCCATGGTCATCGCCATATTGTTTACCCGCACTGCATTGTGGGAGGGGCTGTCAACCAATGGCAAGCTGTTGCATCTATTGCTTTGAGGAATGGCACAAATAAATCTAACTGCAAAAAAGCACATGGATTTTTTTGAATTTACGTAGATATTTTGAAAACCGTTAGAAAGTCCAAAATTTTATTTTTTTCACTGTTTTGTCCATAAGATATTGGAGAACAAGTCTGTGCAAAGAAAAAGGCTTAGTCACTATTGTTTACTGTGCTATCAATAAAAATCTTTGAATTCCAATTTCTGATTTTTTTTTTCTTTTGTCTTTAGAGTCTTATAACTTTCTGAAAATTAGAGTGACATTACTGTAGTAGATATATTTTTAAAGCCCTGAAAAAGGATGTATAGAGCATGACGGTGCACCACAGGGTTGATGTTTTTACAAGCTTTTTAAGACAAAAAGTCCAGGTGAGACATGATGGTGAAAAAAACGAGCTCTAAGGGTTAAAATTAGACTTAATACAAACAAAAGATGAGTTTGAAGACACCTTTGGCAGATAGACCAGCTGAAGCACTATTCATATGATACTGAATCATCTCAGCACACAGTCGACTGTAAACATTTGACAGCAGCTCTTAAATGGGGACAAGGAGGCTGGGTTCTTTTGGTCAATTAGTGATTAGGTCTGCTTGGTTCTAAGCATAAAGTTGTTAAAAACAACCAGAAATCCAGGACTCCATTTATGAAGGCTGCAAAATCATTCTGTCTTGTTACTTTTGGTTACCTGCCCCGGTGGCGGTAAGCTGAGCAAATTCACCAGACAATGCTTAAAGATACTCGCATTTGGCTGGTGGTGGTTGCTAATTTACCACCCTGCTTCCAAGTGAGTCATGTGACTCAAAATTTGTGTCAGAATTGGCTTGGAAACATAAAGGTTTACCTCCCCTAGTAGCAATATACCGTGCACTTAATTTACAAAGATGTATACTCAGACCTCCACAGTTCTGATTGAGTCTTATCTGACATAATGGAGTCATAAGGTCATATGTCAAGAAAAACAATGTAAACTTATCCTCAGAGGACTGACAGGTTAAACGCCAGGCTACAAGGGGAGCTGGAACAATCTGAGCTTGGTAAAGTAAGCTCTCTAAACCTTTCAAACTCACTGCTTTGTGCACTGATGACATGATTCAGGTAAAAATGCATTCTCCTGCTGCTGAGCTGTAATCTCCCAACAGAGATAATTTCCTTTCCGATTGGAAGTTGTGTAGAAATCAGTGATGAAATCTTGGACTTTGAGCAGAAGTACAAAGAAAGAACACTGTTAGGTGTGCTGTGTTAATGTGTTATCTGTTTTGATTAGGCTCTTCATTTCACAAGATGTGCTCTTCCCGCACATTACAGAACATTACATAATTTCCTATCCCCTTGTTAAACACAAATATCATGGCTTTTCCCCAGAAATCTATTTTATAGTCGAGTGTCAGAACAGTTTCTAGAGTTCATCACCTCGGCTAACTCCTTGGTTTAAAAGGAGACCATCAGCCCCTTCAGCCTTTAAATTTCTAGTAAATCCAGTTACAATAACTTACGTAACACACTCTCCATGCATTGTACACCAGACATGGTCATCTGTCTTATTATGCAGCTTAAAAATCTCCTGCTTCATATCAATGCTACACATAATTATTTCTCTGCATTATTACGAGAGGTTACTTTATGTCAAACCTGTCTCTCTCTGGCCCGCTCTTTGGGGGCTATTATGTAATTTCTCTATTAGTGCAGGAAGGGGGGCACTGTGAAGTACTGACCTGAAACACAAGTGCACAGCAATTAATTTCTTTTCTGATTCGGTGCCGTTCCCATCGCCCTCATCAGCATTTCATTCTGTGGACTCGTCACACTCTCAGGCCTTCAGAAACTTTAAAAAACTGCCTCCAAGTCAGCATTTGCAGCTTGGGATTTTGACACATAAGACACAGTTATTAATGCGCGTCCATCTGGCCCTGCTATTGACAGGCATACTCCCTGGCTGACCAGATGCATGTCCAGGTGGCCTGATAAACAAAGCATATCAGAGAGGCTCACAGCACACTGTTTGGATAGTTGTGGGATGAGAGGAGAGCGCAGAGATGACTGGCTCTCTCCGGCAAAAGATTAGCCAATGATGGAGCTGCCTTGCCCCCGCGCTGTTGGAGAAAGTTGGACCCCCCGATGGTGCCCCAGAATCCTTGTACAGTATTGCGTGTGGCTGTGATACTTCATTGTGTAAGCTTTTCCTCCCAGCAGAAACATGTTTGCTTGTGCTAGTATGAACACTTTGTACAGATTCCTGAGCCAAACACAGACACGTTCGGTGATTTCCGAATTATTTCACTTCTGAGGAAATTTGTACTTTGTTGTATTGTTGTCATTTGTCAACATTTGCATCAACAGATATTCATGAATTTGAATAAGAGTAATTGAAACCTAATTTTCACCCAATATTCAGATTCAATATCTTGTAGATTTGTCCCTCTTAGATGCTGATGAACATATTAACGCCCTTTTTTTTGCTTTAAATCTAAAAAGATCTCCATCATTACGACTGAATCCCTGAACCTGAGAGGCAGGCAGACCTTTTCACACTAACAGAAGAGAGAACAAGAACATGTAACAAATTCAGCATGACTAATACAGCTATGACTAATAGGACATGCTGTCAATCATTACTCACACAGAGAGCACTGTCTCTGCTCTCATTGGTCTGAAAGTGGCCGTGCTGCGCGCTTCTTCAAAGAACGGTCTCGTGACTCCCATTCTGAGGTTGAGCTGTGTATGGGATAGGAAGAAAGGCACCGACTATGTAGACAGTTCTTGCAATGGGGGTCACGGCCACCGAGCCGGTCATCCCACTTTCATGTGTCCCCGCTGAGGGACAGAAAACAAACGCGGCTGTGAAGCACAGGCTAGAGCTCTTCACACACGGCTGTGTTGATGCCTGGATGGTGATGCAATGCTGGCAGGTTGTGATCCAGTCAGAGAGGGCAATGATTGCTCTGGTTCTGTACTTCATCAGTTTCAAGCTGAGCCTGAATATCTCTCATCAGGGTGCTATCTCTGCATAAGAAGGCTCTATCTGAGCCAGTGTGTAATGATTTTTTTAAGATTGTCTTTGCCCTCTTAAAGATAGAAAGAGAAATCAACGTATCAGCTTTAGTAGCCTAAACAGATGCTAGAACTTCCACATGTTGGTTATATGTCTCTGTGAGGTCTGCAGCTACCAGAAAGTGAAAGTACAGTAGAGTGACCAGACGTCCCTGATTTCTGAGGACAGTCATCATTTTGTGAGGCCCGCCCCCAGCTTGTGCCGTCCAGGGAAATGTCCTTGATCTTTGCCTCGAATTAAAAAGAAAAAACACTCCAAGAAAGTTAAGTCAATGCTGCAGTTCTGGTTGTGGTTGCACGCAGGCGACAAGCTTACTTTTTCTTTTACAACAGGCTGAATAAAACTTCCCCGACGTATTTCTGCTGTCAAAAAATTCCAAGTGAACCTGAATACAGACGAGGGCCTCAACTTCACACGGGAAGTCGGACGAGCACCATCACACCACATCTTCTAATACTGGCAGTCAATAGAACTGACTGTCTTCTTCGTTGTTTTCTTTGTGCGTTGCTGCCATATTAATGGAGGCAGGTCCACCACAAAAGGAAATACAAATAGGAGGAGAATGCGTGAGTGTTAGTACTAAAAAGCCCACTGATTATATTAAATTGACTTTAATGAATCGAATTTTGATCCTTATTCAAGCATCAATGAGCACAGACATAATATGGGACCTCAGATTGACTGGCTGTACGTCAGCACTGCCGCCATGTTGCCAGGGGCAGGTTCGCTATGTAAGGTAATACAAGTAGATGAGGAATATGAGTTTCTTGGAATAAATGCACAATCCATCCCATTAAATTGGTTAAAATTAATAGTTTTATACTCAGTGATCCATATTCATTCAAGAACCGATAGTGAAACACAAAAGCAGAATCCACTTCCTACTTTTACTGGACATTTCAGCTAATCTAATAGAACAAACTGACTAGAAAGTAGTAGAACTGCATTAAAACCAGGCATCAGTAAAAAATGGGAAAGTATTAAACATGATATTATCAGCCTGACATCTGTGTCTGTGAGCTTAAAAAAGGAAAATACCTGCATCAGTAGATATCCAAGCTTCAGCTGATATTTTGCCTGTCAGCATTTATTGACTGTAAATTTTGGCCATGTATGCTAATGAGTTAGTGGCGGTTGACGCTGGACCAACAGACCTATATCATTTGAGGTCTTTTTCTTTATTTATCCTCATTCTTTAAACTTTAAAGTGTGTTTGAAATCTGTGTATCATACATTCAGTTAATATTGGATTGATAATTGAATAACAAGTAAAGGAAAAATGGTTAATTTTTCATTTATCTGTTTTTAAAACCAAATCAGTTAATGAAAAAACAGTTAATTTTCTTGTCTTCATTTCTGAAATGAAATAAAATAAACAAGAAACTATATTTTTTTTTAACTTTTGCTATTTATGTTGGGATCAAAGAATGGGATATGAAAAAACAGCCATAAGTAGTCAATTAGATTTCAGGATTCGTTTGTGTAACCTGGTGTAGGTGTTGTGCACAGACTCCCACGCCCATCTCTGAGGAGTTCATGCCTACTGTAATGATTTATGGAACACAAACGCCAGGACCCAGTTACACTGCTCCTCAGTGATGGGCACGTGATTCTTGGGTTGTTTTTCTGAGCACAACACCTGCACAGAGTAATGCAAATGAATATCGTAATCAAACTAACTGCTTGTGGCTGTATTTTTGTTTGTTTGTTTGTTTGTTTTTTACATTCCATTTTTTGATCCCAACCGAAACATCCACATTAAAAACAAATGATTTTTTCATTTGATTTAGATTCAAGATCAATACAGAGAAAAGGGGATCATTTATTTCTTATTCAATTATCAATCAAATATTAAACGAATGAATGATACACTGATTGTTCTAAGTACTAAAGTTTGTTTCTTTGCTCATCCCGAAACCTTAAAGTGTGTTCAAAGGATCGAAGTTTTAGGTCTGAAAAACACATTTAGATATCGGTAATGATATCGGTATCGGCTAGAATGAGTCTGCTAATACCAGCATATCAGATGCAAAAATTCAATATCATGCATCCCTAGAAAAAATGTGGTTTTAAATTGAGATAAAAGTTGCAAAAAAAAAAAAAAGTTCCCATCCCCACTTCCCCTTATGAAAGAAGTATTAAGACTGTAGTGTTTAAAGCAGAACCTTGTGTACATTGGTATCGGCATCTGCAAAAATGGCTTTGGAAATAAAAGCCTTTTGGATGCCTGCTAAAATCAAGTATCATGCATCCCTATTAAAATCCAAGAATTTTTGTTTTGTCCTT
Source organism: Cheilinus undulatus (assembly GCF_018320785.1). Classification (NCBI taxonomy): domain Eukaryota; kingdom Metazoa; phylum Chordata; class Actinopteri; order Labriformes; family Labridae; genus Cheilinus; species Cheilinus undulatus. Next base: position 42,821,949 of record NC_054866.1, on the reverse strand, counting down.
AAATGTAACATGATGTTTGCCTTTCTAAACCACTGATACACTGGAAACAGACGGCTGTCATGACTGGACCATAGATCATCTTCAACAGCTGGAGAACCTCCGTTCCAGTTCCAATTCCATGGAATTAAAGATTTTTAAATGTATTGATCTATTTTTTCACAAATGAAGCAAATTATTTCCCTGCAAGAGGTAAGGGGTGAAAACTTGCTCCAAACTATAAGTTAGTGTTAGTGAGAGTGGTTAGGTGTGTGGGTGGTTGAGCAGGAACAGCACTGGAGGCCTTAGAGGGGAAGGAGAGAGAGCCCCAGTTACTGAGTAACCCAGAGCAGCAGTCCCATACTCACCTTTCCCCTAATAGCCCTTCACCTTCAGAACCACGTGAAGTAAGCCTGTATGCTGACTCCCCATAGTGTGCACTAAAACACACACTCACTAAGAGAGCTTAGCCAGTGACAGAAAATCACAGCGAACACTCGCACAAGCTTGAATGGATGTTAACAGTAACAGCTGAGAAAGCAACTCAGCATACAGGGGGCTTATGTGCAGAGTTTACAACAGAGTACATGTTAGTAGAGTTTAACTAGTGCTGAGATATATATATTTACATGTAATGTGCTTGAGTCAGATGTCTCCCAACCAGAAGTGCTGAGTTTGATTCCCCACACCTGCAGCCACATGTTAAAGCGTCCTAAGGCAAGACATTTAACCCCAAAGTAGTGTGTGAAAGTGTCTGAAAAGGATTAGCTAACACTGATGGCCACTGTACACAGCAGCCTGAATGTGGCAGTGTTAAAAGCACTTTGAGTAGTCAGACTAGAAAAGCACAATGCAAGCTCAAGTCTATTTACAAAGTCTAGAGAGTTTTTCCTAAATTTGACAAATACTTCTTCTCTGAAGCACGTAAAACTGCAACTACAGTATTCGTCATTAATCAGTTATCAATGAAATCACCCTTGATTTGATTATTTGGCATGTGTTGATAAGTGTTTGTCAAAACTTAATTCTCCATAGTAAGATGTCTTATTATAACCTTGCAAAGCTAATGGTTAGGCCAGATCCATGTCTGTCATCGGGCAGATCCATCTTGCAAAGCTCCAGTCTGGAGTGACTGGATCTGGTCTGACAACAAACAGACTGAAGCCAGTAAAGAATGGCTGCTGGTGGAGCGATTTACTCGGATGCACTTCTCCCAACTGACTTCAGCATCGTTTCACCAACCTGCTCCACTAACAGTTAACAACAATAGAGGCTACTGTGTTGGGTTCACTCTCTGGAGCTGTGCATGCCTTCTACATCGTAGCCTATATTTTGTTGCTCCAGTTGGCTTGTAAAGACTGAGAGGGACAGAATGTTATTCCAATCACCGTCTGGAAGAGTTCTGCCCTTTCATAATGCAGACTGTGGACAATCGCCTAGATGAAGGTAAGACATATCCAGAGTTGGAAAGTAACTCATCACATTTGATCCCAAATCAGCTGCTGTTACATTTTACTTTAGTTTAAGTCGTAACTTATGAAATCCAGCCTGGTTGGAGATGTTGTTATTGCACATTGAAGGAAAGATCATATTTCACAATGAAAGCTGCTTGTGTATCAAAATGAGCAACTAAGTACTCAGTACTCTGAGTAACCCTTAAATAACTTACTGTTAACTTTTACTTCTACTTAAGTCAGTTTTAACCAAAGTAACTGTACTTTTACTTGAGTACAATAGTCTGGTCCACCTCTGGTGTGGGGTTGCAGACGCGCCCGATTAGTCGCCAGCCAAACTGCATGACCATCACTGTCTGTCTTTGTAGCCACAATGATTAATCAGATATTAATTAAAGAAGTAGGGTACTGTACATCGTATAGATGAAATCAGCAGAGAAAAGAAGACATGACCACTTACTTTATCAAATACCCATAAAAAAAATAACCAAATTATAAATGTTTGGCATTTTAAGGCATTGGATAAGTGTGTGGGCTTGTCCTTTTCATAATCTGATAGTTATCAGATATTTGTTCATTGGCAGACAACTGTACGCCTTTGTTTGATGTTGTGACTTGTTTGCATGAGTATTTCTGTTATTTTTTTAGTTACTTTAAATGCTCTCTCATTCCTTTGCTTGTAAAGCATGTAGCCATTTTGACAATGCATTTCTCCAAGAATCCTAAAGGCCCACTGATGATTGGACAGGGTTCACCCTAGATTTTCATTATTAAACTCCAGTTTAAGGTCATTTAAGATCATTTCAAGGCCACTAGATATGAAATTCAAGGCCAATATTATTAATATGAATATCAATATTTAAGGTAGGTAAAACCAAATGAGAGGACAATGAATGCTATGCTGAATTTTCTAATCTTTGGTAGGATTAGATCAATACCTATGGAATTCACAGAAATTGGATTGTGACACACCTCTTACCATTTTGTTTCTTTTTAACACCACACTGGATTTGAAACAAAATCATCAATCTGGTGGCTGAACTGTGGATTTTGAGCTTTACTTTGAAGAATGAAATGTAATAATACATTTTCCATTTAGGAATTACAGCCATTTGATTCAGAGTACCTTATAACAGATATGGGAATCACACAACCACAGGAGACACCCCGTAGCTCTTCTTCTTAACCATCCAGGCCAAATACGTTTCAGAGAGACCTTCTTTGCATTGAGAGATATCGTGCTAAATAAAAAATTTCAGTCTACAAATTCCCCCCAAAAAAGACATTGACAGCCAAAATGCCAGGATGGAAAGTATGCCAATTACCAATAAAAAATAAATAAAAATGATTGCATGTCAAGATGTGTTGCCTAAAGGGCTTTCATAAATTTGCTGTGCTACTCTACTGAGGGTTGTTTATGTGAAGCAGCAGCACATGGCTAATTTACATAAAGACAGAGGGAGCTGTAGCAGAGTCAGGTAGGCTGGGTTTGAGTCTAGCTAGCATAAAGTTCCAGTGGACCTTGAGGACTGGGAAAATCTACCTGACCAAGTCTCAGATGAAGTAGAACTGTTTTCAGCACATAATCAAGTCAGGCAGGACGATATGGATGTTTTTGGATTAGTTGCAAAGGCACCATCTCAATTACCTGAGGCTAGTTTTGTAGCTAATACAGCTAGCATCAGCTGTAAACATAACTTCAACTGCAGGGAAGAAAGCTAGACCAGAGGAGGATTCCTTTAAGCTATCCACAGTGGACGCTTTCTCGTTACAGCTTACTGCTACAGATAAACCAGGATAGGTTGATTTTATACATTACTAATCTAACAACGGCTACGTTTGAGCTAATCAGCTAATGAGGACTAACATCAACACGGGTAAGTCTCAAAGTTCATTTTATATGCTGAGGGTTTTTTTTTATAAATAATGTGTAACATTAGCAGACTGTTGGATACTGATCTGTTGTTGGTGTTTTTTGTGGTGAAAGTTATCTGAGTTTTGCAAGCTGCAGTAGTATGGTAGTGACGAATATGCTAATAGGCTAACTGAAAGCTAAAGTGAAGCTAAGTACTGCTGTTTGTTAAACGCAGCGTATATGGTCTCACTGACTGTATGTGTTAGTAAGAACGAGCAGGTCAAACTTTTCAGTATGTTAATTAGAAAATTTCACATACATATTAATGAAATAATGACTTTGCTCCGTCATTTTCAAGGTGCAGTCATGTGTAATCTGTGTGAACTAGCAGGCTTAAGGTGGATAAGGGTAACTATAACTCGGTTTTCCACTGTTTCAGACATTGTTTCTACAGTTTCGGACATTAAGATCTGCCCCCAGACTCACTGTGGCGCAGACATAATGTATAATGCTTTGTGTTTTACTTTACACCGGATATTAGTCAATATGTGTCATATGGTTGGCAAAAGCCCAGTCCCTTTGTTCTTTGGTTTAATTAGCATATTAATCAGCATTTTAATGAGACACTTAAGACTTTTGTATGCTCTGAGATCACTGCCTGTGTATGAAGAAACACCTCTTTCAGTCAGTTCTTTTTATGTTTCTATGTTTTTGAGCTCCCTTGAAGTAAATAACTTCATTTGACAGAGTAACTGACATTTGTGTTGAGTAGGCTGAAGCAAAGTAGCTATTGGCTGTCCTAAAAGTCGCCAGAATTCGCTAAATGACGTCATCACCTAATTTTCGTAATTGTCTGTATGCATTTAATTGTAATGGACACTGTAGAAGTGAGGGAAAACATCATGAGAAAAAAAAAAGAGAGTAGAAAGACCCTAAAGTAGGTAGAACTACAAATGAACTTGCTTCTGTTGAATCTTGTTTTTATCGCTAACTTCACAATTCCAACATTTCTCCTTGGGCTTTTTATCCATAACATTTATAATATGTTTTTTTTTTTTTGTATACAGTCTTCATTAACAATCTAAATGCACCAAAAACAGGCAATAGAAAAAACTGTGAAGGCGCCTTTATAGCGCGGTTGATGTGCAGTCCGGACATGGAGGTGTGAGCATCTCCTGCTCCGACTGCAGCTGAGAGGGACTGCTGCTCGAGGAGTGGGCTGCCTGTGAGTGCTTTGGGATGGGGAGAGGCCCACAACAGCATCCGCTTCTCACTGAGAGAAGCAAAAGCGATACATGCTTTCAAGTCAGAGTCTCCAGAAGTCTCTAATAACACCAGAAAAAGTCGCTAGATTTGTCACTAGTCGCTTTTTTTGAAAAAGAGTCGCCAGAGGGGTCTGAAAACTCACTAAATATGGCGACAAAGTCGCTAAGTTGGCAACACTGCTAGCAATAGCCTAATGTAAACACCACTTAACATAGCTACTTCCGCCGTCCGCTGGAGGGAGTGATGTCATAGTGACATGTGTGCAAAAGGTCTATGTTCTCTGTCCTGCAAAAGGTAACCTTGCAGATCCTTGCAAAGCTGAGTTTACCAGTCACACCCAGGCCATATCACTGCCAGACCTGTTAAACCAAGAAACCACTTAAATAGAAAAGTCTGTATAGCATTGTACAGTGACTCTTTTTTGCCTTTTTTACCTCCTGGTCTTGTAGTTATTTTTGTCTCATTGCTGAAGAAGAGCTTCGTTAGCCCCTGTAACCACAGAGACAGGATCGTGCTGTTGCTTGTCCACAGTGAAGGTTTCTATAAAGCTCACCCTGCTCTGGAGTCAGGCTCAGCTGATCTATGTTGCTATGAGCTACAGTTAAACAGGCTGTGTGGGAATGTGTGTACCACTGTGGCAGCACTTAACCACTCCTCCCATTGTAGCGGCAGAGTGAGTAAGATGTCAATGGAAAGTGTGAGTCATTAGACCTACAACTCACAACAATAATATTTAGCATGAGCCAGGAACTGTGTGCAGTCTGCAGAGGTAGATCAGTGATTAGTGGCTTTCTACGCAGACTGGGAGTGGCTCAGACAAAACTGCTGGCCTGACATCATTAATCCGTCCCCGCCCACTCACTCTCCACGCCACACTGCTAAAGGGAGGAACCGGCTGAAAGACGAGCGGCTAATTTAGTCCAGGGTGAGGAGCAGAACCAGAGCGAGCCAGATCAGCCACAGTGAAACCTTCACCCTTTCCCTCGCCGTATGGGTGTGTCGTCTGGTAATTCCCTACAGAGAAAAATAGGAGTGTGCTTTCTCATACTACTACTACTAGTGCATTTTTCCAAGTCACTACCCACATTCTTTATAGTTATATAATGAGAAAAGTAAAAAAATACAAGAGAAAAACATGAAACTGTAGTCTCAGTATAAAAATATTCACTATTTTATAAGCAAATTGGCTGAAATATTCAGCTATGTGTCACTGGTGATCAAAGATCAGATGAGCCCTGTTCTATTTTTACAGAAAATTGGTGGTTGAGCAGTATTTTTGGAATCAGATGAGAAGTCTGGATTAGGAGCTTTATGACAGGACTCTGGAGAAAGCTCCTCAACATTACGTAAAACCATAATTTGTGCTTTTTAACACTAATGTGTGTGTCATTGGAGGAAAATAGTGCTTTAGGAGCTTAAGGAGAGCACGTTAGTCAAAAACTTTTAATAGTGTTTACATCATTATAATTAAAGCTGTGAATCCTTCAAAATAGTAATAAGAGCAGGATAACGATGAGAATATATGACGAGTGGGTTACTACACAAAAACAGGGGGCATCAATCTGACATTTTTTGATCGGTTTATCAACCTGTTAAAGGAGCTTTCATTTAAAAACACCAACTACAACATTGTGGGTTATACGCCTCCATTGAGCGGAAATGCCAGATGGTGAAAGTTCAGTGGTGAGTTATGAAGTAGGGCTATGTTGGTTTTTGTGGTAGTGTGTGAATCAGGGCTGGGCGATTAATCAAATTTTGGATTAAATCACAATATTACACACTGCAATTTTCAAATCGCACAAGTTGCAATATTTCTTTGACCTGAAATGTATGTCAAAATACCAGTTTGATAAATGTTTTTCAGCAGAGATGCAACACTACACATCATGCAAAAATTCCTGCTTTCCCTCTTTTGTACATTTTTGTCTGATTCAAAATGAGAAAGACATAAAAAAAATATTCCTGTGAATACAACGGTGACTCAGAATGATCACAATTAAATTGTTTAGTCTTTGTTTAATCTACCAAATAATTTGTTTATTATAAAATACAATGATTTACTTCTTGTATGTTTAGAAGATGAGGAACTTATAAGTAATCATACTTTTAATCACAGTCAAATAATCAGTTCATTCTTGAGTCAGAGTGGACATTTATAAAAATTTTGAAGAAAATCCTTCAAAGCACTCTTGTGATTTTAAGTTCCCAAGCAAGATAACAAGAGGCCAAAAACGTTGACCTTCTACCTTTGACCTCCAAAATCCAATCAGTTCAGCTTCAAATCAGAGTGGTCGTTTGTGCAAAGTTTGAAGAAATCCCTCAAAGTGTTCTTGAGCTGCGTTTGGGTAATTTCTTAAAAAAAAGTGATCAATTACACTTTTTTAGTTACTTTCTAAAAAAAAGTAATGAATGACTTCGTTACTTAGCTAAAAGTAACTAGTTACATTACTTTCGCATTACTCTTTCTTACCTGAGATCTTCTGTAACTTAACCCTTAGAGCTCACGCAGCACGGATCTGTGCCGTAGGCCCACCCCTTTGTAAAATGCTTGGTAACTTTTGAACTGTAAATTGTAGGCAGTAACTTGTTTTTTTCCTGTGAAAGCTCTGTGGTGTGCCTGTGTCAGTATGTTCTTCATGCATTCATAGCTCTTACAGAACATTTTCTAGTGAGCCTAGAACTTGGCTGACATCCCGGGAAGTCAAGAAGTGACACAGTTTAGAAAAACGTTAATAACTTTTGAATCACTCTTTTTTTCCCTCTGAAAGCTGACCATTTTGCCGTTCGTTTGCTCCCCTCTATGTGCATCTCTATATGTCTTTTTGTCCATTTTTAGTCCATTTTCGATCATGTACTTTGGCTTTCTTCGGTGGGTAGCGCCATATTTGTTGAGGGCAATGTTTACATGCAATGCATTGTGGGAGGGGCTGTCCTCCAATAGCAAGCTGTTGGATCTCTACTGCTTGAAGGAGTGGCACAAGTGAATCTAACTGCAAAAAAGTGCATGGACTTTTTTCTGTATATACAGTGCTTAACAAATTTATTAGACCATCTGTCATATTTGTCTCAAAGACCATCCAGCATCATGAAGGGCTTTAATGCCCTTTTTTTTAATTTTCAGTGAGCTCTCTACGTTTTACCATTTTGAACAGGAATGAGGAATTTCAAACTGAATTCACCTTTTTATACCCAAATTTGAGCTGACTCACTGGGCTTCTCTGAGAAGTCAGAAATGAATCAAGCATAACATTCAACCACTAAAACTCATTTTTCTGTTCAGGAATGCAAGTAAATAACTATAATTTTACATATTAATCAAGAAATATTAATGAGCTTTCCTATTTTTCAGTTTTTTTGTAAATCAATAAATTTGAAAATTCATGGATAACAATAATAATTATATGTTAGCATTAAATATATCATTTGGGTTAAAGAGCTTCTACATATTGGTGTATTAACCATTGCAGAAACATAAAAAATGATTCTGGTAAATACCAATGCTGTTAATTTAGGGCAGCTGTGGCATAAACCTTACTTTGGGTGGTGGGCAAAGAAAATGTTCAGTCACTATTGTTAACTGTGTGTTATCAATAAGAATCTTTGAGTTTCAAATTCCACTTAGTTTTTTCTTTTGTCTCTAGAGTCCTATAACTTTTTAAAATTTCAATTGAAATTACTATATTAGATATATTCTTAAAGCCCAGGTTGTCTTGATAAAAAGGATGTTTAGAGCTTGACTGTGCACCACAGTTTGATGTTTTACAAGCTTTTAAAGACAAAAAGTCCAGACGAGACATGGAGGTGAAAGAAATAGCTGTGAGCTTGAAGGGTTAATTGCCAATGGAAAATACAATGCTAAACCTTATCAGTGTAATATAATTATGGCACTATTTTATGCGGTAAAGGTGTAGGGATACGTGAGTGATGTCAACATAACATGTTGTTACACAATGGGACTTTGTGTAGATGTGCTCAATGAGAAGTTAGTCTGCATTCGAGTCCGTCTGCTGTGTATTATGTTCAGTCAAGTCGTGTTGATGAAGTTGACAAAAGACAGTTTCTGCCTCCTGATAATTCTACACAACACTACAATTAGCACAAACCTTTCTTCTAATGAGGGGAACATATACAAGATCGTTCATTTCTGCTTTTAATACAAAAAAGTGACGGCAAAGTTGTGAAAATCAGACGAAAACAGCACCTCAATAAAATATGTCAAGATGAAGGCCTCAGTAGGTAACGCTTCATCCACCATACAGTATGCTGCCAGCCTGCCACAAGCAGATTTATCTCAGCTTTTGTTGTTACCTGTGCTGATGAAAATCAAGCTTTGGCTGCTTGATAGGTGTTGACCTCATGCAGTTATCTTAATCCTCTTCTGGGCTCTGGAGTATTAAGGTACTAGCTTTGTGCCTTTGCTGGTATTTGCAGGTGTATGATGTGGTGTGGATTCTATGGCAGTTAAGAGTTATTTCTGGTCTGTGCACGGTTCAGCTTCCCCGTCATATTCTTGTCCTTTTGTGCAACAAATCCACAGTAGTGTTCATATCTCCTCGCATCTTAACATCTCCTCATGTGAACCGCTTTGCTGTCTCCTCCCTCCTCCACAGACTCGAGCTGATGTGTTAGTCCCCTGGATCAGTGGCTGTTGTATTAGCATGCTTCAACAAGTGCACTTGATTTGTTTATTCCGTGCTCCCATTTCACACATAGATGATTTGCAGTAACACCAGTATTAAGATTATTAATTTATAGTAAAAATAATCTGATTACTAGGTTAGCAGCTGTAACGCGTTACACCACTGAATCACAAACGTGATTACAGTAACGCACTACTTCATACCATGTTTCACCCACCAAAGAGCCTGACCTTCTACCTTTAACCTCCAAAATGGAATCAGTTCAGCCTTAAGTCGAAGTGGACATTTTTGCAAAGTTTAGAGAAAATCCCTCAAAGCATTCTCGACACATTCTGTTCTCGTGCAAGGTTTAACAAGACAGTTCATCTTTAAGTCAGAGTGGGGTGATCTCTCAGTGTTCATGAGATATTATGTTCTCAAGATAGCAAGGACAATCCAAGCATCCCAGTGACCTTAACCTTTGACATCTAAAGACTTCTCAGTTGATCCTAAAGTCACAGTGGGCATTGTTGCAAAATTTCTAGAAAATCCCTCAAAGATTTCATGAAAAATTTGGGTTCCCCAGCAAGGAATATTCACAAGGCCAAGTGCCATTTACCTTCGACCTTTGACCTCCAAAATCTAAATGAAGAACCCTTGAGTCAGAACTGACATTTATGTCAAGTTTGAAGAAAATCCCTCAAAGAGATCTTGAGAAATCATTACGCGGTAAGCGCTTCTCTTTGCTGGCAGGTTGCATAAAAACACTGCTGTTGGTTGATTGTCTCAAAAAAGGGATAAAAAGCAAACTGTACAAGTGAGCTATCTTCAAATTTTACATAATAACTAATTTACATGGATATCAACAAAGGAATATAAGGAAAAAAAACAAACACACAACAAGAAAACAAACCTACCAGAGAAAGAAGTGCAACAGCAGCAGAAGGAAAATGAGAAGATCATCCTTCACGAATCGCCTGTTTGGGGGTTAATAGAACTCACATGGATGACTGTCAGCTGTAGCACTGATTCAGCTGCTTTTTTTTCACAAGAAAAGAACCATAATAATTATCCACCAAACACGACAGACTATTCCTTATTATCTCACAGTGATCCTGGAAATACGAATCTCATGACCACAAGTAAGAAGCAAAAGGCAGAGTAGGCAGGATAAACATAATAGAAACATTTGAATTATCCACTGCAAAATCATAAAAAACACATCTGCTGGGTGACGCTGAAGCTAAGTATTTAAACTGAACACTTCAAATTGAGTAATCTTTCAGTATTCTGCCCGTAAATCAGTCCTGCATTAAAGTTGACACTCAAGTTGGTGGTGTTGACTCAGAAAATGAATCATGAAACCTGCAGAGAGCCCAGATCATCTGAGCAGCTGTCCCAACAAGCCGGGGGCCGGGGCCGGGGCCAGATCAGGCCCTGTTTTCACCGAGGAAGGGGGGGGCGAGGAGAGATCCGAAAATTTTCCACAGAAAGCTTTTTTAAACGGTCACTTTCAAATCCAATCCATGCAGAGAAAACAAGGAGCAAAAGCAGGGCTGTTATTATGAAATGACTGGCATGGTGGGTAAGCTCTCCAGCCATTTCCTCCCATTCATACACTGAAAGGTCTTGACTTTCTCTTAAGTGATATCTTGGCTCCAACATATGAAATGCTTCACACTGATGGAGAAATGGGAAGCTGCGTTTGACCTGAAAAAGGAAATCACCGTAGGAAGTGAGATAAAATTCAAGAATGAAGGATCAAGCTTCAACAAAACACTTTTCCACTCGTCTTGCTCTTTGATTTATGGATTTGTGCTCTTTTTGTCTTTGACTCGGTTAAACATCCTTAAAGGCAACCTGCCAGTTTATCAGGAGGATCTGTTTTTAAAGTTTAAAGGTCTCACATCCCTTATTTTGGTTTGATTTAAGTTTACCTGTTCAGCAGAGGCCATGTCTGCCAAACACTTGAGCTCTATGTTAAACTATAATGTGCTCAAACTGCAAGAAAAGCAGTATGGATAACATTTTCAGCCCAGAAGCTTCATTTTAATTACATTTTTCTGTGAGATGAAAGAAAAAGTTGTTTTGAAGGTATAAATTTTGGTTGTCGTGGAAACTGTGTGTGATTTTAGCTTGCTGCTCTCATACGTGGGTGGTCCAAACATGTGAGTCAGCGAAACAGACCACTCGGATTGCATCACGATATGAGAGGGATCGTGAACTGAAGAGAGGCCATATGGTCCAGCCTTCTTTCTGCCGGTCCAGTCCTCAAACTGGGTCGTCTGGTTCATTTTTTCTCCAGATTACAGAAAAAACAGTGAGTCAGATTAATCAAGGACAGAATTATGCAATAAGAAATAACAACAGGTGTGTATTACAGCCACACAAATCTGTGGGCATGTTTGAGTATGCTGCATCAGTGCTCTCTAATGATTAAACCGCTCCTGAGCAGGTGGATCCCAGTTAAAGCATCTGCTTTGACCAGTTAAAGCTGCTTCAGTCAGGAGGGGACCGTGAGGAGAGTTTCCTCTCTGACTGTGAGACTGGTTTGAGCTCAGCAGGCTGCAGGTCAACAGCAGGGATCTTTTTCACACAGCAAAACAGAATTTTTCACACAGTGTCCATCAAGCAAGCTTCAATGTGGAAAACAATGCCTCTGGTCTGTGTTTCTTCTCTTTTTCATTCAATAATAGTTTTAAGATACAGCAGCAGAGTCACAAATTTGATGATTTTGGCCCCAGGCCTGCCCACAGGATTGGCTTGGCCACTGAAAAACCCAATTCCCTCATTTTGGAGCCTCGGCTCCAAAATGAGGGTCTGGGTCTGATGGGTCTGGGTCTGATGTTTTAATGCCATTTTACCACTTTTTCCACCCATGCAAGCCACAAGCAACATTTTTTCACCAAATTTGTTGCCGATTTAACACAATTTTGCCATTTTAACACATTTTCCACAATTTTTTTTCTCCTTTGTTGCCACTTTTAACATATTTTTGACACCTATTGTTGCTTTAAACCAATTTCTGCCAGATTTTGCCACAGTTAACACATTTCTGGAAGGTTTTTGCAACTCGACCCATTTTTGCTACATTTTTTGCAACTCTTTGCCTCTTTTGCCACATTTTTTGCCCCTTTTGACTCTTTTTTGCCACATTTTCTGTCACTCCTGGCCCATTTTGCTCAGTTTTTTGCCACTTTTAACCTGTTTCTGCAACTTTTTCTGCAATTTTTGACTCCTTTACTGCCACTTTTTTGCCACTCTTTTAGCCTACCTATGTAGCTCATGTAGCTAACGTAGTCTATTAGCTTAAGCTATGTTAACTTAAAAGTAATGTTACCTGTGCAGTTAGTGTAGCTAATGTAGCTTTATTAGCTTTAGATTTAGTTATGTTAGTTACATTGCTATGCTACCTGTATGGCTTGTAGCTTATTTAGCTTTGTTAGCTTTATATTAAGCTGTTAGTTACATAGCTATGTTACCTATATAGCTTGTATGGCTTACATAGCTAATGTAATTTGTTAACTTTAGCCTTAGCTATGTTAGTTACAAAGTAATGTTGCCTACATAGCTAGTGTAGCTAACATAGCTAATGTAGCTTTAGATCTAGTTATGTTAGTTACATAGCTATGCTACCCATATAGCTTGTATGGCTTACGTAGCTTTGTTAGCTTTATATTTAGTTATGTTAGTCACATAGCTATGTTACCTACATAGCTTGAAAAGCTTACGTAGCTAATGTGGTTTGTTAACTTTAGCCTTAGCTATGTTAGTTACAAAGTAATGTTACCTGCATAGCTAGTGTAGCCAACGTAGCTTTATTAGCTTTAGATTTAGTTACATAGTAGTTACATGGCTATGGTTCCCCCGTGGCTTGTACAGTTAACATAGCTTCGTTAGCTTTGGATTTACCTATGTAGCTTGTGTAACTAATGTAGCTTTGTCAGCTGTAGCCTCAGCTACCTTAGCTGTAATTTAGTGTTTTCATGGAGGTCAAGCTTTTTTCCTGTTAGAAGTCTATTTGGCCTTATTGAATGTTTTGTAAGTGGTTTTGAAGGTCAGGTTTTTGACTTTAACTTTTGGTATCCTACCCCATACCTTAACTCTTATCCTTACACTAACCAGAAGTTTAATCAGATTTCAATTCGAAAGGTTTAGCGTGTATTTCCATTCTGACAGAGGCGGCGTCTCACCGTAGTGTTCTGTAAGGGGGGGCATGTAAGATCTGCAGTCTGCAGCCACACTGTCTTGATGTCTTCGGTCTGTAGGAGCGAGCCAGAGTACATCTGAGAACTGACACACGGACAGGGAGAACATGCCGATTTCACACAAAAAGGCCCTTTCTGAGAGGGTTTCAAACTAAACGGTGTCATCCAAACTGTGATGTTTGGGACAAATACACCCTTACACTCATTACACCCTTAATGATTACAAAAGGCAGACAACAACACAACTCCTGCCACACTTAGCGTTTATGCTGTTCAATTTCCATGTCAAAGCCTGACATAGAGATTGTGGAGCATGCTCTGAAAACCTATCCAGCCTGGTATCATTTAAGTGGATATACATGAAAGAGAATACATAAGGTTGTATCTGATTTGTCCTGATTTGTTTCTCCGTGTACTTGCAAGATTAAAAAATTTAAATTATAAAAGAGGTAAAGACTTTAATCTGGAAACACAAATCAAACCAGCAGGCACAGAGAATACATCAAAAAACCTGTAACATCTGCAGTGCATCTATGACTCACTGTAACAATCTTTAATTTATTTTCACTTTATTTCAATCTTGCAGAGCCTTTAATTTTTTTTTTTTTTTTTTTTTTGCCAAGCCACAATTTAAAATAAGGAACCCAAAGAGTAAGAAAGGCTTTTAAGTGGCTTTAAATCTTGCCACAATCACTGGACTTTATTTTTCACTTTCTGTCAGATTTAGGAGACTTTGTTCCAATCATAGAAAGTCAAGTCATTAAGGAACAGAGTGAAGGCAACTCAACTTTCCTGCAGATGGTGAGAGGTTGGACCTCTTATGGCCCCAGGGAGTCAAACAGACAGATGATGTCTTCCACCTGCTCCCTGGCTCGGGCACCCATGGGAGCAGGACTAAATCACACCTTGCATGCAGCGTTCTGGCCCCACGAGATGCCAGGCTATAGGAGACCTTGTCCAGACTTGCCAGCTGATAGTCAGAGTGAGTCCCAGCGTACAGGTCAGGCCTGTTTTCTTTTGTCTAGCCTGGAGCTGTGTGGGATAATTAGTGAACTCTGAAGGATCACTATAACATTAGATTAACTGTAACACCTGAGCCTTTTATCACACTGCGTGTGTGAGAGCCAGGTTACATGTGAAACTGCGCTGACATCAGTTTACATTCTCTGCTTTTTGTTTTTTGTCATTTAGATAACATGAATGTTTATTTAACATTGTATGCAACCAGAGGAGATACATAGATAAAGAGCCATTAAGATACTACAGTTAAAATATGTCAGAAGGAGTTTGACTTGATAAAATCCATAAATACCCAAACTGAAACCTTAGCTTCAGAACACACAATCTAGAATCATAAGGCCTTTCATAATTAATTTTTAAAACAATACTATAACAAACTTCTGTCACACTTAGGCCTTTGTACATTTGTATAGATTCAGCACAATATTCTGTCATTTGATTCTGCATTACAGCGTTGTGGAAGCATGAGAGAGCACAGCATTGGAGCTCCCAGGGATTTTTTTAATAATTCTCTCTTTTAAATCATCCAGCCATCACCCAGTCTATTCTCTGCACTGCCAGCACAGTCTGGTTTGGATCTGCCACCAAACAGGACAGGAACAGACAGCAATGGACAATCAGGTCTGCAAAGGTAACTATCAAGACCTACCGTCCTTCCATCCATAACTTGTACTGGTCCAGGGTCAGGAAATGGGCAGGTAACATCACTGCACTGCACAAATTGAGCACAAACTTTTTGACTCCTCCCCTCTGGTAGCCATTACAGGGCACTGCACACCAAAATAACCCAACACAGAAACGGTTTCCTCCCCCAGGCTGTCACTCTGAAGACCGCTCAACAGTCACAGAGTTACTCCAATTACCACTAAACGGTCACAGAGTTATTCTGATGACAGCTAAACAGTTACAGAGTTACTCTGATGACCACTCAACAGTCACAGAGCCACTCTGATGACCACTCAGCAGTCACAGAGCCACTCTGATGACCACTCAACAGTCACAGAGTTACTCTGATGACCACTCAACAGTCACAGAGCCACTCTGATGACCACTCAACAGTCACAGAGTTACTCTGATGACCACTCAACAGTCACAGAGCCACTCTGATGACCACTCAACAGTCACAGAGTTACTCTGATGACCACTCAACAGTCAGAGAGTTACTCTGATGCCCACTCAACAGTCAGAGAGTTACTCTAATGACCACTAAACAGTCACAGAGTTACTGTGATGATCATCTCAATGCTGTCAATGTGGTTAAATGTCTCACCTCAT
Source organism: Cheilinus undulatus (assembly GCF_018320785.1). Lineage (NCBI taxonomy): Eukaryota > Metazoa > Chordata > Actinopteri > Labriformes > Labridae > Cheilinus > Cheilinus undulatus. The sequence continues at coordinate 42,806,276 of NC_054866.1, read as the reverse complement.
ATGCATGACTGCACTGATTATTAATGTATAGGACGGATCTTCACCCAGCTTCTGCTACAGTGTGCCTACAGTGTGGCTGTGTTAAACCTGGCCTGTGGGCATCAGCTGGGAAAACAAGCGAGGACTGATAACAGATCAGGCCACATTCCATCCCTGGCTGCTCTGAGGGACAAAGCAGACCACCATTTTTTTTACACAGGATAACAGCAGTGAGCGTGAGAGTGAGAGTGAGGCCACCAGAGGAGCACGGTTGGCGGTGTTTCATAGAACAGCTCTGCTTTGATATGTATCTCATGTCAGGAGCAGGCTGTGGATGGCCGTGTGAATATCTCTGTGAGAGAGCAAAACAAAAACATACATCTCACCGGCTTCATTCAGTGTCAGTTTTAGGCTGGTCTGGTTTTGATAATATGAGGAATGGTCTAAAAGGTAAAAGGCCCAGGTGTTGACAGGCCGTCCGACACGCTGAGCAGTCTCTCTGGGTCCATGCTGTGCAGGCCTGGCCGGGCCCGGCTGGACTGCTCAGTGCAGGCGGCCCGGCAGGCTGTGTTGTCTCAGCCTTCAGGAAGGATGATAGATGGAGCTGGAAACGCTCCCAGAGAGAGCTGAGCACATGTGTGGCAAGACGTGGCAGGTGGTGAGCGCTGACTTGACAGCAATTAAATGTACAAATCTTTGATTAAACTCATGGGACGACCGTCATTAGCAACACTGAAACGAGTCCCACAACACTCATACACATTTGTATGCATACAACACTAACACAGCTATGTGAGTGGGTCTCACAGTCAGTATACATGCAGTTAGAAAAAGTTAAATTAACTTGTTAGTCCACATTTAAACATCAAAATTTTTGGAGTCATTGAAGCACTTTTATATAACACAACTTGCATGTACGTACTCAACCAGACCCAAACTAGGACAGTCCTGTGCAAGAAATTCACGGTCCTTTAAGTTGTACTAAAACTACTTGATCAATTGTTGATCTAGTGCAAGAAATACCCAAACAATTTCTAATACAGCATCACAACAGAGTTCAGAGACAACCAGAGCAATCAGGAAAACACAAATGCTGTTCTAAAACAAATGTGTGCCGAATTATTAAAGTGAAACCAAAAGTGAGTTTTATTGTCCTCTATTAGGTTATAAATGTTGTGAAATCAAAGCAGAGACAGCTCAACAGGTCAGTTTTAATCTATGAATTTGTAGTAAATTCAAGTGGGCGTTATTATTTTTCTAACTTTAAGTCTTTACTTTGGTGTTGTTTGGAGAATGTGCTTGTAATCTGGACTTGTTTAAAACCTGTTTGATTGCTTTTGTCACTGCCCCACATACACTGTTGTAAAACCTTTGGTTATCTACCCACACAACCTACACCTCAGTGAATGACCCGGTGATATAATTAGGTCATATTTGATGAGACTGATGGCTGAGACAACAGAAATAAAGCAGCACTCAGGTTGCTGTCTGCCCAGGCAGGGTTAAAATGTCTTATATGCACACTGCTCGCCACAGGCATTAAATCATGCTTTACCATTCATCCTGAATGCATGCCATCTTGGCACGTCACAGAGTACTCTGTGTATGTGCTCTCCATAGTTGTGAAACATATGCATTAGTTCATATAAGGTCTCTGCCACAAGTGCAGGTCTTAGAACGCGGCTCTAATCCAGTTTCAACATGACATCGGCAGCTCTGTGCCAGATTCCTGTTTTTAAGAGATTTAAGTGATTCCATTTAAAGTAAAAGTGCAGATTCTTTTTCTCTGATTAAAAGTCGACTGGTTTAGCTGTCCTGAAACGCCACACAGAGTCCTTTCAGGTTATTTATTTAAAAAACAGCAGGCCTTCATGGAGCCCTCATTGATCAAAAAATTCTGACTTTTTCTTTGAATCCTCAAAGTTAGTTTTAAGACGTGTGTTTATGTCAAATTCTCCTTTATTTGAAACCTAACAGATGAAGGCACATTTTCAAGATCTTTACACTGTTAACCCCACTTAGTGAACTCTGTTGATATTTACTTGAAGTTCATGTTAATGTTGGTATAAAAAAAACACATCACCTTTTTTAATGTTAATACGTCAAAGTTCTTTAGAGGCCACGATGACTTAAAAATGTTGAAATCACACCTGTCTGTATTGAAAATCTATAAATAACAGGCAAGTCAGTTTTAGTAAATTTGCAGCATGTAAAAGCAACATTTTCATGTATCACACTCTTTTACTCTAGCATCACTTCAGTGGAATGTTACCTAAAGTAGGTTAGGCAGAATTTCACAATAAAAGCGCTCAGGTTAGAGATACAGTCGCTAGAAAAAGTATGTGAACCCTTTGAGATTTCTTGGATTTCTGCATAAATTGGTCATCAAATTTGCTCCAATCTTCATCTAATTCACAACAATAGACAAACACAGTCTGCTTAAACTAAAACTGCACAAAAAAAATGATATGTTTTCATGTTTTTATTGAACAAAACATGTAAACATTCACAGTGCAGGGTGGAAAAAGTATGTGAACCCCTAGGCTAACAACTTCTCCAAGAGCAAATTGGAGCCAGGAGTCAGCCAACCTGGAGTCCAATCAATGTGATGAGATTGGATGTGTTGGTTAAAGCTGCCCTGCCCTATAAAAAACACACACCAGTTTTGAGTTTGCTCTTCTCAAGAAGCATTGCCTGATGTGAACCATGCCTGGCACAAAAGAGCTTTCAGAAGACCTACGATCAAAAATTGTTAACTTGCATGGAGGTGGAAAGGATTACAAAAGTATCTCTAAAAGCCTTGATGTTCATGTGTCCACAGTAAGACAGACTGTCTACAAATGGAGAAGGTTCAGCACTGTTGCTACCCCCCCTAGGCGTGGTTGTCCTGTAAAGATGGCTGCAAGAACACAGCACAGAATGCTGAATGAAGTGAAGAAGAATCCTAGAGTGTCAGCTAAAGACTTACAGAAGTCTCCAGGCACATGCTAACATTTGTGTTGACAAATCTGCAATAAGTAAAACATTAAACAAGAATGGCATTCATGGGAGGACACCACAGAGGAAGCCACTGCTGTCCAAAAAACACATTGCTGCACATTTGAAGTTTACAAAAGAGCACCTGGATGTTCCACAGCATTACTGGCAAAATATTCTGTCCATAGATGAAACCAAAATTGAGTAGTTTGGAAGGAACACACAACGCTATGTGTGGAGAAAAAAAGGCACAGCACACCAACATCAAAACCTCATCCCAACTGTGAAATATGGTGGGGCCATCATGGTTTGGGGCTGCTTTGCTGCCTCAGGGCCTGGACGGATTGCTGTCATTGATGGAAAAATGAATTCCCAAGTTTATCGAGACATTTTACAGGAAAACTTAAGACCATCTGTCCACCAACTAAAGCTCAACAGAGGATTGGTGATGCAACAGGACAACAACCCAAAGCATAGAAGTACATCAACAACAGAATGGCTTCAACAGAAGAAAATACGCCTTCTGGAGTGGCCCAGTCAGAGTCCTGACCTCAACTCGATTGAGATGCTGTGGCATGACCTCAAGAGAGTGATGCACACCAGACGTCCGAATAATATTGCTGAACTGAAACAGTTTTGTAAAGAGGAATGGTCCAAAATTCCTCCTGACCGTTGTGCAGGTCTGATCTGCAACTACAGGAAACATTTAGTTGAGGTTATTGCTGCCAAAGGAGGGTCAACCAGTCATTAGCCTAGGGGTTCACATACTTTTTCCACCCTGCACTGTGAATGTTTACATGTTTTGTTCAATAAAAACATGAAAACATATCATTTTTGTGCAGTATTAGTTTAAGCAGACTGTGTTTGTCTACTGAAGGAATGATAATTTTTTTATGTTATTCTCACTTTGATTAAGAAAATCATATATACACAAACAGAAAAAGTAGGATTTTAGTAAACTATTCTCAAAAAAGAGACTTGTATGTATGCATAATGTGTAGAGCATAAAATCTTTGCTGCAAAAAAATTGTATCAAATTGGTATTTTGATATTTCAGGATAGAAAATATTGCACTGTCTGCAATTTAATCTAATTAGCGATTAATTTCCCAGCCCTAGTCAGGGCACCTTATCCTGGCTCTGCTTCCCCCACCCTCTTACTAAGCCTGGGTCTGTTGAAGGTGGCAACGCTGTTTGGGCTTTGATGACTGTGTTGCAGGGTAAGAAAGAGAATGTCTCTGTGTTGGCATAGTGGGCGGTGAGAGCTAGCATGGAGGGGGGTGGCTCTGGGACACTTAAGATCACTGTTTAGCCCTCTGGGGGTGTTGTGGGACTAGCTGATCGTAACACCAACAAAGGGGGGTGTTCCCACGTGACAACACCAGTGAAGTGTTGGCTTCTTGTTGCCCATCTGTTGGCTCAATTGACTTGCTGAGGCAAATAGTAAAGATTTAACTGGGTTTAGGGACTTATCCTTTCTGTTGAGCACAAGTATTTTGTGTTTGCTTCAAATAAGGTGCAGTGTGTAATATTATACATATATACAAATTGTTTGATTTGTCATTGATTAAATTCAAAGTGGTGTTCATATCTCCACGCTGTTAAAAATGTCCTCAATTTAGCTGCTCTGGTGTTTCCTTCTCCCTTCTCTATAGACTCGAGCTGATGTGTCTATCACCTGAATCAGCGAGTGTCAACATGCTCACCATGTTTGAGAGGCTGTTTGAGGATTTACAGTCAAGCAAGCAACAATGTCACTGTTTTACAGTAAAGGTATGTGGTCTCTAAGTTAGCCACAGTAATGCATTACACCACTGCAATATGTAATGTGATTACAGAAACGCATTACTTTGTACTACTTTACACCAAACGCTGTTTAAAAAATAGCCTTGATATAAGCTGTATTTTTGAATCAAATTAACCCTGAATGGTCATAGTCAGCTTCTTTTTGACTCTTTTTTTTTTTACTTCAAAAATAATAATCTTTGTTTTTGTATTTCTTATCATAAGCATTAACATCTGAGTCTGTTTCATAACCAGCAAGAAGCTCGCCACTGGAGCTTTAAGATCCAGAACAAAGTGTCTCACATAAGGTGGTGTCACCTTCACACAGACCTAACAAGTCCCCTCAGACTTGCTCTGCCTTCCTATGGGACTCAGTGGTAATTGCCATCCTCTCCCCTCCCCTCGCTCGCTAATGAGTGCTAGGTCATTCCCTAAACTCAGACTTCCCCAGGTTTGGACCCTCTGTATCCCACCGTCTACGTCCTATAATCCCAGGAAACACAGGAAAGCTTACAGGTGTTTTTCTATTCAAGAGAAAATTTGCATTCTGTATCTCAGTTTGAAAATTACCTTTGGAGAGAAGTTTATGGAATGACAGAAAATTACCACACTTTTTCTACAACCACATTAGAATGACATTAGATTTTCTGGTCACGAGAGCAGTTTTTCTCTTCTATTAACCCTGAAAGTCTCATTTTAGACATCTTCTTCTTCAGTCGTTAATGCACTGCTCTGTCTCTTTCATGGGAATCTGTCACCGTGGAGATGTATAGGTGCTCCCTTCCTCCATTAGCCAGGAGACACAGCTCTTCCCACAGGACCAAATTTATCCTCAGAATTACACCAGTCGCCTCTTCTTGATGAGATAATCAGAGACACAGAGCCTAATGTGACACCTTTACCTGATTATTAGCCTGAACCTGCTGCTGATTTAAAAGAAAATCACTGAGATACTGAGATCAAACCATGAAACAGCCTCATATCTGTAATGTTGCTCTGGTTATTTCAATGAATGGTGTCTAAATCTTAACATTCATTACACTGAACAAATCCTGCAGGATTCATCAGTAACTGAGGTCATTTAAAACAAAAAATAGATAGAGGTACTACACCACCAAAAGGTTGAATTAAGTCTTTAAAACCAATGTCCATGATTTTAAACTTACATTCATAAATGCCTAACTTAAATGTCAACATTTTAACCACCTTTTTTGGATCCCTTTGTCCCTGAAGGAGTGTTTTCCTGCAGGGTGCAGAGTGGATTTAATGTTTCTGCCATACACTTTATGGACAAAGGTATTCAGATAACCATGACACCAACAGGGACTTCAATAGCATTGTGTTCAAACACATGGACAATAATATGTCAGTGGCCCCCTTTTGCAGCTATAGCAGCTTCCACTCTTCTTGGAAGGCTTTTCACAAAATTTTGGAGTGTTTCTGTGGGAATTTGTGTCCATTCATTCTGTAGAGCATTTATGAGGTCAGGCACTGATGTTGGATAAGAAGACCTGACTCTGATTATCCATTGCAGTTCATCCCAAAGGTTCTCGATGGGGTTGAAGTCAAGGCTCTGTGTGGTCCAGGCAAGTTCTTCCACAGTGAACTCATCATACCATGTCTTTATAGTCCTTGGAATAGAAAAGGGCCTTCCCCGAACTGTTGCCACAATGTTGGAAGAATAGCATTGTCTAAACTGTCTTGGTACACTGAAGCACTAAGATTGGCCTTCACTGGAGATAAAAGGTCTATCCCAGACCCTGAAAAACAGCCTCATACCATTATCCTTCTTCCGCCAAACTGGCAGGTAACATTCTCCCAATATCCACCACACCCAGACTCACCCATCTGACTGCCAAACAGAGAAGCGGGATTTGCCACGCCACAGAACATGTGGGCTGCTCCACAGTCCAGTGTCATTTTGCTTTATACCACCCCATCTGACGTTTGGTGGTGGACTTGGTGATGTGAGGTTTGCTTGCAGCTGCTCGGCCATGGAGACCTATTCCATAAAGCTCCCACCACACAATCTTTACATAAATTCCAGTAGAAGATCAGAACTCTTCAGTTATGGAATCAGCAGAGCATTAGCAACCTTTTCCCACCATGTACCTTAGCAGTCATTGACTCATCTCTGTGATTATTATGTCGTCTTCCACTTTGTGGCTGAGTTGCTGTTGTTCTTAAATGCTTTCACTTTCTTATAATATCACTGACAGTTGACTGTGGAATATCCAGCAGAGATGAAATTTCACAAACTCTCTTATTGCAAAGGTGGCATTCATCACAGTACCACGCTTGAAGTCACTGAGCTCTTCAGAACAACCCATGTGTATCATGAATGAACCTGAATCCAGTAATGAACTGGTGTGGCCAAATACTTTTGTCCATATGGTATATATGGGTGGCAGGTTGCATCAGTGCAAAACCTTAAAGAAATAATCTCTCGCTCTTATTTTGGCTTGCCTTCTTCTTCGGTAGCGATTTCTTTGTCTCACATAAAGAACATCCTGATGGTCAGCTCACTGTCTCATTTGCTGCACAAACTGGACGCTTTCTTGTGAAACACAGATATTACATGAACACCAAGAAAACCAGAAATCCTTAGACAGCAAAAATTTGGTCTTGCTCTATTGTTTATGTGATGAAAAGCCAGTGGAAGGTGAGGGATTTCCAGTTCCTGTGCTGGAAAAAGGTCTACACGCACATCCAGACCTAGGCGGGCAGGTGCTGAGTTGAAAAGGACACTTAAAAAAAAAAACAAAACCAAAACCAAAACAAAACAAACAAACAAAAAAAGCATCTCACACACTGCAGGGCTCCAACAATATGGTTATTTATTGGACCAAAGTAGTGACGTTTCGAGCAGAGCAGTTCTGCCCGAAACGTCACTACTTTGGTGCAGTTCCTGTGCTGGCCAATAGGTGAGCTGTTTTCATTGTCTACTATGTCTTCTTTTCTTCTTCATCGCTGTTTGTTTGGGATAAAAGTGGCAAGAAAACGTGTAACTGCTTGACATTGTTCAGATGGTTTCATTTGTTTGACCAGTGTGAAAGCAAACCAAACCACATGAAAGTGCAACAATTTTAGCCCCCAATCAAACCAAGTCCCCCCAGACTATCATGTGTGAAAATGATCCAAATCTGTTTTAGTCTTACATTTGTCTTAAAAACATATCTGGTTCTATCCATCGATTCATCATCGATCTATACTGTTTGTCCCATTAGGGATGGTTTGGGGATTGCCAGGCTGTTACACAGCTGATATAAAAAGACAAACAACCAAGCCTTCTCAAATTCACACCTATGGTCAGTTTAGAGTCAACAACTGATCCCACAATGCACAGCATGGTGGTGCAGCAGTTTGCACTGTGGCTGGGTTTTTCTGTGAGGAGTTTCCATGTTCTCCACATGTATGCATGGGTTTCCTACAGTAACCCCAGCTTCCTCCTGTAGACCATAGACATATCTGGTTCCTCTGAGACTTTTAATCCAGTTCCTCACCAGCTAGTCTTTTATTTTGACATGCAACTATAGCTGGTTTATCATTATCATTAATACCAAAAGTCCTGAATTTCAGAACTGGTTAATGATCACTGGGTTTATGTTTCACATTATAGTACAGACTTAAACAAGAACTATTATAAGTAATTGTCGCTTTGACATTTATGATAAATTGATATTTGTGTCATTGTTGTCTACACTGCTAGCTAACATGCTGTTAAAGCAATCGCAGTCATCGCCTGCATGTGTGTGATAATAAGAGAAATGAGATATTCTTCTGATGATACATCACTGTCGCTATTGTCTTTAGATGACGCTTCGATGTTGCTCATACTACATCATCATAATGAGACAGCTCATGAGAGATAATCGATAGCATTTCCTGGGTCTTGTTTTATTTCCCTGTGTTTTCCTGCTCCTCCCCTCTTCTCAGAATACGCCGGCCAGTCTAATCACAGGAACAGACCCAGGCTGGAGGTGCATGCCTTTGCACATGGCAGCACAAATTAAAATGTCTCCTGCCGCCCGCTTCTCTAATTCCCTGGCACTATGCCCTGGCCTGTCCCACGAATTACAGGCAGACCTCTCCATATGGTGCAGCCAGCATGGGGCAGGCCAGTTTATTGACATGGGCTCCTCCCTGAACTCTCTAAGTCAATAAGTGAGTAGATCAGAACACACATTTGACCAATAACATAGTGTTAACTCCATTATATCATTAGGCGCAGTGAGGGACTTGGAGTAGAGGCAGGATCATTTATACTTTATTCAAAAGAGACTGACATTAAACAACACAACTCATTATACAGAGAGAGAACTGAGACTGCAGTCCATCTTTGAGCCCATGACTCACTGTTTAAGTTGTGGGCAGGGGTCTCTGGGTCATTCCCAGCTCAGTTTGAAATAAACACAAGATACTTGTTCCCTAATGAGAGGATAAGAGTTCAATGAAGAGACCTCTAACCCAACTGTGCCATTTTTGCCACAAGTCATCTGCGTTAACCCATGGGCAGAGAGAGCCAGGACATCATTTGTCAAGTAGGAACCTCCCCCCACCAGTGTTTCATGAAATTGGCCCCATGACAACTCAGGAGGGCCAACTCAGATACACGTTTTTATTTTGCATTTGGTATGCCTTTTAGGCATTTGGATACCAAGTGATTGCGCTCTAGTATGTGCATCCACACTATGCATTAACACTCTGTCTTCTTTGGTGACCTGATTTCATCTCTTATGCAAACAACAGCCCATGCATCATATCCACGGCTCTCTTGCCATGGCATTGAACCCTTCTGGCTATGTGCCGGGAAGCTTCGAGCAATAAGGATGAATGGTGTGAGCAGTCATGAGCTAAGAGGCCAGCAGTGCCTCTTTAACAGCTTTTCTCCCTTATATTGTCAAAGTATGCTTTTAATGCACACAGTGATGTACTATTTAGCAAATAAATCTTGTGGATGTAAATTTAAAATGTCTACTTAGGCCTTGTCCACATGGAGAAGAAAACGATATACACTATATTGCCAAAAGTATTCACTTACTCATCCAAATAATTGAAATCAGGTGTTCCAATCACCTCCATGACCACAGGTGTATAAAATCAAGCACCTAGGCATGCACACTATTTCTACAAACATTTGTGAAAGAATGGGTCGCTCTCAGGAGCTCAGTGAATTCCAGCGTGGTACTGTGATAGGATGCCAGTTGTGCGGCAAGTCCAGTCGGAAAATTTCCTCGCTCCTAAATATTCCACGGTCAACTGTCAGTGGTATTATGACAAAGTGGAAGCGATCGGGAATGACAACACCTCAGCCACCAAGTGGTAGGCCACGTAAAATGATGGAGCGGGGTCAGCGGATACTGAGGCACATAGTGCACAGAGGTCACCAACTTTCTGCAGAGTCAATCGCTACAGACCTCCAAACTTAATGTGGCCTTCAGATTAGCTCAGTAACAGTGCATAGAGAGCTTCATGGAATGGGTTTGCATGGCCGAGCAGTACTTGTTTGACGGCATTGTGCCAAGTGTAAAGTTTGGTGGAGGGGGGATTATTGTGTGGGGTTGTTTTTCAGGAGCTGGGCTTGGCCCCTTAATTCCAGTAAAAGGAACTCTGAATACTTCAGCATACCAAGAGATTTTGGACAATTCCATGCTCCCAACTTTGTGGGAACAGTTTGGGGATGGCCCCTTTCCTGTTCCAACATGACTGTGCACCAGTGCACAAAGCAAGGTCCATAAAGACATGGATGAGAGAGTTTGGTGTGGATGAACTTGACTGACCTGCACAGAGTCCTGACCTCAATCTGATAGAACACCTTTGGGATGAATTAGAGTGGAGACTGAGAGCCAGGCTTTTTTGTCCAACATCAGGTGTGACCTCACAAATGCACTTGTGGAAGAATGGTCAAATATTCCCATAAACACACTCCTAAACCTTGTGGAAAGCCTTCCCAGAAGAGTTGAAGCTGTTATAGTTGCAAAGGGTGGACCGACGTCATATTAAACCCTATGGGTTAAAAATGGGATGTCACTTAAGTTCATATGCGAGTCAAGGCAGGTGAGCAAATACTTTTGGTGATACAGTGTTTTCTGTTAACATGGGATTGTTTCAAGAAATGTCTGCATAATCACAGAATTACTGAAAACACTGTAGTATATAAGCCAAGCCTGTATGTGGCGCTGTAACGCTGCCATGGAAATGCACCAAAAGAGAGAAGAACATTACAGAAAAAAACTGCCCCAAACTTTCTGGTGTGTGCTGTTCTCAGTGGTGATAAAAGAGCATCAGATTTTGCTGTAAAAACCATAATAAGCTCAATAGCTTCTGCAGCATGAACTCAACCCTGTAACCTGCCATTGTTGTTTTGGTTTGACACTTGCATGCGGCTGAAGTGGGCTACGTACACACGGAGACGAAGCGGTAAGCGTTTACAGATTTGTTCACTCTGGGACCCGGTTTCAAAAATTAGCATTTAGGGCTTCCCAAAACGCCATTTCCATGTGAACGAAATGACAATACAACAAAAAACTTTTGCATATACTCTTGAATTCGTCTCCGTGTGGACGGGGTTTTAATTCAAGATGCCAATTAATGAGGGAGTCATGATGTAGTTAATTAGTGCTTCCCAAAGTGTGGGCTGGGCCCCCCTGGTGGACACTGCAGGGTTATTTACAACAACTTAGCTTAGTAAGATGGGGTGGGGTGGGGATTGGGGTGAAAAGGAGTTGTTAGAGAAGAATTGGACCCTTTCCAATGTGGCTCTTAGGCCTTTTAGTGTAGTTTAACAATAAGGACCCAGTCTGGACCAAAATACACTTGACCCTAAAGTCCAGTTTCATTTAGTTTGTGTAAACACTAGCATAACATACTCAGGTACTATGCCCTAGTCTGCCTAAAGAGGTGGTCTTGGGCACAGTTTATGTGAACTTGGGCATAGTAAGCTGGAGAAGTGAGTGCAACCGTGCTCAAGTATGGAGTACTCATCCGTTAGTAGAGCTGTAAGGGCATTCTAAACATCTGTCTTTCCAAAACCACCATAGGGGCTCATTTCATCATCTGAGCTGCACGGTAGATGTGGAAGTAGAAAAAGGGTTGTTGTTGGCGTCTTCAAATTAATTAAAACCTCCATAGTAGCCTGCAGGATGGTGTCTGTTGTCTGCACAAAGCACAAACAAATGTCGGTTGTCAGACGGAGTAAACACACAAGTGTGCTCGGGCATGGTGCAATACAGTCATATCAAATGTGAAAATGCCATACATCTGAATTTATTTGGCATGCAATGGTTCCAAGAGTCACCCTCTTGCAGATTAAAATTCCTTCTATCCTTTTAGTCTGATTTAAACACTGTCATCAGGTATTATAATAGCTCAACAGACGGATTGTTCTCACACTCACTGATCAGTTGAGACGTAGGAAACCTCCTTCCTTTTTTATGGGAAATCTCCAATGGTAACAGTGGAGTTACAGCTGTGACAATACCTGTATTACAGCAAAAGGCAGCTAATAAAGGCCATTAAAGAGTTTCAAGAAAAGCACCAAATGGGCGACTTTGTAGTATTGTCAGATGAAAACATGAAGTCAGAGACCAAAAACAGTGTTCGTCTTCTACTGTGGATTCCTTTGAACTTTATTCATTCACAGAACATGAAAAATTTGGAACATTTTGTCTTCAAACGTTGTATAACATGGTTGAGAACAGTATTTATTTCTGTATCTTTGTCTGCTACAAAACATAAAACTCTTTATAGCTGCTTTATGCATATAAAACCTTCAAAAATAAAAGTCAAGACGATAAATTTCAGCATGAAAGGAGAAAAGGGAGGTTCCAGACTGCACATTTAAGCTTCAATAATTGATAACTTGGAATAAAACTCGAGAGAGTTTGCCACAACAAAGCTCAGACAGAACAAAACCATTTTGGTTGCGAAAAGGATGAAAAAAGTCTGCGTTATAAATTTGAAAAGGGGGTTTTGGTTTCCATTTCCTTTACTTTCTACTCCTCTGGGTGTAGACTGGTCGAATTTTTAACGTTGGCCTTGTACAGATGAGGATATTAGTTAAAAAGCAGACGCTGCAGCTGTGAAGCTTTCCATTCAACCTTGTTGCAGTATTTCTGTCATTGCAGCCATGTATTCATAATTCAATACACACTAGAGTCATGTACTGTAGTTAGGGATGGCACACACGCCTGGCTGACATCCTCACTACAAAAGTGAGACAACGACGTTGTTGTTGACTCGGTTATCAGGAGACAAATCTGACTGAGCAGAGATAGCACCAGTCCTGTGGTTTGAACACAGACCTGTACCTGTAACTCAGCGCCAGACTTTTCCAAACACACATGCTGCTTTGTTAGGATCAGCCGTCACTGTTTGTGGGCCACACTGAGTGTTGTTGATGGTGTTGTTTTCAAATGTCCTGCTGACACTTGGTTCTCGCCCACACGTACTCTGGATGCAGATTATCAGGCTGAGGCTCAGGTAACTGATATGTTCCTGAATAAAACGTAAACAAGCGTGAAACACCTTATGACACACATGAGGAGAGCGGACACAGAAGCAAATACAGCGGTGAATAAATTCAGCGGCTGCTGAATGACCCAGAGCTGCAGCAGGAAACCTATTCCCTGGCATTGATGAGTAACACAGCTCATGACTTATTTCTAGGTAAAACACACCAATTAAGTCCATTTACGTATGTTCTGGTAGCATGAAAAAGGACATTTTGCATGGTCTCCATTTAGCTCGGGAGTTATAACATTAATCTCAGGTCAGACTGCAGAACTCTACACAGAAACCTAATGCATGAAGTCTCAGTGATGTTGCCTGCTGGTATCTTTAGAGACATTTGGAAGCCTAAGAACGGACATACTTTTTTAAAATAGTTTTCATTTAACCCTAAAGCAGACAAAAAGCTGAGTTAAGGTGAAATTGAACCTTCGGTTCAGTAAATACTGCACACTAATGGTCTATGAACTCAGCCACATCCCTTATTATGCATAACTCTTAGCCATAATAAAATCCAAATGAATGAGTTATGAAACATTTCATCCTTGTTCTGTTCAGTTTGATAGAGACATGAGCTATCCAGGCCAAAATTGTTTCCGAAACAGGCTGTAAACACGTTTATTTCTACTGGTAAAACCAGCATTCTATTATGGCTGTTAATAGCCTCCAGTGATTTTAGTGTGAATTTCCCCTTTAGGCATGTCACGCTTGAACAACCTGTGGATTTCATAGCAGTCCCTAAAGTTGTGACAGACTTAAACTTTGAGAAAAAAGGCAAGAGAACAGTAGGCATTAGAAGTCCTCCTCTATGAGAGGAGGCACTTAACAAAGATTCGCTGCAGAGCTTAAATCAGGGCCAGAAATTCCAGAGGGACCTAGCCTGAACCCATGCATGCTCTCTCTAAGCCTGTCTTATTAACTTTGAAAATTTAAACCAGATATTTAAAAAAATAAGTTAGCTTTTATAATTACAGTTTCTACCTACAATTTTGAGTTGTTTAATGGTATAAATCTGTTCATATGAGATCTTAATGAGCGCAATAGAAAAGCACGTATGACTTCATTGGTAAACTGAGTTACATCTCAACAGATCAGCTGAAGTTTTGACTTATTTTTACTTCACCTGCATAATTGTATGCCATACTCACTCTCCCTCACTCCCCCCTCGCTGCACTATTTCACAATATGCTGGAACAGACTGACAGCACCACTTTTTAACAACTTTTCTCCTTCAAAATGTCAAAAAACATTTAAGACAGGGGTTCCCAAACTTTTCAGCCCACTACCCCCAAAATAAAGGTGCCAGAGACCAGGGACCCCTACTGTACCTGAAGGTGGTTGAACACAGCCATGTATATTCAAAAATAGCCATGTGCAGACAAGGACGTCCATGAGGGGGGATAAATGGGAGCTTTCTGGGGCCCAGCCCAACCGAGGGCCCAAGGAGTCATTATAAAGTTATGCTGTGATATCTATCCTTTTTTCCCCCCTCTTTGACTAGCAACAAAAATCTTTTTTTTTTATTTGTACCATCGTATATAGCATCTAAAAAATGTGAATCCCTTTTTTTATTAAACAGGATAAAAATGGGTTAAAAGTGGTAAAATAAAAAAAGTGACAAAACATGTTAAGGTGGCAAAAATGAGCATAAAAAGTGGTAGAACTGGTTGACAGTGGCAGTATTGGCTTTAAAGTGGCAGAATTTGGTAGAAAAGATGTCAGAAATGGGTCTTAAGGGGCAAAAGAGGTTGGAAAGATGGTGAAATGGGATTTAAAAAGTGGAAAACTTGGTCTAAACTGGCAAAAAATGGTTACCTTAGGCAAAAAAAGAAATGCAGAAAGTGGCAGAAATGGTTTTAAAGGGCATAACAACTAGTGAAGGTGTTTAAATGGGCAAAAATGGGAGTAAGAAGTGGTGAATAAGGGTTAATTGCTGTAATAATGGGTCAACAGAGGCAATATAGGTGGAAAGAATTTGTTTTTGAGTGGCAGGAATAGAAAATTGGTGGAAAGGATTTTGAAGTGATAAAAATGGCTCACATTTTTAGAAATGGGCAGAAAAGAGGTGAAATGGGATTGTAAAGTGGCAAAAACTGGTGGGAGTGATGAAAACAGGTTTAAAAGTGGCAAAATTGCTGTGAAGTAGAAAAATGGTAAATAAGATTGTACAAAACTGATGAAAAGTGGTGAACAGTAGCATGACTGGGTGGGAAAAGTGATTAAAAGTGGCACAAATAAATACTTTCGACATTAGAACCCAAAGAATTGGAGGGCCCAGTGTTTGATTTGTCAGGGGCCCAGCCAAACCTGTTAGCATGTTGGTGTGCAGACTTAGACTAGACATTACTTTGATTTCAGCATAAATTGCATCAAATGACCAAACAAATGTTGTTCATATATTTTCATTAAAAAATGATAAAATATACAATTTGAAATCATTTTGAAACATTTCTAAGGCATCTTGTGACCCCCCTCTCAGTGTCTCACCTTGAGAACCAATGATTTAAGAGAACGTTGATGAAAAGTTTCAGATCGGCGCTTCCTAAAGTGTGGGCCTCACCCACTGGTGGTCTTGGGGGCACTGCAGGTGGACCAAGAGAGGCCTTTAACCTTGTATGAAAACCAAGAACATAATTTTTAAAACTAAAATCAAGCTTTAAATGATCATTAGATACTTAGATACTTATACGTACATTTTAATGTCCATAAAGTAACAAAACACAGCCAGAATATTTAACTTACATGTCGTGTTTTAATCTTTTATTTTGTACAGAACAGCTGTCATGGTTTAACTGGTGCTAAATTTAATTGTAACACTCCATTTAAATTTTAACTTTGCTGCTTTAGTGTTACTAGAAAGGGTTTATGGAGTCACATTGAAAATTTAATGAAAAGACTTATTAATTCAAGACACATGACCAGCAGAACAAGGCGACTCATCTCTAGTTGTAAGTTGTGCAGTGGGTCTCTGCAGCGAGAGAGGTTCTGAAGTTATTATAAGGAAAATAGAGAAAAACTTTCAAATCTGGGGTAAAATCTAGTTATGTTGTTATGTCTGAGAGGATGTCTTAAAGTCCCCTTAAGCTTGACCCTGGAGATCCTGGCTCGACCCAGATCCAGGCAGCCAGCCATGCCGGGCCGGTCTTGGGCTCAGGCAGACTCTAACCTCTAATTTACAGACCACGCAGAAGACTGAGATATGCTTCAGGAAAGGATCAAGAAGAGTGGAGTTATTTTTGCCCCTCTGAGTGATTTGTAGATAGTACTTTATCATTTATTTCAAGTCGATTCCTAAAATTATACGGTATAAAGTGGTCTTTTAACACACAAAATCAAGTTAGGACTGCATGTACATTAAAGACTATCAACTGTGGTCAAATATCAAATATGTTGCTAATAAGCATTTATAAAAATGCATGTACGTGAGCATCTTAAAGAATTAGATTATCATGAAAATTTAATTATTTTCCTGTTATTTAATTCAAGAAGTGAAACTTCCATATATTTGAGATACATCTCAGACAAACTGAATATTTTAAAACCTTTTTTTTTTTTGTTTTAATCTTGATGATTACAGCTTACAGCTCACAAAAATCAAAAATCCGCCATCTCAAAATAATAGAATATCCCAAAATATCAGTTTCAGGAAATTCTGTTCATTTATCCACTCAGTGTAATTGGATTTTCTTTTGCACAAATTACTGCATCCTTGCAACGTGGCATGGAAGCAGTCCTTCTGTGGCACTGCTGGGGTGTTATGAAGCCCAGGTTGCTCTCATAGCAGCCTTCAGCTCAGCTGTATTGTTGAGTCTGCTGTCTCTCATCTCTCTAGAGGTTTTTTATAGGGTTTAGGTCAGGCCAGTTCGTTAATCAAAATCAGTAACACCGCGGTCAGCAAACCAGTTTCTGATAGTTTTGGCTTCACTGTGGGCAGGGGCCAAGTGCTGCTGGACAAGGAAAAGGAAATCAGAATCCCCATAAAGCTTCCCAGCAGATGGAAGCATAAAGTGACTCTCAATTAGAGCAGCAGCAGACGATGACATGGCACCTCAAACCATCACTGACTGAAAACACTGGACTTCATACGCCTCTGTAATCTTTCTCCAGACTCTGGGACCTTGATTTCCAAATGGTTGAATTCCTAAATTTGCTTTCATATGAAACCAGGATTTTTGACCACTGAGAAACTGTCCAGTTCCTTCTCCTCCTAAGCCCAGATGATGCTAATGACGTCTGTGGTCCAGGATTGGCTTGACAATAGGAACACAACACTCCCTGGACCTGTCTATGTGTGGTGGCTCTTGATCTACTAACTCCAGCTCAGTCCAGTCCTTGTGAAGCTCCCCTAAGTTCTCGAATCTGTTTTGTTTGACAGTCCTCTGAAGTCTGAGCTCATCCCTGTTGCTTGTGCTCCTTTTCTTACCAATTTTCCTTCCAGCCAACTTTCCATGAATAAGCTTTGTTACAACCTCTGAGAACAGCCTGCCCTTTCAGCAGGGACCTTCTGTGGCTTACCCTCCTTGTGGGGGGTGACAATGATTGTCCTCTGAACAAGAATCGAGTGGGCATTCTTCCCCATGATTGTGGTTGTGTGAACCGAGCCAAGGAAAGAGAATGAAGGCCTTTGCAAACTGGAATTTTCAACAATATCCTAATATTTTGAGATTGTGGATTTTCACGAACTGTGAGCTGTAATCATCAAGATTCAAACATAAAAGCTTTGAGTGTTTCACTTTTAATGAAATGACTTGAGAGTTTAGAGAACTTGAACTTTTTGAAGTAAATCACAGGAAAAATGAACTTTGAAAGGTGTGTGCTAATAATACAGCTGTTCCATTAAGTAATTAGTGATTACAGTAACATTACATTAAACACATCACACTTCATCAGCACCTGTGATATAAAAATCAGACACATACTGTAAATAATACCTACTATTTAAAATCAAACTTAAGTTAAAATAATCTGATTAAGGTTCCTTTTTAAGCAGGTGTCTACATTTTTAATCAGACCATCTCTGCTGCTGTCACAGCCAGCGAGCAGCAGTAGACACCACAGTTATGGAGGCCAGCTTGGATGGTAGCATCCACAAATCAGACTCAGGATTTGTCCCTAGTTTTTGGGACACAGAAGGTGAAAATTAAAGAAAGTGTATTTTGACTAAAAGAAAAATCTGAGTTCTTGTTTTGTGCCTTAAGCAGATGCTTTCTTTGTCATATACCAAGTAGTTTCTTATTGTTTTTACAGGAACTTATTTGTTTTATCTTGGCAAAATGCCACTGGTTTTCCCATGATCAGTTAAGATCTCAGGAAAACGGCTCATTTCTGCTTGTTCTCATGGGAGAGTGCAGTAAAATAAAATATATATATGCTTGTCCTCTTCAGGCCTCCATACTTTAAAGATATATGAACCACTCTAACATGAAAAATAATGCACTCATTTTTTCCAAAGTGCTTTCCAGTCGTCTCTGTTTTGATACATTCATGCTTTATGTAAAGCTCTTACCTCTGAGTTTAAAAGACACTACACAAATAAAAGAGCCTCACCTTACTCCTTTTCTTCTCTCTGTTGATTTTTTCACTTTGTCCTTCTTTCCCCTCTTCTCTCCCTCTTTGTCCACTTGTATTTTACCATAGTAACTCCACTGTTTACATCCTGTGTGCCCTGCGAGAAGACCTTGTTTATTCTTGTGAGTGCCAGTGTTTGACTCTCTTACTATCACGCTGGAGGAAATACCATGAGTCGCGTGCCAGTCTCAGCTAACCACAAACCAGAGCTGGGTGGAGAGGGGCATTTTTTTATATAAACCATGGAATATGGCTGTGAGCGAGCCATTGCCAGGCTGAGTGAACCACCAAAATAGATTGCCATTGCATGTAGTAACAGCTTTGAGCAACACAAAGGCAGACTGGAGTAACCAGTGCCTGTGTTGAAGCTGGGGAAAAGGGCTCTTATTGTTTATGTGTACTGCTGAGCTAGTCATACGGTCTACCCAGGCTGTCGGGTTCAATCCATGAAGCATCAGATTTGAACTGTTTTATGTTTGTGGGGGCAGTTAGGGGCCGTGGGTTAGGCAAGGTAAATCAGCATTGTCACTTGTGTTTGCATGCACAGAGCCTGGGTCTGTTGACGGTGGCTGTGCTGTTTGGGCTGTGATGGCCACGTGGTAGTGTTAGTATGTTTAAAGAGGTCCTCAGGCTATTATGGTGCACAGTGAGAGTATGAAGGGGGGTGGTGACTTTGGGACACCTACCTACTGTCTAGTCTCCCTGTGATGTCATTGGACGAATTGGATGAAATACCTATGAAGAGAGGTTCCTACTTTGTCCCACTGGGGCTGAACTTCAGACTTTGTGATAGAGACTTCAAGTTTCACACCAACTATTTGATTCCTATGGAAATTTACCTTATATGAACCCATACAATTTCTGCACCACTCCACTCCTGAGGTGGCTGTATGACTCAGTCTTAATAAAGGCCTATCTAATTCTATGCAAATTATGATTTTCTAGCCAGCCTTGCACACTGTACCTGTCAGTGTTTTGTTGGTTTCTCCTCTGTTTCCCTCCGACTCAGTTTCCTCTTCACCATCACTGTAAGATTATTTACAGTGGCAGTTTAAGGTGTGTTATTTGCAGTGGTGGACTCAGGATGTTTGAGGGTCACAGGCAAAAAATAACAAAAAGGGCACCTACTGTGCACAAAAAAAATCATTTAAACAGTAACATGTTTAAAGATGGATCTGTTTTCGTGTTGCCTGCTTCAAATGGCAGGTGGGCCCTGTGATGCTTTGTTTAAAGCTCCAGGAGAAAATGTGTGCACTCTAAATTTGTAAATAAGTCTAAAGGCACAGCTGTAATGCTCCCATTATTGTGTTGTTGGCCTGTCACTGCACATATGCACCGGCGACCAGAGATGCTGTGCCATTACGCAGTTATTTGAGAAAAAAAAAACACCCCTTGCCATTTAAATTGACCTTCATTAAGCATCTAAAGCAGTGGTTCCCAAAGTGGGAGTCGGGTCCTCGTGGTGAGTCACAAGACACTGAGTGGGAGTTGGGAGATACCTTCCAAGGAAGAGTATTATCGAATTGTTTTAAACTGTACATTTTGCACATTTCTGTAGAAATATATGCATAAAATTGGTTCGATTCAAAATATAAAAAACATGGTAATTTGTTGAGATTTATGCCGAAACCAAAGAAATTTTTAAAAAGTCCTGCACATGACGATCCTTGAATGTTCATATTTAATGATGCCATGACCAATCTTCGGGACAGTGGGGGTTCCTGGTCTTCATCACTGTTATTTTGAGGGTCGCAGGCTGAAAAGTTTGGGAACCCCTGATCTAAAGGGCGGTAATAGCATGGCATTAATACAGTGCAGATTAGCCTACTGCCTGTCAAGCTTGTCAAGACATCCTGGCAATTCATGGCTTCATCCAAACAGAGCAACTGGACTTGGTTAGGGTGTTAAAGACCAATCATCTTTCCTTGTGATGATCTGCGTGTAGGAGTCATTTGAAAAGTACCAATCAGAAGCATTCAGCTCTGCAGCCACACCCCTATATTCCTGGGCCTTTGGAAAGCTCTACCCACAAAGCAGGGACTCTTAAGATGTAGATTTATAACCCCAGAACAAAATTTAGACCCTGGTTCCTGAGGTCAAAAAGTTCATCAAAAGGTTCCTAGTTCCTTGGGAAATTTCTTCCAGTCGAAGAGCTTCTATATAGTTTGGTTAGGGGGCCATGCTATAGAGGAGGTAGCATCAGCATTGTCCCTTGCATGTATCTAGTCTGGGCCTGGCGATGCTGCAGCAGCTAAGGGTCATGTGCTCGGTTATGTAACTTCTCAGTCGTATATTAAGGTATAGTTGAAATTAAACGATTATTTGTCATTGTGACAAAGTATCTTGTATTTATTTCAGACTGAATTTAAAATGCCCTAAATTTTCCCTGAACTGTCCTCCAGCCTCAGAGAGTATGACACAAGCCTCCCTTAATGAACCTGACTTTAGCTCTCAGGGACCAGCGGCTCTGACACACTTTGGTCTCAAACAAAACACTCTCACAGACTCTGCTCAGTCTAGCTCCATTTCCCAAGATCTCCTGGGGATATATATCGAGTGCTTCGATGAAAGAGACTAAAATAATGTCAGAGGTGGTTAACGAGGGCTCCTCGAGGGAGACAGTGTGACAGTACAAAGGCTGCAGGGAGCAGAGACTGATGTGGAATGTAACTAACCTGGAAGCTGAAGTCATATGCGGCTAATCGGTTCCAGTGATGCATACATCACACAGGGAGGAGCAGTGATGGTCAGCAGCACAGTCAGGAGATAAAAAGAGACAGAAAGAATCACATCAGTGTGTGTTTCATGCCTGTTGGGTGTCTTATCAAAGCTCAGGGTAGAGGTCAAGTCAGGACACAAATCACATCCTCAGGCTCGGCTGGCTCCTCTTGACTTTCACAACACTTAAGCTACATCTGTTTCTGTTTTACTCCCTCTGTGTCTTTTTCGTTGTTCTTGTGTCTCTCCTCTAACTATTCAAAGTGGCACATACAGTGCAGTAAAAAAGTATTTTCCCCCTTCCTGATTTTTTTTTTAACAATATACAGCTTTAAAAAGATGCTTTCATTTATTAAGGGAAAAAGCTATCCAAACCTACCTGGCCCTATTGAAAAAGTAATCCCCCCCTTGTTAAATCATGAATTAACTGTGACTGACCAAATTTTTTTAAATGTTGAGCTCAATTTCACAAGCCACACCCAGGCCTGATTACTGCCAGACCTGTTATTTCAAGAAACCGCTTAAATAGACTGTCAGACAAAGTGAAGTAAGCTACAACATCTCAAAACGCAACAAATCATCTAAAGAAATTCAAGAACAGATTAGAAACTATGTCACTGACTTCTATCAGTCTGGAAAGGTTTTTAAGCTACTTCTAAGGCATTTGGACTCCAGAAAACATGGTGAGATCCATTATCCACAAATGGAGAAAACTTCAAACAGTGGTGAACCTTCCCCGGAGTGGCCAACCTACAAAAATTACTCCAAGAGCGTATCAATGACTCATCCAGGAGGTCACAAAAGAACCCAGAATAACATCTAAAGACCTACAGATCTCACTTGACTCAGTTAAGGTCAGGGTTCATGATTCAACTAAAAGAAAGAGACTGGGAAAAGGGCATTCATGGGAGGGTCCCAAGGCCAAAACCACTGCTGATCACAAAGAACACAAAAGCTCATCTGCCATTTGCCAAAAAAACATCTTGATCCTCAAGATTATGGGGAAAATACTGTGTGTTACATCTGGCATAAAACTAACAGCATTTCATAAGAAGAACGTCATACCAGCAGTTAAACATAGTGGTGGCAGCGTGATGGAAGGGGCTGCTTTGCTGCTCCAGGACCTGGACCTGAACCATGAATTCTGCTCTTTAACAGAAAATCCTGAAGGAGAATGAGCTGAAACCCACCAGCAAGTCCACCTCTGAGTGGCTTAAATAACCAAAATGGAAGGTTTAGGAGTAGCATTATTTAAGTTCAGACTTAAATCCAATGGAGATGCTGGGACAAGACCTTAAAGAAGCTGTATGTGCCTGAAAACCCATGGAGGGTTTTCAGGCACAAACAAACAATTCTGCAAAGATGAGTGGGCCAAAATTCCTCCACAGCAATATTGAAAACTCATTGCCAATTACTGCAAATGCTTTCTTGCAGTTGTTGCTGTCTAGAGTGGCACAACAAGTAATCAAGTTTAGGGGTCAGTTTGTTTGATGAGCTGAAACATTTAAGCTTGACGTTTATGCAAATAAAAAAAAAAAAACTAGGACAATCGAGTATGACCCCTGGAACAGGCCAAAAACACATTTTGGGCATTTTTGACAAAATGATGGATTTCCTGTTGGAGATAGAGATTTGCTCCGACAGACTTTTTGTAGAGCTCCCAGAACCGAAACGGCATACAAAATTTTATAACTTTCCCTCAAAGTCTCTGTTGGGGCTGTTCTGTATAGGCACAAAAGGTGGCGCTAATGAGGCAATTCCTGAAGACGATCTTTGAAACCTATGTCAACCTCGCATTTTTCAGACCCAACATATGTGTGCCGATTTTCTTTCATTTTTGAGCATGTAAGGGGTCCACAGGGCCGGGGTGTGATAAAAATAAAAATAAAAGATAATGACTAACCCTTTCAATTTCAATAGGGCTCTCACACCCTGAGTGCTCGGGCTGTATTAATAAGAAATCAGAGAGGGGACAAACACTTTACTCGGTATACTTGAGTATACTCTGCACTCCACGTCTGAACATTACCAATATTATAAGTATTCAGTGACTCATTACACATGCCAGTGATCGTGTCCAGATGATGTGTAGCCTACCATATGTTTGCGTATTATATGGGTTTACTTGTGGCCCATAATCTGTAACTCTGCCTTAACATGACCATAATCTGACAAGTCTTTTCAAAGGGAGTCCATTTTTTAATGTTTTTTAGATCACTGAGAAAATATCAGAGATCATGAACTTTGCACAAAATTTCAATGCATTTAAAATCTGCAGAGCAAGGCTGATGAGAGAAAAGAAGAGAAGATGATTCTGTGTCTCTTTCACACATTAAAAAGAGGAAAAGGAAACACTGGGTCTATCCACTGCTGACATGGGCTTCATGTTCTTCAATTATTTGCATGAACTCATGCGTCAGCGTACGATGCCAAGTTGGAGATTTTCCAGTTTGATCATTTAGTTACATAACTGTAAGAACAAATTTTGGCATTTACCTAATACATTCAGTGGTTGATGTCAATATGATCCACTGGCAAAGCACAAGTAAAGTTTAGTTTCTGGATTAAAGGATTGCTTTATGAAAACGTTTCTATCTAATCTATTACTTGCATTGCAGTGTTAGGGGTAACACCACCCCAAACATGGTTTGCTGAGCACTTGAAGCAACCAGCCAGTAAAACTATGTCACCCATATATGATAATAGGCTAACAGTTGGATCATTGTCATGAATCCCAAAGCAGGAGTTTTTCATTTTAAAAGCTAAATAATTAATGAAATAGAAAAACAGTGCCAAAGACACAACGTCTCCTTGAGTTTTTCAGGGAACCACTCAGTTGTATAATTATTAACCTGACACCAGCAACATTTGATTAATCCAGTCAAGCAGATGGCAATTTGATTAATCAAATGAGGGAGACCAGGGTCAACCAGAAAGATTTTGATCAACTAGAGAGAATTGTTAAAAAAAATGTGGGCACTTGGGTAAACTACAAGAACTTAGGTTTTACTTTAGAGCAGCTAGAAGTACTGACAAGAAAGGTCAGTGGAGCAGCATGGTGGATTACTGAGTAAGCAGCCAGAGCAGCAAAATTTCACTTGAGTTGGAATTTGAACATCAGCCAACCAGGAGAATACGTGGATCAGAACGTGGTGCATGAAGAAAAACTGCAAGGGCACATGAGGTTACCAGAAGGACACACGTGCCAACCAGAGACTTAACTGGGCTTACTAAAAGGGCATTTGGAGCAATCAAAGGGACACTGAATCCAAAGAGAGACTTATGTTGACCGGGAAAGGATGTGGACAGAAAGGAAAAGCATGTTTAAATCTGTGGCCACTTTGTGCAACTACAAGCTTAGGTGCTATTTAGACCCTAGAGAGGCATACCAAAAACAGGCTTGTGCACTTAAGAACAGCAAGTGCACCAACCTATCCTTGGTTTCCAACAAACAGTAACATGGACAAACTACAGAAACGCTCTTAAGCCAACCAGAGAGGCACTATCCTGAACTAGAGAGGTTTTCTTGAATAAACCAAAGGCACATATCTTAGCTGCTCATGAGCTTACCAGCCAAGCCCTTTAGTTGAAAGGGAAGTCACTTTAGTAAATTGCAGGAGCACTAAGGCCAACATGGAGGGATACTGAACTAAATACAAGAGGGTAGAGACTTAGCAGGGCAAGATATGGTCTCATAGACCATACTCAGGAGCATCTAGGCCTCCTTTAAAGGGATACGTCAACATTTTGGCAAATTTGCCCATTGCCATAATCCCTATAGTCTAACTAATAGGTTCGTTACCTTTAGTTGTCGGTGCAAGCAGTTTTTAGATCAGCGCTTCTCAGTTAGGAGCTGCTCAGCTAACGCTATGGTGTCTTACGGTATTCCAGCTTTCCCTCATCAAACTCATCAAATACACAATCCAACAACGCTCTCGTGGACAAGTTGTGATCTGCACATTCACCACGAAAACTGTGTGGCAGGAGCTTCATGAATGGGTTTCCATGGCTGAGCAGTTGCATGCAAACCTCTCATCACCAAGTCCAATGGCAAGTGTTGGATGGAGTGATGTAAAGCACACTGACACTGGACTGTAGAGGAGTAGAAACCTGTTCTTTACTGTAAAGTGAAGAATTACGCTTCCCTGTTTGGCAGTCCAATGGGTGAGCCAGGGTTTGGCAGATGCCAACTGTGCCAACTATGAAGATTGGTGGAGGAGGGATGATGATATGGGGCTGTTTGTCAGAGTCTGGGATAGACCCATGAACTCCAGTGAAGGTCAATCTTAATGCTTCAACAACGACATTCTGGACAATGCTATGCTTCCAACTTTCTGGCAACAGTTTGGGGAAGGCACTTTTCTATTCCAACATGACTGTGCCCCAGTGCACAAAGCAAGCATGAAGACATGGTTTGATGAGTTCAGTATGGGAGAACTTGACTGGATTGCACAGAGCCCTGCCCTTAACCCTTATCGAGGGCCTTTGGGATCACTGGAACAGAGATTGCGAGCCAGGCCTTCTCGTAGAATATCAGTGCCTGACCTCATAAATGCTCTACAAAATGAATGGGCACAAATTCCCAAAGAAACATCAAAATATTACAGGAACCCTTCCAAGCAGAGGGAAGGCCGTTCAGGCTGCAAAAGGGGCCAACTCCATATTAACATACATGGATTTGAATACGATGTCATTACGGTCCCTTTTGGTGAAATGGTCAGGTGGCCAAATACTTTTGTCCATATAGTGTAACCTCTGTGTATCCAGTTAAAGACTGCAGAAGGAAAGCAGAAGGCTAAAATAATCAACCATACACCTCTATGATCAGGGCTGTTGCTAAGCTCCTCCTGAGGAGGAGAAACTTACATGGGAGAAAATCCATGTATAGCAGTTTTATAAACCACACATAACTCAGAAGACATGTGCAGCAGATAAATAGCATATGCATTATAATCTGTTTCATCAGCCATATCCAATTCCAACAAATTTTATGCCTGATTTTCTTTAAATTGCATAAGTGGTATTACTGTATTGGTTTAGAGGGCCTTCATGTCAACCATTATTTCAGGAATACTTCACTGAAAATGAACCAGATGAACTGTCAAATGTATAAAATATGCACTGTAAGATCTCCTGGACTGATTCCCAGTGTACAGCAGAAGCTCAGATGATGCCGGTGACCACCCATGGGTTCTGTCCTCCACACCGGCACTTCTTAGTTACAGGCCTCATTGAGGGGTGTCTTTAGGGTCTAGAGTCTCTGTGAGACCTATTTGTGTCACCCACAGAGCCCCTGAGACAAACCTCCAGCACTCTCACACTAACATGTTCAGGCTTGCTGGAAGGCTGCAGAAGAAATTACAGTCAATATAATCAGTCTCAAATGTCACTTTGTGTTTTCTTTTTTAATGTTAGATATGATTTTGATTGGATCCTTAAAATTGATTCTGTTGACTAAATCATTTCTTATTATCTAGTCTTATTAATTTTATTTTGAAGCTTAAACATAAAGTTAGAGCTCAATTATATATGTAAAGATACTCAGTACCATAAAGCTTTGTGGGTTTTACAGTGTTACTGAACAACAAATTCACTGGACCTGGCTCAGTATGGATGATGCTTTTTGGGTGAGCTTTTATGATTCAATTTCATTCAGTCTTATTACCTAATTTTGACTTTTTACAGCTCAGATTTACAACCAGCTAACCACTGTGGTAGAGGGAGAGTGGAACGTGTGCAGGACGAAAAATGCCAAAGTCCATGCCAAGAGACATGTTCTTTTGATTTTATTCAAAACGCTTTTCTTACACCAAAAGTTTCATCCTCATGCCTCTCTTTCTGATAAAAAAAGAAAAAAGTTAATCTTTTATGGTCCTCAGCCATCTTATCTCACCTGTCCATCTATTTACATACCACCCAGTGCCAAAACCATGCAGCAACCTCCAGTTTTAGAAAAATGAAGCCAGTGCGGAAGTGCAAGTGTCAGCCCTGCCTCACACTGTCATGGCTTTCATACCAGCCTGCATGCTGCCTGTTGGCTGTATCTCCCTGCTGTCAAAGCCCTGTTTTTTCCACAAGTTTTACCCCAGTTAATCTCCCAACAAGTGACTTGATTTAGTATATAACTGAGTGGGGAAAACTTAAGAATAAAAGTATACTGTAGAACCGAGGTGAGTTTCTCTAAATAAATGTCTAACTGGGCTTTTACTTTGAAAAGCACAAGCTGGAAGTATAACCATGCTGTTTATCTTCCCTGTGACATATTCTTCATTTGTGGACTGCTGTATCTGCTAGGATAGGGATTCTCAAATGGTGGGTGGGGACCCCTAAGTTGGTCATGGAGTAACTTTTAGTGGGTCACAATTGGTTGCTGGGGAAAAGAAAGTCTGTAAAGTGCTTTTTTAACATGTTTATTGTTTTTGTTCTGTTCCATGTATTGTTCTGTTACATGTTTTGTACTGGCTGAGGTCCAAACAGCACAAATTTTCACTGCATAGAACTAAAAGGTTGAAAAACCATTGGTAAAAAAAAGTCTGGCAGTTACATTCATGATATTGCAATTGATTATGTATAAACTCATTATAGAAGTAGTTACACGACCGGAGGTTGCTTTAGCTTCTTTAGCTTTAGCTACAGCTAACATAGCTATGCTAGCTACATGATAATTTTACTACATAAGCCGTTGTAACTAATCCAGCTTTAGCATTGTGAGCTTTAGTAAACATGAATAAAGTTAATTTAGCTACGTAAAGAGAGCATAGCTACATAGTTTACATAGTTGCTGTCATGACCCAGGTTTTGGTTCATTATGTTTCTGAGTTTTCCTGTGGTTTTCCTTTGTGAATTCTGTGATTTCTAGGTTGACTTTGTATTAGGTTTAGTTCTTAGATGTTATCTGTAGCCCTTGTGTTTCCTTTGTTCAGCTTTTAGTGTTTAGTTCAGTTCATTTAGTGTTTTATATAGTCTTTGTGTTTCTGTGTATTTTGGGCTTTTGTTATTTTCCATGTGTCTAGTTTTTTATTGTATTAAGTAATTCCCCGTGTTCCATGTTTAGGTTTTCCCCTGTGTTTCATGTGTAGTACTCCATGTATTTCATGTCTAGTTTTTTTCTCTGTTTCATGTTCAGTTTTTGCTCCTTGTGTTTTATGTTTAGTTAATTCCCTGTTTCATGTTAAGTTTCCCTGTGCTTCTTGTTTTGTTGTTACATGTTTTAGTTTTACTCCCTGTGTTTGAGTGTCCCTCCTTGGTTCTTTGTATCCTCCTGTGTTTTCAGTGTTTCTGTAGTTTAGCTTCTTGTGTCCAGTTTTCAGTCCTTGTGTGCTTCTTGTGTCAGGTTCCATGTTTCCTGTTTTATTTTGTAGTTGCCTTCCCTTGTGTGTGATTCCAGTTTTGCTTCCTGCCTGAGTTTCCCTCCACTTTGATTATCCTTCACCAGTTTCACCTGTGTCTGATTGTCCACACCTGTCCGCCATTGTTAATCACTCCCTGTGTATATAAGCTCTGTGTCTCTCTGTGTCTGTGTCGGTTCATTTGCAAATATCTTCCCCGTGCTTGTTACTCCTCATGTTAATCTCAGTGTTTTCCCCTCGTGCTCCCTGTGGATTTTGCTTTGTTGGACTTTGTTTTAAGTAAGTTTTTGTTTATGGCTTTTTCCTCATGATCCTCAGTTGCTTTTTCCTGGACTTTAGTTTGTTTAATTAAATCTTTCTGTTTTATCTGCATTTGGGTCCTCCGTTTTGAGTTTTTCCCCGTGAACCTGACAGTTGCTTTGTGATCTTAGTGTTTGCTATGTTAGCTTCTGCTACGTTACCTATTTAGCTATGTTATCTACATACATAGCTAATGGAGCTACATAAGCTATGTTTGCAACGTCTTAATGTTTTCATGGAGGACAAACTTTTCTACTGGAAACAACTGTTTACCCTGCTTTATTAAAAGTTGTTTAATCAGGGGTTGCAGATCAAGTTTTTAAATTTTAACTTTTGGTATTTTAACCATTACCATAACCTTTACACTAACCCTAAATGGAATTTTAATATGACTTTATTTGACGGTTTAGCGTGTATTTTCATTTTGAAAGCGAGAGATTCTCAGATGTACGGTCTGCAGTCAAACCCGTCTTGAATTTTTTTTTAGCCAAGAGCTGGGCACAGATTTGAGATGCAAGGGTTCATGAGACAACATGCACACAGACAGTATAAAAGCCTTGACCTGTCAACATGCATGCTGTAATTAAAGTCAAGATGTGACACAGTCATTGTGCAGCAGCCACGCACCAACCATTAAAGCCTTGCTCCGCCTTGTTACTAACTTTGAGATAGTATTTCACATATGGTGTCTGTCACGACTAGATTAGGAAAATGTAAAAAATGCTTTTTTGGTTTTATATGTAAGGAATTTGGATAGTTAATGATTAAGGAATTATGGAAAAGGGGCGGGGTCAAATAAGTGTGTATTTCTTCCCACTCCTTTTCAGATAAGCCAAAGAATTGCATTTGACACTCTTGTATTGCAATGTGTTGTTTGATTTGTTAAAAAATACTATTTTTATTCATCTATTTTCTCTGTTTTTTCCTATTTGAAAAAAATTAAAAGTTGTAGGGTTTTAAAGTCCATTGGTTGAAGTCATTTAGAGTGCGTCCATGTTTATTGTCTACTGCCAAAAGCCAGTTCTTTCAAAATAAAACAATAAATAAAAAATCCAGTATCATGAATGAAAACACTGGTAATAACAAGCTCAATCAGTTTTCTTGAACAAAAAAAAGAACAGATTAATAAATGCCAAATAATGACTGTACACTAGTCAATGTAAATAGTTCCAGTGTAAGCACATTATCACTGAGAAAGTAGCAGGATGTGCCTTTAATGTCAGATCTGACTGTTTGCCAACTCTTATTTTCTAATATTTAAATTTTTTTTTTACCCTTGTGATCATTAAGTAGGTCAGTTCATAGAAACAGGAAATATGGAGAGAAAGATTGGGAAAGACATGCAGCAGAGGGCAGGGGGATGGAGTCACATATGGGGTGGCTGCAGGAATGACTAAGCCTCTCTATGTGGGGCGCATGCTGTCAGCACTGAAAGTACACCTCAAAGTCCTCCTGATGTGAGAGTTCTGTTCGTCAATATTCACTAAAATGACTCACTAAAGGAATGCCAAAAATATCTATCTATTTTTTATGGTCTAATTACTCCCTCCAACCACAAGGAGTCTTTTTTTTTCTGTTTTCTCTTACTCATTGTTCCAAATTCAATACACGGGCACAGGAAAATATCACAAACAAAAGCAGCATAGAGAGTGAACTCCATGGCATATTACCTCGTCCTCACACTGCACCAGTGTCCTGACATGGCCCCAGCCGTCTAACTGCATTTGCTCTTTCATACTCAGGGGAACATAAGGATCACATATGCCTTTGGCAGGCGTCCACACCCACATTCCTCAGCTATGTGCTCACAAGCGTCCTCTCTGCCCCTCACTCCCCCTCCCTCCCTCTTCACACTGACACCAAAACCTTGGCCCACATTGCTGAGCGCTGTAAAGAAATGCAAACACTGAAGTTCTTTCCTTTACGCACAGAGAACATACAGTGCTACTTCTTCAACTCACTTTAAACCCAAAAGCTCTCTGCTAAACTTACTGTGAATTGTATATTTGTCAAGCTCCTGTGATGGGCTGCTGACGATAAACTCACAGATTTTCTTTAAGGATGAGTAGGAGAGAAACAGCTGAGCTGGAAAGAGTCACTTCTAAACAAAAAAACAGTACTATTTATGACCCGGTCCCTGCTGGTTTGTCCAGTTAAAGGTTATCTTTTACTTAGAGCTCAAAGTCAAAGACACGGGGGCCACAGAGGCTGTGCAGTTTGCCGTCTGGGGTGACTGGGTTCAGTGGTAGGGGGTGCATGGTGGGGAATGTGGCTGTAAGGAAAAGCCAGGAGGAATCATTATGGAGAAGAAATGAGACGCCAGAACTAAGAGGAGAATTTCAGCCTTTTATAAAACAAGCCTGTGCACATGGCTTAAATCTGCTGCTCTGAGATCCTTCATCCTCCTGTGACAGTATGTTCTTTCCACCATTAACTGATTGGACGCCAAAGTGGGAAAACCATACTTTTGTAAAGATTTTTTGTTGATCAGTTCAAATGGTTATTATCAGTCAGCTTCCTTGTTTTTCTCTTTGTTTCAAGCGTGAAAAGTACATGTTGAAAATCCGACTTCACCTCAAAATCTTTTGAAACTTTGTCGGCTCATGTTAAGGACTGTAGGTCTTGTAACACCCCATGAGTCACTTTAACCTGAAAATGTCAGTTTGCTTATTAGTCAGGACTAAAGTTTAACCTCAGGCCAGATAATCATCTCCTAAAATGCCAGTTTATATATATGCAGTTGAAAGATGAGAGGTTTTTCTTAATGATTAATGTGCTGAAGTCAGAGATCCTTGTGAAGTTGGAATATTAGCATTGGCCACTATTACGCTGTGCTTCAATAGACTTGTAATGATGCCCATAAGGGGGGGGGGGGGGGGGAGCTTTCTGGGGCCCAGCTGCATGGAGGCGTCCATGGGGGTTAGCAAAAACATGGTCTCTTCTTGAGTTAGGGTCCTGCAGCAAAGGACTCCCAGAGTTTAAAGTGATTCTCATAAGAATCTCTCAAGCGATAGCCAGGGCTCAGAGGTATGTTTTTGTTTTCAGGTTATCTATTTCAGAGGTCCCTAAACTTCTCAGCCTGTGGTCTCCAAAACAACAGCACCAGAGACCGGGGACCCCAACCAGCCTGCATGTGGTTAAAGTGTAAGCTCAAATCACACAAAATAACTATGGCTTTATTTTAAGTTGAACTAATTTTAAGGACATTTTTTTTCAACAAAAATTGATAAACTGTACCACTTTAAATCATTTTCAATTTCTGTTGGTTTGTTTGGAAAGCATCCTGCAACCCTCCTTTAGCGTCTTGTGGCCCCCTGCTGATCCTGACCCCCACTTTGGGGACCACTGATCAATTTGAATGGACATCGGTCTGAACCAGTCTAGTGAAAGCAATATCAAGAAATGCTTTGAGAGATTTTCCTCAAACTTTATGCAAACATCCACTTTGATTCACAGATCACCTGAAAAGATTTTGGAGGTCAGAGGTCAAGGTCACTGGACCTCATGGTTATACCTTGCTTGTTAGCTGAACATCTCAATAATGATGTGAGAGATTCTCTTCAAACGTTGCCCAAATATCCTCTCTGACTTAGGGATACTCTGAATACCTTTTGGAGGTAAAAGGTCAAGGTAAAAAAAAAAAACCCAGGTCTTTTCTCGGCCCACCGCTGTACTGTCATTGCAAGTATATCCCTCACAGAGGCAAATAGCAACCAGGCAACGACCAGCCTCACTGTGGCCGTGACTGATGCAGGGCTGGGCTGAAGTATGTAGCTCATATAAAAGTATGAATAATATTAATCTACCCTGTCTGATATATGGGGCCAAAACCAATCACCACTTTTTAGGGAGTGAAAAAAATGCTGCATTTTTCAAACAACTTTAATTCTAAATGGTCACAGTCAGCATCTTTTTGACACCTTTTTTGTTTGAAATTTGTAAAAACCCACTGACAGATGTAAAGGATGCCCAATAGCACTGATTTATGGAAAAAAAAAATCTTAAAAATAGAGGTATGAGGCCTGATGCCAGGGATATCTAATTAAACAACTCTCACTAAGGCAGTGATTGCCACCGTAGGGCCCATGGCCCCAAGAGGGGTGCAAAACGATGACAAGGGTGCTGCGTAAGGTTGTATGAGGGCCTGTGTCCACAGCTGGCTTCAGGATCTCAATTCCAGAGCACTTCTTACCCGCACTTTTTGTTGGTAATGTTACAAAAAATGAATCCCTCTTTCCTTGGTAGAATCTGTGACTTTATTTTCAATCAGCATCATTTGAGGAGATTGAGCAGTGGATACAGGGTGGGTTCTGTTGTGCTGGGAGCCGACTGTAATGGCTGCCCCCAGTGTAGTAATTATCTCAGATGTAGCCTTAGCATAGCAGCAGATTTATCAGAACTGGAGCGCATTTCTTTATTAAAACAAGAGCAAAGCCACACTAAAAACTCTTTCTTGGAAGAGATACTTTTGCACTTCTCCCAATGAGTTTTACACACCGAGTTCCACTAATCGTAAACTACAACTACACTTGCCTGCTGAGCTCAGGATACTACTGGAGCTAGACATGCTTACTACCTCATATTGTCTCGTCGCTCTGATTGGCCCGTAATGAATGTGACTAACAGAACATTTGTCCTATCCCCTTTTGAGAATTTTTAAAAAAAGTCCTGTCCTTTCCAAATGCTTTGTTTTGGAGGAATTCTGGATGAATGTGAAATATGTCCTATGCAATGGATAAATGAAACTGTCTATCTGGCATGTCATGTCACATACAGTGCTTAACAAATTCATTAGACCACCTGTCATACTTGTCTCAAAGACCATCCAGCATCATGAAGTGCTTTAATGCGAATTCTTTCATTTTCAGTTAGCTCTCCACGTTTTACCATTTTGAACAGGAATGAGGGATTTCAAACTAAATTCATCCGAATTTGAGCCGGCTCACTGGGCTTCAGAAATGAATCAAGCGTTAACATTCAACCACTAAAACTAATTTTTCTGTTCAGGAATGCAAGTAAATAACTATAATTTGACATATTAATCAAGAAATATTAATGTGCTTTACTATTTTTTCAGTTTTTTTGTAAATCAGTAAATTTGAAAATTAATGGCTAACAATAATAATTATATTTTAGCATAAAAAATATCATTTGGGTTAAAGAGCTTCTACATATTGGTGTATTAACCATTGCAGAAACATAAAAAATGATTTTGGTAATTACCAGTGCTGTTAATTTAGGGCAGCTGTGGCATCAACCTTACTTTGGTTAGGGTTAGGGTGGTCTAATAAATTTGTTAAGCACTGTACATAGATGCATGTGAAACATGATTTAAGTATTGATGTATTTAAACAGCTCTAAGTTCCCACTGAGCCAACTTTTGCATTGAGAATTTGTCGTTAGGGTCCCTCAAATGTTCACGCATTTGTCCATCCATCAAACCATAGCACTTATCCCATTTGGGGTTGCAGGGGGCGAGAGCCAATCCCAGCTGTCATTGGGTGAGAAGCATGGTAAACCTTTGACTGGTTGTCAGCCAATCACAGGACATGTAGAAATGAAAGCAATCACACTCACACCCATGGGTAATTTAGTCACTAGTTAACCTGACAAGGATGTGTTTGGATTGTGGAGGAAGCTGGAGTACCCAAAGAGACCCCATTTATGCACAGGGAGTACATGTGAACTCCCCACAGAAAGGCCAAGTCCGATGAGGATTTGAACCGGGAACATTTTGCTGTGAGGTCACAGCAGTTACCATGACTGTAAGAAAATTATCACTATGTAACAAGATAAAATTAGCCACAGTAAATGGTCCATTTGACTGGATTTTTATCTAATCTCTCAGCTTTTTTCAACAAATGGTGACCAACTTTACAAACCAGAACTTTAAGTTGCTGAAATGATCATCTGCATATCAGTCTCACTGTTAAATGACAAATCAGACACATATTTAACACAGATGTACATTTATTCAGGTCTTAATACATTAATGTCCAACAAGTTACATATTTTATTGACGGCAAATCAAACAGCACAAGCCCAATTTATCTCCGTTTATAAGTTAACTGTAACAGATTTTATTTTGAAATATATAACGGGAACTCTTCCTCTTATGAGAAGCACTTTCTTATAAAATGTGAGTAAAAGTGCAATAAATTTTCTACTCATAAAATTACAAAATTGGTCCAGAATCTGCATGCTGAGCAGACTAAAAATTCTCTTTTTAAAAATTCAATATATCTTTACCATTTTTTTTCTATGAATTTGCTTTTTGAAGCTATTTTCTAAAAACTGTAGCTAAAATACAAGAAATACAACATTGTCAGTTTACAAAAGCTTAGCATATTAATCACTGCATCATCTATTTTCTAAATAAACTTCATTTTTTTCCCATATAACTATCTGGAACATAGAGTTTGGACAACAACAACACCATAATATCTCACAGCGCTATGTTACAATAAAATATCTCTCATAAATTCAAAGAAAAAAAAGAAATATCAATAGCAACACAAAATTAAGGAATACAATGCATAGATTCAATCATTTAAAAATGTAGATATAATTTACTTAGTACAGCTCTTAAACTTTGAGAGTGAACCCTGTGACACTGACTACATGGATTCATTACAGTTCATCCTGACTTGAGTGACCGGCACAAATATATATAAATCTGAACATATCACATGATAAAAATGCTAAATATATCACTTTAACTTCAAAGGCAGATTTGGCTATAGTACACTGTGGCATGTTTGGGTAATAAAAGGCAACTCCTGGCACCAAAGCCCAACAGCAGCTTCTTTAATGGCGACCCTGCAGGACTTTTTGAAATGTTAACAGTTTAATTTGACTCTATAAACCTGCCCTGCTCTCTCACTGTCTGTATATCAGCAGCATCTGATCATGTGCTTTTATGACTCTTGAGTATGTGAGTTTAGATTTCTACCCAAGAGGTTCCCCTCTTTAAAGGCTCAAGTCACAGTTATTATGACTTAAATAAAAATCAGCATACTCAGGGCTTTTCTTAACACATAATCGGACACTCACATATGTGGTGTTTGGACTAAAAACATCATAAACATTAATGTCAAATAGGCAGTTTTAGTTCGTTGTATCAAAGTAAAGCCTGGTTTATACTTCTGTGTTGAATCTACACCGTAGTGGCGTGCGCCATCATCAGCATGACATGCTTGTGAGTTGGCATGTCGAAGTAACCTTGCAAAGCAGATGGATACGCCCCTTTCCTTGTTTCTCACTGGCGAATCCATCTTGCAAAGCTCCCGTCTGAACCATTTGGGCCTGGTTAGAAAGTGAGAGGACCATTCAGCAACCAAGTAGTTCAAGATAATCTGGCTGCAGACTGTTTATCTCTGACGGCCACTTTCAACAGAGTGTTCATCTGAGGCACAGAACTGAAGTACTGTTTTAGATCTTTTTTTTTAACTCTTTTTTAATTCATTAACAAAGTCTGGCAGTTACAGTCATAAAATAACTGCATAGCAAACATTACAGACTAGGAAATGTTTCATGAATAAAACAAAGAGAAATATCAGAGGTCGAATCCAGGATTAGGTTATGTATAGACCCATTTTACAAGTAGTTGCACAAGCAATAGCTTGTTTCAGCATTGTTAGCTTTAGCTAAAGCTAACACCGCTATGCTAGCTAAGTAATTAACGTTACTACAAAAGCCAATGTAGTTGAGTTATCTTAGCAATGGGAGCTTTAGCAAATGTAGCTAAAGCTAACTTATCTAGGTAGATACATAATTTACATAGCTGCTTTGTGACTTTAGCTACATTAGCTATGCCTACTACATAATAAATGTTAAACATAAGCCAATGTAGCTGAGTTAGCTTTGGCAGTGAGCTTTAGCATATGTAGCTTAAGCTAACTTACCCAGGTACATACATAGTTTATGTAGCTGCTTTGTGATTTAGCTACATTAGCTATGCTTTCTACATAATTAACATTACTACATTAGACAATGTAGCCAAGTTAGCTTTAGCAACATGAGCTTTAGCAAATGTAGCTAAATCTAACTTACCTAGGTAGATGTATAGCTTACGTAGCTGCTTTGTGAGCTTAGCTACATCACTCTGTTAACTATATCTAAGTTAGCTTTAGTAACCTGACCTTTAGCATATGTGTCAAAAGATAACTTAGCTACACATATATATGTAGCTTACATAGCTGCTTTGTGAGCTTACCTTTAGCTTAAAGCTACATAGCTACATTATTAACACTTCTGCATTAGTGTTTTCATGGAGGATGAGCTTTTTTCCTGTAAGTAGACTCTTTACTTGGCTTCATTCTAAACGCTTTGTAATTTGGTGTTGTGAGAGTGGCTGTCAGAGATGTACAGTCTGCAGCCAAACCCCTCGCAAGTAGTTGTGTAATGCAAAAAAACTTACAGGCAGTGTGATTTCTATGCATTTCACAGTGCCAGTTTCTTTTTCTGTCACGTTCTCCGGTAGTATACAGGTAACCAATGAAAACTGAAACTGTGCATATTGAATCAAAGCCAATAAATATTAAGAAATGGTTAATTTACCACAATAACTGAGAAGAAAACAGAGTAGATGGACTACATGGCTGCTGAATCTCGGTAGGACCCCCCAACAACAGAACATCATGCTTTACCCACCTTTGCTGCTTACTAGCTCTTGAGGAATTTTATTGGGGCGTCTTTTTGTTTTCTATTCATAAAAAAGTGAACTCCACAAAGCTAATTTGCTAAACAGTCAGCCATTACCTCTGTTTCATGGGCAAACTTCAGATAGTGAGGGAGAAAAAAAGCTTTTAAGTGGCAACACCTTTCGGCCTGCTTTGCTTGTAGCCCCAAAGGTCTGGCTTTTTCTCCTTCAGGGTAAAAAATTCATTCATTAAATGACAATAGTGAATTATGATCAGACTACTCAATTTTTAAAAAGTAACCTACAGAGGTGAGCAGAACTGAGCTGTCTGTTGCTGGGCAGCTTGGATGCATTCAGTGGGGCAATACTGTCGGATGAGGGAAAGAGCGGGGGAGTTTTTTTTACACTTAATTAGCCAAAAAGAGTGTAATGGATAAGTAAATCCCCTTTGATACTCTCAGAAGTTGGCAAGCAGATCTTTACAGATTGGTTTAGCCCTTTATCTCACACTAAAGTGCATACAATATGCCTGTAGACATTAGAGACTGGCAGTCACCTGATGCTACACAGTGGACCAATTACAGGGCTTGTAGTCTGAGTTGCTTCCATGTGTAGTTACGTTATTTTTTGGAGGCATAAGTCAGCTACGTACGTAGGCTTCTATGTAGGTTCAAGGCTACATGAACCTCTGGCGTAGGTTCAACATAGAAGTATAAACCAGTCCTAATATGGCTGCTCGGCCTCTTTGACAACCTCAGGAGAAGCAGTCATGTTTGCAGACATTATTTCAACAAAGGTAGAAACAATCTTAGTCACCGTTTGTGACTGAGAAGCTCATTGTTAGCACAGCAAGAAGTTGAAAAGGCAAGTCAGAAAATGCAAATGTACAAGCTTAAGATAAGATACTTAACACTTAGTGGCGCATCACAAGGGCATCTTAATAAAAAATTTTAACAGACCTGTTATTTAAAAGACGATTGGAGCCATCAAGTCACGGTTATATAAAACGTTTAAAAAGACACAGAGATAGGTAGAGGTAGGAGGGATAGAGTGAAAGTGGAGTCTTGTTAAAAAAACAGTAAAGCTGACTCTACAGAAAGCAACACATGGCTCCGTTAGTTACATCACTCAACTTTAGAGCAAAAAAGAAAACTATAAAAAGTTTTGAAATTGAACCAGGGACAGGCTTGTGTCTCACAGTGTCTTTAGTGACAATCCCGTACAAGTCTTAGACTCAGGGTCTTTGTGAACAAAGCACAGTATCACTCAGTATGTTTACATGCAAGAAGAAAAAGTCAGTTTATTGTGTTTGAACAACTTACGCTGGACTTTGTTAAAAGGAGGTCCAGCTGAAATCATTCTAGATAAAATTTCTTGAAATTGGACAACCACACCAAAATAATGTGGCTCGAGATGGATTTACTCTTGAATTTGCACGACTGACCCAAACTGGACTAGGTGTTCTGCCCATACCCAACCCCAATCATAGCAGATGCTGAATTATCATCTGTCTACAGATATCACCATAAGCTAGAGGGACAGCCTCGACTGCATTTCTTCTAAAAGTTTTGAGTGTGTATGAAATGTGCAGCGATTTCAAATTTTTCAATGTTTTAACAAACAAACCAGTTTACCACTTGCCAACTTGTGCAAGTTACCTATAGTGTTGTCAATGATGGAGAGAAAAACCAGCTCCATACGGACTGGGTTTTAAATTTTCAAAACCTGAAAATTAATAACATTTTAGCTTATCAATACTGCTATTAAGTCTTGTGGGTTCTGATTTAATGTCATTATGATAACGTTGCTTCCCCCATGCTAATGCACCACTGATATGATAAATATCACTGATGCAAACAAACAAACAAACAAAAACAGTTTTGCAAAGGGGGGCATAAGCACACTAGTAAGGGGTAGCTTCAATTGTTTGGTTTGGTAAAAAAAGAAAGGTTTTAGCCTCTGCAGGAGTTATCCTTTAACCCCAAGAAAACCGCTTAAAACTACCCAAATAGGTGACCTTCATCTTTTAGCTTGGGGAAAAAACTTCAGACTGAGGGAGTGGCATGCACGAAAAAAGGAAAAAGAGCTCTGGATGCACTGGTAGTAGCATGCACTCTAAACAATGGCTTTAGCCACTCAGGAGATACCCTTTTACCCAATGAAACATGCTCAAAAACCACCTATATAGCCCACCTTTGACTGTCCGCTTGAGGAAAAAATAACTCCATCTGGGGGCGTAGCATGCTCCCAAACTTTGTAGTAAGTCTCATTTGTTAAAAATAATAATTCAGAGCTGAAATTCATGGTCAAATAGACAGAATAAAAGTTGATAGGGGACTTTAAGAGCTGACAGATGGTTTTTTATATATATATATATATATATATATATATATATATATATATATTTTAAAGGTCAGCTCAGTAAAATTGCTATTAGATGAATGTAGATAATGTCATGTTGTGTTCAAATGTAACATTAGGGAAATTAAAATTCATTGTTTGATGAGAAACTTTAAATATAGTTACAGGGATTTTTTTAAAGAATTATAGAACATCTTTACACTTTAAGGCAGACAGTTAAAGTTTAAAAAAAAAAAGAACTGTGTTGACTTAAAAAGCCAAAACAGCTAATTCAGCTGTATTTTTCTGAGTTTATGGAATACATTTTTATTTTATAATACATTTTTATTTTATAATAAACAGTGCTCAATCACTGTTAAGTATTTTTTTTTGTGATTTTTTTAAACCATCACCCCTTAATCTGCAGAGTTTTCCCAGAATGCCTTTGGGCATTGGACACTTTTGCACCATGAATGAAGTTACTGACTCAGTTAGGGAAGTCTGACCTGTGGGGAGCAACCCCAGTGGAAGGT
Organism: Cheilinus undulatus; assembly: GCF_018320785.1. NCBI lineage: Eukaryota > Metazoa > Chordata > Actinopteri > Labriformes > Labridae > Cheilinus > Cheilinus undulatus. The sequence continues at coordinate 42,765,580 of NC_054866.1, read as the reverse complement.
ATACTGAACACAATGGAAGAGGACTTCCTGGTTCAGAGTGAAACCTTTCAGTTATTTGTACTTGTAGTCTCCTAAGCATAAATATTCAAGATTTAAGTGTGTTATAAAAATAAGAGAAAACTACAGTGGATGAAGAACATGTAGCATTACGAAAATTACTTAAAAATGCTCTTCTGAATTGGATTTAAACAGAGTTTAGAGTTTAAAGTTTTATTAACTCATCTGTGATTGCTCAAAGATGTATTTCCACTTTTTAAAAAACTTTAGTATAATCAGTTTCAACAGAAATCTTTCCACTTGTTTGGTTTTATAGTGTAAGCTAACAGACACAATCATGACCATTTTAATTTGAAGCTCTCCTAAACTTACACCACTTCTTTTAAAAACAGAATTTGTCTATTCACCAAGGACTTGGATTGATAAGGAGTATTAATAAGAGTATCAATATCAATAAAATTAATAATCTTCATCCCTAAGCGTAGTCAAGATGAGCATGCTCCCCTCAATAAATCAATTCTTCTGTCGTGCATGTGTACTGGAGCATGGACTGTAGTCCAGTTAAATTGTCTAGTTAAGCTATAAACAACTTCACTGTGCATGTAAACGTACTGACTGAGAATCTCTTTTCACATTCAGGACGCTGTGTTGCGTTCAGGAACCCCTAACAAAAACTACTGTCACTCGTTTCTTCTTCACTTCTACCCAAAAATAGTAAAAGCAGGAAACTGTATAGAAAGAATCACTGTACTTTATAATAAAAACTGCTGTATTTGAGTATCTTCTGGACCATAAACATCACAATATAAAACTCTTCAAGCCTGCAGTCTAAATCTACTCTGGTAGGCACAATAAATAGGCCTCTGTGGTATTAAGGTTAAGAGTGACAGACAACCCAGAACAGTTCCAAGTGCAGGTAATGCACCAGCATAAATCTATATTTACCACAAATAATTTAGTCTCAAATATATACTAAATCTAGTAAACATCTACTCCATCATGTTAATATACAATCTTAACCTATGTACATGAAATTAGAAACTTTTTTAACCTTTTACAGCCTGATTATGAAGAATCCTCGAGTACAGATGTGTGTTTAAAATAATGTGATCCAGTTTTCTCTGAGCTCATTTCTGCTGCCTTGATTTTTGCTTCACTCTGTAAACCATATTTACAACTTTAAAAAAAAATTCACTACCAGACCTGATCTTACAAACTGTACTGTGACATTATGTACATTCAGGTGATAAGAAAGTGAGTTATTATGTAACATCATGGAGGATCCCTTGAGAAGTATCTAAGTTTACATCATGTCTGTTTACAACTCTGACCATGTAACCTTCATCATCCTTCTGTAGTGGTGATCACTTATCACTACTCTGTACATACATGAAGTCTGATTGTGGAAACACAGTAAACAGCACAGTATGAGTCTGAGCATGTGTACAGATTGTGTTGCTGCTATGAGTAAACCAGAGAGGTGTGCTTCAGTTTGGCTCTTGTGTTAAGGCAGAAAGTTTGGCACTTAATTTGTACAGAATAGGATTGTTTTGTCTTCACCAGTTCAACGGCACTAATCGAGATGATTCTCAGCTGGTTTTAGTCTCATGAAGAGATCCCAGAAGTATTTTTAAACAAGAAACGTTGACGGTGTAGAAGCTGGGTAAGTTTGGACAAGGATTAAACATCCTTCTATAGATTTTATATCTCAGATGAGTTTTTTTTTTTTTTCACCAACAGTAACAGGTGAGTTAACAGGTTTGAGCCAGAGTCTACCCTGACACCCAGCTGTGTGTGGTGGTCTTCACTCCGTGAGGGAAACCCTGTTGGGTCACCATCGGCTCAAAGTTGAAGTCCAGGGAGTCACCGTCCATCAGCGTGTCATGGAGGACCGTCTCCATGTCAAACTCAAACTTCTCGATGGACATGTCGTCCAGGTCGCTGGGCAGCTTCTCGGTGTGTGAGGGCTGCTGCAGGCTGGGTCGTCCGTATCCGTTGGTGTTAAGCGGGCAGAATCCGCCGGGCATCCCTCCTCCCCCACTGAGGTGGCTGGAGAGGCCGTAAGGCATTTGCATGCTTTTGGCTGAAGGCAAACGGGTGTTGGCCCCGCTGTGACCCAGCGGCATGAGCAGGCGGCCGTTCATAGCAGGTGCCGGCGCCTGGTTGTGCACGTTGTGAGGGCGAGTGTGAGAGAGAGCGTGTGGGTGTCCGTTTCCCCTGCCCATCAGTTTAACTGCATGCTGGCTGCTGCTGTACGGTGGCAGCATGCATCCTCCACTGGGCTGAGGCACCACCGAGTCCACTGAGGGGATGAGGTCTCCGTGCTGGTCTGTGTCCGAGGTCAGCAGCTCTTTCAGGAGCCCTGCAGGGCAGCTGTACTGACCCAGGCCCGGTCCAAAGCTGGGCTTACTCTCCTGCAGCGTCTGCAGCGTCTGCATGGACGGCAGTGCGTTCATGCCCGCCTGCCCGTACACGCACTTCCGATACTCCTGCTGTGGCTGTGGGGCCATGCTGGGCGAGCTGTATGCTGGGTACCCGGGACTCTGCTGCATCATGGGAGAGGGCGAGGACTGGGAGGAGCAGGGGGTCGTCCCACCTCCTCCAACCTGTGCGTTGTTGGGTGAGAGCAGGTTGAGGTTGTCCAGGAGGTTCTCCATGACGTTCTCAGAGCTGTGACCCAAAGAGCCCGTCATCTCTGTCAGGCTGGGCAATGTGGCTGTCATCTTGGTCCCGGGAGCTCCTGGGTAGCCCATGTGCACATCTGCCTCCCCGAAGTCGTCCTCAGGCATGAAGGGGGAGAGGCGGTCACTAAGAGTGCTGGCGTTGGAGCTGGTCCGAGGCCTGAAGCTGTTCCATGCATCAAAATCATCGTTGCTGTGAGAGTTGGGGCTGCCGGGCCACTTGGAGAAGGAGCCAGGGCTGTCGGCTCCTCCGTCGGGACCGCCCTGCAGGGACAGCTGTGAGGAGACAAGAAGACTATCAGAGAGCTGAAGGAAAGAGATGATGTGCCAGAGGCAGTCAGGGAAACATATGGTACAGATTTAAGCCTTAAGAAGTGAAATACAGGATAGGATGGTGACGTAAAAACTAAACACAAGAGCATTTCCACCAAATCAAATCAATATTATGATAAAATCCTAAACAGGGTTACTTAAACCTTTAATGTAAACATGAAAAAACAGCTCAGAGGACAAGTCAGAAGTCATCTGCACCATTTGTCATCAAACATTTACCTTTTAACTTGTTCCCTTATTTCCTTTTTAATCCATAACAATTTCCTTTTTCCATGGTTAAGGTCATGTCATAATCTTTAATCTACCCAAAGTTACATATTTCCTCTAAGGGATGCACAGATACTGACAGTTCTGGGGGCTGGCCCTCCACGAGCCTAAGTGGACAGCATCAAGAAGGAACAACACACATTCCTGCCTTTCCAGTGCCTACAAGGAAAGCTTGAGTCAGGGAGAGAAGTAGCAAAACTGCCCCGAACAGAGCAGGCATCAAAGACAATAGAATGGCATTGATTAAGTCAGATGTAGCATAAAGGAGGAGCTGGGGTGGAGGACTGGTGCAAAAGCAGCTTGCAGAGGAAGCAGCACAGCTTAGCCAGGCTAGAGTAGTTGAAATATTGCAGCATGAGTGTGATCAACCAATAGCATGCTTAGAGCCAATCAGCTGATAAAGGCTTGCATGAGATCAGCTGATCTTAATTACATGGCAGTGCTTAACTCTGTGGCCTGCTTGAACTAATGCTGTAAGCTCGATTTATGGTAATATTGTGTACTCATATTTGCACTTAAATTCAGTGAGTACTCAAATGTAAGAACTTGTACTTGGTCTGGAAAAATGTGGTATCAGTGCATCCCTACTTTCTTTAAAAATAAAAGCTGACAATATTTAAAATTTAAAATGCACAAAAAGAGGAGATAAATCATAATTAACTACAGAAGGTCTGTGATAAATCTCTCCACGAAGTTTGTTTGACAGCCCTAGTTTGCAGTCCTTGTATATTTTAACTTAAAGTAAAATTGCTCGCCTTTCTCAAACTTCTTTTTAATGTTATAACCTGCCATAAGTGCTGTGTACTGTCACATGAACAAGCAAATCCATAAAAAAGAATGACAGAAGAGGCAAAAGGGTAAGATTTCACACATCTCAGTCAAGTTCAAGAACTCTCACAATTGCAAATAAGATTATTAAAGACATTTTATGGCTGTTTTTAAAGATAGATTTTTGGGCTTTTTTTACACCTTTATTTAGAGAGGAGGGCAGTGGATTAAATCAGAAACAGTGCTGAGAGATTGGGGGAGAGATGTGCAATAACGAAGCTGCAGGCCGGCTGTGTACATCGGGCGTCTAACTCCTAGGTCATCTGTGCCCCATGGCCCTAATACAAGACTGTTCCAGTCTTTTTAAAGATTTATTTTTGGGCTTTTTCGTGCCTTTATTAGAGAGAGGACAGTGGATAGAGTCTGAAACAGGGAAGAGAGCCGGGGAGAGACATGCAGGAAATAGTGCCACAGGCCAGATTCGAACCCGGGTTGCCTGCGCACATGGTGCGTGCCTTAACCACTCGACTACCGGCGCCCCGTGTTCCAGTCTTTTTAAGCATGTGCGGAAACCCTGCATGAAATGTTTAACAAAAGATGATAAAATAGCTTAAGTATTGGTGTAGACTACCTACAACTTTCTGTAAAATTTGGGATGCATGCTATTATTGGCATGATATTGTTTTTTGCAGATATGAGCTTATAAAGTTAATTATCTGTATCAGCAAATATGAAAATTTCAGTATTTACAACCAATGTATAAGCTGTATTGGCCATATGTGCAAATATTTCTGTGAAGTTTATAGGCTCAGAAGGCTGCCAGCCGAAGTCTGAACTACATATTCAAATATCTATTTATATTGGTCCTGGCTAAGATTAATCTGTAAATATCATCATATTGGCATATTTGATACCAGCAAAAACCAGTATCATGCATCCTTTTACTCCAAAAATACTTCAAAAATCGACAGCTGAGACAAAAAGAAACACCGGTTTTGTTAATAATAAAATATCACCCTCCTCGGTGCACCAAAGTATTTTTAAAATGTTTTCTTTACCTTTTTCTTCGCTGCTCTCCCCCTGCTCTTAGTGAACTTGCTGTTGTTGTCCATGGAGGCCGCCCTGCGTCGTGGGGACTTGCCGTTCTTTCCACCTTCTGGGTTTAGCATCCACCACGAGCTCTTTCCCGTCCCCTCATTCTGCACACGAACAAAGCGGCTGTGCAGCGACAGGTTGTGTCTGATGGAGTTCTACAGCAGAGAGAGAGAACAGCTTATTGAGGAGCGGACTAACAGAGAGATGGGTGTTTGCCCTTTTCCCAAAAACATTTCAGATCTTCCTCAGCATAAAGGTGCAAATCCATCCATGCAGGTGGCTCTCATTAAAAACTCACAAGGCCCTGAAAGCTGACTTACAGGAATGAAAGAAGAGATTTTAAGGTCACTCAACAATCTAATGCCATTTACAGTCCAAAGAAACACATCTGCACCAGCACACAACAGGTGTCAATACATTCACTGGATGAGCAATACATCCCGCAAGGAGCCAGGATTAAACTGCTCACTCTTATCTTCAAACATAGCGTACATGCAGGCCTTTATTTCCTTCACAAAAACAGAGCAGCCCATTGAAAAACACCATTATACCTCAGCCCAGTGAAATTATACATTCCACCTGACTACATGTCTTGTCTAAACCAGGACAGAATCAAAGGGAGGAAACAGACTAATCTTTCCTCTTACAGACACATTAATACTGCACTCAAACGTTGCTTAGTGACACCCACAGTGGAAAAACTAATTTTTGTGCGGGAAGCAAGTGAAGCATTGTTAAAAGTCTGCAAACAAGAGCGAGAATCTGTCTGATAAGCAAACCACAGAGAGTGAGACGCCATATCTGTCTTGACTAAAACTGCACTGGGACACTTTTTTTTTACTCCAAAGTCCAAACTTCAGCTTTGTTTTTCACCATTTTTAAACTCTAAATCGTCTCAAACTGTTGCTGTGGTGACTATTTACCCTCAGAGAGTAACTTACTCTCTTGCTCTGTGTGGTTTTGTGTCCGGGCCATAACGTGAAGTAATGAGCCTTGGCTAGACGGCTCTGTGCATGCGTACAGCTTGTTGTTTTGGAAGAAAGCTGGAAGTCCCGGCACACAAGCAGAGCCTAGCGTGCATAGTGTCTAACGTCATCAGGCCTGTTCCTGCAGTGACTCACTGCCTCACATCTGGTTCACAGTCTGCCCTCTGCTTCATCTCTGCCATCGCTGCGCTTCAAAAATATCTCCCACCCAAACCTGCCATGCCACAATATCCTAATGATTTTATACTCAAGGTTAGTGATTGATGACCTATTTAGTCTATAAGATGTCATTAAAATAGAAAAGAATAATCATAATTTCATAATATGTGTTTAACTTGTTTAATTTCAATTCTAAAACTCAAAGAAATTTGAACTGAAGTAACACAGAAAGGAGGGAAGAAGCAAATCTTACATTTAAAATAAGAAATCAGTGCAATCAGTGAGTTTTTGACTCATGAATGATGCTTTATAATATTGGTTTCCTGGAAGAAAAAAAAACTGACAAAACTGAACTTAGTAAGGAAGGGTATTAAGATGTTAAGTTCCTAGTATGGGCCAAGATCTTAACCCACTTGATCCTACATTTCCCATAATGCACCTTGTACTTAAACCAGGCATTGCCTGAATGTGCAACCTGAACATCTTTCAAACTTGAGCTTTAACTTGAGCTGAGATCTGATCTAAAATTCTTACCTTAACCTCCTAAAACGAGCTTTTGTTTGGAGTGTATTTTTAGTTCCTGATAAAAGCTCAGCCTTGGCCTTTGAACAGGAATTAGTTTTTACCAAAAAGGATGTCTCCTGAAGGTCCTATTTCTGCAGAAAATACAGGACTGACAGGTTTAGATCAGATGTTTGGCTTTGCCGGCCGGTTGGTCAGTTGTTGGGGTTTTTTAGTCAGTAGGGCATGGTCATCAAGAGAGGGAAGGTCGAGTCATTTTCCTAGATATTTTGATGATGGAGTGCAAGGACTTGTTAAGGCCACGCATGAACAAAATTACCATGAAAAGTACTGAAATTTGCCTTTCCAGAATCCACACATATACCAAAAAATTTCTAAGAAATTAACCAAAATTATTGATGTATTTTTCTCACAAAAATTATCCTAGAAGTCTTTAAATATTACTCAAATGTTTCAGTGAAAAATTAAAGCAGAATTCCCTACAAGTATATTACCCCCACAATTTCTTAGCAAATTCAGCAATCCAGCAATCTCAGCAATCCAGCTGATGTGCCAGGTTACAAATTTCCATGATACCTATAAATTTCAAAGCCGTCTCCCCCCAAAATTCAAATCAAATTCCCATAAAAAATAAAATATTTCCTAAAATTCCATGAAAATGCCTGAAAATGTCAAAACTAATTTCCCCAAGCATCCTAACAAATTTTCCAAATTCCTGTGAAAATGCCCCCCAAAAAATTATAAACCCATTTCCACCAAAACTTCCAGTGAAACTCTTCAAAAAGACAAATCTCCAAAGTTTCCATAAAATACTTGAAAACTTCCAAGAGAATTTCCCAAAACATCCAAACAAATCCCCTTAAAAATTCCATTAAATACTTTAAAAAAATCCAAGCAAATTCTCCAAATATTCAAGCAAATTAGTTAAAGTACAATGGACTTTGGACTTCAACGTACCTATCCTAATAAAGGTTAATAAAGCCTTTTTCCACGTTTTTATTCTCATTTATTGCATGGCAGAATAAAGCGATGATCTTTTCTCTACACACTGCTTTGCCACAGGCAGACCTGCAGCTCGGTTGTGTAACGTTAATGCTTTATTTGAAACAGTGCTATTGGGGGAAGTATATTGCATAATTTCAGTAATATCTGAATACCAAAGCTTTGCCTAATTAGGTTACTTCAACAAAGCCAGCACGTGCTCAATGAAGAGATGTTTGGGGGCCAAAAGAGCTGTCTAAATAACAACACTGCTAATGATACTGCCTTATGTTACGTCACCATCTATACTATCAGACTGATCTTCCTTCATGCTCCGTCTCTCTTTCCTCCTCTTGGGTTTATCCATCACCATCTTCCTTTGTCTTTAAGCCTCAGCTGTTGTATTAAACTGTGCAGAGATAGGCTTTCTTTTTACTCAAAGGCTGGCTTGTGATCTTCTGCTGTAAAGCTGTACCGACTTCCTGTGAGAAAACCACAACTTGCTTCCAAAGTTACATCGTGCTGAAAGCAGGAAACTTGGGTGCTCTGATGACATTGGCCGATGCTGTTTCCCTCTTGAAAATTGTCCTGAGTTTGAAAAAGCTATTTTAAGGTGGAAAAGCTACACTGAGCATTAGTACAAGCAGGCCACCGAGTCAAGCGCTGCTGTATAATCGAGATCAGCTGATCTCACACAAGCTCTTATCAGCTGATTCGCTCTAGCCTGCCTACACTTTGCTGCTCCCTCTGTAAGCTGCTTTCTGCATCCCTCCTCCACCCCAGTTCCTCCTTTATTATGCTTGTCATTGATGAGTGCTCTGCTCTGGGCTCAGGGGTGTTCAGGTGGTCCTGACTGAAATATTGTTGCCATATCTTATTACTTGATGATGATATTCTTCCCTTCACTGGAGATGTCAGACTATAGTACACTGGTTGTTCGTAGATTAATGAAAATCATGACCTGACTGCCTCAGCCAATCATCTCAAACTAGTTTGCATGGTCTGAGCGACGTGACAGCGCCTCCCTGATTAGCCTAGCAAATGCCCCCCTCCTCCTCCTGCACATCGGTAGCTATGACAAAAGGCGAGGAGTAAAGTCTGGTCATGAGCCTCTCTTTCCCATGACCATGGAGAGCGCTGGTAATTTCAGCTGTGCTGCAGCGAGGAATGACTGCAATGTGAGCGCAGATGCCGGGATGTCCTGTTACAGCCCTACATCATCCTGATGACAGGAAGAGAAATGCACAGCAAGAGTCCCCACTCAGTTTCTGTCACAGTCATACGCTGGGTGTTGTCATGATGGAAAGAGTTTTAAAACCAGTTTAAAGTCTGGATGAAGGAGAGGAGGGAGTGAAGGGTCATAAAATCTGCTCTGATGGGAAATACCAGAACTCAGCAGGACTCAGCGTACTGTGTGGGGAGTGTGGCTAAAGGCTGTCTGCTGGGGCCAGTGGAAAAGCCTGGTCTCTCTGTGTGTAGGGATGTTTGTGTGTGCCAGCTTATGCTTTTAGTGGTACAGCATCATGACAACAAGCAGCACAGGATGGTTTGATTTTGGCTGATATCCTGGTATGAAAACATGATGAGCACATGCACATGAACTAACAAGTTTGCATATATAAATGAGAAGTTGAACAGATTCCTTGTTGCCTTTTTTCCTCCACATGAATGAAGATGTTTTACAAAGTAAGTATGTGTTTTTCTTAGATCCTGCGCCTGGACATGACACAGATTTATCTCTGGCTGCAGCACACAGGAATTTTAACATTCCAGTTAATCACTGCGTGCAAAGTTCAATTGTAATCAGAGCCAACGTGTTAGTATCTCTTAGGAAACAGTAAAGGCAGGATTCCCAGTCAGGCAGCCATCACAATCAACATTCCTCAGCAAGGTTACAAAACCCACAATTTCACACAAATGAACTCTGATAACCCTCTCTTGAGGGCCACAAGGGCCATTCTATCTGGTGTTGTATAAAAATGTGACAACAACACTGTCCTATCTCAGAAAGTGGAGTTTTTTGTTTCTTTATTTCCACAAGAGGAACGGGAAACAAAGCGACGGAGATGAGGGCTGTCATGATACCAGAGTTTTAAATTAGATACAATATTATTGAGAATCAAAAGATAAGTAACATTTTTGATACCACAGCAACAAAAAAGACGTCTTTAACATCCGATACTGGCTCATTTCTTTGAATTACAAAAAAAAAAAAAAAAAAAAAAAAAAACTGCACAAATACATTGGAGCAATTTGGTATTATTGGAACTCATATTTCGCATTTTGATGATCATCAGCTTTTTATTCTAATGATCGCTGATAAAACTAATAGTTTCCCACAGATTGGCAAAATAATATTAATCTTTTACTTCAAGTAAAAGGTTTGCATGAAAAATATCAGCTTTTGGGAAATGCATAATAAAACAGGCCTGATATGTTATACATTTAGTCAGTTTTCCCCTTTTTACTGCAAAGGTTAGCTTGTTTTCTAAAACATTTTTTATGAACAATGTTACAAATTGAAGTTAAACATCTTTAACACCGTATCTCCCTCTTTCCCTCACTCTCTCACATCTCTGGTTTGATTCAATTAACTTCACATCGTCCTGTTAGGATTTTAAAGGGGACAATTTAAAAATCACTTTTCAGGCTTCACTTTTTCCACAATCCCTTCATGCACCAGAGCCCCCCACCCCCACCCCCACCCCACCTTTCAGAAAGTGTGTGCTGAAACAAGCCGTTGTCAGATTTTCCCCTCATGATGTCACATGGGGAGTAAGCACCCACCCCCAGGTTTGGTTGCCCCCCCCCCCCTCGTAGAAGAAAGTTCTGCCCTCCTCTACTGATCCTCCTGCAGTTCCTGCAGGAGTGCCACATCCATTTCCTGAGAGGGGTGTGGTCAGGGTCGGAGTCAGAGAGCTAATTACCATTTAAAGCCACAGACACAGAAACAGCTCGTTCTGAGAAGAGCTGAAACAGAGGGGAATTTAGACATGCAAACATCCAATACTGGAGTTTTTTTCAGCAACAACCTTCACAGGCATGTTTTGGGGACCTCTGAGAACAATATACTTGTTTTAAAGGGTAAAATATGTCCCCTTTAATTCTGAGCTAAATGTGACAGTTAACCTCGTCAGTCATTTAAAGGATTTTTATATCGGCTCAAACTAACGTGACTTAAAGGGAACAAAAAAACAGAGCAGAGCACTCATCGATGAGAATAGAATGACACTGATTGAGTCAGAGGCAGAAAAGAGGAGGAGCTGGGGTGGAGGACGGTTGCAAAAAGCAGCTTGCAGAAGGAGCAGCAAAGTGTGGAGCAGTTTGGCAGCGCTTGATTGTGTCATGATTCGTTTAAAACGATCATATAGAGCTTTCAGTACATTTATTTTTGTTATCACTGTAGCACAAAAGCTGGAAGCTTTATACTTTTTAAAACTTGTTAAGTTGTATTTGTTTTATTAAGAGTGATCATACAGTTTTAACACTTTGGCTCTTTGACAGTGAGAATAAAATGAATGTGGCTCTTTTAGTCACTAAAGTTAATAACTAACATAACTTATCATGGAGCACTCTGGCTCTTTTTAGCAGCTGGTCTGCTAAATCTTTCACCTCTTGGCTCCAAATATCAATTATGGGCCTCATGTATCAGTATCAGTCCTGAAAAATCAATATTGGTCGACCCCTGATAGGAACACGTCCAACATATTTGTGCAGTGACAACAGCGCTTACTCTCTTGCATTCTTTACAGTTTTCACTTGAAAAATACGACTGCAGATCAGAAGATTTCCATTAATACTGGAAATTGTATTGTTTCAAAGCATGTGGTTTAATATAAAAAACTGACATCCTTAATGGAAAAAATCTTGGAAAGGACCAAATGAGGGCATTTGTAAGGAATTACATGTAATCCCCCTTAATACTTCCAATAAATAAAAAAGTTCAAGTAATTTAAACCCATATTTTGCACTAAGGAGCACTGCTGTCCCAAAGAATCAGCCACTTCCTGACACTGATCTAAAGGCTTAAGGATTATGATAAATATTCCAGAGTCGTGCTTGAGCTCCCCGTTCGCAGCAGCACCTCAGTTCTGAGTCAACAGATCAGAGCAACGCTGGCAAAACAGGAGGAAGTGACCACATGAAAGCAGACTGTGACAGGAAACAGAGCTGACTTCCTGCCTCACAGGAAACACGGCGGCTGTGCGCCAGAGAAAAAGGCTTGGAATGTGAAGCCGCAGCATCGGGAGCCAAGTAGAAGATGCAAATTTAGCTTTTGCCCCCCCCCGCAAACACACCCTGAGGGTTTATGTTTAGCAACAAGCTGCGATGATCCCTGATGTCACACTTCATCCATTAAATGAATGTTCACTTTGTCGTGTGACTCCTGAGACAGAATTACAAGACTGCGTACGTCATGACTCTACAAATGGCTGCAGTATGGGCGTCTAGGTGGTGCAAGAGTGTGTGTGCTATTTAAGAAAAGGAGAAAGAAGGGTTGTGTGTGACAGAGTGGGCATGGATCAGTATAGAACAAACTGTGCTGCTTTAAACTCCCTCGCTGGCAGGATTACTGAAAGGCCACACTGTTCGGTACGGCTCTCCTTCGCCTCTCATTCCTCCTCTATATTCATTGTCTACTTGCCCTCCCTTAAACTACTTTCCTTCTTTTTTCCTATCTTACCTCCTCTGACCCCTTTCCTCTGACTTAGATCGCCCCTCTTCAGTTCTCCGCACCTACAGCCTCTGTCTTTGTCCACATCTTGTTTAATTCCCTCTCCTTTTCTCTCCCATCCTCTCCTCTGTTTACCTCCCTCCTCTCCTTTGCAGATATAAGCCAAGCACCTACATTAAAAAAAGGATGAAGGGTGCCAGAAGTGCCAGACACCTGCTGGCACACTGACCGAGGTGCTGACGCTCTCAGAGCTACTCAAATGTCAACTCACCTGATAAAAAAAATCCCCAGCAGAGCGAAACGCAACCTACATGTCGGCCTGCTTTGAATCAAGAGAAGCCACAAGTGAAACCTCAGTTGCACAGCTCTTACAGCTACAAAGCATCTCCCTCCTCTCTGGCTTACAGTTTGCAGCAGGTTTGCGCTCACATGCAAGCAGAGCAGTTTCACATGAATCTATCAGAGATATGGAAGCGAGAAAAGTGGAAAAAAAAAGTGTCTTTCTGCACCATTTCCACTGAACTCATTTGGTGCCGTCCTGAACAGACTTTCACACCTTTCATTACCCGTGTTTCAGTCTTAACTGTAGGTGTGCACTTGCACGGTAACTATCTATTTTCTGTGTAATGTCTGCGGCTGTGAAGAGGATGACCTATAGGGTATGCAGCGCACCTTTTCTCACCACCAGAGTAAGCAGGCCTAAAGCTGCAGCTTGCTCATGTCTGGAGCTTTGTGCTGAGTCTGGCTGTGTTAGATCAATGTGGTTTAGACAGAAAACCTGTAAACCTGTGATTAGTCTAACACCAGCTCAGCAGGTCTGCCCGCTTAACTACAGCGCTGAGCTGAGCACGCAGCGGCAGGTGAGGATGGCCGAGTGACGACAGGGAAACACCTCTCACCTGTGTCCAAAATCGTATACTTTCACACTAGTCATACTAAATGTGATGTCACACTGAGTATGAAGTAGGGCTACACAATTAATCTGATTGCAGTTGCGATAACAGGTTGTGCAATTGCATAATAGCATAAAAGACTTCAACTACTTTTGTATTAAGTAGTACTGGAAAGGTTTACAGACGGGCTACTATTGTATTTTGGAGAAGTACCTTTATTTTACACAAAATACATTAAGGAATTCTGAAAGCAATAATGTAAAAACTTCAGTTTTTATGTAGTTTAATATTTGTATGTTTTGAGTTGAGAAATACACATCTCAAAACTGTTATTATTCTCTTGATTTTCCATAACCAAGCAGGTAGACTTAGAATAATATTTATATTTTATATTGAAACCATAATAATGTCCAGTATAACTGCAATCACACATTCTAGTAAATCATGCAACATAGTCTTGCTGCAGACTGCACCCTTGAGGACCACGCCACCTCCATCAGGACAGAAATTCACATTAAACCTTTCAAAATAAAATCAGATTAGACTTCCAGTTAGGGTTAGGAAATGGAATCTAATTTAAAAAGTTTGATAAATGTGAGTAAACAGTCTGCTTACAGGAAAAAAGCTTGTCCTCCAATGAAAACAGCCAACATAGCTAGAGCTAACGAAACTACATTAGCCTCGTTATCTTATGCTACGTAGCTTAAGCTAAACCTGCGTTACAAGTAGTTAAAAACAGTGGCTCGCTTTAGAGTTACATTGGCTAATGTAGTGATGTTAACTATGTAGCTAGCATAGCTGTGTTGGCATTAGCCTAAGCTAACAAAGCTAAAGGGAGCAACCATTCATGTAACTCTTTCTAAAACAGGTCTATAAGTAGTTTGCAATCATGTGATCCTGAATGCCCAATGGGGGCCAGGAAATGGACCACAGCTATAAGAAATGAATGGGAAGAGGTAAAGGGTTAGGCTACCAAAAGTCAAAAGTAAAAAAATCTTGACCTGCAAAACCTCATAACAAAAGTATGATAAAAATGTGAGTAAACAGTCTGCTTATAGGAAAAAAAGCTTGTCCTCCAAGAAAACACTCTAACATAGCTAACATAGCTAAAGCTAATGAAACTAGGTTAGCCTCTTTAGCTTATGCTACGTTTGCCAAAGCTAGACCTGTTCTACAAATAAGAGTAAGTAAGAGTAAGTTAGAGTAACATTGGCTTACATAGTAATGTTAATTATGTAGCTAGTATAGCCATGTTAGCTTTAGCCAAAGCTATCAAAGCTAAGGCGAGCAATTATTCATGTAACTCTCTTATTCATGTTACTTTCTAAAACAGGTTGTTTGCACGTGATCCCGAATGTCCTGAAAGAAAGTGGGGCACAGCTACAGGGACTGAATGGCCATAGAAAGTTAGTCCTTATCAGCTCTGAATGGGCATGTAATCTGCAATTATCAGCAGAAAAGTTCTACAAACACTGACTACAAACCCTGCACCTAAAAAAGGGGATTTGGCATGGATCAGTAAATTATTCCGTCCTGCAGACCTCACAGCTATTCATCTAACCAGATGGAGGAAGACAAGAGTCTAGAGGAGTCCAGAGGCTAGCTTCTCACAGGGGTGGCATCTCAGGGTAGTGGTATGCATCTGCGAACTGCAGTCTACAGCCAGATAACTGTGTCACATGCCAGGTTACACTCGTTTAGTCCGTGGACTGTAGAAAAATAGTGGACAAATAGTGGAGTAACAGCAGCCATTTAGATACTGAAAAGGGCTACTGAGTCCAATCTGTGGCATCCATCATATTGAAAACCCTATCTCAAACTACCTTTAGATCAGCCTAAACCAAGAAGTGGAGCTTAGGACAAACTTAAGCCTTGTAAGAAATTACCTCATAAGAAATTCTGGTTTGCAGTTACACCAGCTAGGCCTCTTATAATGAATTAATGAAAGTCCTTATTAATGCATCACTGAGATCATTCACCTTTTTTGTTAACCACCAGCTGTCCATTTTTTGCTCTCTTGCATTTTAAGCTAACTAGACTGCATGGCATAGCTCTGTCTGCTCCTCACTTAAATTAAAGTGAGAGCTGTTTAGGTTGGAGGGGAAGAAAACATGCTGAGCTGTAAGGGAAGGGAGGGTATTGCTCTATTTTCTACACATGACAAAACCTATGGGCATAAACACAACATCGCATGCTGCACAGTAATTATTCAATCTCAGTTTTCTTGTTTTAATGATCGTGGGAAACTAAAACTGTCACTGATATTGAAACTCAACTAGCTGTCCAACCCTGGTAGTAGGTAATTTGTGGTTTCAGACACCACTGGAGTCATCAAAGATCAAATTGTAGCAGATTTTCCCCTGTATGGCAGACGTTTAAAGAATTCTTTGATCCAAAGACCGATAACAAATGACTTAGTCTGGTTGCCTAAAGGTGGTACAGTGTGGTTAGCTGGTGTCAGAGGATGATCAAATGATAAGACTGGAGCCTGAGAGAGCACACAGACATCAATAAGAGGCAACAATTATTTTTTATAAACTGGAGAAAAATGCCTCAACTAAACTTTAAACAGTTTCTGGAGCCAGGAGAAAACCCTCTGTAGCCCTCGGTACTAAAAACTACAGGAGATACAAAGCTGACGTCAGAGGCTATCAAATACAATTATTTGCTTCTTTGATCAGTGAGTACTGAAGAATCTTTTTTTTTTTTTTTTTTTTAACGTTTCACATTAACATTAAAATTAGAGTTTAACGGCTTAAGTCAGAGATCCTGAGTGGCATTTGGGTTTGGTAAAAACTTTATTCACAAAAAGTTAGTTTTGAAGAAAACATCAAATTTAAAGTAAGGCTGTTGGCACAAGTGTGTCAGATAACATCTCCTCTATTCTAAGCGAAAATATGTAACTTTTCCAACTTAAAGAAGTAGTTTCACAGTTGATCTAGTAGTACAGACTCTTCCTACTGGGAGAATGGCATCACCCCTTTTCCACAGAGTGCCTCTGTTACCTGATTTCAGCACTTTGTAACCTGACTTTGTAACCTCAGATGGATGTGTTTCACACATCCTGGCAAAACCTTCCATAGACGGCGTTTGGGATAGGGCAGAGGCTTTGAAAAAAAATTCAGAGGCTGATTGGATGAACATTCTGTCTGTCACATCTTTACAGGCCAATCAGAGCAGCAAAACATGTGACGTCGTAGCCCCAAACCAAGGTGCGCCACTACCGACAAGCCGCATAATGCAAACCATTGTGACAGTAGACATGTCAGTACAGGGCTTTTTTCGTTTTTGAAAAGAAAAGAAGTTACTGCTGTTCTTTGTTCTTCTTTTAATGAAGAACTGCTGTCAATTTCTAAAAAAACGTACGCTTTAGCACCATCCATGTCAAAAACTCCCACCATAAATGCACCGGCCTCTTGTTGCTGCTTGCATATGTCACCCCAAAAGTACTGCCCCTCGTCGCTGATTGGTCCTGTCACTTTCTAACAAGGCCTGAACGGTTCAGATGGGAGCTTTGCAAGATGGATTCACCAGTGAGAAACACAGAACAGGCAAATCCATCTGCTTTGCAAGGTTAACTCTGGCAAGCCTCACCTAAAAAACTCTACAGCTTTACAGCACTAGTACACACACAAGCTTTCAGCTAAAAAGAAGACAGTTAGCCCATCTGTGTACTGATACTGTGACCGAGGCTATGAGGGGGAAGAGGTTGGTGACAGATCAAGTTAAGAAAAGACAAAGACTGACCGAGAAAAAGCCAGACTAGAGGAGTGTATTTTAAACATTCGAGAGAGGGGTAACTTTGGCTCAGCAGGTTGAGTTGGTCGTCTTGAAGGTCCAATCTCCAGCTGCTGTCCCCACATGTACATGTGTCGCTGGGCAAGATTTCAGTTTATTTGTTTTTTCATATTTAATGTTTAAATTCCTGTATGCTGAGACCAAGGCTAACCGGAGTCTAATTCCTTGTTGCACAAGCATACTTGGCTTATAAAGGTGATTCTGATTGGATGTAGAAAAAAATGGTTATTCGGTGAAATTAATACTGAGATCAGAGTAACGTTTAAAAAATCCTTTAAATAAAAGTCTGCACATGACTATACTTGAATGTGCACAGCTGTGTGTCCAACCATGCTTCAACCATCTTCAGGAACAGTGGGGGTCTCCAGTGTCCCCGTTAGGGGTTGTGGGCTAAAACTAAGGATGTTCCTAAGCGTCTATTTCCTTGTTTGGCTAAAACCTTTTTTAAATTTTGTTTAACCGACTAGTCCAAAGAGGAGAAAACCCCTAGAAAACAGTCAGATTTCTCAAAGGGTTATTGTGTCAAAGGGTGTGATGTTAGCCTCATATACTCTCTACAGCGTTGCTAACATTAGCAGCTAGCGCCATCCCGCCTACCTTTGTTTCTCTGCAGATTAATATCATGCTTTGATATTTGGCCTCTTTTCACATCAGGTGAGTAGTAATACATGAGTTCATCCCTTGACAGCCTACATACCACTTTACCATTTACTACTTTAGAAAACTGTTGTACCACGGTCTTCCTACTACACGCTAAACGCAAAGCTACCGCTGAGCTTCTCATATTTACATCCAATGAAGTGCCAGAGAGGAAGGCAGCGGCCATTAACTGAAGCTACTGCGGCCTCTAGAGGTGGGAGTTTCATTACAGTTTAAAAGAGCATTATTGTGATTTCAAACCCATGTTCATAACAAATGATAGGTAATTAGTTTAACTGACAAGTAAATCCGGCGCCGGCTAACTTGATAAACGATTTTAACCATTTTACTGATTAACCACGCACATCCTTAGCTAAAACATCATAGAACCCCTTTAGACTTTTTCTAGGTTTTTCTTGGAGGTGAAGATGTTTATGTTCTTCTTCTGACTGACCTCAGCTAAAGCTTATTTTACCATTTGGGTCCAATGATAGTGAAGAATCAGCATGACAATGGCTGCCTGTTGAGTTCGCCCCCGCTTCGTCATATGTTTTGTCGCTCTGATTGTCCCATAATGAATGTTGCAGACAGAACATTCATCCAGTGTCCCTCCTAGTTTTTGTTTGTTTGTTTGTTTGTTTTTTGAATGGTTTAGCTCTTCTGAAACACCATCAATGGGCCGCTACCCAGATGACAAGAAATGTATATCCCATGTATAAGCAAGGCAGTCTATATGGCGTGTCGTGTTGTCAATCATTTGCTTGTAAAGCTGATCAGCATTTATCTACAGGGTAAAGTCAAGGAGCTGCTACAGTCTGGACGTATTGATCTCAACTCTCAGCTACACACAAGGAATGTCTCCCATACCTGTAATAACAATGCACTACAGCTCCACATGACCAAACTGAGAGCAATCTGAACAGTCTAATGACTCCATGTGTTCGCAGTTTGATAGGTTATCATCAGCACCAATACTGAGCTCAGCAGAGATAATCGCTGACCTATTTCCTAAAGTTGATACGCTGACAATCAGACAGGCAGTGCAAATAAAAAGCAAAGCTCCGGAAATGTAAAGTCTTATTTATAATCTCAGTTTTATTAAAATAGTCTGGGGAAAATGGAGCGATTGTTGTGTATTAGCGTTGCATAGCAGCAAGAAGCACAGCGCCTCAGGTTGAACTGTTGGGGGAAACATCAATGTGTCACTGTTAGCAGCGATATAAAAAGAGCTCTGTTTAACCGCAATTTCTGTCTTAAAAAAGACTGAGATTAAAAATGGAAATGACCCAAGGATAAAGACTGAACCAGAAATAGATCATCTCAGACTTCTATTCCTCTCCTGTCCTTTTACTCTCACTCCTCAGGACATAGGCGTTAACAACAGCTGATCGCTCCACTCCGGCTCCAGCAAAAAGACTCCCTTTCTCACCTGCTGACGTCAGCTTCCCATAATTCAATTTGGCTAAGAGAAGGGCGCAGGGAGGCTCGGACACAGAGCGCTCAGTGTGGAGCTCCTTAAATTCACTTTAGAGTTCTACGAGCCCATGCAGCTCTGAATGACTTTCAGGAAAAGTACCTCTTCAACAAGGTCATTGTCAGATGCTGAGTTATATGAGCGTCGTAAAAGCGCAGATGGAGAGGCAGAAAACGCAAGTCATGCAGAAGCAAATCTGTCTGCAAATGTATTTACTGACGGCCTCTTGGCAGGATCTCCTTTTCACAATCCTCTGCAAGGAATCTGAGCACAACCAGCCCCCCCCCCCAAACACTCGCACAGGAGCTGAACTTGGACGTCTGAGCGGATGATGACTGCCTGAGCTTAAGATTGATCGGTCTTACAGACGCTGCAGACAAATGATAAACAGTCCATGAGTGGTTTTGTGCGTACGCTGAGAGGCAGCAAAGCCACTGACACTCCAGGATCTTTCATCGCCCTGTCATAGTGTGAGACGAGCGGCCGAGTGGAGGGGCTATTAGCGAACTTCCTGCAGCATTGTATCCACACAGGAAGAGCTGGCCGGTCCTGATACTGATGCCTCTGGTTTTCTATGCAGAACAGCGCGGAATGAAGCCCTGCTGGCTGTAATGCAAGGAACCAGCTGAAGAAAACAGCGAGTTCAAGAGCTGCGACTTCCTAATCAAAACTTTGCAGTCTGACGGGGCAAAACAAGAGGAAAAAGGAAAGAGGGGGCCCAGGGCCAGGTAGGCTTTTCCAGCAGGATTACAACAGCCGATAAAGCTCTTACTGTACATCTCAGTAACAGTTCCCCACTTATGATTTGCCCTCATTGTGGACCAAAACAAACACAACTCAGTGAGGGAATAATAAATCATCTGCTGTTTCCTCTGGTCTGACCCCATCTGACTGTTGCACCAATGGCTCCTAAAGAAAACTTGGCAGAACAAGAGAGTGAGCACACACTCTAAACTACGTGATAAATCAATTACACTATCAATAATGATGGTATAATAATGTTTTCAGGAGCTCCTTATATATTTCAAGCCAAAACTCTTGAATTTCAGTCTAGTTTGGACAATTACATGGCACAAATAACTGAAGAGTAAAGCATTACTGGGAACAAAAACAAGTTAACTTAATGTTGCTTTCAGCTCATTCAGGCTTTTAAAAACAAAGAAATCAATTAATTTTAAGCAAAACTGTTGCATTGGAGAGGCTGATTTATTTTATCCTAGTTACGATGGGTTCGAGAGGTCCTAAGATTATAACGCCAACTTAAAGACTGACAAGGACAGAGACTACTTTTGGTTCAAGATGGATTTATTCATTCATTAGTATGCAAACACGAGGCCTAACTTGTGTTGGATAACTTTCTGCACCTGGTGATGATGTCAAGCATGAGACAACAAAACTGATAACAGATGTTACATCAGAATCTGTCTTGAACAACTCCTGCAGGGACGAACACTTTGCTGGTGGTTTGTTGCTTTCTCATTAGCCATGAAAGGTCACACCTTAAAGTATTTGGCCACACCTTTTAATTAATGAATTCAGGTGTTTCAATCAGACCCGTTGTCACAGGTGTAATAAATCAAGCACCTGACCATGCAGTCTCCATACAAAATGGGTTGTCCTGAAGAGCTCAGTGACATCAAGCAGATGCCACCTTTGCACTAAGATGGCTTGGGAAATTTCCTCCCTGCTGTATATTCCATATCAACTGTACGTGATAATATTACAAAGTGGGAGCATTTTGGAACAACAGCAACTCAGCGACATGGCATAAGACCAGGGCCAACGACTGCTGAGGCACATGGTGCGCACACTCATAAAAGCCTCACATCACTACGTCTAATGCCAGGCGTCAGATGCAGTGGTGTAAAGCACGTTGGCACTGGACTGTGGAGCAGTGGAAATGTGTTCTGTGGAGTGTTGAATCATGCTACTCTGTTTGGCAATCACATGTGCAATGTTAGGTTTGATGGATGCCAGGAGAACACTACCTGCCTGACTGCACTGTGCCAACTGTGACATTTGGAGGAGGAGGGAGAATGGTATTGGGCTGTTTTTCAGGGTTTGGGCTAGGCCTCTTATCTTAATGCTTCAACATACCAAGACATTGTGGACAATGCTATGCTGCCAACTTTGAGGCAACAGACTGGGGAAAGCGCTTCTCTATTCCAACAGGACTGTACCCCAGAACACAAAGCAAGGACTATGAAGACATGGTTTGATATGGAAGGATGTGAGTGGACCGCACAGAGCCCTGACCTCAACCTTATCAAGCACCTACAGAATGAACGGGCACAAATTCCCACAAAAAACTCCCAAATCTTGTTTGAAAGCCTTCCAAGAAGAGTGGAGGCTGTCATAGCTGCAAAAGGAGGGACAACTCCATATCAATGTACATGTATGTGACTACAATGTCATTACAGTTCCTGAGACAATCATGCCACGCCATTCTCCCTGAAACTCTTCATAATGTCAGATTGACTTTGAAACTACTATTTTAAGCTGGAAAAGTTACAAATTGTTAATTAAAATAAACTTGAAGTCTGCAATAAGTGTTTTTGTTTCATTCTTGTTTTTGTTGAGCTGACAAACCAGCTGCTTTTCGGTCAACTGATCTGAGAGTCCTTTTCAACATATTCAGTATTTCTTGAAGATAATGACAATCACAGATCATTTTGTACATTTTCTATTCATTCATTTGCTCTTAATGACAGGTGTCCCTACACGCACTTTCAAAATAATGTCATATAACTGGCAACCACAGCTCTGTGCTCACACACTAAGCTCTCACTCTCTCTCTCTCTCGCTCCCTCTGTGCTCACTGATTTCCTGACTCAGACTGAAGCAGCACGCAGCTCATGTGTGCAGACAGGGACCGGGTTGTGCTGGCTAAGCTTACCATGCTAAAATATGTGCATGTGTTGCTCCCTGCAACACAATGTGAGTCTGTAAATGCACAGAGCTGTGTCTGTGGAGCACGGATATTTTTCGCCTCTGATCAGCAGAGCTGCTGGGCTGCTGCCCGCTCTGCCTGGATAAAGATGTAGTGTGAGTGTGGGCCGCTGCTGTGTGCCTGTTTGGAGGCATGCGTGCATCCATCGGCCTGACCCACCACAGAGGAGAGCACTGGGCGAGAGTTTAAGGGGTTATATTTTCACAGGCATGTCACCCTTATTCAACCTGGTGACACAGGGATACCCCACAGCTGTTTGTATAGCTGAATACTCATTAATACAACATATTTTATCCATTTTTAGTAACACTGTTGAACTGTGAAGAACTAAAATGACCTCTAAATCGATAACATGTGAAGAGCATGTTAAGAAAAATAGGTTGTAATGATTAAAAGAGGTAAAAAGCCTTCTGAAACACCACTGCCACTAAAAAAGTCACCAAAATAAACAAAAATGTTACATGCGAACTAGCCACTGATGTATGTCATGACATGACTGCTTCATTTCTTCATTGAATAAATGTTTCAGTTGCTACAGCCCTATTAAGACTGGCCTACATTGTCCATAAAGTAGTCTGAACAATGGGGCAGTAATGTACTTACCTGTCTGCCAGATCTAAAATTACACACTACTGCTCGGCCACTGTGAGTAGTTTTCAAAGGGAAAAAACACACATACAAAAAAAACAAAAACCTCTTATGAGCTGTAGTGGACCCATTAAAATGCTTTTATCACAAAGTAGTTCTTTCCCTCTGCACTCATTTTAAAAATAAAATAACAGGGATGTAAAATAAATATAGATGAATGATTTTAAGAGAAGAAGAACAGGAGGACTTTAAGTGAGAAAGTGTGAGACGATAAGGCCATGACTAAGCAATGTTTTCATCATCTTAATACGTTATCCTCATGTGTCTTAAAGAAAAACACATTTCAGTCAGGACCACTTGGTCAAGAAACACACAAGTGGCTAAGGTAAGGTGAGAAGCAGCAAAAAGCCCAGAGCAGAGCGGGCATCGATGACAACAGAATGGCACTGATTAAGTAGGATGAAGGAGGAGCTGGGGTGGAGGAGGGTTGCAAGAGCAGCTTGCAGAGAGAGCGGCAGAGCGTATCCAGGATAGAGCAGTCCATTTGCTAAACATAGAAGTATTGACAAAATATCACACAGGAATAGAGACAACAGGAGGAGACAGAGACATGCATGTGTGTGGATAATAATAGTGAAGAGAGAACGTTAGTAGATAAAGTCAGTCGAGGACAAACAGATTTCATCATAGAGCACATTTACCAAAATACATAATTGTAGCTATTATAAATATGGTATATGTTACAATAAACTGTTTCTTAAATAATTATTTTGTTATTTATTTATTAAATCTTTCAGATGTCAGACTCATTTGTATGTGGGGAGGCCTTTTAGACAGCAGAGGTAAACTTTACTTTTAATATTGGTCTGATACAGTCCTATAGTTACTCCTGATGTGGCAGGTAGGCAAAAAGGTCATTTTCAACCCTCTCACTCATACATGCATGCATAAATAAATAATTTTAGACAGATGGATGGATGGATGGATGGATAGCATAAACAGGCAGTTTTGAAAGGAAACCAGGGAACCAGACCCAGCTATCTGTAGACTTGTTATATTGACAGTTGTCATTAAAAGAAACACATGAACACCATGATTCCTTTAAGTGTTTGGATTAGCTAGCTTAGGGTAGCATTATTGTTATTCTTCAAAATTAAAATATGTTAAAGACAAGGGAAAGTTTCCTATTAGTTTACTGTTGAATGAAGTTGCAGTAATATTCTTATTAACCACAAGATAATCGTTTTCAGTGTTATGGCTAAATTGGAAGTTATTTATTATTTAATAAGCTTTTGTTAATGTGTGTCACCATTCAGATAAAAACTACTGCTATATCACTTTTGGTCCTTATCATCCAGCTTTAATCACTGCTATACTTGTTGCATTAACCTTGTTGCTATCACACCAGCTCTGTGAGGACACCCAGTATAGCTGGTATGAGTCAGGATGCTTATTTGTCCTTCCCTGATTAAAGTTCAGTGAATGCAGAAGTTACTGAAAATGATGTAAAGAGCGTGTCAATGTGTTTATGTATCAGCACAGACATCCTGCCCAGTATATAAACTCTCCTCCAGTAAATTTTGAAAACAGTCTTATCACTGGCGTTTAAGGCTCACATTCCCCCGAAGGACTGTAGACATCATGTGTGACATTAAAGCAGGGCACAGAGACCTGGACTTGAAATTCCAGTCAGAGGGTGCTTTATCAAATTGACTCCAGAGCAGGTCAGGACAGGAGCTGCTCATGAGGAAACAAAAGGCTCCCTCCAGCTCTATTTGACTCGAGTCCATACAGAATTATTTATCTTGTTTAGTCAAGAGTGAGCACAATATCTCAGTGTGGGAATTTTAAACATTTAAAGCCCTAGTAAGCACCAACACGGGTTTCCCATAAGAGGAAGAATAAAAAAAGTGGAGGAAACACTCAAAGAGGAAGAAGCCAAAGAATCTGGCGTCACGTTCGGCATTGCTTCCTCTCCTGATGACATCACTGCCCTGCTGCTGCTTTCAAAGCAGCCACTTCCTGTCAGCTTAAATCTGCTTCTGTTCAAAGAAAGAGAAGCAGCTAGAGGAAGAGAGATGAAAGGTACTACAGAGAAGAGATGGTTAATGGATCCCGACAGCCAACTTATTTTTCATTACTGAAGATGAAAATACACCACAGAGCAAAAGGACAAGGTGGTCAAAAGTTTCTAAACTTCCACACTTTCAAAATCCACATTTGGAACCAAAAATCTGTGGGTGTTTCTGTTTACTGGATTGGACTATACAAAAGCTTTGAAAAAGGTTCAGATCAACAGTCATAGTTGAATCAAAAGCTGTGGCAACAAAAGAGAAAGAGAACTGTCTGAATCTGATAACAGGGCTCACAATTTTATCTTTACTACAACATCACATCTGCAATAAACACTGAGCAAAGGTCTGCATTTAGCCAGGAAAAAAAAAATAGTATTTCAATGAAACTTAAAATGCTTTCACTCAGCAAATGGACATTTTACATGTTGTATGGAGAACATTACAGCCCTGCTGTCGCACCATTCTGATGCTATCAGACAAAGCTAAAACGTGCTACCAACTACCCACAGATTAATTTGTGACACCGTAGAGGTGAAAAAAAATTATATTTTGGATTGTATATACACCAGAGTAACTGCCCACAGACAGGAGGGCAGAGGCAGACCCCTGTTAGATTCACTATGGGTCCATTACAGCAACGAAACATAACGAGTTGACAAGTGACACAAGCTTTCTTGGTCACCAGGATGAGCTTTTAACGCAGTTGTCTTTTCTTAATTCCTAAAGAGATGTCCAGTTCTGATAAATCTGGCTTGCAGTTGCTTTGACTAAACCTCACCTGTTGCTTTTCCTCAGTGGCCCTGATTCTCTGACCAGGAACAAGCACATCAGCTTCAAGTTTTGCAGGATGGATCCATCGATAACAGACATCAATCTGGTCAATCCAACAGCTTTGTGAGGTTAGTCCCTCACATCCTTAACTCAAAATTCCTCAATATTGATCAATATAATTGCACAGCACCTTTTTTCTCATATTGTACAAACCTAAGTTAACAATAAACTAGGGATGCACGATATTAGATTTTTGCTGATATCCGATATGCAGATATTTACAGATTCATTTTAGCCGATAGCAATATCAATACCGATATTTAAATATGCTCTTTGAACAAGAAATTTCAGTCCTTTGGACACTTTTTAAGGGTTGTGGATGTCCAAGAAAACAAACTATAGTCCTTAAAAACACTTGAAAGTTTAAAGAATGAGGGTAAAGAAAGAAATAGACCTATACTGAGATAGGTCTGTTAGTTCAGCCTAAAATTACACTAATTTATCAGTATATATGGACAAAATTTACAGTTGATATATGCTGAAATACACAGACAAAATATCAGATGTAAATATCGGCAAAAATTTTGATATCTGACGATACCGATATTTGCCTTCTTAAGCTAATATCTGCCGATACCGATATCAGACCGATAATATTGTGCATCCCTACAATAAATTGAAGTAAAAAGTAACTACAGGATTGTATGACTTAAATGTTAACTGATCACGTTGAGGCCTACTTGAACTCACTACATAAATCTAGCATGACTTCCTGTATTACTTTGTCATATTGCCATATACAGTAGTGCACATATGTTTAAAGCATAAGGGGCACTAAAGATTCATCAAGGGGACTGATGTGCCACAACCCAGGGCTGGAGATGGGGATGTCGACACACATGTGGCAGCCAAGGTCAAGCCTGACAGCATCTCCAGGAATTTTCACCCCTGGAGGGGCACCAGCGGTTTTCAGGCCCTTTGGACATCCACAGCACAACCAGGGGCTTGTGACAACTCTACTACCCACCCTGACGGTACCCTAGGCCAGTGTTTCCTGACCATTTTTCCTTGGAGTGCCTCCTACATGTATGTAAGAAAAGCAGAGCCCCCTCCAGGACCAATGAGAGAAAATGACTATATCGCGAACATCGATTATAAATCATGTGGAAAATGTTCCCGCCTCCAAATGAGCTTTTTCCCCCTTGATCACACAGGAAAGTTTCTTGAATAAGACACTCTCATGTCATGAACTTGGCAGAAACTGGGAGAGCTTTGAGCCTGAATGGTGGACTAGACTGCAGGGTTTTGGTCTTTGGCTGCATGCAGGATTGATGAGTTTTGCGAAGGTTTGCTTCACCCTTAATGAGGAAAATAATCGTTTCATAACCAGCAATAGTAAACATAACACGCAAAACATTTCAGAACTGTCCATACACTGTAAAAGCCAGAGTATTTCACGATTTATGTATTTTTTATTTATTAGTAAAAGATTGAATGTAGTCCTTTTCAAAATAAAACTGTGTGCTAAGTTTGACTTTATATTGATTTTTTCCCTTTCTGTGTACTATTTTAAAAAAAATCAAATAAAATGGTCTATTTTAGTCACTACACTGGTGTTATTTAGGGCTGAATTGAACATTATACAGCCACTTAGAGGACATTTCAAAATATTGCAATATATATCGTGTATCGGGATATAGCAAAAATATATCGGGATATCAATTTTAGACCATATTGCCCAGGCCTAGTTTCACTGATAAAACCCAAAAAAGGCCTCTGCATGCTTTTCTTATCAAAATACCTTTTTATAAACTACTTAATAACTGCTTTAACATGGTTTCAGTCAATATATGCTAATCTAATTTTGACGGCCTCAGAGCAGACAATTATCAGGGAAAGTGTTTGCTATCCTGAGAGTAGCTGTTTCAATCCCCCACAGGGCTAGAAGTTTGGTTTTACAAGGCAAAAACCTCTGACATTTGTTAAGGTCAGTCAGACGTGCAGGCAGGGCTGGACTCTATGAGAGTCTGTGCAGTTGTGCACGGTGGTTAAATTCTTCATCTTCAACAAAATAATCAATATTAAATTTGATAATAAATACTTCTCCTTCAGTCTTAAAAATCATGCAGTCTGTATCAGCCTCTGTTTGGGCAGCATGTTTGCAGAGTTGAGGTGCTGAAGCAGTCTGCCATGCATCTTTTTACGATGTTCCTCCCTGCGCTAAAAAGAGATCAACATACCATATCCAACTCATTTATTGCATAGTATTACATTTTCCTATTCCTGCTTTAATTATAGAAAGATCATGATAAATGATTGAAAATTTGTATTTTAAACACCTAAGAGGGTAAAAATTAAAAATTAATATATTTTAAAAATGTCCATCTTTTTTCCCAAATGTCTCGTGGGCCAGATGACACCTGCTGGTGGGCCGGAAGTGGCCCATGGGCCGCCATTTGGGGATCACTGGTCTAAAGTGTAGCTAATTAAGCCATACTGTGTGTGGGTGTATAGATATGTGAACATCCAAGAAATCATGTCTGGCCCTTGGTTTTCTGTCCTTGAAAAATTTTGGCCCCCAGGAAAAAGTAATTGGAACCCTGCCCTAGGCCTTGCTTATGTGCCACATCCACCCCTTACTCTGCCCTAAAGGTGTGAAATCTGTTGTTGCTTTCTATAGATTATTTTCCAACACCCCCTGCTAATATGCAAGGACATCCAGCATGACCGGGGTCATATCAATCCTCCTTCCCGCCCGATATCACCCGCAAGCAGCTTAAGCCTGTTTTATGCTCGACATGTTCAGGGAGTCGCAGTGTCTGTGCTTCAAACATGGATTAGAATCTCCAGACATGCCCCTCTGTCAAGGTCTTATGCAGGAAATTTTCACCTGGCCGCACCCATCTCTGAAATTTTTACAGACGTGAACAAACCAGATGTTAAGATGGTTGGTTTGAAAGAACGTTTAGTTATTAAGGTCAGAAAATATAAACATCTATATGAATATTCCTTGAAGGATCACAGAGTTAGCCAGATCATAAAAAAATCCTGGAAGAAATTCTCCCTCTATAATTTCCATTAAAATGAGCTCAAGACTTGATTTTTGAAGACACTGCCCCCTAGCATTTGGGAGACTATCGGTTTGTGGCAAGGAGGAAGCTGGTGCGAAGGGCACCAGATGATTCAGCATCACGATGTCCGTGTGGCTGTCCACGTGGAAAGCATAACCAAGCCTTTACCCATCACATCTGCGCCTTACTTCGGCCTCAATTTTTGGCCCAAACACACCTGAAAATTCTGCACAGTACTGTATATTAAAGAGAGAAAACATCACAATGCCATTTATTCAGGATTTTTCAGACCTATTAGAAAAGAGCTTTTCAATTGTTTCATATTGCCAAAATTTCTGTGCATTTAATCAGTATAACTCACAAAATTACACAAATCTGGTCTCTTGGATTTTTATTTTAAAAAGAAAAGAAGGCAAATACCTGAAAGTAAAGCTTTTACCTTTGCTTTATGGCCTCATTTCTCTGATATAACTCACCTTTATAAGAATTATATGTGACATGTCATGACTCATCTAAAAAAATGTAAATGACCTTCCTAATAACGATGACTCAAGTCTTCACACAATAAAGCTAAATGGTTGTAGATTACTATCATGACGACATAAATACCAGGGCTGTCAGCACACCAAAGTTCCTTTTTTTCTTTGGTATCTCTCATCAATCACTCTAACCACGACATGAATGATTCATTGAGAGAAAAATGAGTCCACATGTGGTGACACGTCTAATCCGGCTGACTGGCACGACTGCGTTTCCTTGTATCAAAGAGGAGCCCTGAAGAGGAGCCAAACTGGGAAATACAGCGACAACACATTATTCTACATTCATTTATCAGTCAGGGGGATGTGATAATACATCCTAACTTTGCTAAGAGTACTTTATTTGATTTGCTAACTTGCTCATTTTAGGCTAGAGCTGGTGGGGCATGAGGCATTTCATAGAAACAACGTCAGAGCGAGCTTCACAGACAATAGTGCTGCATATTTGTGACACCAATGCAAGCCTAAATGTAACACACCTAAGGGCGGTTCACACTGTTACGGTCTTTGACCTTGAAACAAACTATTAGTTCCCGTGACAACAGAAGCGGGGAAACCTGCCGTCTGACGCACATTCATAACGGTGCTTCTCATTAAAGTGCGCATTTAAATTTCCACCCATGGCAGCCAGCTGAGCGTTCATGTATGTATAATCGCACATGCAACAGGGCATGTGTGATTGTGTGATAATACTGGGCCAGCCTGACAGGCACCGTGCATAATCGCTTTAGGGCAGGAATTGCACAACAATGTGGGTCTGGGTAATGCCTGTGGTTTGGGGCCCTGGGTGGTTGAGCGGTCCTGTAAAAGTGCTCGCCCCATGTCAGTCTGAAGACTCTTCAATTATGAGAAACCTACGGGGCAGCAGGTTTTTCATGTGAAGGAGCATTCAGAGCTTTCACTTCTCCTTCAAATGGTGAAATTATTCAAAAGCTAAACATTAGTTCCTCTTCTCACGCTGTAAAACAATGCCGAGGTCTTCCTGTTAACCCCATGGGACATTTTTCCAATGTACTCTGACTGATGAGAAGTTGTGATGGCAGACGGCAGCAGGAGGAGCAGACTCTGTTAAACAAACTACCATGCCCGGGCAGACCCTCTGCCAAAACACACAGTCACGTGTTCCCGCTGCTACTACCGAAGCAGCTCAGAGAAAAACAAAACATTCTGACTCATCCTGAATGACTGTTTACCTGCCTGTCGCTGGACGTCGTCTCTGTGTTTTTTTCCTGCAGAGCGTGGGCACCTGTGGGCTCCGTCCTGCTGAATGATGCACTACTCTCTGCTTGTATCACTTACACTGTGTGTTATTGGACACTACGCTCACTAGACGATCTGTCCTCTGGTCTGCAGCCAGAAAAAAAAAAAAAGCGACAAAACAAACCTCTGGCTGGAGAGCCGCACCATGTGTGATGCCATCATCTGAGGTAGGTGAAAACAGCGTGTACACATTGGGCCTGTTTTGTTTGAAATCTCCGAATGAAAGGGGCACTTTAACGGGGATTTTCCTGGGTCCTTTCCAAAAAGATAAAGGCTCACAGAGTGGGAAGTTTCCAGCTTTACCACCAGCTGTGTCACCAACTAGGCTTTTGAATATCTCATCCTAACTTTAGCAGCTACACCTTTTACTGCCCTTCAAATTAAGTCTGTTTTAGTTTAACTTTATTAAGGAGCCCATTCAGCAACACTTGCATTTTAGATTTAGGGATTCATGTTGGTATAATATGGTCATTATTTTCATTTGAACTGTTCAAGCCCCTTTTGATACAATAGGATTTGAAAACATTATACTGATTTTAAATAAAGGGATGCAGATGGCCAAGCAGTTCAGTTGCAGCCCATATATGGAAGCTAGTCTTCCAACCTGGCAGCACAGGTTTGAATCCCACCTGTGGCTCCCTTCCTGCAAGTCATTCCTCTCTCTCGCTCTTCCTGACTTCATAACACAATCTACTGTCTTGTCCTCTCTGAGTAAAGGCTAGAAACCCAACAAATTAACAAAAACTTGTCCTGAAAATGTCTTATTTTTTCTCAAAACATCCTTTAGGGGTGGCAGAGGCTCAGTTTTTAAGAATGGTGCATTTTTTTAAAGGTTTATTTTGGGCATTTTTGTGCCTTTATTTGATAGAGGAGGATAGTGGATAGAGTCAGAAACAGGGACAAGAGCGGGGGAGAGACATGCGGTAAAGGGCCTCAGGCCGGATTCGAACCCGGGCCGTCGGCGTACATGGGGCACGCCTTAACCACTCGGCCACCTGTGCCCCAGAATGGTGCATTTTTAAAGCACGTTTTCCTGAGCCTGATCCAGCTCACCACATACTGGGAGCCCAGGACCCGGTAGCCTGATCCAGATGATGGGGATGGCTGCATGAGTCATGGATGGGGCAGCTGGGAGGACACCTAGAGAGATGGGGCATGGACCTGGCACAAAGTGCCGAATTGGCATATGACCTGACCTGAACGTCAGACCAAGTCTGGAAACTGCGTCAAATCTACACCATATGTAGGATTAGTCCAAGCCCACTTTCTCCTACCAGCCCTACCCCAACACTGTTCATGTCTAGGGTAGGTAGGAACGTGATTCACCGACTAAGCAGTTAAATTCAAGTCCCTCTATAGTTGGCACCTCAGTTACTAGTCGGTTAAAGCAATTCTTATTATTTTTTATCAGTTCAGGCCTACAATGTCAAATTCTCAGTATCAACTGTAACACAGCCACCATAGCTCTGGTTAGTGGCTACTGTCATGCTGCCACAATGCTCTCTAACCTAAATGTAAACAATGATGGACTGATAGCACTGGTAGCATCTTGAAAGAACAGCACTGTTAAGCATGATTTTGATTGAGAAAATGGGCGTACATTTATATGCAGGCAAGCATTGAGCAATAGCATTTGGCACATGTAAGAGGATAGTAGTGCTAACACTGCTAACGCTAGTTACAATCTATACTCCAACTTCACATCTTTTACCAACTGCTGCTGTAATGTCTTAAATAAATAGTGCTCAATGCTGACTGTTCACTGAGTGTTTCCTTTTCTTAAGACTAGTCGGATAAATGCAAATCAAGCGTTATTAGCGTTATTACAGACCGTCCACAAAGTCAAGCGCGGCCATTTAAATGAGATCGGCTGATCTCATGCAAGCCCTCATCAGCTGATGGCCAGCCGGCTTGCTCTGCTTGCTTGCTTGCAACCCTCCGCCACCCCAGCTCCTTTTTATTCTGCTTCTGACTTAATCTATGTCATTCCTTTGTCTTTGCCGTCTTCTCTGCTTTGAGATTTTGCTGCTTCTCTCCCTGCCTTAGGCTTTCTTTGTAGGCTCGTGGAAAGGCAGGGGAATCCCCGAAAAGCCACATCAGCAAATATAAACAACAGCAATAAGTGCAATCAGATGTGAAATTATTCGCCTAGGGGCATCACTAGCCTAAGAGTAGGGTGCCCCGACACCTGTTGGTATAGAGGGGTAGGATGAGGGCATTTCAGACAGAGTTTTTCAGAGGAACTCTAAATAGAGTATCATGGGAAATCTCCC
Organism: Cheilinus undulatus; assembly: GCF_018320785.1. Classification (NCBI taxonomy): domain Eukaryota; kingdom Metazoa; phylum Chordata; class Actinopteri; order Labriformes; family Labridae; genus Cheilinus; species Cheilinus undulatus. The sequence goes on along the minus strand of NC_054866.1, from coordinate 42,732,785 downwards.
AGAATGCCTTTTGAATTACTAGAAAGATTTGTTAATCAAAACAGCAATCTAATATCAAAATGTAATGTTGTTTCTTGTCATTTCAAACAAGCCTTTAAAAAAACACTGCTAGTAAAAACATCTGATCTTGTCATATGTCTGTAATACTGTCACCAACTTCTAATAACACATTAGAAACTCAAACAGCCATCCTATTTCATAGGGGAAGATTTCACAGCTGCACCATAAGTCAGGGGCCAAAGGGCACTCAAAAAGTATAATTATTATCAGATGTATCTGCTCTACCATGAAGCCAAATCTTATTTTTCTGCTTTGATAAATGTAAGAAGTCCTAATGATGAAGATTAATCCTCACAGAAGTGTTTAGTAGACCAGCTGAAAAAATAACATTAACAGTTTTTTCTGTGGAGTATATCTCATTTTATCACTTTTAAAAATCAAACTCGGTTGCACATTGTGTAAGTTCTGGATGTTTTGTGGACTTTGGCCCAGTATGAACCAGTCTTAGACAGAACTTAAATCCTGAATCCTCTTCAGACAACCAGACAGACATGATCCTCTGAGTGTATTTACAGTGTCTGTCTTTGCCCATTGGTTTCCTCCTGCGGTTTTCTGGACACGCTGTTAAAGGTTTACAATGCAACACTGACCCAGACAGCACCAGCACATGGACTCAATCATCAATAACTGTCTGAGGTTGAAGTAATGTGACTTCATGGCATCAGAATGGCTGCAGCCGTAAATACACAGACACGTGTGCCACACACAGACATAAACACCATTCGATATCCCCGCTGTGCCACACTGACCTGCTTTCCTGCTGCCTCTCTCTCTCTTTTTATTCCACTCTGCTGAGGTTAGAGTCTCTGATTAATAAAATATTTCTCAGTGGAGGGAACCAGAGACAGAAAAACACAGTGGAGCAGGACAGAAGGAAAACATGAGGTTGTGAAATAATCGGAGAAGCTACTCACTCTACGCTGTTGCTCAATCAAATCAGTGTGTGACGGGCACAGTTACATCACTTTGACGTGACTGTTTTTCACTTATGTGCAGCAGACATTTTTAACTATTTGAAAACAAAAATGCCTGATGGAGAAGTTCTGCCTGGTCTGAAACTTTAAGCCAATGCAAAAGCTCTTTAACTGCAAACATTTTAATGATTTATCAGGAAAAAGGACAAACATGTGGTTTTCTTTGCTTATTTCTTTCTGTGGTATCCTAAAAATTATATTTGATATTATTTTACATGTTAAAAGTGTCAATTTCAGACCTTGTGATGGGCATTTTGGCTCTATTAGAGCATCAACAAATTAGCAAAAATTAGAATTAATCATCTATTCATACTCTATTGGCCTTAGTGGTCAATCCAATGGAAATGAAATGGCACATATTTTACTAATCGATGGTCAGCAAAAAGATGGTGGTGTTCAGGCTGCTGGTGGTGTGATAAAGGTCTGGGGGATATTTACTTGGCACACTTGGGTCCCCTTAGTACCACTTGAGAATCGTTTAAATGCCACAGCCTACCTGAGTATTGCTGCTGACCACGTCCATGCCTTTATGACCAACGTGGACCCATCTAATGATGACTACTTCTAGCATGAAAATGCACCATGTCACAAAGCTCAAACCATCTCAAACTAGTTTCTTGAAAATCACAATGAGTTCACTGTACTCCAATGGCCTCCACAGTCACCAGATCTCAATCCAGTAGAGCACCTTTGGGACATGGTGGAATAGGAGATATGAATCATGGATGTGCAGCCAAAAAATCTGCTAGAACTTGATGGACCAGATCTTTGGGGAATGCTTCCAAAATCTTGTTGAAACTAACCTGACACGCTAGGTGGATTTGTTTCACACATCCACTCACAAACCACTCACAGACAGCGTTTGGGAATGGGCACAGCCTTCAAAAAAGAAAAAAACTCAAGAGTTTGATTGGATGATCATTCTGTCTGTCACATCTTTTACGGGCCAATCAGAGCAACAAAACAAGTGACGTAGCTGCTAACGAGGAGTAAACTCCATAGAGAACTGCACAACGCGAACCATAGCCTCTGTAGACATGTCAGTACACGACTTTTAGCATTTTTGAAAAGAAAACAACTCAATGCTGTTCTTTGCTCTTTTTTTAACGAAGAAATGTTGTCAAGTTTTGATAAAACTGGCACTTTAGCAGCATCCACGCTAATGTCTTCCGCCATAATTGCATCTGTCTCATGTTGCTGCTTGCTTTAGTCATGACTCCGCAGCACCCAAATGTACTGTCCATGGTCGCTGATTGGTCCTCTCACTTTCTAAACCAAATGGTCCAGACGGGAGCTTTGCAAGATGAATTCAACAGTGAGAAACAGGGAAATGTGCAAATCCATCTGCTTTGCAAGGTTATGTTGAAACTATGCCACAGAAAATTAAGGCAGTTCTGAAGGCAGAAGGGGCTCCAACCTGGTACTAGCAAGGTGTACCTAATAAAATGGCTGGTTAATGTATTTTACATCACTACTAAAAAAAGCAAGTGATTAATGTAGTGAGAAAAAAATTAATGCACTACTCATGGACCCTAATTGGTTGTAATAAATGGTTTAATGCTGACAGCACAACTTTGTATACATATTCATAGAACTTTCCTTGTCTGTTACCCATTTTTCACCTGCTTGAAAATGCACTTGAGTAGGTATGAGGTGGTTTTATGGTGTCATGGTTAACCACAGTTAAAGAAGTCACAGATAATTAATCCTTAAGGCAACACAATCATGTGTTTTTTTTCCTCACAAGCAATAAATCTCAGTCCATGGTCCATGACTTTGACCAAACCAACTGAACTGGAGGTGTATAAAACATCCTAAGAGATTAAATGACCAGTCTTATAAATATTCTGCAGATAACTAAAAATAAAATAGTCCAATGTTGAAGCTCTAACATTATTATGTTAACTGACACGTGCAGGGAACTTTTACAATGAGCTAGTGTCGCATAGCATCAGGTCATTTACAAAAAGGGAACACAGATACGGATGAATATACATCTTAAAATATCAGAAGGAAAAGAAGTATAGATCATGTTTTTCCATGATCATACTGATGTGTCTTCAAATGGTGTTATATTTTTTTAGCAGAGTGGGATGATAAATCAAAATCACTGTCAAACTAGCGCATCAATTTCAATCACTCTTATCACTGCAAAAACAAAATAACCATCATGTTTTTTGTAGCATCTAGCCGGGATCACACAGAGACCACAGACAGAGTTCACAGCTGGTTTTTACACCCATGCGGTGCCAGCGAGGGTGATTCAGCACATCAAACACTGAATGGTATGAAAATGAAGAGGGAGGGGGTGAGGGAAGACTTGTAAGGGGATACTGGATTAAGATCAGCTGAAGAGAAAAGGAAAGTTAGAATAACCCGCCACAATAAAAAAAGATAAAAAGATATAAACGTGTGCAGGAATGTTTCCTGTGCCGGCCCGTCGGTCTGTCTGCCATCCAGTCTGTGCATCTGCCAGCAGCAGGGCTTTAATTATGAGGCCCAGGTTATGTGCACACGCACACACAGGAGCCTAGCGTCCCACATATCTCTAACACAGTGCCTCACAGTTCCGCTGACTAACCAGTGGCACCAGACTTTGGCCTGCGGCTCCCTGATTCCAGTAAATGTCTCGTTATGCAACTCCTAACAAGTGTCACCCAATCTGAACTCAAAGCGCTCCGAGCCTCTGCTGCTCCCTCTTTCTCTCTCTTCATCGCTTCATTTTCTCTGAAGACAGTAAGGGGAGGGTTATTTGGATGTGACCCAGAGAAGGGGGGGTTCAGTAACCCTTGAAACCATTAAGTGTGCCTTGCTTTGTGCTGGGGCAGAAACCAGGACTGAAGAGGCAGGCGGCAAAGGCAGGAAATGGGGAGGAGGGCGAGGAGGGCTCCTTCAGCTCTTTGCCTGAGAAACACAGCTGCCCCTCATGTCTTGGGGCAGTGCCAGGTTCGGACTCCTCGACTGCCCCGGGGAGGGGATGTGAGAGAGAGAGAGAGTGGAAACAGGAGGACTGCTGTTCCTCCAGCTCCCTGTCCTACTAATACACATTCAGACGGAGAGAAACAGGCAGAGAGGGGATAAAGTACAGCCAGCTTTGAGCTCACTCAGGATTAGAAAGCTGTAATTCTTAGCTTCTGTATTTCTTTAAGCCGTGTTCCTCGGGTCCATGGGAAACACAATTCAAACACTTAAATGCACAGCAACCGACACTCAGCTGTGTCCAAACTCAACAAGGATCAGATGGAGGAGTTAAAGTTAGAATGAAATCATTACAAAGTTATGAGGAGTTGGGCAAACTCCACCCACTGATTGATGTGCTTCATTAAAATCAATTTGGCACATCTCCTGACATTTCTGCTTCTATTTAATGTTGCATGCAGTGTTGCAAATCAATCAGCAAGACTGCTTTAAGCCAAGCATTGATTTAACAGTACTTTTTCATTAATTTTACAACATTTTTATTAGCTATTAACTGAAACTGAAGTGTTCCTTATGGCCTCCTACCAAGCATGGGGATATGGCCTGAATAATATATCATGGTATTTTGTTTTTGCCCTTTACAGTAACAGTATAATATCACGGTATTGCAAAATTAAAAAGTGAAAATGCATTTAAATGAATGTTATTGTGAAGAGATAGGTGGAAATAGCGTGCCTATTATTAATTTCACTTAGCTTTTAGGCTGCTGTACTCAGCTAGAGTTTACAGCTGCCTCTATGACCTTGTTTAACAAAAAGTGAGCTTACTCGCTTTATGTTGCTTTTATTACAGACACCAAACTTGGAGAGGAAAGAACAAACGTTTTTAGGGATGCATGATAATATATTGGTACCAATTAGTTATCAGCAGACATGCAAATATTTTATATAATCTCAATGTTCTTATAATAAAAGATTAACCAGTAAAACCAACCCATAATAAAGGTGTTCGTTTACGCGAAAAGACTACATCATCTGAGACAGCAGGTGGAATTGTGGTACGTGGTCTAGCATTACACCCCAAAGAAGGAGAAGAAGCTTCACAGCGCAAACTCAACTGTGGCTTTACTAGTCTTTACTAATGTGGGAGTTTTTCAGTGTTTCAGAGAAGGATGGCATGATTGTGTTTGCAAAACATGCACTGCAATGATCAGAAAGAGGAAAAAAAGTCAGCGAGTTTTTATAAAAGTCATCTTATAAGTCACATAAGAGTCGTCATCTTAATGACGTACAGAATATGGAGCAGCTAGGGGTGTTCGAAAATATCAATACACTAAAATACTGTGATATTTTATGGTATGATACTGTATCGATATCTTAAAATACTATATCGATATTTCATAAATCAACAAGAAAAGCACTCGGAGAGCGCAGACCTCCGCCATTAGCCCTATCTCCCTACAGTACAGAACGTTGATTACAGTTGCACTATATGTTGTTTACCTCTGCATCATAATGTTGCAAACCTATGGCCTTTTAATTCAAGTAAATCGCAAGAAAACTTTTTTCCAGGCTTGTCCCACCAAGAGTGCCCTGTATCAAGTCAACTTCATCCATCAACAACATCCATCAGGATGAGATCATGAGAAAAGATGCTCTATATTAGTTTGAAACAGCTAACTTGCATTCTTGTCAGGTTTCAATCAGTTCTCTGGGATCTATGATTCTAGTATTAGGTGTAGGAGTTAAACAATCATCTCCACACTTACATCGCGGCCCACGTGAGCCTCTCCTCTCTGTGATACCTCCACTGTAACACTATGAGGGTTCACAGTCAATGGGGACATTTACATGGTAATGACCCGTGTGTTGCTTTCTGTCCAATCTGCTCTGACCTGCGTGTTTGTCCGCTCCGGCACGGTTTGTTTGGAGATCCGTGGGAGTGTTTACCAGCGTAGGCCGAGGAATTCCAGGTCAAGAGAGCGCTGCGTACACAGAAAACCTCCAACTGAATTGATCCCGATACTGACATCAAAGAGCACCTGAGCCACCCAACGCCACAGGCTGAAACCAAATATTTGTCCTGCAGTGACGTACGAGTAGTAGAGAAATACAAGAAAGGAAGTATAAACTGTGGCATATTGCTGCATGAGTGTAAGTTGTACTGCTGTATACATTGATACCATGTGGAGAGAGTTAGAGAATAAACAAGCAGTTTGTCGAGTATTAGAAATCAACACGCATAGAGCGTCGGTGATACATAATTTGTGCCATCTGCTCGTCTTCCTGTTGGACGGCGTCCTGATCCATAGACAGTGTCCAGTCCTCTCACTGAGCTCCTCCAAGCTGGTCCCACCCGGCACAACTGTCCTCAGCTCTCACACTGTCGCAGACAGCCGGAGAAGTGTGGAGGCCGTCATGACTCAGTTCAGACACGACTGACTGTGGAGGATCAGAAGCGCCTAGAAAACAAGCCGGGCCTCAAACAATTACCAAGCAGACGGCCTTAATCATAGATTAATGAAAACTTCATGTGCTGCAGCCGGTTCACTTCAGGTGAGCCTCGCAGAGATCAGTGACACGGAGAAATGATCCCTGCTTAACTCTGACTGAACCTGATGTGAACTATGAACAGTATTTTTACGTCAAACAGCCAGTGGTGGTGGAGAAAAAAGGCTTTCGTGTTGTTTTATGTCATTGTGATCATTCCCTTGAAGTACAAAAGACAGCACAACAAACTTTAAGAGCATGTGCTTGGATTAAAAGTCAACCAGAGAATCAGGAAATATCTCCACAAACCACAGAAGATGTCTAGTTCTCATTCTGGTTGTGTTTTATCCCCCCATAAAGGTTCACATTGTTCACAATATTTCTTGTACTGGTCCCACGACTTAAACTGGATTAAGTTGTATATTGAGTCAAAAGGCCGCTGAAGGAAAAATCAGCCCGACAAAGAGCACACAGCTGGCCATAAAATTTCCACTCCACGTTGTCATCTTTCCTCAGCTCGTCTCTGGATAAGCTGGCTCTGCAGAGACAATGTGTGATAGCCCCCCTGTGTAGGAGCGAGGGGAGCTCTATGAATAACTCCCCCTTCGCAGCAGTGAATGGCACTTTACTTTCCCACAGTATTACTCAGTCTACACCCCCAACATGGCAGGATAAGTAGCAGCCCGGGCGGTTGCGCCTGAGCTCGCCTCACCAAGCCGCCAATCGCACTCTTAACTGTAATAAACAGGGGAAAATGTGCTATTTGATCATGTCTCCTCATAAGGACACATAGGCATGTCCACAGTCCTTGACAGCGCAGTGTGGCGGTCTCATTCATGTTTTACTAAATGTTAAAAATCAACTAGAGCGGAAAATACTGCAGGAGAGCAGAGTAACACTCTGCTATATAATAACTCTGTAATTACAGTGTAACCAGGGAGAAAGTGTTGACCACAGCTGTGTTTGATGATTACTGAGGTGCTGCTACTACTGCTGACACACCTACACATTACATCATGTCACAGTGGAGAGAAGAATCAGAAGATGGTCTGTGTTTATAAATCAACACAAGCCATGTTTTTTTCTCTGATGGCACAATGCAACTCAGTAGTTCACAATACTAACACTTAGGAAAACACAGTAGCATCAGAATGCGCAGATATTAGCTTTAAAAGTTAGGGATGCACCATATCAGATTTTTGCCAATAACAAAATCTGCTGATATCTAGAAATTTATTTAGCTGACACCAATATCAATACGGATTTTCATGTATGTTGTTCAGGCCTTAAATTTCAGCCCTTAATAGACATTCTAAAGTTAAAAATGGTTAAAATAATCGGCTGACATAGGTGTCTTAGTTCTGCCTAAAACTCCACAAACTTGTACAAATACTGGAAAATTATCATCAATACATCAGTTGTAAATATAACAAAATCATGCTGATAATATTGTGCATTCCTATTTACAAGACTGACACTTAGGGATGCACAATATTATCTGAATAATTTTGGTATCTGCAGATATAAGCTTAAAAAAATTAACAGTACTGACAGATACGGCAGTTTCTCCTGATATAAACAACAGATACATCCACTGTAAATATCTACCTATACTGGCTGTAATTATTGGCCTATACTAGCCTTTATCAAATGCTGTTATTACTACTTAATGCTATATATAAAATTATCAGCCCACATTAACTGTATTAGCTGTAATTATGGGCCTACATCAACTAAAAATATTGGCTTATATTGGTTTTAATTTTCAGCCTTCATCAACTGAAAACATTGGCTTATATCAGCTGAAATTACCAGCCCATATCACCTGTGGATATTGACTTATTTTGGCTGTACTTACCGACCTAAATCTGTAATTATCAGCCTATATCAGCTGTTACTATCAGTCTAAATGGTCTGTGAACATTGGCTTATACCCGCTGTACTTATTGGCCCATAGTGGCAGCAAAAAGTGGCTTATATCAACTGTGAACATTTGCTTATATCGACTGTAATTATCGACAAAAAACAGCTGTAATTAATGGCCCATATCACCTGAAAACTCAGCCTACATTGGCTGCAATCATCACCCTATCTTATTATTAGTTATCGGCAAAATCCAATATTGTTCATCCCTATTAACACTTGTATTTTATGGTGTTACCTAACCCACACACAGCCCAAGTCTAAATGATAACAGTATATCATCATTACAACAGGTATGCGCTGTTTGGGTAATATATTGGCCTATATGCCTATCACAAATCTATTTCTGTCATTATTTAAATTTTTTTGGTATACGCCAGTATTTTACCTTTTTACAGAACAGATATTACAAAATGTTTTGGATAAGCCAGAAATTGTGATTTTTTTTGTAGATGTTTTTCAGAGCTCATGCAAGTTTTAGCACTGTTAAGATTAGTCAAAAATGATAACCTGTTAACCACTGCACAGACATGGACCTGCAAAATCATTACACAATCCTAAAAAGAAGGTCCATTTTTGAAAAACATTGACACTCAGCACTTGAGAGCTGGCACTTATCTATGCAATCTGAAAACCTTGACTTGTTAACATGCACACTGAAATGAAAATCAAGCAATTGATGCCATTGTTGCATGGCTGTCTCGTACCTAGTCTGAAACAGCTACCTTAACTCTAAAGTGCTGTGGGAAACACTGTTATTGGAAACTGTATCTATGTTCTCTTCTAGGAAATTTTTGCCTAAGGAATATATATATTCCTGTTCCTGGTGAATCCAAAAAAAAAATAATTGAAGTTTGATTTTTGCACCAGACTGGTCAATGGAGAGATTAGAAAAGCATGTATTACATTTAAAATCTTCATAAAGCCAGGGTTAAGAGTCAGCCTTTTTGGACAATCCAGCCACCCCTAGCAACACATGTGCCCAGCCTCTGCTCTGTTTACTGTGAGTATTTCACCACACTGAAGGGGTTTTTCCACTCTCATATGATCTGACTCACTGGACTACACTCGACAGCTCACCATCAGTTTATGCTTTTTGTAAACATTGAGGTCAGAAACATGAATGTGGAGCATTTGTGCTCCATTTACATTCAGTAAGTTACATACGAAAGTTACAACTGATTTTTTTTGTGTATTTCTGTCTTTGTGGTTCAAACCAGTGTGTCTCACGGTAAGTGACATGACTGTCACCTCTCAGCACATGACTCAAACATGAGAGCGGCCTCTGACAGGGGAAGAGAAAAAACACTCAACAACTGCTTTAAATTTCTTCAGCAAACCAGATGGCCCATAAGAGAGGGAAGCCATAATAAATCTCTCTCTATGTGACTACAGGCTCAATATGAATTCCCACTGGGAGAGTAGACTGTCATCAATTTATTGTCAGACACCAGTGAAACTATGTGTCTCCAAAGGGAGGTTTACGCCCTTCAATACTGTTCAGTGGGAGGGCCTGTCACACCACATCAGAAATTTTAAGTCCCCTCTTGTGTAATGTTTTGGACAGTCTCCAGGGCACATAAATGCTTCTGATATCTCCTTACAACAAGGGCTCACTGCAGCTTCATTCAAGGCATAAACTCTAATATGGAAAACTGTGATTCAGCCTTAAGATCCATCATAAATTATCAAGTAATAGAAGAGCAGTCTCCAACATGCAGAGCCAGAACTCACAGCAGTTTTGAACTGCACGCTGAGGGAAGAAATGAAGCAAAGAAACAGAAAAAAAGACTGTTGAGTCAGCAGACTCATATAATTCACATACTGCAGGGAGAAGTCAGATGACTGACTAAGGTCGTGGTAGCAATTGGTCAGTTTGCTGAAGAGCCACGAGCTGGATGACAATGGTTATACAAGACTATTAATAGCACCAAATGATGTTAACAGCTGCTTAACTTGTCATGCATGCTCTTCATGTGGGAAAAAAGGAAAGATCCTACGCAGCTGACAGCAATGTCTGCAGGAGAGATGGCAGGGAAACCGTGGATGATGATGGCCTTTATAGATAAGCAACCCTAACCAAAAAAGCATCATTGAGTGACAGTAAGACATCACAGAAATGCCTAAAGTGCCTGGAGTAAGGTTGGGCAATTTATCAAGTTTAAACATCAAAACAGCACGGCTAAGGCAGTATTGCTTATATAAGGACAATTTGTGATGCATGGCAATAGCATTATATTTTTATTCCAGCCTCATCTGCTCATTGGTGAGTCAAACAAGCCCTAAATACCTAATTGCTCAAATGCTCAAATGACAACATTTGGAAAAGTGGGTGGTTTGGGAAAAACCCTCACTCTTTGCTGGTTCCACACACTTTTTACTTAATAATGCCAAATGTATCTGAGCAATGTAGACATTGATCTCTCTCTTTTTATTTTTAAACATGCCCAAAGATCAATACATTTTTGTTCTTTCTGATACCAAAGATGATTAAAATCATGGATAATTTATTATTTTGAAACATTAAGTATTTACGAGTGTAGGAAACAGTGACAAACCGTTGAGAAGTACCTTTACAAGAGCCACAATCTAAGTGGTAAAAAGTGACAAAAGTGGGTAAAAGTGGCAAAAACATGTCAGAAAATTTGTGAAAAGGGGCAAAATAGGCATAGGAAGGGTGAAAAGTGGCAAAACTGGGGAGAAAAGTGGCAAAAAGGTTAGAAAGTGGCCAAAATGGATGAAAAATGAATAAAAAAATGAGTTACAGGTGGAAAAATGGTCAGAAAGTGGCAAAAATGTGGTAAAGAGAGTGATGGAAAAGTGACTTAAATTTGCAAAAAGCAGCAAAAAGGTAGGAAAAATAGGGTGAAAGTGGCATTTAATGGCAAAAAGAGGCAAAAACTGGTGAAAAGGGGCAAAAATGTGACAAAAGTTGCAAAAAGAAGTGGTGAAAATGGGCTTGAAGCAGCAAATACCGATTAAAAGGGGGAAAAGAGGATCAAAAATTGCAAATAAGGGCAATGAAAATATACACACAAAAATAAAGGCTGACAGTTCAGTTTGACAATTAAAGTGTACTATCAGCGTGGGATAAACTGATTAATGTGACTTGCAATGGATAATTTATAAAGTCAAAGTTCCCCTTTTTTAAAGGGTTTCGGGGGGGGGGGGTTATATTTCAAATTAAGACAAAAAGAGCCAAAAATCATCACAAAAGAGCCACATGTGGCCTAAAAGCCACGTGTTGAGTATCACTGATCTAGGACCTCTATTTTCATGGCTGTGCTATCAAACAGGTTTCAATATGGTTTAATTTTTCCTTGAATTATAATCATCACATTGTCATGTTATGATGTTGTTCACAGAAAAAAAAAATCAAGATTTATATTTTGAACTGCCCATAAGCTAAAGATATCAAGACATGACTTTTGGTCCATGTTGCTCAGCCCTACAGGAGAGATATGACAGCGATAAAACATGACATAAAACATAGCCTAAAGCAGAATGAAGTCCCTCTGCACCACAGACATGACTGGGAAACTTAGCAAAAGAAATGGCACAGTCTCAGGTTGCTTTCACACCAGAGCTGTCTGGTTTTGGAACTGGTTTATTTCCCTGGATAGTCTGGTTCATCTGGAGTGGTGTGAAAGCTCATTCAAACTCTGGTGTTGTATTCTTATTAAGAAAAAGCAGCATCAATCATGTCTCAAAGTAACACTGACACAAACTGTTATGATCCAGGTAAATAGTAGGGCTGGGCAATATGGACCAAAAATCCTATCTCTGTTTGTTTGTTTTTTTGCTATTTAGCAATATGCAATATCCGTATTTCTGCAAATAAAAAATAGTTGGCATCAGACCAAAACCTACCATCTCCAAAATCACTACTTTTCTGAGAATGAAAAAAATGCTGTATTTTTCAAATTATTTTACATTGAATGGTCACAGTCAGCATCTTTTTTAATGTCTTTTGCAGATACAAGGTTTTGTCCGAACACCAACAAATGGCTGCCATCATACCAGGATTACAAACTTTTGTTATGATTCAAAAAGTCAAACAACACTGATACCGCAGCAACAAAAATGCACGTGATTGATAATCAATACTGTACAGTTTAATCCAAAATTGCTGACAAACTCCAACACATTGGTTCAATTGCACAAAAACATTGGCAACATTCTTTATACCCTAATATATTTAAAATGATAAAACCACCATTTACTGAACACTGGTATCAAAGGTAGGCAAAGTACTGATCTTCAGTAGTTTTTGACAAAAAGTCAGAGAGGGCTGTCTCTTATAAAAGCTAAAGGTAGAAATAACAGGGGATGCATGTTATTACTGGTATGATATCAGTAGAGGTTAGCTTAAGAAGTGAATTATCGGTATCTGCAGTTATGAAAACTTCTGCCAATATTTACAGCCGATATGTTGACTATATATATCCGCCTACACCAGCTGTAAATACTGGCCAAATGAACAAATTAAGTGGATTTTTAAACTGGACCAGCAGACATACCGTATGTCAGCTGAAGTCTTTATCTTTATCCACCATCATTCTTTACAAGAGGTAGACCTATTATTGACCTGACTGATTATTATTCAGTCAAAGGAAAGTGTTTACCCCCTGGCTTTATTTTCACTCTCCACAGGCTAACTACATGTTCTGTAAACAACACAATCTGATTGGCCAGATGTCACAAGTACTGGCCAATCAACATTTAATCCTGGGTGCCACTGACACAGTGAGTGTATGACATTTCCTCCTGTTTATCTACCATAGCCAAGGCTAAATCGTTTATTTCTTCATGTAATAATGTAATTTTACTTTTGCCACATTGCATGCATTTTGTAGATCATAATAAATGCATATAGGTACCATATATCAATTGTCGATCTCATGAACTACAAATTATCTGTATCAGTATCGGCCCTAAATAAACGATATTAGTCGTCTGCATTTCCTTACACTGTCAAGTGGGTTGTAACAACTGAAATCTTTGCATTTGTTTATCCTCAAACCTTGAATTGTGTTCTTTGAGGACTGAAATTTTAGGTCTAAACATTTAAATATCGATATCAACATCATTATTGGTTACGTTATTTTGTAAATATCAGCATAACGGATATTGGCAGAAACCCAATATCAGGCATCACTAGAAATAAGGTAAATAAAGGTTGAAAGATCGGGAAAAGTGAGGGAAACCCTCATTGTCAATGTTATTGTGCAATTAAGACAGTTTCTGATAATTAGAAACAATAAATTACAAAATACTGGGTGTTTGAGAGCTTTTTTTTGTTTTTTTGTGGTATAATAAACTAAATAAACAAGATAAGAGTTCCCCATTTAGATTTAAAATATCAAAGAAAGTATCTTGTTGTCAATAAGCACATCATTGTTGGTGGTTCCTGCTGCAAACAGGCTTTTTGCTGAGTATTAGACCTGACTTTTTTCCAAATCAACAAAAACTGCATTAATTTTCTACCCTATCCCATTTGAAAATGTATGTATTGATAAATTTAAACTCCATACTTTGTCCAGCCCTATTTAAAAGTACCAAAATAGTCAAACAAACGTACCTTCCAGCCTGCAGAGCTGTTGCTGTCTCCCTTGTCCTTAAAGTAAGGCACACTCTTCACCATCCAGTCATAGATCTGAGACAGAGTCAGTCGGTTCTCTGGGGAGCTCTCGATAGCTTTGGTTATGAGGTCTGCATAAGACATATTCCCCCACGCGTTTCTCCGGGAGGAGCTGCTCTTCCTCTGGGCAGCGGCTGCAGCAGCGGCCGCCGAGGAGGACGAGCCAACCGGGGAGAGCAGAGGCACCTGCTGCTGCTGCTGTTGCTGGGGCTGGTGATGTTGGTGATGAGGGAGTTGCGGGTTCGGCTGCTGCTGATGTTGCTGCTGATGTTGCTGTGGAGGTTGCTGGTGGACACAGTTCTCCTGACACTGGAAATCAGAGCACAGGATGACGGGTTTCTGCTCCGTGAAGTCCTCGGTCTCCTCCAGCAGGCTCAGGTTGTTGATGAAGTCGTTGTTCCCGGCCGGCTCCTGCTTCACGGAGGGCACCGGGGAGGATGTGTTGGAGTCGCCGGGGTTGATGAACTCCGGCCGGGGTAGGGGCCAAGTGCATGACCGTGGCCGGGAGAGGGGCTCAAAATCCGGGTCAATTTCCACAAGGTGAGGCTGCTGGGCCGCTTCCGCCATGGTTGAAAGGTGACGGAGCCGAGGGTTAAAATGTCATGTAAGTGTAACAAACTCTGAAGTGTCTGCTTCGCCTTTGAAATGAGCGCCAACACGAGATGAGTGCGTCCGGGAAAAACAGAGCTCCGCCTGGGCGAAAAGTCTGTACCTAAAGTCACATCCCAGTCAGTGAAGATCAGTTCAAACAGTCATAAAAAGTCAGCTTTGAAGACGGCTCTTCATGAGAGTAAAAAGTAGTCTAAAGCGAGTTGCCCACAGGTTTGTTGTTGTTATCCAGTTTCAGTGATGTTCCGTCCCTCAGTCCTGCCTGTTGCCTCTCTGTGTTGTACAGCATGTGAGGACTTACTGGAACTATCATTTGTCAGCTGACACCGCCCACTTTTGATTGACAGTCAGTGAGAGCCAATCACAGCAGTGAAGGAAAAGCGGTTTTCATTCTTTGGTCTAGTAAACATCTGAGAGGACCGAAAAATGAACTTTTCTCTCAAGCTAAGGTTTCTGTCTCGTTGAAAATAAGGTATCAGCTTACCAGACAGGCAATTTTATATTTAGCTACTTACCACTTAATGTCGTTATATGCATTACTTTTCTTTTTTAAATCCGTAATTCTGGTTATATAAAGACGATATTATTTACGCAGACAGGGCTACGCAAAAATATTAAACATCTTCCCTCTCAGCAGTACAAATAGTCCATTAAATGTAGTTATACAGCTTTAAGAGGGGTTATTCAAGTTAATCAAGCCACTTATTTTCCAGCACCACTTAAATATAGCAGCTATACCAACTTGGCTGGAAAGTTTTCCAATTCTATTTTTCATCTACATGCCTACTATTATTACAGAATTTAAAGATTTCAGAGTAATTTACTCTGTGTTTTTTTCTTCATATAACTATTTCATAAACTTTAAAATGAATACCAAAAAAAACTCTTGACAGGGCAGTATCTTAGTGACAAGAAAAGGAAGATATATCTTATAATAACATCTTAAAGACATTTAAATTTCAGACAAGAAGATACAGAGGCTCCTCATGCCTCCTCAGTGTTGTTTCAGCCTACAGCCAGGGTTTGCTGCTTCTAGTGGTCTCTAGGACTGGACTTTTTTGGGGGTTAAGAACTTTACTGCCACCTTGTGGCCATTATTAGGTTTTACAACCAGGAAAAAGAAGCATCCGGTCTCTTTCTCTTTAGTTTTCCTTTAGTATTTGGCTTAGGCAACTTAAGACAATTTAAAGCTGTGCTTGAAAATTATTTCTCAACCTTTTAGGAGTCTTTAAAAATCTTTAAAAATCTCAAGTTATGCCTGTCAAAATGTATCGGTTGAAAAACTGACATTCCCAATGACTGTTTGAGGATTCTGTAGAATAAACAAGATAAATCCTCTGAATACTCTTTTAAAAATGTAAATACTTTGAGGGATGCTAATGTAGACCATGGTCCCCATAGCTTGAGATAATTCTAGGAGTGCCATAGGAATTTGTAGTCCACATCTTATTATTACAACTACACATCAACTGTAGACACAATAACAGATGTTAGACAGGCTATTTTGCATGGATATGAAAATGGAGTGCTTTGAAGTTTTAGCTTGATCTTAGGTGTGCCCTCAGCAGAAATGAGTTTGAAAAGCACCAGTGAAGGTGTTTGGTTCTCAACCTGGGGTCTGGGAACCCTCAGGGGGGAGTTGTGCATCTGCCTTACAGTAGATGGGGCATTGCAAATCTTACACAATAAAAATAGGTGAAGTAATTTTGTAACAAGTTTCACAGCTTTTTTTGAGTTGAAGGGCCTAACTTGATACTTCATGTTGCCATTCAGTTGACATTACATGCTCATAGCTAAAAAAACTCAATGTGGCAGAATTTTTTCTAAAACATATATATATATATATATATATATACATATATATATATATATATATATATATATATATATATATATATTTTTTTTTTTTTTTTTTTTTTTTTCCCCTTGGCTCAAATAATGTAGTTTGACACTGTAGACATTTTAACTCTGTTTTAAGAAAAGGAGTTTACATTTTTAAGAAGGCTACATGCTATGGCATTAATGAATGAAAATAGCTGTAGCTTTGATAAGATTAGTTAAATTCAGGTTTAAAAAAAAGAAAAGAAAAAAATATGGTTATTGCAGATTAACCTTACAATGGGTCATGATTTGCTGACCTCCATGGACCCCTATTTGGCTGGGCCCCAGAAAGCTCTCCTCTTTATTTTGTCATAATGGCAGCCTTACGTACCTATTTTCATGCATGTAGACTGACTGACTTTTGGAGGCATTTTGCAATGCAAATAAATTATAATTAATTTGTTGGAATAATAATAATTATAAGAACAAAGGACTGCATCAGTCCCATAGTGATCTCACCCGTGGGCTGGTATTCAGGCCTTAACAAGGAAAGACTGAGAGGTACTTTTGATGAGTTTTGAGAAATGCTCTGTTGATTGATAAGCGGATTATTCTGCAAAATGATACCTTAAAGAACTTTTATAATACAACAAAAATTTGTAGTGACTTTAACACTTTAAATAATAACATTATAGAGGCAATCAACCATCAAGAGACCACAACAAATACAAAATATGCAGGATAATAAGAATTTAGTTGAATGATCTTTGATATAAGTTAAAAGGGATTAAAGCACAGATATAAGGTTTTGTATCAACAGTCATAAAAGGTTTTACAAATAGCATGCACACTATTCTTCACACATAAAAAGTGGACATTAGGAGGAATTCAGAAATGTTTGATAAGTCATGACAAGAATAGATTATGTAATCACATGAGAGAAGTACAAAACTTCCCAAATATACCTGGATTCCGCCTTGGGTGTAGGTGAGGCAATGCGTTAGCTTGTGTTCACTGCTGCTGTTACTGACAACAAACAAAGCTGAAGTTAAACAAAAGAAGACAAAGGAGACAACAGGTGAGCATGAAATGATTCGGTTGTTTTTTTTTTTAATTTTCTGCCCTCTGTCTTGAAAATATCATTGCTAATTTTGTTGTTTCATATCGTAGGAGATCAGTGTCATTTTAACCGTTCACTTTTTAAATCTGTCGAATTCCCATTAGTTTGTAAAGAACTGATCCAAACTTGCTGCATGACCTTACATGTGATTATTGATATTTTTAATGTTTGTTTTGGCTGCAGTTTTCAGGATCATTTTAAGAATTATGGCAAACCAGGCAGTCATTGACTTCTCTGCTGGAGCAGTAGGTTAGTTTCCTTATGCCGTTTGTGTAAATGTGTATTTCTGGACCTGTTTACATTTACGTTACCGTTGTCTCTTTATTTACTTTAGAACAGGTTTTCTCATTTTGACCTGATTCCTTATTCATTTAAGTTGTACTCAGACTTGGTGGTTTACCATAACTGCACTATGCAGTAATGAGATTATTCAGAAATGACCCTCCGCTCTCTATTTCCAGTAAGAGAAAAATTGATATCAGACATGGAGGGTTAAGAAGTCAACAGCATCAGCCTGTAAAGTGTTCAATTATGCATCCACAAAGTCATATCCACCAACAAAAATATGTCCTGGCCTCTAAAGGTACATCTCATACACTGTTAGTCTGTTGTATTACACCATGCCTATTAAAAGCTTTTACCTCCTTGGATGTTTTACCCTTTTATGATTTTATAAATCAATCATGGTCAAAATAGTTTGACTTTTGACAATAAAAGACACTTTAATGACAAAGTGAAACAGATTTATACAAAGTAATGCCATTTAAACAAAAAATGGCTGCATAAAAGTTCACCCCCTTTAAAGTGACTGACCTCGTTAAACAGAGGTCCAGCCAACTGGTGCAGGTACGTAGTCACAGTTAGTGAAATGGGGATCACCTGAGCGCAGTGAATGTGTCTCAAGTCATTGTAGTATAAAGACACCTGTGTCTGGAAGGTCCAGTCACTAGTTAATCAGTATTCCTGGCTACAGTTACACCAGGAAGACAAAAGAACACTCCATGTGACTCAGAGAAAAGGTTATTGACTGTTTTTACTTTGAAATCTATTTTTTTGGTATATGTTTTTGTTGAAAAAAAAAGGTAAAATTATATTGGCCATTATTGATAGATGAAATTGACAAAAGAGCAAACGATTCAAGGGGAAGAAAACTTTTTACAGTATGTCCTTTTTTTAATGTACGTTTCTTTCTATTTGGGAAAAGAGGAAAATTAAAGTGTTCACTGGACCCTGTTTTGATCTTTTCTGGTCAAATGAGTCATCTCACAGTATCTCTTGTTAACCCTCCTCAGGAGGTACGGCGTGTGTGCTGACTGGTCAGCCGTTTGACACCACAAAGGTGAAGATGCAGACGTTCCCAAACGCATACCGGGGCTTCATTCACTGCTTCACCTCCACCTTCAAGGAGATGGGGATACGTGGTCTCTACAAAGGCACGACCCCCGCCCTCATATCCAACATCACTGAGAACGCTGTGCTCTTCTTGAGTTATGGGCTCTGCCAGGATGTGGTCCGCTATGTGTGCAACATGGACAAAGGCTCCAATCTCAGGTTTAATACTTGTGTTTCTGTGTATTTATTTGTGTGTCCATCATCATCGGCTACATTTTAGTCTTGTTTCAGTGTGACTTTTAGGAACCAGTTTGGTCGTAAGGTTTTTCTTCCTATGTAAACACTCAAAAATCTCCCCCCTTTGTCCACATTGTCTTTCCTGTCTATTTGCACTCTGTCTATTTTAGAGACATTTTGAGGATAACAAGTTGGTGGTTGAATTAAATGGAAATCACCAACAAAAGCTGATACAAATTCTTTAAAAATGCATAAAAACTTGTACCAGACAGAGCTCATGTCCTCCATATACCTTGGAGTCTGAGGGTTCTATGCACTCTTATCTTTTCTTAAAATTGTACACTTCTGGACAGAGATCTCAGATGTTTTTCCGGGAATTTGCTCAAGCCACTCTCCAGTCCTGAGTGCTCTGGCCCCCGCTGGTACCACAGTTGTCTTCACTCCCCACATCCTCTCTAGTTGCTCTTTCAGCCCTTGGTATTTTTCAAGCTTCTCACGTTCCTTCATCCTGAAGCTACTGTAACTTCATCATTGCCTTTTTCTTCTCTTTATCAATCACCGCCCATCCCTCTGGTTGACTAGGCACCACCAGTTTGCCGGTCCAAGTCTAGAAGACCCACAGGACCTTGGCTTGTCAATTGTTCTCAACCACCTTTGGGAACATCTTCCATCCAGCGCAGATGTTTCTGTGTACTACGCGAGCCACTTGGTTATGGCGATTCATGTACACCATGTACACATCTTACCCCCTTTGCACAGCCAGTGTAGTAGATCTCAGTCTCCTCTGGTCTTGTGCCCAGGGCCTGTTCCTGTACGGCCATGGTTGATGCCTCTGTGCCATCCTTACACCGAGCCTTGTCTGCCCTTTTGTCTCTTGTCTGGTGTTTTTTCTGAAATCAACTACCTTTCTCAATCTTCTTCATGCCATGCAGGAGCTTGTACTTTCTGGACAGCTCGTCCTCCCCCTTTGGTTTCAGCTGTCTAAGGTATTCCTTAACAGACTGTCACTTGGAGCAACCTGTCTGACATACTCTTAGATGTTTTCTGTTTCAACCTGGATAGTGGATCTGATGCTCACAAGTCCTCAGCCTCCATTCTTCCATTTAGTGTACAGTCTCAGGCTGCTAGACCTGGAACCTGCAGGTTTATTTATACCATTTATGTTTTCCGCCTCTATGTTTGTCCCTTTCTTTGCTCATCAGTGATTTTCAGAGGGCCTCCTCAGGGTCACTAGCATCCATCTTCTCTACCATGGCCATTTGCCCCACAGGGTTGGTGAAATGTCGCCTACAGGCCATGTACGAAATGGAAGCAAGCGGCAAGGTGGTGAGCAGACAGAGAAGGTCAGTACAACCAAAAGGAAGATCTTATTTATAAAAGTCTAATTGACGCACGTTTAACTGCGTTTTTTGACTCCAGCACCGTGTGGACAGTGGTGAAGACTGTGATGAAGACAAACGGCCCCTTGGGTTTCTACCAGGGACTGACGGCCACCATCATCAGAGAGATACCGGGTTACTTCTGCTTCTTTGGGGCCTATGAACTGTGTCGTTCAAAATTTGCACAGTACCTGGGCACAGACAAAGAAAACATAGGTAGGCCTATGCTATTATTATTTTACCTATTTAACGAGGCATTTGTTTCATTGATCTGCCTCCATAAAGCTATCTTGGCCTTTTCAGGTATTCTACCACTGGTGTTCAGTGGAGGGTTTGGAGGAGCTTGTTACTGGTCAGTCATTTATCCCATAGACTGTGTGAAGTCCAGGATCCAGGTGCACTCTTTAACTGGAAGACAACAGGGATTCAGGAAGACCTTAATGGGAATCATACGCTCTGAGGGTAAGATTTAAATAGAAGATGTGACTGTGTGGACACATTTGTCCACATTATGGGGTTGTTTGGACATTTATTGTAGATTAACGATCAGTTTTAGCAATCAAATAGCTGCCCTTTAGTAGACTTCCATGTTATACATTTACAATATGTCCTCAGTGGTGGTCTGATATAAGAGCTCACATGCCCATGCAGGGCCAGAGTGGGACTCTGCCAAGGAGGTTATGTGATCGGCAGGGTTTGTTAGTTTGTTAGATTGTTAGCAACATAACTCAAAAAGTTAGGGATGGATTTTGATGAAATTTTTATAAAATGTCAGAAATGGCATAAGGAAGAACTGATTAGATTTTGGGAGTGATCCGGATCACTGTCTGGATCCATGAATTTTTTTAAGGATTCCTTACTATTGGGAGATAGGGCTAATGGTGGAGGTCTGCGCTCTCTGAGTGATTTTCTAGTTGATTTATGAAATATCGATATAGCATTTTAAGATATCGATACAGTATCATGCCAGAGAATATCACAGTATTTTAGTGTATTGATATTTTCTAGTTTTCTAGTGCTTTTCTAGTTTTGCACCTGTTTTATGTTTCAGACCAACCGATTTTAGTTCACAAGCCATGATATTATTTGAAGAATTCTTAAAGCATAACCTTTTACTTTTGGCAAACTACTTTGACAATGTACAATTTTTCTAATATTAATGGCATATTTAGCTGCAGAGTCTTTTCTGTGTTAAGGCCCACCTTGTTCTTTTGAGGATCCATTTTTTATTTTAATTAATGGTTTTTAAGGAATAATGTATGTTTCCAATCAGACAGACACAGACAGACCTGCCCACAGAATCAGCTGGGCATCAGAAATTTTTTTTGACACTTTTTTGCTCATTTTCAATACTTTTAACTTATTTTATGCTGCTTTTTGCCACATTTTTTGCCCCTTAGCCCAATTTTGCCACTTTTTTTCCAACTGTTAACCAATTTTTGTCACTTTTTGTGCTGTTTTGACACTTTTCTTGCCTATTTTTGACACTTTTTTCCCATCTTAACCATCTTAACCAATTTTTGACACTTTTCACGTATTTTTGCCCCTGTTTTTGCCCATTTTTGTTTACCTTTTTTTCTCAATCTTAACCTGTTATTGCCCCTTTTCGCCCATTTCTGCCACCTTTTTATTGTACATTTTTTGCCACCTTTTTCCGTCGTCACCCATTTTTGCGACCTTTTTCTAACTCTTTCCCCATTTTTGTCAATTTGCATGAATGCTGTGCTGTTATTTGCCAACTTATAGCCCTTTTTTTGCAAATTCTTCAACTGTTAACCCATATTTACCCCTTTTCACACAGTTGCCACTTTTCATCCATCTTAACCCATTTGGCTACTTTTTTGCCTCATTTTTGCTACTTCAGAGCTCAACTTTACAATTGAACATGATTTCTTTGACCTCCATTGGCCCCCAGAAAGTGCTCACCTTTGTACCCCCTTGTAGGCGGCCTTGCAGACGGACTTCTCTGTTGGCTGTAGGTTGGAGAACATTCCTGTCAGGAGATGCAGTGAGAGAGAAGGAGAGAGGGAGATTCAGAAAGAGAAAGGTGATCAGGGAAAATGCCACTCAAACACTGAGTCATGCTCATACCTCCTCATTGCAGTCTGTAGGTCTATGATCAGCCTTCACACCCTTAAACCAGCCCAAACCAGCAGAGGATTGAGAGCACTGACTCCTATTTTGGGAAAGACCTGTAAGTCTGTTTGGCTCTCTCTCATTTTTCAGGGATCTCTGCTCTGTACTCTGGCCTGACTCCGACCCTGATTCGCACCTTCCCTGCCAACGGAGCGCTCTTCCTGGCTTATGAGTTCAGCCGCAAGTTTATGATGGAGCAGATGGACGCCTGATGAGCAGGATGTTTACACTTAAACAAAGTATTCTGATCAAACACTGCATGATTCATTTTTTATTTGACAATGAGATTCCAAATGTTAGAAAGTGTTCAAATATTTGACAAAATGTTGCTCTAAACCATTTTGAAAATGATCACTGCTTGTTGTTGCTGTATTGTTCTTTCGGATATTTTCTAACATTGTTTCAGTGCTGTACTGCCCATGTTTTTAAACAAAGAATTCTTCTTAATATCACAGCTCAGTTCTTTCTCCTCAGCCAGACCGACAGGTTCAGATTGAATGTTTCTTTTCTTTTTTTTTTTTTCTTTTTAGAAATTGTTGAAAAATATCCTGTGAACTTTAGGGAATTTTCCCAGGAATTTCTGTAGACTGTAGATGTACATTTTCCCAGAATTATACAGAAAGTTACCTAGAATTTGGGGGCATGGGGTTCTTAACGTTTTCTAGGCATTTTAATAAGGAACATTCCAAAAAATCTGGCCAAATTTACCCATGTCTTATTTAACAATATTCAGGAAAATTTTCAAGAAAATTTCCCAGAATTCCTCCAGAAATTTCCAGGAATTTTGGGAACCCATGTGCTCAATCAGTAAGTGGGTCATTTATTTATCTTCTAGGACCACAGAATATCTTTGGCATATCAGCAGATGTTTAATTCAGGTCATTAATTCTCTAGCACCACTTAAATATAAAATGTAAATACCAACCACCTACCTTTAATAGCTAGGCTTCAAAGTTTTATCCTGTAATTTTCCATCCATACAGCAGAACTATCGCTATATACAGAGGCTTAAAGACTTGGGAGTGGGCCTGCCCCTGACACACCCAGTGAATAGGCCCTCCCCAGTTCTGATTTATTGATGATATCAATGCACGTGTGCTTCATCAGCAGCATTGGTGCTAGCATCCTCGCTAACAGAAATTGAGCTGGTTTCCTTGTTTAAATAGCTAGGGTTCTTACTAGATGAAAACTTGTCTTTTAAGGAGCGCATTCAGTATGTTGCTAAAAAGCTGAAGGTTTTACTAGGCTTCTTTTACAGAAACAAGTCCTGTTTCTCTTTTTATGTCAGAAAGAGACTCATTGAGTCTACTTTTTTACCTGTTCTTGATTATGGTGATGTTTTGTACATGAATGCTTCTACTCAGAGTCTTCATTTGCTGGACAGTGTGTATCATGGAGCTCTGAGATTTATCACTGACTGGATTTCTGACTCATCATTGTACTTTATATTCTAAAGCCAACTGGACTTCTTTATGTACACGTCGCCTCGGTCATTGGTACGTCTTCATTTATAAAGTCGTTCTCAGCAGCATTCCAGACTACTTTTCCTCTCTGTTGATCTTGAAGGATGGATTGCACAACTTGCGTTTGCTGGATTTTGTGCAGTTTGTTATTCCTAAACTCCAGACTGAACTGGGAAAGAAGGCTTTTAGGTTCTCTGCTCCTTTTGCGTGGAATAATCTGCGGACTGAATTTAAACTGCAGAACTTGGTGACTCTGAATGTTTTTAAATCTTTAGTGAAAACTCTTGAATTCAAACTCTCTGAATGCCAATGTTTCAACTGATGATTATTTTATTATTGTTGTTCATATTTATTGTGTATTGTTGTAAGTTGAGTGCATGTGTTGTTGAAACTATGTATTGCTGCCATTCTTGGTCAGCTCTCCCTTGAAAAAGAGATGTCTGATCTCAGTGGGACTAACCTGGTTAAATAAAGGTTAAATAAAAATAAAATAAAACAGTTACCTCATTTTGGAGCTGAAAAGAGTGTCTAGCTTTAATTGGGGTCTGATGTTGGAATTATTTATCCATGCTACATTTTAAGCTATTTCACCATTTTTCCACCCATTTTGCCTCTTTTTTTTTTTTTTTTTTTTTTTTTTTTGCCTAGTTAAACCTTTTTATTTACCCCCTTTTTTGCCAATTGTGGCACATTTTTTTCCACCTCTCACTTTAAACAAATTTTCCTTGTTGTTTTTTTTAACCCTCATGTTTTAACCAGCCCCTTTTCACCCATTTTGTTCCCTTTTGCCTAATTTGCCACATTTACTACTTTTAACCAATTTCTGCCCCTATTTGCCACTTCTTTATGCTTCTTTTCACCCATTTTTTTTTGCCAATTGTGACCCAGTTTTGCCACTTTTAAACATTTATTCTTGTTATATGTCCCTTTTCACCCATTTTTGCCACATTTTGCCAATTTTTGCCACATATTAACTACTTTTAGCCTACTTTTCTTGTTTTTTTGTACCCTGCTATGCCCCTTTTCATCCATTTTGCTGTTCTCTACTTGTAACAAATTTTCATTCTTGTTGTTTTTAACCTATTTTGCCCCTTTTTGACCACTTTTGCTGCCTTTTGCCCATTGTTGCCATATTTTTTGCTGCTTTTCGCCAATTTTTGCCCCTTTTTTGGAACTTGAGCCACTTTTAACCTTTATTTTCCCCTATTATGCTCATCTGTATCCCTTTTTGCTGCATTTTGCCCAGTTTTGTCACTGTTCTTCCCCCATTTTTCCATCTGTGTCATATTTTCTGCTGTTTTTTGCCGTTTTTTTTGCTTTTTTAATCAATTTTAGCTATTTTTTGCCCCTTCCTGCCAATTGTGGCCCAGTTTTGCCTCTTCACCACTTTTAACCAATTTTCTTGTTTATTATTATTATTATTATTATTATTATTATTATTTTTACCCTTTATGCCCCCTTTCAACTATTTTTGCTTCCTTTTGTCACTTTTCACTTTTCACATCTCTTTTTACAATTCTTAAATTATTTTTTAAATTAAGTTGTCTCCTTTTCTGCTTTATTTCCTGGTATCCTGATGCCATGAAGTCTTGCATTATTTTTCTGCTTTTTCCCTCTGAACAATACCAATAAAAAGGTCATTCTGTTTTAAAAGATTTACATTTGTAAGAAGGCTATTGTACCAAATCATAAAGAAATTAAACTAACCTTTTTATGAGTGGTTATTATTCAGGTTAAAAATAAAATTCCTTAACTCAATTAACATGTGCTCCCAGTTTGGCTGGGCCCCAGAAAGCTCTCTCCTTTATGGGTGTCCCTGATTGGGAGTACATCTTTGACTATAATTTTTTCAAATACTGTTCAAAAATCCCCAAATGAATACCAACTAAACTTTTGCAAAGCTAGGGACACACCGGAGACAGAAATGCTACATGTAACCTCAAAGAAAGATGGTTGTTTTAATAAGATGTTAGAAACAATTAGATTGCGGACTTCAGCAGTGTTAGTCCAGTCTTCAGCTGAGGGTCTGCTGCTCTGGAGTTTGTCTGGGTGTCCTCGGCCGAAAAAGATATTTACCGCCATCTTGTGGCCATTATGGGGTTTAACAACCAGAGAAATGTAGGATCTAATCTCTTCCACATTCATCTCTCTTCAGTATTTAGTCTGCGCTTGAAAAATCAACAATACAAATAACTTTTAACAAACAGGAAGCGTATGATGTTTAGCTAGGCTCTCTAGCTAGTAAAATATCAACTTGGATTTCTTTTGTTTTAAAGCTATTTATCACACGAGGAAGTCATCACCTTCAAAATAAAGCAAATTACTGAATATGTTTAAAGTCATGATGCTTAAAATCGGAGAAAGTGTTGAGGCGAAGACTAAATAGGTATGTTATCAGCAAGCAGCCTCAAAAGTCACCAACTGTAGTGTAAAAGTTCAACATTTAATCACGCTATCAGTATGACTCCCAAATTAAAGGCTACATCTTGTCACCACACTTTATGTTGGAGTCTTGTTCTGTTTCCTGTGTCCTCGTAGCTTCCTTTGCTCTCCTCGTGCGCTCTGTAGGTGCGTAAAGCGCACGCCCTTAAACCCTGCAGGGAAGACTAGTTGCAATCCGTCTGAGGATTTCATAAGATCGAGCAAAGAAAACGGAAGCACGGTACAGTATGCCATCCACACCCGTGGGATACAAAGGAAATGGATAATTTTAAAGGCTGTTTCGACCACTGTCCGCTGTTCCTTTTAGAAGTTTCAATCTGACATCTGAAATGGTCATCTGGAAAGCAGCTATGTGTTAGGACGTAGGCGAGGCTATGTGTCACTTCATTTCGTTCTCACATGGTGCAGCATGCTGACAGCCTCTAGCAACATATGATTGCACGGTTTCTGTTTGTGACCAGAGAGAAGACTGAGGAGACGGCAGGTGGGCATTTATTTTCTTCCTTTTGTCTCTGGAACATCTTTTGAATGCATTTAAAACTTGTGTATCAATATTAATTCAACCAATTCTTAAATTTTTATGTTCACTTTTTTTTAAACTGTCACAAACAAATGATCCAGACTTGTATAACTTTACTTGTGATCGCCGATATTTGTGTGTTTTGGTTGTTTTCAGGTTCACAGCATCATTGAAGCATTATGACAGCCCAGGCAATCATTGACTTCTCTGCTGGAGCAATCGGTAGGATTCCTTTAAAGAACCTCCATCCATCCATCCATCTTTCTATCATACACGATAAATACGTAGAAAAAGTAAAAAAAAAAAGCAATAAAAATAAGAACTATTATATTTCAAGACGTTTATGACGGGCTCAGAAACTGAGGTTTAACTTTTTTACGCACTTATATTTGATAATTTAAAGCATCATTTTGTAATTGAAATATTAAAGATCATAATTCTTATTTTCGTATTTTTTTCTGGTTTTGTTTTCAAAACTGTTGCAATATTGCTATAACCTATATCTCAATTTTGGTCTTGTGTTTGGTGGATCTTTCTGTCTGTCCATCTATCTAACTGCACAGTAAATTACTGAGTCATATTGTTAAACCAGTTTTCAGTAATCATGTTGCAAAAGTCAGGAAAAATAGCCTCTTAAAAGAATAACTGGTATATTTTAGGAAGTTTATGACTGGCTCAGAAATCTTATTGATACCCTAATATTTGGTCTTATACTGCATCATTTTGTTATTGAAATATTGAAGAAGATAACCTTATGACATTTAATCTGGTTTCATTTTCATAACTTTTACAATATGTATTGCATAAGGAAATATAACTCACGTTTTTAGTCTTTTCTTTTCCTTGAAATATTGGCATTCACAATAGAAACGTTGCAAGAGTCTGAAAAAAAACAATGACAAAAGAATAACTGTTATAATTTGGGAAATTTATGACTGGCTCAGAAACTGAGTTAAGTCATATCTAATTTATACACATATACTTAGTTGTATAAAGCATAATTTGTTATTGAAATATTAAAAATTTTATTTTTTATTTTATTTTTTTTCTTTTTCTTATTTTTTTTTTTTTTTTTTTTTTTTTTTTTTTTTTTTTTTTTTTTGCATTTCTTCTGGTTTCATTTTCAAAACTTTGAAGTATTGCAATGTATCTTTTTAGACCTGTGCACTAAATTACTTCATTATTGATAAGTAAGTTAGCATTCTCATCAAACCAATGCAAAGTCTAAACAAATAGCAATGAAAATAATAACTATTACATTTTAAGATGTTTATGACTGGCTCAGAAACTAAGTTAGGTTGCATAATTTATAAATAACATTTATAATTGAATTAATACACTTAAATTTGGTTGTATGATGCAACACTCTGTCATTAAAATTTTGAAGATTAGGACTTTTTGTCATTTTATCAGGCTTTGTTATCAAAACTTTTGCATTATCACAACATTTATTGCACAAGGGCAATATATCAAAATTTTGGTCTTTCTGATGTGCAGTCATGTGATCATTTGTCTGTTTATCCTGTATTCCTGCATATTTCTGGTCTTGTGTTTATTTTGATTTTACTGTTGCCTCTTTATTTACTTAAGAACAAGTTGTGTTTTTTTACTTTCTTTTCTAAACTTTCATTTTGACTCAATCTCTAACATATATACGTCACACTCAGACGTGGTGGTTTGCCAGAGATAACCACAGCCCATGCAGTAATTAGCTTGTTTAGAAATGACCTTCCTCTCTCTGTTTCCAGTAAGAGAGAAGTTTGTTGAGTCATTGTAAGTTGAGAGGTCACTGAAATAATTTTGTTTAGTGTTGTTTGCCAAAGATAACCATTGCACTATACACTAGTGAGATTATTCAAGAATGGCACCAGTTTGTTAAGTCAGAAACAGAATCAGATTCAGAATCAGATTTATTGCCAGGTAGGTTTTTTTACAATTACAAGGAATTTGTTCTGGTGTTCTTGGTGCAAAGTACATAGGGTAAATAAAAATAGGAGAAAAATAGATAAATAGGTAAAAGATAAAAATAATAAAAATAAGGTAAGGTGCATGCATTAATATTTAGAATAAAATAAAATCAGGTATATACTTTAGTATATATTTCAGCCACAGAGGGCAACGAAATCTGCAGCATTAGTCTGTAACCTTAACCTTGAGCTAAGTCTGTGTAAAATTTCTCTTTTTGTTATTGCGCTTTAAGGCAAGTATTTAGGTGCACTCAAATATTAAAAGTTAGCATCAACCTTGGTCCTGTACTGCTCTGGTCTCCTGATGGCCATCATTCAGGCCTGTGCCAGGCCCATGCCCCATCTCTCCAGGTAGCCTCCTAGCTGGTCCCTTCATGATGCACACATCTAGACCAGGCCGGGTCCGGGGACCAGGTACGTGGTGAACCCAGCTCAGGTCGGGAAAGCGCGACAGCTGACCAAGAACAGAGAGACTGGCTCTTTCTGCATGCTCACCACACTATCTTGCTCAGTGACCCCATCGCCCCATGTGTGAGTCCAAGCCTCTGGTTGATCTCAGCCTCACAATTAGCAGATCAAGACAGGTAGACTCCACAACTTCCACGCTCTCACCATCAGGGATGAGTATCGAAACCCAGTACCCTCATGGTACTAGTACCAACAAATAAGTGTCTACCAGACCGAAATACAACACAGATACTGATGCTTTATTTTGGTGCCTTGCCACTCTTTTTATTGCAGCAGAGCATGAACGTGTTTTAACTGTTTTGCTGACTGGAGCAATGGCTGTGCTCTGCTCGTGTTTTCCCACAAAGGACAAAGTCGCATTTACTTGATTTGTCTCTGACACAATTACAGTACATGGATTTTGTTTGCCCCTTCTTTATAAACACCCGTTTCCTTTTCTTATTTCATGTTTTAATGGCATCTTTGAAAGATATTTCTCTGACTCATTTAACATACAGAGAAAGATTTCATTCTCCTGATGACTTTCAACACTTGTCTTCTCTTAAAAGCATCAAATCAAGCAACGTTTACGCAAAGGCACCATTAAAAAAGTATTGATTAAGCACTGATATCAGAAAAGACCCAAACAATTCCCATCCCTACTCACAATTAAAAGACACAAATTAGATGACGGCATCCAAATGCCTGGATCTTTGTTTTGGCCATGGAGACGTGCATTCCCAACATTTTAGCCTCCTCAGCCCCCACAAGGACATCGATAGTCACTGCAAAGTCCAGACTTCACCAAATGCAACTCCACAGTTCACTGCCCCTTGTTACCCGCACCCAGTATCCAGACCAGAAAGGTTCTGAAGAGCACAGGGGCTAAGACACACCCCTGTCTCACCCCAGAATCAACTAGGAAGAAGTCAGAGATGGAGCCACCACACTTTACAAACTGCAATTGTCTTTAAAAAGCAACCCAGGGCCCACTGTAGTTTTCTATGTGATTCAAATGCTATTTTTTACATGCATTTAAAAAGCTGACATGCTGCAACCTATTCAGGTCTTCATCAGGACCTTTTACCAGCAGTGGTTTCACACCTGTAAAGGGTTACACTAATCAGGTGAGCGTGAGATCATTCCCCTTGGAAATGTAAGTCCATTGGTTCCAAAAGCAGGGGAGCGTCAGCTGTAGTTTTACTTGAGCGCAGTAGTCTTGTACTTTTCCAGCCTCTGTGAATGAGTCCAGGATTGGTTTGTTTTTTAACAAATGTTCTAGTCTCTTTTAAAAATGTTTATAGTTGTCACAATCTCTGATATTTAAGGGTCACCTGTCCCATGAATGTGCACCTTTGTTTGTGCTCTGGTGTTTTTTCCTGTTATTGTTCTTCTACCGGATAAAGTCATTTACTGGTGGGGGGCAAGCCCATTTAACACGGTAGAAATAATTGCAGTGATGGAAATGAAAAGTTTTCCTGTCCAGGATCTTGATTGTCCTCTTGAAGGGAGATATGATGGGTTTTATTGTACTTGCTGCTGTATTTGATCAACATTATATAACATTATGTTATATTTGAAAAAATCATTGTAGTGACTGTGTGGTGGGAAAAGGTCTTACATGATGAAAAATTGACAAACTGAACTTTATTACATTTTGAGTCAAATACTACTGTAAGAGGACTAGGACGTCCTGTTTTTAACTTTCATTTTGACTAGATTTCTGTTGTTTATACATCATTCTCTGACATGGTGGTTTGCTACAGATAACCACTGCACCATGCAATAAAGAGATTTCCCAGAAATGACCCTACACTCTCAATGTCCGTTTATGGTTAGTCATTTGGAGTAGTAGGATCAGCAGTGTTAATCTGTAAAGTGTTGCCCAGAGTTTGCCAAGTATACCATTGTGTTATACAGTAATGAAGTTATCCAAGAATGACCCTCAGCCCTCTACGTCTTAAGAGAAAAACTGGTGAAAATTTGCCAGATTGAACTTTAGAACATGAGGGTTTTACCATGTTCCTTAAAAGTAAGATAGGAGTCAAATACTGCACCAAGATACTTTAATTGTTCCACTACATTAAGTCGCTTTCTATTGACGAGGGCACATGGTTATGGTCAGCTACCTGACAAAATCATGGTCCTTTGTGAAGTTAAGCTGTGGCATTTTATTTTTAACCTTTGCCCCATGTCTCTCCCCACTCTCACTCCTGTTTACGATTCTATCATTGTCCTCCCCTATCAATTAAAGGCATGAAAAGCCAAAAAATAAATCTTAAAAAGATAGTGGCAAAATTGGGTGAAAAATGGCCAAATAATGGCAAAATAGGTTAAAGTACTACAAACATGGCAAAAAGCAGTAAAAATTCTTGAAAAGGGGCATAAAAGGTTAAAATAAAGCAAGAAAATTGTCTTCAATTGGCAACAAGGGGCCCAAATGTACTAAATGTGGCACAATATTCGAAAAAATTGCAAAATTGTTTAAACCAAAAGGAAGAGGCAAAATTGGGCGAAAAGTCGCCAAACAATGGTAAAATGTAAAATAAGGAGTGTTACTTTAAAATACTCAAACAGCTATTTCTGCTTTTTTTCTGAGTTGACTGAACACATTTTTAGTTTAGTACTGTTTAGTAAAACAGTACTCAATCATTCGTAGTGTTTTTTTGTCATTGTTCCCAGAATGCCTTTGGGCATGAGTGAAGCAACTCACCGAGTTAGTTGACTAACTATAGGTGCTATCACCTGGAGGGACTTTATGATTTGATGTGAACTTTTTACTAATTGTCCTTTGTAGTCCCTGATATTGGCCCACATTAGCTGGCATTAATGTTCATGATTAAAGTATGTGATAGAAATGAGGGAAAATTGCAGTGGATGGAGACCACATACAAAAAGTACTTTAACACATTTTGAGCTGGATTTCAATCAAATTTTTAAGTATAGGAAAGTTTCTTAAAGTGTAGTTTAACTCATAAAAGTCAAGTTCACTCAACATAAATGTACTACGAGTAAGGATTACTCAAAAAAAAAAAAAAAATGAATTTCCACTTCTTAAAAACTTTGAAGTAATCAGTAAGAAAAATGTTTTTGAGCAGTTTCAACTTGTTTTACAGCATGGCATAATATTCCTAAAAAAGTGGCAGGATATGGTTAAAAGCAAAAAGAAGTGGCAAAATGGGTTACAAACCAGCAAAAATTGGTTAAAAGTGGCAAAAAAGTGGAAAACAGGGGCTAAAATCTGGTAAAATTGGTCAAAAGTGGCAACAATAAGTGGCAAAAGGTGGTGAAATTGGTTAAACTTAGCATAGATATGTGATTTCAATATTAGAACCCAATGTTAGCTTGAAACTCTTTTCAGCTCCATAATGAGGGAGCTGTTACCCACAATGCTAGCTCTAATGCTACTGGTCAAACACTCATGCATTGACATCATATATAATTCACAACTGGGAAGGGCCCATTCACTGGGTTTTTCAGGGGCCCAGCCACTTCTGTGGGCAGGCCTGCATGCATACAGTGTTTGGTTTTTGAGGTAAAAAAAAAATGAGCCAATGAAACACTGGCAGCATATAATTACACTTTTACACTTGAGGAAACACTGAGCACCGAAAGCATAAGATTGGCCTCAAGATAGGGATTGTGGAGCTGGGCTGAGCACTTGAGATGAGATGGCTGAATTCAAATCTCTTGAATGTTTTGCTTGTTTTCAGTTTGACAAGTTTAACCTCATCCTGCAGGCAACACTGTTTGAAAAGTGAAAGTAAAAAAAGGTTAGCAAGCAGCAGTTCATGCTTTATTGTATCAGATGCATGCTTAAGGTCCAACATAACAATTCTTGTTTGGTGAAGTTTTGATGTTCTCCAAAAAATAAGTGTTCAAAAAGTGTTCAGACTGTTCTGTTTTGGTCTGACGAGTCTTGACAGCTTGTTCTGTCTCTTTGAATCACTGTACCTTTTGTCAACCCTCCTCAGGTGGTACAGCATGTGTGCTGAGCGGTCAGCCGTTTGACACCACAAAGGTGAAGATGCAGACGTTCCCAAACATGTATCGGGGCTTCATCAACTGCTTCACTTCCACCTTCAGGCAGACGGGATTACGTGGTTTCTACAGAGGCTTGACCCCTGCCCTCATAGCCAACGTAACCGAGAACTCGGTTCTCTTCCTGAGTTATGGGCGCTGCCAGGAAGTGGTTCGCTTTGTGTGCAATGTGGAGAAAGGCTCTGAGCTCAGGTTTGACACTCATGTTTCTGTCGTTTATTTCTGTATCTATCATGTGTTAAGAAGCTGATTGGTGATAAAGTTTTAACATTCATGTTAGCCTGACTCATCAAATACTCCCTTGACCTCAGACTGAAGGTTTTAGCCTAGTTTCAATATGACTCCAAGGAACTGTTTTGGTCATGAGGTTTCTCTTTTTATGTCAACTTCTCAAAAATTTAAATTTACTCCCTTTCTCCACATTTCCTTTTATGTCTAATAAACTTCCTGTTTTTACATGCTATTTTTTTTTAGATATTTTGAGCATAAAACCTCTGATTTATGGCTGGATTAATTGTAAAACACTCCCAAAAGTTTTTTTTTTAACTTATTTTGTAAAAACTTGCACCATACAGATTTGACACAATTAATGACTTTACAGTAGTGGTTCTCAACTGGTGGGTCAGGACCCACAAGTCTGTAATGTACAGAAACCCTTGGACGAACATCTATTTACAATCCTAATCCAATAAAGCTGGGACACTTTGTTAATTGTAAAGAAAAACAAAATGCAATGATTTGCAAATCTCATTAACATACATATGTTAAAACTGAGAAATTTTACCATTTCATGAAAAATATTAACTCATATTGAATTTCATGGCAGCATCACATCTCAAAAAAGTAGGGACAGTGTAACAAAGGCTGAAAAATTACAAACACTTGGTGGAGCATTTTGCAACTAGTAAGGTTAATTGGCAACAGGTCAGTAACATGACTGGGTATAAATTGGAGCATATAAGGGAGGAAGAGTCTCTCAAGATGGGCAGAGATTCACCAATCTGCAAAGAACTGTCTAAATTTCAAAAAAGTATTCTCAACATAAAATTGTAAAATCTTAGAAAATCCAACCATCAACAACATCTCTCTGCACAAAGGACAAGGACTAAAGCCAGTTTTGAATGATCTCAATCTTTGAGCTCTCAGGCAGCACTGCAATAAAAACCGTAATGATTCTGCACTGGAAATCACTCCGAAACACTTCCAGAAGTCATTGCCTGTCAACAAATACAAGTTATAAAGTTGCATCATGTGAAGAAGAAGCCATATGGGAATGCTATCAAGATTTTCCACCATCTTCTCTGTGCCAGAGCACATTAAAAATGGACTCAGGACAAAATGGAAAACTGTTCTGTGGCCACATGAATCAACATTTGAAATTCTTTTTGGAAACCGTGGACGCTGTGTCCTGCAGTCTAAAGAGGAAAGGGGCCATCCAGCTTGTTATCCTCCTAGCACAGTTCAAAAGCCGGCATCTCTAATGGTATGGGGTTGCATTAGTGCCTTACATATCCGGAAATGAACTGTCAATGCTGAAAAGTAGATGGAAGTTTAAGATCACAGAACTACATACTGCATCCATTACAACAGCATGGCTTCACAGTAGGAGAGTCCATGTACTGAACTGACCTGCCTGCGGTCCAGACCTTTTACCAAAAGAAAGTATGTGGTGCATCATAGCAATAAAGAATCCGGCGAAGAGGACCCAGGACTTTTGAGTACCTAGAATCCTATATCAGCAAGAATAGGACAACATTGCTCCCCTAAAACTCCAATTTGAGTGGTTGATTTTTTAAATGGGTCATAATTTCATATTAAGGAGGTGGTGGTGGGTCCTGAGGCTAGACCAGTTTAAGAACCACTACTACTGAGAATCACTGAGTGACATTATCGCCATTATGACTACGAACAATGTTGGTTTCATTTAAGTGAAGGAATTGGAAAAGTCAGTGGTATTTAAACTTGTCTTTTTTTTCCCTAACAATATTCGATGATCTTAATACTGGTAATGCATTCCCTAAAACAAATTAGTATAGTAAAGCAGGACTTAATCTGCAGAAGGCTCTTAATCACCCAAATACTAATTTATCTGTTAGAATTAGGTTGTACCAGTAATTACAAAGACTGCCAAGGGTGTAAAACCAAGAAGGCCAATGTTTTTATGTTTTGGAAGAATAAACTCTGCATGTGTGTAGCTACTTATTTGCACTACAAAGCTTTTCTTAAGATGAGTCATGCCAATTCTTTATCCAAGCATAAAGTGATTGATTTCAAATGTCATAGTGCATCATCCAGGCCAAAGTGAAAGAGAAAATAGATTTGCATGCGATGTGAGGAAGTAAATATTTCTTGATTGTTTTCACAATAGGAGGGAACTAAGGTTTCTGACTTACATTTTAAACACCCTGAGTAATAAGCACACTACAGATACCTTTAATCATATTGTTTTTTGTTTTTCTCTCTCTGTTTCTTTGCCCCTCAGTGATATTCAGAAGGCAGCCTCAGGGTCTTTGGCATCCATCTTCTCTGCTACGGCCATTTGCCCCACTGAGCTGATAAAATGTCGTCTCCAGGCCATGCATGAAATGGAAGCAAGTGGCAAGGTGGCGAGTGGACAGAGAAGGTCAGTGGAACCAAATGGAGCAGTACATGTTCAATAGTCTAAGGCCTTATTTCCACTTGCATGTGGTTAAGAGGCCGGTAAACAGGAAGTCCAATCTTTCCTATGATAATCTCTGTGATGTTATGTCCCCAGTGTAGGGGAACCTAGACACACAACATGATGTTGCCCCAGACTCCATCCACTCCCAAGAAAGCCAGCTGGAAAACTCCTCAAAAGTTTCACACAAGTTTATTTGCTAGTGCAGAGCAAAGATATATAACAGAAGTTGCCCCAAGTAACACAGGATTTCTAAGTACAAAAACTAGATACTGAACTTGGGTTTTCAAATCTCAGTAAATGCAAAATGATTAACACAGTCCAAGCAGCCCACAATCTAAATTCAACCAAAAGGTCCACTGCTACAGCATTGTTAAGCAACTAAACACTGATGACAAAACTCTGAAACTTTAACAATTAAAGTTGGTATCTCCAGGGCTGAATGTCTAAGGCTCAAAAAGTAACACAGCAAAGTTTGGGGCGCTACCACTAACTGGTCCCACTTATACAACACACACAAGGCTACAAATCACAAGTTTCTTTGTTGGCAGTGGCTGGAGTAGAGAGGGCGAGCAGGCTGCAACAGCAGGTATTTGTAGGCTCTGGAGTCCCTCAGGTGGCTGCAATCCCTGCAGCAGCCAATCAGCCTCAGGTCCAGGACCTGTAGCAATCTTAGTAGCAGCCAATCAGCCCGAGCACCCAGACCTAATCACACTCACACGTTCACACCTCGGATGCAACACAGACACTCAATGTCACAGCTAGACTCACTGACAGCCACACCCACCACTCACACACAGCAGGAGAGGAGGCAAAGCTGCATTCACAACAAACACTACAAAACATATGACCCAGGGTCATTACAGATATCCAGCGAGACAGTCTGCAATCTGAAGAATTCAGACGTCCACCAAACAAACCATTACTGTGAGATACCATCTCTGTCAGAACAAAGTGCTGTAGTTTGTTGGTTTTATTCGTTTATTTATTTTCAAGTCAGCTTTGTTCATAGAATCTAGCAGTTACATTCATGAAACAACCACACTGCAAACATTACAGCCTAAGAAACATTTCATAAATAAACCAGAGAAAAGGTCAGAGGTCTAATCCAGGATTAAATGATGAAAACACCCATTTTAGAATATGTCATGCAAACTGTGGCTTGCTTTAGCCTTGTCACCTTTAGCCAGCGCTAACACAGCTACATAGTTAACATTACTATGTAAGCCAATGTAGCTTGGTTAGCTTTCATGAAGTGAGCTTTATAAAATTTTGCTAAAACATAGATTATGTAGCTATTTATCTTATGTAGCTAATGTTAGCATTGTAGCTTTGTTAGTAGAGATATTGGTGAGTTTCATGAGCTTTTGGTTTAGCTACATTAGTTACTTGGCTACGGTATCTATGTAGCTTACACAGCTAATAGGGCTATGTAAGCTACGTTTGCTACGTTAAATGTTTTTATGGAGGACAAGTTTTTTTTCCTATAGGCAGACTGTTTACCTGGCATTGTTAAACATTTCACCGATGTAGCTAAAGGTAGCTCTGTAGTCTAGTTAGTATTGATGTCCATGCGTTTCATGAGCTTTGAGCCTTCTCCATACAGGGAATCCTTAACAGCCGACCATGACCAGGAACAACCATGCCTGCCATCTTTTCTCCCAGAAGGTCTTAGTATTTGGTGCTCTTCCTTTCAGAGGCCTGCTCTCACCCCTCCTCCCATGGGACTGTTAGTTCGATGAGGATGATCTTCTTTGCCTCGTTAGACCACAGTACCACATCCGACCTCAGGGTTGTCTGGACAATCTGGGGGAACTGCAGTCTTCCTCCCAGGCTGACTCTGATTACCATGATTGGGCCTTTTGTAGCAGACTGTTTCTTATTGTTGCTGTGGTTGGTCGCTTTTCCCCCTCTCTTACAAATTGGATTGCTGTTGTTTTCCAAGGTGATTGGCATTTCTTGCTTCTTCCCTGCTCTAAGGTGTTAGTGAGTGTCATGAGCACTTTGTCATGGCACCACCTGTACCCTCCTTGGGTGAGTGCTATTTTACACCTGGACAGGATATGTGCCATGGTGCCCCTTCCCCACACAGCTTGCACGATGGGTCCTCCCTCCAGCCCCACTTGTACAAGTTTGCTGGAGTCAGGAGTGTGTCATACACCAATCTTAGCAAGAAAGAGATACGGAACAGCTTCAGTCTCCATAGGTTCGTCCAAGTGGTCTTCTTCTTGGGGAGGTTCCATTTGGTCCAGGCTGCTTGGGAGGCTAGCTCCACTGCCCTTGGCCTTTAAGTTGCTCCTCCAGGTTCCGTACTTCCTCCTGGATCATGGCTCTCTCTGTCACTGTTTCCTGCCATCCCTTGTAGTTGGAAATGGGAAGTTCCAAGGCCCTGTCATCCTGTGCATGACACTCCAGTGATTTTGGGTAGCTTTAGCATGCTTTCTGCTTGTGCAATATATGAGTCAGTGCTGACGCCTGCAGGTCTGAAATGTTCATCCTGTCTCTGTAT
This sequence comes from Cheilinus undulatus, assembly GCF_018320785.1. NCBI lineage: Eukaryota > Metazoa > Chordata > Actinopteri > Labriformes > Labridae > Cheilinus > Cheilinus undulatus. The sequence continues at coordinate 42,694,097 of NC_054866.1, read as the reverse complement.
GTCATTACAACTCTGGACTTTGCAACCTCAAACTCCTCCACCATAGATGATAGAGGAAGCTGGAATTGCCCTGACCTTATGTAGAGGCCTACTGCAGTAAAGCTTGGAGGGATTCCCAACCACCTTCTGCAGTATTTATTGATCTTTCTCTCCCCCCTTCTTCTCCTGTCATTGGAACTTCAGCAGCCACGTGAGTCTTGGCAATAGACACAGATTCTAATCTACTGAATAGCAAAAACCTGAAAAAATGATCCTTTTCCCGTGGCTGCAGGTAGTTTCAATCATGCTCCCTCACTAATTTAAGAAAGTGCACTACTTTGCATCTCCACTGGGTGGCATCAAGTTCATTTTTACAGATACATGGACATCAGTCACATACATAAGTGGAATGAAGCATTTACACATAATTGACTGTGTTTTTTGTGTGTTTTGTGACCTCAGCACAGTGTGGACAGTGGTGAAGACTGTGATGAGGACAAACGGCCCCCTAGGTTTCTTCCAGGGCTTGTCGTCCACCCTCGTCAGAGAGCCACCAGGTTACTTCTGCTTCTTTGGGGCCTATGAACTGTGCCGCTCTACATTTGCACACTATATGGGCACAGACAAAGACGGCATTGGTATGCTTTTATTGTTTTACTTTCATGTTTTATGAAGTGTTTGTTTCATTGATCTGCTCTCACAAAGCTCTCTGTGTCTTTGCAGGCATTCTTCCTCTGATGTTCAGCGGAGGGTTTGCAGGGGCTTGTCTCTGGGTGTTGGTTTATCCTATAGACTGTGTGAAATCCAGGATCCAGGTGCACTCTTTGGCTGGAAGACAGCTGGGATTCAGGCAGACCTTTATGGGAATCATACGGACTGAGGGTAAAATTCATATGGATTGTTATTGGATTTGAGTTGTTAGGACAATTCGCAATGACCATGTCACCCTTTCTAAATCAACTTAAAATGCATTTTAACCCTATTTATGGCAACTTTGACTTCTATATAAATATAACATACACTCTTGTTAAGTACACTAAGTTACCGTTATGAGAGATGCAAAGATTTGCCAGCCCACAACTGGTTTAAGTTCAGCAAACTTCATAATCGCACTCAAAAGTGGCTTTAAAACAATGCACGTTTAAAAAAAATCTAATACAAACCTTGACCCTAAAACAGCAGGGTGCTTAAACAGAAAGAAACATGATTTTTTATCATCTTGATTAATGCAGTCTTTGCTGCGTTTTCAGCTCATCTTTTTTCATAACTTCTTTTACTTTTCAAAATAAAACATCATTTCTCTGACATAAATAGAAATGATCCCAAATCTCTGGCAATTACCTTCCAAATAAAGGAAGCTTTTATAACAGAAAACTGAGCAGTTTACACTGAGTGAAGCTGTATGGGCAGAAATACAGCTATGATTTTTGTTTACTAGCAATTCTGGAAATAAAAATTCCCATTTATTTTCTTCCTAGTGGCTTTGATTATCAGCCATATTGTCAGAAATATCCAAGTTAGACTTAACATGTGTTACCTGAGTGTGAAATTATAGTATATGTTCCTGTAGAAGACAAATGTTTGTAAGATATCAAGCTTTTTTGAGAAAAACATAGCTTATTCATTATATCAGCTAAAAATACTGTTATACCTACAATCCCAAAACATCACCCCAATGTCTCTGATTGGTGGGGTCTCCAGTAACCATAGAAATGTTTACCATAGCCAGGAACAATAACTGTGAAGTACTGATGGTTACAGTACATGCCAATGTAGTATAAAGCAAACTTCAAGTTAACTACAATATGTTACATTATCATTTAAAGTCCCTGTAAAGTGATTTTAAAAATTTTTTAATTTAGGTCTGTTGTATGACAGGCTACTGTGTCATGAACTACCAGGTCAAATTTCAGTCATTAACAACATCTCTAAGTTTAAGCCTTATTTTGGGGCTAATAAGTTTGTAAACCTCAAAATCATGAAATATGAGGCAGTAATATCTGCTCTAGGATGGTGTGGGTGTGTCATTTGAATGAGCTGAGGCCACGCCCACTCATAGGACAAACGATCCTCCAAAAATGTAAAAAAAAAAAAAAAAAGCATGACAGGCAGGCAGATGGGAGATAAAGTCTCAGTTTCATTTTCTCACACTTCACTTATTCCTTAGATCTCATTTTCTGAGTTATGTGATTATCTCCCGTTTATGAAACATCCTTGATTCTCTCTCCTGTTTATGAAACATCCCTGTTGTTTAGTTGCTGCTAAAACACCCCATTTGTTAATGATGCTCTTCAGAATAAAAGTCTTAAATGATTATTAGCATTGAAAGCTTTTATTGTGACAGACCTGGTAGGAATAGACCTTGTCTGTCTTTGCATACTTTACTAATCGTTAGGATCTTCATGCTAACAGACAAGAGGGGTTGAGCTTTTTCTGCTTGTAGAGAGACAGACACAGTCTGCTTATTTTAACCATCCAGGACTAAAAACAAGTGAAATATGGATTAAAACACGCCTGTAGGCCACTGTGGCTTATAGATTTTGGATAAATGGGTTACCAGTCAATGAAATGAACAGCAGTGGATTGTGTAAGAACTTTTTCCTTCCTTTTAAATGCCATTTATTGCACTGAATCAAATGTTTAATAGTCATAAGCATTCAGACAGCTGGTTAGCTTGGTTCATGCTCTAAAGGTGTTTTAATTAGGATTTTGCAAAAGGTCTATCTAGGATTTGAATTCCAATTTGCCAGAACTAGAACTGCCAAAGAATTAACAAGCGCTGTTGAGATCTATAACTCTAACAGGGCAGTCTTTAATGTAAGCCGGTAGGCTTTGTGTCCATACAACCAGTCCAATCTGGATGAATGCATCCCAGACCACCCTTATACGCAGTCTGAGCCATATCAAATCTTTTTTCAGTATGAAGTGAGCTGTGTCCACACAAAGCATCAAGGATTAACACTTGGTTTCAGAACGGCTAAATCTGATATTAATTCCTGTTGTTGTTTTTTTTTTTTTAACTTTATTTATTGTTGTTTTAACATATACAAAACATATGGCAAAATGAAGATCATGACATAAGTTCCCTGCCCCCACCCCCACCCTCACCCTTCAGGAGGCAAATAAAAGGAGTGAGTATGTAAATTAAAAAACAAAACTAAACAGACAGATAAAAGAAAGAAAATAATAATATATTGCAAATAATAATTAATAGAACAAGTAAAAAGAAAAACAGAATACAAAAATAATAAATTTAAATAAGAGAAAAATGAAATAAAATAAAAATAAACTGATGCTCAGAATTGTACTATCTGTTCAGTATTACCAGATAATAAATGATACACCATGTCTCACATTTCCCACAGCTGAAATCTCATACATACAGTGACCAAGTAACAGGAGAGTCTAACATCTCAAAGCAGTGTTAAAGTTTTGACGTGTTACAAATAGGGACCAAGACTTGTTGTATTTCTCTGCAGATCCACGTACAGAATATCTGATTTTCTCCAAGTTTTAATCCCTGTTAATGTATCGTATAAACAGTATATAATCGGCAAGAAGAACAGTAACTGTAGTGTTAAGTTCTCTTAAATCAACCTTGGCAGAGCTGTGAAGACTTGACTCAACGCTTCAGTCTATAGCTGATCTCAGAATACAAGGTATATCCCATGTAGTGTTGTCATTGTACCACATTCAGACATCAGAGAAATGTGCATGACTTCCCCACACAGCAGATCTGGGTATAAATTAAACTATGGGTAAAAATAACCCAACCTAAAAAAACATTTTGTGAAGTATCACTATACATTTCATCTTGTTTGCATTTTTAATGCAGAGTCACAGCCTCATGATGCACCTGCAGCACCATCTGCTGGTATGATGGGGAATTACAGATACAGAATCTGTTGAATTTAGATCACATAGATCAGGCTAAATACTAGTGATGGGAAGTTAGACTCTTTTCAGAGAGCCAGCTCTTTTAGCTCAGCTCCCAAAAAAGAGCTGGCTCTTTCGACTCCCGAACAGCTCTTTATTTAGGATCTTTTGTAGCTCTATATTTTACCTTAACTTTGCAAAAAATAATGGTTAGTGTGTTGAAAACCCTTTTACATTCAGTGTTTTATAAGAAGCCTTATAATTGCCTAATTTTGTGCATTTATTCTGTTACAAAACCATTCTTACTTTTGTTTAATATCACATCACAAAATAGAACCAGAACCAAACTCAAGCAAACAGTATAAATGTCCTTAGTGCAGGTTGGCATTCAGAAAAATCAGAGGCCTCAGCTTGGAGCTCACTGGGGTAGGTGTATATTTTAATTAATTAGCTTCCTGGGGTTAGGTTTAGCATTTAAATTCCACTGGTTAGGGCTAGGGTTTGAATTAATTTATATAGACGCGGATGTAGGCACTTGTTTGCACATGCGCAGTACAAATCGGGTTTCTGGGACGGATCGGGTAGTGACACCTCCCTCTCTGTTTTCACATAATGGTATAATCCTTTATCCTCACATGTGATTGGCTGCACGGCCACCATGCTGGCCAATCAAAACAAAGTTCTGACCAGAGCTGGGGCTGAGCACTGTGAGAGCTAAGCAGCGAAAGGAAAACAAACTGGGAGCCGGCTCTCACTCTATGCGAGCCGGCTCTTCTGATTCACTATGAAGCATCGGCTCTCAGAGCCACAGCTTTTGCGCATGACCCATCACTACTTAATACTTGAAAAAATATTTAGAAACGCATTAATTGGTCTTGTTTACGTATCAGACTAACAGTGGATTTCTGAATTTTAAAGAAAGGTTTCTAACAAATTCAGCTCCCCTGACTGATCCAGATTTTAACTTTTGTGTAATTTAGCTCAGCTAGGGTCAAATCTTTACATTTTTGTGTTGTAACAAAAACCACAGTAATTGCACCACTGCTGATGACTTGAAGACTGAGTGCATTGTGACTGACTCCTCTCTTGGGATGGCCTGTGTATCTGTTTGACTCCCTCTCTTTTGTCTCTCAGGGATCTCCACTCTGTACTCTGGCCTGACTCCGACCCTGATTCGCACCTTCCCTGCCAACGGAGCGCTCTTCCTGGCTTATGAGTTCAGCCGCAAGTTCATGATGGAGCGATGGGGTGCCTGATGAGGAGGATGTTTACACTTGAAAAAAGTATTCTGGTCAAACACCATTTCTGTTTTTAAGATGAGATGTGAATTTTTTTCCATAAGTTAAAAGGTGTGCAAATGTTTGACAGAATATTGTTTTAAACCACCATAAGAAACTGTTTTTTATTGCTGTATTGTGCTTTGAGATATTTTAAAACTTTGCTTCATTTGCTTCAGTGCTGCACTGCTTTTTTTTTTTTTAAATAAAGTTATCTTAAAATGAGTGAATATTTCCACAGTTCAGCTTTTTCTGCTGAATCAGACTAACTTTAAAAATATTATTTTAATAAAATTAACTGAACTGAATGTTGATCCCTTTGCATCCGTTAAGTTCCCAAAAATTCCATCATCTATTGTAATTTAAACATAAATTAAAGCAGAAAATGACAATTCCAGGGTGTTTACTATTTGCAGAGAAGTTTTTGGTAAATATTCTGTGAATTTTTATGGAAATTTCCAGGTAATTTTCAGAAAATTTTGATGTTAAGTTTTCCAGAAATATTTAGATTGCTCCCCAGAATTTTAGAGACTTCTCAGAAATTTTCCCAGGTGTTGTGGGGAACTTTCCCAGGAATTGGGGAAAATTTCCCAGGACTTACTTGAATTTTCCCAATATTTTCTCAGGAGTTTCCTGGTGAAATTGTGGTGTATCGACAGATTTTTTTCTAGGGTTATAAGCTTCTATTTTAGAAAGACAGAAATAATGTACTTGTTGCAGGCCAGCTCTCATGTTTCCTGACTTGGCTATCTCTCATTGTTTATTCATAAGCTGCACTCAACAGGTGTCAGGTTTCTGGACTGCATGTTATAGTAGGCTTATAATGGGACAGCAAATGAACTGAACTTTAAAATGTCCTACGCAGTGTGGCAGGTTACATTTTATTTGGTTCATGTTGAGAGCCACAGAACTGGTCAGGGTGAAGCATGTGGGATGAGCCCAACTACCCGAAACTGCAAAGAGACGAAGAGATGTAAACATTCATGCTGGATGATTGCGAGAGTGGTTTACTGAGGTCTAAAGACAATTAGAACAATGCTATGTATTTTTTTTCCGACAACAGCAATACAACAATTATTTCTTGGCAGTGTTAGTCTGTAAGAAATCCTTATTTGATCTAATAATAAAAATAAAAACTTTAAAAATGTACAAAATAAGCAGTATGATTATGATGCAACCACATAATTACTCTTAATTTTAAATGTGTATTTTAAAAATGTGCGTAAATATATTTCTCACCAAGTATTTCAATTTAAGTTGATATGAATCACATAGATGTAGGCAACAATCTATGCAACCCATTGACCAGATGTGATGTTATTAAGAAAATTATCAAAATAAGCAATTTGATTACAGTGGATCCACATTAAAGCAACACCACATCGATTTAATACAACTAGAAACCATGCAACCAGAGACAATTTTTAGATTTGCCCTTGTGAAAAAGTAACAAAATAAGCAGATCATTACGGTACAATCTGAAAAAGAAAATCCTAATTCAATGTTATATTAAATATTAAAATTGAAATATACCCTAAAAAATTGAGCAGTATGATTCAATTTAACTGCACAATAACTTTGAATTTATTGACAATATTAAATAAATATTTGGCTTTGATTTAATATGAAAAAAAAAGTTTTAAAATAGTGACCATTCTCTTCTATTTTAAATTTGATAAACTAAGAAATAAACGCAAGTCGAACAGATTCGGTCTTTTATTTTGAAATTTAGAAGCTAACCAGCTCAAGGGGGCGTGGCTTCAGACTCCCAGACCTTCTGTTAAAGACGTTAAGAAAGGTGTCACCACTTATCTCCTCCGTTATTATGAGGAAATTATCCATAAAATTCAAGCAGTGAATTACTGTATAGCTGACACACCCAGTGAGCTTCAATGTTTTTTTCCTTTTTCCCTGTAAATAAAGGAGCAAACAGGGAGGTGGGCGGGGCTTATCAGAGAGGCGCTCCTACTCCAGTAACACCGTTAGAACATGTTTGGTCTGTTTTAGCTGAACGACGAGGATGAGGGAAGGGGAAACCGCACCCATAGGAGCAGAAAAGTAGATCAAAGAGCTCTTTTACACACCAACAACACGCTGACTGATAATATCTGCACCATCCATCCCTGCAGTCATGGTTACTCAAGGAAAATTTCAGATCAATGCTGGCGACAGTGCCGAAGGTAGGCGAAATTCCTGTTTTGATCTTGGAAAGCACTAGGCTTTCATTTTGGGAGGTTTTTGTGAGAGCTCCGGGGTTGTTGTTGCTCCCACGGTGATTAATTAGAACCAGAAGACTGATTCTTCATGAGATTTCTACTTTTATACAACATCGACGATAGGATGGATCTATGTTTGGGTGTGTCAATAGACCTTCTTAACTTTACAACTTTTTTCTTCTACAGAAATCTACTTAAAACCAGCCTGTTGAATCTACAGAAACGATTGCAAAACAAATCGGCCTGTTAAAAGTAACAGCATTATAATATTAGATGGTGCAGCAAGGAGGAGCAAAGTGTAGAAAATTAAACTTTTTTTGTGGCAAAAAAAAAAAAAAAAAAAAAAAAAAAAACTCGAACAAGGAAATCAGCTTAATTAAATTCTAGTTAGAAGTATAATAGTTGTTTCCAGTTGTTTTGAACAAAATAGTTTGAATTTGAAAAAAAGAATTGCATAACGTTGCATAACAGTGGTTTTCAACTTGTGTTTGAGCCAAAAGTGGGCCACAGACTGTTATCGTCGGATGCTGAATGTTTGCAGAGGAGAGAAACATGCCAATGATGTACGGCAGCCCGAAGCGGACATGCAACTTCGTATTTTATTTTGCTCTGTTTTGCAAGAAAATTTCATTTTCTGGAGGTCCTGACTCGCTTATTTCACTATCATGCAATAACAACGCGATTTTCCCAATGTGTTAATTTCTCGAGATCTCAAAACAAACCCAATAGGGTTCCTGCAGATCCTTGAAAAAGTCTTAAATAGTCTGAAATTGCACATTTAACATTTAAGGCCTTAAAAGTTCAGAGTTAAGAAGGGCTTAAGTTTTAGAAGGCATTCTGGCTATGATATGCTCTTATCAAATGGTTGTTTACTATCTAACCTTATACAGTTTTAAAACATCTTCATTCACAAATTGTTGCAGAAATATTCTCATGAATTTAGAGTTGGGGAGGACCCCACACCCTTCTCTGATTTTATCTGGCTCACTGTGATTAAATGCACTCTGTGCTGTTGTATAACACTAGTCCAGTCCTTTAACATCTGGGCTTACAGCAGGTTTCTGACTTAAAAATCCATGAAGAAAAGGTCCTCCCTGACACAAAAAACATTATTCTGCTTTTTTAATATCTAAATTGTTCAGAATCAGCTTAACACACCTGCTAAAATGCGTAATGATAAACACCAACATATGGCAAACTGATGGAATAGAGACATTAAATGCTCAAAAAATAATCCAATTTAGGCATTTATGTCCTTAATATTTCTTTCTTTGCCCTATATCATTTGACATTTTATAAATGGTACATTAAATAAGAAAATTCAATCCTGGTCCGGTGTGCCAAGAAATCTCACGCGCCTCTCATTTTTTACCGTTTACTGTGCAAGAGTAGTATTATTGTTTCTCAGTTCTGGGCTGACAAAGGTCTTACATATTCTTACATTTGATTTCTAAAAGCACATAGGAACCCTGACAGAATTTACATGATATCGCTGGAACTGGAGTTAGAGAAACATCATACATGTCCTTTCAGGGCTTCTGCAATGATATGCTTTTAAAGACGTTAATGCTGTCCTGCTCTTTGTTTAATCCTAACTGGAAAATGTTAAATATATTGGAGTGGTTGCAAATTTTCTCAAATTTGGTTACAGTATCTTCTTAAGGAGGTAGTGGTAGGAGAACCATTTATAAAATGTGCCACTTTTTGGTATTTGGAATTATTTTTAAGGTATATGTATGTTTTTTAAGAATTAGTAAGGGATATGGTGGATTTTTCCTCCCAATTTGACCTTTACTTTGACAGTAATGACCCAGAAGTGGACAACTGGCAGCCCAGGGACCACATACGGCCTTCCTCCTCACTCCGTGCATCCCGCAAGTCAATTACAAATCTTAAGCAATTGTAAACATCAAAAAAATTATAATACCTGCAATGAAAACAGGAAATATATAAAAAAATCTCTGATTATATTTGATGATTCGTATATGTTAGCTTCTTCACAAGAAATTAGATACAATTTGCTGTAATTATTGCTTTAAGGATATTTTATATACATCATTAAATGCAGAAAAAGGCAGATATGTATTTAAAGTATACTTAAATAACCAGTAATGCCCAATATTATTGATCATATATTGGTAGGTATCAGCTTAAAATGTAAAATATCAGTAACAGCAGATCTAAAATTTCTGCCGACATTTACGACCCACATTTTGGCTATAAAAATCTGCCTTTTTCAGCTGTAAATATTGGCCATACAGGAAAATAAGTTAGGGAGATTCAAATTTTAGGCTGGACTAAAAGACCTACGCCACCTAAGATTTTATTCTTTATTCATCCTCATGCGTTTCACTTTAAAGTGTGTTTTAAGGACTGAATTGTGTTAATTTGTTAATCCTACAAATTCAAATTGTAAATTAAATATCGGTATCAGCTAAAATTAATGTGCAAATATTGGCATACCAGATATCGGCTAAAATCCAACATCGTTTAACCCTAAAATTAACCAGTGTTATGTTAAATGCATTATATTAGTTATATGCTATATATTAGTTCCTTATGTAAAATTAAAGGTAATTAGAATTGTTAAATTGAGAGTATCCTACAGTTTGTTAAATAAAAAAATGTCCCTTTGGCAGTGAGAGAAAAATTCATTTGGCCCTGTTCGTGACCAGGGTTGCCATTTCCTGACACACAGAGGAACAAATCCAAACAAATACTGTATGTTTATTGAAGAGCGCCTTTCTCTTCCCTGGGCAGTGAGTCACATTCCTCCTCATTTAATTGTGTTAAAACCAATATGAAGCAAGTAAACCATAGCTACACGCTACAGCATGTATTGCCTTGATTATGCATTTCTTAACCCCAGGATATCCTTAAAAATGCATAAATCTTAGGAAATAACTAAAGAACAGCTCCAAAGAGTCAAAAATAGAAGACAAAACAATGCTTTACAAAACTCATGTCCATAGTAGCTGAAATTCTGTCTCGGTACCTTACACTGTTAGCACTGTGTAGATGACATATTAATAGTTTAGTAGCTTTAGCACAACCCTCCATGACTCAGGCTAAAGTCATGTGTCTTCCTGTAGAGACTGATTAACTTTAGAGGTACATGAAATGTCTGGATGCCTTCTGTGCTGCTGATCCTGCTGCCTGATTGCATGATGGTTTTGAGTCAATAAAAGCTTCGGATCATATTACTGTGTGTCTCTGCTCTGGCTTTAAATACTCACAAGTGCTAAACAAAGGTTCTATGGAAAATATGCAAACACTCCACCTCAAAACTTGAACGCAATGTCCTTTCTGTCTCTTCAGATCAAAACCCAGTCAGCCTGGGATGTTGCGGTTGGCTGTTGGTCATCCTTTCACTTCTCTTTATTATACCAACCTTCCCCCTCTCAATATTCCTGTGTGTTAAGGTAGAGTATATTTATAAACCAATGCTGTTTGTGCAACAAACTCTGTTTGATTGGTTGACTGATCCAGGTGCCCACAGATGTCAGATCTCATGGTTGCTTTTGCTTTTGTTCTCATCTTACAGCGCCTTTAAAGAATATCCATCCCCTTGGATGTTTTACTCTTTTATTGATTGTAGAAATCCATCATGGTCAATATAATTTGGCTTGTTTGGCCAAAAACTGACAAAAACTCTTTAAAGATTGCTACAAAGTAAAGTCAGTTAAATAGAAATATTTAATGTAAAATAAGTGACTGCATAAGTATTCACCCCCTTCAAGTAAGTATTTAGTAGATGCACCTTCGGCTGCAATTTTACTCCATTCTTCTTTGCAAAACTTCTCAAGCTCTGTCTGGTTGCACAGTTATCAGGCATGAAAAGCCCCTTTCAAGTCCAGCCAAAAGTTATCTCTTGGATCTAGGTCTGGGATTAGTCTCGGCCACTCCAGAACATTCACCTTGTTGTCTTTAAAGTATTTCTGTGTATCTTTTTCTGTATGCTTCAGGTCATTGTCCTACTGGAAAATAAATCTTCTCCCAAGCCATAGTTCTCTTGCAGACTGAATAAGATTGTTTTTTGTCTTAATGGTGTAATGTAGCCAGCAATACTGATTAATCAGTGACTGGACCCTTGAGAACATATTTGCTGGATCTCTATTGAATTTGATCAGTCACTTTAAAGGGGATGAATATTGTGCAGTCACCGTATTCCTTAAACATATGCACATGACTGTATATTTATATTTATTTTTGCTTACATATATCTTGATATGCCTCTTCTAAAACCTGTCATTCTATGGGACTGGATTTCATTTTGGGGTTATGGTCATTCTGCTTTCTGTTCAAACTCTCCATAATGTAAATGAGTAAAATGTGCAAAACCAAATTTTAAACACTATCACCTCTGCACTTCATACAACTATTGTCATAATTTTCTAAGCAAATTACTCGCAAAATATACACCAGCTGACATGAAATATCCTGGATCAGCATGAACTTTAGTACTCTTCATGTAGCATTTTGATAAATCTTAGTAGGTCAGGTCCATAGAGTAAGTGACTGGGCAATATTTGTAATGATCCTCCTAGTCTATAGCCGGGCCTGCAAGTCAGGAAGTATTCTGGTAAGACCACCTTCTAAATACTGGGCTGTTATACGTGGCTGTGAATGCACAAAAATCGTGTCAACCTGGTGGAGAGTTTAATGTGATCACAACATTATTCCTTCAGTACAGCCAGAAAAAGTGGAATCACTGTGTTAAACCAAAACTGAACTTAAATGCATGTTTACATGTTAGTGCAACTGAAATTGTGCTTAATTTGATTTCTTGAAGTTGATCTAACACACCGAGATAGTAAAGCTGGATATTAATTTCCTCTTGCATGTATACAACTCAATTGGATCTTGTGAGTGTTACCCTCCATTATGTTGGACATTTTACTGCCTTTTAACAGTTTCTTGTGCCATCTGTATAACCAACTGTTTCCTACATCCTTACAGATAGTGAGGGAGTACGAGCGAGCCGTCATCTTCAGACTTGGCCGGTTATCAGACAGAAAGCCCAAAGGCCCAGGTTTGTCATTATGATGCCTTCCACATGAACACATGCTGGCTTGGTAAATATAAACAATTTGTGATGTAATGGAAATGTTCGGCACACAAAGTTCAGATCAAGCCATAGATTATTTTAGAGCCTTTAACCAAATTCTTAAGCGCTGACAAGTATATTGTACATATCTTTTTATTCCGCTGCCATTATTTTGAGTAAAGTGGAGAAATAATCAGTGCTATGTCACATTTATTTGCTAGATATCATGCCTGAAAAAAGTGACCCTCCCTCTTCTCCCTGAAGTTAGTTTAATCCAAAAGCAATGCTTGGAATGGCATGTAAACAGACAGAAATAACAGGGAGCTTAGAGTTGTGGCAGCTGTTATAAAGGCATTAACTCCTTTAGATGTATAAAGCTGAAATATTAGTTTAACATTAGACACCATCTAAAGATAACAGCCCTCCCTCATACAGGGGGTTTAGCGCTCTGACTCTTTAACCGATTTTAGTTAGCCCATTAGATTGTAGCAGCAGGCTGAAAAGTTTACTACCGCTTTATAACAGGTAATACACTAAATTCTGAATGAAATTTCATGTCAGGATGTAGAGGAAATCACTCCCTTCTTTAATAAATGTCTGAAAAACACTCAGGTTTATAATTCTTGGAGACAGGACACAGGGAAAGGCATCTGGCTGCATACGTCTATGGTAGGACGTTTTGGGCTCATATGTTGCAGACATCTACAATGGGACAACCTCGACTGTGGAACAGGAAGTGACGTACTATCCCTTGTTGTTTTTTCTTAGTTTGTGGTGTATTGTTTTTTTATTTTACCCCCCCTCCCCATTACCCTAACCCTAAACTTTATGGTTCAGGTGCCTAACTCTAAACCTAACCCTCTTTGGATTTTCCTTAGCTTGTGATGTGTTGAGGTTGCCCCATTGTTGAGGTAAGCAGCCGAAGGTCCCACCATAAAGGTCTAAAGCCAGATCCTTTTGGACTCAAGAGTAAGGGTAGTCTTCTCAATGTAGTGTCACTATGTTACAAGTATAAGTCCTTCTTTAAATACTGATATGTCCAAAAATGTGCTAAAGTTTTTGTTATGACAATGGAATCATGCCAGAATAATATGCTATATTCCTGCAGTATAAGTAGGCCTATTTATGCATTATTAATGACTTTAGTTAACCGCTGGTAAAGATAAAGCAGACTATGTTATTGGTTCAAATTCACTGTTTCTCACTTTCCCCACATAGCCGAATACATTTGTTTCTGAATTGGATAATTCTCTTTTGTTATGAAGTTTTGGTCTATCAGACTGAATGTGGAAAAAGTAGCCTAATTTTATTAGAATAATGTAGTTGAGTAAAATTTAAAACAGCTCTGTATTAGATGTGGATGAGCAGTGATTAAGAACTGGCAGGCATAAGGACTGAAGTCCTTAAATAACTAAATAATTTTCTTTCCACACTTTTATTAAAGCCTTGCAGTGATGTAAGTATAGCCTACTCAGTTTCACCACAGGCGTGGGGTGAAACTCACTTTACTTAGTTCTATGGTTGGTTCATAATGAATGATCAGGTAATTGATTAAGTGAGCATACATGTACTTGTAAAAATGTCTATCTACCACAGTGTCTTTAGCAGCTGAGCACCCCCGATATTCTTATTCTAAAATCGCCCTGGGATCCAGCTAGGCTATATTTCTTAAAAAATGTACAAACTTCATAGCATGCACATAACATAACAGATATGATTTCTCTGAAAAATTTGTCATGGGCTAATCGATTATTCACTTTGATGCTCTCTGGTCTCATTCCAACCTGCAATTCAGTAACTTCTATGATGAATGTTTTGTATTCTAATGGGTACAAAAGCAAAAAGCAGGGTCTTTGTTCCTTTCCAGGACTCTTCTTCATTCTGCCCTGCACCGATACCTTTGTGAGGATTGACCTGAGAACCGTTACCTTTGACATCCCTCCGCAAGAGGTAATTTTAGCATTTTTTTCCTGTATCACCTAATGTTTTTGTCATTTCTATTTGTTAAAACGAAAAACCTGAATTGTCCCAATGACACAAGTATTCCACCCTTTACTTAGTATTAAGTTGAAGCACCTTTGGCAACGATTACAGCCTTAAGTCTTATTGAACATGACACAATGAGCTTTGCACACCTTGATTGAGGGAATTTTTGCCATTCTTCTTTGTAAATCCTCTCAAGCTTGGTCAAGTTAGAAGGGGACCATCAGTGGGCAACCATTGTCAGGATATGTTTGATAGGGTTTAAGTCAGTGGACTGGGCCACTCTAAGACATTCACAGAGTTGTCCCTAAGTCTCTCCTGTGCTTAGGGTAACTGTCATGTTTAAATGTGGACCTTAGGCCTAGGTCCTGAATCTGTGGAACAGGTTTTCATTGAGTATCTCTGCCCTCCTCATCAGTCAGCTTTCCTTTAACCCTGACCAGTCTCCTAGTTACTGCCGCTGAACACCCCAACAGCATGATGCTGCCGCCACCATATTTCACTGTTTGGATGGTACTGAGCAGGTGAAAAGCAGTGCCTGGTTTTCTCAAGAATAGAGTTAAGGCCAAACAGTTAAAAAAGGGTTTCATTAGACCAAAAGGGCTTGTTTCTTACAGTCTGAGTCTTTCAGGTGCTTTCTTGCAAACTCTAAGAAGGCTTTTATGTGTTTTGCATTGAGGATAGGGTTTGCGTAGCCACTCTTCTATTATGCCAGATCAGTGGAGGGCTACAGTGATGGTTGTCCTTCTGGAATTTTGTCCAATCTCCACACAGGATCTCTGAAGCTCAGTCAGAGTGAGCTTTGGGTTTTTGGCCACCTCTCTTACAAAGGCCCTTCGCCCCCTGATTGCTCAGTTTGACTTGGCGACCAGCTCATGAAGGAGTCCTGGTTGTAACATCTTCCATTTAAGAATTATGAAAGTCACTGTGCTTTTGGGAACCTTCAGTGCAGCAGAATTTTTCTTTTAGCCTTTCCCAGATCTGGGCCTTTCAACAATCCTGTCTCTGAGCTCTGCAGGCAGGTAGACTTCATTGAAGGTGTAGAAACATCTCAGCAAAGATCCAGAGAAATCGGAGGCTAAATTTCAAGTATTTTTGCAGAGGGTGTGAATACTTCTGTCAATGTGATATTTCAGATGTATCCTTTTAATGATTTTGTTTTTGATATATTGTTACTATTTATATTTAACTTTGCAGATTCTGACCAAGGACTCGGTGACAGTGTCTGTTGATGGTGTGGTGTACTTCCGCATACAATGCCCCATGTCATCTGTGGCCAATGTGGCTGACGCACACTTGTCCACACGTTTGCTGGCTCAAACCACCCTGAGGAACGTGCTTGGCACCAAAAACCTGTCAGAGCTGCTGTCTGACAGAGAGGGGATATCACTAAGCATGCAGGTGACGACCAGAAACACTTTAAAGTTTATGAAGAGGGAAGGAGAAGAGAATGTAACATAAAGGGATATTAAAATCCTTTAAAAAGAAATTGCTTCATATAAACTCAAATTAATAGATATGATATAATAAGCCTTACTTGGAGCCCTTGGAGACCCTGGAGGTTGAGTATACCACAAAAAATCCTTTATGTTTGCTTTTTATTTTTGCTTTAAAAAGGTACATTTGTTCCATGACCTGTTCAATAATTAGTTTGTGGAGTCATTAGCAGTGAAGAAGACCTCAGGGAACGCTTTGAAAATTGAAAAAGATAAACTCCATGCGCCCAAAATTAAGCATAGGAGATTTTTCTTTTCTACAAAGCTGCTTTAGATTTTTTTTAAATTTTACCTTCAGTGGGTGAAAAAAATACAAAACATGTTGCTTGCTGATATACTGTATATGTCAGCAAATACTTGCCTTTTTGCACAAGCCAATGTTATGTTCAGGCCTCTTTAAGCTCTGTTTGTCTACACCCACTGGTCTTTAATTATGTCTGTTTAACCTGCTGTCAGACTGTTTGCATGAAGATGGTGTCTGCTTAAACAGCTTTTACTTGAGAGATGTGTTGATATAATAAGAATTGCTGTTAACTGATTAGATTAGTCTAGTTATTAAATGCTTTGTAATCATTTAATTATGATTAATCACATGTATTGTTGAAATGAGGTGGAATGCATTGCAGGCAGATTTAATGCATACATTTGAAGCTTCCCCCTATTTATCTTTATTTCTCTCTGTTCTTCATATTAAGAGTTTGTTAGCCTCAAAAGTTATGATTTTTCCCTCACATGCATCAGATTTACTAGCATGAGTGCACACTGGGGATGCTTTTTATTAACTACACAAAACAGCTGGAAATAGCTTGGGTTATAGCTTGAGTGGCAACATTGACACTTTTTACAAGCTTTTGTAACAGCAAGAGTTGTACATTCATACTGAAGGGAAGCATGGCACATCAACAGATTGATTCAAAGTTTGGACAAGTGTCAGCATGCCTCTGTTTGTGTGGGGAGTAGAGACAGGCAAGGGAAGAGATTGTGGCAGACTGTGTTAATCAATCCTAGATGGTGTTGATCTCCAACATGGATAACATGTTTGTTATCATTAAGTTTTTGTTTGTTGTCATTAAGTTTTCAAAAGTACATTGGATTGTTGTATGACAGTGACATACACTGTATGGACAAAAGTATTTGGCCACAACTGTTTATTTTTGAATTATTAAATTCAGCTGTTTCGATCAGACCTGTTCCCACAGGTTTCTAAAATCAAGCACCTGTCCTTGCAGTCTTCATTTGCAAACATTTGTGATATAACATTGGTTGATGAAATGGTCGGGCGTGGGAATATTTTTGCCCATATGGTGTATGATCTCACAGTAAAAATTGCATTTCATTTTTTTATGTGTACTTTTTTTCTGTAATTAATAGTTCTGCCAGATTCATGCAGCAGTCATGAAGCAGTTAAGGTCAATATTCAGTACATTAAGGTTTTCTAATCACACTTCGTTGCATGCTTTATTGTCCCTTTCAGCACACTTTAGTTGAGCTGCAGCATTGTCTCACTCACTCTTTAAAAGCCAAGCCAGAAGTCATCTCAACCTTTTTACTGCTCCCTTGTTTGCTTTTGAATCCATAGTAAGTCCATTTTTTCTGTATTAAACCCCTTAAAGCCTGTCTTTCAAAATAAAAGCTGGTCTGTATCTTAACACAGAATATATCACCCATAGTTTAGGACAATACAAAATGTAAAATTAAACAAAAACATTTAATTGAAATTAATGGCATTTCAGAATAGGAGATTAATCACAATTGACCACAGAAATTATGAGATAAATTGCAAGTTTAAAAATAATCATTTGACAGCCCTATTTTAGATTGAATCTTTTGCTGGATTTGGATTCTTGGAGGGGGATCATTTTTGGTAGAATATTATTATCAGTAGACTCACACTGTGAGTTGATGACTTTGTCATTTGCTTGTAAGTGGTCTGATAGATCCTAGGATTGAAGCTGCAGTGTTGGATCTTTAAATGAATGGGAAAAAAATCTTTCTAGTGATACATGGCACAATAAAAATGAATGCTTTATTTTGATAGCCCTACTAAAAAATAATTGATTTGTATGAAGCTAAGCCTGTTTTTATAAAAAAAGTGAATTGGTATTTCTCCACAGGAATCTCTGGATGATGCCACCGACACATGGGGCATTAAAGTGGAGCGTGTGGAGATTAAGGATGTGAAATTACCCCAACAGCTGCAGAGAGCCATGGCAGCTGAGGCCGAGGCCACCAGGGAGGCGAGAGCCAAGGTGAAGATGTTTTAACTATTGTAAAAACACAATACCGAGAGGGTTAATGTGCAGGAATACTGACGGTATCTCTGTGTTTCAGATCATCGCTGCAGAAGGAGAGATGAATGCGTCCCGGGCTCTGAAAGAAGCATCTCTGGTCATTGCTGAGTCGCCCTCTGCTCTGCAGCTGAGATACCTTCAGACACTCAACACCATCTCAGCAGAGAAGAACTCCACCATCATCTTCCCTGTGCCCATAGACATGATGCAGACCTTCATGCAGAATAAGTGACGCAGTTAAGGGTAATTTTAAATCACATTTACACTACTCTTGTTTGTATGCAATGTTAACTGTAAGCTTCAGTGTGTTTTCTATCCTTTCTATATTTGCTGTAACTTTGTGTTATTTCGATATAAAAGAAATGCAAAATGTAAAACAAAAACACATATATTAAAAACGTGTAATCGAAACTGGGACTCCATTTGTACACCTATTTTCCTATTGTAAGTTAATACTTGTATGGATTGATATGGTTAATATATGAATTGCTGTTTTTGGAACCAGGAACCAGTCTAGTTTAACTTTTATATAGAGTTGTGACTTTATCTGAACAGCCTGGTTGGATATCTATTCTTTTGTTCTTCTTGCCAAGAGGAAAGATCATACTTTACAGCACAACTCCTCAGTAGCTGCTTAGTACTCGAAGGGGACATAATTTACCCTTTTAGGACAAGTTTATATTATTCTCAGAGGTTCCCAAAACATGCCTGTTAAGTTTGTTGCTGAAAAAACACTCCAGTATAGGATTTTTGCATATCTGAAACCCCCTCTGTTTCAGTCCTTGTCAGAACAAGCCGCTTTGGTGTCTGTGGTTTAAAATGGTATTAGCTGTCTGACTCCGCCCCTGACCACACCTCCTCTCAGGAAATTGATGTGGCACTCCTGTTGTTAGAATGTTACAGACACTTTTATCCAAAGTTTAAGGACCTGACTGGGATTCGAACCATCAATCTCCCAGAGTAAAGCCAGCAGGGTAACCCACTGAGATATACAGCATCTGCTGGCAGCTGAGAGGAGGATCAGGAGATGAGGGTGGAACATTCTTCCAAGCCGGGAGGGCAAACCAAACATGGGGGCGGTGCTTATTCCCTGCATGAGTCATGAGGGGAAATTCTGGGAACAGCTTGTTTTAGCACACATTTTCTGAAAGGTGGAGAAAGAGGGTGGGGGTAATGGATTTTTCTGATTCTTGGAGGGACTGTGGAAAGGCCAGGGCCACATATTTTTATTAGAAAAGCCTGAAAAAGTGATTTTTACATCAAAGTAAATTTTAAAGTAAATACTTTTTACTTTTACATGAGTAGATTTATAGACCAGTACTTCTACTTTAAATTGGGTAATTTTACACGGAATAACTGTACTTTGACTTGAGTATAATTGTCATGTACAGGTTTTTCTACCTCTGATTCCTTCCATATCAAGAGGTTCAAAATGTAAAACAAAGAATCATGTATTTAAAGCCATAAATCCAAACCGGGACTCCATCTGTACACTTATTTTCTTATTGTGATTTAATACTTAAATACAAAGTGCAACATAGACAGTTTAAACATTAGTGTCCCATCACTGATCACAATAATTTAACCAGCTAAGCTACAGGTGCAGTTCTTGAGGAGGACACATTAATAAATAAATTAAACACACAAGAAATGTAAACACAAATAATGCACAATATTATAAAGACATGCTTTCATAGAAACTCATCCATAACTGCTGAAATACTGAGTAGGATCTTTACAAGAGGAGTCCAAACCAAAGACAGCACATGAAAAATCCTTCTCTGACGCTGGATTTAAGCTGTAAACAAAAGCTCTTTTTCTAGAGACAAACATTCAGTAAATGAGCACAAAATCATGTCCACAGGACACAGAGACAATCAGTGCAATCAGAGAACCTGATGGAGAGAAAATCATTTCCTCCTCCTAAAGTCCACAGAGTCAACGTGACCAACTTATCCTGACAGTAAACGCAAATCACCTTCAACCGAACTCATGTCTACGCTGCTAATGTGTCTAATGGAGCTGATAATAAATATCTTATTACTGTAATGGAGCAATACACTCAGTAATCACAATACTGGGTACAATGTTCAAACGCTCATTAACGCAAATATCTAACCTGCCAATCACATGGCAGCAACCATCTAGGCATGTAGACATGGTCAAAAAGATCTGCTGAAATTCAAACTAAGCCTCAGAATCAGGGAGAAAAGTGATTTAAGTAACTGAGGGTTGTCGGAGTCAGACGGGATGGTGAGAGTTTTTCACAAACTGATAATTTGCTGGGATTTTGTACTGAAAAGAGGATCAAAATCTCTGCAAAGCTTGTTATTCTCGGCTCATACTTGCACTTATCCTGTAAAAAAAAAAATTATTATGTTTGCTTTCACTACAGTTTAACAGATATTACATGAACAATGGAGGAGAAAACACCCACAGCTTTAACTGGACTGGCAGTCTGCTTGTATTACCTTCCAATTTCTAGGCAGACTTTAATTTTTGGAATCATGTTCATTGTCACTCCCTGCTTGAAAATCCTCACCTTGATACCCAATTTGAGCTTCAGCACATCACCTTGACCATGTCCCCATGCCTTAATGAGCTGGTTGCTGCCTTGTTGATAAGATATTTACTAAAGAGCAGTTGAACAGGTGTACCTAATGTAGTGGTCAGTGAGTGTATCTGACGACTGCACTCTTCCCTTTAAAATGACTGAACATATTCTGTACATCCACATGATTTATAACTAAGGATATCATTTTAAACAGACAGTAGAGCAGAGGTTATGTAAACATGAAAAAAGCATAAAATTAAAAAAAATAAAGTACAATAAAAAAAGCTATGGCAGTTGCTTCTCCTCAACACCTGAGATTATTCTCCACAATGAGAAATGAGGTAAGAGTTTCAGAGATTTTCAGGATTTTTGTTCTTATTTGGACAAGATTGATTTAGATTTTTTAATTTAAAGTAAATTCTGCCTGTGAGGTCAGCTGGAGCTGCAGAAAGAATGGCTGATCTGTTTCCATCACATTAGCCGTTCAAGTTTTAGTGGTGAGACTGAAAACCAGACTGGGCACATGTCCGTTAATCCAGAACTTCATGATTATTGGTGTATTTTATTTATTTTTGACCTGGATGCTTTTTTGAGGAACAATTAATGTCAGTTAAATTCAGTTTCCTTTATCACCATTTTGAAAGCATGAGGATAGCGCCTCCTGTATTTCAGAGAGCTTTGAATAAGCAGCTAAAATGCCACAGGCAATTTGTGAAATACTGCTAAATCTAAACAAAGATACACACATCCAGAGCCCCCTTTGAGTGGATAAAAACTTTATGATATTTGTAAGTTTGAAGCAATATTGAAATCTATATGGATTAGGGCTGTCAGCATTAATGCATTATGTATTATAGTGCTTTTTTATCGCATCAGTCTCATGCTTTATTGTCCCGTTCTTTGATTGAGCCAAAGTAATGTCTCCCTGCAGCCACAGTGAAGTACAATTAATGTCTCATTTCACTTAAAATGATAATTGTGTAGTAATACTTCCTTAATTGCTTGTAGCTGATCTGAGGGATGCCTAGAATGCGGCGGCTATGCTAAATGGATCCTGAAATGGTCAGAATAAAAAGAATCCTTCTAGCAGTGTAAGGCTTGATAACTGAGCAGTTTTGAAATATTCGGGTCATCAGACTTTCAAAAGGTTTCAGCATTAATCCTAAAGTTAACTACATTAAATTTTGGGCCAAATTACTGGATTAACTGTTATCAAAGTTGAAGAATTAACGGAGGTTACACTATCATTATTGGTGCCCATCTTTGTTCAACACACAGAAAACAATCATTGATGGAGAAAACAGCCACAATCCAAGTCGCCTTCAGGGACGAAAAAGGTACATTTAAAAGAAAGAGACCAAACTGAAACAATACCTCAGATGCAGAGAAGTTTGATTTCAATACATTTAGAACTGCAATTTTTGCACCATTTATGGCTGATTCTGCAGCATGACGCTCCAGACATACAACAGCTACAGTACATGATAAACTGCTGTCTTATTTCCTCTTTGGTGCTTCCTACAAGTCCAGAACTTTCTCTATTTTAAGGGAATTTTTTTTTGTTCTTAATCTGACTGAAGATGAGGGGCGCCATCTAACATGAGTGTACAATACACTGATTAATTTCTTGTTCTTTAATAAATCCTGCTCTTCTGTTTTAAATTAGAGGAAACTACACCTAAGGTATTCCTTATATAATATTCATTAGAACTGGAAGACAGAACATGCTTTAAGGGAGCAATTCATGTACACTTTTAACAAATTATTATCCATACTATAGTTACACTTTGTTGGCAGTTGAAATGATTTATGAGTTTTGATGTTGAGATCTTTTACTTAAATTCAGCGGTCTAGGGTGAATATTTGAGGTTTAATGGATAGGTAGTCAGTCATACACTCAGGATCAATGGTAGATTTCAGCATTAAAAGGTCAAACTAACCCCAGAGAAGAGTCCACACGCAGAGTAACTAACCACAGGTAGATTTGTATTGCCTGTGCCTTGATAAAAGTTGCTGGTGGAAAGGAAATGGACAGCGAAGGCGCTTCTTGAGTTGGTTGTTGCACTTTTCACGTTTGGTTTGTCTCTTACATCCATCATCCTGAGCGCTGGATGAGAAGGTGGTGATGCTGATAGTGGTGAAAACATGAAAATGAGGCACAGTAACTCTGATTTTGCTCTCTAAAGTCTACAATGATGGGATTTTTTATCTGCTGCATCACAGCACGTTTGTTTGTGGGCGCACAGAGAGAATAGAAAAAATGGAGGGCAGAGAATTCCCTTTTTGATCATAGATACAATTCTTCATGTCAGAAGTTAAAGTTCCCAGGGTTATGCTTTGGAAATGCAGCACAAGAACAAGCAGCATTTCCTTAAAAACAATCTGATGTGTCCGTCCATCTTCTTAATGTAAAATCCATCCCTTGTCACTGAGAGGAACATTCAAAGAGTTTAAAAATGCCAGATAAAAGAAAGCGTTTGATACAAGAGCTTTCATTCAGAGTGTCATTGATGGTAAGAGTGTGGGCGGGCGGGGGAGCCTTGTACAGAAGGGGGTCGATGGATGGGGGAGGAGCTGGGGGACATACGAGGGCTAAGCTCGCCTGTCTGAAGACGCCACAGCAGTTCCTCGTTGGTGCGACTCAGACGCTTCTTCTCGTTGCTTTCCTTCTCCACATGAACCTGCAGGTTGGCGTTTTCCTCTGAAAGTTGCCTGAGAGGACAAGAATAAGGAAAAGTTAAAACCATAAATACA
The DNA here is from genome assembly GCF_018320785.1 of Cheilinus undulatus. Lineage (NCBI taxonomy): Eukaryota > Metazoa > Chordata > Actinopteri > Labriformes > Labridae > Cheilinus > Cheilinus undulatus. Next base: position 42,670,624 of record NC_054866.1, on the reverse strand, counting down.
ATCCGCAAGTTCTGCTGTTTATAGTTGGAGCTTTTTTTTTTTTTTTTTTTTTTTTTTTTTTAAATTTAATCTTGATTCAGACCACAACAGATGCAGTAGCTATAAAAAGCATTCACCCACTTGAATGTTTTACCCTTTTATTGATTAATCAAGCATGGTAAATATAACTGGGATTTGTTTGATTAAAAAATATATATAAAAAACTCCTTAATGTCAAAGTGAAAACAATTTTATACAAAGTAATATGAATTAAGCAAAATATGTAAGGTAAAATAAGTGCATAAATATCCAACCCCCTTTGAAGTGGCTGATCTAATTCAATAGAGGTCCAGCCAATTGGTGATAGTACTCTCACAATAAGTGAAATGAGGATCACCTGAGTCCAAAAAATGGATCTTAAGTGACTGTAATATAAAGACACCTCTGTCTGGGTCCAGTCACTGGTTAATCAGTATTCCTGGCTATTACTACACCATAAAGAGACAAAAGAACACAGCAATTAAGAAAAAATGTTATTGAAACAGAAGTCAGGGGATGAATACAACAAATATACCAGGGCACTGAACATCCCCCAGAGTTCAGTTAAAGCCACCACCACCAAGGAATAGCTGCATTAGGCATGTAGCTAACATTGCTAAAGCTAAGCTTCCAAAACATCCTCGTAAGCTACATATCTACGTAGAAAACTTAGTTTTAGCTACATTTGCTAAAGCTCATGTTGCTAAAGCTAACTTAGCTACACTGGCATATGTAGCAATGTTTATTCACTAGCTAGCATAGCTTAACGAGGCTAAAGTGAGCCAATGTTTGTGTAACTACTTCCAAAATGGGTCTATACATAATTTAATCCCGGATTAGTGCTATGACTTTTTCTGTTTTGTTTCTGAAATAATATTTAGTTTATAATGATTGCAATGTGGTTATTTCATAAACTGCCAGACTGAGAATAAAGTTGAAAAAAAAAAAAATCTAAAACAGGAAATTTGTTTTACCATCAAATTACGGCACTTCCTTTTTGAGATCTACGGTGTCTCAGATGAACAATTTGTGAGAGTGTCTGTCAGAAATGCAAGATCTGCAGCCAGACTCCTCTCCTATCCCAACTTTTTTGGGAATATGTTGTTGGCATCACATTCTGATTGTTTGTTTTCTTAAAAATACAACAAAGTTTATCAGTTTGAACTTTAAATATATTGCCTGTGTGCTATATTCAGTTACATACAGGTTCAATAGGATTTACAAATCAGCCTCTTCTGTTTTATTTTGTTTTTCCGCAAAATCCAAACATTGCTGGAATTGAGTTTTGTTATATTATCAGTGTACTTTGCTTTGAGCCTTAAATCTTCACTAGAATGAATATGAACTTATCTGACCTGGACACAGCGAGGTTCTTGTCTATTCTTTCCTTCAGGTCCTCATTCTGCTGCTGCAACACCTGCAGTCTCTCCTCCAGGTACACATTCTTTTCAGCCTGCTCAAAAACACAGGAGAAAGGTGCACAACATTAAATTCTTCAAATAAAATGTAGACATATTTTGTTAAATACATGTGGGTATACAGGAGAAATGTTCTCCATCATAACAAGTCTCTGTAGCTCATTTTTGTCATTTAATGCTGCATAAATCTTGGCTGTTTTGATAATATGATACTGTTGTGTTGTTTGATATATTTAAGACATCCAGGAGCCAAAACCAGCTCCTGTTTTCTTTGCTCATAAAAAAGCAGAAATTTGAAGCCTACTATTTTCTCTAGCTCTGTGATCTTTAGCTCCTGTTGATGAATTTGTTGATTCTTCATCTCCAGAACTTCTTTCAGACTCTTCAAATCCTCCTCAATGTGTTTATATGGAGCCAGAGCATCCTGGAAACAGCAGATTACATTTATAAAAATCACTATCAGTCTTTTAAACCCAATAAAGATGCTTTTTATAGCTGTAACAGAGTACATGACACAGCAGTTACCACTATCTGTTCATCTGTACTCCTGCGCAGAGCTTCCTCAAATCGCTTTGCTCGATCTCTGAGGCTTCGGTTCTGAAACGTCAGCGTGTCCACCTGATCCTGGTGAACACAGGGATATAAACATGAATTAATCTCATATACATAAATAAACAAGCTGATCTTTAAGGACCTGCGTTTACCTGCAGTGACAGTCTGATTTTTTCAAACTCTTCTTCCAGAGACTTTGTCTGCTGTTCGTGAGCCATCTTCAGATCTAGCAGAACAATAACATTTTATTATCTCTCTACAGCAGCAGCAGAGACGGTGGACGGTACAGCAGAGGTTTACTTACTCTTCACGGTCCTGGCGTGCTCCTCCTGCAGCGTAGCCAGAGTGTCATTGTGAGTCGTCTCCATCTCCATCAGGGAAGCCTCATGGTTCTCAGTTATCTCCTCAATCTGAGGAAAAGATTTCAACAATAAGCAGTCAGAAGAATAACCTGGCACAAACTGTTTAATACACATATATGAAAGCATATGTGTCGATGCATGCACACACCACATTTGCGCTATTCTACCTAGACAGATATCAGCATATGATTGCAGATTTTGTATACAAAGGAACGAATTTTTGAGCCTTTTTTTGCAGTTTTATGCTCAAGCCTATTATTCAAACATATTGACAACTGATGTAGCTGTGTGCAAATAAACAGCCCATGTGGAAAGAGAAGGATGCAAAATGACTGACATGCAATCCTGGAACCTGTTGGCTGTCAACAGATGAAAGAAGAGTGTTTGTTGAAATGGTTGAACAGGTTTCTGCACATTTGTGCAGACAGCGCTCCTGTCCTGTGTGTCATATCACACACACCTGCTCCTGTTGCTTGAATCGTATCTCCTCCAGCTCTCCTCGGTGCTGGGCCTGCAGGCTCTCGGCCTCGGCCATGTGCTCAGCTTTCAGCCGCTCCTCCAGCGCTCCCAGCTCCTTCTGCTGCTTCGCCCGCAGTCCCTGCAGCTCCGCCTCGAAACGACGCTCCTGTTCCTCCTTCTCCTGCTGCAGTTTCTCCCAGTTTGCAACACTGAAAGCTACGACACAACACAGAGATGCAGTTTGTGGCACTGCAATCAGATTTAGGTCATAACTAATTTTAGAAAAAAAAAATTCTGTCTCTTTAGCCATTATTATTGTTTGAATATATGGGTATTTTCATTTAAATAAAAAGCACTAACATGTTCATGAATATTGTTAATCTCCTAGGCACCTTGTTTTTTTTTCTACATATTGTTGCTCATATGTTGTAAAGCATACATACAAAGTGTGATACTGTGTTCACCAAGCACAGTAGATTCTCAGGGCTCTCCTGTCCCCCCAGTTTCTCATGTACTGTATAATACATGATGTACAGTAAGCAGTGAATGTCTCACTACTTTCTCTGCTCCCTGTGGTGCCATATCTGTCACGCTGTATCCCACTTACCCACTTCATCCCTGATTCTGGCGAGCTCCAGGGACAGTTCCCTCTCCTTCACAAAGGCACTCTCGCTCTGAAATGGAAACACAGACGACAGTGGACACCTCTGAACTCTCCAAAGATATCTACAACACCCACAGTATCAATGACTTTTAAGGAAAGAATTTTTGAAGTTTGAGCAAATATCAGAGAGGGAGAGACAGAATTCTAAATCACATCCCCACATTATTAAGAGGAGTTTTTATTAGAGATAGACCAATATGGTTTTTTTAGGGCCGATACTGATGCCGATTATTAGTTGTGAAGGAGGCCGATAGCCGATATTTGGAGCTGATATTAGTTTGCAGTAAAAATACAATGCATGAAAATATTGGCATCAAAATTTTGAATAATACAAACTCCAACACCTAACTTCATCAAAACTAGGCTGCTACTTTACTATCAATTAATGTTACTATAGCTGAAAAAATAGTACAACAGCAATAGAAGAGACTATTCATTCCTGAACACCATGCAGTTCATGTAGGCTTTATGATGTAGTTACATTATGTCTTAAGTCTTGAATAGCAATATTGTGCTCCTCTCTACAAGAAACTATCAAAGACAGCTTCAGGACACACTTCACCTAACAATATGTCATTTTCTGCTGCTTGGGCTCTTTCAATCAACACAGAAAAATGTAAAGTAAAACAGCTTGGTAGTTAAACAGCCATTATTGCCCTCTCACACAAACACACTTCTTACTGTAATCACTGATTATTTCCCAATCAATATTATCAGCAACCTTGTTTCAAGTGATTAAACCATTAGAAACACTAAATAGCCTACATCATCTTCACTTTAATAATCAGTGTTTATCATAGAAACAGACAGGGAGTGGTGATGCACCAGAGTGATGGACGCCAACCACCATAAAACCGAAGAAGAAGAAGGAACAGACCAGACAGCTGCCTGGCTGCCGCTAACAGTACCGTTAGTAGTCGTGAGTTGTAGGGTTTCTCATGTGGCTTCCACACAAACACACACTATTCTCTACCATAGCAGACATTCTCCCCAATGCTACAGTCTGCTGAGCGTCTAGAGCCAGAGGAGGAGACAGAGGACCGGTGGGCTAACGTTATGCTAAAAGCTAATCAGCCTTCACCTGAACGTGCTTTCCTGCAATAAAACTGGACTGAACTGAGTTCATTAGGTTTTTACTCTCTCTCTCACACACACACACACACACACACACACATACTTCTACTATCACGGGCTATTTCCATATTGATATTAAAAGCAACCTTGTTTCCAGTGATTAACGGACACGTCTGGAGGGACTGCAAGCAAGCAGAGCTGCCGCTTATGTTTCTATAACGTTACTGGGCTCACAGTAACGTTACTAGTAGTTGTGAGTTGTAGAGGACCGGGATGTTTATTACAATTTCAGTAGTGTCTGCTGCCTTAACTTACCCTCGAAACATATAACTGCTCTCTGGAGCATCTCCTCTCGGCAAAACTACTTCTCATCTAATCTCCGACGCATGTTCACAGCTTTCACTGCTGATTGGCTGTTACCCGTGCCCTGGCTCTGCGTGTAACCAATCAGATGGTGCTGTGGGTGGGACAATGCTGCAGCACAGACTGTGCTGGAGAGAGAGCAGTGACCCCAGACAGAGAGGCACGGCTGCATCAGAACCAAAATAACCCAGTTTTAAATTGATCTCTTATTGGCCGTTGGATTAAAAAAAAAAAAAAAAAAGGCCGACACCGATATGCGTCAAAATGCTGAATATCGACGCCGATAATCGGCCCGGCCGATGATCGGTCCATCCCTAGTAATTATGCTAATACACACTGATTTGAGAGTGTTTGGGGTTTACAATGCTCAAGTTATCCAGCCTGATAAAAAAAATCACTACACTGTTTAAGTTCAGATTTTCTTACTACATTTCACCATCCATCCATCCATTCATCCATCATCTTCACCACTTGTCCCATTTAGAGTCATGAGGAAGCTGAAACAATCCTAGCTTTCATTGGGCGAGAGGCAGAGTGCACCCTGGATGAGTCAGAGTTGATATACTGAGACAAACATTAACACTGCTAACATTTACACCCATCAATACTTTGCAGACACAAAGTAATCTAACAAGCAAATAGATGGAGAAAACCCACAACGAGGGTTCCTACATACATTTAAAAATAAATATTTAGACTTTTCAGACCTGAACCCAAGAAAAATGAATGTAATAACTTTTTGTGCAATAAAAGGTAAAAAATAAAGGCATAAAAGATTCTCAGAACACCATCCATGGCTTCATCCATATCCATCCATCACACCATCCATCTATTCATCCATCTATATACATCCATCCACATATATTCATCACTATCATCCACCCAACTATTAATCTACATCCACACATCCATCCATACACCCATATCCATCCATCTATCAAGCTATCCTGCCAGCCATCCATCCATCCATCCATCCATCCATCCATCCATCAAAAAGCAGAATAATGCTTTTTTCTGGGAAAACCTGTTCAAATAAGGGTTCCTTCTTCATAGCATAAAACTTGTTACACCCTCATTCAGATTGATGCTTCTATGGATTAATTGCTTTTGAACTAAGTTAATGTATTCAATACACATTGTCATAAATGTATCTATCCATATGGGCATTTCTAGCCATGCACTCCCAGATACGTCAAAGCATGTTGCTTGACTAACACAGGGAGCATCTTTAGAGCAGAGCCACCTTTGCCATTAAAACTGTTTATCGATTTAGCAATAAAATTGTTAAATATACATATATATACATAAATATACAGAGAGAGTTCCTAAATGAATGTAGATAATTGCCAATACTGATGTTTCATCACTTCTTGCAGCATAAGACTCCTACTACATGACCATGAAAAAAGATAAAACAGATCAGCTTGTCCAAAAAAATGACGCCTTCTGCTAAGTAAAATATCTCTTGATTCAGCAGTTTGGTTTTCTAGGAGGCAGCATTAAATTGATTGGACAAAACAGATAAACATTGGTTGCTGATATCTGTTCATATCAGTGTATTTGCAGAAGCCAATGTTTGTCTACAGGGAAAATATCTGCCAATATAGATGTTAAACCTACAAATGTGTCAAACTGTATCTATCACAGCTAGTATAACATTGAAAAAAGCTTGTCTGCATTCAGTCATAATCTGACACTAGCTTAATTTTTAGTCATCTAACAGCTAAAAATGATCACGAATTAACCAATCAGACATTGTGATTAAGAATAATTACAAGCTATTTTCTTGTTTGTTCTTCAGGATGCACAGACATGAGAGTGGCAGAGACCATGAATAAATGATAAACATGACAATTAAACCTCTATGTAATATCATGGCACAATTCACTGGAGTAAAGGTCATCAGACACAGATATCTGCAGTCGACTGCAGTTAGTGAGTTGCATTTCATGATATTACATGTGCAGTGAGGTTCTATCAGATCGCTATCAAACATGAGAAGAGGCAGCAGCAAAAGTGCTTGTATCATTTTTTTTCTTTTACAGACACAAATTATCACACATGCATCATTTCACTGACTTTTAGCTTGCTTTTTATTCAAATACTGCAAGGAAAAAAGAAACACTGTTCAATAACCCCTCATCTCATTTCCACCTCTATATGTAAACTATCTAATCTACCTGGTGTAAATCTGCAACTGTGACACCATTACACCTTCGTCTTGCTTGGTCATGTTTATTCAACATCATTGCACTCCCTACAGCTGTTCTATTAATGCACACAGATTTGTACACATTAGTTAAAATGTTGAATTAGGGCTTGCACATATTCAAATTAAGGCTGAGTGATCTCTCTTTTCCTTTTACACAATAAACATGATTTTCAATTTTGATCGATTTTCGAAAAGTGTTTTGTTTAATTTCATTAATAGCATGAAACAAAAGTAAAATGAATTCTCCATTAAAGGTTTAAGTGCAAGATGTAAACTTCACTTTAAACTGCATTGGGTATTTTCAGGAGAATATTTAGTATTGGGAGTAGCATGAGGAATTGAATTGTGGGTTTTTTGTATTATACTGTATACCAATATAAAGAAATAATTAGGGTTGTAAAATGGTTAAAATGTTTAATTGCAATTAATCTCAGGATTTCTACTGTAACCTGTGATTAAAATCCTTTGATCAGGTCTAATTCAGGCTCTGAATCCTGTACATTGAGAGCAAAGCTAACCAGAGTCATATTCCTTGTGTATGTAAGCATACTTAGCCAAAAAAAAAAAAAAAAAAAAGATTCTGGTTCTGAAATCCACACCACTTTCACTGCAGCACTCCAATCTGACATTACGTCTCTACTTCACCAAGGATCACAACAGCGGAGGGTCTGACATTGAGCTTTATGGATGCCTGTAAGAGTCAACAACTGCATTTGCATGCTCAAAACGCTCAAATCAAAGTCATTTTACTCCGCATCTGCACAGATCCTCTCTGGTATCCACCAGGGACTCTCATGACTATTGATCACAACAATCAACACACAGAGAGACATCTCTGCAGACTGTAGCTGTGGGATAAATCAGCACTCAGGAGAAACAAAGAAAGAGAGTAGGAGGTGAAATATGTATGAGATAGAGTAAGTCTGGGCAGAAATGATGTCACCTTCTAAAAAGGTCTGCACACATAAAGTCATGGGGGAGAAGCTGCTGTGACCTCATGAGTGATGGACTGCTTTTTTTCATCCCTCACTTTTCAGCCCCTCCTCTGCTCCGGCCCATCATTTCCTCTGTCCTGCCCTGACGCCCCACCGCTTAGATCTCCAGGGAGTTCTGTGACATGCATGCTAATTTATTTGAGGGGATTCAGCCTCACCAAGGCAACATGATGCCTATTTAAAACTGCAACTGATTGGTTCCATTATTGATTATACCTTTGTTTATTTGTGTGGGTCTTTGATTGGTGGCAACATTAGAGAACAGTGAAGCAACACATTTTCCTCTAAAAGATGCTTCTTCTCATTGCTTTTCTTTTCCATCCTTGCTAGTTTTATTATAGCAAGGTTTCTTAATCTGTAAGAGACACTGTTATGAGTACATTAACCTTTCCTGCACCATGAAATCAATCCAGCTTAAGTAGGACTGTAAGAAAACATCAACAATGTGCAGCTGCTTTCTTATTCGGACCTTTTGTGCTGCAGAGATTGGCTCCAACAAATCTAAAGATGCTTGCATGATTTTTATACACTAACTAGTGATTTGATTTCCGGAAGATAAGAAATCCTGAAGAAGATTTCTCCTGCACGATCCGTGCCATGAAACTACCCAGAAACATAGCAGCGTCCGTACAGCAGAGCACATTCTGTCCAAAAACACAGATACCTGAAGACAGTAGTAGCATGTTATGTAATGTTCTGAAAATTCTGGAAGAAAAGAAAGAAGGACAGTGCGACACACAGCTCCCTTTGACTCAGCAATAATCATGCAGTTTTTCCCCCTCTCCAGCAGCTCCGTCTCCAGGAAACAAGTGAATAAAATGCCGCTAAAGACATCACTGAGAGCACACATGCGCACAAACACAACCACATACAGGAACCCTCAGTGCTGAAGCAAACCTGCTGCCTGCAGAAGATGCTGCCTTTACCGTTTGGTCCAGACAGTGAGGAGGAGAGAAATGGAGCCGACAGCAGCAATGGCCCATACCGGGCGAGCAGACCGCAGCATCCCTGAGCCGACCAGTGACGGATGAGAGAGCCAGAAAGATACAGAGAGAGAGAGACAGAGGGAGGGGAGGGGAGGAGAGATGGGAAGCTTACCTCGTTTCCTGGTTTGCGACCGGCATTTCTCCTTCTGGAACAAAGACTGGCAGCCCCAGCCCAGCTCTGCCTGCCCTCCCCTCAGAGCCCCGCCAGCTCGCTCATATCACATTCACACGCATGCAGCACGCACACATGTGCAGTCTTATGCATCTTTCAGACAAAAAACGTGGAGGAGGAGATGATGGGGGAGGGAGATGATCAATAAGTGGCCAATTATCTTCTCTGTTACCCAGCTCGGAGGAAAATAGCTCCATGCAGAGATTTCAATACATGTCTGAAGCAATGATAGCTTTGGATGCTAACTAAGGCACTTTTATCTTTAAATCACAGTTTACACCCAGTGATGTTTATGCAAAAGTACATCAGTCTTTTCTTCTTTTCTTTAGAGGTATATTCAACAAACAGGGCTAATGATTTCACTGCTTGTAAACCCAAAATAGAGACATCCAACTGAATAAAGCAGCAACAGATTACAATAGAAGGAGGGGGCTCGTGACAGGAAGATCCAAGCTTTGCTCCACCCATCAGAGCAACCCAAAACACAACATCACAGCCAGCTGCAGGACTTAAACATGGTGTATTTGAATTAAAATGAGCAGAAAATGACATGTAGAAAGGTTTTTTTAATCAAGTCCATCCATAGTTTTCATCTAAAAGTTCACCTATGTGGCAATTAAGATAAAAAATATGATAAAAATCCTGTTTTGGACCATTTTATGGGATTCCTGGCTCTGCTTTTAGTCACATTGGAGTCATATATATTTCAAATTCCTCCTCCTGCCTGACCTTTAGTGAGTATTCTGCCGGTATATGACGATCTGTCTCACTAAAAGCACAGTGAGGTCCAGGCAGGCAGCTCTAATCCCATTTATCTCCTCCCACCTTACAGCAGAGCCGTGGGTGGGGCTGGGAATGGATGAAATGAGGCAGATGATCAGGAAAGGGCGAGAAACTAGCACCTCATTCAGGTTTGACAAGCACAAACCTCAGTTCCAAATGCATGCTAACTGTATAAGGATTACCTTATGAACAAGCAACATATACATGAGAGGCATCAACTAGCCATTTGAAATAAAATTAGTTAAAATCCCACTGAGTCAAACATGCAGCAATCGTTAGACAGACCCAGCTTTAAATGCCACACAGCTCCATCAAAAACATTTTCATACAGCTCCAAAAGGAGAGACATTCAGAAATCCTCAGAATTCCCCACAGAGAGTTTTACAGACACATCCTGCAGCTTCACAGCAATTCCCAACACATTCAGAAAGTCACAACAATCTGATTTAAAGCAAGAGAGCGGCTTTGTGAACAAAGTAAACCTGACAACAAAAGGCCAATGCTGCAGGTGTCCTTTACGCGCACAGACAAACTTCACTTTGTAGTCACACTCAGAAGTCTATCACAGTTTCCTCTTTGTAGTTTTAATACAAGTTCTCTGTTCATTATTCTGGAAGATAGCCAAAAAAGACTGTTCAGTCAGGAACACTCATCATCCATTTAACCATTTTACTGCAAGAAAATGCAAAATGGATATACAGTTTTACTTGGTGGAGAAGGCTTGGCTTTAAAAATGCTCCCCGGTTAGTCAAGCAGTATGTTTCGACTGTCCAGGGAGTGCATGGCTAGAAACCCCCATATGGATAGCTACAGTTATGACAATGTGTGAAAAATACAAGAAAATTATTTCAGAAGCAATTAATTCATAGCAGCATGAATCTGAATGAAGGTGCAACAAGCTTAAGGCTATAAAGGAGGAGGCTGGGGTGGAGGAGGTGAAGCTTCACCACTAGCAGCAGCATGGTGCGTCAGCATTAACGCAAGCAGGGTCAACTGAGAAGTACATATTAAATGGGCCACTGTGTTTAGAGAAAGAGCTGTGATTGGCTGTGGGATATTATTGGGATCAGCTGGCCGTCAGCTGGGCATATAACTTCCATGTCCTGCATGAACTCACACTCAGCTTCAATACACTTCAGTGCAGGCTTTTGGTTTGCTACTTTCTTTATAGCATCCTGTGTTACAATGTTTAATCTTAATTTAACACAAGCTTTCATACAAAACACATCTAAATACAACACAAGCAAGGATCTACAGAGAAGGGAGCAACATCAGTAAGTGTAACAAAGTGCTTCATGTCTGATTGGACACGGCTGCTGCTATACAGTGCTACAGGCAATACACAGGGTGTATACATGTTTTTTGTTGTTTTTTCTCTTTTGTTTTTTGGCACTAGTGAAATAATTCACATAACTTGATGCTGATCCTGCATGTTTAAGCTCATTACCTGAAAGTATAAAAAATAACATTTTTAATAAAGTTTTCTTTTTTAAAAATATACTTCAATAAATAATTAGTTTGTCACAGTTCAGCATAAAACAAGCAGCACAGATTAGTGACTACAATTTGGTAATCATACTGATACAACTGTAGTTTAAATGTGTCATAGTGGCTGTGAAATTTCTTTTTTGCTGAACATCTGAATTATAAATGCAAAATAAGATGAAATTATTGCAGCCTTTCAAAAACTTCTGTGGTCCAGTTTCAGACCTCAAAATCTTCAGGGACTCACCAAAAACCTTGTGCAACCATAATGTTACACTTAAATACATGCCTCCATGTTTTTATCTCATGAACAGATAATTTTGATGCAAACACCTGGCCTTTAGAGACATTAACAAAACTTAAAAATGTTTGTGGCATCACAATTAATCAGCCACTGCCAAGTCACTTCAATTTTCTTTTCTAACATTCACCCCTGAAAAGTACTTTATGCCCTAGCAAACACCTTCCTAGTAGCATTAATGTCTCCAAAGACAATTGTGTTGGTGTTAAGCCAGTTAATCCAGTACCAGTGAAACGGTGACACCCATTCCGTACATCAGACAAAATAAATGATTAAAAAAAGATGAGGCGTTAAAACTTCTGGCTGTGTTTTTTTTTTTACTTTTGAGACTTTAAATTGTGATATGTAATCAAGTACTCGCTGATCATGTAAACATTATTCAAAATCATTATTAATGTCATTATTTGATTAATGCCAATCCCAGCCGTGAGAAGAGGGATACACTTAGTCACCAGTCATTCATAGAATGATACGTAGAAACAGACAACCAGTCCCCTCATGATCACTCCTATAGGTAATTTTACCTTACAAGCATGCCTTTGGATAATGAAAGGAAGCCAGAATGCCTTGCGAAGACCCACACATGCACAGGGAGAACATGTAAATGCTGTACCCATCCAAAATCAGAGCTATTTTAAACAGAGATTAAACAGGGACTTAATACAAGCTGCATTCCTGCCTTGCAGCTTAAGCAAAATGATAATGACTGACTTTATTGACTGAGCACTGACTTCATACTTTGATATTTAAAAGTGTGTATCTTAAAAGTGTATCTTACCTTGTGGCAGAAGTGCTGTGTGGTGATGCTGAACACATCCATGCACAGGGATGCCTTCTTTAACTGGGCCTGTAGACTCTGCAGCTGCAGCTCCTGCTGCTCACAGCGTTCACGCAGCTGCTGGATCAGAGCACGGTCCAACTCCTGGTTCCTTTCAGAACGAACATCTCCACAAATTGTCCGTGAACGAACTGCAGATACAAAGAACAGGAAAATAAGCTATTTAGACCTATCCATTTCAGTCTAGTTAATTTATTTATTTTTTTATCTGACCAGTTTTTATCAAATCTTTGGATTAAAATCTGGACACTTTAAATGATCATATCCTTAAAGCAGAAACCTTTACCCCCTGAATTCTCTGATAAACTGAGTGTTTTCCTAAAAAATATTGTTACAAAATGATACACAATTAAAAATCAGAAGAAGAATAAACGCAAACATTATCAATGCAAGACAAATGTGGCTGCATTAGAAAAAGCACGCAGTAGAAACAGAACCTGTATTATATATAATGTGCAATAAATGTTTTTTTTTATTTAAAAAAAACTATCAGCTGGTTTCAGGCTCTTATTTTGATTTCATGTTACTAAAATTGAACATAGTAATAACACAAGTAGCATAACAACTCTACTATTGGTCATTATTTTTGAGGTAACTCAAACAGTCAGTATTTAAATAACATGACAGCTTTTCAATGTTAACTGTTATTAGTCCCTTAATAAATAAAGCTAAAAAGTCCTGATTGGTCAGATACTCTGTGGTACAAGTATAAAAGTCTTTCTCACTCGCTATCACTTAACTCCTCACTGTCTCTCTCTCCTCTTAAATTGTTCACTGTGTAGATCTGTGTGTTCAGTGTTTGTATCGTCTGTACTGTCAGCCTTGCTGTTATTCTGTCTGTCTGCTCTGGGAGAAAAGGACAAACTGCTGACTTGTTCTGGTAATCTGACCCTGCAGGATTTCTTCCAAAGGAGCCATCCTAGCATTACAGCTACTGTAGCTTGTTGCTATGGCAACAGCAGGCTGCCATAGGTCTCGTAATGACGTGGGGAGAGGGAGAGGAGGATGGAGCGACTGAAAAATTTAAAGCTAGAGTGAAAGCTAAAGATGGTGCTCTAGTGATGGCTGTTTTCAGCCTGCTGTTGTTGTTAAGAAAAGAAACAAGCAATATCAGATTTATACTGTGATTATACACAAAAACAAACAGGCTGAAATGTGACATGTTAGACTCACCAGGGGAGTGAGGCTTCGGAGAAACAACTGCAAATCTTCTAGGAGACGACTTTAGTAGCAGCTCAGCTTCAATGTCCTTCGGTGTTTCTTTCCTTGAGACTGAAAAGGAAAAAAGCAACATAAATATGTTTTAAAAAAGACAAAAATACAGGCAATTAACTCCAAAAGGGAGAGTGTGGTGTGTGTTTTTATTTAACAGGATATCTAACTTAAAAAAAAGAGTTTCCTCATTAAATATTCAAGATGGTGTTTCCTCCATTGCTAGTGCCAGTTTTCTATTGAGTCTTTTATTTAGGACATATTTTTTGCATACAAGGAATCTGACTTGGTGTTTTGGCACAGGGACAAATAAAAGAAGATTTAAATGATCGAGAGGCTTGGAACTTCCATCAGTTATTTTAGAAAAATACAGTGGTAAAATAAAAATGTAAAATAGCATGTAAACATCCCAAAAGTATCCCGGTGCAACAGAGGAGCTCTACAGATGTGCAAATGTTGTGGTGAAAAGGTTACAGTGCAATTTTTCTTAAGGTTTGTTGTTTGTAAAGCTCCTTGTGCTACATTATTTTTGTATCAAGAGTTAACACAAAAAAAGCTTCACTGATGATTTATAGCATATGTTTTAAATTAATGAATTCAGGTGTTTGAATCAGACCCGTTGCCACAGCTGTATAAAATCAATCATGTAGTGACAAATCACGCCTCTCTGTTTGGCAGTCAGATGGGCGAGTCTGACTGCATTGTGCCAACTGTGAAGTTTGGTGGAGGTGGGATAATGGTGCGGAGCTGTTTTTCAGGGTTTAGACTAGGCCCCTTATCTTCTGTGAAGGCCAATCTGAATGCTTCAACACACCAAGACATTCTGGACAATGCTATGCTTTATGGCAACAGTCTGGGGAAGGCCCTTTTCTATTCCAACATGACAGGGCCCCAGTGAACAAAGCAAGGACTATAAAGACATGGTTTGATGAGTTCAGTGTGGAAGAGCTTGACCTCTGCCCTGACCTCAATCCTATCAAGCACCTTTAGGATGAACTGAAATGGAGATGGCTGTCATGCCCATAAACTTATCTTCCATTTTGCAGGGTATAGCTATAACGTCAATACTGATGGTATCATTATGTAAAGGATTTGCGTATTGCTACTATTGCAATGAATTTTAGTTTGAGTTCGTGTTTTTAGAACATGATATAACAATGTAAGGCTCACTTAAACATGCAGATAACACATCAAAGTACTCGGCCCCCCAAATAAGACATAAATCCACACTGTGTTAAATTAGAATCAGCACTTCTGCTACAATAGTTTAGAAGCATTTTTATTGACCCTTCATTTAACCTAGTGGTCCCTTAAGATTTGCATCCCTTTTCAAGTGAAACCTAAATTGACTGATAACATGGCTTTAGAGGGATTTGTACAAATATAAGGTACTCTGCAATCTATTCCAGAATCGGGGGGAAAAATGTAAACAATTTTACCCTGTTCGAGGCAAACCCTCGGAGAGCCTTTCCTGCCAGTCATTGCTCTAGACTTTCTGAAATAAAATTTTAGTTGGGGCTTTACTTGTCATAAAGATTTTTATGCTGGCTTTGTAAGCAAGTCAACCTATTTTTGAGGTTAAGATAAATTGTTTTAATTTTGCTTTAATACGACATATCATCATTCTCACTTTCAGTTGAAAAATAATTCTTAGAAAGTTTTTTTTAGAAAAACATCAAAATAAGTAACATTTGATTATCCAAAGGACAGTCCTCTTGAGGACCTCTGGTCTCATCAGCAAAGTCCAAGCCCCTGAACAAACCCAACACGTCTTGATACCAACACTGTACAATCCCTATCAAATACTGAAACAGTGATTGGTGGATTACTGTATTAAATAATAAAGTATGATTTGTGGCAGAAGAACAGATATGGCAGCAACAGTGAGCATTTATTTCTTATTTCTATAAGTAAAATCTGGCCCAGAGACATGATAAAATATTTAGATGTAGAGTTTGAGTAATGAGGCTCTTCTCAGAGCTGATAAGCAAGTTCTGTTGGATATTTAGGTTTCAGATTTGGTTAAGTCCTGTTGTTCTCTGGGTCTGTTTATTGAAAAAAAGATGCTTTAATGTTTTGGTCATAGGCTGTAGCAAGAAAATTTAATACTACTTGATAACTATTTATGTCATCTGTGAAAAAATTACAAATGACAGAAAAACGTAGTTAACCTGAATTCCTTTCTTTGTCTTTTGTCTTCTGTTTGCATTTTTATGCATTTGTGTGTTTTTTAGCTCTGTAAAAAAGTGCCTCTTTTCAGTCTCAGGGGTTTGCAAATAACTAAAACAGCCCCTGACAGCGGCCACTAGCTGGAGCTGCAGCTTCACTTGTTCCTGCAGGTTCTGTCTCATAAATCTCAGGCTGCTTCAGCTCTCGTGTTGATTCACTCTGTGGCCACTGGATGGCGTTCATACTCCACATTCACTGCAGAGGAGCCCACAATGGATGAAAAGTGCATAAACTTACAACAAAGACACTGCATCAGCAGAGGAGCACATACATGGTACAGTATTACTGCCATGATGAAATGTTAGGCAACAGTTAAGATTTTTTTTCAAATGAGCTGTTTCTGCAAATAAGCACATTTTTTCTTGTATTTGAATACAGCCTACATTTCATACTATGATTTAAAAAATAAATTCTCCTGTTTCTAGTTTTGAGAAGGTTTACAGTCAGGTTAATTTGGACTGAACAGTTTGATGACTTGTCAGGACAGATTTTTAACCCTCTGCTGTCACTTTAATTTGTAAATTTAAAGCCATAAAGAACAAAAATGTCCAGTGCCAAAAACATTCTTAAGATATACATGTGTCGCTAACTTCAGTTTCTTTGGGGTTAAATCTTTACCAACTTAAGTCCTCATCAGAATTAAAGAAAGTTAAAACATTTTCAGGATTTTAAAATCTAAATGCCAGTTGGACATTTCTGTCCTTAGAAGTTTAATGTTCAGTAAATTTCAGATCAGATGCAAAAACAAACCAAGTTTTGTTTTGTTGATCTTTGACATATCCATGACTCTGATTCTAAAAATCCCCCTGCCTCCTATTTTTATTATATCAATGATAACCTGTTGTGTTTTCTTTTCACCCCCCACCCCCCAAAAAAGGAAAAAAAGACATCTTGTAACCATACTGATGTTCAAAAGGCTAAAATCCTGAAAATAATTTAATATTTTTAGTTCTGCTCAGGACTGAAGTTGATTGAAAGATTCAACCCAAAGAGGTGGTAAATAATATTATATGCAACATTTTTAAGGATTTTTTGGTGAATTTGACATTTTTGTCCTACATGGCCTTAGCCTCCTCAGACCCCACATGCTCATATTACATTACATTTTGGCTTTCCAACAACATGGTGATAATTTTGCTGTAATAATTTTTGAGATAATTGTACTGAATGTCTATCGAAGTTTAAGTAACAAAACTTGCTTAAAAAGTTGTTGCTCTTTGGGTATTTCAGGTATTTCAATTTGGGGGAGAATTCCACGTAATATTTCAAGAATTTTCATGTAAATTTTGGGGAATTTGTTAGCATATTATTTTAGGATTTTCATGGTATTTGGGGGAATGAAATTGTTGATTTTGGGGAATTTGCCTCAGAAACTTTAGGGAGAAATAACTTGAAAAATCTCAAGAATTTACATAGAAATTTTAAGGGGAATCTTTTATCGACATATCTAGGCTTTATGATAGAATTTCACTGTAATATTTGGAGAAATTTTGGGGTCCTTTTAAGTAAAAATCCTTAAAAATATATTTAATATTTTCAAGGCAAATTCTTTGAAATTTTAAGGAATTTGTGTGGATTTTGGAGGGGAAATCCAATAAATTCCAGTTCAAACTTAACTTATCAGATCTGACTGATTCCAGATAAGTGGGAAAATCAAAAAATAAATTCTGAACAAAAGCTCAGGTCGCAGGAGGTTAAATGGCAATACATTTGTACACGGTGTTTTATGAAAAAAATATATATATAAAATAACCAGAATTTCATAATTTAGGAAAACAGTTTAAACAAAAAAGCCATGCCATTTGCAGAAACACAACCAAAAGGACTGCAGAATAAAAAGTAAAAAAAATGCACTTGCATCTGTAAACTAGCCTTCTATGTCCCTGATTTCCTGCTTCATTAACAGAAAAAGTCGCTTCTGTGAATTGGAAGCTAAATGTGAACTTGAATTAATAACTGAAAAGTTATCATGCTAATCATCAGAAACAGAGTAGCAGTAGTTGACTTTGGGCTGCAGTTAATAAAGGCCCAGACCTGTTTGAGCACTGACACTGGATTATATTTCCATGTGTAGTAAAATCCAAAAAGCCCTCCTCTGACTGCATGTGCTCACTCATCTCCTTTCACACAAGGTCGTTTGATTACATTAGAGAGTGACCTTGAAGTGGTATGTGATTGTCTCTCTAGAGACAGCTCAACATACATGTTACATGTGTGCACTAATGGCAGAGTGTTTCAGGGACGTACTGAGTGGGGAGCCGCGCTGTGGCGGCAGACTGCGGCGCTGCAGGCTGGGGGCGTTTGGAGGCTGACAGCGGCTCTGAGAGGAGGAGGCATCAGTCAAGGGCGCTGTGGCTCTGTGGAGGGGAGTATCATCACTGCCACTGCTGGGGTCTGAGGAGAGGATGGGATAAAACACAGAACCATTATCAGTGATTGAGCAAAACATTTTCAAAGGTTACACTTCAAGGGGTGAGTAGTTTTTAGTTGAACTGTACTTAAATCCAATTTACAAGGGTTTAACTAATGTCAGCCTGACACGCAGAGAGATTTGACAATAAAAATGACAGATGCAACAAAAACTGAAAGACATTTTTAAGCCTTTATTGGACAAGAAAGCATGTACAGTCACTTTATTCAAAGTCCTTTGTGACTTCTCCTGCACACTTCTTAACCTTGCAAAGCAGGCAACTGGCCAGATTCCACATCTGTCATTGGGCAGATCCATCTTGCAAAGCTTCAATCTGAAATGATTGTGCCAAGTCTAAAAACAGACCTGACCAATCAGTGTCATTTAAAAAGAATGAGGCAGTAGCTGTGGGCAAGGTTTAGTTGTACTGGAAGCTGATAGCAATGGCTGCTGGCAGTGTAGCATTTAGCTCAGATGAAGTTGTAATATAGAGCCAGTTTTATCAGAACTGCACCACATTCTTTATTAATCTTTATTGCATGGATATTTTCACATCCATCTGGGCAACAGTCCATAGTCTGTGTTTGGGAAGGGCAGAACCTTTCAAAAAATGATCGCATTTATTTCCAGGCCAATCAGAAAGACAAGACATATAATGCGCAGCCCTGGGAAGTAAAATACACAACACAACTTGTTTCTATCATTTTTACTACCAGTGGAGCCAGTTGGTGAATCAAACCCATGCTGAAGTCAGTCAGGAGAAGTGCAAAATCATCTCTTCCACCAAGAAGTTCTTTGCTCTCTTTTTGATAAACAAATTTGATCCAATTCTGATAAAAACTACCACTACAGCTAAATACAGGTTATTGCAGCCATTGTCATTAGCTTGCAGTACAACTGAACTATACCCGTAGCTACTGCTCACTCATGCTCAAGCTGGTCAGAAGAAAGGCAAAAATATCTCTTCTGCCAATAAAAAGCTTTCATTGTGATTTCTTCTTTTAAAAGGAAATGTCAAGTTCTGATAAAAAAACTGCAGCTTTAGCTACATCTGAGCTAGTTGCTTTACCAGCAGTCACTGTTAACAGACTTGTAGTACAACTAAACTCCACCTGTAGCCTTTGCTTTCTTTTCCTTTAATTATGCTGAATGTTAGTTATTTCTTAAACCAGTCACACATGTTTCAGATTGCAGCTTTGCAGGATGGATCTGACTGATGACAGACATGAAATCTGACAAATCCATCTATTTTGCAAGGTTAGTCGTCCTGTCTGTTTTTGTAAATGTTTTCAATGACTGTCAGTGATCTATAAGGAACCTGAGGTGTCCCATTTCAAATGAGAACATTTCACCAGTGCAGCTTTGCAACTCTGTTTCAAAGGTGCACTTGAAATTAAAGAGTAGGGGTAAAAGTCAGGAATGGGCCTGAGCTTTACTTGCAGTCAGTGCATTTGTTGTACAGCAGGCCAATTCAATGAGTGGCCCAGGGGCCACACGTGGCCCAGAAGCAACCCCCAAGAGGCCCAGCCTGGGGGTCATGCCAGAGATGGAGAGGGCAACCTGTTTTGTAAGTTTTTCAAAGTTTTTTTTAGTAAATTTCCACAGTATTTCAGACCATGAATGCAACAGTCTGTGTAGCCTTGCAACAGTCTACCTAAAATGCATTGCATTGCCAAACATGTCTGGCCCAGCTACATTTCTTGATTTTAAAATGTGGTCCTGTTGAATTTGTAATCGAATAGCCCTGTTGTAGAGTATTAAAGTCTCTGCTTTAACACTAACTCTGACGTCTTGTGTGCTTCCATGTTAACCCTGAAGCATTGCTGTGAATAAACATAATGGAATATACTGGGCCTGCAAGATAATAAGTGCTCACCTTGACTTGGTATACTTTGTCTTGAAAATGCATTTCTACATTAAGATCAGTTTTATGATCAAAGCTTTATGGTGGTTCATTAAAATATAAGGGATACATCACACCATGAGGAACTGTAGTGTCTAGCTTTGATAAGTCGATGTGGTTTTTCTTTTATATCTTTAGGACCAAGCATCAGTAGGTCACTATTTTCCTCTGAGAGTTGCTCTCTCTAAACTGTAGATATTCAGAACTCAGCAAACATCTCAATTATTCATTACAGCTGTTATAATGCAGCTGGCTTTCTGAAAGGCTTTGATTCTTAGACAAACTGAGGCTGTAGCAAGGCATAATCCTATAAAACAACATCTCAAAGAATAAAGAGCAGAGAGATGTTCATTGTTTATACATCCTAACCTACATCAATGTTTGGTTTATGAGGATAATCTCTAAAGATTCAATCACCCCATAGATATTACTGCTTTTCAGCCCACACTGTCAGACAAAGTGAAGGATTGCAAACCAGAGAGCTCCAATTACTTATCATGAAATATTCAGCTCCTCAATCAATAACACTGCTGACACATGCAGCACCTTTGGGAGACTCAGCACTCTGAAAGAGGAAGGTGGGCAGGTTTGTAACCTTGGATAAAAATATCATTATTCGGATCTAAGAATGACTAAGTCAGAGGACAGTAGAATGTGTGAAAAATCAGATAAAACAACAACCTACTGCAGCCTGGTGCACAACAGTACAATAGACAGTAACACAAAATCTGACTGCAAAGAGAGCACTGACAGTATCCAATGCTGGAAAGCCCAAGGCTGCTTTGAAACCTCCGTCGGGATCAGAGACTCTCCTCACTGCGACAGAGACTCAATCCACCTGGGAGAGTCAGCAGAAGCTTTCTTTCCAAAGGCGTCTCTAAATGAGGCTGAGCCAAGTAGCTGATTGGCCGAACGGGAAGGCTGGAGGCTGACTCACTCTGCTTAACACTTGTTTCTCTCCTGCATGTGCAGAGCAAATCCCTCCCCTGCTGTAAGCTTCCTGTGATCAGAGCTACAGTAGCAAAAAGCATGGGCTCTGTTTTGTGGGTCGCTCAGGCAATAAACGTGACAGCACACAGGTTAGGAGGTTAAAATTCATGTATTCTTTAAGATCTTTTTGAGGCTTTTATATCTTTAGTCAAATTGGACAGTGGATAGAGCCTGAGCATGTGGGATATAAGTTTGGAATGACATGTAGTAAAGGCACCACAGACCAGATTAGAACCTGGGCGGCCTGCTTAGAGGACAGCCTCTGCACATGCAGTTTCCAATCAAAGCACAAGACTACCCAGACAAATAGGCTTTGATTATTTATGAAACCAGAATTTTAAACTTAGATACCACTTTAGTAAAGGCAAACACTATTGAGACCTGTTTGGGTACTATTGTTATGTAAATAGAAGCCTCAGGCAGCCAATACTGAGAATATTTTTGCTCTCAGTTATCATAAAATTGCAAAGCAAACTCCCACACACTGCCTTTATGGCAAACATATGTCAGAAATGCTGCCATTTTCTGATAGATTCACTTATCTCTAATGCTCCTTTTTTATGAAATAGTTATAGTTTTTTAAAGTGTTGTAACTTTTAGATACTAAAGGTATTCAAAATAAAGGAGACTGTGCGTTTTAAAAACGTGATTGTTCTAACATATCTCAGGGTCAATTTTGGAGAGAGATCAAAACCTTGCAGGACCCAGTTCTGCATTTTTCAAAACCTGAAAATCAGTAACATTTAAGCTTAAAGCTACTGCTTCTGAGTCTCATGGGCTCATTTTATAATATTACTGGTGCAAAATCATACACAAGTGGGGACATAAGTACAAAGCATATCAGCATTGTGCATCAAATTGAAAAAAAAAAAATGCTGCACCTTCAACTGCTTTAAAAAATGTCTCTGGTTGCACTGGGAGTAGCATGCAGTTCTGACACTGGCTTTAGCTGCAACAGGGTAATTATCATCGACCACAAAAATCACTCCCAAAACATGCCTGTGAAGTTTGTTGCTGAAGAAACACTCCAGTATTGGATTTTTGCATGTCTAAAAACCCCTCTGTTTCGGCCCTGCCAAGAGTGAGCCATTTTCTGTGTCCGTGGCTTTAAATGTTAATAAGCTGCTGACTCCGCCCCTCCCAGGAAATGAATGTGGCTTAATGGATGTGGCTTCCCTGATCCTCCTTTCAGGATCAGGAGAGGAGGGCAAAACTTTCTTCCAAGTGGGGAGGGCCAACTGAACCTGGGAGTGGTGCTAACTCCTCACATGACATCGTGAGGGGGAAATCTGAGAACGGCTTATTTCAGCACACTTTTTGGGGGAGTGTGGACAGGCCAGAGGCACAGATTTTCGCTTGAAAAGCCTGAAAATGTATATTTTGCATAATATGTTACCTTTAAATATGATCCACATTTGAAGCTGCAGCTTGAACTTAATGTGTTGTGATTCTCATTTTCAGCTGTTTGTATTTTTCTGTGTTAATCTTGTAAACACATTTTTTGACAAAAGAAATTATTGACATGCTTTTTACTTGACAATACTGAAACAACAGTGTGGTTGGCGAGTGCAGCAGCTTTGTGCATTTCGCTCTTGATTTGTCAAAATACGAAGATGAGCTGTCAGCGCCTCTCCTCTCTGCTGCATGGAGCATCCTTTTTAAGCCGACTGGGGCAGATCCAGAGGTAGTCAGGGCTGACCACAGCTCTCTTGGAATCTGACTGGCGACCCCTAAACCCTGAGCAATGATTGTCTATTTGCCTTGCTAGCCATTACTGGAAATCTGTGATGTTAGCTGTTTCTTTCTTTATGCATACTCAGTTACTAAGCATACCTTAACCTACACTGAACTGGTTTTACTGACTTTAATACACTAATTTAAAGATAAAGTGTATCAAAGAAGCCCATTCAGCCTTACATTTTTCTATATGTGACCCCTTGGTAAAAAAAAAGTGTGGCCCTCCTGATTTAGAAGGATAATTAAACCTAATACATTGTGTTAGATAGAGTTTAATTTCTATTAAATGGTAAAAATTGAAAAAAATTAATAAATGAAGCAAAATCAGACTGCAGCAGCATGACAATCACAAAGTCAGTCATAAGCTTGAGTAAAACAGCAGGATGGTGAGCAAAATAAATGTAATTGCTCTGCACAGTTAACACCTCACAGTTTTAACTGGAACTCTTATTAGACTGATAAAATACAAAAGGTGCCAGTTTCTACAGGGTCATGTAATGAGATTTGTGGTAAACGGGTCTGGTGGTCTATTTCCCTGCAGGACATGACAGGGAGTGGATTCATCCACAGGAAAAGAGGCTTAAAATTCACCACATGCCAAAGAGATTTGTGCTGCTTCAACTGCTGTGAAGTCTTACTTAACATCGGCTGTGCATGACATAAAGTTGGATTACCAAGTATATAGTATTTAGAAGCTATACCATGTCTGAAAAAGGTGTGAGAATACAGAGAATGTAAACTTTACTGTGGTAGTAGACAGAGAAGCGGCAGATTCCCAGTGAATCACTGACTACACAGATGAATTTGATGTCTTCATGACATCCTGATGTGTTCATTCTCAGTCACAGCTCTCTTTCTGGAGCACATCCTCAGTGATTGTGGCTGCAGTTGAGGCATACGGTGGCATACTAATAGAGCATTTCTGTCTGAGCCAACAGCCTGCAGGGAAACTCTGCTGTGCAAGCTGCCAGTCATGTATATGCTGTCTGAGCTACTACAAAGGCAGCTAGCTGGTAGTGACTCATCTATTAAAGGAGCAATGTGTAGATTTTTCACACTGAAATGTCTACATTCATTCAAAAATGACTACCCTATGTTACATATATACTTTAATTGGTACTTACATTATCTCAGAAATTTTAAGCAGTTTTCAAAGCCAGAAAATTTGGTGTTCTGTAAAAGCTGCTGTGACATGAATGAAACCCTTAGTAGAGTTTAGATTAGGCCTAAAAATCTAGCCCCACTCTATCTGGGCATGTGCATATTTTCTCTGAGTCCAGCCTAGCCCATTAACAGTATTTATGGGCCTGAGACAGATTTACCTACTTGGACAAACTGCCAGAAATGTGTTGCCAGAGACGTTTCAGGGGTTTTGAGTCATTCTGCGCTGTAGATGAGTTAATTGTGTTAAAATTTTTAATCAGATTAATCATGATGATGGATTAATCCGCATTAACGTGTCATTTTTGACAGCTCTAGTTAATATCACATTAGAGCTCCAGACAGACCCGCAGAGTTGCTGTGCATAATGAACACTCGCATCATGTTGCTGTTATTACAGACGACAAACTTTGCATTAAGAAATCCCAAATTTTACCTCATCACTGGGCTTCACATTAATCACAAGGACACAAACGGGTGACTTTTGTCTTGTTATACCTGGCTGCTGTTTAGTGTCAGCGTGAAACATGCTGGTGACTGGACTCAGACTGAGCTGTTGTCCGTCACATATCATTACTTGTAGAAGCAATAGCAATGATTTTTACCATGCATGTGCACTACAACACAACACGGGTGTTTCCCCTGGCGATTTTGCAAAAATTCACACGGCTCATTATTGTTTATGATAAAAGGGCAGTGAGGATGAGGAGCAGATGCACAGACATCACTGTGCATGGATTCATTGGTAAACTGAGCTGCATTAGAACAGTTTATCAATTCAGGTTTTCAAGTGGAGGAAAGGTTTCCCTTGCTCATCCTTCTCTGTACCATATCACTGCCTGCTAGTGAAGTAGAGTGGACTGGCAGTTCTGCTTTTAAACAGCTTTTTTCCCTCTTTATGTAAAAAAAAAAAACACATTTGATGAACACAGTGATATAATGTTAAATAAATAAACTGCATAATTTGTGCACTAATAATTTGAGTGGTGGGTTTGCACCAAAGTAAGAAGTAGAAAAAAAGAGGAAAAAATAAGAAAAATTGGAAAAATACTCCAAATTGGAGGTAAAATACAGTAATGTTTTCATGTCTGACAGGCCATCTTTGACTCCCCTCAAAACCAACCCACCTTAGGCCTAAGGACAGGGGTGAGGATCCTGGCAAAACCCAGTTCTGGGCCAAGGGCTGCGTTCTTGGGCAGAGAATCTAACCTGTAATCTTAAGCCATGTTTCCATCAGGGGGTCCACTTTGATTCCATACGGTTTGGTACGCTAAACCCCCAAATAGTTTGCATTTCCACAGACATCTGTGCCCTCACTTGGTGGGCAGGCTGTAAAGGCATGAATGTGAAGTCCCATGCAGCGTGAGTCAGCTGGTCCAGCCACAGGGTTATAGAAAGGATGAGTGACAGAAATCACTCATTCTCCACCTTCATTTGTGGAATTCTGTCACCCTAGCTCCCAGAGTAGTGAACTCCCCCTGCAATGCATAACTCCATCTCTCATACCAGCTGACCCTCGTAAAGTTGTGGCCCCAGTCGACATTTCCAAGTTGAGAAGAGACACACTGCTAAGCTTAACCCTCCTCTGCTTACTTATTGCAAATTTAGGAGTCTTTAACAAAAATTCACTGCATAATGTGTATTTAATAAACAATAAACTAACAGGGTTTTTTTCAAATTTCACATAATATTGGAGAATAGTTGATGTTACTCATATTACTCATGTTACTTTCAGAAAGTAATACAACCAAATTCAACAAAACAATCAAAAAAGACAAAATCTAAACAAAACAAAAGACAAAGAAACTACACTTACAAGACTGCAGAATTTCATCCTGAGCTGTGGTTGTTTTCTCTAGAATCAGAGATAAAAATGGAACAAAATAACCCAGTAAAGTGTACATCTGAGCCTTTTGAGGAGAGAAGCTGAAGCAGTCAGAGAAATCATTATCTGGCGAGACTGTAGTGAAAGTTTGAGGAGGACACCCACAGGCGAGAAGGAGGAGGCTGGTCAGAGGTGTCAGGGTGAAAAAAACGGCTTCACAGATTATCCTGTCATACCACACCCTGAGTGTCTCTGCTCCACACACGCTGCAGCCGCCGGCTCCACTTTTTCACTTCACAGATTATAAATAGAGAGGTAGGGGCTGCTTGCTGACATGAGAAGATGTTATGGTGGTTTAGACCTAGAGGGGGGTGAAGTGGGCATTAGACAACAGCTGTGTTTCTGCCGGCAGCTCGAGGAAGCGTCTTAATCCAGCAGGTCAGAATACAACAGATAACGAGAGGGAAAATCAGCAGTCAGCAGACATTAACTCATCATCATATCTGCCATTCAGAGCAGACAGTTACAGTCTATATATCAGGCAGCAACCTCCAGTGTTGAAAATAAAGCCAATGCAGAAGTGAAAATCATCGCAGTTCCCTAAATGTCCACTTGAGGTTGAAGCACCAGCAATCACATGTACAACCCATACACTTAAATTCCCATTTTAGGGCAGAAATTCATGTTCACAGCCAGAATCAATTAACAAGTTTGGTCAGAATAGTTAAAAATAACGAGGGGAACAGCTGATATTACTACAAGCCGGCACAGTGTGTCTGTTTGTCAGGATTTGTTATGAAGAACTGTCAGATTGTCTTGGTGTAGAGCAGGGGTCATCAATTATATTTGCTTAAGGGCCAGATTTAGTCTTGACAGAGATCATGGGGGCCGGACTTTCAAATAAACAAAAATTAAATAAATATTTTGGTCTGACAAACATATTATTGTATTAGTATATCCTTTCAAAACACAGCGACTTTTTAGGCATTACCATTGAGATCTATCCTTATTCTCTATAATGCAGTAGGCCACAAGGAGACAGGCCTGCCCACAGAATACGCTTGGCCCCTGAAAATCCCTGAGCCCTCCCCAGCTGTGATTTAGCACACACTTTTTAACCCATTTTCACTACTTCATTTGGCCTTTTCTGCAACATTTTTTGCCTCTCTTAACCCATTTTTGAAATTTTTACCACCCTTAAACCAATTTTTGCCACTTTTTGCCAATTTTACTACTCATTAACCCCTTTTTGCAACTTTTCTGGCAATTATTGCCCCTGTGTGCCACTCCCTACCCTCTTTTCACTACTTGCTGGGCTATTTTTGCTATATTTTCACCACTTTTAACCCATTTTTAATACTTTTTGCCCCTTTTGCCTCTTGAACCCCTTTTTTTTCCCAGACTCTAACTCATTTTAAACCACCTTTCCTCCATGTTTTATCCTCTTTTTGCCCCTCTTTTATCCATTTTTTTATTGCCATCTACTTTTTCCACTTTAGAACCCCTTTTCATTACTCAACATTTTGCCTCTTTTAATCCATTGTTGATACCTTTAGCCCCTTTTTTCCCTCTTTACCAATTTTTGCAACATTTTAACCTCTTCACCAGTTTCTGAAATTTTTTGTAGCTTTGTGCCACTACACAAGCCATTTTTACGCCGACAACCCATTCTTGCCACTCTCTAACATTTTCTCATCACTTAATCTGGCCATTTTTGCCAGTTTTAACCCATTTTTATTTCTCTTTTTTACTAATAATGGCTAACAAGTGAATTTCAGTAAAAACATATCAAATCTTGAGTCATTCTAAAACTATTTCAATATAATTTTTGGGGGGATGAATTTAACAGCTGCAGACATTTAAAACCAAAACATAATCTTAAAACCTCCTTTTCTGAATTTAATGATCTTCTGGGGGGCCAGACAGGAAGCTTTGGGGGGCCTGATATGGCTCTAGGCCCACCTGTTGTTGATTAGTGGCATAGAGAATCTCTGGCAAAATGTAAAGAGGACGATGAGAGACACCAGACTAATCAATACAGACAAGCTAAGGGTTTCTATCAGAGCAACCTGGGCTTCATAACACCCCAGCAGTGCCACAGACTGATCGCCTCCATGCTATGTCACATTGAAAAACTGATTTGTGTAAAAGGAGCTCCAACCAATTACTGAGTGCATAAATAAGCATCACTTTCCAAAAGGTTTCATTTCGTTATTATAAATCCTTTTTTTGGACAAATGTTTTGTGAAATTCTAATACTATGAGAGAGTGGATTTTTGTGAGCTGTAAGCCATAATCATCAAGATTAAAATATTTTACTTTGTATAAAATGATTCTTGAACATATGAAAGTTCCACTTCTTGAATTAAATTATTATTAAGAACAGAATTTTTCATGATAATCTTTTTTTGAGAGTTTATATTATGAAACAGACAACAATAAATCAAACGTGTATTTTAGTCATATTTATATGTAATTCTAAGTAAGAAATGCTAGGATAATTAGTGAATTTGTTTGAATTAGGGCTGCTCCACCTTCTGGTTATATTTATGGCAAAAGTAGACAAAGACACAAAAGTTAAGTTCAGGTGTTTGATGCGGAATATTTCTGACTGAGAGAAAGTGGATCGAGGTGTTAACATCAAACAAAAAAGTGAAGAAAAGACAGATTTCTTTAAGAGTATATCTTATCATTTTTCATACAATGGTTGCTTTGAGTCAGCACTATGAACCAGTGAATCAGCTGTATCACTGACAGCGTCTTATGCCTTCATTCCTCACAGAGATTATCTCTGTGTCAGCTGAATTTTTAAAGAAACGATCTCTCTGAGTAAAGCAGTAAGAAGTTTATGAGTGGTGGCGTTGGACTGAGCGGTCTGATCTGATCCTGATAAAGCTCTGCAGACTAAAGAGAAGCAGCAGAGGGAGGAGAGACTTACAGATTTCTCCATCAAAGCCGCTGAGGAGCTGCAGCTTTCAGCGCCTACTTGTGCTAAAGAAGTAAAGGAAGTGAGCAGCTGTTACTATGGTAACTGAAGCAGCTAGTAGTACTGCTGAGGTAATGAGGAGATCGAGATAAGAAGAAAAACGAATGTGGAAACTCCGTTTGATCAAACAGAGCGCTGTCTGTCTTATGTCTGAAATACTTTCCTTTTTCTAGGGTCGACGCTGCGCTGAGGAAGTACGACTACCGAACCTTAATTCATGAGTGTGTGCAGACAGGAAGACTCACGCTGAGTAGGTCTGCTGGAATCGCTGTCGTTGGACTGATTACTGGACACAGACGACACACTGGAGCTCCGGACAAAGCCAAAGGTGGCCAGACGGGCGGCTGGCAGGGCGGAGAAACCCGGGGGACGGAGGCCAGACTGACCTGGTTTGAGCAGGAGGCTCTTCCCGGTCGTCTCTGCTGACCTCTTTTGCTCTGCTGAAGACAAAAAGAGAATAAAAACATAATTGTAGCTACAGATAAATCCCTTCTGAGATAAGAGCTTCACAATGAGTGTTAATGTCACATCCTCAGACTCCCTGAAGAAGATTCTGATCGGCAATTTAAGCTTAAAAAAACAGCTTTTCTATTCCCTAACACTGTGATTTTATTCATAGCTGCTGGGTGAATAAAGACACCCCGCTGATATAACAGGGAAAATCTAAAATTATTATTTCTGCTGAAACAAAAGACGGTACAAGATTTATCAGGAGGGAAAAATGTACAGCTAATTATACAACAACACTGCTGAGAGCTGCAGGAATCACATCTGCTCTGATGAGTAAAAGGAGGATTCATGTCCCAGTCACTAATCTCATGCTGCTATCAAGATGACAAACATATGACAAGCTTCACTCTGGGAGGGGACTTCCATTAATAAGAGATCGCCATATGCTGAGCCTGACTCCAACGTTATGCGAGTAGGGAGAACTATACGGTGCACATTTCTCAGGATGACTGAGGTACATTTAACATTATTTGCACTTCAAAGACTTCAGGTGCCAGAAGTCGCTCCTCATCCTTATGTATGACAGGGAAAAGGAGAAGATAACTTCACTACAGCTCAGTAACAAGGGATCAGGATTTGCATGGAAAAGAAAAATATGCGGAGGGTTTAGAAAGCTCTAACACAATACCAGTACACCATGTCACACATCTAGAATTCTAAATTCCAATAAAAAATGAATGAAACCTCACAAAAAAAGCTGTCATTTACTCGTATGAACCCCAATAAAAAGTCATGTGCTGACACCTTGACTGAATTATGATATAAGCTCAAACATGACTGGTTTATCCATGAAGTTCACTCTCTTTACCTGCATGCGCCTGGTGGCCCTGACTGGACACTCCAGCTGTCTGAGCAGGATGACTTGGAGCCACCACAGACCGCTGACCTGTCTGCTGACCTCTGGTCTTGGCTGCAGGCTGCCTGGTGACGGCCCCTAACCCCAGCTGAGGCCTCAGAGCTCTGGGGGAGCGGTACACACCGCTGCCTTCTTGGACATGCTGGTGAGGAATATCAGTTAATAGTTAGTCAGAGACTTTTACTGTCAAACAAATGTTTCAACTGTGTGAAAAACTGAGAGCTTTGCAATAATGTAGTCTGATTATGAAGAGGCATAAGGATGAAAAGCGGTTAAAAAGTGGCAAAAATGATTTATAAGTGGCAAAAATAGGCATAGACTTAAAACATGTAAAATGGGATAAATACAGGGTAAGAAAGGCAAAAAGGGGCAATGGCTGCAAAGAAACTGTATTTCACTCACCGATATTCTGACACACATTTCAGTGCATAAGATTGATATTACCGGGCCCCAATTAAATACAACAGGAGAGACCTCAACAGACAAAAAAACTCATTCATCCTCACATCAGTATATCTCCTAAATTCAGTCCAGAAGGTGGGCTATGAGAGGGAGGGGTGGAATGTATCTGGCTCTCACTTTTCTGGTAGCACTTGTGTAATATATTAATGTTTTGTATTTATCTTTAAATGCACTGTATTTATTTTCTGTGGCATCCTGTAGTCGAAGACAAATCTACCTGGGGGTGAAATAAACAAATCCAGTCTTGAATTTTGAGTGAGGAGGGAATGGTTTGAGAAAGGCCCTGGAAGACTAATGTTAGCATTTCTGTAAGCTTTGATTCTAACAGACTGGACTCAGACTTTGTTTCGCTTTATAAAGAGCCCCAAAACAGCATCTTTTATTTATCTTCCCTTACAAAAATCCATCTGAGGTAACACTGATCCTCTTTCATTTAATCTTAGACGTATTTTGCAGAATGGCCCATCCACTAAAACTTATGTATGGATATCAACATACTCATCTTTATTTGAATGTGTTTAAAAAAATCCTTTAGTTCCATTTGAATAAATTGCTGCTATATATTTTAGAGATAATTTATGGCCTCTGTTTGATCAGAAAGTGGAGAGCTGTGATAAAAAAGAAACAAGAGGGCTGGGATGGCGTGAACCAAAGGGCTGGAGTCGAGCTGTGGTGCTGTGACAAGGACTCAGCCTCTCTACAGGTATGGCATGCAATCTAATCTCTGACCTGAACTGAAGCCACATTTCCTTTTATATTGTTAGTCTCATGAATGTTAACTTGCTTCTTAAGATTCATCTAATGACTGCTGCAGTTTTACCTCTGGATATATATGCGACCATGTCAAATGAGAAATCCATATCTCACCTCGTGCAGGTATTTTTCAGGCATATCCTCATGAAAACTGTCTGACTTCCCGCTCTGCCTCTGAGCGATGGAGCTGCTCGGAGGTTTCATTCCAGTCACAGCCATGCCTGCAGGATAGATCCCCGCCTTCTGCATCTCCTGTCGGTACTTATCAAACAGCAGGTTGGAGGAACACAGCACTGGAGTGGATTTAGGCTGAGGTCCAGCTTTTAGATCTTTCTGAGCTGGTGGGCTGGAGTAAGAAGAGAGTCTTAGTGAGGAGGCTTCCAGTGGAGTGTCTGGTTTTACTTGAGGATTCTTTCGAACATAGGTGATGATTTTTGGTCGGACATTTTTAGGTTTCTGCGGAGGAGAAGATCTTTTAGGTTCAGGGTCTTTCTGCTGAGCGGTGACCGGTTTAGGGATGCCGCTGCTCAAACTTGTCTTCACTATTGGTTTGACTGTTTGATTGAAACCTCTCTGAGGGGAGTCACTGCGCTCACAGCTCAGTGCCCTGATACCCTGGACTTTAGCTGGAGAGCCCGGCGGTCGTCTCTTAGGGGAACAGGAGGTAGTTTTAGGGGAAGGAGGCGCTGCTGTTCGGCTGGGGCTTCCCCACGGCTTCCTCCTCTCCAGACTGGAAGAGCTGGAGGTGGCCATATTCTCAAAAGAGCCCTGCTTTTTTAAAGAGTTATCAAAGGAGAGCTGCTTCTTGAAGGAATTCTCAAAGGATGGCTGCTTTTTAAAACTCCTGTCAAAAGAGTTTTGTTTTTTCAAAGAGGAATCAAATGATCCTTGTTTCTTTATGGCTTTAGATTCAATGGATGACTGCGTCCCTTTTGTGCCTGTTCTGGGTGGGCTGTAGTTCACATCAGGGGCCTCATCAGCTTGTGTGCTTTTATCCATTTTAGTGCTGCTTTCCTTGTGTGGTTTTGCTGTAGTGGGTAAACCCTTGTGCTCTGTGCTCTGCCTTTGATCAAAGTCTTTCTCTGAAATGGTATTTTCGGCTTTATTTTTCTGGTTATTGTTCCTCTTGCTCTCATCAAGGACATCCTGATTCTGAATATTTCCATGTGCCTGTGATAGCAAATCCTCCGAACAAACTGTTGAATTCAAATTCATGTCCACATCTTTCTTTTGTTTTGTGCTTTTTCCAGAATTGCGTGAAGGATAATCCCCTTTACTTCTCTCTGTGATGACGCTGCAAGTCTGCGAGACCAGAGTTAAATCTTCTGAGATGGTTACAGAGGCATTATGCCAGGAGTCTGTGGTCCCGGTCCTGCCTGCAGTGTCCATAGCTGTATCCATGTTAGAAATGGTGGACAGACAGGTCACAAAGACGTCTGTCTCTGAGCTTAACTCCGTCCTAGATGCCTCTCTGCTCTCAGAAACATGTGACACACTAGACTCAGACTTCCTCTCCTCCCTGCTCGTCTCTGCTGGTTGTTCTGCTCTGGCTTTGCTGCTAGATGACTGCTGTTCTTGAAGTGCCTTGCGCTCTGCCAGTCCCACAAAGTCCTCGCCATCCTCGACCAGGTAGGCCTCCAGTTCCTGGCACTCCAGCATCTCAAACTCAGCCAGCTCAGGGTCATCACACTGCGAGTCCGTACCCCAGATGATGACTTTATCCTGCTCTGTTGTTTCAGTCATCAGCCCTGTCCTCCCACCATCCTCTGTCCCGATTTCATTGGCGTTGGCATCTCCGTCAGCCAGCACACTTCCCTGCTGGTTGTTATTTCTCAACTCCCCCTCACCAAAGGGCTCTCCTCGATCGCACATTTTGGAAACAGCTCTGAGTTTACAGCGCCCTTGAGAGCAGTTTTAGTCTTAATCATCCATGGCAGCCATGATGAAATGTCTGTGTGCCCATCAAAGAAGTGCTAGTTGCACAGCAGGAGGCTGGGATTCATTTTCACATGTTGTTCCAGTACGCCAGAAATCCAAGTGTTTAATATCATCTCTAATGCTGAGGTTGGATCTTCATGTCACTGAGGGCCCTTACCCTGTAAACACAAAGCCACAGAGATCAACAAAACCAAACATGGTATAATAAGAAAGTAAGAAAGCTCCATACAGTGAGTAAACTTTAAATTTCATCCTTTTAGGTTTATCATGTCTGAAGTTTAGGCACGTTCATAGTTTTGGAGCCTAATGTTTACTATTGTTATAAGGTCCACATCTGAGCAGAGAGCCCTGAAAAGCACAGATTTTGTTTAAAAAAAAAAGTCCATGGAGTTAGTGGCAAAAGGGAAAAATTAAGAGAAAATTATATCCAGGGCTGCAGCAATCGATTCTTTTTGTAATCGAGTACTCTATCAATTCTTTGATTCTTAATGTTCATGTCTCTGAAAGTTAAACATGCATTGAAATGTTCTGTTTATGAAATAAAAACATGAAAATAAATATTTCAGTCTCATGTTATGTTTGTACAATGGTATTCTAGTGGGAAAGGATGGGCGAAATTAACCAATTAAAACACTGCTATTGGTATCCAATCTAGGGATGTTCCGATACCATTTTTTCCTCCCCGATACTATTCCGATACCAAGGTGTTGGGTATCGGCTGATACTGAGTACTGATCCAATACTGTGTGAACTTTCTGAACTGACTGTTCAGACTAGCAAATAATTTTAGACCTATACTTGACTCAGAATATGTCTCAACAAATAGAATCATAATGTGCAGCCTCTCTGTGACCCGTAAAGTTGTTTTCCTGCTGACTATTAAGTTTTACTGCTAAATATTAAAATAACAATAATACAGGAGGCTGCATCACAGGCTCTCTCTATCACTCTTCTTTTTAAATACAAACTTTATTTCACTTTTCCAAATAAAATATAAAGCTTACAACTCACATATTAACAATTGTTGCATACAGATATGTACTTAATGTATACAGTTGTATAAATCATTGAGTGCATTGAACTCTATCTCTCCTTTCAGCTATTTTGTGCAGCATCACATGATTACGGAAAAGCCTGCTATTGGCTGACAGACACTCACAGAGAGTAACAATATGGTGGTTAGCATTTGAGCTAGGAGTAATAAAGGATAGTAATTTGATTAAAATAGATAAAAAAACGTTCAATATCAGGTTTACTGGTGCAGATTTTAATCATTAAAGTCCCCCAAAGACACACAAGTTCCAGGCTCGCTGAAAATGCTGCCGCACGGGGTTTAAAGGCATCAGTAGCATCAATGGGAAACACAACGGCTAGCTTCAAGAGGAAAAACAAGTGAGGGGCAACGATTTATGGTT
Organism: Cheilinus undulatus; assembly: GCF_018320785.1. NCBI lineage: Eukaryota > Metazoa > Chordata > Actinopteri > Labriformes > Labridae > Cheilinus > Cheilinus undulatus. The sequence goes on along the minus strand of NC_054866.1, from coordinate 42,635,555 downwards.
CAGAAGTTATTTAACTATTTATAAACTGTGTCACTTCTTGTCTTGTATGACAGCGCCGGTCTGAAAGGCGTTTTAACAATCATATTCTGAGAAAAACTGTCACACAGCCTCCATTCTTTGCAGCTGCAGTGGGTCCCCTTTGTTGTTCTCCGCTGCCGCTGCACTAAAAAGCCCAATCTTACAGTGGCAGCGAAGAAGAATTGATTTCTGGGTTACAGGTTAACAGCATGGCTAAACAAAGTAAAATATAATGCTAAACCAAACGGTATCAAATCAGTGCATAAACTCGTGTAATCGCCGTTACCAATAGCCTACCTGCATTTTAAGCAGTATCAGATTTATTTTTGATACTGGTAACGGTATCGGAACAACCCTAATCCAATCTAATTTTCATAATTGGTGGATCTCTAACAAAATTAAAAATCTCCTTGGCTTCGGCAGCTGTTGGAAATATCTGTAAGTACTCAACTGAAAAACATATAAGACTAAGAGTAGTCAGGGCAAAAATCCCACTTATTTTATCTTTAATCCAGAACAGAGCCAATCCAATGACCCCTAAACAAAATCATCAATCAATGAACCGTTTTGAAGCACCATTAAACTTCCTTACCGATGGATGAGCATTCGACTTAACTGTCCTAGAAAATCCAATTCCTTGTTCATACGCCAATAAAATCAGTTTCATCCACGTTGGGCAAACATGGGAATGATATTTATAAAACAATACTGTCCTTGTCTGAGAACAAATGTCATCTGAAATGCCATGTTATGCCTTTTGAGTCATCTTTGTGAGTGCTTCTGCTTCAGCCTAACACCACATTTTTCAGTGTGCTTCTTTCTCCTTTACACTGTACTCTCATATACAAAGAAACTTTGTCAGACGTCATTTATATTCTGCAGCGATGTGATATCTGCAATCCTTGGATCAGCCGACGCTAACAGTTTTGTCCAATGCTAAAATACCGCTGTCAAAACACTCCCTGAAAATGTAGTCAGGGCAGGGAAAGATCAAATCTAGGGTTGCTTTTTGCAGCTGAGCTTTTGACAGCATGCTGTGCCGAGGGACAGAATGTGGAGCTGAGGCACATTTTCCCTTAACTACACCTATAAAGGTTCATATTTTTGCATGGAATCTAAATGGCAGGCAAACAGAACTAATCATTGGCTAAAATTAAGTGTTCTGCTCTACGTAAGTCATGAGGAACTTGTTGGTGACAAAACTACCATGCTTCCAAGTGTGGGATTCAGTATCATGTGGGACAGACGTGATTCTGAGCTCATTATCAGAGGATTTATCCGCAGAACTGTTATTTTTGCAGTCTGGCTCCTCATTCATTATTAATGGAGCTGCTTTTTAAACTTTCTATAAAAACCCATAGATTATTAGCAGCCAGATGGTGTGCTCACCTCTTATAATTTTAGACTTTTAGTTTTTGCCTATGCTGTAAATCTTAAGAAAGCAGTGGTGCTAAATCATTCATTAATCAATCATTCATCATCTTCTTGTCTTAATAATAGATGCCTGGTAATGACCTGATTCCTGAAAGCAGTCTGGTGCAGCAGAGAGCCTCAACAGTCTGTCAGTGCAACCTGCGCATTAAGTTCACACCCAGCAACATCTTTGCTGTTACCGCACTGCAAAAACGTCCAGATAAAGATCTTATTTCAGATTTAACTAGAGCTACAGCCAGGCAGTTTTATGACTCTGTGAGATACCAGACTGTGGAAGTACAGCAATGGGATGAGAAGTGGAGACTGGGGTGGTTGTTGTGGTAGTGTGATTGGTTAAGATCTAATTTCTTTAATGGTGTAGGTTAGGGCTGCGCAATTATTTACATTTAGTTCACAATCTCTATTTTTACTTTCCCACACTCAAAGAAACATGATTCACAGCAATTAACACTTACACTTTTATTAATTTCAACCCTGGTGAATATACTTTGGCTTTTCTTGTCAAAAGATATATAAAAAAGGCCTTCAATTTCAGAGTGAAAACACATTTCTACAAAGTAATGTCACTTAAATAAAATATATAAGGTAAAATAAGTGACTGCATATATATTCACCCCCTTTAAAGTGACTGACCTCATTAAACAGGGGTCCAGCCAACTGGTGCAAGTAGTCTCACAGTTAGTGAAATGGGGATCACCTGAGTGCAGTGAATGTGTCTCAAGTGACTGCAATATGAAGACACCTGTATCTGGAAGGTCCAGTCACTTGTTAATCAGTATTCCTGGCTACCATTACACCATTAAGACAAAAGAACACTCCAAGCAATTCAGAGAAAAGGTCATTGAAAAGTATAAGTCCGGGGATACAAAAAGATTTTCAAGGTACTGAACACCCCCGGAGTTCAGTTAAAACTTTCATCAAAAAATGGAAGGAATATGACGCGTGTAAATCTGTCTCACAAACTGAGTGAGCATGCAAGGTGGACACTAATGAGGGAGGCCACCAAAACACCTATGACTACTCTGACGGAGTTACAAGCTTCAGCAGCTGAGATGGGAGACTCGGCATACAACAACTGTTGCCCGGCTTCTCACCAGCCAAATCTTTATGGGAGAGTGGCAGAGAGAAAACCACAGCTGACGAAAACTCGTATTAAATCTTGACTAGAGCTTGTGAAAAGGCATGTGGGAGACTCCATGGTCAACTGGAAGAAAGTTCTTTGGTCTGATGAGACCAAAATAGCGCTTTTTGACCATCTGACAAGACGCTATGTTTGGCAGACAAACAACACTGCACATTACCACAAACACACCATTCCCACTGTGAAGCACGGTGGTGGCAGCAACATACTGTGGGGATGCTTCTTGGCAGCCGGCCCTGGAAGGCTTGTACAGGTAGAGTCAAATGAATGTGGCAATATATTGGAAAATCCTAGAGGACAATCTTATTCAGTCTGCAAGAGAACTAGGGCTTGGGAGAAGATTTACTTTACAGCAAAAAAATTACCTGAAGCATACAGCGAGAGCTACACAGAAGTGGTTTAGTGTGTGGAACAGTGTGTGGAGGCGGAAGGATACAAAATGGCGAAAGCTGCATCGTAAATTAGTGCCTGACACAGAGGGGGGGTTTTGGGAGAAATGAAGTGCTCTGTACGTTTTCGACACAGCGCATAGGCGAGCCAACATATTTTCTTGGCCCATTTTTTTCGTAAAATTTGTTAATTTACGGACAAAACGTTCCCATCTACAGCCGTCAGCCACTATGCGCCGGCTCTCTCTAAGCTCGTAATAACCACAGGATCAAATTACACGGAACTCACTGGAGGCTACTGCCACTACTATAGCCAAGCACCTCATACGATCTAACTTCAAAAATCCCGAAATATCCCTTTAAAAAGGGTTCTTCATGCGGGATACCATGCAACCTGACAGAGCTTGAGCAGTTTTAGAAAGAAGAATGGAGTAAAATTGCAGTGTGCTGATGTGCAAGCCCGATTAAGACCTATCCTCACAGACTCAGTGCTGTGATTGCAGCCAAAGGTGCATCTCCTAAATACTGACTTTATGCAGTCACTTATTGTACATCATGTATGTTTTTAAGAAATTTACATTACTTTGTAGAAATCTGTTTTCACTTTGACATTATAAAGGTTTTGATTTTTTTTTTTTTTGCTAAAACATCAAAATTATATTGAACATGATTGATTAATAAAATCAATGAAACAGTAAAACATCTAAGGGGGGTGAATACTTTTAATAGGCACTGTATATGTTTTTAAAATAAACAAACAATAACATCACTTTAGGTATTCTAGTTTAAGAACCCTTTTCCTCTTGAGTTAAGCTGTCTGTCTTAATGAAGCTTAAAAAATGTACTGAAGTATTCTGGTAAAAGAAAAAAAATAGACGGATACAATGTTTAGATTTAAATGTTTGCAATGCAGCCCTGGTTGTCAGCATCTCCATGTTTTCTGATTTTTTCACCAGACCTTGTAACTCTTTTCTGTCAGGATGTCATAATTACTCAAGTAAAGATATCTCATTCATGTTATGTTGTGTAAAGTAAAAAAGCAATACAGAATGTTTTATTTAAAGTCTGCAGTGGTAGTTGTGTCTTTAAGAAGTGTCAGAATGATTAGAAATGAAAAAGCAGAAGAAAACTTGCTTAAAGGGCTCCGGGCATTAGCAGAAATAACTTAATTCTCTGTTTGTACTTATTCCACTCATCAGTACAAAAACCCGACAGACTGCTACTCCACCTCATCCCTTTGCTCTCCATTTATATCCTCATAAATTCACTTACACAGCAGGAAACAGCATCTCATTTCCTTCTGATAAAGACAAAGTGTGCTGTTTTCTGATTGCACAGTTTGCTGCATAGTTGGAAAACAAAGGGAAAATACTACTGGCAAGGAAATATGCATGCCAGGACTTTTTAACCCTATTTTTTCTTCAAAAGTACTCTGACAAAGAAATGCAAAAGGGATGCAAAGACAAGTGTGTTTGCAGCAGAGGCTAACACACTTCATGAAATGCTGTCTCAGCAGCTGCACTGCAGAACAGAGAGCAGTGAATCAGATTCCTTCATACCTGCCTCTCCCTGCCTCTCTAGAGGAACTCTTACAGTCCTGTACACTGAGAGTCACAATAAAAGTGATGACACACTGACAAAGGTCCTCACATGAAGCCTGAAGACATGTTAAATTGGATAAATGAAGTCTTTCTTTGAAGACAGAAGCAGTAATCTGGTAACAGGCTTGTTTCTGCTGCAGCCATGGTTTCTTTCCCGCCCTTTAAATTGATTTCTAAGTGCAGATCGATGCTTACAGCCCACTGTACAGATACAGCAGCACACATCAAACAAAGCTCATCAGACAAGTGGTGACAGAAATCACAAGTTTAGGAGTTTTAAACTGGGTGTCTTGCTGTCATACTTGATGAGTCTGAAAACTAAAGCATAACGGATACAAAAACAACTGTGGTACTGATAACAGCTGATATCTGTCTGCCCTGCTTTTGACCTGGACACATGAGCTACTGCTGCCTAGTGCTTTATTCCTGTTTATATGTTTTTCTATTTCTAACAGTAACACAACAGTGACAACATATGCGGAATGTCCTCTTAGCTTTGTTTTAATAACTTTAAGTTTAATAACTTAAGTAGTACTGACAAAAGCGAATGTGTCAAGTCCATCTTGTTGTATGATATTATATTATTCTGTATCAGACATTGTATTGTATTGTATAGTGTCATGCCATATTGTGTTTTGTATTGTATCTTTTTGTATTGTATTTCACCATATCATATCATTTTTATATCTTACTATACAATGTATTGTTTCTTATGGTGGCGGATCGTGTCAAGTTGCATAGTATTGTATTGTATTGGCAAGAATCTGGCGATAAGACAGGTATCATGACACAGCGGTGCCAAAATCGATATATTGTGATATACTGTGATACTATGAGCAAGGCGATATATTGTGATATTTTTGTAATTTCACACATATATACATTTGTATCAGGTGTGTATGTTTATTAAAATAAATAAATAACAATTATGTAATTTTAAGTTAATACGGAATATAACATACTAGAAATAATCTATTAATAAAAATGTATTTAAATTACACGTTTAGTGTATAAATGTAAAATATATGGTGGATTATAAAATATATAGTTCTGCATCATCTAGAATTTTAACTTTTTTTTGTGCAATTTGAAGAAGAGGATTTTCCCAATTGGTTTTAATGAATTAAGATGCTTTCAGGATTTTTCAAAGAAAAGTGGATAAATAAATCAATACAGACTAAATCTTTTACATTTTATGGTACATCAGCTTGTATGTCTTAACGTAATGACAAGGTGCTTGTGGAGGAAGGCTGATCCTCATGTCCAGTTTTAAGGACTGTTGGACTGTGTTGTGAGGAGAGCATGACGTGACTGGCCAGTATCTTTTTTTTAATCGTATTATGGAAGCCGTCATTCTTAACAACACTACAATGACACAGGTCCTTACAAAAAAACAACAACAACAACAAAAAAAAAAAAGTATTGACTGGGTAACTGAAGTGGTAGCTTCAGCAGGCCTCTTTCATGGTAGCTATAAGCTGCTAAGCTATCGCTATGATGCTTAGGTTTGTCCAAGTATTTCACTCTGGTGTGGCATATCTTACAAACGACTTGACTCCCGTAAAAGTCTGTGCCATCTTTAATGTTTTGTCAGCCAAAACAAGTCCACATATCCGCTACGAATGCAGCAGAAGATGCACGTCAGCGGTAGGCATGAGCTCAGACCGGAAGTCTTGCGTGATCTCATTGTCTAAGTAGAGGAGAAGAAGGAAGACTCAATTGCTTGCTGCCAGCTGGCGGTCAGGGGGTTAAATTATACCACAAACTACCACACCAACAAAGTAAATTATCAATTAAAAAAAAATACTGATACTGCATTTTAAAATATCGATACAGTATTGCACCATGAAATATCACGATATATCAGTGTATCGATATTTTTTAACACCCCTACAATACAAACTGCTAAGAGTTGGACAAAGCCTGTGTGACGTCAGCCATTTGACTACAACAGGTAGACTCAAACTGCTGTTGAAGCTAATCCGTGGCTGCCTCCATACTGAAATGGCTGTCTCAACTTAGATCAACCTAACGGCAGACAAGAGCCCGCTCACTGAGCTTGACTTCCTGTCAGCTAAGCTATCACTGAAGCTAGCTTTCTGGTTGACAGATACGCAGCTTCTGCCTGTCAAGCTATATCTGTCAATCAAATGAGACATGCCAATCAGTGCGCAGTGAGGTTTTTCTAAATATAATCTAAACGATTGTGGTACAGAAAACCTCATTCCCTTACAGTAAGAGGACATGAAGACATTAGCTAATGAGACATGTTTCGTTTTTTTGGACCAGGCTGCAAACCAGTTTATGTCTAGTCTAATAAATCCAGCCCTTTAATACGTGACTTCCGGTGTTTCCGCAGCCAGCCTCAAGTGGACACTCGTCATATTGCAAAGTATTTTTTGCACTTCCAGATTGGCTTCATTTTTCAGGACCGGAGGTTGCCGCTTGATTACACTGTTATTTAGCAGATGCTTTTATCCAAAGTGACTTACGTCTGGGACAGGTGTTCTGGTGTGATGGACCCACACCAGATACTCATTGTGCTCTGATCAGAATTCGACAAAATGCAATATCAGTCTGTCTTAGAAGCCTCACCTTTTGCTTCAATGGGTCTACAAAACTTTTCTGCCTTAACTGTCCTACTTTAAGTTCTCTTCAAGCTGAGATTTGACTCTTTTCTTCTTAGCAGTCCCTCATGCTGAATTAAATTAAAGCACAACAGAGATAATTAAAAAATGTAATTTATTTCAGCCTCTTTCTCTCTGAAACCCTCTGGAGAGCGACCAGGGAAAGAGCGGGATGTTTCTAATCTTACTGCCTAAAAAGAAGAAGAGGATTCTGAGTGACTTAAGGGATATTCATGACCTCCTCTACCACCACACACATACTACACACTCCTCTACTGTACATGCGGGCGGTCAGCGTGCCCGTCTCTTCCCTGCTTAATTTACGCTCCCTGGCTGTTTTCCTCTCCAGGGCTTTCCTGCTCCTGCAACAGCTGATAATGTTCCTGCAGTGACACGGCCGTGGAGGAGGAGGGAGATTGAGGAAATTTATGTTCTCCCTAACAACATGCTTCTCCGAGCATGTTCCCCATCCCCCCATCGTTCTGTTCCTCACCCCGCCATCGCTGCCACCTGCCTCCTGATATGCAGCATGATGGCGAGACCTTCATCGGGGCCTCTTATGAAATCTGTAGGTGTGAATGCATGCTTGGGCTGAAATAAGCTGTATTACTCCATAAAACTGGAGCTCCAGGTTGAAAAGTCAAAGATCTGAGGCTCAGATCAAAGGCTTCATTTGGCCACCAGCTGCTTCACTCGCTGCTTAAACTGGAATTCTCATAAAATATTGAGGATGAGTGAAAATGGAGGCATCAGTCTCCCTCCAATTTTCATGCTCCAGTGGCTCTGACTTCTTTGTGTGACCAACCAAAGCTCACATATTGTCGAGACTTGATGAGCAACTATGAAATGTTGCAAATGTGTGAGCCTGCACATGCAGGAGCTTACATGCCTGGAAAACCTTGCATTTTTCCTCTTGTGCACACACATAAAACTGAAGCTTTTCTGGATAAATTTGCTCAATCTAAAGGCTTCCACTGATACCTTTACGAGGCCCTGAGTGTCCTCAGTCCTCACTGGACCTCTTACATAATACAGAAATGAATGGGGTGCTTTGGAGGACTGTGTTCACTTAAAATACACCAGCAGAAATCTGTAACTTCACTGTGACTGATGTCTAATCATCCTGCTCATGCTGCCTTGTTCCTGTTCCTCATTTTACACCCTCTAAAAATAAAGTGCAACCTCAAACAGAGACTAACCAGCAGGCTTTTGTTGCCTTTAGGACACAAACTGAAACAATTATGAAACAGAGGTGCAAGAAAACATAGCCAGTCTCTGACCAAACTACACTCAACATGCAGCTCACTCTAAGGTGAGCACACCTTTGTAAGGTAGGCTTCCTGCTCTTGTTTTCCTCATCTTCTCTGAGTGCAATTGCCACGTAAATAACGCATTTCTGTAAACAATTATCCAGAATTAAGATCGTAGACAGCATGAACGATACGATGATCCGCAGTCTGTCAGCAGATGCAGCAGAGTCAATCAATCCAATTATCACCTCGGCTGATGAGAGATAGAGAGCTGCAGAGGGACTGAACCCCCTCCCAGTGTGTGGTGGAGCTTCTTACCGTTCAAATGGAGGTAATCCTGGGAGCAGCTCTCCACTGAGGAGGAGACGGAGCAGCACTCACATCCAGCTTATCTGTGAGGATGAAGAGGAGAGTCTGCAGCATCGTGTAAAACAGGGAGGAGAGGAGACTCTACGCCCATGTCCACACGGACTTGAGGCGCCCTCTGCAGGTGAAAAACACGAGTGTGCATCAATTATTAAGAGGCACATACAGTTGCGGTGAAATAATACTGATAATGTAAGAGATGTAACTTTACCAGGTACTGTCTTGAGGCTGTGAGTAAGCTAAAAAAAAAAAAACAGGGACAACTTCGGTCTTTCTTTTTCAACACTTTAAGGTATTTCTTTTAGCATAGCATCACATACTCTCACCGTCGCTGGACGAATTAAGTCATACATATCCCTCCGCCAGGTGTAACCATGAGTACTCTCATAGGCAAAGTGCACCACATAAACTAGTACTTTTTTAAAATTCAATTTAAACCTCAAAAGATGAGTATAAAAATACGCCTGTCATTAAAGGTGCATTTAAATAAAACTGAATACCTTAAAAAGTTTGTTTTGCTGTCCAACTAAGCAGAGCTTGTGTGCCACTGTTTGCACATACAACACCTGAGTGGCTGTGACAACCAACCCCCAAAATGTCAAGACTAACCCCAACTGGAATTTCTTGCTAGTATCAAGGCCAACAACTGTCTAACAACTAGTTAGCGCTCCAAAAACAATCTAAACCATTGGTTCCAAACCTGGGGTCAGGGAGCCCCCACAGGGGGTGCCAAAGATCTTACATCTTAGAAAGGTTTTGTCTGTTCTGAGGCTGCCGAAATTAGATTAGCAAATATTGTTTAAAACCATGATAAAGCAGTTAATAAGTTGTTTATGCAAAGGTCTTTTGATAAGAAAGGCATGCATAGGCCTCTTTTTAGGGTTGTATTAGTGAAACTTTAAAAATCAATGTGGATTTTTGATGGCAGTGTGTCACTTTTTCTTCAATCTTGGGTCCTGGGGGGCTTTGCTTTTCTTAGGTACATGTGGGCGGGGGGTATGCTTCCCAATTCTGGAAATTTCCATACCAAAGTCTGTGAGACAGTGCCCTCTGGTGCGAGATATGAGTTTGACAACAAGCCCATGTGACAACCAACCCCATTCTTCCCTACTTTTGGCACTGTGGTCAGGTGCCAAGTACTGCTGGAAAAGGAAATCAGTATCTCTGTACATTTTATCAGCAGATTGAAGCATAAAGTGCTCTAAAATCTCCTGGTAGACGGCTGACAGCGTTGACTTTGGACTTCATAAAACACAGTGGACAAACATCCAACAATGACACAGCACCACAAACCAAAATTTTACACTTGACTTCAGGTAAGTTGATTCTATGGTCTTCCTCCAGACTCTGGGACCTTTGTTTCAGAATGAAATTCAAAATATACTTGAATCTGAAAACAGTACCACATTAACCAAGGTTTCTTTATCTCCTCGGCCCAGGTGAGAAGCTTACACCAGGGGCGTAGCAGAGGCGGGAAAAAGGGTACTGATTACTTGTGCCCACAGCAGGGAGGGGCCCCTGAGAAGCCTGCAATGAAAAGTGTTTTAATTAATTTTTTCTTAATTAGTGTTGTTATTGAATGAAATATAGGCGGACTCAAACTGCTTTTGAAGCCAATCCTTGGCAGCTTCCATATTGAAATCACTATCTCTTAGTATCTAGATGTAATAGCATATACATTTTTATATTAAACACAAAATAAGCGGATACTATATGAGGTAACATAAGCAGAAATGTGTAAACACTTTTTATCATCTCAATCTCTCGATGTATTTATTCTTTAAAATTACTTACCAAGCTCCTTTATATTATACTGATACATAAATACTTTAACATAAATCAAAACATATTTTCTTATTGGTTCTAACATTAACCTGCACTTTAAAATGTATTTTAATCATTTTATATAATGCTTGAGAGTGATGTTGACACTTCTTTTGTAAACAAACAAGTAAAACTCTGTGGCTTTAAATTTCAGCATCATTTATTTACAGCAGAAACTTTATAAACCACAACCAACATGAAGACAACACACAGTGAAGAGCTGCACTGTAAACCTGCTGATAGTGTAAAAAACAGAACCTCAAGTTCTTTATTTCATTACAATAAAGATCTGAAATTGTAAAACTCTGAAATAGTGCAGCATGCAAAGGTTTCCATTAAAGAGACACTGTCCAGGACTAGAGTAAGATGAACCCTCATATATGACAAACTGAAGTGTAACACCAGCAGCTATGACTAAATGTAAAACAAGAATATTTTTAAGAGTTTACATCCAGCTGAACAGAGGTGAGATTCACCCGATAAACACGTTCATTAGAACAAAAATAAACATTTATTAACTGTAACAGCTTTAGCACAGTCTGAACAGCTGGTTAATAGTGAAGTTGCTGACGACTAAAGATTTTATAGATGAATTCTGATGATTTTTGGTTTAAGAGTTGTAATATAAGCAGAAACTTCAAAGCAAATCAAAACTGTATTTACAAAAATAAACATAGATACACATGTATTAATGCATTTGAGAAAAAAAAGCATATAGCCTGCAGTGGATTCACATCTCCCAGTTTAACTGAAGCCTGGTTGCTTGATATCATGGTATTTACAGAGAGCGTTAGCTAAACATTGACCGTCTACAGCACTCTAGTGTTAACAATGCTGCTAACATCCATAGCTATGCAGTATTTATATTATTGGGCTGCATCAATGCCATTATTAGATAATAATCCACTGATGAAGAGTAAACCACATTAGTTTAACTCTGATTTCTCTGCTTAGAGCATAAATAGCAAAGAAACTATTCAACTGAGTTTCTGATTAAGAAGAGAACATGTAAGGACATTTTCACCTTGATTTCAGTCTGTGGTGAATACAAACAACTGGACGGGTAATAACATCAGAGTTGCTGGTGGATCTGCACACGCTCTCAGTCAGCTTTCATTCACATAATAATGGAATAATAATAATAATGTCAGACTGGCAGAGGTATTTTCAGATGTTTGCTGCTGAGGTCCACTGTTAATTGTTGATAATGTTTGTTTTAGAGTCCACACAGTTAGCTTTGATTTATCCAAAAAAAATAGACGGTCACTCCTAAAATCACAGGCGCTCTATTGACCTTTTGTTGGCTCTGATTGGCCAACTGACCCACCAATCAGAGAGCCTCCTCTCATAGCCACCACTGCTGGGCAACTTCCCACAAATTTACATTTAAGATAAGTCTTTTCAGTAAAAGGTGTGCTGGAATAACCCAAGATATCCACATCATAATCCACAAGTAATTTCAATCCTGTTTCCTAGACCGAGGGTTAATGATCAAAAATACAGTATTTTGATTTGACACTGTAGACACACACACTGACACACTGGCAGTTTAACTCATCAATAATCACAAAGAGGTAAGAGAAAACATTTTCCATACGGACAACATTTGATGTTCTGTTGATATTAAGTAGTTAAAGCATTACATAATTGCGAACTTACTTAAGTTGCATTGCTGGTGTTATAGCTAATGTACTGTCGACGTTGCTGTTCTGTAATGTTAGCTTAATGGAGTGATGCCAGCTAACAGGTCAGACTCCAGCACACTGATACATCTGACATGCATCTATCCCTGAATCAGTACACTCAGAAGCTGTTTAAGTAAGGAAAGTGAAAGAAAATCAAGACAATATTTCTGTCCTCATTCCTTGTCATCTCCATTTTTCCTTGTTCTTGGTGGGTAGTGTGACAGAAAGAAAAACAGGCATAGGGCTGTGACTGCGAGACCACTGAGGCCAAAAATCATTTGAGACCCTCCACTGGTGATACACCCCCTCGATTGTCAGGGAAGGCAAATCTGGCCTCTAATTGAGCTTAAACTTGTGAAGTGTGTGGCTAGCCTTACGAATCTGTTTCATCCTAATTTTGACACTCGCATCACATGTAGTTTGGACATGGTGTAACATTAGCCAACATTGCTGGCATCAGACATGGGTAATATAACTCAAACCAATTGATCAAATTTCTAGAGATTTGGAATTATCCTAAAACACCCATAGAGTTTATGAAATAATCAAATCAAATATTTATAAAAGTTAGCTGAACTGCAGGGTAAGTTCAGTTTTTTCAAATGGGAAGAAGCCTGTGGACAAAAGGAGGGCAGGGCTTGACAAAGGTTCAGTTATCACGGACTGATTGAACCCAGATTCAGATCTGTGAACTACAAACTTAAATGGTGTTATTTCTCTACTACAGATTATGAATAGCGTTTAAAATCCAACACTTTTACTATATACAAACAGTACATATATTTAACAAATATAGCTGCTGACAGAGCAAAATCTAGTCTCTAAAGAGGTGTAACATTCATTTGGGACACAGGCACTTAAAATACACCCACTGAAGAATTGGCTTTATCGACTCACATTAGCAGCTTCTCTTCTCCGGCTGGTGAACAAGGTGCATTTTCCTCACTGAGACAACACTGCAACACAAGTTTGATCTCTTGAAAATTTGTGTGCTGAGGAAACCAGCGAGAAGACAAATCCATACTAACGCCAACCTTATGACACAGAGTTATACTGATCACATGACTGTACCGGATCATCCAGAGCACCATTTCTGAGTAATGTTGTAAATGTGGTTAACAGAGACAGTACGTCTTCTCCAGAGCGGAGTATCTACATATGAAATTTTACCTTTGACGTAAAACTGTAACACAGAAGGCTCCAGAGATAATACACTCTCTGCTGACTTTCAGAATACTTTGTGTTTTCTTAAATTATGCAACAATTAAAGAGTGAAATGAAGGGATTTTGATTTGAAAACATCTCCATTGTGTTTGCACACATGAGCCAGCACTGTGCCTTCTTAAGAAGCAACTAGAGTGGCAAACTGAGAATTTTTCCTCAGTTTATGACAAGAGATGAACTTAAAAATGAGCCTCATTTATTCAATTTATATTTTTCTAGTTTACTGAGTGTTTTTGATACCTTCTGTTTTGATTTGGTGGGATATAAATAAATATTTTTACTGTAAATAGCTCATATATTTTAAAAAAACTTGCCTATTAAATATTTGTAGAGCAGTAAAAACTGCTTAACCTTTAAAAAAATAAAACAAAAACCATCATTTATGTCTGAAATAAATAGACCTCGATAAGAAGCTGTTAAAACTAGTCATGCTTTGTCTATGGTACCACAGCATTAATTATGTCCAGTAAACTGATCACATAATTGTGCAAACATTAAAAAGGACAGTTTACCAAGAAAACAGAGTCCTCTGAATAAGCTATGGGATTTCATTCAAATAAAAGTTCATCTCATGAGTTTCAAAAGTTTACACTTGGATGTGAGAAAGCCAATCAGATATAAAGGTGATCAAAAAGCCACATCAGACGTCTTTTTTTGGGGTATGGACTCAGAAAACAGCACAACATGTGCTGATTGGAGGACAACACAAGTCTCCATTAGTGTCTTTTGCAGCTTTTTTAAAGAACTGAACAAATTTGATTTGCAGCCCAGACAAGAGAACCTCTTATTTCCTCATGAGTCTTCATCCTCCTCTTCTTCGTTGGTGTTTTCTGAGTTGCGTATGAAGGCCGCCTTCTCTGTGGCCATGGGCTCTCCTTTTATCGCTGGCGTGTAGCTGTCAGAGGTGGTCAGTACTGCCTCTGCACTGTTTCGGATACCGTAGGTGAAGTAGATCAAGAAGCCTGAAAATGAGATGGTGAGACAAGGAAGAGTATTACTTTTAGAAACATAAGTAGGAATGATTTTTGATATCAGTGTCAAAAAAAACCAAAAAGTACCAAAAACCATCCAGACTGCAAAGCGCATCCATGTTCCTTTGTCAAGCTGCATCATCAGATAAACGTTTATGAACAAACTGACGACTGGGAGGAAGGGCAGCAGGGGAACCTTATAAGAGAGACAGAGCATCTATTTAGTGAGTAAATCAAAGTAAAGACATGAAAACTTTCTGTTTCAGTCCAGTTCTGGCTGCAGGGAAACACCTGACAACCTGTCCCAAACAACACTGACAACTACAACAGATTTTGGACTAATAAATCAAAGATTTAATAAGAAAACAATGAAAACAAATAGCTTTTAAAATGTTTCCTGTCTAAGGAGCTGTCATTTGAAGGGGAAATGGAGCATAATGCATGTTGATATGCAGCTTTACTTTATTGCCTTTCTTCCAGACAGCCACAGTGCTACGTCTGAATGATTTCTCAATGCAGCTGCAAAGATTCTCAAATAAATAAAAACAAGAAATTGTGCCTTTATCTTTACAAAAAGGTTCTCAGGTATAGTAGAATGACATCTCAAGATATGCTGCATTTCATATGACTTCACAAATGTAGGTAATTATTTATATACTTGATAAAAATGTTTTCATCACAAAAAATGATTATTCTTTTTCAGATTTATACATTAGGCTCTATTTCTTTTAGAAGGTGCTTATACATAGTTTCATATGATTGAGGAATATATTTTGTGAAAAATTTATACATTGTTTCCATAAAAACTATATCATTGTGTAGTAAAATGTGTTTGAATAATGTTAAGGATTATTATATGGATTTATTCTAACCTGGAAGCTTAGTAATAATAATCCATTTTAAATTATTGAGAAGGGGTGGGATTAAATAAGTTTATACTTCTATCCGTTCCTTCTGAATGTATTCTAGCTCAAGTGTTGATCTTTTTAATCACAGTTTGACCTCTTTTCTCTGTTTGCATGTTCATATTTACTCTGTTAACAGTGTTTTACAACTGTTATACTACATCAGCAGTGTCTTTTTTAGAAGTCAGAAATAGCCTGAACCCAAGACTGGCCTGACTCTGCAAGCAGCATGGAGCTGGGTCAGGCAAGAACCCGGGCCACTCAGGCCCAGGCTAGGTCGGACTCAAGGGGAGTCAGAGATGACTATCAGACAAAGCAGCATAACCACGCTTTACCAGGCGTGGTTATGCTGCTTTATGTTCCAGGCGTATTTTTTTTTTGTTTCAAGATTACTTTTGGGACTTCTTTTGGACAGCTGAGGAGTGACAGGAAGTATCATGTGAGAACAAAAGGGAAGACGCCAAAGACACCAGGAATCCTGCAGCTGTTCTAATACCGCTAATATTCAGTTTTATTTTTAGAATTTGATGCAAGACGATTAAAAATGAACCAGGGTCTGCAGTTTGGACACACGTTCACTGCAATCAATCATTTCTTTTAATTCAGTAAATTCAAAAGCTTTGAAATGGTCTTTAAGAAGTCAAAAGGTTCACAAGAGTTAAAGACTATATTTTGTACTCACTTATCACAACCTGATGATTTATTTTCATTTGTCTGAAATAACCAAACCATAATGTTTCTTAAAGGAGTCCGCTCTACCTTGAAAGCCAGCTTCGCCTTGCTCTGCGGCTGCCTCCACACGATGAAGGTAAGAATCAGACAGACGACCAGGATCATACTGAGGGAAAACAGAGACCAGACTGCCAGACCTCCCTGAACAGCAATAACACTGAACACGCACACCAACACACCTGCAGAGGAGAGAGACGTTATCAGAGGATGTACTGTATCCGTAACCAGGTGGATCATGCAGGGTTTGCTTTGTGTTCCTCACCGATGATACTGGTGCAAACATTAACGGCAAACCCAGACAGAGTGGACGGCTCCGTGTTTGAGGGGCTGAGGAGATTCTTGACAGTGAAGCGATCGTCTGGTTGTGGTAGCATGTCCATCTTCCCCTCATTGAAAGACTCGCCTGGCTCAGATTCATCCTGAGTGTTTGCCATCTCATAGGCAGTGCTGGGCTGTTCAGGTTGGTACCTGTGGATGAAGAAACTGACTTAGAGGGACGACAAGAAAGCAGAAGACAAACAAGTAGAACCTGTACAGCACTGCAGCCTCTCAATCATATTGGCAGGAACTGATATAATTATGCTACAAATAATAAACATTATCAAGCACTGGGATCAAACAAGCATCAAATATAAGAAACTGACACCTCAATGCAGTGCTGCATGATTTGGAAAAAATGTGTGATTGCAAAAAAACTGGACACTACTGCAAACTGCAATTGCAATTATGATATAATACAAAAATGGTATCATGAGTCCACTTGCTTGTTTAACAAGGAAAATGTAGAAAATAATGATCATTTGAATTGTGTATTTGTCAGCTAAAAATACAAATATTAAGTAGTATAAAAAATACAAAATCTTAAGTTTTTACAAGACTGCTTTCAAATAACTAAATATTTGCCATAAATAAAAGTTCTTACATTTTCAAAAATACAGCTGCTTCTACAAAGTAGTGGCACCATTGTAAACAAGCATAAACTAACTCTGTGGGCATTTTTTTTTAAACCTTTTAACTATTTTTAATAGAGATATAACTGCAGCCTTTTGTGTGAATATGAAATTGCACAGCCTGTTTAAAAATAGTATATTTGACAGGTATGATAAAGACAAAAGATTGTTGTAATGTGTTGAATATACTGATTTTAGAACTGTCAAACATTAAAACGTCTTTAATCTCAATTAATTTTTGGATTTTTTATACAAATGAGGGTGAAATTATGAAAGTATTTCCCAAGTGCTGTTAAACAGAGCAAGGAATTTGTAACACAACTTGTCCAAATATCTATGTTTCACTTTGAAGGTTTACATTATTTTACATTGCACACAGAAACAAAATTGTTCCACAAAAAAAAAACAAAAAAAACACTAGGGTCTAAATCACTGCCCCCCCCAATGCTAATAGTAAGTTGTGCCTCCTTTTTTTCTGGATAACAGCCTGCAGTCATTTGTTGTAGTTTTCAACAAGTGTCTGACACGTCTTTTGAGGAATCCCAGCCCATTCTTCTTTAGCCAATCTCTCAAGCTCCTCCAGATCTAATGGTCTACTGGCATGGACCTCTGCCTTCAGTTCACACCACAGATCATCAGTGGAATTCAAGTCATGGCTCTGTACAGGCCAGTAACATTCACTTTGGTCTTCTGAAGGTAGTTCTTCACCAAGAGCCATGTATGTTTTGGGTTGCTGTCGTGTCGAAAGACAAAGCTAAGAGCCAGAACCAGTTTTGCTGCTGACTGCTTGAGTTTTTTCTTTTCTAAATTTTCACATATCCTCATGATTCCTTACACCTTTATGAGACTCCAAGTTCCAGACACACTCAAGCGTCCTCCCAACACAACACTTGCAGAGCCGTGTCTCACTGTAGGGACGGTAATCTTTGGGCAATACACCTCTCACTTCTTTCTCCAAACATAAGCAACATCTCCAAGGCCAGAGAGCTCTAGTTTGGTCTCATCTGACCAAAGGACATGCTTCCAGTATGCATAATCCTTAGCATACTTCAGTGTGGCTTGAAGGGGTCTCTTCTGCCAAAGGGTTTTTCTTGGCCTGCAACCTCACAGTCCATTTCTGTGCAGGGCTCTAGTGATGGTCTTCTTTGAGACTACAGTTCCTTACTTTACTATGTCCTTCTCTAGTGTCTTGACAGTTGTTCTGGGGTCTTCGGAAACATCTCTCACTAGTTTTTCTTCCAGGGTCCTTTAAATCTTTCTCTTCCTGCCTCTGCCAGGCTTGTTCTGGACTGTGTAGCTCTCTTTGAATTTCTTGATAACACTTCTCACTCCAGTTCTTGACACTTAAAAATGCTGTGACAACTTTGTAGATCCTTCTCCTGTTTTTAACGATGTGCCTTAAAAATGGTGAAACTGTTTTTGTGCATTAAGTTTCCACTGTCAGTGGATGGAGATTTAAAGACACGCAGTATAAAGTAAGTAAAGCTTAAAACAAATCACAGCATCTCTAAGCAGACAGAAGTAAAGCAGAGTGGACAGCAAAAGCTCTCACGCTGTAGTGAGGACAGCTTTATGTGTTTGTGTATTGTCTGAGCAGCTTAGATCAGCCATGTAGAATGAAATAGAAATCTACAAGATGAGAGTCTAAAGCACTTGGACAAACTATAAATCACTGAGTGTGGCCAGAGATTTCCTACATATATTTTTTAGTCCCGTTCAGGCTGTTAATCCACCTGTGTCCTACCAACCTTTGAGAGGACAGAAAATCTAAGATAGAGCAAGACTACCTGAGGACCAGTACACAGGCAGCCACCAGAGTGTAGGCCAGCAATGTGCCGATGGACATGAGGTCAACCAGGTCCTTCAGGTCAAACAGGAAAGCCATGATAGCTGCAGGAGACATGGGAGGAAACAAAGACTTGAAAACATGACAGACTTCTTAAACTTATCAGAAAGATTAAAAATGCACAGAAAATATGAAGCAGACATTATAAATCAATATTATTCATCCTTAATAACAAACATTTAAAAAACATTCAGCGCCATTATCTACATCTTAAGTTTATTTTTGCTACCATCCTCCTTCCACAAGGGGGCACTGTTGCCTCCGGCCTCCGCTCAGCCACCTACCAGACAAAAGCCCGGCCACCAAGGTGGAGATGATGGGCGTCTTCCTCTCACTGACACGTGACAGAAACGAGAAGAGCAGACCATCGCGAGCCATAGCAAAGATAATGCGGGGAAGAGGAAACATGGAGCCGAGGAGACTAAGCCGAGGATGGAGGAAGAAGGAGGAGGGGGCAGACATTTTTTACTTTAAGTAAACTTGATTTCACTCTGGTGTCACACAAGGCCTCAACTGCCACCATTCATAACCCAATGGAAGAGAAAATATCTGCAGTGGTGTTTGTAATGCTGAATCTCTGTTCTTTTTGAGAGCTTGTGTTGAGGACTTGTGCACCCTGAGCCTCTTTCTGGGTTCCTCTGACAGAAACCCAAACCAGTTAGTAGGTTTAGAGTTCGACCTCACCTGCCACAACACCTGATGTTACTGTTGCTGTTAGAGGGGTTTTGGTTCTGGGGCTGATTTTAGCCAAAATTTTGAAGAGCAGGCCATCCTCTGCCATGGCCCAGATCACTCTGGGCATTGGGAACATGGAGCCTAGTAAGCTAGTAGAGGAGAGAGAGAGAAAAGCATGCCGTGCAAGTGAATGCACACGGTTAGAAATAAGTACAGGGACTCACTGATATAAAGATAAAGCAGACTTCTGTATGAGATATTTTTAGCTTTGGCTGTAAGATTTCTTAGAAGTAAAAGTCAAACCACAAAAAAGCCTCAAAGCAAAGTACATCAGAATTAGACATGGGTCTTAGCAGACTATTGGTTAAAAGATGATCTTAGTTTCTGAAAATCTGCCATAGAAAAATCCTTTTAGCGAATATGCTCATTTTACTGATCTGATATTATATGCTATATGTGTATCCCATGTGCAAAAATATCCCAAATACATTACTCTATGTCCAAACTTCAGGGTAAAATCTATGTGAAGCTAAATAACGGATACCCTGTAGAATAGGGCTGGGCAATATAGACCAAAAATCCTATCACAATAATTGTTGTTTTCGGAATACCAAGACATTACATAGATTTTTTTCTGTAATAAAAAAAGTCAATTTACAGTCAACGCGGACATGAAAAATGACAACAAAACAAAAACAAATTAGCACTTTCAAATCTAAAACTTCATATTCCTTAAGTAGTGCTGGCAGCTCTTTTTATGTTGCAAATATTCAAAAGAACCGCCAAGTCTGAGTCGCCCTACTTTGCCTCTGATTGGCTCCCCCTGATATTCTTACCCAACCAATGTATGCAGGGAATAAGGCCTAGTAGGCAGAGAGGCAGAGTAAGGTGGGTCATGCCTTTGTCATCTCAGGAAACAAAAGTTGTAGCAAACTACTGAATAGTGAGTATCAGGGGGCTATTTAGAGGTGGGCATACACTAGGGGTGGGAATCACGATACTATATTATCACATTACTTAGGTCACGATTCCATATTATTGGGATTTTAAACATTTTGCAATGCAACTATGTACTGCAATACAATCTATTCTGATATATTGTCATCTATACCATTTTTTCAACTGCTCATCTGATTTCGCATTAAGCTTGACCTCATATTTGTCATATTTCTACAGTATTTTATTTTCACGAAGCACTTCTTGCAAACCCCATGTGTCATGTCCATCTCATTTATGCGCTGCTTGCATTCCTAATGTCCTTTCCTTGGTGCTGCTATATTTGTTGTACTAACTTTCTCCTGCTCTATGATTGTTGCCTCTGCCAACCTCACTGGACAAAAGGTGCCACAGCATCATCAAGCGGATGGAAAAAGCATCTGAATACTTCCGTCCATACAGTGCATGCCTAAAAACTACAATAGTGGTCCATTCTCATTGATTCCTAACCAACATTCCTCATTTCCTGTCCCACATCTGACCTGTGTGTGTCATTGGGATCATGTGACTGCAAACAATCTAGATCTGATTAAAGGCTCAAAGGACTAAAAAAAATTACAAACACTTTAAAAAAAATCTTGAAAAAATCCCAGCCCTACTGTAGAGTTCAGACTTCAGCTGAATACATGAAGATTAATTATTTGTATTTTTGGTGATAATTTCACATCATTTCATTGACCCACAGGTGGCAGTAATGCACCACAAAATGCAGAAAGCCTACACCCATGGAGACATGATTTTTAGGACAAATCTACTCTGCAAATGTTTCATGTAGAAGTAAATGTATTCAAGGATTTTTGTTAAACCGCAGGGATGCACACAATGTGTTTTGCTGAGTAAGACTGTGTGTAAACATGAACTTTGTTTGTTTACAAGAAAACACCACAGGGCAGGTAAAAGTATGCCACGTAAAAACAGGCTAAAGAATCACCTTTATAGAGGATTATTTAGTAAATCACCTTTAAGTTAAGCAATACACAGATCAAGATTGGTTATGGTAAAGGTCTATATTCAGAGCATTGAACTTGTTCAGTCCTAAAAAGCATGCAAACATTTAACAGCTCAACCACTTCTCATGCTGAGAGGCAGCAGAGAGCCTCTTACCTGGTCGACAGAGCACACAAAGAGCCGATGGCCACTGCATAAGTGGCCCCCTCCCAGCCCACGTACTTAAAGGCCACAGGCAGAGGACTGTTCTTGTCCAGCATGTAGTACGGCATCATCACAGTGAGAGCTGCCGACACACCGAAGTACGCCACAAAACAGATCAACAGTGAGGCCACGATCCCAATAGGAATGGCCCTCTGAGGATTCTTCACTTCTTCTCCTGGAGAGGAAACATCACCGTGCATGTCAGACAAAAAGAGTTCAGACTGTTGATTATGATTTTAATGCACTACTTCTTACCTGTAGTGGCAATGCAGTCAAAGCCCACAAAGGCATAAAAACAGGTAGCAGCACCAGAGAGGACACCGGTCCAGCCAAACGGCATGAAGCCACCGTCACCAAGGCTTTCTTTAGATGTTGAGGGCTCAGATATGCTGGAAAAAAAGAGGAAACATCAGCTTTATTGATACTGAAGTCATGGGGGACATTTTAAACCTGGCACAACAAGTAGACTGCTTCACATATCCATGGCATATGACATAGTAGGCATGCACAGCCACTGAGGAATAAGCTACATAATGCTAGCTCAACAGGCTGTGACTGTCATGTCAATACATAATTCTTCACTATGAGTGAGGCCAGTTAGTAAATTTTACTCTTGCTAAGCCTGGCCAGGAGAAGAGCAAAAACATCTTCCAGTGAAGTTCTCTGTTCCTCTTTTAATACAGAAATGTTGTCCAGTTCTGTTGAAACTGCAGCTATAGGTTGTCTTTAGTCATGTACTCTCAATGACATGCAAAAGTCAGATAGGGCAGGAAGTGAAGAACACCAGACAGGAAACAAAAGGGGAGAGTTAAGCATAGATTATCTAAATTGACCTGCACACTGCAGTTATCATCAGAAACTTTCTACATGCATTGAGTGTGATCCCTGCATTTACACTCAATGCAGGGATCACACTCAATGCATGTAGAGTGTGATCCCTGCATTTACAAAACATGATTTTTCCCACAAACTGACAGATCTGTCTAGCTTGGAGGTGATCGATATCGCAAATGACTTAGTCCTGCAGATCTCCTACTACATCCAGCCCGAGACAGGACTCTTGAGGAGTCTGCCAAGAGCTAAGCTAAGCTAAGAGGATAGCTGTGATCAACAGCTTTTCTCTTTCATTTTGTATTAAAACATTTAGTTTTAACAGTGACAAAGAAAATAAATCTTGTGGGGATAAAATATATTTTTCACAAATAAACCAATTCTATCAGTGAACTCTTTAATGAACATGAGGAGCTACTGTAGCTCCCGTTTGAGGACGAGTTTCCTTTTTTCCATTTTTTTTCTTTATTTAATACACATTTAAAAACCCAAACTGATACCACATGAAGAGCTATAAACCAGTTTTATTACTGAGCTGAGCCAAAGGATCTGGATCTCTAAAAGAAAAGACAGATTTCCCATTGCCATGAGTGAGGCTGGATAAAAACACACAAGTCAAGATCAGGGTTTAAATATGCCAAACTGGACCACTTGGTGAAAACCTGGCCGTTGTCTGACTACACTCCTCCAGACTTTAGATGGAGGCTTTTTATCCATGTCGGCTGGCTTTTTACACTTTTTGCCCACAGTCACCACTTTTCAAACAACAGTATTGTTTAATTTCTAATTTATAAAGTTATTGCAGCAGGAAACATAAAGCTTTGGGTTTCTGATAGTGCTTTTGTATTAGGAAATCCCTTCTTTGCTGTGTCACAACATCATCTGCAAACAGCCTTGAGCTCCATCCACATTAACCTCTCTACAGGCCATCATTGCTTACAGGGTTGCAATCACTTGGATTAAACCACACCCCAGCTACTGCCTCTGTCTCCTCAAATGACCCCGACTGGTCTGACCCTGTAATAGCGTCTCAGCTTGAAGCGTTGCTAGACAGATCCACCTGATGACAAACGTGAAAGCTGGCTCATAAAATCCTTTGCTTTTCAAGGTTAAAAAATTGTATACTCTAGTAATAAGCTGCTCATTTCACTCACTTAAGGCTGGAGTTGGCGGTGACATTAAGGATTTCATCAGGGTTCAAGCTCCAGTTTTTTATATTTCCTTTGACCAAGCCGGAGATGATCACAAACAGAAGCACAAGCACATTGATGCAGGTGAACACTTTGTTCACCAGGGCTGACTCCTTCACTCCAAATGCAAGCAGCCCTGAAAGTAGCAAAAAAAAAAAAAACCAAGAGATTAGGAAAGAAAGTTTTAATGCATGTATGTAGTTTTTTAAAATCACATAAAAGATGGTTCAGACCTGTCAGAGTGAGGATGATGAAGACAGCAAATATGTCTGGATACTCTGCAAGGACGCCTGGAGCATTCATGGTCATGTACCGTCTGCAGAACGCCTCAATCTGCCGTCCAATCAGCTCATCAAAGGTCGCACTCCACGCTCTGGCCACACTTGAAGTTCCTGGGTAATTTAAGCCATATTTAATCAAACCATTTCTGTCAAAGCAGAAAACTGTTCTGTATTTAAAGAGTCTCACCGATCACATAGGAGAGGATGAGGTTCCAGCCGGTGATGAAGGCCCACAGTTCTCCAACAGTTACATAGCTGTAGAGGTAGGCAGAGCCCGTTTTAGGGACCCGAGCTCCAAACTCAGCATAGCACAGACCAGCAAGCACCGAGGCAAGGGCAGCGATGAGGAAGGAAAGGACGATGGCAGGACCAGAACTGTCCCGAGCTACAGCTCCAGCCAGGACGTAGACCCCAGCGCCAAGAGTGCTGCCCACACCCAATGCCACCAGGTCGAACGTGTTGAGACATCGGGACAAGCGGGACTCATCAGTGCTACAGTCCACAACCTTCACCCGCAGGAGCTGCTTCCCAATGTCCTTTAGTGTGGCCAGAATCATGCTGGCTGGAGATACGGACACGGTACTCTAGAGACGATTATTAACCTGTAGATGAAACAAGACAGGAATGAGATTATTCTGCATCTGTTGAGTCAAAGCTACTGTCTTAGTCCAATAAAAAAGTTGAATCTTTGGTATAACATCAATACAAAAAACTGGAACATAAATTAAAAATGTTGTGTTTTTTGGCAGTAGGATAAAGTTCCTCCAGTTGACTGACATTTTTGTTCACTGATGGAGGCAAAGAATTGCTGCACAGTGATGCAAATGGGACTTTGTCTTATGTGCCTTTATATGTATTAACCAAGTGGAATAAACACGATTTTTTTAGTCACTGCAGTAACATGGAATTTCAATTGTATTAATGCCAGTACACTGTGTGTTAAAATTCCCACTGACTGCCTCCAGATGTCAACATAAGTTGCAGATTACACCGCAGGCTGTTTAAATGGACCCAAGCCTGTACAGTGCTTTTCTAGTCGTCCGGCTAATCAAATCATCTACACCCCAGGCCAAACTTTCCCATTCTGTCCACTTTACCACACTGATGCTTTAAAAAGGGGCCCTCATCAGTATGAACTTATCTCATTCATGCGCACTCAAACACATTTACACATCACTGATAAGGCAGTGGAAGAAATTTGGTGTCAAGAGTCTTGCTTAAGGACAGGGGATCAGGAGATGCAAAAACTGGGGATTGAATAACAAAGCTTTCAGTTGTAAAATGACCAACTCCACCTCTAAGCCTGAGTCGCCCCTGATTAAAAAAGCATTTAGCAGGACACACAGGCACAGACTTTAGATTAAGACATGTCAGAGCTCTTATTACTTTGAAAACATTGTTAAGTATGAAAATATCTACCGCGTAAAATGTATGAGTTGATATACATAAGCAAGAAAAGAAAATTCTCCAATCTTGGAAATAATACATAGAAATTCAACTATGTGTGTAAACCTCTGAATGGTAATGTATTTTCTAGGGGTGTAAACCATCCTTTGAACTGGTAGGCTGAGATAAGTCTCTGTAGCCTCCTTTCTGATATGATATCAATATTTTAGACAAAGATACTGTATTTTCCGATATCACAAAGTCTGCCACAAGACAATTCCATATATGAGCCTACAATCAATATAAGAGGATTTAATGCACAAATTTCAGAGTTACCGAAAAAAATACAAGTTTCTGCAATTTAATTGCAAAAAAGGTTTTTGTATGTAATGGGAAAACAATCTCTCTTTACAAACAGAACAAAGACCTGCATATTTTTTAATGCTGCAAATGTTTTTAATAACTTAAAATTGAGGGCCCTCATCACCTTCGAATTATAAACATGACATAGGCATTTGTGCTTTAATATTCTTTTAAATTAAAACACCAGACATTTTCAGCACAAGGCATTTTTATTTTCCTACTCTGACCACTCAAACACTAATATGGACTTTTTCTGCAAACTGGGCAAATACTTAAAAAGTTATTTCTGCTCTATTACAGTCCTTCATACTTTACATAGGAGCCTATTAATGCTGAATACACGTTATTAGTAATTTTGCAATACATTGTGAGATTTTAATGAAACTGTCAATGGGCATGCAGGAGGAATTTTAAAATAAAAGCATAGCTAAAATGTGACACATAGATTGATGTTTAAACTTTCTGTCAATCTGACTGGATAATATATCAACCAGTCGAAGTACTAATATATGGATCGTTACACTGGCAGTATTTACACTAGAGCTACCCAGTTATGTCAAAAATTGAGAATCATGATTATTCTGATATTATGATGACATCTATTAAACACATGTTCAGATGATTACATGAATTCATAGTTTTGACTTTTGGGGCAGCAACAACTGTGTTACAAATTCAGCAAATTATGGCTCCAGGCCAGACTCCTCTAAACCAGGATGGTTTCCTATATCTAAGGTTTTTTTGTGAACCAGCATCTATTTTGCTCTCACATTTTTTTTTTTTTTTGCTTTCTCAAATTTAAAATTAACTGGAGTAGGTGCCATAGCCCCCTCTGCTCCTCACTTAAATTAAAGTGAGAGCTGTTTAACTGAGAGTGGCAGAGCACACACACTGTGCTGTTAAGGAAGAGTGCGCTCTACTTCCCACAAAGGGCAAAACCTGTGGACATACACGGACTGCATTCAACACTGTCACTGTTTAATCAAGATGATCTGTTTCTATGATTATGAGAGGCTAAATTTGCAACTGAAATAGAAACCCAGCACTAATTCAAATTGTCATAAAGTTAACTGTGTACAAGGATAGTTATGTTTTAATCTTTAGTAAAACCTGTACAACAACAATATGTGCTTTAAATTACATTTCATTAGAAATGGCTAGAATGAAAGGAGTTTAACAAGATGTCAATTAACAAGCTGCAGCCAATTTATTACATTTGTTATACTGTATGTACTGTACATTTAAACCAGATTATCCCAGTGCTATTACTCAATCTTTCTTGTCCTGTCAACAGAGGTTTCCAACCTTTCTTGCACAAGGCACTTATGTTAACTTTTGTCGTACAGTAGTAGTAAAAATGTATGGTTGAACAAATTTCCATGACACACCCAGATTTGCATCATGGCACACTAGTGTGCCTCGCCACACCATCTGAGAACCACTGTAGTAGATTGCTGCACTAGCTGTTTCATATCTTCATACACTTCATTCTGAAACTACATTTTAATAGACCTATTTTGTCTCCATTTTTGCGGCAATGGATTAACACAACCAGAAAAAGACAGACACATTTTCTGATTCACCATTTTTGCATTTGATCTTGTGTTTGACATGAAGTAGACTGATTATCCAGTGGGATAAATGCAGTTTTTTCTTTTTATTATCTATCAAAATGCTGATCAGACTTTAAGCATGTTTTTTTTCATCTAGACCCTAGGAAGAACAGCTGCTGCTTTGCAAAAGCTAACTGAGATCTAAACAAAAAAAATACTTTAAGTATGTTACATTTGCATGATTTGAAAACTTCACAGCAACCTCTTCCTAAAGATTATCTGTTGTGCAGAATAATTGTTCCAGATAAGATGCATGCAGTAGTAACTAAATAGATGACATTTCCTGAGATACAGAGCGTTTGTTTACTTTTTCCATCCAGTTCCAAACTAGGTCAGATTAAATTATGCTGCAAAATAGGGCAGGAATTATCAGTTGATTGAAAAGACATGACAAACCAGACCAGGTTGTTAAAACCCTTCCATACAATTACACTGTTATGCTCTGCAAGTGTGCAAGGTAATCCAAGATCAAATTTCAAAACCTGGTCTACAGAAACAAAGGCAGACAGATACAGACCTGCCCGACACTGCAGACAATGCTCACTTCAGCAACACAGAATCAAACAGGATCTTCAGTCTTCAGGGATAAACACAGTTTATCTTCTTATATC
Organism: Cheilinus undulatus; assembly: GCF_018320785.1. NCBI lineage: Eukaryota > Metazoa > Chordata > Actinopteri > Labriformes > Labridae > Cheilinus > Cheilinus undulatus. The sequence goes on along the minus strand of NC_054866.1, from coordinate 42,607,494 downwards.
TTACAATCCACAGTAGCAGCTCTTCTTCTGTGCAGCTCTATGTGCGGTCTGAATTCAGTCAGCTTCAGATGAATAGAGCTGTGAGACGTTTACAAGTGCTGCTTGGACACGTGACGCAGACGCCTCTTAGTGTACAAACCATTCAGGTGTTCAGCTCACAAATAGAACAGTGTCACATCACATGGCCTCCGGGGCTAAAGACACTTTCTGTGGAGCAGCTGTGACGACATCAACGCTGCCCACATTCGAGTGGCCATGTCAGGCAAGTTAGTTGTTTTAAAGGCAAGGCGAACATGAGACTGCCTTAAACTTTAAAGTCTGTTTTAATAACTGAAATGTATTCATTTGTTCATCCTCAAACTTTAAATTGTGTGTTTTAAAGACTTAGATTTTAGGTCTGAGCTACATTTGAAAATTGGTAAATTAGGTTTTCCTAAAATTATTACATAGGTCTATCTAATATCAGATGTTTTAGGCAGCCCTTAGAATCACGCTGTCTGTAACTTCTATTTTTTCCAGGTCATTTTATGGGTGTGTTTGTGCAGGGCTGTGGATCTGCCATCAGTCATCAGTTAAGGGTGTAAAGGGAAACTTTTGGGGAACAGGAGACTTCATTGTTTTTCTCCTCTGCTCTATATCTGTAACAGAATCTAAAATTATTGTGTTCATCTTTAAGAGAAACTAAAGATTCTTTATAAAATGATTTTGCCAACTGGTGAATTAAGGAGATAGGACAAAGGTTGTGACAAAGGGTGTGCAGAGAGACGGGTAGATAAAATCCTAAATCATACTTCGTGGCTGTGTAGCAGTGTTTATTTTGACAGCTATTTTTAATGTTAGTCTTAGTCTTTAGAATACATGTCTTTTAGTTTGTCGCATTTTAGTCATTTCTACCCTTTATAGTTTTAGTCGACAAACTCAAAAACATTTTAGTCTAGTTTTAGTCCATAAAAAGTCCTCACATTTAAGTCTTTACTTTTAATCCAAGCATTTATTTTCTTGCCTAAATCTGGTACCAAGTCATGGTAGTGTGTTCTATGCACTCTGCCAAACCTGGGGTCCATGCTTTATACCGCTGAGAGGCAGAAGAGATACAGACATATTGTTATTTGACAGATATACCCACACTGGAGAAATATCATGGATTTTGAAAGTCAGACGAAAACTACATTACATTTTAGACTAGTTTAAGTAATTTTTATGAAAACTAAAGTTACTTTTTGTCAGTTTTAGTCATGACAGATCTACTTTTGTTTAGTATTAGTCTAGTTTTTGTCATGGAAAAAAAGGCTTTTGACGAACATTTTTAGTCATAGCTTTGGTCGACAAAATTAACACTGCTGTGTAGAGGTTTTAAAGTGTTTCTAAGTTCTTTACAGCATAACTGCTGTTAAACAATCAGGAAATACCATCAATATCAGTATCACCACTCTGTTTTGGCAGCAGGACACCACTGATTTCCCATCAATGCACTCTCTCTCTCTCTTCCTGCACTTCACACATCCCTTGTGTAAATACAAATGAATTGCTGTTTTTTCCTCCAAGACTTTGGCACTTTTGGCTCTATCAAATGTGAAAAAAACACTTGGCCTACTGCATCATTTAAAGCATTTGGTATCAAAAAAAGCAGAAAAATGTTAAGAATTCTTCTAACTAAAGCTAGTGGATGCAGAAACTCCATACAACAAAACCATTAAAAGAGACATACAGCTGCATGTTGTGGTGTAGTTGAGCCAGTCTAGCTCTGATGTATTTTCATGGTCTAGTAAGGTGTGTGGTGCCCTGGGCCTAATTTTCCCAATAAGCTCAACTCTATATCATAAAAAAGGTTCACTGTGGATATTGAATGCAATGCAACCAAACTGTCTAGACTGCAATCTTGAAAATGTATTTTTTCCTGCAACTTTTGAGAAACAAATACAACATTTCTCATAATCCATGCATAGAACTCTTACTTTTGTTGCCATGATATTAAAAAAGGTACAATATTGTTGGATTTGCTGGATCATATCAAAATTTAACATTCTAGTATCATGACAGCCCTTAATGGGTGAGTATCTATTCAAGTTTTGTAAGTTTGCAATGCAAAAGAAGTATTTTTTCTCCACATCCGGATGTTAAACTCAGAGGAGTTTTATTTGAACAGCTTTGTGTTCAGTCTCGTGATGATGACCTGAACATGTCGACACAGGCTTTTCATTGGTTCATTAGTCGGATAAGACCAGCATGCCAAGAATATAATGTGACTCATGAAAGTAAACACAGTATTGTAAGCCAAAAACTAAAGTAAACTTTCCCATCCCATAGAGCAGTGGTTCTCAACTGGTTGGGTCCTGGGGCCCACCATCAACTCCTCAAGGAGAACTGCGACCCGTATTTTGGAGATTTTTTTGGTCAGTCAGATGTATTTTATAAAAAAATAATACAGCTTGGGCCTAAGACAGTACAAAGGGTGTAACAAAGCAATGAAGCAGGACAAAATATGCAGAGTCTCATAGACAATTTGGTGCAATTTCTTTCCCAGGCACACATCCGTGACCCACTTTTGGGTCCCGACCCACCAGATGAGAACCACTGCCATAGAGCATGAAAATATGCCCTTACAAGTTACGCAATCAGCAACATTTGTTAAATTGCCGCTCGGGCAAAAGGGGCGAGAACAGGCAGGGTGCAGAGAGCATACCAAACAGGCACGAGATCCGACATGCTGGTCTGAGCTAAAAAAGGAGGGTGGGTAGGAGAGGACCCTGCCCTCCTCTCAGCCAATCACTGAACCCAACACCTGCTAAAGACACAACACGGGGCATTTGGGTTTGGAATAGCAGTCAGTCACATGGTTGTCACTATTTGGTCGATGAGAAAATAGTTTTTCTCCTTCAGATGCCTTTTATGAGAGCTGTGACATTGCTTATATGTGGAGAAGACTACAGAGTCCCAGTAGCATGGCAAGATAGCACTTGTGAGGTTTTTTTTAAACCTAAACAGCAGGTTTAAAGCTGAAGACAGCAGAGATATCAGTACTAGACAAACATTCTTCTAAATTGCTTCAAAGGCGGACAATTTCATCGATTCTCTCCAAAGAGATTGTTGTAAAAACACGAAAATAATAGTTTACCTCTTAAATATTCCCATGTAATTATGCAAAGGTAGGGATTTGCAGGATAACTCACAATGTGATACACAATACACACTTCCCCTTACTGTCATTTTATTTATTTTGGCAATGTGTGTTTGTGCAATGTAAGATATAAAGTTAGCCATGTTACCTTTGCTGTATGATGAAGTTAATTCTAGGGATGCACAGATGCATCGGTTTAACATTGGCCACTATTGGCCCTACTGATAAACACTAACCATAATGAGACTTAGTAGCCAGTGTTTATTCATTGTGCCACATCAATTTAATGCCGCCATTTGGTGTACCTTTCTCGTGACTCAAGAAGAAGTCACCGTTTAAAAATACGGGGCCCCCCTCTACACCTTTTCTTATTACTTTAACAGTTTGGCCAAAGAAGATAAGTTGTCAAGCTAACGCTTAGCAAGGGCCTGGGGTTTCCTGACCCCTATCCACCATGGGGTCACTAGGTCAAGGATCCAAGTTAATGGCCAAGTTAAAGTTGTAGAACATCTTTGTATAGCTTGCCAAGAAAACCTGAGTCTTAGCACAAGGTATAAAAATAGCTCAATGAAATTTGCTGGATGGTTTTTGTGCAATAAGGAGAGATGTGCTGCTTTAACATCAGCAAGGTAAAAAAAACCCCAGCAACACAAGATGTGGGCTAACATAAGTCACACCATAATCATACACAGCTGCTGTGACGTATACACACATGCACATCTGTATTGGCTGCATTAATCATCTAATGATGTTCTTTGATGAATAATTTCACATCTGTTTAAACACAAATTATAACTGCAGTAATTCAACAAGTCTGAAGTTAAGAAACAATCAACAGTCAAAATTGAGTTCTATTTATTAAGGACAGCATCACACAGCAAATGGTAACTGGTGTGAAGCTGGTTTGCAGTAGGGATGCAGGATTAGCTGGCTTAATGGTTGATGTTGGATCCTTTTATAGCTGGCACCAGAATTATGAGTTGTTTAAACTAACTATTTACATTTTTAACCATTAAAGGCTCACAATCCTGGTCAAAAACTTTGTCTAAACTAGGGCTAGGTATGTACCACAGCGCCCAAATACGATCCGCATCATGATACTTTACATAATCTGATACATGTTGATTTGGGGTGATAAGCATGTTGTTATAAACATGTCCTACACTGAATTAACTACAGAAGCTTGTCTTTGTTTTAGATTATAACAGAAGAGGTATAGTTCAAAAGATGTAACACTTCAAAACACTTAAGATCAAATGCTCCGAAATCCACGTAAATCAAAATAGTCAGAAAATTACTTGGCAATCAATAAATGCAAATACAAAAATATTTAACTTCTTAAACAACTTTACTATAAGCCCACTTACATTTGTAAAAATTACTTTTTTTTTTTCTTTTTACTTCTGCTTAAAACGGCACCACAGTTTTGTGACGAACCAGCATGTGGGGATTAAAAGCGTCACGCTGTCTGAAGCAACTGCTCTCAGTCTTTATTAGCCACCCTCCAGCTCATGTTTTTACAAATAAAGCCTAACATGCTGCTTATGATCTCCAGATCCTGTCTAGAAATTGAGAGAAAATTTTGAGTTTACTGCATCATTCAAACTGATTGCAACGACACAGATTAGCCCAGTGAGCCTAGCTGTTGTTGCTAACTGCTAATTAGCCCGGTGTTATGTGTCGATGAAGACTGGTGTTGCTTCAGTGTTTTACCTTCTTACAGCTTGCATGACTCATGTTCAACTCCTGACTTCCTGGTGTTTAAAGATACCCAAAATAATCTGGTATCTTTGCTTTTAGCCGGCTAGCTGTAGACAGAAGCTGTGATCCAATCACCGGATCGAGTACGAACTTGTTTTGATGAGAGATGTGAGCTGGCACGGCATCATGAGTTGTACAACTGCTGCCAACTGCTGGCCTTTTTGTTAACTGCGTCATAAAGGATGTGTATTTTAATACTGCTGTCACAACATTTCAAGCAATACAGATTCTGTAAAATCTGTATCGCCAAGGTGCATGTGGCGATACAAAGCAATTTCATATGTCAGAGCACAGGCCTAGTCTAAACTATAACACTGAATCCTGCTGACTTATCTTAGACTAGTCAGTTAAATGCACAAGAATGTACATTTGATCAGACTGGAAATCATTCCCCTAGGAAGATCCAGAGTTTGCAGGTTTTAGCTAATATAAGCACTGCAAGCCACTTTGCAGGTTTACATTCACATACATTCCTTTGCTGAATACTATCACTCTTTGCTTTGGATATTTGCACGTACAGCCTGACACAGCTTCCTGATGACTTCATCCCAATTTTCCAGACCAAAACAGCGCTAAGCCCTGCTTTTTCTAAAAGATGCTAGCAATGCTGTCAGTTCATTGTTCAGTGGTTACTAGTAGTGGGAAAGTTGCATTACAGTTCAGACAGCAAATTTGACAGGGACTGTGGGCCTGAACTGATAAAAACTATTGATAATTACTTTGACCAACTAGTTATTCTGGTGCTGACTGGATTCCAATTCACCTGTTTAGTTTGGTAATTTCCCTCATCCCTAGCTACATCCATTACACAAGGCAGATGTCACAACACCAGCCTATTTAACCTGCAGTATCATACTAGTAAAAATCAGATGATATGAACAATATATAAACGGTTTTACCATGTTAAAAAAGCAAGCACCTTTATGAAGTACGTGAAGCTTCTTTTAAATAAGTTTCTGTACCTTTTGACACTATTTGTCATTACAGTAACAGAGATTGTATGACTTCTAAACATATGGTGTCCAAAGAGTATGAAACTAAAGTTTGAGAACCAACAAACACCAGCAGAACCACCTGTACCTGAGAGAACTTATCATCCAGGGGAGTTCCAGCACCCAACTTGACATTCCCCCAACATGTACTTTAGAGAAGCTACCGCCTGGCTTTAATTAAAGCTTCCTGTGCATGAATTTAAGAAAAAGCAACAGCAGAGAGTCAGTTTAGGGAGCACAGAGCTCCCACTTGGCATGCAGAGGGTATTTAGCAGCACTACAAAAAGCCCACCTGCCCTCGTGGTGCAACTAGGGATGACAAACAAAGTGCCATGTGAGCGCCATCATTAAAACGACAGCTTGTACAAGCCAAACAAACGCTCCTTTCAAGGGATTCAGGCCATGTTGACCTTGTTACATTAAAGGCATGAAGGACAAAACTCAACAACAGCAGCAGCAGCAGCAGTGCTCCTATTAAAAATTACAACAGCTTTACTGAGATGTTTACTCCTTTAATGATATAAGGCTAAAGCCCAGTGTAAAGTGAATGTGTTTCATTTCTTTTGTGCAAGAAAACAAATACCAGAAGGGAAAAAAATCACCCAAATCCCTCACTATTTGACATGACTTTGACTTTACCTTTCAATTACTTTCTAGGTATGATCACTAAATTCCTTCCCATTTGATACAGTAACATGATAACCATTATGACGTGTGTACAACCTACCAAGCTACACAGACAAACAAACACTCATAAACACACAGGACAGCCAATAATAGCATCATCCACGGTGTAGATTGGGAGATGTTGACACCCAGGTTCAAAGCCAAGAGCAGCGTCATAAACAGTCGTCCTGTCAGAGCTCAGCTGATGTGACCTTGTCCTCCTCTCTTTGTTTACAGTCTGTTCCTTCTCATGCTCTGACTTTACGCTGAAACATAAATGTCACAGTGGCATGAAACAAAACACATTACACACGGACCTGGTGTTTCAGGAACTATCTTCACACATGTGTATGCATGTGTTACTGAGCTGAACAACACTGGAAATAAATATCATTACATTATCCTTCCTCTGTGGGATATACATAACATAAACATTCTGCCGCTTTTTTAAAATTTGATGATAATCTTACTTAAATAAGATTATTTCCATTATTTTTACCAACTTCCGGTTTTGATGTAGTACAGCCGCGAAGCGGTGGCTGTAGCCAGTCTGAAAGCTGTTTGCAAACCGCCACTAAATAACAAGAAAGCAGTCATGTCCAGTGACACGGCTGAACTAAGTGGCTAACTTCAATTCTCTTTATTTAAGAAATGATTGATTTTACAAAACAATTTTATATAAAAATGATCAATTAATTGATCTATTTAATTTTTTTTTTTGTAAAATTAAATAGATTGTGATTAAAATTAGCATTCAGCAGTGCTGAATCTGTTAGTTAGGGATGTTCCTAGGTGTCTATTTCCCAATTTGGCTAAACACAAATATAAATTGTGTTTAACTGACTAGTCTAAAGAGGAGAAAATGCATAGTAAACAGTCAACTTCATCACAGGGTCAGTGTGTTAGCGGGCATGATGTTAGCCTGACATACTATGTACAGTGTAGCTATGCTAACATTAGGAGCTAGCTCCACCAGCCTTTTTTCCTCTTTGCAGATTAATATTGTGCTTTGATATGTGGCCTCTTTTCACTTCGGTTGAGTAGTTATATGTGGGTTCAACCCTCAACAGCCTATATACCACTTTATATCCATTTATATAGCTTTAAAAACTGTCATACTGCCCTGTTCCTACTACACGCTAACAACTAAGCTTTTCATATTTATGTTCTGCCAAGTTCCAGGGAAAAGCTTTTACAGGAAGGCAGCAGACATTCACTGGAGCTATAGCTGCTTTTAGTAGGGGTGAGGGGAAAAATTGATACAGCATAATATTGTGATGTAATGCGAGGCGATATATCGTATCTTCCACCGAGTATCGATTTTTTTTTAGTTATTTGCTTATATGAGCTTAGGTCTATGATGTTGGAGAAATAGCATCAGTTGCTTTTCTGTCCCCTTGATGATTTGTCCAGTGAGGTCAGCAGAGATGACGGTCATACAGCAGGAGAAAGATAGTAGAACCAGTGAGGCAGCACCAGGGAAAGGACTTTAGGAATGCAAGCAGGGCACAAACATGGACTTGACACATGGGGTTTGCAAGGATTGCTGCTTGTAAATAAAATACTGCGGTAATACAATGAAAATGAAGGAAGGGCTAATGCTAAATCAACTAAACAGTTGAAAAAATTGTATAGATAGCAATTTATATATATCGCAATATATGGTATCCCAATACTCCATGTAATGCATGTTTAAAATTGCAATAATATCAAATCGTGGCAAAATTATTGTGATAATATCGTATTGTGGGGCCACTAGCGATTCCCACCCCTAGCTTTTAGTGGTGGGAGGTTCAACACAGTTAAAAAGAGCATTATAGACAGGAATTTTAAGCAAGTGTTTATGAAAAAAAAAGATAGGTAAATAGGCATAGATTTCGCACCGGCAAATTCAAGAAAGGAATTTAACTGTCTAAACCATTCAAACCTGCGCATCCCTACTGTTACCAGATCCTGGGTTCTCTCTTAAAATCTTTGAATTTTTTCTGACTCTTTAAACTGAAGATTTTAGGGATGCAGGCATTGGTATTGCCAGATGTGAAAATATTAGCCTGAGTGCATCAGCCCGTGAATCCTTGGATTGGTAAAAATGTAGTATTAATGGTTTATGCACCAGTTTTAAAGTTAGAGATCGGTTTACTGAAGCTCTGCTGCTTTTTATCCGGCGGGTTTTCCCTTGTTTCAGCTCAGCATCTTTGATCTTGCACGACACAGAGTGACTGTTAGCAGTAGGTGCTCGCTAGGTAGCTGGATGTGTTGTACTGATCATAGCCAAAATGTCCTACAGTTCTAGAAATGAAGTCACGCGGGCTTAAAGTGAAGGAAGACTAACTTTTGAAATGTCTGACCTTTGGAAAAAAGTGATGCAGGACAATGGCAGCATATAAATCTCCAATCTCCAGTTAAATCCTCCAAAATCTCAAGGCACACTATATCCAAACAAGTAGCCTCTATTACACATGTTACAGCATCTTCAGTTGTCGTAAAGTTGTAGTAATGATATTCTGTGATAGAAATTCCTACAGCACACCTAGATTTTTCCCAAGGCCCACCAGCATGCCAGGGCAAACAATTTGTGAATCACTGCTTTAATGTGAGATACTACTGCAGCAAATCCAGGAACAACTGTTCATGTCGTGTTTTATTTGTGGAAGTAGATTGCTCACCTGGGGGTTTCATTTCATGATTTTGACTCTTTAAGACAGAAAAAAATTCTCAAAAAACTTTTTTGATGCACAGAAAAGTTGTCATGAATAACCTGCATTGCCTTTTGCTTGTTGCGTTCTTGCAAAAATGGCTACTAAACTCAATCTTGTCCATTACAGCAATACGACATTACCTCAAAAAATATGTCCCATTTAATTTTACTGTCTAGAACTATTTTAAGCCAATCAAATTAGTTATGTGAAAAGAACTGCTCACAGTAGAGTAGCTTTATCATCTGTGACTAAATGCCTTGTCACAATCATTCAAATGCTACCGAAAAAAGGTTGTGGACAACTTTCCGCAAAAGTGTAGGTCATGTGTCATTGACCCATTACAGTGCTTTTGTTTCTCCTCAGATGGACAGGTGACATCTTCATGGTTAATGAAATGTCTTATGTGTTGGACTTTTTCTAAAATTGTGACAAGAAAGCAGACAGAAATACAAAAACTGTCTCAACATCCTTAAATTCATCCTGAGCAAACAAGAGAAAGAAACCAACTAATTGTTTATAAAATGTATAAAAATTTGGCACAACATATTGAGAGAAATCAACATTTATTTGGCTTATATACACCATATTCCACATGTCAGCCAAGTAAAGGGTTAATGCAAACATTTTTTTGCAGCAGAAAACCTAAATGCAAGTCTTAATTGTTATCCCACGTGATCATCTTAGCCCTAACAGTGATGAAAACGTGGGAGAAAGGCCTGATCTGCTCCTTGCTGTGGGTTCATTTGAGTTCACACATCAGTGTTGGAGACGCCTCCCCCCTCTCCCCTCACCCCCACGCTCCGTGGCGCTATAAAGGCAATGTTTCCCCGCGTGCACTAAGCGCAAACTTTTTTTCTTACAAAAAAAAGCTTGCATAACACTTTTGACGCCACGTTTCCCTCCTAACAGTCTTTCATTAGCGGTTACAAAGGCGATAAAGTCAGCTGGTATGACAACTATCTACTTTCAGATGAGCTCAGTTGCATCAGCCGTCCTTCCTCCTTCCGACCACATGTACACTCCTTCATTCTACAGCACACACATGGCTGACACCACACTGCCGCCTTTCTTCTCTTTTACCGACTTTAACAGCTTCGACGAGGCGAAATTTATTTGGAATTAACATAAAACCCGCAGAAAAAGTCGGGTTAACAAACTTTTATCACCTTACCTTCTTTAAGAAGTCTCCAATGATTAAAAAGGCGTCTTCTTCTCCAAGTGAAGCGGCTCAGCTCCTGACAAAAGTGGCATAAAACTCTGTTTTTAGTTTCAAACTTCTGACAGATGGTGTGTTAGGAAGGACTCACTCATACACACTTACACACACATTGGCGGGCACATACACGGATGTCCAGCCCACACAGCGTGAAAAAGCCGCGCAGCTGTCTGCTCCAGTTGCTCCACCCGAGAATTAGAATGTCATTGATAATCTTCAACTTCCTGCATTGACGGCCTGTGGCCACTAGGTGGGGCTCTTTACAAGCAAATTCTCTCTCCATCTCCATCTGTGGGCACATTCCTTTGTGTTGTCAGATCCTGAAGTCAAAGTTTAACCAGAGGTAGTACCAGGCCTGCCCTGTAAACGGGACCTCTCAAATGAGATCACATCTGTGTTGCATTGGTAGCCTTGGTGCTGGCCTTCTGGCTAACATTTTCCTCCTTATGGTGCTCGTAAGTATCTCAAACAGTTATGGGACATATCAAAGACTAGAATATCATTAATAACTTCATGTTTTTCCTGTGATTTAATTCAAGTGAAACTTCCAAATATTCTTGATTTGTCTCAAAGTGAAATGTTAAAAATAAAATGTTTAAATGTTGATGGTTAAAGCCCACAAAAATCAAAAATCCACTATCTCAGAATATTAGAATATCACAAAACATGAGTCCAACAAAGGATTTATAGAACAGAAATTTTGACCTTCTAGAGAATAATGCTCATTTATGCACTCATTAATTGGTTGGAGCTTCTTTTACACAAATAACTACATCTACAAGTGCATCTCAGTGAGTTAGAATATCATCAAAAAGTGGATTAATTTTAGTAACTTGGGTAAAAAAAATTAAACTCATATACAGATTCATTACACATACACACTGATAAATTTCAAGTGTTTATTTCATTTAATTTTGAGGATTATGGCTTACAGCTACTGAAAACCCAAAATTCAGTATCGCAAAAAATTATAAAATTACTTAAAACCAAAAAGGATTTAGAACACAGAAATGTCGGACCAGTGAAAAGCATAAACACGTACAGCTCTCAGTACTTGGTTGGGGTTCCTTTTGCATGAACTACTGCAGCAATGCGGCATGGCATGGAGGCGATCAGCCTGTGGCACTGCTGGGGTGTTATGGAAACCCAGGTTGCTCTGATAGTGTCCTTGAGTTCTTCTGTGTTGTTGGGTCTGGTGTCTCAGATCTTCCTCTTGACATTTCCCCAGAGATTCTTGTTGGGGTTTAGGTCAGGTGAGTTGGCTGGCCAATCAAACACAGGGATACCATGGTCCTTTAAACCAGGTAGTGGTACTTTTGGTACTGGGCTTGTGCCAAGTCCTGCTGGAAATTGAAATCAGTGTCTCCATAAAGCTGGTCAGTAGAGGGAAGCATGAAGTGCTCTTAAACTTCCTGGTAGACTGCTTCGCTGACCTTGGACCTGATAAAGCACAGTGGACCGACACCAGCAGAGGACATGGCACCCCAAACCATCACGAAGTACGCTTAGAACCCCAACAGAAGGGTTTTAAAAGGACAATATAGAACTTTTTTTTGGTATGTATCTTTCCTTCTTTGGACATCGAAAACAAATAATTGCACACCGAAACAGACTGAACAGGACCACTTGGTGGGAAAGCACCAATAGTTCCAGACTCACAGATTTATCAAGAAGGCTGTTTACACCAGCTGTTGAACTAACTTTATCTAAAGCATTACCTTACAAAAAATATCAGCCCCCTCTGCGAAATGTCTAACAAGGTGACTGGTCTAAATTAATTGGTTTGTGGCTCTTTTTAAATCACAACCTTTAAACCTCAAGTCAAAATGCTCAAGTCCAGGTGACGTCAAGAGTCTCTAATGCCCAAGTCCAGTTGTTAATCCTTCATGCTATCATCTGTTTGAGTCCAAAGTCATCACATTTCTGACTCACGTACTCACTTCTGGACTTCAGTGTCTATCCTACCAACATTTTGCCCTGGTTGATGACCGTCCCTACTGTTCCTCTTCCCTGCTATCATTGCATTCCAATGTTCACATCAGTACAGGATGATTCTGGATTTCTGAGAAGTTGCAAAACTCTCAGTGGAGGGACAAAGCTGTTCTGCTCTGTTACAAGTTCCTGCTGTGGCTGTGGAGCGGCACCATGTCGTGATCCTCTTATTTCTGCCTGATGTTTTACATACAGGCTCAAAATCTACACCAGGATTTGGGATTATCAATGCAGAGATCCTTACAGATTGCTCAGCATACATAAACAGTCATGACTAAGCTCCAGAGAGAGATTCTTGCATGGTTTTTAGGGCACGCTCAAACTTACTGCAGAGGTCGTTGAGATCATTTGGGTGCAGCTTCAGGATTCTTCTCTACAATGACTCTAATGTGAACATGCAGCAAAGCTGACTAAGACAGAATTGGTGAGAGAAGTGCTGTATGTGCGGCCTTATCTGGCATTTTTAGATTTATGGTTGACTGCTGCTCACCCAGTGGGCCAATTTTGGATCACGCTGATAAATGGGAGTGAGAGCTCTAAGGTGATTTTGAAGTAATACAGTTCCTCTGGGACTCAATCAGGACAGCATTTCATAATACTTGCACCCTCCTTCTCTGCAGATATCATTGCATTTTGCTGCTTTTAGTAACAGCATCCATGCATTTCTGTTGGGTCATGCCCCATGAACTAATCTCAACCACCTTCACGAGCTCAAGCTGCAGTGCTGACTGGATGCAAGCTTTTTAATAAGGACTGAATAGACATGAGATACCAGGAGGATGCTTTTAATTACACCGCACAATAGAAAACAAGAGGCTCTGTGGGTTCTGAATCTGCATTAGAAGCAGTCACGGTCTGTGTTTTGCATAAAGAATATCAGCACTCTCTGCTGAGCCTGACAACAGTCCCAGCGCTCACATTGATCCTCGCCTCTCGCTCGCTGAGAGCAGCTGACTCTGCCCTCGATGATCTTTACAATCTCATCAGTCACAATAAAAGTGAAGGATCAAATCAGTTTGACCCAGGAGGCCACACATCGCTCCTTCTCATGCTTTAAAAGTCAAACCGTTTTTGGGTGACTCAACTTGTTTACTGCCTTTCAAAAGTCAGATGAGGAGATTGATATCACTGCAGTTTTCATGCTTTCAATTAGACAGTCTGGTGTCATGTTTAGCATTGCTTAAGGCACAAACAGTGAAGGCCAAAAACTCCCAAACCAGCACAAGAATGTTCCTCTGAAGTAAAGCTATCATGGACCATCAGCTCACCGCGATGGCTTAGACCATCCAAAAAGTATGTCACCAGAAAAATAAATTGGGAAACACTGATTAAGCCTATTGGATAGGCTTAATATTTTATAGTCAGTCCATGAATGAATGTAAGTGACAGTAATTCAATAAGTGTAGGATACTTGCTGCATAGCTATTTGGCATGTTTTTGTACTGCTCCGTAGAAGAAGGTAAAAGCATTGTATTGACTGAATAAGGATGACTTTTGAGCTCCTTTTATCAGGTTATGCTGCCCCCTGTAGGAGGTTGCAGAAAACTACAAAGCTAAGTAGACAGATCAACCACTGAACCAGCTGCTATCAGAACATTTAATATGATTGGTGTTGGTATATAATTGGCAGATCTCACTCACAGATGATCTGTATTGCAAGCAAAAGCATGATCAGAGCATCCCTACTTGAGATGAATCTTTATATGTGAACTCAAAGCTGACAGACTGAGGTCTAGTGGTAGATACACTGGGACAGACTTGTGTTCAAACAGTTCTTTCATGTTGGGGTTTTCTCTGCTGTTTAAAAATATCCAACTAAAAGAATATTAAGTCTTCAGAAACTATCCACAATGCAGACCCATTTCACCACAGCTTCATAATTTGCCACTTTCTACTGACTTTGAATGTGAATACCAAATGGCCTTCTGCATTTGTTCATGAAATTATTCATGCTTGCTCTTCTCTTCTGCCAGCAGATGAAATGCCACATGACCAAACAAACATTTTACAAAATCATGCAATTAACGTTACATTTTTAATTTCCAAAGCGTTTGTCTGGGTCTAAGCGAGCATTTATCTGTGAGCTGAAGCAACAGAGGAGAGTATCATGGCAGGCAGTTTGTATTAGAGCTGCAGCAGTGTGCTCACTGAAATCCCTCTCTGACTTGTGCAGTCTCCTGGGTCAGACTCTGAAAACATCCTCTTTGTGCATGTCATACCCCCAATTCTGACTTCCACAATATTGCATTCTGCTGGATCTTTTCCTCCAGGCATTTTTACCCATGTGAGCACATAAGAAATACACAAAGACAAACTGTTACAACACAGAGTTGACTGTGCTTTCAGGGTTTCTAATAAAACCCACTCATGTACTACATAACATACACTGTATGTGCTGCATATTTTATAGCAGGCAAGTCTACGGGGGTTGCATTCAAGAGTGTAAACATCTACAAAATTCAGTGAAACCCCACATGAAAAGCTCAGCCTGAACATCTGATACTGTGCAGCTTCAGAAAGCTTCAGAAAGGTGCTGGTCAGGTGAATTCTGAGGCCACACTGCGCTTTATGCTGGGAGTTGTTTCTGTTATTTTACTATGTGAACACATTTGCATGGTAATTGGATTGGACTGCATTATATTGTAGGATGCATCCCCTGTGGCACCACATGAATATTATAAAACAACTGAGGGCCATTTATGGAAAAGGCCAGAAGGCTTTTTGAGGGGCTGGGGAATGATTTCTTTGTGGAATTTGCTGTCGTTTAATATTTGACAGTAAGAGGCTGAAAGTTGTTCAGCTTCAAGATATGTAACTTAATCAACAGAACTACCCAAAAACCAATGAGTTAATGAAATATTAAGCAGCAGAAATTTGAAATAAACACATGAAACTAGTGCCCTACTGAAGGGATAAGTGCTCAGTGAAGAAATCTCTGAACATAATTGGGCCCTTAATATCGGCACCCACAAGTCAACTGTGGAGACAGATGGGCAGCAAAAAGCCAGCACTTCACCAGGGCAGGCTTTAGGTTGCCTCTTTTGGCTTTGGCCAGCACCATGTGTTGTAGTTTGGCAGATAAAGACATCAAAATGTCTGGTAGGAAACTATCTCAACTGCCACATAAATAGAGTTATATCTACAAGATGCATTACCAAGAGATCTTTAAAGATAAAAACATTGAATTTTTGCAAAAGGGAGAAAAAAGGGAGGGAGAAAAGCGGTTAAAAGTGTCCTCCTGGTTTACGCTGCAAGCAAACCCAGAATGCATGAACTAGGAAGTTAACTTTTAACAGCTTTCTTCCAACATTATGTGAAATTCGTCAATGAAACCAACATGGTTGTTTAATGTTCAGCAAATTCATTGTATGGAGTGCTGTTTTTATCGAACAGTCCTTCATTTAAAACAAGAAGTAAGCTGGAGGAATGGATGGAGATGGTATCTGTCATATTTTGTTACTGTTTTGATTGAGAGCCCCCTGGTGGCAGAATTTTCATACTGTGCATTTAATATGAACTCACAGCCGCTAATTGTACTTCCCTTAAGAAGCATCACTTCTCAAAAAAATAAGGACAGGGCAACCACAGGCTGGAAAAGTAAGTGGTGCAAATGAAAAACAGCAGAAGGAGCATTTTGCAACTAACTGGGAAAATTGGCAACAGGTCAGTAACATGATTGGGTTTGAGAAGCAGAAATACAGAGGGCAGAGGTTCACCAATTTGTGAAAAACTGCATCTAAAAATTGAAGAACAATTTCAGATAAAAATTATTAATGTAAAATTGCCAAGACTTTGAATATCTAACATCTACAGTACATATCAAAAAATCTGGAAATCTGGAGAACTCTGTGTGCAGGGACAAGGCTGAACGTCATTATTGGATGCTTGTGATCTTCAGCCCCCCAGGCAGCACTATATTAAAAACTTGCATGATTCTGTGCTGGAAATCACTGCATGGGCTCAGAAACACTTCCAGCAATCATTGTCTGTCAACACAGTTGTTCTAAAGTTGGACTGAGGAAAAATGGAAAACTGTTCTGTGGTCAGATTGATCAAATATTAAATCCTTTTAGGAAACTCCAAGCACTGTATCCTGCAAAATAAAGAGGAGAGGGACCATCCATCCATCCTTCTTTCAGTGCACAGTTCAAAAGCCAGCATTTCTGATGGTGCGGGGTTGTATTAGTGCCTATGTTGTGGACAGATTACACATCCAGAAAGGCGCTATCAATGCTGGAAAGGATTCAGAAGTTTTAGAGCAACATCCAGACAAAGTCTCTTTCAGGGAAGGCATGTCTTTCAGCAGAAAGACAAATTTAAACCCCATACTGCATCCATCACAACAATATGGCTTCACAGTTAAAGAGTCCAGGTGCTGAAGTGGCCAGTACAGACCTTAACCAAGAAAGAAAATTTGGCGCATCCTATAAGAAAAATAGGAAAAGAAGACCCAAGACTGTTGAGCAGCTAGAATCCAACATTCCTCTCCCAACACTCCAGTAACTGGTCTCCTCCCTTCCCAGATGTTTACAGACTGTTGTTAAAAGAAGAAAGAATGCTACACGATGGTAAATATGGTCCAGTCCCTACCTTTAGAGATGAATTGCTGCCATCAAATTCAAAATGAGCCCATATTTTTCATGAACAAACCACTGCATTCTGTCTTTATTTACATTTTATACAGCATCCCAACTTTTTTTTGGAATCGGGGTTACACATGAAAATAAAAAAACTTTAACAATCATTTTCAAAGTGGTCTGTGTAAACAACCAAGCTGTTCTAATGGGTAACAAAAACTACGGTTTCTGTTCATGTATTCAAACTAATAGATGGTGGGTTTGGCATGAGCTTGGTCCCTAAGACTAGGATGTGGGTTGGGTTCGGGCAGAAATATGTAGTCCAAGCCACGCTCTAATGCATACATAGTGTTGGATCATAACACATCTGTGTGTTCTAAAATGCAGGTTATTGGCTTTATATGGCTATCCAAGCATAGGTACAGTAGTTGTTATATATGGATGAAATTTTTAAGGACTTAAAAAAAGTCTGCACCAGTGTAGTCAAGTGGGAACATCTCTTCATCAGTATTACATTGAGTTAGTTCCACAATTTTTCAGGAGGGCTGAACAGACAGCTGCTCTATGCTCGCTTTCACCTCCCACCATGCCCACACAAAGATGTTCTTCATCTTACCTTCCAGGTGATGACAATGCTGACGCTACCTCCCTCTAGCTCATGGCCTCTAATTGCCCCCACAAACAAGACAACTATTCCTGGTGCTGAAAAACAGCACAGGAATAAAATAAAGAAACACCCCCTGAATGACCCCAGATATTACCTCAGAATTGAGTCAGCACCTTTGTGAGACAGCCTCAACAAAAGCTTCATTGTGATCTTTTCCAAACTGCTTTCATGGCGCCGCCACTATTAAAAGCTGCTTGTATCTGCAGAGCACAAAGACACATAATCTGGTGTAAGTAGCACAAAGTGCAGATGCCGAGGAAATGAAACTGTAAGTATTACAGTCTGATGAGTTGTCTTTCACCCTCCTTACATCATGTTGTGAGAATCACTGAGGCGGCTGCTTTGTACAGTCCCGTAAAAACATTTCACAGCTTACATGGTCACCAAATGGAAACTGAAACTTCATGTTGTGAAGTGCAGAGAGCAGAGCAGATTCTTTTTTTAGTCTTCCTCAAGATTTAAGAGCTTTTCTTTGTGAAGTTTGGACAGTAAGTATTTTACATCACACAGCTCTTAAGATCCGGATATGACAGCATTTCAACAAGGTTTAAAGCGGCTCTGTAAGGCCAAAAAGCATTTTGTTATAATGTATTGCTCCTTCTTTTATATGTCAACTACCAAAATATGTGTTGTTGTCAAGCACGTGCACATCAGATAATGCATCTGTATATATATACTCCACATTTCATGAATCCAGAAATTACATACAATCCTGAAAATAACCAGATTTCTTAACCCTTAAAGCCTTAAGGTTTTTTTTTTTTTGCTATTTTGTCTGGCCTGAACTTATTGTCCTAAAAAGCTTGTAAAACACTATTCCTGTGGAGCACAGTCAAGCTCTGGACATCTTTTTTTTTTTCCAGGAGGACTTTGACTTTAAGAATATGTGTGCTGCAGTAATGTCACTTGAATTTTCAGTAAGTTTTGGGGCTACAAAGACAAAAGAAAAACTAAACAGAAATTAAAAACTTGAAGATTTCTATGTGTGACACAGTAAACAATAATGACTAAGACTTTTTTTGCACAAACTTGTTCTCCCATCGATTGGGGACCAAAAAGTGCAAAAATGATCATTCTGTGACAAAAAAAGTCTTCAAAATTGTTGACATATTTACAAAAACAGTCCCTCGCTTCTTTGAATTGGCTCTATTCGACATGTCACAGGCTCTGTCTCTCTTTCTCTCCATTATGAGCTATTCAGGCTGTCTCCACCATGCACACCAAGTGTTGAGGCATGTGCAGTTTAACACAGCATGACACAACTATGGAATTGATTGGCGGCCTCTTACAAAGCATTCTGGGAAAACAATATGGAGTAGCTGCTAGAGGCAGAAATGATCAAAACTTGATTTAAAATGATTAAAAAGACGTTCTACATCAGATTTCCTGGAGAGGATTTATCTTCTCAAGACCCCGTAAAGTCATTCAATTCCAAGGCTTGCTAGGAAAGCTTTCACAAGGAATTGAAAGGCATCACTGGAATGGCACAACACTAGCTTCAAAAGGACAAAAAAAGTAAGAGGCAACATTTTGTGGTTCAGAAGTTATTAAACTTTTAATAACCTGTGCCTTTTTTTGTTGTATATGAAAACGCCTAAGTGAGAGGGTTAATTTTTATTTTAAACATTGATGTTGGCACTATTTTTCTGAACTGGTATATCTCAAGCTTTTGCAGGGTATCTGGAGTATCTTTTGACCCCTATAAGATCGTGGTTCAAGGTTCATGGTTTCAAAAAGTAGCATATTCAGGCCCCCCAAATGCCGGATCTGTGTGGATGAAATGTTGGTACCATAAGATATTTTTGCCGATACTCCTTAAGTCATCTCCATTGTGGACGCCAAGATATACCCCCACCCCCTTCACCTGGTGTCTCTACTTAGAGCCACTGAAAGTGGTGACATGACCAAACCCATAAAAAAAGAGGTGGGGTGAGAAGGAGCTCATCTAAAGAGACACTAAGCATAGTGAGAAATGCTGTTTAGGGATGGTTTATACAGGGTCACATACCTCCTCTAGTACTTGTTCCATATCACATCCAGACCAAAGACATCACAGACAATTCATTTTGACTGCGTTCAAAGGTGGAAAAGGTGCATAATATGTCATCTTTAAATGAATAATGAATGGATAAAGCACTGAAGGTGCTATCAGGTGTTTTAATGATTGACTATAAGGTCAAACTAAAACTTACAGTGCTGTTACGCCAGCTTTTTCAAAATCTGACAGCAAAGATGGATCAGAAATGTTTTTTGTTGGCTGCCTCATAAATGTGTGAATTCAACTGACAGATGAAATTGACGAACAGGCTGGAAACAGAATCCATAAAGATAATGAACTCTCTGAATATAAAGACAAAAAAAAAAAAAAAAAAGGAGTTTTTGTATGCAGAGTACCATCAGAGCAGACTGTGATGATCCTAAAGCTCTTATATTTCTATGAGTGTGTGATGGGACACAATCAGTAGTCAGACTGCACATCCAGTTCATCCTCATTGTTCTTGTGTCTCGACAGCTTTTGATATATTATCATTAATAATAATGAAAGAAATATGCTGCGATAGAAATTGTGTATCAGACATCAGTTTTACTTTTGAGAGCAAATGCAGACAATTCATTTTGGCACGCGTAAAATGACAATGACATTGGGTCAGATGAGGGATGATTAAACACTCCACTTCAGTCTAACAACCTCATTGCAGGAAATTTATGCAGAGTGATCCTCTCTGTGCTTCCAGAAAAGTGCAGGAAGGCTTTTTTTTTAACACTTTGGTGTTACACAAAAAGGAATGACATGTTCATGATACTTTTTGCTAAACACAGAAGGACAGTCCTGAATATAAATTTGTTTTCTTCAGCTGCAGGGGAGGCAGATCAAAAAGCTGCCATATGCTACAATACAAGGCTTAAATGGCTGAGGATGTGAATTAATGCAGTAGGTGTGGATCACAGCATTACACTATCTATGGCAGGGAACCAAAGCTTTAGCTTTTATCTGGGATGCCCAAAATCAGCTCTTGTTTCACTTATAATAGTCCTGCTTTGATAAAACGTGTAGAAAATACTAAGATT
Organism: Cheilinus undulatus; assembly: GCF_018320785.1. Taxonomy (NCBI): domain Eukaryota; kingdom Metazoa; phylum Chordata; class Actinopteri; order Labriformes; family Labridae; genus Cheilinus; species Cheilinus undulatus. Next base: position 42,586,737 of record NC_054866.1, on the reverse strand, counting down.
AATCCGAAAGACATCAGTTTATACAAAGAGGAAGGAATTTCAGAGGGAGGAGGAAAAGCAAAAGAGGATAAAGGCAGAAAAGGGATCAATTATTACAGTCAGTAGCAACACACAACATGAAAATAAGAGCCTTTTGTTTTTAAGAGCATTTCAATGACATTTCATCTGAGTGAGAGGGTTGAGCCATCACTAAAACAGTCACATATCACCACTCATGTTCCTCATTTCTTAGACATTAGTGAAACAATAACCCTGGATGCTGCTGTTCTGAGATTTCAGTCCCAAACCCCCCTTGTCCCAACCACTCGGCCTTACCCCTACATTTTGCACCCTACTGAGTGTTATGGGAGATGGCAAGATGCTACAGTAGCTCAGCTGTAAATGTGCTCACAGATAAATAACTGCAATTAAAGAGAAATACAGTAATTGACTGTAAAATGTACATTGTTAAATATATCCATAGAACTTAGCAGACTACAGTGACTTACCACTGAGAGTCTTCAGAGCTTCAACGGGTAATTCAAGTCATTTACTTTAATATTTACAGCAAATGATGACATTGTAGCTGCTCAAGTGACGTCAGACGTAGACCCTGCAACATTTTTTGAGTGTGCTCCTTTCTTTGCCTTCAGTTGCCAATGTTAGCCTACAGGGCATGGTTATGAAGCAGGATTCTTAAATGTTTGGCTGTTTTATAGCCTGAAGTGTTGAAATATTACAAGGGGTAGGGGTAAAAGTTGGAACTGAGCAAGTATCTTACAGGTGATTTTTGATTTCAGGACCTGTCGCAAGAGACTAAGACCTTTTAAGGAACTCTGTGCTTTTCGAACAAAGGAAGTAGGGTCTGAGATTAGTTCTGGAGTAGGAAATCTACACCTTGAAGAGCTTAGAGTTAGGCCCAGGAACTCCTGGACGTTGAGCTGCAGCACTGAGCATTTCTAAATGGTAACTTGGTCAACGACTCCACCAAAACTCTTCAATGACTACCCAGATTACCAGCATGCTAATGGTTGACAAACATTTCTCTGACTCCAGTCAGATGCCTTCAACAACCTTAACCAAGTCCAGTAACCCAGTTTAGATCACGCTTTAGATAACCTGGACAACTGAAAACCTACACAGACATTTTATGAGACTAGAATTATACCTATAAGATCAGTGGTTCTCAACTGGTCCAGCCTAGGGATCCACCATTAACTACTGAATGACCAATCATGATCCAAATTTCTGATTTAAAAAAACAATAAAACTCAGACTTATTCGATGAAACATAGTGCTGTTTGGACCTCATATAGTACACGTGTGACAAAACCAAGACTGAAGAAACTACCCCAGAGTGTCTGAAGGTATTGCAGAAGATTTCTGAAAGCTTCTGTGACAAATTCCAGATAAAATTACCAAAAGTGTTTAAGAATGTTGTCAAAAAATCTCTGATTTTTCCAATGGAAATTCATGAAATATTCCAGAAAACCTCCTGGAAAAGACTGCAGGAAGGCTCTTTGAAAATTCCTAATAATTATTGTTGAAAATTCCCCCCAAAAATGTACTGGCTCCTTGCAAAAAATTTGCAGGTAAAGTCCCAGAGAATATCATCAAAAGTTTCTGGAAAAATTCCCTCAGAAAACTCACAAAAATGAGGGAAAATTACTTCAAGCTAAAAGACTTGACAGGGAAAATTCCTCAGAAGTTTCAGATAAATTCACAGTGAAAATTCCAGAATAATTCAGTAAATATTCTGTCAAGCTGTTTGGTTTCCTTTCTGCTGTCAAAAACATAAACAGACTAAACATCATAGACTATTTGACTTTTATTTTTTCCAAGGCACCAGGTCATGACACACTGGAAACCGCTCTGCAACCCACTTTTGGGTCCCAACCCACCAGCTGAGAACCAGTATAATAGTTCAGGACATTTACCCTTCATTACATTATATGCAACTATTAATAAGTTAAGGGCTGTAAAACATTCAAACCAAAGGCTGTCAAAAGATTAAAATTTTTAATCTTGGTTAATCTCAGAATTTCTGTAGTTAATCGTAATTAATTGCCCCTTTTTATTGCATTTTAAAATTCAGTTGTTTTACATTTTTAAGTGTTATGTGTCATTATTTTATATTTTCTGCTCCTTTAAAGCAGGGGTAACTGACTTCCTGTTTGGATACAGACCTGCTTTGATTGGTAGATCAATCTGCTTTCAGTTTTTAAAGTAAAAGGAGGCATTAAGGAGCAGTGGTGGACTTATTTTACATCACTGTGGCTGCAGGGAGACACTGCATGATGATGTGCCTTGACCAAAGTGTGTTGAAAGGGACAATCAAGCATGTGATTAAAAAAAAATTATGCACTAATTGTGGACTTTGGTTCATTGCAAATTAACCTGATTAATCCTGAAAGCCCTATTAAAATCAAATCAAAATAAAAAAACCCAGACTATTACATTTTTCTCTATTAAATATTAGATTGTTGCCATTGAAATCTTCATTAGTTAAAGATCTGAAAATGTGTAATATTACTGATTTACTGAAACCTCGTATCAGGATGCCTGATTTCTCTGGGACCTTGAACCATGGCAGAAATGTAGACAAACAGCTTAGCACAGGAACCATTTAGTTCATTGAAGAGAAGTTCCTAGGATTTAAAGTTCCTTTGGTCAAAAAGCATCTTGTGATAAAATAACAAAGGTTGAAGCAAATAGGAAAAGGCAGCTGTCAGTTCAGACTGTTTCTGTGTTTTCAGGGAATAATCTCAGGGGAATGCTAATGAATACAGTACACATGAACCTTCTCATTCTAGCCAGCTTTATGAGCCTTGCTGTACATATAAATTGTCTTCTTCTCTGATGTGTAGATCTTCAGTGTCAACTTATTTCAGTGGAATTTAGCAGATTTTAGTGAAAGTCACAACATAAATATGATCTACTGTTAGATAAACTATGCATTAGTTTTCACAAAGTGGAAAAAAAACCCTTGTAATTCAGCTAAAAGTGTTCCTGGTGCATTATACAACATGCTGTGAACAATCCAAATTAAGTGATTTTATCACTTTGCTTCGGCTGCAAATTGCTGGCTTAATAACAGAGCCATAAATAACCACGCAAATGCTCCCAGTAGCAGCATAAATTCAAACATTACAACACAAATGTTTCAGATACCCATTAAAAGTGTAATAATTCAATGCAGCTCATTACTTTGTGCAAATTACATTATTTTTATACGTACACTGTCCCACAAGGCAAATTAACAAAGATGGATCACAGTGATTAAACACCTTGACTTTAGTAATTTCATGTGCTGGTAACACTGTAAATCTCTGTCGACATCGCTGCATTATTTATGTTTAAATACAAAATTAACAAACCGATAAAATGTAACATTCTTAATATTCTTGAACTTTTGAAATGTTTGAATCATGCAGTATTGCATTCACTGGTCATGTGTGTGGGATGTCACGCCAAATTCACAGAGCCCCGTAAACGTCTGCTGGCTGCTGGTGGACGGACTCGGCAGGGTTTAAACTTTTAGCATCGAGCTGCTGGTTAGGTTGGACGCTTCCCAAATGGAGCAATCTGTAATAAATGGGGTTACACGGCATCTAAGGTTGCAGATGGTGTTTGAAAGCACACAAATGTTTTTTTTTTTTTTCTCTTTTTTATCCCATTTAGAAAAAGACTCAACACAGAAAGTGGGTGTGGGTTGTGTGCAAGGTTGACACTTTGAGATGAAGGTGATTGTTAACACTCAGTTTGGGCTTGGAATCCATTCTCGATCCTGGTCTCTGTGGAGACAATCATCCTCTAATAACAGTAATCTATCTCCTCGTTGGCCAGGACAATAGCAGTTCTGCAGGGGATGTAGACCTGCAAGAGAGAGAGAGAGAGAGACAGGGAGAGGGAGGGGAGAAAGAAGGGAGAAAAGTGAGATGACAATTGAAGATTAATGCTGCTAACGAGATCTCCGATTTGAGAAGATTGAATCTCCAGCTTTATCTTTTTTTTTTTCTAAGTTAGACAAGGAGGAACTTGGTGGTGTCTTGATGATCTAATAATCAAGGTCGGCTCAATGAAGATGAGGAGGAGGAGAGACAAAGAGAGGATACAGAAGGCGCATTTAAAGGGATATTCAAAACTGGAAAGGAAAGAGACAAGCAGCCTTGATCGAGGAAGAACGTCAAGGTGTGAGAGGTAAAAACAATGTGTGAGAGGTGCAACCACATGAACACCTCTGGGTGGCACTGGAGTCAGCAGATCTGCATGAGGAGGGAAGATATACTGTTTGAAAGTGCATCTATGGAGATTATGCTTCCTGCTGCATTTAATGCAAATATCTTCATTAGAAAGGGACTAAAATCTGTCAGATTTGCAGAGTTAGCATAACACTTAAAGCTTTTGCACAGTGATTTCTTTCAAATCAAGGGAAGGGAAAATAAAAAAAAAACAATCCTTATTCATCCCAGCTCTTCAATCAATAGTAGTGGGTTTCATCGTCTCTATCTGTTGGCTGTGCAAAGTTAGGATTCTGTTGAGATACAGTCTGCCAGTGGGCATAAGCTGAGCTACAGGAATCTCTCGAGTTTTGTTGGAGTAAAAAACATGTCAGCAAAAAATAAGTAAGCCACAAAAAAGAGAAAGAAACAGAGCATAGAAATGTCAGATTCCTTATATATACAGTACAAAGAAATGTTAGTGAGGGGGGTTAGTCTTGAGCGCTGTAGCTAATAAAGTCTTTGATCAATCCTTTTGATATTCACAGTGTCATTTGGAGGCGAGGAGCCACCGAGTACCATTAGTCATTTCAGATTTATGCCAAAGGAAAAGGCGAACAGACATAAATGATGCTATATTTCCCAACAGAAAAGTGAAAAAGAGAGCAGAGCTGTAAACAATTCAATCACCCCATGAACTCTTCAACACGCCCCTCGGCATCAGCGCATCGAGCTCGCTGTGGATACGTTTCTTTGGCAACAGTTTGTCACTGAGGGAGGCGAGCGGCCCGGCACTCTTACACTGACACAGACATTGGTGACTAATTAAACAGTCACAGTGGGATAGTCTCCGCGCAGACGCGGCGCTCAGAGAGGGGACGGCAGAATGAATCACCACACCTGTTAAGACAAAAGCTTCCAGTGCGCTGAAACGCAAATATGTCAACAGCTTTTATTTCCAACAAACAGACAAACCCTGAATCACTCAAACAAAAAGTCAGGAGTGTTAGCACCACAATCAATGGAAAATTTTCTAATGTGCACCTTAAAACGTCAGGACTTTTAGATATAAGATACACTACATGGACAAAAGTATTTGGCCCCCGACCATAACATCAACAAGGACTGTAATGACATTGTATTCAAATACAAGTACATTAATATGGAGTCCCTTCTGCAGCAATAGCAGCCTCCACTCTTGTTGGAAGGCTTTCCTCAAGATTTTGAAGTGTTTCTGTGGGAATCTGTGGCCAATCATTCTTTAGAGCATCTACGAGGTCAGGCACTGAGGTTGGGCTCTGTGAAGGCCAAATGAAAACAAATGAGTACAAAAATCTTAGAATGATTAAATACAGTATAAAAATAAGGAATAAAAAAGATCAACTTGACATGCAGCACAGAAATCATTTGATCTTGATTATTTTGTTGTGATGACTGTAAAAGGCCAAAACTGTTATCAAAAAGAAACTTAAAAATTGCCCAGCAGTCCTACATACTACGTGGATGTATATTCAATTTAGTCATTTTTTCTTTCAGACTGAAGGCTCATTGGATGCATTGTCCAGGGGTACATTGTCCAATTAATTGCCCTGCCCTCTTTGTAAACTCTCTTAAGATAACTTTGCTCATAAATTGGTGCCATATAAATCAAGATTGATTGACTGACTCTTACAAAACCAACAAACAAAGGTGGCAATGAGGCCTAGCCTTTGAGAGTGAGTCAGGTTGATGGTGCCTTCACCATCCAAGGAAAAAAAATGTAACATGTTACTCAACATGGGTATACTCTATGACGTTTTTGGGTTTACCACTTTTTGAAACCGCGTCCCAGAGTGAACAAATCTGTAAACGCGTACCGTTTAGCCTCCGTGTGGACAGCCAACTGCATTTTTCTTTAAACAATTACGTCACACGTAGCATAGCCACTTAGGGCGCATGCGCATGTCGAACCAAAACAACAATGGTGGACTACACAGTTGTGTTTGCGCTGCAGAAGCTATAGGGTGTATTATGGCTTTGACAGCAAAATCTGATGCTCCTTTACCACCACAGCGAACAGCAGACACCAGATGTTCTTAAATCCAACGTGGAGAACAACCAGAAGGGCAACCATGAGAAAGTCTGTGGCAGTTTTCTGTGATCTTCTTCTCTCTTTTGGTGCATTTCCGTTGCAGCAATACAGCGCCACTTACAGGCTTGGCATATAGACTACAGCGTTTTCAGTGGTTTTCAGTGGTTCTGTGCTTACACAGACGTTTCCTGAAACGATCCCGTATTTATGGAAAACTTTTTCAAAACGAAACGGAAATATAAAATTTTCGTCTCCATGTGGACAAGGCCTATAACAACTAACATCTGAGAGGGTATACGTGTCAGGTGTCAGATCTCAATGTTAGGCTGATGTCTAAACCTAAGATTGGCCTCAGGTCAGCCATGATGTATTGAAGTTAAAGACTGATGCTAGGCCGACATCAGATTACAGCTCTGGACTGGCATGCCAGATATCAATGTTGAGCTAATGTCAGAAACTGAAAATGACCTAACATCAGGACCGAGCATTGGGATCTGACATCAAAACCTGGGGATGGCCTTGCATCAGATCCAGACTTCTAGCTGACATCAAATGTAAAATATTAGGTATAAATCTTCATTTAAAGCTGCCAGGGTACTCTCAATCAAAATACCTGCAAAAGAAAGCAAGTGGAGAAAAGCCACTCAGATTCGCTTCTTCCTTGTTTTGAATTGAGGATTGTTCAATAAAAAATTGACCTATAAGGCGTGTTTACCAAACAGCTAACTAGCAGTTTCAGTTAATATATATATTTTCACATAATGAAGGAGAGAAGCTGTTTAAACTGGCCTTCCTTCTTAATGCAAGGGGCTCACAGCTTATACTAGGAAGGCCACTTTTAACAGCTTTTCACCCTACCTTAACTGCAATTTCTCAGGTTTTGAAACTGCTGGAAAACTTTACTTAAAGCAGGTCATCAACTTAAATGTATATTAAACATAGGATTGGTCCTTTAATTATCGATGCAGACCTTTCATTGTGAAAATTTTACATATTGTACCTTTAGATATCAGTTTTGAACCCAGCCCCCATGGAGTATTATCTTAACATTCTTGATTAACCAGCTACATTATGAGTAATTTAGAAGACAAATTTTGTCCTGCTATAATCATGTGAATTTCTCAAACATAATTTCAAACATAATCATAATCACTTTAGACTAATTCTGCTGCCGTTCTGTGAAACAGCGAACACTTGTCTCCACAATCTTGCTGCCTTTGTAGGATTTTGTCTACAGCTCGCTTGTTTTCTTCTGATGAGTCATTCGGAGGTGTTTACCACTTCATGGGCAGACTTTCATTGCCTCATTTCAGATCTGAACAACAGCAGTTAGTAGCAGCCGTCAGATTGAACAGCAGTTACTGTACAACACAAAATCTGTTTGCAGTCTGCGTGCTAATATCATAGCCCCAAAAACAAACTGAGAGGAAGACAAAGCAGTTTGTTGCTAAAGTCTGCGGATTGTATTTGCAAAGTTAGCCCAGCTCGTGTCCTTTTTTTAACCTCTTTTGTCTCCCTGATGTTCTTAAAACAATTTTCGTGTGAGAATATTCTGCGCACTTCAGAGCGGAGTCCAGCCTTCAGGCTAATACTCAATCTGATCAATGTTCAGACACACTGATGAAGGATTCATGAGGGCTTCACAGGAATATATCATCCTTCAGGTTTCTGTCTCCTGACCCAGGCTGCTGGTGAGAGCAAAGCCTGACTATGTGTGCTCTTAAAGTCTGCAGACATGTCTCTGCTGGGCTCTATTACTCACTTTACCAGGATCATCTCTCTTTAAGCACTCTTGCACATGCTGGTTGTACTTCAGACAGGCTGAGGGTCTGAACGGCTACAACACAAACATGACCAGGATAGTAAACTCAGCCAAAGAATCCTTATTATTTCAAATTTTCTACATCCTCTATTGTTTTATTGAACCTTAAACTTGATTACTGTAACAGACTCAGATGTTTGAGGGGCAGGGGTGAAAATAAAAAAAGCACCTGCTGTATATTTGTCTGCTTGAAGGGCGTCCTGCAGGGCACTTTATCACATTTTGTCCACTAGAATGGCATCCTAGGGGGCTCTATCATTTTTCTGCCCACAGGACAGGTATCCTAGACAGATCTTTACCCCCACCCCACCAAAAAAAAGGCATCCTTAAGGGCACCTTATAATGTTTCGTTGATTCAAAGAGCCTCCTGGGGCACAGGTGGCAGAGTGGTTAAAGGCACGCCCCCATGTATGCAGACAGCCCGGGTTCAAATCCGGCCCAAGGCCCTTCGCTGCATGTCTCTCCCTCGCTCTCTTCCCTGTTTCTGACTCTATCCACTATCCTCATCTATCAAATAAAGGCACAAAAATGCCCAAAAATAAAAACCTTTAAAACAAGGGCATCCTAGAGGGATCTTTATCATGTTTGGTACACTGACAGGGCATCTGAGAAGGCACTTTATTATTTTTTATCTATTGGAATTAAATCCTAGAGGGCAAGTATCATGGGTGGTCCACAGGAATAGTATCCAAGACAGCTCTTCATGACATTTTGCCCACTGTAAGGTCATCCTGGTGAGTAGTTAATCATATTTTGTCCATTGAAATGTCATTTTTGAAGACACTCTTTCATATTTTGTCAACTGAAAGGGCAGCCCACAGGGCACTTTATTATGTTTTGAACATTGAATGGGGCATCCTAGAGGGCAATTTATCATGTTTGGTCCACTGGAAAAGTACCCAAGACAGCTCTCTGTCACATTTGGTCCACTGAAAGGAAAACCTAGAGGGCACTTTTTTGCTGTTTATTTCATTAGAAGGACAACCTAGTGGGCACTATATCATATTTTGTCCACAGACAGGGGACCCCAGAGCGCACTTTATCATGCTTTGTCAACCAGAAGAACCTTTTAGAGGGCACTTTATCATGTTTTGACCACTGAAAGGGCATCCTGGAGGGCACTTTATCGTGTCTTGGCAATCAGAGGGACATCTACTTATCATGTTTTGTCAATAGGAAGGGCATCCTGGAGGTCACTTTATCATGTTTGGTCCTATGAAAGGGCATCCTAGAGGGCCTCTATTATATTTGGTCCAGTGAAAGGGCATCCTAGAGGGAACTACAGCATGTTTTTTCATTTGGTGGGACATCCAAGAAGGCTCTTTATCATGTGTTGTCAAAAAGATAGGCATCTTAGAGGGCACTTTAACATGTTTGGTCCACCCTGGAGGGCTCCTTATCATGCTTTGTCCCCTGAAGGACACCCTAGATGGCTGTTATCTATTACCCACCAGAATTTCACCCTTTGGTGCACTTTCTTTACTGGAAAAGCTCCCTGGAGGGCACTTTATCACATTTTGTCAAATAATAGGATCCTGTAGGGTTAGGGCTTATTTTATAAACCTAATGGCACCTAAGAGGAACTTTAGAAGCAGTTTTTACCAGTGCTGGATTGATACTACTTTACTGGTTTACTAACATTTCTAAAGATGATCTCTTAATTTAGTTTGTTAAACTTTATTCCAACAAACAGGGGGAAAGCCTCTTAATAATTTGGTTGGCTGTCAATTAAAAAAAGCAGAAAAAGAGAGAAAAAAAGTAAAAATAATGTCAGAATGATAGATTTGTTTATCCAATAATGAACAATTAAAAACTGAAGAATGTTTTTAGCTGTGTGCAGTCTGTGTGAGCAAGTTTTATGAAGTGGCCACATTAAATCCTAAACCTGTTGTTTTCTGTAAATTTACGTACATCTTTTGATCATTGTGCCAAAGTCTTCCTCACTTCAGACTGTTTTTTTCCTGTACTGTAGTTGATAACCTCTTTGATGAAAGTGTTATCAAAGGGTTTGGAGGACAATTATTATTCAGTTCTCCTCAGGATTACAGCTTTGACATTATGACAATCAACCTGAGCTGTAAATATGAATAACAAATGGAAATGTTAACCATAAATACAGTTTATTCACTTTGGGGTTTGCATCAGTTTTTGTGGTGCTAAATGAACACGTTTTAAATCATTGAATAGCAGCAGTCTTAATTTTTGATGCACTGGATTGTCATGAAATGCTGCGCAGAGGAAATCAAGTTGTCAGTTCACTCAGCAGAAGGTTTAGCTGCAATATTTTCATTTGCATAAAGAGAAAAGAAATTTTTCATCTTCTTCATTCAGCTTCATAGCTCCTGAAACCTTCACTGTCTTTATATAAGCAGGGCTAAATCAGATGAACAGGAGAGCTTATCTTTGTTAGGCAGCCGCTGTGTTATATAAAACACTTGAACCAATTTTCACACATTGTGTGTATTTACAAAAAGTATTTTACATAATGGTGATAAAATATAGATCTATCCATCCATTATGTACGCCACTGTGCAGGGTCATAGGAGGCTGGAGCCAGCCTCAGCTGTCATTGGGTGGACAGGTCAGCGGTCAGCCACAGAGCTGATATACAGAGGCAAACAAGGAGCCACACTCACAACTACGGGCAATTTAGTCGCCAGTTGACCTTTAGGGCACGTTTATGGTGCGTGGGAGGAGGCCGGAGCACCTGGAAAGAACCCACGCATGCACAGAGTACGCAAAACCCACACAAAACGGCTTTTTCCAATGGGGAATCAAACCAGGAACCTTCCTGCTGTGAGGCAACAGTGCTAACCACTGCACCACCGCTCAGACCTGAATACAGATTTGATTTGAAAATTTATCAACAGTGGTTATTATCTCTTTTTTTTGGTGTAGGATTTTGTTGAGGTTTGTGGGGCTTCTGCATTTCTCTTTAACTCTGTTTACCCTGTAAAACCTCTCAATCATTTGCTCTGACGGTCCTTGTTTTGATTACTTTCTGTGTGCCAAGCTCCTGAAAAATCTCTGAGAGTCAAATCTTTTATATTTCTCTGACAAACAACAAGTGGATTGTCACATCATTAGCTCCGGTATATTTAACAGAGTCGCTAAGATAATGATTCTCATATTCATTGCTTTTTTCTTCTCTCTTGATTTATTTCAAAACAAACAACTAATGTTAAGGTATGCTCCTTTTAGGGGGAGAGGGCTTGAAATGTTGTTAAAAATGCAGATTAAATGAAAAACGATTTGATCAATCCTGCTGCACCCTTGGCCTGTCCTCAATGCACCCCAGGGTGCAGCCACTCTGGAAATCACTGGTCTATTTAATAGCTGCTGTTAAAACTAAATATATTTTGTCATTGTGCTTAGTCACAGCCCAAAAGTGATATTAGCATTTTAATTAGAACCAGTCACTGGCATGGATCTTATCAATTATTTAAAAAAAAAATCAAACAAGCACAGATTGTTTTATTCTAGATGTAGATCATACTTTAAGCACTTCTCATTTACTGACTGCACATCAACCACAGAGCAGTGGAAAGATATGATAAATTTTATTTCTTTCTATCCACCTTATTCCTAGTCCCCATGATTCTTTGCATGAAATATGGGTGCAACTTCCGGTCCCTTCTATCTAAATGGGACTTTGCATGGAAATGAGACTTGAAACATGATTATTAGAGCAATTTGGACATTTAAATATGTAACATTCCTCTTCTTCACCTCAAACGGGACAATATTATTTTTTTCTCTGCCCTCTACTAGAGATTACAAAGTGGCGACATTACCTCGGATAACCCAGACAAGCATATTTAGCTTACTTTATTAGCTTTGTATCAGTATAGTAATAGACAATCATATTTTCTTAAATGAGTTTGTACACCACCTTCAGATAACATTTTTAGTTTGTGGGGTTGCTGAAATTCTTATTCCAACAACTAATCCTCTTAAAATGTGGAAATTATATTAATAAAACTATCCATGACTCAAGTTGTCAGCTCTTCAGTTTGGTAAATGTCAAGTTTTGAATTAATGATGAATTAATATTGAAAGAATTACATCCCAAATGCATTTATACAGTGAACAGCATGTTTAAAACACTGTTGTTAAAGACATATATTGAACTTTGTCACGTAATTAGTACCATGAACGAAGCAACCGGTATTGAGCATTACAGAAAATATAATTTAATCATTCGGCTCATTTAACTTTATTGATTTAATAAAAACTATGCAGTATTTATTGCCGCAAATATTTATTTCAGAACAACCACTGTTGATGCTAAATTACTTTAGTAAGCCCTTGGAAGAATCACGTTTTGCTATTATTGTTAATGTATGGGAAGTTCCACTCACATTCAGAGCTACATTAGGACCCCCCAGAAATAATGTGGTACCCATCTTATTTACAAAAAAACTGTGTGAACATGTGATTACAAAAGTATCTTAATATTTACAAATTTGCGGTGAATTCCTATTGAAACAGCTGTTGTTCATAGTTAGAATCTATCGTTAGCTGCTGTACTAGAATACATGTATTTAATGTACTTCCGCTTTAGCACCGGACGTTTCGCACACATTCAGATTTACAGTAGCGGCCCCAGGAATAAGGTGGATTAAAATGTTATTTTCTAAGTTTTATCATAGTGGAGCTGCATGACATAGAAAACAACTTAAATTTCCCATAGTGTATCTTTTCTTTCTGCCATTTATATTGCAAATCCAAAGAAAAACATCTATGCCAGGTAAAATGTAAAAAATATGTCTAATATATGCTTACATAACAGGTAAAATTATCAAGTAAATAATAAATTTGAATATTATCTATAACTAAGAGTATCTGTGCTTATCTGCTGCATTTTTTAGTACAATTATTTCAACATGTCATTCTTGAAGGCAAATACATCCAGAAAATATTTGTTTGCCTCTGAAATGGCACCAGTTGGTCTGAGTGTAGCTGATAGCTAGCTTTAGCTTCATTTAACCCACAATCTCCACAGGGTCTGTGTCCATATGTTCCATTCTCACCTCGGTTTTGACAGTGTACCCTTTCCGCAAAGTCCGTTTTTAGACAGGTGTGTAGTGAAGCTGGATAAAAGATCATAACTTAACATGAATGAAGAGAACAGCATATAAACAGCATGTTTATTTGCTTGTCTAAGGTTTACTTGCTTTTCATTTGCTTCCTGTTTTGGTTATTCGGACAAAGCTTCTGGAAATTGTGGGTGATTGCATTATTAATTACCTTCGCCAGGGAGGTTATGTGATCGGCAGGGTTTGTTAGTTTGTTTGTTCGTTAGCAGCATAACTCCAAAAGTTATGGACAGATTTTGGGTGTATGAAATTTTCAGGAAATGTCAGAAATGGCATAAGGAAGAACTGATTAGATTTTGGGATTTATCCAGATCACTGTCTGGATCCAGGAATTTTTTAAAGGATTCGTTACTATTGGAAGATAGGGCTAATGGCAGAGGTCTGCACTCTCTGAGTGCTTTTCTAGTTATTATTGTTTCTTTAACCACCTAAGGCCTGAGCTTTTTTTGTAAAGCCTTTTTAGTTTCTCACACTTATTTTTGATAAGTAGGGTCTGATAAGTTGAAGTGTCAGCTTTGTCTTTGAACAAGAATTTACTGGAGATCTCCTTCCCAAAATCCAAACAAATTCCCTAAAAAATTCTAAGAAATAACCTAAAAATTGTATGAAAGTTCTTAAACATAATTTAAGAATCCCATAAAAAGTACTCCAGAATTTTTTCAAATATTTCTAAAATCTTTCAATGACACTTTATTCTAAAGCCTAAACATTCCAATAAAAAATTCCCCAACGAGATCCTTGCAAATTCCAGAAAATGTTAAAGCAAATTCCCCAAATATCAAAGCAAATTTCTTCTTAAATTTCTTAGCAAATTCAAGAAGGCTAAATCTCCACGAAAATGACTGAAAAATAAAATGTCCAAACAAATTCCCTAAATTATGAATAATAAAATTCTGAAAATTCAAAGGACAACCTCTGCCCCAAACTAACATCCAATTCCCAAAAATGTACAAATAAATTTCCCAAATTCCCATAAAAAAAAATAAAAATTCAATGTCTCCAAATCTTCTATTGAAACTTTCCAAGTATATAAACTTATCCCCATTAATAAAGATATTTCTGCAAATCAATTATGACACCCAGACAGCTTTAATTGACACAATTTCTTCTCCTCTCAAATGTATTGATTCAGATTTAAGCAATGTCTAATTTGGGGTAATGGCACCATATGAAAAGTATCGATTTCGCACCCATGTCAGAACACTCCCTAATAATACCCAACCCTACCTTTAACAGCTTTTCTCCCTCATATCAAATTCATCCATGAAACCAAAATGTTGGTTTACTGTTTAGTACAGATGCAACATATCATTAATATCACAACCTCAGTGACAGTCTCAATGTTTCTGTGGACATGATGGTTTCAAACTATAGGTCTTAAGGGCCAAAAGTGTAGTTAATTAGCGGAGCAGGGAGCACTGGGATATTACTTGTTGACTGGGAATACCAGTAGCATAAGGAGCCACTTGGCAAATCATCACCCTTAAAAGACTTGCAAAGAATCTGGCCAGGTCAAAAGACTCTTAAGCAAGTGTTCACAACCCCCTGAGGGCTCAACAGATCGCAAGGAGTATTGTAAGTATCTCTCCAAAGACCTACAGCTATTTTCAGAGTCGGCTAATGAAGGTTTTAGAAGGTTAGGGATTCGCTGGATTCAAAGTTTACATTTATATTTTTAAGCCTTATGCGAATCTTCAATACCTGCACTTTTTCTGCACATATATTATTCAAAGTGTTGTTGAAGGAATGCCGACGTCACTTTTTTCAAGTCTTCATTCGTTGTTGTGTTGGATTTTTAAAAAAATACTGCAATCAATACCACACCATGGACTAGTTACCGAGGGATTATTGTGATTTTGATACCGTTACATATACAAAATAAATACACAATATGGAGTGCAGTTTTTATTGAACAGAGTCCTCAATCAAAACAAGTAGAAAGAAGCAAAGATGGACTGAGCCTAGCAGGTAGCAGACTTTACATACCATGAAGTTAAAGGCTTGTTTGTGCTTGGTAGTAAATAAACTCCAACTAAATCCTGAATCATATCTTCTATTTTACTGAAATGTTAAACTAGACTCCAGTAAATTCAGGTCCTTTTCTATGAATGATTTCCACATTTATCAACACGACTGTGACACAACCAAAGCAACGCCCACGACAATATGCTGCCTTCCCCGTATGACGTTCATAGCTTGTTTTCCATCTGTTTCTATTTCTGTTCTGTTATTGTTTTGACACGGTGAGGGCATCTATTCACTGAATTTTTTAATAATTGACAAAAAAAGAGTCCAAAACAGCAAAAGAGACATCACATGACAAATCCAGACTTGTAAACACGGGGCATTATGGTTAAAAGCAGCCTGCCGAGTCATCAAAAGCCTCTAGACTCAGCTGGCCTCCTCCAATTATTCACATCCTCGGCCTGAAAAAGAGATGCATTCTTGAAGGATGTGAGTTTATCATCGCTCAGTGACCATGAAGCCGGAGAACTGACAGAACCATTACAAAGACAGAAGAGAGGAAGTTTGCACAGACTTTGAAGGCAACAGTTGTTAAATAAAACATGGATGGTGTGGGCACCATCAGCGGCCCCCACAGAGACTCCAGTCTGATTATTCTTGTCATAAGCAGGTAGGTGTGAGAGGTGTGAGGAGGAGGAGGAGAAGGACGAGGAGCATCTTTATGCAAGACTACAGTCTGAGGGTGCAATCTCTAAGAGGAAGCCCATACAGTAAGTGCACAAGTCCACACCCTCCCTGCCGCGCTCTTCTCTCTCCTCTTTCATTCCCTATTAATCCATGATGGTGCCAACATTAGCAGATGACTTGTTAACTAAACTTCACATTTTGGCCAAGAGGGACGGGGCTGAAGCGGTGCTGTTTGAATTAATAAGAGTGGGAAAAGATTTAAGAGAATGTGGAATTTGATCCCTTCACTGATGAAACCTCAGCTAATATGACGAAGGAGGAGGAGAAGGACTGTCTGAGAGGAAGACGCTTTCTAACGGCGGGGAAATAATGCTGAATTGATGCTCTAAATAGCTGTGTGATCTTTGCCAAACACATTTCTGATCCGTTTAAGCGCTCAGTCCAACTGTTAATAAAGAGTAATATCCTCCATCCATTAACTATAACACTCTGGAGTATTGATCTGCAGAGGTTCAGGCTGAGTTCAGATGAAGAAACAGCTCATCAGGTGCTGTGTCACCTCTGCTACAGACTGAAACAGCAGCCCTGTACTGCCTGCAAACACCTATTATTTTGTTAAAACAAGCTGAGAACACAGAGAAGAAGGACTGTGCCGATACTTCACTGTCCTCACGCATCAATAAGACTCATTAAAATAAGATCTAACACGTACAATCAGACGAGTCACAGCGTGAGAGCTGATCCTCTCTAAAGAATCCATGACCTTATTCATACACATCTTATCGCCTTTAAGCATTTAAATCAAGAAAAAAAGTAACACAAGGAATAAAAGGAGGCGAACACAGTGAAAATCCTCAAACTCTGTTTAAAATGCACGTCAGTGTTTTTCTCTATTTCAAGGAGCGACCTTGTTCATGCTATTAGCCTAAAGCTAATCTCCGTGATGGAAGCCCAGCGGTTTATTCTGCAGATATTTTCTCCCCTCCCTGACGCCTTGCGAGCTTAAGAGGCACACGAATAAAAAGGTAAGTTCTAACAACATGAATAATGCACATTGTTTGTTAGAGAATCTGAGGGAGTTGGTGATATCGAATTCACAAAACGTTCAGTGACTCCACCACAACTGTCAGCGTGAGCAGAGAAATGCAGAGAGGCCAAATACTGCATTCATAAACAAAGACTGGTGGTGGATACCCTCCCCTGATGGACACCATCCAGACTTTTTTAATACTGCGTTGTTTAAGCATCTTCCAGATTTAAGTAATTCTATGAACAAGGTGTTAATAAAGTACTAAGCAAAAGTTGAGCTTGAAGGACAGCAGACATGTTGGCTTTTGTCTGAACAACTTTCTGGCTTTGGCTGTAAAGACTTGTCTCACTGCAAACTCAAATCCAAGCTTCAGTGCATCGGGAAGTCAATTCTGGAACATAAATGGATGTAACAATAATTAAGAGACAGATTTGTGATCACATTCTGTAGGGATATCCAGATTTATCAGCAACTGATCATTTTCAGGCAGTTATTATCAAAACAAACATAAAAAAGATGTAAATATTGGAAATAAAGCTTGAAGTGCTTGGTACCCAACCTGGGGTCCAGGACCCCCTTAGGGGGGCACCAGAGACCTAAAAGGGGGTGTGAGGCTCTGTTAGATTTGCATATATTAACAGAAATCATGGTGTAACACTTCTAAATATTTCATACAATGGTTATTGGGTAAAATAATTTTCATTTAGGGCTACTTTGTTTGGCTTTACACAAAAAATAATTTGAATTCATGTAAATTTTGGCCAAAAGTATCACTATTTTTTATTATTACAATGAATATTACAATGCCATTTAGCAGACACTTTTATCCAAAGCGACTTACATCTGGGACAGGTGTTCTGGCATTAAGGACCTTGCCCAAGGACCCACACTGGCCACTCAAGCTCTGACAGGGATTTGAAGCCCCAGTCTCCCATACAACACTGTAAACCACTGTCGGTCCTGGGGGCTTCAAGTTTTCTAAGATACAAGCAGGCGGGCTCAAAGGAAAAAAGGTTGGGAGCCACTGCTTTAAGTTGATCATATGGTTTAGATGCTTCTGCCAACTCAGTTTCCACTTGAAGCTTCTGTATTAATATCACCCAAACTTTGTTTTGAGTTAAGCTTAAAAAACATAAATCTGTTGTTAAATCTGCATTTAAATCCTTCTTAAAAGTAGCAGATTAAAGTCTGTTAGCTAACATGTTAGCTGACATAACACATTATGATATGTTTCAGGTCCGGTTGATAATATGACTGTAAGGTTAAGTCCTAATGATGCGCTCAAATGTAACTTCAAGAAAAAAAAACATTTGTATTTTGGAGGGAAACTTGAATGAGTGGAGTTGATGAAGTGAAATGGCAAAGACTAATTCAAAGTCCTTCCATACCGTCCATTTCCCTCCTTATTTTTCAATAGCTCTAGATAGGCTTTGCTTGTTTGATCACTCTGAAGATTCAACTCCTTAAAAGTCCCCACTTCACTTCCCCAAAAGTGGGTAAATACCAGCTAACGTTAGCTCTGGTCATGAACACGGTTCCTGTCTGTGAGTGAGCTGCCTCACCCATAGAGAGGGTTTGCATTAACGTTACTTTCTGCATGAAACGACTGCTCAGCAGGACTGAGTGGCAAAACGTCTGTCTGCTCTATGAGGAACAGATGAAACAGGGAGGAAAACAGACTAATATTCATTTAAATTAGAGATATTCAGACTCGACAGAGATCTGTACTGTTTCCTAAAGACACAGTAGACTGTTGATATTGATGTGTGGGACTTTGTTTTAAGTACACAAAGTAGAGCTTGAAGGCATCAAAATCAAACCCTTTTTCATTTGTGATCAATGAGAAACAAAGTAACATTGAAAAGCTTCTTGATACGAGGCTTTAGATCAGCTGTTTCTCTGTATTTCAGTGTTTCGTTTACTTCTTCTGACCCTAGCTAATCTATAAAACAATCACTCTGTGACTCTTAAATCTGCAAAAAATTGGGAGTAGCCTATTTGAAAATTAGTTCAACGTAGCCTAACATGTCTGTCTTTAATGTAGTTCAGTATTAACAGCAGTCAAACCTTTAATTTTTTAAATGTGATAAATTCACCTTTCATATTTTGTCGTATAACTTATAGCATCTTACATTCACATCCTTTCTGCCACTCAGCGGCTGGAACTACACAGATTCGCGCTTCCTATGGCAACACATGCATACACTCTACTGTGAAGAACAGACTGCCGTTGACATTGCGTGTGCTATACAGCACCTAATGGCTTGAATTTTAAAGTGGACAAAGACGTTTAATCAAACATAGCATATGTGGATGGGATAATTTTTTAAAACAGAGAGGAAAACACGCTATGCTTTGGTTTCCTGGGACATTTTGTTGAATATGCTGGCTAAGCAATGATTCCGTTGCAAAAATATCTTTGTCTATTACTAACAAAGACATCAAGCTACCTATGCAATCTGAAGCTACTTCTGAAATTACACCTGTGTAAGTGAATAAATCCAGATGAGGATAAAGCTAAATACCCTAAATCTTCACATCGAGAGTTTTCAACGATTATCACAAGAAATCAATGTGGCTTTTGTACTTTTTATGATAAAATTAAATAATGTGAGACAGTAAACTTTGCAATGCTGCAGGCAAAATACATTTGAACAGAACAAAGAGAAAGTAAAATGTTTGTTCAAACTTGTAATGCTTAATGCCTTTTATTTTGAAGGATATTTCTGGAGCTGTCTCATCACCACCCACAGCTGTGTTTGATGTTTTTCCTCCTCTGAGCTCCTTCATTACGTATGTGCAATGCATTATGGGACAATAGAGTCCATCAACAAGACACTCAAAATTCATTTATTTGCATACCGATGTTTAGGAGTACTCTTGGTTTTGTCACTTTGTCAGCGTTAATGCACAACATCGTCCGAATGTGTCAGGATTAGTATGCAGAGTGGGGTGTTGATACAGCATAGGTTAGCACAGAAGTGGGTTAAAGAGTGGACTTGACTATGACGGCCCTGAAGTTAGAGTACACTTTATAGAGAGGACTCAGTGACTTTCAACAAAAAATAATGAGTCAAATAAAAAAGAATTTACCTTCATAGAGTGCTGGCGTCCGTTAAAGGGATGTGGCTCTGTGAAGAACTCGGTGCCGTGGTTGAGCCGTCCGTGTCCTCCATACTGAACCATGTCTGAATCCAGCTTGATTTTATATCTGGCAAGAATCGAGGTTAAGGCGCAACAGCAGTGGGAAACTAGATTATAAGATCTCACATAAGATGCACAAGAGGAGGTTTTATCAGCAGTGCTTTGGGTGTGCAGACTTGGTTTAGCAGCGCTCAGCTGGTTTATATTCATTGAAATCCTCACATCCATCAGCATTCATCTCATCTCAGCAGCACTACAAAGCGACAGTGAGGATCCCTAAGAGACAAAGGGAACACTGCCTGAAATGAACATAAATACAAAAGTGATTCAAACATGGATCAACCATGCAGGCTGCCTGTCTAATTCATCTTATTCTCTACATAAATAATGAATATAAAAAAAACGGAACCACATGAGTGACAATCAACACAGGAAGCTACGGTTTCTTAACGAGTATCCACTCCTCTGTGAATGTTTTATGTTTGGTTTTGTTACAGCTATGAATCACGGTGGAATAATGACGCTGTTTTAAGGTAGATCAAGAGAAAGGAGCATTAATTAGGATTAATATCACAGAGAAAAAAATGATACAAATTAGACTTAACACAAAAATGACTGCCAAGGTATTCATCCCACTCAGGCTAATATTTAGCAGAGGCACCAGAAGGTACGTATTCATTTAGATCTAACAGCCAGGTCTTTATGCTTTCCAACATGAACAATGCATACTTTATGTGGTACATGCTCAGCGGCCCTCTGCAGATGATTATTTCTAATTCTAAGGTGATTGTGGTCAACAAAGTTATTAAAAGCACCATGATTCAAAGCTGCAAAAACAACATGTGGAAAACTGGAATGTTGGGGTCGGTTCTTTGCTGCACAGAGACAGTAAAATAGAAAAAATAACTGTATCTGTATCATGTGTGATAAAATGTGCATGTGACTCTTGGGGGATGGGTGAGGGAAGTGCACAATCTCTCTGCAAAGATTTTGCACAAGATACTCAAACATTATCTTAATCAGGTTACAGCAGCTTCATGTGCGTTCTTGAAGAGTACCAAAGATGGAGAGACAATGCATGAAATATGTAAATCATGTCATATTTTCCAGTGAGATCTTTGGCATAAATTTATCCTCTTTATGAGGGTGCTAGATCAAAACAGTTACATGACAAAGCAAGGCCTTCAAATGAACCCTGCATAGTAAGACATGTTGACTTTTTTGGTTAAAAATTATTGACTATTGTACAAAGAAACACAAAAGCTTATTACCTGCATTGCAGTGCAAAGCATTCTGGGCAAGGCCGTCCATAAGGGGGGGTGAAGGGGAGAGGTTTCTTTGATAACCATGTTTTATTTTTTGATCTGAATATAAGCACTCTTATCAAAGAAACAAAGAAATATTGCATTCATTTATGCTGTAGTAAAATTTAGCCTTTTTAAAAATGCAAATCCCATTTCTTTTCTTAGCTTTTTTGGGGGGTAATGTTTACCAAAATATACATTTATATGCATATAAACATAATTATATGTTTTTGCTAATTGAGGAAAAAAATGGCAACTCTGGCTGCTGGTTCAGCTCAGCTGGTAGAGCAGGCACCCTGCATTGTGAATGTTTACATGTTTTGTTCAATTAAAAACATGAAAACATATCATTTTTTGTGCAGTGTTAGTTTAAGCAGACTGTGTTTGTCTATTGTTGTGACTTAGATGAAGATTGGAACACATCTGATGACCAATTTATGCAGAAATCCAAGAAATCTCAAAGGGTTCACATACTTTTTCTAGCGACTATATATCTCAACACACTGGTTGGAGGATTGAACCCGGTGTCTGTGCTGTTTGGTGCATGTCTTACCCCCACTCTCTCTTCCCATGTTTCCTGTCACTCTTTAGCTGTCCTATCCAAATAAAGGCAAAAAGCCTTAAAAACATAATCCTTACCAAAGGCAACACCTTCTGGCTTTTGCAGTTTTGCATGCTCCCTAAATGCTGAAAGGCACTGCCACTTCCAAAACAGATTTTCTCCCTCAATGTGTGAAATCGACCCATGAAAGGACAACAGTGGTTCATTGATTAGTAAATATACATTATCTAGTGCAGCTTTTATCCAAACACCCCTGAATTCAAAAGCTAGGGAGCTGGCCAGAGCAGGATGTATGGGCCCAATGAATCCAACCAAGATTCATAATGTTGTGCTCTGCCTATCACCGTTCTTTACTTCCTTTATGGGTATTTTCAACAAACTCTACACTCAGTAATGTGTGCAACTATTCAGTTAACCACTCCACTTTTCTCTACTGCCCATTCCCAGGGCCACTCATATAGTAAAGCTTTCAGGGGCCCAGCAAAGGGAGGGGGCTCATAGAATAGAACACCATCCATCCCAATCTTAAGCGACATTTTGTTGATGAATCCATATTTTTGCCATTACTTCTTAAAGCAACACAGTGAACCTCTTTTTTTTATTTTTGCTTGATTAAAAATGTAAATTTAAAATGTTATTAAAAATGTCCTCTTAAAGTGGTAGGAGTCTTTTTTCATATTCACAAAGGGTGCAACAATTGGACCTAACTGTTAGTCCAGGAATTTTAGAGAGTCAGCCATGCCAGGACTGCAAAAAAGTCTGGGATGCCTAAAAAGAAAGGATAAAAAAATCTTAGACTAAGGGTCCCATTTACTAGACTTTTAGAGGCTCAGCCATTTCTGTTGGCAGGCTGGCCCATTCATATTTACCTGTCTATTACTTGTGTTGACATGGACAAGAGACAAAGAAAAAGGGAGATGACAAAGAACCAGGAGTGTCAGGCAGGAAGATTTTCTTAAACTCTGCTTACAAGCTCAGTATGTTAGCCTGGATTACAAACTGGAGATCGTGCATTAAAATACCCAAACACATGTTTGAAATGTCATGCTTTGACTTGTGTCAACACAGACAACACACTTCCTGTTGACTGTATTAAAAATAAAAACATAAGTAGATTGAAGTAAGTACCACCAGAAATAAGTAGCATCACTACCCAGAGAGCAGTGGCAGCTTACAAGTGGATCTGGTGAGTTTCTTTGTATACATGCATATAAAGCCATTCATATTAAACCAATAAGGCCAATATTTCTTAATATGAAGGGCTCACTTGAAGCAAAGGGTTAACAGCATGTGATATCTGTATGGAATCGCTTTGAAAGTATCCTGAGACCACAACAAGAAATGATGGATGTCAGAATCAGTTGCAAAGGCCATTATTAATGTCAAAGAAAATACTGAAGACATTTTTAAAGCCGGATTAAAAATGCAAGAAAGTGCACTTTGCAAAGGAAGTACTAAATATGTATTTGTATGGGAAAACTTCTCTCCAGGCAACTTCAGCGTCTCTCATGCCAGTCAGAAAAGCTTAGCAGTGTACACATGTTCCCTGACATCCATGTATAATGTGCGTATGAACATCTGTGCTGTGGATTATTTCCTGCAGTCTCTTGGGGGCCAGAGCAGCGAGGAGTGCTACTGTAACAAACACCAGGAGAGAGGAGCAGACATGCAAACAGCCCCCTAATTGGCTGGCTGAATAATCACCTTATCTTCCCATAGGCGATATACCGGAGTGTGAGAGTGATCCTCAAACAGCGCCTCATTCTGCCCCAGAGCCGGGGAAATTCTGCTTTGGCTGCCTGCTTGTCTCCTTTGATAGTGATGATTAAAAGGAAGTGCTGCTCTGTGCATTGTTTCTGCTGGGGAGGAAGATCCCCTCCTCCTCCACCTCTGCTCCACTCGAAACCACCGCCGCTGCCGCTGTGCTGTTTTATTGACAGAACAAAATCATTTTGCTATGAAGGTTTCAAAATAACTATCAGAAGAATGTGGAAATATTCTCCCCCTGGGTGATAATGCTTCTGGGAAACAGAGGAAACGTGTGATTTCAAAGGTTTATCTTCCTAATTCAAACAATGAAATCTTAATATTAACTAACAGTGTGAGGAATATATTTCTCAACTGTCAATATTTGATTCAAACTTCTAGAAACACAGCTTCTTGTGCATTTCCACGCTAGTAGATTGCATGTGGAAATGAGGCATAGTTAAAGCAATTCAGAATTCCCGGGCAGCTTTCCTTCGAGGAAGCCAGATCCAGGGCAAATTGGTAGTGTGAAGCTTTGAGCGATTACGTCTTTGTTAGTGTCTACAGACGGCTGCAACAACAGCCTGCAGTTCAGCTGTAAAGTATTGTAATCAATACAGCCATTGTGAATAAAGGGGCAGATTTAAGAACACAATCAATAGAGCCCAATGAGCAGAGAAAAAGAAGGCAGTCTGACGCTTGATGATCAGAGCTACTGATGACCTGAAAACAATCTGGCCATGACCATGATTGCAGACCAGGCCACCATTTAGTATCTATCAGCTTGTTGTTTCAGCGCTTATGAGAGTAATAGCACCTCGTCGTGGGTAAATGAGAGCAGAGTGAAATAAGGTGCATGTCTGAAGAACGTGGCAAGGCTGAGTAAGCACTCAAAATACTGAATCCCACCTTTGAGAGGTGACTTTTCCTGACTTCTGCAGGACCAGAGCCAGTTACATAAGAAACCGACTGAGCTAAATAGCAGATCAAACTCAAAATAAAGTATTTTTACTGGAAGATGAGCCCTGTTTTACCTGGTACCGACATGGGATTTTAAATGATTAGACCATTTAAGCCAAAGCATTTCGACCTTGCATTAACAATGCATCTCTAGTAACCACTTCTGTTGGCTCCTGTTACCAGCTGCATATTCAAATTAGCTCCTTTACAACATTTACATTAGTAATGGCCAAATTTGTCAATAGTTTTGCCTAGTTTTTTTCTCTCCCAGATCTTAACAGTGCTGTTACAGATCACATCACTCAAGAAAGCTGACCTTCAAACGGCCAAAGACACAACAGCATCCCACTACCAAACTAGTGAGGATGAATGCATCTTAGGCCACCCTCACATGAAGCCTGAGTGATCAGATCTCACTCTGTCCTCAGGATGCTTTCAGATGTCTTCACATTGAGCAGTAAGTTTGTCCACTTGTGATCTGATCATCACCAAGGGAAGATGCAGGTGAAAAGTGTAAGCACAGCCGTTGACACTAGGGATGAACAGATCTGATCCAGGTAGCAGATATCTGTCTACAGTGACAATGGGCCAATACAGAGGTTGTTTGCAGATGTCACATCACAGCAAAGACCTACAGATGGGGGCAGGACGTGATTTTTGCCCAGAGTGACGCTATAAAAACGCCAACGTTTTATGCTGTTTACTTCAGAGTCAACTGTTCAAATTGCAAAAAAAAAAAAAAAAAAGCATATATATATATAAATATATATATCTTGAACTACTTTGCATCCTGAAAGTAGTGGCATATGCAGGCAAAAACATGTTTCAAAAGCCTATGGAAGAACAGCAGCAGACATGGATGAAAGCCTCAGACTCCAGCCTGGTCGAGCAGAGTCAGTTTGCCACAGTTAGGCACGGTAAACCCTGATCTCGCATGTGTTTCCACTGCCAGTTTCTGTCCGGCCTCACCTGTTGCTATGGGAAATCCATTTCTTTTAGAGATCCAGATATTTGGTTCATCTCAGTAAAAGGTATTCTTTTGTTTTCCAAATGGCTCTTCATTTGTAGTCAGTATTTTTCAAATGTAAATGGAAGAAAGGAAATTGGCTCTAAAACTGGTGCCAGCTCCTGTGGCTCAAACAAAAGAAATCCCCTTAAATACTCAAAAGTTGTTGAAGGGGCACAGCAAGCTTCTTAGATCAGTACAAGTCTCCTTAAGACTCTTGTCTACCTACATCTGTGTAGACCAGGCCGCCTTTAAGATGATCAAAAATCTCAAGTCAACCCAGACAAAATGCACTGATAAAAAAAAAACAACATTCCGCACCCATATGATTGCTGGACAATGCATGCAGTAATTAATAAAAAGATAAACCTCTAAAACTCTTCTTAAAACCAAATCTTAAAACCATTCAAATGGCTATTTTTTCACAGAACGAAAATGTAGAGCCTAAAAACTCATTCTGGTGCATTTTGGTTAGTTTTTATTAGTTTTAGTCTTTTCTGCAATATCGGATACCTGTCAGGGGTGCGATCCTACAGAGCTCTTCACTTTTTATTTCATGTATTCAATTTTTTTGTTTGTATAAAAATTACCTTTGTATGAAGTCTTATGCAATCAAATCAGGGGATTTTACTCTTTCCAGGCTTGGGTGGACATGTCAGTCAGTATGCTGCTGTCAAAGACTAAAACTAAGGAGATTTTGTCTTTAATTTAATCTGATTTAATTTTAGTTTTGAAAGCACGGAATTAACCTTTAGTCAGTTTTCATGTATCTTGAAAGCTAAGTGTTTATTTAGTTTCAGTTAACTTAAAGGATTTTTAAAATTTTTGTTCAAGTTTTTTAGTTTTATTTAACTATAACAACCTTGCCCGATACTGACATGATTTCGAGAAAATGGAATTCGAGACAATCTTAATTATATGCCAGGGTAGCTAACGATCTTTAGATTCAGATTCAGATAACTTTATTGATCCCAAAAAAGCAATCCCTTTGCATATTCACTGTAATTCTTGGTTGAATTTATTTTGGAGGCACGCCTGAAGATGCCAGAAGGCACCAAATGTTAGCATAGACCATTGGTTCTCAATTGGTGGATCAGGACCCAAAAGTGGGCTATTTTTAGTGGGTTGAAGAAGCATGCCTGGAAAAATTATGAGGCAAAAAATCTATGATTTCTTTTTATTT
Source organism: Cheilinus undulatus (assembly GCF_018320785.1). Classification (NCBI taxonomy): domain Eukaryota; kingdom Metazoa; phylum Chordata; class Actinopteri; order Labriformes; family Labridae; genus Cheilinus; species Cheilinus undulatus. Next base: position 42,559,959 of record NC_054866.1, on the reverse strand, counting down.
TGAAGGATATATCTCAGTCCCTTGGTTTCATTACATCTTTTGTGCCATCTCTAATCAAAACTGTAGTATATTTCATCAAAAACACTTATTTTTGATTGCAAAATGTAAGAATTTTGGTTCACAATTTGGTATCAAGGATATGGTGGAAGGTCCTGACACTTGGCCAGTTGAGAGCCACTGGTCTAGACATAAAATAGGTCTGCAGGACTGAGTCATTTGTGATAATGATCGTCTCCATGCCAGCCAAAATGGTAAACCTAAAGGAAAAATCACTTTTTTTCTAAAGTTTACAGATGATAATGCTCGTAGAAATTTTCTAAAGATAATTACAGATAATTGAAGGCTCACTCAGAGCTTCAATGTACTAATTTTCCTCCATTTCCACTGATTCCTAACAATCTACAGGGCCAACACTTGAGACTACTCTCTATGGCTCAGTCGATAAATAAAGACTGTCTCCTGTAGTTGACTCAAGTGATCTCTTATAATATCAAAACATTTCTTTGAAGGATTTCTGCAAATATAAATAAAATCATGTTTTAACCAGAGTGTGTTATTATGTATAAGAAGATGAATAACAAACAAAGATGCATGCAGTTACTTTCCAAAGCAAAATTAATTTTTAGTTTTTACAGTTGTAACGGTCCATCTTGTCATAGCAGCTGCTGTGACAGGGCCACCGTCGCAGACATGCTTTGTTTATCATTGCAGTGGAAAGATTAAATGTTATATCAGACCGCTACATAAGGAAGCACAAACTGCTACTGGAAGCTACCGTTCTGTTGCTGTATCTACCTGTTTTCTGCTGCTTTCTTGTGATGAACCTTGATTATTCTCTGCCGTTGGCTTCTTGTTCTATGGCCCAAGTTCCCCCAGTAATGCTCACCAAAACTGCAGAAACATGAATGAGATACGGCATTTTCAAGTAGCAGTCACGTAGCGGTCACTGCAAAATGAAGGATTATTCTGGCTTTAAAACTGTTGGAAATATCTGAGGTAATGCAAGCACTCAACTAAAAAATTAACAAGAAGCAGTATTACTCTTTTTTAAATTCATATGGAGATGTCAGTGTGAACATTCTGCATACTGCACCTTTAAGTGTAATGAAGAAAAGCAAAGCATCTTTGTTAATGCATTTTATCTTGTTGTATCCAAGGTTAAAACAACTTTTTAGGACTTTTTTCATGTCTGCAGAAACCTTATGAGGCACATTTTAATAAAACAAGACAAAACTTGAGTCAACTATGGGAGACAGTCTATATCTGACTGTAAAAAGTTAATGTCACTGCACCTGTAGGTGAATTATTCCTAATTGCATTTAGAGAACGGCTCAGACAGAGAGGCAGAATGATGACCTGACACAATCTGAGCTGACGATCAGCAGAGCGTAAATCAAAGAGCAACCTGCCCTGACAGGTACAGCTTTAGTGACGGGATCCAACTGGGATTTCAAATCCTCTAACCAGCTAGATAAAGCCAGAACAATGTGAGGCAGGCAGAAAATAATAAAAACACTGATGGTTTGAGTGCTTGTCCAAAACATGACATTGACTGCATTTTAATGGGGAGGGTTTTTGTGAGGTGTTTCGCCTCACTTTATCTCCTCTTCCTTTTGTAAAGCAAGAAAAATAAATTCAATAGAGGAGAATCAAGAAAAAGCTCCTTAAAAAAATATGAAAAAGCCAAACAGTCAATGTGCAACCAAGCGAGAACTGAAGGATGATGTCTTTATTGCGGCTGAGTTGTTATTTATTTATTGTAAAGTTAAGACAGCAGACTCTCAGTGTTACGTTTTACCCTAGACACTAAAACCACAGCAGTTATTTCGCTCAAACAGCCTCAACTTCTTGTCTTTTCAGATGAAATTCTCAGAGTTTCTTTGCTGGAGGAGTTTTTATGAAGAGCTGCAGGCATTTTTAAAAAAGAGCTACATCTTGGGAGGAAACATCTCTAAAAGTTTCTCCACAAGCAAAGAAAGAAACACCTGAAGATCCTTTTAGACCAATATGCCGCCAGCCTGCGTGTGACAGAGGGCAACAAAGGTGACTTGATGGCGTGTGTTTGCTGCAGAGGAACACCAACTGGTATAATTTGGTAGTTGCCATATTGGCAAAGGAAATAACAGCCTGTATTGGATCCATTTTTCGCAGAGAACAGCGTGGTCAGCTCCATCCAGCCATTATTTTAAGATACAGCCGTGGTGAGAGGCTCCGCTGTGACACCCCTGACCCTCACACAGGTGGAGAAAGTTTAAGTGTATGACGGCTGAGTGTAATGAAAAAGCACTTTTGGACTCTTTGAGCTTGTCTTGTTTACCTCCTCTGCCTCTGAGTGGCACTTTCATCTGTCTTCTCTCCTAATTGGATCCTCTGCACACATTCCCATCGGAGCATCTGCATCTCCTCACACGCCGCGCATTTACCTTCCTCACACACACGCCACATTTGCCTTTATGTGTTTACTGCTTCTCTGTATAATGACAGTCAGAGCTTTGCCCTCACATTTATTTGCATTTCCTCTCAACCCACCCAGTGTCTGAGGCCTCTCCTTAAACATCAAAAGAAGCACCAGGAGGAAAAGATGCGGTTGCATCTAAATGAAAATAAACCCTCAAAAACGGTGTTAGAGACACGGCAGCGGGGCTATTAGTGCTGCGCTCAAGATTAACCCCATCAAGGCTGTGCTGAATACATGAGGCACAGCACACAATTACTGCACATAAAATGAGCTCACAATTAAGACATGATAAGAAGAGATTAGAGGTTACTTCTGGCTGTTTCATTTTCAAATTAACTTCTCATTGTTCAGTCTGTTCATACTTGATAATTTCAGGAATTTTTTTTGTCTTTTTTAAAGATGTTTGTACCCTTTCAGATCGTTTTTATCAATGTGACAGAAACTAAAAACCTTAGCTTCATTATATAACTAGAGAAAGACAATAATTTCCAAATAATGCAACAATATAACACCCAGTGAAATACTCTGATTTGTAATAAAACACTGAATAACTTCTGGCTAATCCTTATGGAAACTTTTGTGCATAAATCTTGGCAAAAACTAAAAGATTTTTGAAATTATACCCAATATTAAAAATGTGAGAGACCACACACAACAGATAATGACAGATGTAATAGTTCTTAATGAGTGAGCTGTGCAACAAGTGGCATCACTAACAGATTCATTCACCATTAACAAGAGTTTCCACTCTCAAAATGGGAAATCTTACCTGGTCAACACAACTTTAGAGTAAACAAGCTAATGCAGCTCTCCGTTAGCTACCTGGGACACATGCTGGGTCCAGCCCATCACTTTATCAGTTCAATTTTGTTATTGTATGTATTAATTATACTTAATGCTTCATGTTTACTGTTGTCACCATGGCTGTGTTTGTTGTGCTTCCTCCTTTAGTCAGCTTACCTATTGATGATTCCTTTTTTTCTTAGCTCCCCTCGATGTTCCCACACAACAGAATTTCTGATTGTAAATATCGAACATGTCACTTTTAATTTTGTTGACTAAAACTGACAGAAAATTTTGGTCAACTACCTTTTTTCCAAGAGTAAGACTAAGCTAAGACTGATTAAAAACAGATCTTTGAAGATAAAAACTCTGACAAAAAGGAGGTTTAGTTTTTATCAAGAAGACTAAAATGTGACTCCAAAGTTAGAGTTAGACCTTTGGTTATTAGAAATCCTTGATATTTCACCTTTTGCTCGATACAAGGAATAGCTGAACTTTTGTGGGTGAATTTAACCCTTCAAGGTCCACTGGCTATTTTGCCATTTTTTTAATACTTATCTTTTGACAATATAAACCACTCAGAAAATGAATACCATGCTCATGTTTGGTGTCATTCTTTTCTGCATTACCTCAACTTTATGAAATGAAAACTATATTTTTAAGTGTAATTTATGTATATGGATATAATTACAAATTATTTATGTAATTTCATTTATTAGATATAGGACCTCCAAAAAACAAGAACCAACTAAAAATATTTTTAATTGTTATTTAAACCAATATGTTTTCACTATTAAAAAGAAATAATAAAATGTTGAAATTATGAAAAAAAAAATCCCAGTGCCAGTCCTTTGCAGTATGGTCCACTGCCTCCTGTGTGTAAGATTAATTTTCATATCAAATTCAAATGATCAGATTTCCTGTTTTACTTAGCCTATTGACATCAAACAAAAACAGAAAGAAAGCTTAAAAATCAAACTTTCCATATTAAGTTATTAAAATGCAAAATGTGGCTTTGTTTCTATGCCATAAGACAAAAATAATGGATGATGAAATCACGTCAGTGTGATGGTGGAGCCCAAAGGGTTAAAACCAATGAAACCATTGATAGTACATTAATATGAACGATTTACTTTAATATTTATTTCACAAGATGGATAATTAAATTGGGTCAGAGACAAAAATGCATCTACTTAAAATGGACTAAAATGTTTTTGGGTTTTCAATGACTCAACCAGACTAAAACTCAAAAGGGTCAAAATAACTAAAATGTGACTGAAACTAAAACATTTCAATCTAAAGAATTAAATTCAAAATTACTGCCAAAATCAACACTGAAACATTTTTAAAATTTACATTTTCAAATCAGAGTGGCCCCAACTGTCTTCTGTGCAGACAGGGGAAGAAAAGGTCACTCATTTCGCACTCAACACCACAGGACAAGCTGGTAAATTAATCTTAAGAACCATCAGATAAATAGGCCTTTGCTTAATTTCCCCATTCTGACCAAAGTCAGCACATGCTCAAAACTATCTGATGGTTTTAGAGATTTTTATGCAGTGTGTCAAGAGCTGATTAGTTTAGAAGAGAGTTAAAGCAGCTCAGACTTGGAAGTGTAAATATTAAAATAAGTTTTAATTTACAATCAAATATCCTGTTGAGAGGTGGTATGCCAAAGATAGTCCAGTGCATACTCTTTGGATGTCACATGGAGAGGAACGGAATGGAACGATAGCCAGAAAGGAAGCCAGCAAACCAAAGGAGGAAGCACAACAAACACAGCCCGGGAAGCCCCTGTATCACCTGACATGCTAAATAGACTTTTTGATTTATCCATAGGTTAGGATGTATTTCTCATTCATCTGGGAAACATCCCGTAGAAAGCATTTGGGAAAGACAGGACTTTTCAAAAAGTTCTTGGAAGGTGATTCGACAAATGTTCTCAAATTCATCATGGGCCAATCACAGGGACAAGACAAAATGAGGAAGGAGGTCTGAGCAGTCCGGGTTGTAACATGAGGTTGACAGGCAGGTGCTGTCGTTGTTTATGAACAGGTGAAACTTGTTGGTGGATAAACTCAGACTGAGGCCGGTAGGAAGAAAAGCAAGTTCATTTTTCCTGCCAAGAGCTTTCAGTGTGACTTGTTGCTCTTGCTCTTATACAGAAATGTGGCAAAACTGCCATTAAACTACAGCTACATCCGAGCTAATTCGCTACACTGACAGCAGAAATTCAACACAGCTTAAAGTACAACTAAACCCCACCTGCAACTATCTCAAACGCTTGCTAAACTAGGTCAGGGGAAGGCTGAAAACATCTTTTCTGTCCTGTAAAGCATAATACAAGCCAACTGACAAGAAAAGGAGCTGAAATTGCTAACCCAATGGATGTAGCAGGAAGCTAATAGCTAGCCACCTTAAGCTTGTGTTGTCTTAATGTATTTGATCATACAAGAGTAACTGTTTTTGGGAGTGAATATTGCTGGTGAATGAATCTGTTCTTTGGGGCACATACTGCCTAGTTGTTTCTCTATATGTATGGTAGTTGGTCCTCCTAGCAGCAGCCGGAATAGAGTCTGACAATCTCTGCCAGTATTTAGCTACTCCAGCCACTGTCCTGTCCTCTTCAAATAAAGGAAAAAGGCAAAAAAAAGTTAAACACTAAGAAACTTTTCCTTACATTTTAATACAGCTGCATTTTCTCATAATTATTCTGCAGCCAGCATCAACATAAGGGAAACAAAAAAAACAAAGGAAAATGGGAATCAAAGGAACAACTGCTGTTAAACTGCGTCATTGTCAGCCAATCATATCCTCATTATTGTACCCTAAATTGCTCATGTAAAGACTTTTTTTTCACCGCTTGCATCCAGAGACAACTAACAAACCCCGTCAGCATTTTCACTCCCCGTCACATTAAGTGTGAGCTGAAAAAGCGACACAGCTCCGTATCCATCCAAGGAGCTGTTGGCGAGAGCTTCAGTGGGCCCTGGCAGAGAACAATGTCCGTTATAATAAATACAAATCTGTCAGCTCTCTGTCCCCCTTCACATCCCTGATCATTAAGCCTGTTGTAATCACAACTGTGGGACTCATTAAATTCCTCTGCACTGCTCACTAGGAAGACAGACAGCCAATACAGCTAAAGAGAGCGCTTTCTGAGTCACTGGGCCCCGTTATTATTTCTCTCTAATAGAAGAACAACAGCACTATAAATGCCAGACGTATTCTTTTCAACAGTGAGTGCTTAAATTATTATCACAAAGGTATTAAACTGCCGCTAAAACTATGGGACTTAACAATTCAAATCAACTTTAAACACATATGACGCACCGTCTGGATCCCTGATTCAATCCTGATGCCAGAGGAACACAGCTGATTTTTAACATCTGACACATTAACTTCTTTTTTTCACTATTCAGCCTTTAAAATTAGAGTACATTTTAATCAAGGATGTGGGGCCGCCTGATGACATTAAAGTGGGGAGATTTTGCCTTTTTCAAGGCTTTACACTAGCTCTCTGATACCCACGTAGTAGCTTCACATGGTTTACGGCTCAAAAATGTCCTCATGTTTCTCACACTGGCGTCCTGAAAAACCCTTATTTTAACCTCTGTCTGAAATGCTTCATTTTGGCTGCTGTCTCTTTAATGCCCCCCAGCTCCACGGACCTGCTTTCCTTTGATTGGCCGATTTTCCGGAGGCTGGATGGCGGCAGGACTCAATGTTTTTTGCCCGCCCCTCCAATGTGGCTAATGTTATTATGCTAGTAGTTGAAAACTTTGAATGAACCATTCCGACTGAGTAAAATATGGCGAATTTTACGCCCGTAAGTGTTAGACCCGGAGTCTGGTCCTGATAGTTTGGAGAGAGAGGGGGAAGAAAAGCAGCAGCAGCGAAGGACAGAGCAGGACGTATCTGTTTGGTAAGTGGCTAATGGCTAAAAGGCCTTGTGGGGGCGGTCTGTTCCGCTTTGCCGGCAGCACGGATGAACCACGAACCAGTCAGGAGATCCTATTGTGATGACCTCATCAGTTTGGTCCATTGAAATCTTATCTCGGTGGAATCTCGGTGAGATTTTCAACCAACCGTTTTCATCAGTTCACACGCTAATTCCAAGATCACTGCTGCATACGTCTATCTTTTGGTTTGAAAATTTGCATACATGGAGTATGGACACCTAACATTGTGACTTTATATTTATGTTTAAAAAATCGGAAAAGTATAATACCCCCACTTTAAGGTTTTTCAGAGAGAACTCTGAGTAGTAGGTAGCTGCTGTGTTGTGTTGAAATGGTCAACATGATTAGAATCACAAGAATCATAACTTCCTAGCAATGTATTGTATATAATTACACACAATAATTGTGTAAATGATCATGTAATGAGAAGAAAACAGACAGCCCAGAGGCAGACTTTCATCAGGTGTTTATGTTATCTTCCATTGATTCTAAACAGAATTAACTGCTATTTAAGTTGACATCTTTGTTTAAGGCTTAACGGTTAGTTAATAGTAAGTTTTTGATGAACTTTGTCCACCTTTTCTCAAAAAGGACTATTCTGATGATGTTTAACATTTTCTGTCTACATATCACAATCAGGCCACAACCAACACTAAATTGATCTTATCAACAGGTTTTGTCTGTGCAGTCAAAACCTGACATATCTTTATTTTTCCCCGGTGCCACAGAGCTCCATTTTTGTTCAAAAAAACTATTAAAAACACATCAGTGAGACATGCCGTTGCACTGGGTGACATTTCCCTTCATTACCATGAACGCAGCCCTGTCATTTATTCTGAGTCAGTCCCACTCATTGGTGTTAATACTGGTGAGAACTGAAAATCCACAACTGAAAATAGAGCCAAACAAGAGCAGTATGTTCTGTTTAAATACAGTGCTCAGCTATGCGAGAAAATAATTTAACCCTAACAAAAATAACCTCGGTTTGGGGCCTGCTCCTCAAGATCAGTATCTTATGTTGAGAAAATGCCCCTGGTTTTATCGGCTGAGGCCAGAAGAAAGTATTAAAGATGGACTAATGGGCTGTTGGTTTTGGTTTTTTTAATGAGGTTGACTGTAAGAAAAGGAGTCATCCTGTTTCTTTGGACAACTGTTCTTAGCACTGTAGCACGAGAAGGCTCTTGGTTTAAAGTTACACCAGGTGCATTTTCCAGATACATACAGGAAGGGATAACTGGTGTCTCCATTTGTCAGCCCCGGAACTAACACACTATAAACCCACAACAACCAATCCTGTTACGTCCTACTCAATGGGAGGCTAAAATGTTATACTATTATATACCAGGTTGATTGTCATAGATGTAAACATTGAGATTCTGACAACTGTTTTGGTTTGCATAATTTCCTGATTGTGAAAAACATCTGCAAAGACAATGGATACTGAAAATCCAGAGAGGGACTGGACCCCATTTCCTGTTAAAAATCTCCACTAATGTTAGCAATCAGTCACTTCATAGTTTCCATTTATATTTGATAATCAAATATTAAAAGAGAAAAGACATGCATTAATAAAAGATATTCAAGTCTGGGGTAAAATTCCACTGATGCATTTATTCATGCAAAATAACATTAACATGTATCACTGATTGTGGTTTAATGCCCATGTCCCATACTGATAGGGTGCCTGATAAATTTGCCTGTATGTAGCACAGGACAAAAGTGTAAATCACTAACTGAACTGAGGCTTATATACATGATGTTGGGGTTAAGACCGGGGCTTTCAAACATTCAAACGCTTGGATCACAAGTAATTTCTCATAAATTTCATAGTTAAATACAATTAATCCCCTTTTATGTCTCTCTTTTTTTTTTCCAAATCCACTCTTTTTGCTTTGACTGAGTATTTATACCCTTCTGGGTTTTGGTCCTGCCAAAATAATAGTGGACTGCTTGCACTACCTTTCCACCTGTTTGAATACAGACCTACTTTTATTTTGAAGGACAATAAACTTCGGCAGATCCAACACTATGATATGAACTTAACCACAAAAAAGGAGCTTGTTACGGACTGAGAAGGAAAACAGAAATAGTAAAATGGTAAATATTTAATAGCACAACATTCAGAAGATTTCTGACTTGTCCACTTAGCTGGTTGCGAGTTTTTAAAAGTGAAATGAGCAATAAAGGCTGCAGGGAGACGTTGCCCAGCCAATGTACTGAAACAGATAATAATAATAATAACAATAATAACAATAATAATAATATCTTGAATTTATATAGCGCCTTTCAAGAAACCCAAGGACGCTTTACAGGAACACATAGACATGGACAAACTATGTGAGGGGTAGGATGAGTGTAAGGAGTAGTTTAGTGAAGACTAGGCTGTGGTGAACATGTGATTAATGTGGTTTTTAAAAAATGCTCTAGTAATTAATTGCATTAATTGCAATCAGTGCATTAATGCTGACAGTTCTTGTTAACTTTCAAGCCCTAAGCAAACAACTCTAAACATCCCTTTTCAGGAAAATATGGGCTTTAAGAATATGTGTGCTGCAGTAATGTCACTTGAATTAAAAAAAAAACAAAGTAATATGAGAATAAAGAAAAAAAAACTAAACAGAAATTAAAACTCGAAGCTTTTTATGTGTGGCACACAGGAAAAAAAAATACTAAGACTTTTTTGTACACAAATTTCCTCTCCTATCTCCTGGGGACCAAAACGCGAGAACATTTTCTTTGACATTTTTACAAAAAAGTCCTTGTGCTGTTTTTGTAATGGCTGTTTTTCAGCCATTATTCAAAGCAGCTCCTGACTGCAGTGACACAAAGGGACACATCACAGCCTCTCTGTCTCCCTTTTTCTCCTTTATGAGCTACTATGGATATCTCCTTCATGATCAAAAGCATGATGTGATAACAGAACAGCCTGCAAATAGTTAACAGCCCTCCACATGGCACTGTGGGATACAATATGGTGGCAAGCATTCAAAGCAAGTGGCAGAAATGATTGAAAATTGATTCAAAAAGTGGATTAAAAGAAGTCCAATATCAGATTTACTGGTGTGGATTTAATCTTTAAAGGCCCCCTGAGAGCCACCGAACTTGCAGACTTACCAGAAAAGATCCCTTAAGGATTTCAATGACATGGATAGTGTCACTGGAACAGCACAAAAGCTAGCCTCAAGAGGGGACAAAAACTAAGAAGCTACAGTTTATGGTTAGAAAGTTATATATCTTTTGATAACCTTTGTCTCTTCTGATTGTATATGACAGTGTTGGTCTCAGAAGGTTAAAACCACTGATAAAACCCTTCACTCTGCACTGAAAACACTACATTTTGATAACCTGAAGCAAAAGCAACCAATTACAACAAAATTCTCTAACAGTCATAAAATAATATAGTTATGGTTGTGGACATAGTAAAATAATTATTTGTTCTGTTGTTTCATGTTTTGAAGCAACAGTGGGAAAGTATTGTGAAAATAACAGTGTAGCATGAAATGCATAAAAATAAATGAAGCTTTGAGTTAGTTCATGCAGGACAGGAAAGTCATACACCCAGCCATGATCAGCTGATGGCCAGCAGAGCCAATCACAGCTCTTTCTCTCACCACAGCAGTGTACTTACACATGAGGTAGTTCTCACTAATCAGGGCTTGTATTAATGCTAGTTCACGTTGCTGCTGCTTCTGGTAATGCTTTACCTCCTCCACCCCAGCCTCCTCCTTTATAACATAAAATTGAGATTCATGCTACTATGGATTAATTGCTTTTGAACTAATTTTATTGAATTCAAAACACATTGTCATAAATGCATCCATTAACAGGGGGTTCTAGCTATGCACTCCCTGTAAAGCCAAAGCATGCTACTTGAATAACCCAGGGAGCATCTTTTGAGCAAAGCCTTCTCTGCCAAGTAAAACCGTATATCCATTTTGAAATAAAATAGCCAAATGTATCACAAGCGTGTTCCTGAGTTAAATGATATCCTTTAATAAAGCAAGGCTTTTCTATTGCATCCATGGAAGTGGCTGGGATGGCAAAGAGATTAAAGACATGTTCTTTAGCATCAAATGCAGCCCAAACTCGCTCTGGATTTTCAGAATCTATTGTCCTTTTACTTGCCTCTAATTATATTAACACAGTGATCATAGTCTTAGTGTTTATACAAATGATCTTGGATATGATAGTACAAGACCATAGCTACATTAGAGTCCCCCCCCTCCCTGGACTGGCATCACAAAAACAAGGTTACTGCAGGAGTATGGTCCATTTTTTAGCTTCAGAGCTATGGTCATTCCTTTGAGAGAATCCTGTGGTGGAGAGCTGGATAAGTGAACATTTTGGACTTGTTATTTGTGCTGCAGTAAATTAAAAGTTACAGGAAAACCAGAGAAGATAAGATTCATCCACTGGGATCGCTGTACTAAATAGTTGTTGACCTACTTTATCTAACTCTGCCTCAAAATGTTTTCGCAGATATTCAGTTCAGATTCTCTCCATGAGATTTAAATCTTACCTTTTTTTCTTTGCTTTTCTATCTCATTCATGATTCTTCTATAATACAATTCATTTTCATTGGTGAATATCTTTAAATCGTGAGTTGTAAAGCTCCTTAAATGAGTCTTTTTATTGTCTTAAAGAAGCAGCTAACAAAGATATCTTTGCTCTGAGGGGCACTGCGGGTGCACTGTGGCGTGACAGAGAAAACCCAGCTTCTGAAGTTTAAAAGAAAGCCAGCTTTCACATGACAGATGAGAGCAGAAAGGATACTTTCCTGGAGCTTCGACAGCCACCCTGTAGTCCTGGAAGCTCTTACTGGGGTGGAAGTTGAAGATAAAGAGCACATTTGCTCTGTCAAACACAATGACCTTGTCCCCTTCATGCTTGGCGCTGACAAAGGCCTGCAGGGAGAAGAGAGGAAAAAAAAGCTAATCAAATATTTCTTTATGAATACTCATTACCTTCCTCATCTTGGACTTAGGAAGTTATAATGAGGCCACATTATATCAGTGGACGACACATTTCCAAATAGGCTGAGTAAGATTCCCACATCACATTTCAGGTGGCACTCATCAGCAGAAAGCAGAGGCTCAGCGTAGTGTGAGACGCCCACTGACAGCTTTAGACAGCTGCACATGATAAAGCCGCCACTCTCCTGTGGAGCGAGCTACTGTTAACGTGTCATTAGCAGAGATTATCAATGTCACCCTACCCCCTATTTTTAGTGCCTTGTTCCCCAAGCCAATTTCAGGGCAGCATATTCACGGCTGAACGAGAAGATAAGCACCCTAGCGACTGGACAGGCAGAGAGGAGGGAAGTGAGGGAATGAGCTGACAGGCTGGAGTCCTTTAACAAGTCCATTTCTACATGAGAAGTCCACAAATTTGGAGTAATGACCAGGAAAGTTCCTCTGCCTCAATGTATCTGCTACAGCTAATGAAAACAAGAACCACCTGTATTCATCAAGATGCAGCCTGGCTAGCATCATTTTTAAATGGGCATCCTACACAATATATTCTTAACCCGATATCAAAAAAGTTGTAATGTGTGAAAAACTGAAATCAGTGATTTGCAAATCCTTTTCAAACTATTTTCATTTAATTCAACATAAAGAAAACATAATTGATTTTCAAATTGATAACCTTTTTGTGTTTTTGGAAATGTACACACATTCTGAATTTGATGCCTGTATTACATTTCAAATAGGCTGGGACAAGAGCCTGTTTACCACTGTGTTAAATCTCCTTTTCTTCTAACAACACTCTACTAGTGTCTTGGGACCGCAAACATTAATGGCTGAAGAAAGTGAAAATCTTTCTCATTTTGAACATCTGTAATAATGCTTAACAGTGCATGATTTCCATTGTCATAACCTATGCATCATAATGCGCCATATATTTCCAATAGTTGACAGGTCTGGACTGCATGTGGGCCAGTCTACTACCCATACTATGCTACTGTGAAACCAGGCTCTTTTAAGACAAAAACAAAAAGGGAGTTTAGTTTTCATCAAGGACACGAAAAAAGGCAAAAAATGTAATTCAGTTTTTGTCGGAAATTTAAAAATCATGATATGGGAGAGCACAAGCTGTTATGTAGGGTGAGTTTGAAGCTCTTCTGTTTTGCAGGGTGCATAAAACTCACAAACTGGATTTGCACCCAATTAAGGCAAAGAGAAATGACCTGACCAAAGATTTTGATGAAAATGTGAGGCCTATTTATGGATGAATACTGGACTAAAATGTTTTTAGTTTTAATTGACTTAAACTAGACTAAAACTATTTAGGGTTAAAATGACAAAAATGTGACTTAAACTAATAAGCTTTTCAATCTAAAGACTAAAACTTAATTTAAAACAGCAGCAAAAATTAACACTATAGCTTATGCAGTCTTTTACAAAGAAGAGAGAAGAGAACCTCGCACAATTGTTGACTGTAATTGAAAAAGACTTTCAGGAGTGCTTCTTCTATTTCAAATCATGGTACTGTCACCTGTTACCAATATACTGTCTTGCCTGTGGAAGGTTTCAGGTGTTTTAGTATTCCAGCTTTCCCAGTCTTTTCTTGTTCCTGTTCCAATTTTTTTGGAACATGTTGCAAGCATCAAGTTCAGTGTGTGCATTTGTATTGAAAAAATCAATAAAATAAATCAGTTTGAATATTAAAATATCTTGAATTTGTGCTGTATTCAATTAAATATAGGATAAATGATTTGCAAATGACTGCATTCTGTTTTTAATCATATTTTACACAACATCCCAACTTTTTTGGAACTGGGTATGAAAATAAATGCAGCTCAAATTAGCCTTGGAGGATTGCTTCAAATAGGTTCAGAAAATTTTCAGTTTTTTGGAAGATTTCAAATCAAATCAAATCACAATTTTTAGCTGTTTTAATAGTAAAACAAGTTAAGGCTTCTTTTCTGAAAGTGCTCTATAAATAACATTATGATTGTCACTGTTATTGCTACTAACTGTAATGATGTGTGTCTCATCTAAGTAAAAGTAGTGTAAGTAGAACAAAGATGACTCAGGATGCCATGGTCTGCTTGATAGTCAACTCTGGTTTATTTACATGTCATCACCTCCAGTGATTCTATCTCTGCTCCAACAGGAGCTTCAGGTCGTGTCCAAAGTTTCTCTTTTGAAGCTCACAGCTGCATGTCTTCAAAGAGGCAGTCAGGAACCAGACTTTTAAGCAAAGTCCCTACATGTTTCCACTTCCTCTTAGTTCCCCTTCACCTGGGACAACAGAGAGCAGCTGACGGATCCTCTTCTGCTCCTCATTTTCACTACAAAACGCCCTTGGATCCTCCCACCACAGGGAAATATTGAACCGAGCCATAGAATATTCCCACTAAGCGCCATTACCTTGGCAATGTCATTGATAAGCTGTCCAGAGGATTCAGACCCATCTGGTTATTTTTGCAGAATCTCTCAGCAGTTATTGGCACCATCACTGACTGCTGTTGTACAAACATCTTTTTGTGATGTTTTGTCAGCCCTGAATGACTTTAATTCTCTCTCAGCTGTATCTGACTCTGAGTGCGAGGTCAACATCAGAGACTCTGGCCTGATTTACTATCCATGGCTTTACCTGATGTCTTCTACTTTGTTTTATGCATCTTCTTTGACTCCCTCTCATCTTCTTATCACTTTGAGTCTGAAAATTAAAAACATTTCTCTTCCTCTAGTTCATTCGTACTACTGGGATTAAAGACTTTAAAGTTTAGTGTCCCTGTGATAATTCAGTTATAGATTTAATGCCAGAGCAACAACCTTGCTGTGTTGAGATGATTAAACATTTTCAGGATGTTTTTTAAACCGTTAGTCTTGTGAAATCCTGCCAGTGATCCGTCAGAACTTTTCTGATGATCACAGAATAGTAATACAACAGAGTCTGATTCATGATTGATCACAGAAGAACCTGCTATGCCTTCATCTGACTTAAATAAAACATGAAGACTGACTAAACATGCAAACTTCTGCCTATTTTAAAGCAGCAGGTAGGAATTCATTTTGGTGCTGATGTAAAACACACATACTGTAGTGCTGTCAGACAATGTTACTGTCTGAAGTAAACTCAAGACACTTGTGTTCTTCTGAAAGGAAAAGAGCTCAGTGAAGAAATCCCTAAACCCAGGTAGGCCCTTAATAGTGACAAGTCAACCGTGCAGACTGATGGGCAGCTAAAAGTATGCAAGGGTTGTCAAGTGGGAACCCCTCTTTGTCAATGTTTCATTCAGTTAGTCCCATGACAGCGTAATCCATTTCCATCACTCCCTCTCAACTGAGATCTAAGAAATTAGGAAATTAAAAACGCTGTGCACTCCCTGTGTACGTGGCCTCAGTGTTGATTGGCTGGTAGCTGTGTGACATCAAGCCAGTCAGTTGTATGCAGGACATTAGGTGAGACTGTACAGAGTGGAAAATAAAGCCAGAGAGAAAAACACACCTTGCCGTGGAGTCAAAGTAGCGCACCTTTGAATTTACTGACTTCATCAATTATTGGTCAAATAAAATGCCCAAACTGATAATCATCTTGATACCAAAACTCAGCATCAATAATCAGCCCAGCTGTTCGGGTCTGTCTCTCTCTTTTTGTACCACATTACACCCAACACTGTCACATGACAGCTCCTGGTAAGGATATTGCTGATACTACCCACCCTAGTGCATAACTCATAGCTGCCCCATAAAAAGACTAGTCCTAGTCCTGATGCTGACTTTACACATAAAACTGTGCAGAGAACAAAAAAAGGAAAATAGAAAGAGAAAAGTGCAAAGAGAAAGTTTAGC
The DNA here is from genome assembly GCF_018320785.1 of Cheilinus undulatus. NCBI lineage: Eukaryota > Metazoa > Chordata > Actinopteri > Labriformes > Labridae > Cheilinus > Cheilinus undulatus. Next base: position 42,543,955 of record NC_054866.1, on the reverse strand, counting down.
AAGAGGGCAGATACAGGGTGAGGCACCCTTACTGGGGCTGGCACTCACCCTGAACTGACTGAGCTAATGCTCCACCTCTTCCTACTCCATCATTTTCATGAGGGAAGGGGGAGAGAAGCAGGTTGAAGGTCTACAACTCATTGTTTGCATGGAGAGTCTGTGTTTGGATAATGTCTATAACCTGCTGCTAAATGTCTACTCTTGAGCTGCTAACTTATTACTTGTTATTGAGTTTTGTTCTGCTAGGTTCCAAACACATAAAGCTAATGTAAGGGTTGACACAGAAAGAGAAAACATGTATCTATCTATTTATACGTACGCAAACCTGAGACATAACTTAGATCTCTTTCTACACCCAGTAAAACATGAAGTCAGATTGTTATTTTCATAACACGTCTTGCTCGGTTATTCTCTCTTTTTCTTGTTTTAGCTTCATCCATCACTATCCTCTTCTTCCTCTTCACCTCAGCCATTGTTTCAAACACTACTGAGACTAGCTAAATGATCTGTTTTTAGCTGAAAGCTTATAGGGGAACTGTGACGTGCTGTAAAGCCATATGTATCCAAGAGAAAACTGCAGCCAGCTCTCAAAGTTAGATAGTGCTAAAAGCAGGTGACTGGGGCGCTCTGTGGTAATACGGTAGATGCCATTTTTCCTTTTGAAAGTTCTGACCTTTTAAGATGTAAAAGTTACATATTGTTACTTCAAACACGAGTATTGCTCAAAGTTTTCCTCTTGGTAAAGAGCATTCCCAGCAGAGTAAAGTTTCCCTATCAGAGGTTTCTATTAGAAGGCCTCCACAAGAGATGGTCTTCATGCTCCCTGAATGTCCCAACTTCCCAGAGTTTTACACAGCATGTAGCTCAGTGGAAATGTCAACATTAAAACTGCCAAGAAGAATCAGAATCAGAATTATTATGCTGGGGATTTGAGGTACTAAATCAAAAAAAGAGCCCAATTAGGTGACATTTTAGCTACATTGTAGAGCTGTCATCTAATATATGTCTCCATGAATTAAAGGCACGGCAGCAGCCAAGGAAAACAGCACCCAATGCTGTGTAGCAGGTCAGTACTGCTGCCAAATGCATGTGTGGTCCCTGCCAGTAGCCTCCTTTGGGACCAGCAGTCCCTGCCGTTCACCCAGAAGGGAGCTCGGAAATCCACCTGGGGCTCTGCTTTTTCTTTGCTCTACCTCCAGAAATCCTTTTCATGCAGTTGTAAAAAGCACAAGAGGTTTCAGCGAGGCAGAACACACTTCTGATTGATATAGACTAACGTAGAGAAATCATCCCTGTGAACCATGCGCGTCTCTAATTACTCTGATACTTTTCCTCCTCTGCTGTCTGGAGGAGAAACACGTAGGTCAGGGTGGAACACGGTGAGGTGAAGAGGCTCAAATCTGAGGACTGATTCCTGGGTTTTAGAGGTTTTTGTAATCAATTATACGGGCTGCTCTAATCCGGGTCAATTTAGCAGCACTTTCATTTGCATTATCCCATTATTTTGCAAGCAGCCCCTCAGGAGAATAACATTTTTGTCCCTTAAATGCAGGCAGAGAGAAAAGCTGCACAATGAAAGAGAAATCTGTCAGTTTTCACCTTGACAGTCACTACAGAAACAGGACATTAACTATCTTTTTATGGAGCATTTATTTCCAACAAGTTTTTTCTAAACAGTGGCTCAAAAATGTGTTTATTCTTGAATATAATTCAAAGAAACCAAAGTTAAATGTGCATACTTTGCTTGTAGGAGGTGTTAGGTATTCTGTAAGTGTATAGAGAGGCTGCTTTGACATTGTTTTATCATTCAGCTTTGTCATTGAGGGTGTCTGTAGAGTGAGCGTGTGATGTCCTTACAGGTGGAGCAGCCAGCCAGCCATACTTGTCTTCTGTGCGGTTCATGTCCCGGTCAAAGGCATACAGCTGACAGTAGCGGAGGTGATCCATATCCACCAGGTTAAACTGCCGCCGGGCATAGTGGTAACTCTGATTGTTCCCCTCCCTCGGGAAATCCAGCCACTCAGGATGGCCAAACTCGTTCCCTGCAACACAGAGCGTTATTAGAGGATGTTCATAATGAAGGCGCAGGCACACAGTCTCAGTGAATTAGCATACTCCAGCCAGCCATGCAGCACCAGCTTCTCCTTCTCAGGTTCTGTGCCATTTTTAACAAGACGGAAAGAGGACGAAGATCAAAGAGCGCAGAGTCGGCGACAGTCTGTGACCTTTTAATAACCCCAGCAGAGGTTAGTGCTTTCCATATTAAAAACTGAGCTGCAAAGCTCGGCAAACTACTGCAAGCCGGCCCCGCTGTCACCACAGAACCTGCCCTTTAATGAACAAACACAGAAAGGCAACACAAGTGAAAATATTGTGCAAATAATCCTGCCACTTTCATTTAACTTGCACTTTTTCAACAATTATATGCAAAAATAATCCTCTTCTATTTACTATTTCTCCGGGTGAGCTGAAATGAGGAGAGTGCACACAACTTTTCATAGATCTGACACAAATTAAAAGAAAAAGTTGAGTTTTTCTCCCTAAAATACATTTTCATCACTCCATTGATTTAAGAAAACATTATCTGGATATTTTTATGTTTGTGCAAACCCCAAGAAAAGCTTTACTTCTAAAAGAGCCACTCAAGAAGGCTTCCTAAAACTAAATCACAGATAAAGAAAGAGCTATACAATCCACATGTAAAGGCACATGCAGCTGCAGAATTGTAAGAAACAACAGCCCAGTTGCTACTGTGCTGTCAAAGCGGGAGATGAGATAATGAATCCGTCATCAGATGTCACGGCAGCATCATAAAACAACAGCCGGGATAATTGAATTCCCGGCAGAGGAAGAAGCGCGGAGACAAGAGACAGAGGAAGATGCATGACAACAGAAAACAGGCTAGTTGTTATTTATTTATTTTGGTGTTAAAGCCTCCACCTCCTTTAAAACAAAATCAGAGTGATGGGACGAAGTGGAACAGACAGAAAGTGACAGCACATTTTAATGAAATACATTATGTAGGTGTTAAAGAAGTAGCAAACAATGAGGCATGGGGCTGCCAGCAGAACGAGCCCACTGCAGCGTGTGCGTTGGAATTAGGGCAGCAGAATCATGCAGGGACAGAGGAAGAGAGAGGAGGGAAGAGAGAGAGAGAGCCTTTTCTTGTGACATCTGCATGAATAACAAGCCTCCCACACAGCTGAACCTGAAATGTAAAGGAGAAAATTACACCTCAGACTTGTAACACTGGCAGTCAAAGGCAGACTTTTTCTTCCTGCTCTCCAGCGATTGGGAATGTGTACACCACACCTTCAATCGTGCTTTATTAGTTCTTCACACTCAAATAATCTCATCAGGTGCAGGTGCCATATACCTTATTTAGTCAGGGGGTTTTGAAACAGTATCCACCATTGTGCATTGCGTGGGGATGGTTTTAATTATAAATCTTGCTTTGACAAACTGTTGATGCAGAGAAAAATACAATTACAACCTATTACCTCTGCATCACAAGAAAATAAAGCATGTGGGTAAAATGTATCTAGTAGAATGTGTAATTCTCAGCAATTTAAGACAAAAAGAATCAATATTCTGCTAAAGTTTCCCTTTTAAAAAGTAGTTATACTCCAAAATAAACTGGTGATCTGTTGCCATGTATCTCTGGAGGATACTTATTTATACCACTCTACAGTGCGATAAGAGGCCATAAGATACACTCAATTTGCAGACTCTCAGTAATGATGGTGCTTCAGTGGAGTTCATAAGGTCAGAAAAATAAACAAGATTCCCCCCAAACAGTAAAATTTGATGTGTTTTCGAGACATGTTTACCATTAACTGTCTAGCCTTATTGCGCTACAGGGAAGGTCAAGAGATCATCAGAATCGCTCTATTTTTTTTCCTCTTCTGAGTTTAAATGGAGACGTTAAATTTAACACCGATGTGGCAGTTAATTTCTCAAGATATGAAGGTCGCAAATCACAGACAACAGAAAGAGGTATAATGTTAGTTCTTTAAAGGACTACTATAATTGAAGAGATGTCTGTCTGAATGTATGTCTGTCTCGATTTGCAAACCTTCCCGTTGCTCCAGTTGTCATTCATACCTCTCAGAGGACTTCCTGGGTATACTGGTTCGAGACTGGAAACATAACAACTTCATAAATATCTCCCTTATTTTGTCAGTCTTTTAAACCAGTCATGACAAATTGGGGGCTTATCCGGGATCCTGACATTCTTTTCTCATTAAAGATGTTTTGTGAGCCAAGTTTTATTATGGCATTTGTATGTATTTATTCAATTACCTTTTTCTTTGAGTTTCTAGCATTTACCTAAATTCCAGTACGCCAGGCCATCACTATACCACAGTTTGTGATAATCCTATTACTTGTAAAGATGTTCCAATACCATTTTTTCCTTCCTGACACCAATTCTGATACCAAGGTGTTAGGTATCAACCAATATGGAGTACCAATCCTATACCGGTGTGAACTTTCAGGACCGACTGTGCAGACAAGCAAATTATTTTAGACCTATATTTGATTCAGAACACGTACAGGTGTACATGTACATGTACAGCATCTATGTGACCCTAAAGTTGTCTTCTGCTGATTACTGAGTTTTACTGCTAATATTAAAATAACAATAATACAGAGGGCTGCATCACAGGCTCTCTCTATCTCTCCCTCCATTATGCTCTATTCAACCAGCATGATGTGATTATGGAACAGCCTACCCTCACAAAGGGTAAAACATATGACTGTTAGCATTCAAACTAGCGGTAATAAATGGACATAGTTGGATTAAAATGGATAAAAAAAGATGTTCAATATCAGGTTTACTGGTGTGGATTTAATCATTCAAGTCCTCAAAGGTCACACTTTAAGTCAACTTTACTCGAAACAACAGTTAAATGGTTTCTTTGGCCCTGCAATTAAACATTTCTTGATAAAACCTAGTAATAAACCACATATTTGACTATTAAGTAAAGTTATCTTAATTTGTGTGTGGATTGTTATCAGGGTTTACAGTGTGGAGTGTAGAATCAATCTTGAAGTATAATCAGGTTTCATGTGCCCTCAGATCACCCATGATAGAAGTTAGTAACGCAAGGATAAACTGCATCTAAGACAGTGCCCTTTCATCATTCCCATGCTGGGATGCTGGTTAGAGTTTCTGTGTTTTTAAGTCCATCAGCAGTAAGTTTAACTAGTGGCCCTCCTCACTCTTTTTAGAGGGCACCTTTAAGCCAGTTTTCATCACCCCGGTGCCTAGAGAAATCCAGGAATGTGTGAAGGCGTTATAGCAGGAGTCTCTTAAAGGTTAAGGCTCCCATGAGTTGCTTTCCATATCTGCCTCAGCGAGGCAAATGAGCAATTTCACCGTAGCTGTTACAGCCGCTGTAGGCTGTGTCACGGCCCTGGCCACAGGTCGGCTGCTCATATGTCTGCTAGGCATGACTGTCCTCCAGCAAAAGACAATCAAGTTTTCATGAGCGCTGTGCTGCCAAGGTAGGATATACTTTCTAAAGTGTAATTCTCCCCAGCTAGCCTTCCTCAGCTGAAATAATCATCATTCTCCCACACACACGGCTGGATGGTGAACAGCTTGGTAACTAATATGTAGTGAAGTGAAACTCTCGCATTAGGCAACACAACATCTTAATAAATCCTCTGGACATCCAGCTTTTGGAAAACATAGGGGTATGTGGAAATATGGAAGGCTTTTAAGGTGAGCTCAGTCTGAGAGCACTGTCTTGGGGAAATATAGGGACACACATGACCAGAAGGAGCAAGTTAGCCTGCATTTGTGCATTTTAACACAAAGTTGCATCAATCATAGCTTACATAAGGGCATCCCTACTGGTCGTTTGCAATCATGTGATCCCGAAAAGTCCAGTGGGGGTCAGGAAAGGGGGACAGAGTAAAGTTAGTAATTAACAATTCTAAATGGACTTGTATGCTGCAATTATCATCAGAAAGTTTCTACATACATTGAATGTGATCCCTACACTTTGCCAAGAAGTGATTTCCACTGTTTGATGGCATGGAGGTGCTCATTATCACAAATAGACCTGCAGATCTCCTTGTATCTTGCAACATCAAACCGGATGATGGGAGACGAGAAGTTAGATGAGCCGTACTGAGCCAAGAAGCTAGCAGAGCCCCTTTAACATACAAAATAATTCTCATTTTGTCAAAAATATGCTATTAATTGAAATGGCAAAGTACAATCAACAGAATGCTCCTTGTGGGGTGAGCAATGGAGTAATGATTTGCTGTTCACAAACAAGCCTTTTCTATGAAACGTGTCATTATTGCAAACCACAGTGGTAGCTTTCTTCCATCCTTTGTTTACATTTCACCCATAGCTCCCAATCTGGTACCAAATGAAGAGCTGTTTGGAAGCCAAAAAAAGAGACGGATTTCCCATCACAATGAGAGCGGCTGGAACAGCTGATCAGATACACAGAGGTGGAAGAGAACGGTGGCCGAAGCTCGCGTTACAAAATAGTGCCAAACACAGCGCTTTCTGGTAAAAATGAAAGGCCACAAAAACAATCGATTGAGCCAGCATTGTTTTTTGGCCCATTTTTACCCAAATCGCAAAATCGTGCAGAAAAATGATATCCCTCATCAGCACTATATAGCCTAGCTAGCCAAAGAACCTATAGGGTTAAAAGAGCTCATTCTAACTGATAGAGCACATACATGCACATGTAAGCCAAACAAGAACAGAGAGATGGACGAAAAATTCACACCGTCTTACTTTAAACTCTCACTGTGTTAGAAAATAGATTTTTTAACAGACAAGACATAAATTCTCTAAATACTTGAAGATATAAGCATGAAACTCAAGATTGTGCTGAATGAGAGGTGTCAAGGACTTGCTACAATCTGGCAACCCTCCTTTAAGAAATGAAACATGGTTCCTTTTTTCTACTTTACAAAGGCAGTCACAGCAGGCAGAGCATTCACTGGATTCAGGTAAAATTCACAGGATATCAAGACCTGTCAAGAGAGAGCAATGGCATAAAAGAATCCTCTAAAACACGCTGCTAGAGGCTCCTCCCTTTAAGTAGCACCTTAGGAATAAGCACCATGATTACCTCAGGGAGCTCATTGTGGAGGAGAAATAAAACTCTCCACATTCATTGTAAGACATCAATATGTGATGTTCAATACATTATTTACTGTTTTGGTGTATCTACTGTCAGACTGGCTGACAGAAGCTACCATGCTTTAGAGTTCCTACATTTCCCAGAATGACTTTCGACACGCCCTGGGGAAAAGAGTTCTCTGTGTTGCACTGTGTTGCGTACAGTATGTGTAGGTGGAGGGACACAGAGGAACCACAGCGGTGTTACACATTTTCTGAAGAAGGAAAAGTGAAAAATGGATCAATGCAGCGGTGTGTTTTGCATTGAAAGTCTTGTACTTCACATGCTGCTGACAACAGATCCATGAAGACACATGGTAAAAAATGCATTACACAAGTATTTTGCTGTGCACACTGAAGGTTGGCGGCAGCATGGCTGGATACAGCATATACAACACGTACTGAGTTAACATAAACTGCTACCATGGGGCTGTTTGACCCATTTCTGCAGTTTGGTTACAGGATCAAATATTTTTCTGAAAGGTGGTTTTCATCTCATGGGTTCTATGGTCAATGAGCACCTTGAAACCAAATTTCAACAGATTATGGATGGTGATTAAATGCTTCATGAAAAATAAAAATATATTTTCATACAAAACCCAGAACATTTGTTTACTTTGTCTTCAATTTTAAGTCCTATATTGCTATAACAGGCAGATTAGTGCAGCCTGACAGTACTGCAGACATTGCACTGGACTGCTGTGGTGGAGAGGGAGCTGAACCGGAAGGCAAAGCTCTCAATTTACTGGGCAGTCTTCATTCTGATCCTAACCGATTGCCATGAACTCTGGGTAATGACTGACAGAAGAAGACTGCAAGTTCTGAGATTCATCAGAGGGGTGGCTGAGCCTTACGCCACATGGAAACGAAAAAAATATATTGCCATTTCGTTTTGAAAAAGTCTTCCATAAAGACGGGATCGTTTCAGGATATGTCCGCTTAAGCATGGAACCACTGAAAACCACTGAAAACGCTGTAGTGCATATGCCAAGCCTGTACATGGTGCTGTATTGCTGTCACAGAAATGCACTACAAGAGAAGAAGAAGCTCACAGAAAACTGACACAAATTTTCTTCTAGTTGCCCTTCTGGTTGTTCTCCGTGTTGGATTTAAGAACATATGATGTGTGCGTTTCGCGGTGGTGGTAAAGGAGCATCAGATTTTGCTGTAAAAGCCATGACAAGCTCTTGAGCTTCTGCAGCACAAACACAACCGTGTAGTCCGCCGTGATTGTTTTGGCCAGACCTGCGTAGGCGCCTTAAGGGAGCTATGCTGTGTGTGACGTAATCATTTCAAGAAAGATGCGGATAGCCGTCCACGCGGAGATGAAACGGTAGTCGTTCACGGATTTATGCACTCTGGGACCCGTTTTCAAAAAGTATCGTTTACAGTCACTCAAAACGCCGTTTCCGTGTGGATGAAACACCGATACGACAAAAAACTTTTGCATATGTGCCTGAATTCGTCTCCTGCTGGACGGGGCCTTAGAGACAGGATGAGGAGCTCGGACATCTGGGTGGAGCTCCAAGAAGAGCTGCTGCTCCTTTGCATCAAAAGGAGCCATTGGTTCAGGCGTTTGATCAGGATGCCTCCTGGACGCCTCCCTGTGGAGGTATTTCAGGCACATCCAACTGGGAGGAGACCCAGGACTCACTGGGGGGACTGTGTATCTCATGGGTGTCTGGTTGACTCGCTTGGCCTGTGGACACTGTGACCAGGGTAAGTGGGAGAAAATGAAAGAACAGATGCACAATCTTCTCACACTCAAATCTTACGTGTATTTGTCTAATTTTTGACTAATTTTGCTGTCAGATCTTTTTTGATTGTGATTAGTAATGGAACTAATCACATTTCAACTGCATATTTGACATTTCATGGTTTGACATATGAAAGCACCTTTTTAAGCCTATACTGACACGTAAAACTCTTGCCAGTATCTCGTTTGGGAACTTATGTTAAAAAAAATGCATATTATGATGTTAATTATTAAATATAACATTTAAATGAGTGTTGTACTGCTATACCAGTGAGGTCTGAAAGCATTTCATTTTCTGTGAAATATAGTACATCACACTGCAGGGCTGTGCTTTTTTATTACTCATAGCACTGGTACTACAGAGGTTCATTGTCTTGTTGCACAAGATAAAAAAAAACCTTGCAGCATAATACATGTAATTTTGATGACAAGAAGTTAACTCCAAGGCACTCTATTCAAGCATTAAAATGCCTTTATTTTCACGGCATGGTCATGCGTAGACCTTAAAAACTCACTTCAACGCATTTCAGCATCAAGCCTGCATCAGGAAGTCAGACAAACAGAAGCCTGGAAGCTCTAAGTTCTTTTGAAGTGGTCTTGCCCATAGGAACATGCCAACTGGGCATAGACAGATCCGTCAACATGTCTGTACAAACTACTGAAACATTTATACTTGCTCTTTTCCCATGGTGATTTTTATTCTGGATTGACCAATGCCATCAGTTCACTGAAGCTTTCTTCTTCCACAAAACATAACAGGAGCATATCTCTTGTCACAAGTTTCATTATTAGCAGGATAATCTTCTCTGCTCTGCTCTGCTCCTTACAACCAACAACAGCATACTGCTGCTAACAGGTTTTATTTTGAGTCATATGTCCCTTATGGAATTTCCCCTTATCTTATCTTGTCTCTTGTGAGTTACCGTAGCTGCTGTAAAACAATTATTGTTGCTGTAATCCAGTTTGCTGTGCTAATAAATCCAGAGCCATGGCTGGTGAAATTAAACCTCTGTGTACCATTTATCATTTTCTTAATTATTATTATTTCTAAATAAGTACACTATATTGCCAAAAGTATTTGCTCACTGCCTTGACTCTCATATAAACTTAAGTAACATCCCATTCTTAATCCATAGGGTTTAATATGACGTCGATCCACCCTTTGCAGCTAACATTTGTTTTACACATCCATCTGGAAAACCTCTCATACACAGCGTTTGGGAAAGGGCAGAGGCTTTGAAAAAAATCCATAGAGAACTGCATCACACGAACCATGGCAACTGTAGACATGACAGTACATGACTTTTGTTGTTTTTGAAAACAAAACAACGCACTGCTGTTCCTTGTTTAACGAAGAAATTTTGTCAAGTTCTGATAAAACTGACTTTTTACTAGCATCCATGCTAAGCTCTCCTGCCATATCTGCACCAGTCTCTTGTTGCTGCTTGCTTACGTAATGATGTCTGCCGCGCCTGAAAGTACTGCCCCTCATCGCTGGTTGTTCCTGTCACTTTCTAACTGGGCCCAAAGTTCAGACAAGAGCTTTGCAAGATGGATTCACCATTGAGAAACACGGAAACAGGGCATATCTAACTGCACTGCAAGGTTAAGAGCAATCCATTCTTTCACAAATGTTTGTAGAAACAGTCTGCATGCCTAGGGGCTTGATTTTATACACCTGTGGCCATGGAAGTGATTGGAACCCCTGATTTCAATTATTTGGGTGGGTGAGTGAATACTTCTGGCAATATAGTGTATATTCAGAAAGTTTGAGTAGACATGTAATGCTGAATCAGTGGAAATATAGTGGCTTAAAGCAGCCTGTGCACAGTGGAACATTACTCCAATAATGATGGCTTGTACTCATACCCATCCCTACAATTAACCTCAGAGATTTTCTTAACAAACTGGTCTTTGTTACAGTTTAATTTTCTAATTTCTGTTCTCTTATGCTAAGGGCAATTTATTCCTCTTTGAAAAAAAAAAATGTTTTTAGGGCACTTTAGCCAAGCCGCCAAGACTACAACAGTATTGAAATGAATGAAAATGCCTGTCCCTGGTTAAAAGTGTCCCCATTTGGACCAAAACTAGAATACAGCCTTTAGAATACTTCATAATGAATTCAAATTAGAGCCCATTCTCTACCCCTGACTTCTTAATGAAGGATCCTACCTTTCCTTCTGTTCATTCGTTAAATTAAGATGGTCATTGTTCTCATCCTTAACAAAAAACAAAAGCACCAAAACAAGCTGAAAAGATAGGTGTGTATCTCAGGGTCATTGTCCTTGGTGATCATAAACACAAGACATTTGCATAACAATGCATCCTCTGACGGCTTATTGCGGCAAAACGTCCCTTAAATCACACGTCAGTGCAGGACGGTTCATTTGTGTCTGATATCTTCACTCTTCCGTCATTATTTATGACGAATAAAACGACGTTACAATCTGAGCTGCACACATGGCCAACTGTTTCTCTTTGTTTGAGCTTTTCCAGACCACGAGGGAAAATAAGTAAAGACTTCAAGCATCAGTAAGCACGCCATCATGTGCTGTCAGCGACTGAAATAAATTTGCCTTTGAGTTTCCCCCGTGGGCCCATGACACGCTGATGATGCAGAATAGGTCACACAAACTGTCCAATGAATGAGCTTCCTGTCAGTTCCTGAGACTTTATGTTTACAACTCTGGGTTTGTTTGTAATAAGTCAGTATGAAGTCTAAATGGACTAGAACCAAAAGGAAACAATGGATCATTTTTTTCCTTTGCTTCAAAATGAGGGAGGCAAACTACAGGCAGAAACAGGCAGAATAATGAGGATATAAAGGAAGTGCACTCAAATATTCCTGTCTGTGACTCTATCTCTTGGCCCACAGTTGACCTGCATTAATAAGAACAGCAGCACAACAAGGTGCAGCAGATATGCAAAGTATTTACAGTTTCTTATCTTGATTAATGAGCAGGGAGCATTTTCTTATCACCAACATGCTCTGTGAGAGTGTGTGGCACATGGATGGGCAAAATACTAACAAATTTACACATGCACAAAACACAGGAGTGAGGTGTGTGTGTAATCTCTGTCCAAAACAGTCCAGATACAGCCCACAGCTCTGATAAAAGCTTCCAAAGAGCTGCACTTCATTATCAGAAAAAGTGCTCTTTTCTCAGTATTTACTTTCACTTTTCTAATGTTATTATTTCATAAAGTCTAGTGGAGATGATTGATTTCCTGTGCAGCTTGATTCAGCACACTGAAGAAGCCTTTGACTCTTCTTTTCATTTCATCTTTAAAGAAACACATTGGACACACCTCCATTAGGTAATCATTTCCCTTTCTTCGGCGATAACGCGGCGACGTTCCTCCCATATGCCTGCATTAATCAGCATGTTAATAACCTTCCTCTGCCTCCTCACAGCTGAACTCAACCAGATAGCACATTCTCTACAAGGATGAATTATGATGGATTCTCTGCACAATACACACATAAATAAAATCATCATTTGTGTCTAACAATATATCGGGGCGCTGTTATCCCAGATAAGCAAGTTTATTATACATGGAGGATAAGAATTGTTTTTTTAAAACAGCCATTCAGGGTAATTCCTTTTTTAAAGAACCCTGATGATTGGGCAAACTAAACTAAAAGTCACAACTTTTAAAGTTTTTTTTTTAACTGTTTGTCCAGGTAATCTGAATCCTACTTCACACACAAAACCTCAGCATGCATGTTTATTTAAGAAACTGGTCTACAAGGTGTGATGATGTTTACCTTTCTAGTTTCAGATTTGACCTTCGACCAAAACAAAAGTTTGGCTCACACAGAGGTTTCTTTAAGATCTGTATAACTTGACTGCTCATGTTGTTGCCTCTTGTGTTTTTACTGATTCTGCCAAGTTACACAAGGCCATAACTAAGACAAGAGTAAAAGGCATTTTAAGCACTAGTTAAAACAGGATAATGGCTCACATGACAGCTGGTTGCCCCAACTGTTATCTGACATGTGAGAACCTCCCATACAAAGAGTTTGGGAAGGATAGGAGTTCTTAAAAAAGTTCTTGGAAGGCGACTGGACAAACTTTTTGTCTGTCTCATTCAATATGGGCCAATTAGAGCTTAATAAAAAGAGGTAGTCAGACATGTACAACTGCAGCTGAAACCTGAGCTCAAACTGGAGCTGCCATAATACATGAATGGCTGAGTTTGTTGGTGAAACTCTGAGAAGAGTTTCTTGCTAAAAATAAAGAAAAATTCTCTTCCAAGAGGAGAATTTAATGTGGCTCTTCGCTCTTGTTTAAATAACTAAATGTCCAGTTCTGATTAAGCTGCAGCTCTACTACTGCTACATCCATGCCACCAGCTACCACAGCAGCAGCCACTGTATACACTGTCTAACCCCAGTGGTACGATCGCAAACTCATACCAAAGAGTGCTAGGAGAAAAGCAAAAACATCTTTTCCATCATGTAAAGCTTTCCGTGCTGTTCCTTGGGTTAATTTCATGCAGAAGTGTGGTCCACTTCTGATAAATCTGACGCTATATTACAGTGTCAGTTTTATCTTGCAGGTGGCAGCCATTGCTATCGGCTTTCAATATTACTAAAGCCTGCGTAGCTGCTGTCTCATTCTCCTAAAATGACAATGATTGGTCAGAACTGTTTTCAGTTCCTTACAAATGTGGGTTGGAGTATTCCAAAACGAATTTGTCTGATGACAGGCTGGCAAATCCACCTTCTTTGAAAGGTAACCATTATGTGATTAAGCATGAATGTTCCCCGTTATAGCCCTGCCGGCCTGTTCTCACACTGCTCAAGCACAAGTGGACCCAAGAATGGATACAACATCAAATTCTAATATAGACAAGTACTGTCATCAATTTGTGGTTTATTGTGAGTTGTTTTGGTCAGATACAGCCCTTAAACTCTCTGCGAGGGATAGTCAAGTGGCTATGCGGGGGTCACATGGCACCTGCAGGTTAATTTAAAAAATGAATATGTTGTTTGTAAAAAAAAAAAAAAAATCTGAGAAAAAATTGGATGTACAGTAATTATTTCTATTAAACTCTACATATTAATCACTAAAATCAGTGCATTTATGAAGTATTTAGACCCCCTTCAATTTTATTCTCAATACACTCAGTACCCCATCATGACAAAGTAAAAACAGAAATTTTGAAATTTTTGCAAATGTATTTGGAAAAAAAGTGAAATATCACATTGACTTAAGTATTTTGACCCTTTGCAATAATGCTAAAAATTTAGCTCAGGTTCCTCCCATTCCTCTGGATCTTTGCTGAGGTGTTTACCTCACCAATAAATTGATTAGACATGATTTGGAAGGTCTCACATCAGACAATAAAGAACTGGTGACCCCCAAACTATGAACCCACTGAACTTAAACACTGAATAACACATTAACAATCTGTTTGTTTATCTGTATGATTCCTGTTAAACAACAACCCCCTTTGAGATTTCCCTACATCCTCAGCTGTCAACAATCCAACTGATAGGTCAAACGGTCAAATCAATGCAAATGATTAGTGAATCAATAAATTATCTAAAAAGTAGCTATCTTTAAACTTCAGCATCTATTCTTACATGTTAACAAAGGAATAAAAGAACTGTTCTATAATGTTGACCCATAAATGTATGCCGGCTCCAAAAAGGATATGATTAATGGGGGGCAGCCATGTTTACACAAGGTTATGTCAGACAGCTTTTCAGCTGGCACATCCCATTACTCGTGCACAGTGGCCTGCATCAGATAAGGGCCTGACAGTGACACAGTCCCCTTAGTAATTAGCAGCACAGGAAGGAGCCAAGGATCAATGTGTTTTCCATTGGAGGGATTCTGGCAAAGAAGATCAATGAGGGAATCAGAAGGGATGGAGGGCGAGAGTCGCACGAGGTTTCAGATGCAGTGTAAAAAAAAAAAAAACAAGTGCAGACCTGATGCAATGATTATTTGCTCTTGCTAGATTGATTTCTTGTTACTGTGTTAAAGTACACTCACACTCACATTTTACCCATTAAATAAGCATTACTGGTCCAAAAGCAGAGAGCACACTTAGCTCTCTCTCTCTCAGGAAGATTATCTGCTTGAAATGTATGAGGAGAAAGCTCTTGTATTCAATTCTTCGTCCTCGTCCAAGGCCGTGGTATAATGGCTGCCTGTTGCTCTGTAGCACTCCATGAATACGGAGTGCTGGGAGAAGTTTTAGCTCAATTATTTAGACTGTAAATCTGCAAGGTTATCTTGAGTCTGTGTGAGCCCTGAAAGTCAGGAAGTGCGAGTGCTGCCGATGTAATGATAAAACCAGTGAGGCGTTTCATTACTGCCACGCCACTCGGAGCTTTAATGTCATTGACACCCCGACATCCTTTACAGTATCCTTCTCCCTGCATCCTTCAGGCGAAGCTCCCTCTGTCCTCTCGCTGTGTGCTGTTTGCTTCTGGTCGTGAGTAAATAAATGGGTTTTTCTAGGCTCGGCACTTCAAATTGATTTGCTTGCTCAAACACTTTGCTCTTGCTCAGCACTGACTAAATGACTCTGCCGTCATTGATCCATTGACACGGCATGTCATCTCAGATCTACTTGATTTTCTTTTCTTTTTTTGGACTTTTCTTGAGAATTTCCCTAATGCATGCCTGTTAGAATGAAGTTTAGAGCTAAAACTCTGTGGTTTTCTAAACTTTTATACCAGCTACTTGATTTTGTTTTTCATGAAAAACTTCTGAACTCTCATCTGTTATACCTATTATCAAAAGATTATAACACCATTCTTTCAGGCAGCCAGACAGCACTTCATAAAGTGAAAACACTTTTTATTTCTCTGCCTCACAATGAAAGTCTCCTCAATCCTCTGCTCCTAAAAACACTCGGCGTTGTTTGACAGAAGTGGGTAAACTGAAGGCTGAACTGCAAGTTCACCTTATTTGTCTGAGTAATTCTGCAGGCTTTGATTTGAGTAGATGAAGCACAATTGGCCCTAATTGTTGGCATTTTGAAAAGAGATAAGAGACTTTACCTAACCTTTTTTATCTTTTCTAGAACAAATCTGCTTATGCAACAAGAGATTGTGACCACCTACACAGAGAGACAAGAGAATAAATGCATAAAAGGTTTTAAGAAGTAAAACAAAAATTACATAAGTCTGTTTGAATGAGGTCCATAATTTAATAACATGACACAACTTTCATCAGGGGCCTGGGGGACATTCAGTGGTCAGAATAAATGTCATGTAGGTCCTTGTATCTTTTGGTCATTGGATTCACGGCTCTGAAATTGATATTAAGTCATGAAAAACAAGTCCTAATTTGATTGTCATTTACAATTACAAAAAATCACTATTGCAATTATCTACAGTTTTCTTTTTCATGATCAAAAAAAGGTGAGTAAACATACAAGAGTGGTTTAATTTTCCTTATCACTGTCTTATTGACAGTTTTAAGACTAACATGTAACGAACATGACAAAACTCTACATACAGACCGATGGTTGCATTAGCTTGTGGCTAGCTTTGAAAGAGAGTGGACGGGAGAATATGTAAATAATCAACAATATCATGCAAAGCTGATGGGTTTTAAGTATGGCAGAACTAACTTCTACTGCAGAACTAGTTTATGCATGTATACGTGATATGTTTGAGTAGTTGTAGTAGCTGTCTGTTGTATTTGGTTTATGACAAAACCACCGTCAAAATGAGGAGGTCCACCTAAACGTCCATGCTATTGAAAAAAATGACCCTTTTAGGTCCTAAAATTTAAAATCATGATTAATGACAGATTAAAGGTGTTACTTATAATGATAAATGATAGCACATATTCATTTACAAAATATTTTTCAAAATAAGAACAAGCTGTGTTTATACATATTTTATGTTATGTTTGTTCCTTTATTACCTCTGTCAAGGAGGTTATGTGATTGGCAGGGTTTCTTACTTTGTTTGTTAGCAACATAACTCAAAAAGATATGGACTGATTAGATTTTGGAAGTGATCCGTCTGGATCCAGGAATTTTTTGAAGGATTCTGTACTACTGGGAGATGGGGCTAATGGCGGAGGTCTGTGCTCTCTGAGTGCTTTTCTAGTTTACACATACAGTCATGTGCATAAGTTTTAGGCATGCAGGGCACTAAGGATTCATCACTGGGCCTGATAAGCCACAACCCTGGCCTTGGGGCGTGGCCAGGGTCAAGCTCAACACCTGCTGACACACGTGTCGTTTGAAAGGTTTGAAACCTGTACCTTAGGTCGAGCTTACTTGCCACATTCATCCCCTACCACACCCTAAAGGTGTGGATTCTTTCCTCATACCACTGGTAATATGCAAGGACATCCAGACTATAGCCTAGGTTGTGTTAATCCTCCTCCCTGTTCAATGGTGCCCTCAGGCGGACTTACTTGCCATTATACACCTTACTTCAGCCTCAACTTTTGGCCCAAACACAAAGGTTCTGCACAGTACTGTATATAAAACTCATGTTTCATATTGAATTAATATCTTGTTAAACAGGTAATAAGTATTTGAAGGTGTTTGAAAGTGTAAGGACATAAATTAATGTGTTCACATATCAGGGCTGTCTAATCATTACATTTTAAAAATTGGTATACATTTGAATTTTAAATTAAATGTATTTTGGATTTTTGTACTGCCTCACACTTCGGGTAATTGACTTCCTGTTTGGATACAGACCTGGTTTTATTTTGAAAGAAAATGAACTTAACCCCAGAAAAAGGAACTTGGTATGGATTGAAAAGGAAATAAGAGAACAGTTAAAAGCTAAATGTTTGGCAAAACAAGGTGCAGAGGACATTTGACTTGTCCACTCAGCTTCCTGTAATGTCATCCCCTTGGCTGCACATGGACATTGCAGTGGCTTGACCAGAGTGTGCTGAAGAATTGCATTGTGATCAGGGCAGTAATGCTGATAGCTGTAATATGTTTACATGTATGTATGTATATTCATATAGAACATAAACAGCTGCACGTTCCTTTTACAGCTCGGTATTTACTTGTATGCAACTTACCTTTATTCTAAGGCTTTGCTGATAAGATCTGCCAAAAAAAGGTCCTCTCCTTCAAACACATCTTTCGTCCAACCAGAAAAAAATCAACATTAATGGAAGACATTTTCCTGAAAATATCCCTAATTTAATCAGAAATAGTGCAGTTAAACAGAAAATTAATCTTTTTTTCAGTTTCCCCAAACTCATACACCATTCAAACTTTTTAGTGTGTCTCTGACAGGAGATCTTCACAAGCATATTCCAAAACCAATCTACTTCACATTTGTCTCTGATATTAAGAGACTCCCATCCAAATCACCACTCACATCCAGGGCTGATGTGAATTTAAGGACTCCCAAGAAGACCCTAATAGCTCTGTGATGCAGAGTTACAACCTCGATGTCCCTGGAACCGCCAAAGACCAGAGGCACCAACAAACACTGGACACACATGAATTATTAAGCTGTGTATCAGTGTGAGATCCAGGATTACTACAGCAGTTTACTTTGTATAAAGGCTATGAAGCATTAAAGTTGACCTTCACTGGAGGTAAGGAGTCTAGCCCAATCCCTGAAAAACAGCCCCATACCATTATCCCTCCTGCACCAAACTTCACTGTTGGCACAATACAGTCAGGCAGATAATGTTCTTCTAGCATCTACCACACCCAGACTTTTACTCTTCATGCATTTTAGCAGTCGTTGACCCTCCTCTTTGATTTCACTTGGCCTTTCGCTGTTGTTCCTAAACGCTTCCACTTTCTAATAATATCACTAACAGTTGACTGGAATATCCAGCAGGGATGAAATTTCACAAACCATCTTAACGCAAAGGTGGCATCCATCACAGTACCAAGCTTGAAGTCACTGAGCTCTTCAGAATGGCACATTTTGTATTAAAACAGCTGAATTCAATAATTAACAGGTGTGTGACTAATATTTTTTCCCCCTTTTTTGTTTCATTTTCTGTGTTTACTTAATCGGATTCCTCTTCATCTTGTTTGATATTGCGTCTCTTTCTCCGATTCATGTGATTGTCTATCATTGGCTACAGCTGATTTATAGTTTTGACCACACCATAGCTGTTGATTTGTAAGCCTTGTTGAAGACTCACCTGGCTTCTCTTTCTCTGATTCATGTGACAATTTCTCATCAGCTGTACTTGATAAATAGATGGCCACACCACAAATGTTGGTTTGCGCGTCCTGATGAAGACCTCAGTGTTGGAAACACATCAGCTTTTTGAACAATTTAACCATCATTATAAAAGCCGTCCAATTTCCTCCCTCATGTTGTTTTGAATGCCTGCAGTGTACAGTCACCTTTTTTTTTTTTTTTTATTGTTTTCTTAGCAAATCAGACACTTTTACAAGAAAAATGTATCTACTTTGATCATATCAAGCAACTAGGCATCACCTTTTTTCCCCAACACATGCTCTTTATTTGAATATAAATGCTGAAGGGTAGTAGTTATATCAAGAGAAAGGATCTATAATATTTGCAAATTCACAATACCCCTTATAAGATTAAAAATGCTTCTTTCAAATGAAGTGTCTGAATTTTACATGGCTAAACAAATACAACAGAGTCTTATCAAATGTTTATGTATTCCTTTATGCACTTTTATTTGTTGCCAAATCTTCATGAAAGAAAAAAAAGAAATGCATTAACTTCAGTCAAATTTTAATGTTATGCAGCTGTGATCTGACATCAGTTGAATTACGCTACTTCTTCTCCTTCTGAATGGTTAAGGATTGTCTAGAACATACATGATCAAAAGATACTAAAGATTAAGATATGACTGCAAATATGCAAATCCTGTCTTCAAAGGTAGCTGTAAATTGTCATTTATGTGTCACTCTTAATGGTTGTGATACTGCACTGATTGGTTGTAGCACTGAATCTAGGAGAGACAAAGCAGTAAGAGTACATCAGTGTCCCTTTTAGCCCTACTTTAGCCAGAGATTCAGATATGATTATTATCTACCGTCCTTCAGTTGCCCACATGGGGTCAGCTCACTGACACGGTGTTCATTAAGAGCCGCTGTGTTACCGGCGTCCACCAAGAACAGCTGTTTTGATTGTGCTTCATCTCACCCCACACATCAATCCACTTAGCACAAACTCATGGGGTGTTTCATTTCTTTTCCCCCGCAAACAATGACGTGAATATTGAGGTGACAGTGAATCGAGAGAGGCAGCAGAGGGTTTATAAAACACTTTGAATGTCTGGTCAGAGGCTGGCCGGTTCACCTGGTCACCAGGTGGAGCTAAAATGCTGTGGATCACAGTGTAAGCTCTGTCTACATTAACCCAGAGCACAGCACATGCAAAGAAATACATTCCCTTCAACCAAGGTCAAGCTCCACTGTCATTAATTATCACTTTATTATCTATACCAGCAGGTCTCAATAGAGCTGTGCTGCAGCTCAGATGATGTGTTGAAAACGAGGAGCGTCTCACAGCGACTGAGAATTGGATCCATTAAAAAAAAAGAAAGAAGCCATCTGATCGTAGACAGCTTTTGTCCTGTGTTTCAGCATTATCTGTGCAAAGTGAGTATTACTGTTAACCCTACTTCAAATGTTCCTGTGATGAGTATTGCCAGCCTTGACTCAACTACTCCAGAGACTTATCCATGAAGGAAATAAAACAAATGTAATGATGCAGCTCTTTAATACAAACAAAAACAAGTACCAGGGGTCACTGCAAGCTATTCCACGCCTTTATGGATGAGAGTTTCTATACTACAAATATTTTTGTGAGTCTCAGCCCAGAGGGAAAGGAAAAATACAATGATAGGAACAAACACAAAAGACATCATTGCACAAATTGGAGTATAACAGCTTAAAACACGAAGCGAAGCTTATTCTGACTGACTTAAAGGACAGAAGAATATGAGTTTGGTGAATACGCTTCTGTCTGCCTCAGAAATGGAGTTCAAAATCAGTGAGAATTAAATCCAGGAGAGTGATCTAAAATGATTCCCATCACCTCTTGTAATAAAAAATTAACAACACAGAAGGAGACTGCCTCACTATCATGTCCCCAGTGGACCATATCTCCACAGCACCAAGGTTCCTGTGACACCATGCTCAGGGTAGTAAGCTCAAAATGTTGTTTTCTTATTATACTGTTATTTCAGGCTCCACTTTCATATAAAGGGTGAGATTCTGACAACTGTTCTTATTAAAGCCAATGCCAATAAAAGTGACTAAAGAGACAATCGCTACTAAAAATACAAGGAAAGATGGGACATTATTTTGTGTTGATAATAATACATCAAAGAGGACAGTCTACTCCTGCCCTCTTGTGAAGTCTTTTGAGATAACTTGGTTAATTAAAAGCAGTACTTTTAATTAGGGGTGTACCAATGTATCAGTTCAACAAACTGATATTTGCCATGTTGAGAACCTTCAGCCATCTATAAATAATGTGGCATGAACTAATATCAGTAACCATTATTTATTTGTTGTGTCCAATTAATTTAATGCTTGCATTTGATAAAGCTAACTGCAGAGTAGGAGTGGGCGACATATTGACAATATGCAATGTATTACAGATTTTCCATGTAAGATGTAGAAAACGACTATATCATGACCACTGAGTATAAATAACGTTCTCTAACAGTCTCCTTGCTAGCCTGTCATGTGTTTTGATGCTTCCGACTAGCCACTCTACCATAAACTCAGATTGGTGAAGGGCTGCAGTGATGGTCAAGGAAAACACAAAGACGGTTAGGGTCCTAAAGGATAAAGCTTTTCTATTTTATCAGACTTGGGACCCTTTCTTTGATTATCTTGGATCCACTAAATCTCAAAGGGTGAGATCAGGACTGATTGACATGGCCTGGAGAAAGTGACAGGGAATCACAGCTTCATAGGCTATTTTGTTACAGTATACTCTTTTTTTTCTCTTTAACTCAAGGTTTGTCATCTAACATAGACTTCCTAAACTCCCAGGGTTTTAAATTTTATTTTATTTTATTGATCTTATCTTTTTTAATGTTTTCTTCTTGCTGTCTGTCTTATTTTTTTTTAATTGTCTGTTGGCTTTATCCTCTTTTCAGTGTTTTGTACAAGTACTACTGTGTAGTGCAGTTATTCATTTATCCATGCTTTGCACATAAAAGTTCAATAAAAATATGTTGGGAAAAAAGAGGGTTAGGCACCTGGACTCTAAAGATTGGGGTTAGGGTAAGCTGTCAGCTGTGAGGCCTTTTATAGAGAGCTGTGTACCTTCAAATCATGTCTAATCAATTCAATTTGACACAGCTGGACTTTAGAAGGTGTAGAAACATCACAGAAAAAATCAAGAGGTTGGGGAGATACATGAGCTAAACTTCAAGTGTTACTGCAAAAAGTCTGAAAACTAATGCCAGTGTTATATTTCTGTTTTTAAATTTTTCATGAATTCGCAGAATTTCTTTCTTTCTTTCTGTTTCCACTTATAATTATGAGATACTGAGTGTACGCTAAAGAGAAAAAAATTAATTTAAATAATTTTACTATCACCCTGCAACATAAGAACATTAAAAAGAGTGACAGGGGTCTGAATTCTTTCTGAGTGCACTGTAACTATAAAGATGAACAATTTCTCTGAAGGACAACAGCTGGGGAATTAGGAGGAAATGCAAGCACTCATCTAAAAAAATATATATAACCTTAGTTGATATTTTAGACAGTGCAAAAATGAATTCAGTGGGAAAACTACATTTTGTGCCTTAAAATAAGATATAAATGTTTATGGAATTGTTGTAAATAATACCCTTAAATTGGCTAAATTATGTAATATAAAATATCATAAACATTTTTGACTCCTAACCACATATTTTCTGTTATGTTTGTTTACGGCTCATTCATAAAACACATTACAGTCAACAGGTCACTTTAGATTTACTCACCTATGAAGTTGAGGTAGCCTTCTCCACCCAATCCGTGCGTGATCAGGCGGATCATCTTGTGCAGCTGAATGCCACGGTCGATGATGGGCGTCATGGCAATCAAGGAGCTCATGTTGGTGTACATCTCCTTGTCCATCAACCAGAATGCCAGAGTCTTATCTCCGACCAGAGCCTGGAGAGGCACGTTTAATGTTATCATTCACAGGAAGTTAAAAGAGATGCTGTTTTTGCAGTGAACTTAAATTTTGTCACAGTTAACACACCTGATCGTGACTCTCTGCGTAGGCTATGCAATTCTCTCCATAGCGCCTGTTGGTCAGCGTGTGGACGATATTGCCCATGTCCCACTCCTCATCCTTTAACTCCTTCAGGATCTACACATTGACAGAGAGGGCTTATTGAAAAAGGGTTTGATAGATGTGTAGCTGAGAGATCCAGCCGGCTCTGACTGATGTCTAAAGCTCACTATTTCAGCTCTGGCAGTCTTTCTACCTTTCCAAGTTTTCTCTGGGTTACACTTCTTTCTCAGATCAATCTCTGTTTTGACATCTCTATATCCGCACTGTGAGTTATGTCTACCTTTGAATGGCGGTAATGGACTTTTTAATAACTTCACTACAGCCCATGGGTAGTACGGCATCAGCTCTCCCCACCTGAGATGGGCAAGGTCAGAGCCCCTCATCCAAACTGAGGGATTCCACAATAAATCCAAGCGTGGAATCAATGCCCTGCCACTGGCCTGCCTACATGCACACTTCCTGCCAAAGGAGTCATTTTGAGAGGTCAAATCCAAACAGGGAGCCACAGAAACACACGTCTAGAGCACATCTGCCCACACAGTACTGCTATATGGTTGCTGAAAGTGATCCTAATCACTGAAAGAGTTACACAAGCAAACAAGAGTGGAAGATAAGAGTAAAGATTACTTTACAGACACAGAAAGGATTTCATAAACCAGAGAAGCTAGAAAGCCACAGCATATCAATATCATCCAATGTGGGGAAATAAAGACTTTATGCCCTCTAAGAACCCTTGGTGATGGACATGCGGCCGTCTGATTGGTGGGGGAGTTGGCGAGCTCATCTCAGTGACAGGCTGCAGTCTGCTCGCTGGAATTGGCTGTGACAGCTGATTGACATGTCAGGAAACCTTTATATTACTCTACAGACCCATAATCCTCAGAGTAAAGAGAGTAAATTGTGCCGATCAATACGTCTGAGATGAACTGGCTGGTCCACCTAAATAGAGGCGATCCCGCTCTATATATCACCACCTGTTAACATTCACTCCTTCTCACCTCAGCCTTGTGTGGCCGTATAAGTCATTGCCAACAGCACCAGAAAAACCTCAGCAAAGGACTGTTCATCTGCATAAAATACTGAGTACTTCCTCTGAGCTTTGAGGGCTGTTTCTGATCCTAAGGAGAAGCCAGGTAAACCATTCTTTTGTTTTAGTATGACATCAAAAAATGCTGAAATTCCACTATGATAATGATATACTTCTGCCCAATAGAATCACATTCAATTAACACATCAACAAGCTGGCTTTAAAATAGTGTTTTTAGCCATCACAGCTGCCTAGACCGGTTTGCACCAGCTATGTGTTAGTTCAAATGTAACATAGAAGGGCCAAAGATACTGGAAATAAGTGGATTTAAATTATCTTTTATTTTAGTGATACAGGAAGTTCTTCCTGATGAATGCACAAAGTTTGTGTATGCTTAAATATAGGCAATTAACATTTCGATCATACAATCATAGTCTAAATCCTGTATATTATGGATTCTTATTCATGTCTCTCCAGTCTCTTATCTCACTGCCGAGCCATGATGAACTCCATAACAGTTATGTCTTCCAAATATGTATTTATTTACTTGTGAGTTTGTATATTTTTTCCACAATGAGCCGTGTTGGACTGGGAACAAAATTTGACCCTGGCATTTTCATACCAGCCTCTCAGAACTTGTCAAATACAACATAACTGCATACACCATCTCTGTGTTCCCTTTCATACCTAGGTCTACTTAATTCTTCGCCATTATTGTTACATAGCTTAGAAGTAAGTGCCATGCTGAAAATTTTGGCTTATATCGGCTGCAAATACAGGCCAATGTGGCCCAATATTTACAGCCAATACCAGCCAATGTTTACAGCTAGTATAGGCTATTATTTACAGCTGATATCGAGCAATATTTACAGACGATACAGGCCAATATTTAGAGCCAACATAGGCCAATATTTACAGCTAATAAAGGCAAACATTTATAGCCAATAGGGGCCAATATTTAAAGCCAATACGGGCCAATGTTTACAGCTAGAAAAGGCTATTATTAACAGCTGAAGTAGAGCAATATTTACAGATAATACAGGCCAATATTTACAGGCATTATAGGCCAATATTAAAAACCAGTAAAAGGCTGATATTCATAGCTAGTACAGGCCAATGTAAAAGCTGATACAGGCCAATATTCACTGCCTCTATAAGCCAATTTAAAGTCAATAGAGGACAATATTTGCAGCCAAAATAGGCCACTTTTACAGCTAGTAGAGGGCAATTTAGATAGATATTTTTAGCCAATATAGACAGATACCTACAGCTGATATAGGCTTGTAAATAGCCTATATATGCCGATACTCACAGCTAATACAGGCAAATATTTACAGGTAATAAAGACCATGTTTTGCAGTCAATATACAGCCTGAACATTTACAGTCAATACAGAAATTTACCAACAATATAGATCGATTTTTACAGCCAATGAAGGCCAGTGTTAACACTTCATACAGATATTAACAGCCAGTATAGCTCCATAATTACAGTGATATTGGCTTATATCTACAGCATATGTACAGACCTTCAGCTATTGTAGATTTTTCAAGCTGATGTAAGCAAATATTTACAGCCAGTGTTAGCCAGCATTTACAGGCAATTTAGGTTAATATTTATAGACAGTATACCAAAAGTAAATACTAACACAAATGTTCATATCTGCTAATACTGATGATTAACTACTTTAAGCTAATATCTGCTGATACCCATATTATCAAGATAATATTATGCTTCCTTGTTGCATTTATTTTCCTTGAATTTTGGTTGTTTTACACACCAACTCCATCCTGATTGTTTAGTTCCACAAAAAAGGCACATAAGAAAAATAAACAGCCCACAACAAAGAAGACCTGAGGAGTTAAGGGGGTCTAATAGGGCTTATGCAAAATAACAATGGTCATATATTTAAAAAAAGATAAGAACACGATTTAAAACACATGGAAAAAATACAAATTGAACTTTCTATGAGTTTTTCTACCTTGAAAATGTACCTTGAACACATTTTACAAAGCAGTTGGCTTTTGGCTGTATATTGTTTATGAATATTATGACAGAAAGGTCAATACAAGCCCTTTGAAGACCTCCATGGGATTATGAGCGAAGGTTGGAAAATTGATTGAAAAACATCAGGGAGAAAATGTGATGATTAAAGAAAACTTACCAATAAACATGTGAAAATATTAGCATTATAAATAATTAAAACATGAAGCATCCCCATAATTAAAGCAGATGCATCATAATAGCAGGGATAAAGAGAGTATCCTGTATGGGTAGAAAGGGTAAAATGCATACTGGACAATAATACAATACAGTAGTTAAACTATGGAGAGTCTGAAAAGTAATCCAGACTTTAAAACTGAATTTCTCTCCTGCAGCTAAAATGCAACACCAGCTGAAAATAAATAAATCCTCTAAATGCTGTCTCCTTTTCTTCTTCAGCAGCTCCAATCTAAAAGCTAAACAACTGAATGTGCAGGAAATACCCCGGAGATCATCCCGGCCGCCTCCACATCCACGTACAATCAGACACTTTACACTTCCTTATGAATCATTACAATTCAATTCAACCGCAAAAGTGGTCTGGGAGCAATTAATCTGGGAGTGGGACTGTCGAAGCGCAGACAGGAGCGACTGGGTTGACGACTTCCCCACCGCCAGCTCACCCACATCAGCCCCAACCAGCCGAGCTTCCTGGCACCGCTGACACTCCACTTCATCAATGATAATGAGCAGTGCACAAATCTTACTTTACAAGCCGGCTGTCAGGAGCCAACCAGAGTGCCCAGATTAATTAGGCAGAGCCAGAAATAAAATTTAAGAAAAAAAAAAAAAAATCGAGCGGTGCAGGATGAGGTCACTTTGCTGCCACTGACACGCCGAGACTGATTCGAGAGCCTCTCCTCCATTTGAGGAGTCAGACGCAGAGATGTGTTCAGGGTGAAGCTCTTCTTCTACACTTGGTGGATGCTGGCAGGCCTGCCCACAGAATTGTCCGTGCCCCTGACAAACCCAGAGAGCAGACAGTTCTGATCTGTTGATCAAATCAATGCATGTGTGTTGAATCAGCAGCATTGGTGCTAGCATTCTGGCTAACAGTTATTTCAATTTGGAGCTAAAGGGGTGTCAAGCCATTACTGGGGTCTGATGATCAAATTATTTTATCCTTCAACTTTAACCCTTTTAAATCACTAGTTCTGCCCATTTTGCTACATTTGTTTCCATAACAAACATTTTTACACCTTTAGGCCACTTTTAAACCATTTTTGACACGTTTTTCAACCCTTATTTTGCCATTTACACTGCCCATTTCTGCCACCTGTAGTAATTTTACTGCCACTTTAAACTCATTTTGTTCACTTTGAACCCATTCTTACCACTTTTTAACTGCTTGGATCTGTTTTTTGCTTTTTCAACCTTTGCCACATTTATATAGTTTTTGCCACTTTTTAACTACTTTTCGCCACTTATTTCCTCAAAATTATTGTCATTTTAAAACCATTTTTACCATTTTCTTAAACGCTTTTCACCATTTTTACAACCCATTTCTGCCTCTTATAGCTAATTTTTTTCTCCCCTCAAACCCATTTTTGCTACTCTTCAACCACTTTTCACAATTTTTCACCGCCAAGTATTGTCTCCTTTCCCCCATATTTGCTGCTTTATTCCTGTTTAGCTCTTTGAACTTATTTTTGCTACTTTTGACCAATTGTTGCCACTCTTTAAACCCTTTTCACCACATCATTTCACAAATGTTAACCTTTTTAAACCTATTTTGCCACTGTTAACTGTTTTTTCCCATTGTTGCCACTTTAAACCCATTTTTGCCACTTTTAGCTTGCTTTTCACTGTTTTCACAGTCTGTTTTGCCACTTATAGCCAATGTTTTACCACTTTAAAACCATTTTTGCTTCTTTAAATCCAGTTTTGCCCCTTTTTAACTTTTTTTCAACATTTTACCTCCCATTTTTTTGCATGTTTAGATAATTTTTGCCATTCAGTGGCTTAAGCCATTTATTGCCACAATTAACCATTTCTACCACTCTTCACTCTTCAATTTTCACCACTTTCTCCTGCCAATTCTTTCTACTTTTAACCCATTGTAGTCATTTCTCACTTTAATTCTGCAAATATTAAAGTATTTTTCCCTTAAAGTTATTTCAGTTCCTTCTACTTTATTTTCTGGCATCCTGGCTTTTGTGCACATCATGGTTTAGCTCTAATAACTTTGACATAACTTTCCTAATGTTTTAGTTGTGTGTGCCCATCACCATTGTTAACATTACAAATAAAAATGTCACTTTTTTATAAAAATGGCTTTATATTTTGAGAAAAGTTGTATTGTTCTACGGAATAAATAAATAAAATTCTTTTTGTTGCCCTGGTGGAAGGGCTGATTCTTCAGGTTAAGTGCATATTATGGTTATCACAGATTAAATTTACAATGGACCATGATTTTGCTAACCTCCATGTGCCCCCCATTTGGCTGGGCCCCAGAAACCTCTCCCCTTCATCCCCCCTTATGGGCGGCCTTGGCTGCCGGAGCATCCTTCCTCTGCTGCTTCTGCAAACACAGCTGTTTGATGTTGCTATGGGGACATCCTCTCTTCACACTCTCAGTGTCGCCCGCAGAGATGAAGGTGTGCAACACTTCGGCCTCCAGATCAAGCTAATACCTTCCTAGCTTCACTTTTTCACAGTTTGGGAAATTAATGAACTTTCAGCCCACGCACATGTCTCTGCCGGAGGCCTTTCTCAACTCAACGGCGCTCCTCAGCTCACCTCACAGTTTGCTTTTCGCAAGCTTTTCTGAAGAAACCTGCACTGTCTAAATCCTGCTCTTCCTGTTAGCGCTGTACCAGGGAGAACTCACAGTGCAATAAGCAAATAAAGTAAAGCAGGATGAAGTTGTTACGCTGCCATTATAGGAGGCGAGAGGATGTGACACCATGGGTGCATGGGGTCAAAGAGTTTTAAAGGCTGGGGGTGAAGATGCTCACATGTTGACATAAGCAAGCTGGAATCCATCGCAGCTCTCCTTTAGCCTGGATTTTATTTAGTCATGTTAATTGAAAGTGTTTCCAGGATGATGGACAGAGCAAAGTATGTGGCCCAGAAATTGATTTTCCCCCTGAAACTAATGAGGAGAGAGCTGTGCCTACTGATATTTTCATTCAATTAAAATAAATGGAGGAACAGAAACAAAAAAATCGGGACAATTGACACAGAGGTCATTCGAGTTAGGGAGCTAAGAGAAGCAGAGGGATGCCAGAGAATTCTCTCCATCGCCTTCTCTTATCCAAGCTGCGACCAGCAAGCCCTCTACCTCCTCCGCCTCTAATTGTTTCAATTACATCTCAATCTATTGTAGCTGGAGGGAAGGGGGCTTGTTAAATGAGAGGGCTTTTGTAACATTATCCATTAGGAGTGACAGCATTTTATGGTTATAATCAGATCGAATCATCCAAACTTGTGCCGTGCGTCTTATCTGGTCCTCTCATTAGGATATCTTAATTTTTCACAGCCTGTTGGTCCTCACAGCCTTCTGCAGCCAGTAAATGAGTCATATCAATCAGTCATGCTGAGGACGAAACGCAGCGTGAGGCCTCGCTGGAGAGACTCATTGGTGCACACATGTGAATCTATAAATAAGCTCACAGCCCCGCTGCTCCATCTCTTTGTCTCTCCTTCCTTCTGTTCTCCCAGCCTGCCTCTCTCTCTCTCTGTCTGTCTCTCTTTGTCTGTCTGTCTGCCATCCCAGC
This sequence comes from Cheilinus undulatus, assembly GCF_018320785.1. NCBI lineage: Eukaryota > Metazoa > Chordata > Actinopteri > Labriformes > Labridae > Cheilinus > Cheilinus undulatus. Next base: position 42,514,048 of record NC_054866.1, on the reverse strand, counting down.
TCCACGTCTCCTTCTCAGCAGCACACACCTCACTGGAGGCTCCACTTCAGTCCATTCAAATCCCTCCCTAATTGACACTCTGTGAGAGGAGGCGAGGCTAGCCCTGAGTGCACTTCACTGACTACACCACGGCGTGTTCATATGAATGCTTCCCTGCACAGAAATACAAGAATCCTGCTGCTCACTTGCTCTCCCCCCAAGCTTTACCATTCACACAGCATCAAGACCCCTCGGGGAGGCAACAAATTTAATTGAAAAAAATGCAACCAGTACCAGTATCTAAACGAATATTGCATCGCAAGCAATATTGTTTGAAAAGTAAAAGCAGCAACACCGTCTCCAGAGGCGTCCCGAGGATAATCCTGTGAAAACTCTGCTTACCGAGGAGGCTGCGTCTCAGCGGTGCAGCGCTGCCTGCCGCACAGCTATTGCAAGCATCAGTGAGGAAGGTCAAGTCTGGGACTATCTCCCTCTCCCCTGCCCCCCCATCTCTCTGCCCCTTTCCTCTCCTCCCTCCATCCTCACCGCTGAGTTAAACCCACCGCTGTGAGAGACAGACTTGATTAACGATGCATAGACTTCCCCCATCGAGAAACACAAGAAACTGTCGAGCACAGGGACGCATGGGGCGCGAGGTCACACACTCTGGTTTGCTTTTGCACCAAAATATGAGTAAATAGAACTTTTGGTGTGGGCCAGTAGATGAAAAGAAGCAGCGTTTCATGAATCTTACAACAGATAACCTCTTTAGGTATTCCGCAAACGGCGTTTTTCCTCAAATATCAAACAAGGGAAGGCCTCTCCTTGTTTCAAATACAAACACGCAGACACATGCACTGACTGGACGGAGTGGGAAACAATCCACATTCATCCAGCAGCCAAGCCAAACAGACTGACACATCCCCAGAGATAACCTGCTGCTTTTGTCTGCTTTCCTACAAATGTACTCTCTGAAGCAATATTTGCAGGTTTAAAAACAATCAAAGCCACATACTGAAGCTGAATAATCAGACATTTTATTCACTTCACAAAAACTAAGACGCTCATTAGGAAGGTAAGTACTGATCCAAGGTCTGGAAGGTGTCAACAAGAGGAAAAACAAGGTTCAACAATTTTATTTTCAACTGAAGCGAGACTATAAATGAAAGAATTGAACATGGGCTCCTACACACTTTTAAAAATCAAACTTAAGACTTTTTAAGATCTGACCAGAGAAAAATAAAACCACTTTTTGCACAGTAAACTGAGAGGCATGAGATGTCTTCATATGCTGAAATTTTTCTGATTTAATAAACCGTTTACCAGATGTTAAATGGTATAAGGTGAAAAAACCTCTCTCGGTCATTAACATACAAATGTGATGATTTCTGGCAGATGTGATGTCTCTATTCTGTCAAAACACAGTCTATTAATATTTATCACAACATATTTCTGGTGCTGAGCAGATGTGCTGAGTTGATTGTAAACAGTTTAATTGCTAAAGGAAAACGCTTTTTTAAATTATTATTATCAGGGAAGAACTGATACGGGGGGCTTGGGGTCCTCCTCCAAGAAATTCAGAACATCCAACACTGAAAACCCTAACTTAAGGAGAATATTTATACAGCAATCTGTGGAGGAAGATGATTAAACCCATTGCAGGTAGGCTGGAAAACAAAACTTGGATAAGAGCAAGTCTTAGTATCTAAATGGGATGATTTTAGCAGTCATATTTTGGTAGGAAGAGTCTAATCTAGTGAAGATGGTGATGAACTGAACATGCACATTAGTGTAATTGTGCAGGTCTTGCATCAACAATGCTTCTGCATTATTGTACCAAATGTACTGTATTCTTATCAATGTCTGTTAGGTTTTCTGCCTGTTCTGTTTGTATTTATAGATTTATTTTATGTTTGTTTTTTCTATGTGTTTACCATGATAAAGGCAATTAAAATTTCAATTATAAAAAAGAACAAGTCTTAGTCAAAGTGCCAGCTGAAATTTAAGACCTCTCACTGGTTTAAAAAAACAACAACAGACTTTTAAAGTCTTTTAAGGCCTTTCAAATGCTGGCACATTTCAAGGATCTACAAGAAACTCTGACTAAAGTAATATTAGTTCTGAGAGGAAATAAAAATCCTCTGACTGACACAGGGTTGTCTATCACACTTTTCGCTCAGATTAAATGTTAACAAGATGAGCTGAAGATCAGAGAAAGTGAGAGAAATGAAAAGAAACAAAGATTTTAAACCTGCTTTAAAGTTGTTTTTGAAGCCCACCTGACAAAAAAATTAAAAAGTGGAGAAAATCTGACTACTGACATGTAATGTCATTTTTGAAAGATCAAGCCTGTTTGTCTTAATTTGACTTTAAAAAAAAAACTGTTATGGATTTCATTTTATACTTCAATATTTTATTATGTTTTTAACAAGACACAACATAAACAATGAAATATAAGAAACATTGCCAGCCATTAAAAAAAATCACAGGTTACAATATGAGTTACATAGGAATTTTACAAATTATTTTAGAATTTGTAAAGTAATCAGAGCGTACGGTTAAAGAGAGGTACATGGCATTTTAATGAGTTGAGACTGTTTAAGACAGACCACCAGAGGTCTTACTTATTCAGTCAAAATTTTTAGTATTTGACTCTTTTATATACTCTTGTGTTCCTGTTTTTATTTTTAGGTCTGTGTCATTGGAGAAGGTTTTATTTCTCTGCATACTTTTTTGCCATGAATAAATGTATAAGACATGTTCGTCAGAATTTAGCCACATCATTTCCTTAGAGGGGCGGAGTCAGACAGCTCATTAACATTTAAAGCCACAGACACAGAAACAGCTCGATCTGAGCAGGGCTGAATCAGAGGGGTTTAGAGATGTGCAAAAATCCAATATTTGGGTATGTTTCAGGGACCTCTGAGACCAGTGTAAACTTGTCTTGAAGGGGTAAAAATATAAGTCAATCTTTCCATCTCTTGAATTTCTTTGATAATTTCAACCCAGTTTTCTGTTGTGGGAGGATCCATCTGTAACCATTTAGAGCGATGTGTCTTCCTTTAATGTCTTCAGGTAGAGTACCCAAATAAAGTAATGTGAAAGTCAAAGGGAACAGCTGGCAAAGAATTTGTTGCACATTCGTCAAGATATTTTTCCACAATAGTTGTATCTTTGGGCATCTCCAGAAAATATGAAAGTGATCTGCCTCATCACACCCACAAACAGAGTCAATTCAGAGCAAGATGAAATGTAGGACAGCTAGTTCTAGACAAAACTAAAAATATCCCGATCCACATGTTCAGCTGTGGATCCTGTATTGAGAATTGTGGCATGCACATTCGTTTTGCTATTCTGCATGCCATCATACAGAGATAGACTTTCAAACCTAATGGCTGCCAGTTACTAACAATGTTTTCCCATTGTGGACCATTAAGTACTCTCATGGTGTCAGTTTGGACTGAAGTGGCGAGCTAAAGGGTGCTTCAACACTTGTTGTGGAAGGACAGAGAATATTTGATGCCAGAGTTTCCCATTCAGGCTGAAGCAGTGCTGGACGCTTAAACATTGCTGGATGATGATGTTGATTAGTGACAGAGTTTTTGTAAGGGTATTGAATATTTCAGGTTTTTTCCCTCTTGATATTCAAGTTTTGTCATTCTCAAAAATGACTATCGGATCAGACTGATGTTGAATTGTTAAAAGAAATGTTGCAAACATCATCATCATGCTCATTTTTTTCTTTATGTTTTTGTCCAAGTTTAAATTCAAATGTAGTGATCAAAATGGAATTGAAAGATCCATGGACTTTACAGATGACTTTTATTTATGAAAGGGCAATCACTAGCAGTGGTTCATTAGGGGTCCTACAACAAAATATAAAAGACAGAAAAACGGTTTATTATTGAGACCCCTTCTGGTCCTTCATAAAAAATATTATTTTCAAGAGATGATACTATGATGTGATGCAATTAAAATGTATTAACACTTTTTAATCAGTGGTTGTATATGTATGTGTATTAACCCTTGAGTCTGGTGTTCTTGTATATGACATGTTGTTCAAAGTAAACTTCTGGATCACAAATCGTAGCCACTTACTTTTTTCCCCTGAAAGCCCTCTGTTGTGCCATTCTAATGACGCTATCCATGCCTTCATAGCTCTAACAGAATGTTTTCTAGAGAGCCTGGCACTTGAGGTGACTTTTCAGTGTCTTTAAAGATTAAATCACACCTCTAACTTTGATATTGAACATCTTTTAATTCATTTTATAATCCATTTTTGATTATTCCTGCAGCTAGCAGCTAATGCTAACAGCCATATTGTCTGTTTGTTTCCCATAATGCATTGTGACTAGGATGTGACAACCAATGGCAGGCTGTTCCGCCATCACGCCGCGCAAACAGCTATAAACTGTAGGAGAGAGCCTGAATGACTCATAATAGAGAGAAAGACACACAGAGAGGCTGTGATGTGGCCCTCTGTCACTGCAGACAGGAAACACTTTGAATAATGACTCAAATTCTCACAAGCACAAGGGCTTTTTTTGTAAAAATGTGAACATTTGGAATGGATTATTTTTTTCACTTTTTGGTTCCCAAGAGATGGGAGAACAAGTTATAGTGCGAAACAAAACCCTTAGTCATTAATATTTACTGTGTATAATGCACAAGAATCTTTGACTTTTAATTTCAGTTTTGTTTATTCTTTTGCCTTTGTAGTCCCAATTTTTTTTTTTTAAATTCAAGTGACATTACTGCAGCAGACATTTTCTCAAAGCCCAGGTTGTCCTGAAATAAAGGACCTTGAGGTCAGTAAAGCTTGTCTCATTTTTACATCTTCTTTAATCAAAACTATGTATCTTCTTTCATTAATTCAAACTTACATTTAAAGAGATAAATGATGAACCTCTCAGGTTTTTTCTGTGCTGTACCCATTCCTGTGCCTTCCTGTTGTTCTTGTATTGACACTCAAACCCATAAATGGTACATGTGCCTGTGCTGAGTTCAAACACTTGACTGCTCTGTACTGGAAAAAAAGTTTTAAAAGTTGTCAGAGTGATTAGGAAGGATTATCAGAGTCATTGGGTTCAAACAGAAAGACAAACGGTGCTTTGGCAGCAGATAAAGCAACCTGAAGGACAGACATTCAGCCTGAATAATGTATCAAAGAGAATACAAATGCAACTCCACCTGATTCAAAAGATCCACTTAAGAAAACAAAAAAAAAAAAGACATTTCAGTTGGATGAGTGACGAGCTGACCTTCGTCTTAATATCATTAAAACCTCTCTCATTTTTACTTCTTTAAGAACAACTTTGTCTCTTCTTTCATTTATTTGAACTTCTGCTTGAAGAGATGGCCCTCTCATTTACACAGCATGTATGATTAGGAAGAATAGAGGAAAATTAACTAAAAAACATACTAATTGCTGCCTGATGGAAAAAGAAAGTGTAACTGTAAAGGGTAGACATTGCTGTTATCCTTTTAGTCCTCATAGTCAGAGGCCCATTTGTGAGTAAGCTGTCTGCAGTTGTTTTTGGCCATCCTATTAATTTCTTGAATAAAAATGTCAATGTTATTGGATTTTGGGCTTACTTCTGCACTATTCTGAATTTAACATGCATTACAATCAAAGTCCCCTCTTGCTAAGGAGCAGTACAGTGTCACTGATCCACCTAGGAAATGTGATATGGTTCTATTTCATAGTTGGATTTCGGTATCATTTAAAAGCTTTAATATTAAACTACAGTACGTAAATTACATTGCCAGGGGGCTTTAATTTAAAACAATAACTAAAGATGACAAGTAGAGACCAGGGCTGATCGGCTTAATCCACTTCTGCTGCTTATTCTTTTTTATAATTTACCGATGCAAATCAGTACAAGACATGTGATGTGATAAGTACACAAATGAAACGAGAAATACAAAGTGAGGACATAAGTGACATTCTTGTTTGAGTGCTGCCTTTTCAAATGCTTGATTGGTCCGCTGGACGACGTGCTGTAAGCAACACACCTGCTGAATAATGTCAGCATTACTGTTGTTGTCTTTGTGCACTATTGTATTTTACTGGGAAACAAAGTGTTCCTAAACAGGGCACTTATATTTGAGAATATTCAGGCTGTTGCTGTTGTTTGCTGTGGTTGCCAGGACAGTGTGACAGTGAGTTGTTCTCTTGTTTTCCGTCTGTGCATGAGCTTCGTTCCACATGTATCCGTTCGGTACACGTACCGTACCGAGAGGCCCGTACCAAATCGGTACAGTACAAATTCATGTACCTTTACACCCCTAATTCACATCCAGCATCAACCAAGGTGCCACTTTGAACAGCTTTTTTCCTTTATTATGCAAAATGAATCCTTGAAACTTAAACAACCAATCCATCTTCTTTGCATGGCTATCAAATGATGATTTACTGTTTACCAAACACACCTTTTAGGTATGGAAGCATTGAGTAATGCTGATTGAAGCTGATTGCTAAGAATAATAGTGGTCAATCACAAGTAGGCTGCACAAAAGATAAATGGGATACAGCAACAGACATGCAGCTTCCAGTGGATGTTCACATTTCCTAATGTAGCGTGTTGTGTCAATTTTGTCAGTCTTGTCATGAAGACCATCATATAAGATATGAACTTTAACAACTAAGAAATTTAGAATTAAAGATATATTAGTATATTTTGTTTTTTTCAAGCCTTTATTTAGAGCTGAGGACGGGAATCAAACTGCAGGCTGGACTTAAACCTGGGCCACCATCGTACATGGGGTGCTACCTAACTGCTAGGCCATCTGTGCTATTCAGATTTTACTTTTAATATCACAAATGATTCAGGGCACACAAAACAATCAATATGTAGGACTGAGAGCATGAATAATTACATAGTCTGGTTCACTTTGATAGGCGAGTGTCAGTTTATTATGCGAAAAACTGATTCCTGTACTAAAATAGTATGCATTTGAGGTGCTCTTTCAAATAAAACACACGTAGTAATAGAAAGGATGAGAAAAACACATTAAAATTTTTATGTTTTTTTTCCTAGCATGATGGTGCAAAACAAACAAACAAACAAAAAAACAAAAAAACAAAAACATAGACGTACATTGACACAAGGCATTAAACCTTCATCAGATTTGTTTTCCCTTCTGAATAAGTGTCTTTTTAGGGATTGCATGACCAAACTATGAAATAAAGGAATATAAATGGTTAAAGAGAGTGTTCTGGAGTTATTTTCCTATCTTTTGTTAAGAGTTTAAGAAGGATTTCTTACATTTAAACACACCTAAGTGCATAAGATTACTGTGATTTTTTTTCATACAATATGCACAATGCACTCAAAAACGCAGATGCTTAAAAACTGAACATCAACAGCTTAAGGAAGACGGCCTTTAACCCAGGACTATGCATATAAATTACAAAAAGCACTCTAAGACCACTGTAGATTTTCTTTTTGAAGGAGTATTCAATCTTTTAAATGTACTCTTTAATCTTACTAACTCATTTTTAATGTCTGTCCCCTTCCCCTTATGCAAGTTTTACCTACTTTCAAGGTGACAAAAACTCTCTTTACATTTTAACAGAATGTATCAGGGCACAACAGCATTCAGGTTCCTTGAGGAAAATACGGGGCAGGTTCCTTGCGTCACTGTTTCTAAAGAAGTTTCACATTTGAAAGCTTCTTAAAAGGCTCAAAAGCTTAGCAACAGGCTCAGCTGTAATGTAGCACAAGAGTGTTTAATGCTTCCTAACATGCCCTGTCACTCCTTTTGTCTTTCATCCCTGTTTTCAAGGCAAACACTTTCACTTTTCTTTCTACTGTATTTGTGGCTCAGAAAGAAGTTTCTGAGAGTTCAGGCCTGCAGTGTCTGTTATTAAGGCGACCGTGGAGACAAAGAAAAGAGCTCAGCAAGGGTCATTAGATAAAAACAAGTCAATGATCTTACCTGAATCCATTTGTCAGGAATGGCCATGGCAAGTCTGTAATCAAAGCCGAGGCCTCCCTCCTGGACTCCTCTGCACATAGCTGGCATCCCTGACACATCCTGCAGAGAAGTCACACCATCTCATATCACATTTTCACTTTGTGTCCACAGGTTTCCATCCCAGTAGATGGCCAATATCACATCAACACCACCCCACAACACCCATATTAAGTGAAGAAAAACCCTATCCACAGGCTACAGAAGAGTGACATCCCATTTCTTTTTGCATTAGTTCTTAATTGCATCAATGAATACGTAAGTACGCTATGCCTAACTAATAAGTGCTTTTAATTAATAATAGCCATGGGCAGTGTCATTGCAAAGTGAGAGGATGCTCAAGGTGTACGTGGTGAAGCCTGTTTTTACCTCTGCAACAGTGATGCAGCCAGGATAAAGGGTATGAAGGATGTGATTGGCAAGCATCAGGTAAACCAAAGAGTCTTCATCCACCTGGAGGCCAAAGTACTCACTGTAGTCCCCTGAGAAGCCCGTGCCTGAGGAGGAAACACCCACACAGTCAACAGCACTCATCATATTCTCCAAACAAAGTTTTAAAATACCTCATTTCGCTACTTTAGAAAAAGCAGAGAACGGTAGCGTAGAACGTTTCATTTCATTTTTTTGGTCTTATTTCTTGATAGCACTAAAAGTTAATGTTTTTACGGCTAATTTTTCTGCACAGTCTATAAGAAACCACATCTTTTGTTCATGCTCACTGCTCATTGAACAGTGAGATGAAACCTCAAGGTAGGACCTTTAATGGTTGTAGGACAGTGCTCATACTACAGACAGACAGTTCCAACAAATTATAATTTCCAGTGGTATTGGGTGACATTTTTTGTTATAACTTTTCTTAGGGTTATTTTTGGCTCAACAATTACTTTAAACAAAGTTTTTTTTTACCACTGAATTACCAAATTTGTTAAAGATATTATCAGCACAATATCACAATCAACAGGCAATAGCTTAAAACATTAAGCGGCACATTAGTGCCGGCTGATATTAAAATGGTTGTCCATATCTACAGCCAACATATCAGCCATAGGTCTCAAAAAACAAGAATATCATATTTAAGCTAATTTTTTCCTGTGATTTAATGTAAAAGGTTTAGCTTTTATAAATTCTAGATTAATCTCACACAAAATGAAAAAAGTCAATCTTGAAAACAAAGTTTTTTTTTACCACTGAATTACCAAATTTGTTAAAGATATTATCAGCACAATATCACAATCAACAGGCAATAGCTTAAAACATTAAGCGGCACATTAGTGCCGGCTGATATTAAAATGGTTGTCCATATCTACAGCCAACATATCAGCCATAGGTCTCAAAAAACAAGAATATCATATTTAAGCTAATTTTTTCCTGTGATTTAATGTAAAAGGTTTAGCTTTTATAAATTCTAGATTAATCTCACTCAAAATGAAAAAAGTCAATCTTGATGATTATGGCTTACAGCTCAAAAAAAAAAAAAAAAAAAAATCAAAACCCACCATCTCAAAACATTAGATAAATGTGGAAAAGTCCAACTTCCAAAGGTTTTCTGAGGCTTCATTCTCTCACTCTGTTTCAGTTCACACAACTGCAATCATGAGGAAGACTGCTGACTTGATTCTTGTCCAGAGGACAATCACTGACACCCTCCACAAGGAGGGTAAGCCGCGGACGGTCACTGCTGAAAGGACAGGCTGTTCTCAGAGGCTGTATCAAAGCAGATTCATGGAAAGTTGACTGGAAGAGAAAAGTGTGGTAAGAAAAGGTGCACAAGCAACAGGGATGAGCTCAGCTTCCAGTCAAAGAAAGCAGATTCAAGAACTTAGGGGAGTTCAGTGGATAGAGTCGGAAGCAGGGAGGAGAGCGGGGAGAGACATGCAGGAAATGGTGCCATGGGCCAGATTTGAACCTGGGTCGCCTGCATATATGGCAGTGCCTTAACCACTCAACTACCGGCGCGCCTAAAGGAAGTACTTTTAATTTGGAAGTATTTGCTGGAATAAAAGGGTCACATATTCATTTAGAGCTCACTGTCTATTTTAAATATATTGTACATGTAATCTATAAGATTCAATCAAATCAACTCTAAATTTGAGAAAGAAAACATTGTTTTTCAGGTTTTATGTCTGATTCTAAAGTTTTGTAAAGGAAACATTATCAAAAAGTGTTTTTTGATATCAGTATCTGATAAAATGAGTGTGGAAATATTTGTTTATCAGATATCAGCAAAAATCTAACAGCTGCATCTCTAAAATTGTGTCTCGTGTGTGAATGCTTTTTTGAAGTTGCCCAGTGTAGATTCAGAGGCCTTTAGAAGGTTTTTATGGGATATTTGCAGCTGACAAGCCTGCAGAAAAGACAGAAAAAGAAACCTTGTACAGATAAAAGCTCCACTGACTGTTGCCAAGCAAACTGTGTTCAGGTGCCTCAGAGCTATTTACATGCATTTAGTGAGGTGATATGCATGCCTTTGACCCAAACTGGCATTTTTCTTTTTCTAATGGACAAACCAAAGGTATATTACAGTTATTAAACCATTTTATAATACTAGAATTTTTTTTCCAAACCAGAAAATTAAAAAAAGTAATTTGATCATTTTCCAGTTGATTACAAAAATGTTGTGGAAAAAAATAAATGGAAGAGAATCCAAAATTTAGAAACTAAAACAGTCGAGGCAACAGACAGATCAAACACACATCAGGCATGACAAAATTAAAAGTATTTCATTAGCATATTTTTTCCTTCAACAATGCTTCCAATCTTCATTACAATATCCATGTTATAAATTAGTACAGCACTTGATTCCCCAGAAATTCAGACTTGACTTTTAAAACGCTCTTCATTCTGGCATTAGCATGCCCAACTTCCAAAGACTGCAGTTAATTCAAAACATCGCTTCCAGGCTTTAACACGTAACAAGAGAGATGACCCCATTACACCTGTCCTTACCTCCCTCACTGGCTACCAGAACATTTTTAATTGATTTTAAATTATTATTGCTCAGTTTTTAAGCCATAAGTGGCCAGACTGCATCCTAAATGTGTGATTTGGCAACACCCAAAGAGCCTGACTACTGTCTGAGATCCTCCAGAAGGGCTCAACTAGCAGTTCCTAAAACTCGACTGGTCACAAAAGATGATCAAGCCTTTGCAGCCAGGGCCCACAGCTGTGGAGGTCCCTGTCATCAGACTGCTTTATCTAAACTATTGGCTTTGTTTACTTTTCTTTAAAAAAATGAAATGTTTGTTTGTATTTTATCTGCCTGTCTATGTGTTTTATTTATTTGTTTCATTTTAATCATTTTCACTTATTTTGATTGCAAAACACTGTAGCTTGTTTTTGGGATGGCTTTAAGAACAAAATAATAATTATTATATTTTTTGTTATTTTCAAACTTTGGCTTGTGCATCCCATGTAGCCACAGTAGCCATCTGTCTATGAAATTACAATAATCCTGTCTCTGAGCTCCTCAGGTAGTTCCTTTGGCCTCATGGTTGGTTTTTACTCTGATCTGCATTGTCAGCTGTGAGGCCTTCTTTGGAGAGGTATGTGCCTTTCCACATCATGTTCAATCAATTTAATTTACCACTGGTGGACTCTCTGTTTTCACTCTGTCATGATGGGGTATCAATGGTAAAGTACTGAGAATAAAAATGATTTTTTTTCGACTTCTGCATCAGCCTGCAACATATGAAAATTGAAAAAAGTGAAGTCGGTCTGATTACTTCTGCACTGTATATCTAGCCCAGTGGTTCCCAAGTTGCATGGCAAGGCACACCTTAACTAGCCTCAACTGGTGTTGGGAATCTGTACAGCCATGCCTGATCATAATGACTATATAACTGATAATTTTGGCAGCAATTTTTAATTTTAGTCTAAGTTCTAGTCTAAAAATGAAATGCATTTTAGTTTTAGTCACATTTTAGTCATGTCTGTTCTTTTTTAGTTTTAATCTAGTTTTAGTCACCCAAACATTTAAAAACATTTTGGTCTAGATTCAGCCCATAAAAAGTCCTCACATTTCAGTCTTTACTTTTATTCCAAGCATTTATTTTCTTGCCTAAATTTGGTACCAAATCATGGAAGTGTATTCCATGCACCCTGCCAAACCTGGGGTCCTTGCTCTCTTCAGCTGAGAGGCAGAATAGCTATAGATGCATTGTTTTCTGACAGATTTACCCACAGTGGAGGAATACGTATTTTGAATGTCTGACAAAAACTACATTACATTTTAGTTAAGTGTTAGTCATCTTGACGAAAACTACACTTAGTTTTTGTCAGTTTTAGTCATCACAGATCTATTATTGTTAGTCTTAGTCTAGTTTTGTCATGGAAAAAAAAGCTTGACCAACATTTTTAGTCATAGTTTTAGTCGATAAAATGAACACAGCTATACAACAACCAAAGACACTTTTACATACATTTGCACCTGTATTTTTGGATTCAATCAATGATTAAGATAACCACTTTTAAAAGTCACAATACCATAAAGTATCAAAATATTAAAAAATAAGACAACTTCTTAGACAGACATAAGTTTTCAACAATATTTTCAGTATTTTCTCACTGTGCCTTTATTTAGTATGCACATATTTTGGAGAATTTGGTGTAAAAATGACTTTAAACAGGTACAAAACAGTTTGGATTGGCTATAGCAGATCGCTTCAATCAGCAACTGTGCTTAAAGCTGGTATGGCTTAAATCTAGGCTACAAAAGCATAAATTTAAGCATTTTAAATGTAATTTAGTTGTTTAGTTGGAGTGAGGCATGTCCAGGTGTATATTGTGCTTTAACCATGTGTCATAATTCAACTAAAGATATGAGATGAGATAAAGATTTTGCATGGATATGAGGATGGCATGCCTCGAGACTTTGGCTTGATCTTAGGTGTGCCTTAAGCAAGAAATGTTTCAAAATCACTGATCTGGCCATCTTACTTTCTCTGGGTTGGCTTCCAGTGAAATCAGAATACATTATGAAAACCTTGTTTTAGTTTTCAAAGCCCTGTACGATCAGGTGTCTGTTGACATGCTCCACGTCTACATCCCTAGCATACAGATCCCTCAGGTCTTCTAACTAGCATTTACTTGTTGCCCCTCATGTTTAACCAAGAACCAAGAGGGACTGTATCTTTAAGAACTCTCTCCCTATGCACATATGCTCTGTAGCTTGTACTGATGCTATGAAAGCTGATTAAAACACCATTTTTGCAAACTGGCTCTTGACAGTGTTTAATTTGAATGAAATTAGGTGAGGTATTTTTGTTCGGTGTTTTTTCCTCATCTCTCTGTTCTTTGCTCATCTGTTTTTAGAAGTTATTACTATGAAGAAGGTGCTAAACCAATTAAACTTGAATTCCTTGCTCAAGAAGAGGAGGCTAATTTGCATGTTGGTTTTAAAATGTGAAATGAGATCAAACCGGTCTTACCGATACCATGGTGATGGTACAGCATGGAGGTAATGCCATCAAATCTGAAGCCGTCAAAGCGGTACTCCTCCATCCACCAGCGCAGGTTTGACAGAAGGAACCGCAACACTTCCCAGCTAGAAAATAAACACACACAAATGCAAACACACACACAGACACACTCAAGGTCAGATAAACAAGAAGCTGTGAATAATTCACACATCTCATCATGCACTTTAGGCACCAGAGATTAATTTTCACCGCTACAGGACAGTCACATATTGATAAGCAGAGCTCCATTATGTTGGAGATGGAGTGTCAGTGACAGGACGGTGTTTTCATTAACTACACCGTAGAGGGGATTCTGTCTTTCACGTTTCCAGTTATCAGGACGACTCAGTGGCTTACAGCGCACCGCAAAGTTTCCCTTTTTCCATCACAACACTCTCACGAGCAGTGGGCAGCGTTTAGTGTTGCCGGGCCCTCCCCGAGTATTTGAACTGATAGGATTTCATGCTACACTTGGGTAAACAAACACCATGCAGGGGGAATATAGCTCCCTCTCCTCAGGACGAGATAAATCATTGGCTTCTACTCACTTTGGCTTCCAACCTTCAACATCAGACGAGCGTCTCTGTCCTAGAGCAGGAGGGCAAATACTCAGTGGAAAAAAAACGGTGAAACCAACAAAGTATGTGACTTAAAAGAATAACTCGTGGCTGTGTTTTGCTGCTCTGCTTGCTGCGTCTGTTGGCTGGATGTGTTGGAGGAGGCTGGAGGAGGTGGATTCCATAAATGGCCCCCGTCCCCGTTCCTGACTGAGCGATGGAAGAGTCATCTGGATCTGAACAGCCACTCAAGGCAAAGTACTCCACGCACCTCACCTCTTGCTGTTCAGCGCTGCGTTGCCATGGAAACGCTGGTTAAAACTCAGGGTTTGGTTGTGTCTGTGAGGTGAGCACCAAAGGGAACATCGTACGCAGGTTGCGGTGTTTGAAAGAGGAAGCAGAGCTCAGAGGATGGGAGGCGAATGACACATTTACGACAGTGACTCAATGTGAGCTTGGACTGGAAATCACAACTCAGATCATCTCTGTACGCTCACATCCAACAACAGATGCCATGAGGCTCCTGATGTACCTGTATAGGCACATAATAATCTAATGTGCTTTCTATTTCTGACATTCTTTTATGGTTTACATTGCTTTTCACATAAAAAGTTTCCTCAGGCTTCCAGAGCTTCATAAGAACCACCACTGAATCATACTATGGAGTTGATAATCAATACACTACCATTAACAATGATGCATTACTCTGATTAGCTGGCTATACTACAGGTCCACATGCTGAACCCTCTAAGACTTCAACCATACTGAAAAAAAATTAATCAAACACTACAGAAAAAATGTGTCCCTATTGCTGCTGTTGATTCATTCTTATGTTCTTATATTTTTATGTGGTTTCTGTTTTATAGCTAGTGTTAATACTGTTTATATTATTGATAATATTTGTATTTAAGGTCAGGAATGAAAGAGAAATGTTGATTTTTATCTGCAAACCCAATCTCAAAAAAAGTTAGGGTGCTGTGTTAACTGTATTAAAATCAGAATATAATGATTTGCAACTCTCATAAACTCATATTTTTATTTTTGAGACATTTTACCATTTCATGAAAATTATCAGCGCATTTTAAATTTGAAGGCAGTAACACATCTCAAAGAAGTGGGGACAGACCAGGGCAACAAAAGGCTTGAAAAGTAAGTGTTACTCGTGAAAAACAGCTGGAGAAGCATTTTGCAACTTATTAGGAAAATTCCCAACAGGTCTGTAACATGACTGGGCATAAAAGGAGCATTCTGGAGCAGGAGAATCTCTTAAAAGTAAAGATGGGCAGAGGTTCACCAATCCTTGAAAAACTGTCTGAAAATTGTAGAACAATTTTAGAATAATGTTCCTCAATTTAAATTGGAAAGACTTCCAATATCCCACCATCTGAAGTACATAATATCATCAAAAGATTCAGAGAATCCAGAGAAATCTCACAATAGACAAGGCAAAGGTCAATACTGGATGCTTGTGATCTTTGGAGCCCTCAGGCAGCACTGCATTAAAAACAGGTATGATTCTGTGTTGGAAATCACTGCATGGGCTCAGGAATACTCCAAGAAGTCAGTGTCTGTAAACACAGTTGGCCGTGCCATCCACAAATGCAGTTAAAGCTGCAT
This sequence comes from Cheilinus undulatus, assembly GCF_018320785.1. Taxonomy (NCBI): domain Eukaryota; kingdom Metazoa; phylum Chordata; class Actinopteri; order Labriformes; family Labridae; genus Cheilinus; species Cheilinus undulatus. The sequence continues at coordinate 42,498,462 of NC_054866.1, read as the reverse complement.
CATGCAAAGAAGAAGATGAACACAGCTGTGTTCTCTGGGCAAGAGCTCATTCAAAATGGACTGAGGTGAAATGGAAAACTGCTCTGTGGTTAAAATTTGAAATTCTTTATGGAAACTACAGCCGTCATCTCCTGCACTTACAAAGGGGGGGACTGACTCAGTATCAGCACCAAGGTTAGAATAGTTATGGATTTTTCATTAGTTTTTTTAATATTTATTTTGTTTTCGCTTTCTGTAGTCAATTCCAGTTTAGTTTTAATACGTTTTTACTACTGGTTTGTTAGTTTAATTTAGTTTCTATTTAGCAAAAATGCCTCATTTTAGTTTAGTTTTTAATAGTTTTAGTGTTAGTTTCTTTGGATAGATGTCAAGGCTGAGTGAACATCATACATCCTTAAAAACATTCAAACAGGCGACCCTTGATTTATAATTTCATTTATCTACAGATGATATTTGAATAGAACTCCAGACATAAAACTACCACTCTGTGAAGTCTTAACCAAACAATTCAGGTAATTTTATACTCCCCAGGTTTGGATGCAGGTGCCAGTCTTTATGTCAAAGACTTCAACTAAGGATATTTTGTTTCTATTTTTATTTTATTTTATTATATTTTATTGTAAGCGCACTATACAATTTCAGTAAGTTTTTGTTTTTTGGTAAAGCTTAGTTTTTTATTCAGTTTCAGTTAACTAAAATGATTTTCAAATTGTATTTTTAGTTAGTTAGTTTTTGTTAACTATAATAACCTTGATCACTTCAAAAGCCTGTCTGATGGGCTGGGGTTGCATTAGTGCCTGGGCAGCTTACACATCTGGAAAGACACTGGCAATGCTGATAAGTACAAAGAGGTTTTAGAGCAACATTCAGACATCTCTTTAGTGTAGGACTTTTTTCAGCGAGACATTCCTAAACCACATACCACATCCATCACAACAGCAAGTCTTCACAGTAGAAGAGTCTGGGTCCTGAACTGGCCTGCCTGCAGTCCACACCTTTCACCAATAGAAAACATTTGGATCCTCCTCAAACAAAAACATCTGGCAAAGAAAACCTAGGACTGTTGAGTACCTGGTATCCTACATCAGACAAGAATGGGACAACATTCCTCATACCAAAACTTCAGTGACTGGTCTCCTCACTCACCGGACGTTTACAGACTGTTGATTAAAGAAGAAGGGACACTATACAATGCGAAACATGGCCCTGTCCCTACTTTTTTGAGATGTGTTGTTGCCATCAAATTCAAAATGAGTTAATATTTTCATGAAATAGTAAAATGTCACCCGGAGTGGGCATCAGAAGGGGAGACTGATATCATGAATGAGCACATGGCTGGTTTATTTTTCACTGATGTTTATGTTTCTTTTAAAAGCAGTGGTTTTCAGCTGGTCTAACCTCAGGACCAACACCACATCCTTAATTATCAGAAATTGAGACCCACATTTCTTAAGGAGAAAAAAAAAATCAACAATTTAAATGTTTTTAATAAAAATGTTGCAGTTTGGACCTTAGATGGAGCAAAACATGACTGCACAAAGAGACAGGATTAAACAGACATGTTTAAAAATACATCACTACACTCCCTGGGAAGATGTACATGCATACATTTTTTAAGATATTTTCCTTGATAATTTGGCTGTAGTCTTTTTTTTTTTTTTTTGGTAGGAAAAACAGTCTTGTATTTCCAAGAAAACAAGCTAAATAAGTTAAAATCTTGGGAAAACAAACAAATGCAATCACAACCAAATGGAGTAAAACAAAATAATTAGATGTCTGACAGCTTAGGGCTTCCATACATCAACGACATTTTGCCAAATATTTATTTGTTTTCCAGGCACACCTTCACCACCCACTGAAAGCAACTCCATGACCTACTTTTGGGTCTCAGCCACCCAGCTGAGAATTTGTGTTTTAAAGCTTAAACAGCTGTTACAACCTGTGAACCTTGCAAAGATTTGACTTTCCAAGTCTTTAGCCAACAAATTCTACCTTTCATAAATTGCAGCAGCACCAGCCTGTTCAGCTCAGGTTAGCAATGGAGCAGTGCATGCTCTCGACAGCATTTTGTCTCGTCTCTGATTGGCTCATAATGGATGTTACAGATAGAATGTTCGTCCAATCACCTTACGAAGACTTTTTTCAAGAAAGTCCCGCCCTTCCCAACCACCTTAAAGGCCACATGTTTTACCCCTTTAAGACAAGTTTATATTGGTCTCAGAAGTCCCAAAACATGCCTGTGAAGTTTGTTTACGAAAAAACACTCCAGTATTGGACTTTTGCATGTCTAAAAACCCCTCTGTTTCAGGCCTGCTCAGGACGAGCCGTTTCTGTGGATTTAAATGTTAATGAGCTGTCTGACTCTGCCCCTCTCAGGAAATGGATGTGGCTTAATGGATGTGAAAGTTCCGGCCAGAACTTTCTCCCAAGTAGGGAGGGCCAACCGAACCTGGGAGCGGTGCTAACTCCCCACACGACATCATGAGGGGAAAATCTGAGAACGGAGTGTTTCAGCACACATTAGCTGGGTTTCCATTACAGTGTTTTTTGCAAATAAAAAAACAAAAACAAAGCAATATTTCTTAAATTTTGACAAAGTAAGATTGAGATTTGAATGTGTTTCCATTGACTGAAGTTTTGGGCATGAGCCTCAGAATTCTTGTAAAAGTGTTGGTAAGACTATGATTACATCTACAGTGGCTGCTTTGAACAAAAGATGAAAGCAACAGATGATAGTTCAGAGGCAAAGTCTGTATGCATGGCAAACGCCACATATAAGGGTAAGTATGATGTTAAGAAAAGGGGGGACTGTCGACAGGCCAGGGGCTCATATTTTTGTTCGAAAAGCCTGAAAAAGTGTATTTTACACAATATATGACCTTAAAATAGGAGCTTTCCCAGATGAATGTGAAATATATACATGCAATTGATACATGAAACAGTCTATCTAGCATGTCAAGTTGACAATACCTGATATGTGCTGGCAATCAGATCCAGGAATGTGTACGTCCAACACAGTAGTTCCTACCCTACTTCATATGGAGCTCTATTGTATTTAGCTAAAGCTGGCATAGTTGTCAACAGCTCAAAATGTGGCCTTCTGCAGATATCATTTCTTGCCCACTGCCACGTGATATGACATCATCTGCAAAGTACCCTCTTTTTTATGGAAACCTAAGATTTTTCTATGTGTTTTGACACATTTCAGGTCACTGAAATGCACCTTTTGAAGACTCCTTCCCTTGCTTATGGGGTTTATGTTTTGACTTGTGTCTGTTTCTCTGCTGTTTTATGTTGCTGAAGTATGTGTGTGCGTGTAATCATCACTTTTGATTCCATGGCAATAACGAATGCATATACTCTACAACTAGACACATGTCCACAATGAAACCATGAAGCTGCACACTGTGAAAGTTAATATTCTACTTACTTATGGTAATGTAATGATGGAAATGAAAAAGTTTCCTGCCTGGGATTTTGACTGTTTTCTTGAAGAGAGACCTGATGGGTTATTATCTATTTACTTATTCAACAACATTGACTTTTAAAACAACTGATCCAGTCTTCTGTCTTGAAATTTCCATCCACTCTTAGATGAATGTTATAGGAGAGAATTCTGTGTGCATTGTGTTATATTCATGAAAAATGAAGAATAATTAATGTGGTGAGCAATTGTTTGTGTCAAAGGTAAATAAAAGAAAAGAAAAGAATACAAACACCAGTATCAGCACTATGAAGATGCTGAAGTCTAGTTTGTGCTGCTCCTGGGCTTTTGGGACATTGTGTTCATCATGTCCTAAAAACAGACACATTGAAATATTTACATTCCCTGTCGAGGCAAAAATAGAGAACCAGAGGAATTCTAGAGGAAGCCTAATCTTTGTAGAAATGTGTGATTATAAAAATGACTTTTGCCACATCACTGGGGAGTTTTCATTCCTCTCATGTCTCTACAAAAGTACTTTGAAAACCTGCTCCAGACCCTGAAATATAAAAGTTAGATACTGAATTTCATTTGTTTTTTCAGTCCTGACACCACACTGAGGGGCAGTTCGACATTTTTTGCTTGAATGATGCAATTTCATCATGTCAGAAAGTTGTTGGAGCAGTGAAGAGTTCATGCTTCAACAACACTTCTGTAAAAATCTCAAAATACAAAAAAGCCATCCAAACACGAGACCGTTCTTGTTCTCAGTAGTACCTCTTCTTTAAATCGTATCATTGATTTAAACCCTGAATGTATTCAACACTAAATGCTGAGGATTACATCCTCCACAGTAGAACACTAAATCCAGGATTTTTTTTTTTTTGGCCAAGTAAGCCATGACACAAAATACATTTAAATGCGTTGCCGTCTTTGCTCCAGTCCTCAGGGATGACCAACCTCAGTTCTGTTTGACAGGTGTGAAGCTGCATGTTACATCGGCGCTTCCTCCTTCCCCTGAGGACCAGCACAAGGGAGTCTGGTATGATCCGATATAGCAGCCTGGCTGGGTGGTCACGCAGACCCTGTGATAAATAGATTAGGTCCTCCACTCCACTGCGCAGAGCCAACAAAGGCTCAGACACAATGTATCCTCACGGGATGGAGATAATAGCCAGTGAGAGCCAGAGGCCCTAGATGAAACCGTACTGCCACATTAGGACCCACAATGCCATTCATCATCAAGTCCAATTACAGTGGGGAAGTAGATCTCTATACCCGATGCAATGCACTGCTTATCTATGCAGTTCAATGAAGTTATCACTCGGCCTGTGGTGTTAATACTAAAGCAAATTACATATTAAAGTGTCCTCATGCTAAAGCTCAGCAAAGACGTTGAAACCTGCTTACAGAACACTAATAGAGTAAAGCTCTAATATCGCTGCTTGTAGAGGGAGATAAGGTAATCTATCATATGTGCTGTTGTTCTACCTGCAAGCTCACACTGCTGCTACAAAGCCAATTCAAACAGCAGCCTTTTCCCCACGTCTGCTTCATGCTTAGTTGCTCCTTATCAGAGCCTATTTCCTCCTGCAGCAGAACATTCGCCGTGACCCACATTACAGTATTTATGTTCTGTTGCAGGCAGAGCAGATACAGAAACATGCTGTGTTTGTTTCTAGAAGTCAATTTTGCATATCGGGTCAAGGCAACTTGTCATGAGGGTGGAAAGAAAGATTTAAGTCCTGTTTTCACAACATCACAGGTAAGCTACAGATAAGAGCAAATAAATTTAAGAAGCTGACAGGTCATTCCCCCAGAAGTGTGATGCTCAAACAACGCCGCGCGACAGCCTGATGGATGGCGTGCATTTGTTGGACCAAAAAGGACAAATAAGGTGCCTCATTTAACGCATTTCAGAGTTTTTCCCCAGCCCCCTCAGTCGTTAATGCCGCCAGGACAGAGACATTGACAGGACTGACACCTGCAATAAATTCACATTTCTGCTAGAAGTTTGATTTATTTATTCAGTCCTGCGATTATTCATTCAGTGTGTGGAGATATTAAACAGGCATATGCAGACAGGATTCTTGATATAAATTGCTAATGTTTTACAACATGTGTTCCCTTACTTTTTTGAACAGCTACACATACCTCCCAAAAATGTGAATAAAATCAGGTTACAGGGATTCAAAATCCTTTTCTATCTACATTCAGTTGAATACAGAATAAAGACAAGATACATGCGTATGTAATGTTAAAGCAGATATCCTTTTTTTAATATACACATTCTAGATTTAATGCCTGCAACATGTTGCAGAAAAGCTGGGATAGGAGCCTGTTTACCACGGTGTTGCATCACCTTTCCTCTAACAACACTCTGCTGCTCAACAGTGGGCAAGTCTGCTTGTAAGGGGGGATAAAGAGGAGAGCTTTCTGGGGCCCAGCTAAATGAGGGTCCAGTAGAGGTCAGGAAAATCATGGTCCATAGTTAAGTTAATCCATGATAACCATATCTTATATTTAACTTGAAAATTAACCACTCTTATCAAAGACACAATAAATGAATTTTATTTATTTATGCTGTAGTAAAATATAGCCTTTTTAAAAACGTAAACCTCGTTTCCTGGAAACAGATTTACTTGCATTCTGAACTAAACCATCTGGAAAGTTATGTCAGACTTCATAGTTCAGCTATGATGTGCACAAACATCAAGATGCCAGAGACTAAAGTAGATGGAATTGAAATAATTTATTAAATATTGCAAAAAGAAAAAAAAGGCAAAAATACGAAAAAATGGGTTGAAAGTGGCAAAAACGGGTGAAACAGCAAGACTGAGTTAAGTCAGGCAAAAAAGGGGCAGAGATGTGACAAAAATGGTGGGGAAATGATGAAAAGCTGTTAAAAAGTGGCACAACTGGCAGAAAATGGTTAAAAAGAGCCAAATTGATTAAAGCGGGAAAATGGGTCATTAGAAGCAAGAAACTGTCAAAATGAACAAAAATTGACATAAAGAGTTAAATAGTGGCCAAAATGGGTTAAAAAGTGGCAAAAATGTGTTAATAGAAGCAAGAAACAGCCAAAATGAAGAAATAAATGACAGAAAGCAGTTAAATAGTGACCAAACTGGATTAAAAGTAGCAAAAATGGGCTAGAAATGGCAAAAATTGAATAAAGCTGCAAAAATGGGTTAAGTTAGGCAAAAAAGAGGTAAAACTAGGCAAAAAATGATGAAAAACAGTTAAAATGTGGTGAAAAAATTGAAAAAATAAGCAAAAATTGGTTAACATGACAAAAGTGGCAAAAATGGGGGGAAGAGGGGAGGGAAAATTATGAAAAGCAGTTAAAAGGTGGCAAAAAATTATTAAAAGAGGAAAAAATGGATTAAAAGCAGGGAAAATGTGGCATAAATGGGTAGAAACTGCTATGAAAATGGGTTTAAAAATTGATACAGTGGCTGATTTGAACATCAGAACCCAATAACAGCTTGACACATTTTTCAGCTCCACAATGAAGAAACTGTTAGCCAGGACGCTAGCACAAATGCTACTGAACTAACATGCATACACTGAATCATCAATAAATCCCAACTGGTGAGGGCCCACTCACTGGAATTTTTCAGGGGAGCAGACAATAGTGTGGGCAGGCCTGACAGTGGAGGGTTTCTATAGTAGTGTTTCAAACTATCAATTTTCAATGGCCTGGCATAGTCTTACGTAAATAATAAGCACAGATGGATCTGGTTGGAATCACATTTTCTCCAAAGCTGGTATGCACCTCATATTATCAATGGTAACTTCACAAGTTACCCACATCATGGTCAATAATACACCCCCACACCATCAAAGATGCTGGTTTTTGGATTTTGCCTTGATGACAATCTGGATATGCTTTTTCCTCTTCAGCTCAGAAGACTTGACCACTTATTTCTGAAAACTATTTGAGATGTGGACTTGTCACAACACAGCACACTTTTCCTTTTCAGGTCACTTCCTCTCAGATGAGCTTGGGCCCAGAAATGTAGGTGATGCTTCTGGATGTTGTTGATAAATGACTTTCACTTTGCATGCAGCGTCTTAACCTACATTTGTAAAAGCAGTGGAAAACTTAGTTAACTGACAATGGTTTTCCTGAGCCTACATTGTAAAATCCATCACAAAATGATGGTGGTTTTTAATGCAGTGCTGCCTAAGGGTTTCAAGGTCACAGGCATGTAACATTGGTTTTTGGCTTTGCCCTTTATGCAAAGAGATTTCTTCAGATTTTCCCAGCCTTTTGATGACATTTTTAGCTATAGATGGTCTCTGAATTCTGTGCAACTGTGCATAAAGGAATGGTGTTTATTAACTGCCATCTTTCACAAAGTGGACAACTTCGCGCCATCGTTGACTTTGAATGGATGAGCCTTGAAGGGGTGCTCCTTTTAAACGCAGTCACAGTATCACCTGTTACCAATTAACCAACACACCCGTGGATTGTTCCAGGGTTTTTTGTGCATTCCATTACTTTACCTGTCTTTGCTTTCCCCTGTCCCAACATTTGTGGGATGTGTTGCAGGCATCAAATTCTGAATTTGCTTATATTAAAAAAAAACATGAATATTATCAGTTAGAACGTGGATTATCCTGCAAATAATTGCATTTTTTCATACTTCACACAGTGTCCCAACCTTTTTGGAATTTTGGTTGTACAAGTTTAATACTGTACGTAATCTTGAATCATTTTTGCTGAAACCTGCAGTTCATAAAGGCCTCAATCAGCCAATCAGCATGGATCTGCAAATGCAAATATGTGATGCATATGTGAGAAAATATGAAATAACAACATGTCTATACTTTATAGCACATTGTAAAGCATCTTCACAGACAGTGTGCTGATGCAGGCAGCTTTTAGAGTAAATACTCTCTGCCTCACACACTGTCCCTGTATTTCTGTGCTTTGTGTCAGAGATCTGCTGTTTGTCTAGCTTTCTGTGGGCTGCCTGGCAGCAAGCTGCTTTTGCTTGTCATCCCTGGGGGGATATTCTGCTGCCTTTGAGACTGTTTGTATGTTTAGCAACCTGTAATTAGTATCACCGCATACCTGCTGCCTTTCACAAGTCAATCGCTGTCTGGCAGGCCAATTCTTCCCCTTCTGAGTTTTCTACAAGAGACTATACTTTGGTATAGATTCAGGATATCTCAGGGGGTGTTCACTTGACTTATCACTGATATTTTTTAAATGATATGGCAATTCAGACAACACAATCCAAAAAGGCAAGTTTCCAGAAGCATAGAATGACTATCTCTTTCTCTTAGATAAAAGGTTTCTATTAACCTTACTATTAGTTTATAATGTATTTTATCCAAGAAGATTTTACAACTGTTTTATCATATCTTCCTATTTCTATGTTTTACCTTTTTTCTCTTTAAAGCACACTGGTAAAGATTGGTTGTTTTTTAAATTTGCTGCAGTTAATAATAAAAGTTAACTCGACTTTTCTCCTTGTCACGGCATGACTGGAACAAGGACTTGACTGCCCTGCAGGTTTCAAATGACCTTTACCTGAGAAAAATTGGCCGTCATAACATTTGAGCTGAAAACGTGTACAACCAAATATTCCTAAATTATGTTGGCATTTAGAGAGAATAAATGATGTCCAAACAGATCTACTTAGATGGATTCTGATAGCTGTTTTCCATTGCATCAACAGATGCCCATCAGCTAGCTTGCAAAGATAATTATCATCTATTTCCATGCACTCAGTTCTTCTGGTACAGGCAATACAAAGAAGAGGAGAATACAATTAGTATATGAATAAAATGACGTTATTTTGTGCTTGGGTGTTACTCAAAAAATTGTCCATACATATTCAACTGATACACCAAAGAATGAACTCTTACATCCTGTCATACTCCAACTATTAATTGGAATTATACAGTATAAACACAAACCAATAAACACAGATGTTTTTAGGTAGTCTCCATGTGCTGACCACTTGGGATTGGTTCGTTAAAAGTGGGGGTGTGCCAGAACTTGGCAGCCGAACGTTAGACAGAAAGAAGCCTTACAGGCTGTGCTGAGGGAATAATGATCCCTGAGGTGGGGGTTGAAATCAGGGGATGAGTCAATGCTGGCAACATCTCTTCAGTATTTGTTAATGTGGATTTTCAGGCCTGATACAAAACAGTATTCTAACTACAGTGATAAGTAATCACATCACAAGTCAAAGAGAAACATGAGGAGCTTCAATTGAAGCATCACTGCCTATTGCTGATAATACTCCACTGTTATCCACATGCTAATGCTGAGGCCAGACTACATCTTTTAAGCATATTTAAAATATTATAAATATTTATATATTTATAAACAGGCTGTTGTAGTTAACAGACCCATTGGCTCTGAAAATCAATTATTTTATACCACGCAGTGAGTCATAATGATGCCTTCCAACCTTCTGACTTAGGATTTCTTCTGTCGCATCATCGATGTTGACCAATAAGATCTGAACCTCCACATGTGCAATGCTCACAAATACAGCTGACCACACTGTTTTATTGAGCGGGTCATCTTCATTTGATCTTGATGTATTGGCTTATAAATAGTTAAACAACTAATTGACAAACAGAACTCAGTCAGTTGTCATTAATAATGTAAAGTCACTCTTAATGGTAACACAGGGGTATCTCAGGGGTCCACCTTGGAGCCACTTCTATTTTCATTTTTATAGATAACATTACTAAAACAATGGAAATATTCAAAAAATCTTCTTTATGCTGATGATACAATTGTATATACTTACACACTTTTGTACAGTCGAGCTCTGTCACAGTTGCAACATGATTTTAATTAACTGCAACAAAACTAACACTAAACCCTACCAAAAATAATAAATAAAAGAAAATAATTGAATAAAATGAAATATATATAGAAAAATAAATATAGAATATAGAAGACGAATTAGAAAAACAGTATAGTAGATACAGTATTATTTGTACAGTCTCCCTTCTGGGTGTCATCTAAGCCCACCTTTCTTCCTTCCAACATAATCACATCAGCTGCAATGATTTGTCTGGTAACACTGGGAAGTCTGGCACATCTATCAGTCAAGTCACAGCATGGATTTATGGAGCTGTGATCAATAAATCTGACCCGATGGCCAACACGACAGAAAAAAAAGTTTGTTTAGTCTGACCCTACAGGTTTTTAGATAATTCTGAGTTGTAACATCTTCTGTGTTCCCACCCACAGATAAAATCTACTTGAGGCTCTACATGCAGCTCGAACTAGGTGCCAGGCACACCTCCAGCTCAGTGGAGCTCATTAGCTATAACTCACCAGAGGAAAAAAGTTTCCCCTCGTTGTGTTACTTAATGGGGCAGGGAAATGAGTCATGGCTATTTAATACTGACATGACTGAATCTGGAATAAGCTGTTATTTGGGTTTGGGTTTACTGACCGATCAGATTGACATCAGACCCAAACACAAGTCCAAAGTTGGTCCAAGTATGTAAAAACAGAAATGCTCCTGGGGGAGAAAGAAATAGATTTTTCTCTTGTGATGGTTTCTGCTCTGCTTCTTTAAAATAAAAACCTGTCATTTATCAGCAGGATGATTCTTTGCCTCCCTACATGTCGTCCCCTGTGTGCACTTCTGTTATTGGAGAATTTTGCCATTTACAGGATGTTGGCCTGACACATTGAATGCCCAACAGCTGCAAACTTAAAGAAAGGCTGAGGAATGAAAAAGATAACTGATCAGTGAAATTTCTATGCTGAGACGGCAAAAAGACTTTCACATACAGTGGGTTGAAAAAGTTTCATATCCCTAGAACTTCTCCACATTTCTTCACGTTACAACCACAAACGTAAACATATTTTATTGTGATTTCATGTGATAGATCAACATAAAATGGTGAATAATTGTGAAGTGAAAGGTAAACTGTACATGACTTTCAAAATTTTTCTCAAATAAAAAGCAGAAAAGCGTGGTGTGCAAAAGTATTCAGCCCCCTGAAGTCAATACTTTGTAGAGCGAACCTTTCACTGCAATTATAGCTGCAAGTCTTTTGTGGCATGTCTCTACCAATTTTGCACATCTAAAGACTGAAATTTGTGCCCATTCCTCTTTGCAAAATAGCTCAAGCTCAGTCAGATTTAATGGAGAGCACCTGTGAACAGCAATTTTCAAGTCTTGCCACAGATTCTCAATGGGATTTAGGTCTGGACTTTGACTGGGCCATTCTAACACATAAATATGCTTCAATACAAACCATTCTATTGTAGCTCTGGCTGTATGCTTAGGGTTGATGTCCTGCTGGAAAGTGAACCCCAACCCCAGCCTCAGGCCTTTTGCTGATTCTTTTTTTTTTTTTTTTTTTTTTTTAAGATTTATTGTTGGGCTTTTTCGTGCCTTTATTAGAGAGAGGACAGTGGATAAAGTCGAAAACAGGGAAGAGAGTGGGGAGAGACATGGTGCGTGCCTTAACCACTCGACTACCGACGTGCCCCCTTTTGCTGATTCTTACAGGTTTTCCTCCAAAATTGCCCTGAATTTGGCTCCACCCATCTTGCCATCAACTCTGACCAGCTTCCCTGTCCTGGCTAAAGAAAAGCATCCTCATAGTATGGTGCTGCAACCCCCATGTTTCATGATGGGGATGGTGTGTTCAGAGTGATGTGCAGTGTTAGTTTTTCGCCACACACATAGCACCTTGCGTTTAGGCCAAAAAGTTCAGTTTTGGTTATATCTGACCACAGCACCCTCTCCCACATGTTCGGTGTGTCCCCCACATGGCTTTTGGCAAACCGCAAACGAGACTCCTTATGGCTTTTTTCAACAATGGTTTTCTTCTTGCTACTTTTCCATAAAGGCCAGAGTTGTGGCAACACTAATAGCCACTCAAAATGTGTGGCCATGAATCTCTGATTCATGGCTCTACCACTGTTTAAGACTCTTAAAAAAAAAGTCCTGTTTCATGACAAACAAAAATGACTTAATTTCTTACTTGAACCCAGTGAAAATTGTAAAAAAGCTACAACAAAAAAATGACCACAGCTTTCATTTTTAATTTTCTCATTACATTTGTTGGAAGTTAAAAACAACTTTGAGAGGTGGAGATTTTTTTCATCTCAGAAACTGAATGAATCCCTGCAAATGTAATAGATATTACATTTGCTATTTTGTCTACAATTACGTTTGGGTGATTATTACATTAAAAGCAGCAGACTCGTATTATATTTGCAGTTTATTACGATGGTCGGGAGTTATAACATTTGCAGGTGCAGTGACCACCTCTTTCTCCTTAAATGACACCCATTTATCCAGTCAATCTTTGACTGGAAACAAGCATATAAGCTAGGAGCTTTGCATGATGGATCAGCATGACAGACATGGACACTGTGTTAGAGTATGCCAGTCATTTTTGATGACTGAAAAACAATAAATGATCAAATATCGGTACATTTTGACTTGTATCATACTGAAATGTGAAATTCTGGTGTCATGAAAACCCTATGTGGCATATGCTGATTTTAGTGAAGGGCTGAATGAAAATGATCACACCTTGATCAAGATTAGCCCTATACTACGACGGAGTATTAGGGCCAAAAAAAGAAAAAAAGAAAAGAATAAAATTTTTTTTTTGACATTGCAAGAATAAAGTCATAATATTCCGAGAATAAAGTCGAAATATTGTGAGAAAAACAACTCATAATATTACAAGAAAAAAGGTTGTAATATCATGGGAAAAAAAGCGGCAATATTACGAGAAAAAAAGTCGTAATATTACGAGAATAAAATATTACAAGAAAGACAGTCTGCCTGATTCTAATACTAAGTGGTATTGTACTATGTGCATGTGTAGAATAAGCTTCTATCCATGCTTTGGTCTTCCCATTTATGTCTTCTGCCCTCATTTTTAAAGGATCACTGATTCACTGACATACAGAAACATTCACCATTTGTTTTGTTCCATGCACACACCATTAACAAATATTTGAACCTAATAAACACACATGCAGGCTAATCTTGTCAAAGGCAGAATTATTGCTCTCTGGTCCTCAAACACAGGGCCGATCTCTCAGCATGAGAACACGGAGAAGAGTTTAACAGAGTTTTTAAAAGCTTGGCCCGAGGCCTATTTTTCATATCTTAAGAATTCACACAAAGATTGATGAAAAATGGATGCAAATGATCCAGAGAGAGGTGGGTGGGGAGGGATTACAGAACGAGGCAACATCAAGCTTCTCAGAACTCTCACATCTGAGAGCCCTGATCTGCAGAACGGCTCAGCGTCTGTGACTGCTACCGAACAGTGAGCTTCATTCATTCGGTCACTGCCTCAAGGTGACTTTTACTTCTTTGAAAGGGTTGATAAAAGGACCGGGACCAAAAATAACACATGGTATATCTACATAGAGTTAGAAAATTTGAATTATTATGTTATTTTGACTGAACCTGGACTTGGATAGCCAGACTAACACACTTTGAAATATGATTTACCCGTGCATGTATACACTTAAATCATACCATATTTTACTAGGGGTTTTGTAGGACTGTAGCCAAAAAAAAAAAAAAAGAAAAAAACTTTGTCAACTGAAATGATTACATCCACACACTGAGAAGCTGATTGGTAGTTTATGGAAAATAACCCTGTATGTCCACTAGATCAACCTAATCAGTGACAGTGTGGTCAGTGCAAACTGGCTGGTAGTCAAAATTCACTTGAAAATAAACATAATAAATTGCAGGAGGAGAATTCAATATGATGAATACTGTAATAAATTGGTTTTAGCCTTATTATGTTGAACTGAAATAACAACTGACTCAATGCTCAGCTCTGTTCAACTACCTGTGTACATATGATTTCTAAAAATAGAAGTATAACTAACTATATAACTGCTATATTTTCAGGTGATTAGACATCAATTTAGATAGGCCTAATTACAAATGTTATACTCCATTTTTACCTCTGCAAAATATTAGACAGTGCACCTTTAATCGACTTTGCCACTTCATGTTAAACACCAGTGACAATGCTGGTTGTCCCATGGCATAGTTTAAGGGCAGGAAGAAACTGAAAACTGGATAAAGTTCCTCTCGAGGACCGCAGCAGTCAACAGGCAGAAAGCCACTAAGTCAGAGGATAACCTCCCTCTTGGTGCAAAAGCATCTAACATCAATAACAACAACAATCCACCAGAAATATGAGCAAAGTGGTCACTGTACAGCAGGCAACAATCAACGGATTTAAACAGTCTGCCCAAGGGCATGATGGAAAAACTCCACCCATATATGATCCCAGATCTTAAATAGCAGGGGTAGAAGCTTAAATCAAGTGAATCTCTACAGCGTTATACTAACCCTGATGGATCTACAACACTGTCAAAATAACTCAAACACTGAAGGCCTTTTCACTCAGCATGTACTGAAATTTAGACTTTGGGAGTTAAATTAACTGAAATGTTACACACTGAAATATCAACACTCCAGTCTTGTGGAGTGTTGATATCTCACTATGAAAGTTGACCACCAAACTCTAGTGAAGACAAAACAATGGAGCGGAGACCACTTGAAAAAGTGGGTCTTGGTTTTGCTCCGCTTCCATTTGCACTCTTGTGTGGTTCCTTTGTGGTGAGAACATGAACTGACCTCAACCTGACTTAACTCAGGAAGCATCAAGCTTTTTCTAATTAAAGCCAGAGGAATATGTTTTAAAAACCACATGCAAACATTAGGAAGCTTCAGATAAAAAAAAAAAAAAAAACACACAAGTGTCATTTTTTTCTTCATTCTTTCTTCAGGCTTCTGTTTGTTTAAGAAATATTACATATTGAACATCACTCGTTTCCAACACATAAACTTTACCTGGATTTAAATTTATTGGTCCACTTTCGGAGAAATAACCTGATATGAGATCACTTAATGCTCGCTCTGCCCCTTCGACACACTAAATATGACAGATGCATACTGGAACTGTCCATAGCGCTGAAAGTGCTCATACAGTCATGGCTCTTACCTTTCCTGAGGGACAGATGTCTCTGTACTTGGAGGCATCACACCCAGGTAGGCTATGGACACTTGATTTATTTATTGATTATTGGAGAAATAACATGATCTGTGATCAATTGATAAGCTTACTATGCCTGTCATTTTGACACACACTGACATTGTGAAAGACACATACACAAACACTGTGCTGCAGAGCTAGCTGATTCTGTGCCTCTTGTAAATGAAGTGGTTGTTTTGGATCTCTCCTGTTAAATGTCATCTTCTGCTGTTATTTAATAAGTGCAAACAACATAATTTGGTAGCTCTGTCGCATTGATCAAGATCTTTTTTTTTTGTTTATTTATTGAAGATTTTCAATGAATTCTAATGTAGTTATCAAATCAAAGTGTAAAAGCTGTATGCCAGTATAGGTGTATTGATAAACCAAAAGAAATTGACCAATTAGAGTTTCCTCACATCACAAGCTTTGGTGCCCTTGCAAATGCCCTAATGTGAACACAGACCAGATTTGATGTCAAATTTAACAGTTTGACAAATTGGTCCTTCATTCATACCAGATCAATCGAACTTGAAGCATGAAAACGCCCTTAACATAATCACAGCAAACTTGAACGATCACCTATTTGCACAAATCTGAATGAGCAAATAAAGGGAGTTTATTTACTTTTTTTTTTTTTTAATTTGCACAAATAACTTGCATGTCAAATCCCGTGGGTGCTAAACCCACAAGGTATGAGAGTGGAGGAGCTTCCTTCTCGCACATCAAGCAATTCAGTCAGGTGCCAGCAAATATGGTTGAGCTTGAGACAAAAAGTTACCAAGCGATCCGACCTCCTCACTCACTTACCTCCAAGTGAGCTCCTTCCTATTCCTGTGCCAGTAGAACAGGTATGTTGTGTCATACAGGTTTGGGTAGCCACAGACAGACACCACAAGTTTTTCCTCCGCTTTCCAGTTGAATAAACCTCGTTCCCCCCAGGCTGGTTCTTCAGGGAACTTTCGATGCTGTATTTCCTATACGTCATTGGAGGATCTCCATGCTGATTGGCCATTGTGCTGCAAATGATTTGCTTCAGTTCCAATTTTTTTTCTCTCACAAATAGGTGAATTAAGTGAATGGCAGGCGTGTTGACCATGGTGTGAGCTCAATCCATAAGGTTCATGCCGCACATTTGCCGCATTAACGCTGCCAAAATTCATGTCTACTCGCTTCTTTACATCAACTTCACATGTAATTAACTTGCGCAAATGGCTTTACTAGCATCTGGTGTGAACATAACATTAGAGTGTGAAAAATGTATGGAGCATACATTTACCTACTGTAGCAAGGCAAATATGCTCCCATCAATACACTGATTTTATCACTGTGCATGTTTACAGGGGCACAGTTAGTAGTCCAGTTAAAAAGGCTTACTGAGCTATAACCATAGCTTCAATTAATTTAATCACCACGTGGTTTCTGCCAGTCACATGAAGCTGTTAAATGTCTGGTTTGGCACCTTCACATTTCTATTCACTGTAATGATAAAAAGTATTCACCACATGGTAAACTGATATGAAAGCAAAATTCTTCAATGTTCTTCAAGGGCACTTAGAGCCCGAAAGCTCATACAAGCAAAGAATTTATCACCTTTCCTCTATTATACTCAAATGTTTCATCTAATTCAATGATTTTATAGAACTATAAGATATATTCTGAAAAAGATGCAAAAGCTTCCTGGTTCACCATCAGCTTTCGTGTCAGCGAGGGCAAACGTCTGCAGAATGCCTTTTGATGCAGATGCCTTTGACTTAGAGGACACTCAACTTAATAATTAGATAACAGGAGTCTATTTAAACAGCATTCTGTAAAGTTGAGTTAAATATTTTGTGTGGAAAAGTTGAATAATATTACAAGGTAAGACAAAGAGGTGCTCTTTAATAAAGATGCAGACTTAGAAGCAGAGCAGGAGAGGCAGCCTTAAGGAAAATATATCTTTGCTCTGATAGCCAGTATCAGTCAGCTTCTGTCACCCTAATAAGAACATCATGGTCAGAGTGTGATGGCTGATAGCAGGGCTGCTTGATTAAAAACAGACTGCGTTTTACACTCAGATCTGAGGTTCATTTCCTTCCAAAGGGAGCAGCAGAAGAGCTTGACACAAACGACACGTCCAAACAACCTGAGAACGGCAGACAAGACAAATGAACGTGTGATGACATTGTGGAGCTCCTTTGGGCTTTAACAAATGGCTCGTCATATGCCTCCCAGCCGTGGCATATGTCTGCACCGTGTTTAATGAGTGCCTCGGATATGAGGAGAGTTCAATAACTAATGAAAGAAGAACCTTGTTCTCTTATTATAGCCCCCATGCCTGACACTAAACATTGTATAATGTATTGGAGACTGCAGCTGCACACAAACACACACTTATTAAAAGCGAGTTCAAAAAAGGCATTTGATAGACTCAACAGCGGCTGTTCCTTTAATGTGTGCTGGGATCATTTTCAGGGTACATAGGCGAGCAGAGACACTTCATTAACAGGCCTCCAACAGCTCCAATCAATAGTTTAGGTTTACACCGTGCACCAGCAGCACAGTCACAAAACAGCCCCAGACTTATCGCCTTTTATGATTTCTCTCTCACTTTCATAATTAGCTGAAAAATATGAACATTAGCAAAGCCTGCCAGCACTGTAACATCCAATCATTACTCATAATGCATTAAAATTCAACACCTGTCCAACCAAATGTGTAAAAAAGTAAAAAATCAAGAGCTTTTGAGGAAACTCAAATTCAACACTAATAGGCCTCTTTATGCCTCAGGAATATCAGATTAACAGTGAACCCGACTGCACGGTCATTATGGTGAGAGATGTAATCTGTCATTCTGAGATCATGTCTCCCTTTTGACCTTCAACACTTCACACAATATCAGATAGGCTGAGGAAAAAGAAAGAGTGGTATGTCAGCTCCCACATGGCCTCATCTATCAATCTTTTCATATGTTGCTTCTACAGATTTGTTTTGAATTCAGAAACCTTAGCGCTCATTTATCAACCTCAATTCAAAGACAAATATTTACATATATGAAGCAGACATGCCTTGATTTGAATCTCTCTCATAAGAGGAGCATCATATGTCATATTTAAATGCAGCTTCGAATGTCTGCAGCTAGAACATGACGTGGACTGGAGGCTGAATTGCAGTGTTTAGAGGCCTGTTGCTGGCACTTAAAGACGAAGAAATAAAGGAATAATTACATTAAATCACAGCTGCAAAAGTCGAAGAACCATTCAAGAGTCAGATGGTGCACGTTTCATGTTCTTCTGTTATAAACTCTGAAACAGGGGATTTTTCTCTGCTGCTTTACATCAGCATGTAAATGTATTCTGATTCAGAAATACTGCACCGTTTTCTGTACGAAGTATGTCTTTACAGCTCTGTTAACTTTGATTTAGTTGTTTGATCTCCTTCTAAATGTTTAAAAATAAAAACGTAAGTCTGTTGAATAAATTTATCACATTCACATTTTTAAAACTGCTGCAATTAAATGCACCAATTTACATCTAAAAATACACTATCACACATCATATTTCCATGCCAGTACATCTAAAGCATAATTAAGCTAAATGAAACAGACTGTGGTTAAGACATCTTGATGTGAACTATGTAGGTGGGGTGTAGTTATTTTTCATTCAACCTTGATAAACAGAAAATTTGTTAAATTATAGATTTAGGTTGAATATCACACCAGATCATAGGGGAACAGTCATCCTCCACTAAGAAGTCTTCTCTTTGGCATAACAATTTATTGAAAGTGGGTAAAAAAAAAACTCTTTATTGGAAGACGTGATGAGGTGGAAATAATTTTTATTGATGATGTTTTTGAGCGTGATAATTTTTAACTTTTGAACAGGTGACCGCCAAATAAAAAATCCCTAAAAAGGACTTTTGGAAATATCTGCAATTAAGAAGCTGTATTTTGTCCTTACAAAAGAAACTCTCTATAATTTTTCACACAGTGATACAGGAGCTTTTTCAAGGCAGTCAGTTGGTTAGGGGTAGGGCATCTAAATTTTACAGTCTTATGAGGCAATATCATCCACCTAAACTTGAAGGTCTCAAGAGAGCATGGGAAGGTGATCTTGGAGGGGAGATAGCTGTAGACATGTAGAAGGAAGTTGTTGGGTCCTGGTGTAAGACACCACAGGAGGTGCAGACTAGATTAATTACATATAGGATCATTCATAGAAACTATTAGACTCCTTGTAAGATGGCCAAACTTAAATTAAGGGAATCCAATATGTGTTGGAGATGTGATAAGAACAGAGGTACACTTATACATATGTCACATGAATGCCAAATGATACAGAATTTATTGGAGAAAATAATTTTATTCCTAAACAACATAATCAGAACAAACTTAGGTAAGAGCCCTGCACTTTGCATATTATATATAACTAGAAAAGCACTTGGAGAGCGCAGACCTCTGCCATTAGCCCTATCATCCAATAGTAACGAATCCTTTTAAAAATTCCTGGATCCAGACGGTGATCCGGATCACTCCCAAAATCTAATCAGTTCTTCCTTATGCCATTGCTGACATTTCCTGAAAACTTCATCAAAATCCGTCCATAACTTTGTGAGTCATGTTGCTAACAAACAAACTAACAAACACCGCCGATCACATAACCTCCTTGGCGGAGGTAACAATAGACAAGAGTTATTCTGGAAAATAACTCTTGTATATATATATACAGTTTGGAGGAAGATCACAAAGACAATAAATACTTCCCTTAAAAAATGGAAAATCACTGGAAAGATTTAAAAGAATTCACAAAGAAACTTACAGGGTTATACCGAGGCTCACCTGACAAGGAAAATGTTAATGTAAAGACTAAATTTCCATCAATTTTTCTAGCAGCAACAGAAGAAAAACACCATTAAAATGGTGCAAAGAAGACCCCAGACTTCTAGACACTGGGTGGCAACCCTGTGACAACCCCGTATGAATACTAGGATATTTCAAGTTGCATAAAATCTTAATATCTGACTGACAGGAACTACATATATGCACTAGGAATGAGTGGTAACACAGTCATACATTATCCTGAGGTATTAAAAAATAGCCATTGAATTTCTTTGATTACCATCATGAAGACAGTGCTGTTTAATGAGGGTATGTTTGAAATAAATGTCTTAAAGAGTCTGCAAAGTGAAAATAAATCTATATTTAGGTTTGTTGTATGATAGGCCACTGTGTTATGAACCCCCAGGTCAAATTTCAGTCAGATAAAACATCTCTAAGGTTATAAAACTAAATTTCAAAATCATGAAAAATGAGGCAGTAAAATCTACTCCAAGATGGTGTGGGCGTAAAGGTCAAATCAGTGGAAGCCACGTCCCCTCACAAGAAATACGATACTATGAAAACATTAGATATTTCACGAAAAGTTAGGCGTGATCATCGCACTGTGAAGAAATTTGTGGCTGATTCAGAGCACAGACAGATTTGTGGCTGATTCAGAGCACAGACGGGTTCGTGCAGATAAAGGCATAATGAGGAAGTTTTCTGCCACATAAATTCATCAGATCAAGAGAGCTGCTGCTAAAATGCCATTACAAAGCAAACAGGTTTGTGAAGCTGCTGGTGCCTCTGGAGTCCTACCAGCCTCATGGTGTAAGATCCTCCAGAGGCTTGCAGTCATGTATAAACCTACTATTCGGCCATCCCTAACCAGTGCTCACAAGCAGAAATGGTTGCAGTGGGCCCAGAAATACATGACGACTAATTTTCAAACAGTCTTGTTGACTGATGAGTGCTGTGCAACCCTGGATGGTCCAGATGGAGGAGTAGTGGATGCTTGGTGGATGGATCTCATTTCTTTATTCATCCTCATTCCTTAAACTTTCTGTGCTCTAAGGTCTGAACCACAGCAAGTTTAATTTCTTTACTCTTGAGAAAAATGTGTTTTTGTTATTTTCACTTTCTCAGGATTGTTTCAATGAAACACCTTAAAAATTGAGGCTTCATTATAAAAAAACATTAAAAGTACAAGCGTCACATTTTCATTCGGTACATCACAAAGCTCCCTGTCTGACAGCTGGTTGTTACAGTGCTCTTGTAGCTCTCTAAATTGCAGACGAAGCTTAACTTTACCGTTACTGATTTGGGGGGGGGGTAGATATTCTATTGGGGGGGGGGGGGGGTTGACAGCTGAAGAGAGACGGCAATATTGTGAGAAAGAGAGGTGCAAGACATGGGTGCCTGCTAGTCTTCACAATTTACAACTAGAAAAGCACTCCGAGAGTGCAGACCTCAGCCATTAGCCCTATCTCCCAATAGTACAGAATCCTTTTAAAAAATCCTGAAACCAGACGATGATCCGGATCACTCCCAAAATCTAAACAGTTCTTCCTTATGGCATTTCTGACATTTTCTGAAAATTTCATCAAAATCCGTCCATAACTTTTTGAGTTATGTTGCTAACAAACAAACAAACTAACAAACCCTCCCGATTACATAGCCTCCTTGTCAGAGGTAATAATAAAATAAATGAGAGAACAATATTGTTTATATTTATTGGTTTCTGAGTTTACCTTTGTGGCTCTCTAATTGTACAAGTATAATCAGGTTCAGCTGGGAGTTTTCCATAAGTACTTGTATGACGATGATGACGGTACCTGGAGTAGTTGAAGAGGCGGCTGTCCCACAGGCTGTGATCCCCTCTGGGTGGAGCGTGGAAGAAACATGAGTTGGAGCCATCAAAGTTATTCAGGCCGTCCTCCGTGTTTTTGGAGGCGTGGCTGTGAACGACGTCCAGCAGCACTATGATGCCCATGGAGTGAGCCACGTCTATCAGCTTCTTCAGCTCATCAGGGGTACCATACCGACTACAAACACACAAACACAAGTGCATTAGTTTAGAGGGTTTCTCAGCTCAAAATAACAGGCTGGAGACCCCCAGCATGTAATATTGCACACAGCCATGCACACCCATTAATAGGCCTTTACTAACGCTGTCATAAGGATAACACAAAGGAAAAACAGCTTAAAAAACACAATATTTCATATAGCAATTTTTTTGTAAGAAAGGCTGAAAGCAGAATATGAGTGATGTCTTTGTATGTCTATCTAAGATGCATGGATGCCACAAACATATTTAAAAAGCACATCAACAGGTGAGAACCACTGCTGTAGTTTGTAGAACTGAGTTGACATACTACATGTAATAATGTCTGTCTGTTTCTATGTCGTCTTTAAAGAGCAGAAGACCCCTAAATCATCACTCTCACTTACATTTGAAAGACATTTTTGGGCATTACTTTGACAGTAGTATAAATCTCAGCCAATGGGTATCATTGTACTATAAACTGGACTCATATATGAAAGGAAGAAAGGAAGATTGGACAAGCTTAACTACAGAAGAGCATGAGGGACAGAGATGAAGCAAAAATAATGGCATATACTTTAAGATTGAAACTGAAATGTCAAAAATAAAGTCAGAATTTTGATGATAAAGTTAAACCTTATTAGACAATAACAAACAGCGGATGTTAGACAGTTACACTGTGTTTATGGGCTACAGAGAGAGAGTCTCTTCATTGTTAAATCTACTTCTTCAGTACAGTTTCACAATTCCATCCATATTTAAAGCTGTTTGTAATGGAAGAGCATTAGGGCCGGAGATGAAGGAAAATATGCTGTGCACTTCTAGATTAAAGTCAAAATGAAGAAAAAAAAGTTGAAATACTGTTTCAAGATTACAGTCACAATTTCGATAACCACCTAAAACCTTATTAAGATATAACAAAAAGCAGATCTGTGTTTATGAGCTAAAGAGAACGAGTCTCGTTGTTGTTATTTCAATTCTAATATACTTTCACAAGTTCATTGATACAAGCTGTCTGTTATGGTCTGATCAGGTTTGACTTTATTCAGATAATGTCTACATTATTCTCGCAGTGCACAGTAGTGCAGTGCGCTTTTCCATAGTTTCTTAAGGTCTCACAAAGTTTATCTTTATTCTCAAAATATTGACTATTTTCTCAAACTGTAATCCAACTTAAGTCTTGACATTTCAACTTTTTTCTCGACACTGTATTTCAACTTTTATCTCAAAATTTCAACTTTGTCCTCAACATTTCATATGATTTCCCATAATTTTGACTTTAATCTCAAAGTGCACAGCGTTATTTTTTCCTTCAGCTCCTGCCTTAATCATCCTCCATACATAACAATCTAAAACAAACCTTTTTATTGTCTTTCTCAACAAATTGTTTTATCTCAACAAAAGGCTGCTTCCGTTTTCTTTCCCCTCCAGACCAAAAATGTTTTTTTTTTTTTTCAGTTTTTCAACACATTTCTTTCTAAAAACTAAAATTCTACATTCTCTTAAATTTTCTCCTGCACCACCTAATTATTACAAATACCCTTGTTTTTAATCTTCTTGATGCAATCATAGTAAAACCAACCTAGTATTTAGGTAAAGAACACACAGTGAATTTTTATGTTAAGGCTGTTAAAAGACTGCAATTTCTAACTGGATTGACTTTTTGCAGCTTATTAAAATAAATTTGCCTTTTTTGTCCCATTTTTAAAATTCCACTTTTTTGCTTTAACCCTGTTTTATTCTTTCGTTATGGACCCAGATCTGATTTAATTTAAGGCAGATCAAAGATTTTGACATTCATGCATGACTGAATATAGCCATGGAAAAGGAACTTATTATGGATTGACAAGGAAATAAAGGAACAGTAAAGAGCTAAATGTTTGAGTGCAGATGACTTTTGACTTGTCCACTAAGTGGTCTGTAAATTATGAAATGGGACAATTAGGAGCAGTGTTGTATTTATTATTAATCACAGAGGTGCTGAGAGAGTTGAAAGAAGGACAATAAAGCATGCAATTGATGTAATTTTAAAAAATGCATTCATGATGGACCTTAAACACATAGTGATTAATGCATTTATGCTGAAAGCCCTGTTTTATTTATCTTCATGTTGAAAAACAGCCTTTTTTTAGTTTCTTATCCATAGATCATCCACTGCATCTAGCTATGAAGACAGCTTTTTGCCGTTTGATGGATTTTAGTAACACTTTAACTCCTCTTAGGTCTTTTGTAGTTTGTATACAATGTTAATGGTAAAGGTTGTTAAAGAAAACTCTGTGGAAACTCCTTGAGAAACTGAGTCAGTGCCTTCATGCCCCTATCTTTAACACATACGCCTCCTACTCATACACTCCTCAAACTGTCCAATAACGTCCTCTCTGTCCTTCCAGCTATCATAACATCAACTTCCTTGCAAAACAGAACACATAGTGACAGTATTCCCTCGCTCCCTGGTTCTCCAGGGCTCAGGTTTTAAATGACACTGAGAGATCAATCATGGGTGAAATTACACCATATACATTACACTTTGGGTTTATGCTGCACGATGAGCAAAGAGGGAGGAATCTCAGAGAGGAGATAAATACTAAGACCAGCCCATCTTTATCTACTACTCCCTCCACTCTACGGATTTACAGCAAATGGATTTACAGGGAGATTATTGCTGGTGTCAGACTTTCTAACCTTGATATGAGGTGAAAATGTCTATGATATGAAAAGTTGCTCCCTCAGTTTCCATTTTTGAGCAATACTTGCAGTAAATAGTAATATCTGCAAAACTATTTTGATTCTTTGTAAGGGCAGATTTTGTTTATGAATGTTATAAAGGACATGCTAAACACTGCAAATATAAAAATATACAAAATTGTACTCCCTTTTACTCTGGTGACACCAAAGAATCTGCTGGTTTTAAAAATAAATGTCTAAGAGCTGTTCCAGAAGTGGCGCTGGTACTCACCGATGGGAGCTGGGACTCACTTCTTTGAAATATAACAGAAAAACCCCAACTCTCCAGTGTTTACAATTCTGCTAAATGATAAGAAAGACTAAAGAAGACACTTTAAAGTCTTCAATAGTCCGATGATGCCTTCAGCATTATGCAAAATGCACTTTGGCTTTTGTCTTCCACGTCACGTACAGTAAATGCACGCATTTTGTCTTCCGGATCACTTCATTCCAGTAAAGCAAAGACAGAATCCACCACTAACAAAGGGAACTACAACACAGCCAGGTAATTACAGTATGCAAATAAACTGAATGGCTAATATGTAAAATACTCAGACTATTAATAGCATCAAAATGTGGGAGTTTATAATGAAAACCACTGAGATAATAACTGTGAATGCTTGACACGTTTTTATTTAATATGACAATCCTGCAATCAAGCGTGAAGTAAATACATGAATCATATCCACGTTGATGTGCATTATTTACCTTGAAGCAGCAAAGAAACTAGTAATCTGATATCCAAAGCTTGCATAGTAGGCGTGCTCCATGATAGCCATCAGCTGGATACAGTTATAACCTGTGGAGACAGACGAGACAGAGAAGGAAAAACAACATGGAGGAGGGATTACTCTTCTGTTTCACTCTTCAGAAAAGAAAAAAGCTGCTTAGATCACATCATATTAATCTGTTTAAAGTAGGGATGCCCTGATTATATTTACCCAAACTAATATCGATCATCTTGGAATGAAACCAGCCCATACAATTCTGATCAAAGAAACTTCCAAATAATCTAGATTAATCTCATACAAAGTAAAACATTTTAAGAACTTCTTGGTTTAATCTTGATGATTATGGCTTAAAAATTTTAGGGAAAAAAACACCAATTCAAAGAAAGATTTATGACATTTATTTAGTTTAATCTGAAAACAGGACTTTAGACTACTGAGCAATGGTCCTGTCTCTCTTTCTCCTTAGCCCAGGTGAGACCCTTACAACATTGTCCGTGGCTCAGGATTGGCTCGAGTCTAAACTCAAATTTGAGTCTAGACTCAAATCAGAGCCTGAAGGCTTTTAGAGGTGATGAGCAATGCAAATCTGAGACTGGTCTTCAAGGAGCCACCAGGAAATGGTGCAAGCCTATGTAAAAATCGACCTCTGGATTATACAAATGTATGTCTTGATCAGTAATGATCTGAATCAGTGAATCGTTTTTTTTTTTAACCCAGTCCTAATGCTTTCACTGGCTTTGTTCAACAGAGCAGTCCAAAAATCTACCAAGGAGCAATATAACAAGTATCCTACAGGAAGGACAACTGAAATATACCATACCGTGATTCATTCATTACATGTGATAATCTATTTATAATAATTATAATCACAAGAAATACCAGACTTTGGCTTAATGGACAAACTGATCGTGGAGCTCAGGCAACATGATCTCAGAGGAAGCTGCTGTTCTTATTCATTCGGTGTAGCTCGAGAGCAGCTGCAAACACTGAAACCTGTACCCTTTGACCCATGTCAGTCAGGCTGTATATTTGAGCTCCAGGCCTTTCCTTCCTGACACGAGGCTCTGGAGCCATAAAGACAAGCTGTGGCCAAAGGGAAACACCAGCTATCAGAGTCAGGAGGTCATGTACGACATTTCAAAAGGACGTAGAAAAAAACTGCTTGTATGAATAAGAGAACAACAGGCTTTTAAAATGCCGCCTCGTACTCTGGAGGGAGGCCCTGCGGTTTCTCACTGTTGTGCGGAGCAGATTTGTTTATTTATATCGCTGCTCCTTTCAGGCTAGAGAGGGAGAGAAAAAAAAATGTTGGCTTCTGAGGGAGTGTGACAAAGCACTGGGGTGAGAGGAAGTTTCTCTTTTTTATATCTATATATGAACTCTCTCCACTGTCGGGAGAATGAAATGGCAGGCAGAGGCAGGCGTCACTAGAGACGCTGGAGTTTAGCCTCCCGGAGAATCTTATTGAGCTGATTCCCTCAGCTGCTGCAGGTGATTCTTTGACAGCATTTACTCTCCTCAACCAAACAGGATGACACAAGGAGGGAAACAACATTTATCAGATTGCTTCTGGTTTGCTGTGCCAGTCATATCTGAGACTTTTAATAATGTCACTGCAGAAGGCTCACTTTGAATGCAAACTAATGCCACAACTCGTATGAGCAGAATCATAATCCAGGGATCTGATCTGTAAGGTGAACGTCACAGTTGAACCGAGCTCTTTATCATAAGTCCAGTTATTAAGAAAATTAAGCAGACATCACAGTTAATGAGTCGCATGTGTAATGAGAACACGTAAGAAAGTGAAAGGACGTAAGAGCACGGTAACGTTTCTTGGTGTATAATTAGTTTTTCCCTTAGAGGGGTGAAGAGAAAAATTATGTAGAACTTGTGGCATTTGTTCAAAATCAGGATTTGGGGTACTTAGGAATACTTTGAAGAACTATTTTCAATTAACACAGTGTGTAGCTGGATCTACAAATGTAAGAAAAGACCATGCAAATATCTATTAGCTTCCAGAAACAACACGGGCTTCTGTTAGCAGAGCTCATTTAAGATGGACTGACCTGAAGAGTGCTGTGGTCGGATGAGTCTTTACTTGTTTTTGGACATAATGGCCATTGATTCCTCTGGGCTAAAGAGGAAAGAGAGCATCCATGTTGTTGTTAACGCAAAGTTCAAAAGTGTGTCGGTGTATTTGTGCCCATGGCATGGGTAACTTGCACATAATGTTAAGGCAGTGTTTCCCAACCATTTTTCCTTGGAGCCCCCCCTTCTTGACCTGAAGCCCTGTTTACACAACAATGTTTTCAGGTGAAACGCAAAGCTTTTATAGCGTCTTGGCTGTCCAGCGTTTTGGTGCCTTAAAACAGAACAATTTGGAAACGGGCTCTTCAAAAGAAAGAAGAAAAAATGACACACTGCCATCAAAAATCAACGTAGATTTTAATTCTTTCACTGATAAAAGCCTTAAAAATGCCTATGTATGCTTTTCTTATCAAAATACCTTTGCAATAACTACTTAATAACTGCTTTATCATGGTGTTTGTCAATATTTACAAATCTAATTTTGCAGCCTAAGAGCAGACTTGGTCAGAGTAAAGGTTTTTTTTTTTGTTTTTTTGCACCCCAACAACCAATTGACTAGCCAGCACATGGGCGTAATGTCAGGCCCAGGAAAATGCAGTATGCGCCCATATAAGAGCAGCTGCCTCTCCCATATCCAGCAGCTGACCCTTCCCATCCCTGCTCTCCTTTTTGTTTTTTAAAGATTGATTTTGGGCTTTTCGTGCCTTTACTGATAGAGGAGGACAGTGGATAGAGTCGGAAACAGGGACGAGAGAGAGGGGAGAGACATGCAGGAAAGGGCCACAAGCAGGATTTGAACCCGGGCCACCTGCGTACATGGGCCGCACCTAAAACCACCAGACCACCTGCGCACTATTACCATTCTCCTGAGCACATTGAGCACGTAAAATACACGGTCTTGACAAAAAAAAAAAAAAGCGCTAAAGAGAAGTCAAAAAGGAGTCCAGTAAGCGCCTCTGGATATTGGCCAATGTCTAGGCCTCACAAGAGTATAGAAAGACCAGGAGGACAAAGGACCCGAATACTTTGACTTTCTTCTGCATGCTCAGATACTGTGAGCACCATACTGTCTTGCCCAGCAAACCCTTCAACCATGTGCAAGGCCAAGCCTTCAGTTGATCTCAGCCTTGGAGTAACCAGATTGACGGTTTACGCTGCCAAGGTAGGCGAACTACTCAACAACTTCCATGCTCTCAACATCCACAGATACAGTCTCGATGGCAGCATTAAAGGTGCCCCGAATGCCGAACAACAAATTACTGTTGGAAGAAAATATGATGCAAGACAGTGGTAAGCTTGCTCCTGTCCTAGTTTTTTTGGAACGTGTTGCAAGAATCAAATTCAGAGAGTGTTACTATTTCCACGAAAACAATTTAGTTTGTCAGTTTGAACACATCTTTTCTCGTCTTTGCGTTGTATTGAGTGTAAGTTGAAAGAATTGGCAAATCACCGTTTTACACATTTTACACCATGTCCCATGATTTTTGGAAATCAGAGTTTGTGTGGTTAAGAAAAGTCCAAGGTAAAAATTCATAATATTTTTTCAGGAAGGCAAAAAAATCCAACTCCACTTAGAAACTTTGCTTTTTTTAATCTACTGCAGAGTTCAAATGCATTATGTGCTCTGCCACTATTCAGTATTAATGAAAAATTCAAGTTTAATTTACAAACACTGTAACTGATGAATGTTTAAACATTTCATGTCAAAATCACCCCTGAGCAGTCACTTGACTCTTCATTTTTTTATAAAACTGTGGGGAAATCAAAACTGAAAGATAATTATGAGTTTTCACCTCCCTTCTGTCTGCTTTAGCCCTCTCATTTTATCAGGATAAGATGAATATTGTCTTAGATGTGACAGGAAATGATCACAGCAACATTAACAAGAGTGTCTGTACAAAACAGAAAATGATCAGCATAAGAAGTTAAATATGTTAAATATGTTGAACATATTTTTCAGGAAAAAATACTGACTCTTATGTTGACAATTCATTATAAAGATTTGTTGCATTTAGTTCTTTGTAAAAGTTTAAATGGTGTTTCTTTGACTGAGTGAAACAAGGTGCAGAAGGAAAGCTTTTGTCCTCTGGTGCCTGTCTGAGAGAAGATCATGCAAATAGAAACAAGTTGTCACTTTTGGAGCCATAACCGCTGTGTGAGTGTGTGACTGGTGCTGTGGAGCCCTCCTTACAAAACACAGCCCGATCCCAGCAGGTCATGCCAGTAAACAGGATGTTGACTTGCTGATGTGCTTTTGTGCAGAGGGAGTGTGACAGGTCTGCCACTGAAAATAGTGCTGCTGGAGGAAGAGCGGCTCTCAGAGCAGCCCAGCATGTCTGCTGGGTTATGGACCAGGGCTGACGGAGATGGCACAGGACACTGGCGGTCATAAAAACATGAATCTCAAACCCCCTAAGCTATTGTTTTCCAGCACCCATTGTGGGTACTGATCTGATGTGCAGGGAGGTTTACCAAACGGCACCCTAAGAGCTTTCCCTCCTCTCTGATTCTGACTAGAGTGGATTCAAAATGTTCTCATGTTGAGTCAACAAGAGTCTGACTGATGTGAAATAAGAAGACCACCTCAGGGTGACTGCTGTGCACTTTATACACACTCGGAAAAAATCAAAGAGCTGCCCATAGGAAGGAGATTTGATATGGTGTCGTGTCTTACCGAGGTCTTTAATTCGAGGCAGTACGTTGTTTGTGAAGTTGGTGTACGAGGCGATCGTTGCCTCAGGTGAAGCGATGCCCACATGTGCCTCATATATCCGCAGGCTCTTGGGCTTTGTCGGCCGAGGGTGGATGTGCTGCAGAGGAAACCAAAATCATCAGAGTCAACATTTCTTCCTGAAAATGTCTAAAAATAGCATACATTTGGTAAGTAATTATGAAGCGAAAGGTCAAAGTCACAGTGTGGATTCTCTGCGTCTCTGCAGCAATATTAGCACAGCGGCTGAAAATGGGTCTGTGCATGTTAAATATTAAAGGATCCATGATTCACTCTGTCTGTGTTACACAACGGGTGAGGGATTTATTTTACACATAGAACTAATTTCCTGATGGCTGCCCAGCAGGCCTTTGAACCCTCCATTTGAAGTACATGATTCAGCCACTTGTAAATACAGCGCCTATACTGCCAGTAAGAGGGCTCCTCTAATTAAAATGGTGTCAAATAACAAGCGATAAAGAAAGCAAGGTGGTCTTTAACAGCCTCTTATTGTTTTGCTTGTGTGCACTTGTGCTGAGGGCGTCAAGTAGCATTAAGACACATTCAGAGCCTCTCGAATCAGCAGCAGCAAACAGTCACAACAAGTGGGGCCATAACAAATGCAGATCTGAAACGAAAGGCTGATATCAAATGCACCTCTATAACAGACATAACAGAGGACATTAACTTGGTTCTTTTTGAACCAAGTTTTAAAATGTAGGATTTGACAGGTTGTTTTATACCAGGGGTGTCCAAACTTTTCCCACTGAGGGCCACATACAGAAATAAGGAGGTTGGGGCCAATTTAATATCCACAAGGTATGTGAAAGTTTGCAAACCTAACAAATGTAGGTTAAGATTTGCTTAGTGACTGAGTATGTCTAAATGGCTAGATCAGTCAGGAAACACATGATTTGCAGCTATAAATATTTCTTTATTAGCATTTATTATAGCACCTTTTAAGCTACATGGAAAGCATCAAGAACCCTGTTCTTCCTATGCCGATAAGGAAACCCTCAGGCAGGGAGAGCAGCATTAATAACCCCAGAGCAGAGCAGGCATCAATGACAACTAAATGGTATAAATTAAGTCAGAAGCAGAATAAAGGAGGAGCTGGGGTGAAGGAGGGTTGCAAAAGGAGCAGCAAAGCGTGGCAAGTCTGAAGCAGTTTAAATAAGGCAGCATGAGAGCCAATAGCATGCTCAGAGCAAATCAGCTGGCAAATAGATAATAATTTCCAGGTTTGTGGGCAAGATATTATTTTTTAGGTTTCCAATATGTTTAACACAGTGTTGTTTCAATGCAATTACAAACAAACATCAATAAATTCTTCATGTCCAGATGTTTGTTTACAGAATTAAACAACCTGTGCTAAGACTCTGTAGTACAGCACAGTTTATTTATTTAATTTTCTTTCTAGAGTCTACTGTGGGCCAATCAAAATTGAACAACGGGCTGCATTTGGCCCCCAGGTCATAGTTTGGACACCCCTGTTTTATACAATCAAACCTTTATGTGTTAATAAAAAGCCCCATGTAAGATCAATAAGTCAAACTTTGTAACATTCAGTTATACAAAAGAAGCAGATCTTCATTCATTGGTATTAAACAGAAACATGTTGAAGAAATAAAAGATGACAAAATAATTTGAGAAACAGCCAACGGAGAAAAACAGAGAGGTCTTCTATGCTTGCATGCTGTACTCATCAAGGCCCACATTATCACAGATTTTAATATTTCTACTGTTTCACACCTTTCAACAGTTTTTTAACTGCCAGTGAAAAATCAGTCATGAATAAACAAATTTAATAAACTCTGGGGAAGGGGTGCAGGTGGCCCAGTAGTTAGGTCCTGCCCCACATATAGGGGCTACTCATAGCTTTCATATGACATCACACACTCACAGAAGCACTCTGTGGCAGTCAAGAGAGGCTTCCTACTGGTGTACACTATAGGTTGTTTGCAACCACATGATCGACTGTCTGTTGGGGGTCAGAAAGCGGGGGACAGCTGTAAGGAATGAATGGGAATGGAGGAAAGCTCCATAGCACTTAACAGCTCTAAATCAATCTCTATGCTGCAGTTATCATAAGAAAATTTCGACACACATTGAGGGGTGTGTATTGGCAAGAACCTGGCAATACGATATGTATCCCGATACAGGGGTGCCATTATTGATAAATTTCAATATACTGCGATACTATGAGCAGGGCGATGTACTGCGATATTTCTACATCTATTTATTTATATGTATACTATTAATATAGTTTATAGTATATATATATATATATATATAGAGAGAGAGAGAGAGAGAGAGAGAGTGCTTAACAAATTTATTAGACCACCCTAACCCTAACCAAAGTAAGGTTTGCTGCCCTAAATTAACAGCATTGGTAATTACCAAAATCATTTTTTATGTTTCTGCAATGGTTAATACACCAATATGGAGAAGCTCATTAACAAAAATGATATTTTTAATACTAAAATATAATTATTATTGTTATCCATGAATTTTCAAATTTACTGATTTACAAAAAAAATGAAAACATAGTAAAGCACATTAATATTTCTTGATTAATATGTCAAATTATAGTTATTTACTTGCATTCTTGAACAGAAAAAATAGTTTTAATGGTTGAATGTTATGCTTGATTCATTTCTGACTTCTCAGGGAAGCCCAGTAAGCTGGCTCAAACTTGGGTGAATTTAGTTTGAAAATCCTCATTCCTGTTCAAAATGGTAAAACGTGGAGAGCTCACTGAAAATGAAAGAGTCCGCATTAAAGCACTTCATGATGCTGGATGGTCTTTGTGACAAATATGAAAGGTGGTCTAATAAATCTGTTAAGCACTAAGTACATATATATATATATATATATATATATATATATATATATATATATACAACTATGCAATTCAAAGTTGATATGGAATGTAACAGAAATTATCTATTAATAAAACTATTAAAATTATATTTATAGTAAATAAATAAATACATAATATATAGTGTATTATAAAATATATGGTCCTGCATGATGAGGACTTTTCTCATTTGTTGTAGTGAATTACAATGCTTTCTGGATTTTTATGAGAAAATTGGAAAAATAAATCAATATAGAGTAAATGTACTCAAATCTTTCATATTTCACGCTATAACAGCTTGTGTGTCTTTATGTAATGACATGGTGCTTGTGGAGGGAGACTATGGGACACAAGCTGATCCTCATGTTCAGCTTTAAGGGCTGATGAACTGTGTTGTGAGGACATTATGTGATAGGCCAGTGTTTTGATCGTATTACAAAAGCGATCATTACTAATGTTCACTACACGGCGCAGGTCCTTCCAAATAAAACAAAGTATTTTCTGTATTTACGGTTGCATGAGTAAAAATCAGCAGTGGCTTCAGCAGGCTTCTTTCACTTTAGCTGTTAGCTGAAAAGCTATGTTGTCAGGTCCGTCGTGTTGTCTGGGTACTTCACTCTGGTGTGGCATATCTTACAAACAACTTGACTACTGTCTAAGTTTGTACTGTCTTTAATGTTTTGGAAGCCAAAATAAGTCCACATATCAGCTATGAATGCAGCAGACGCTGCACTGCTGTGTAGGCATGAGCAACCGGCTGGCTCACACCGGAAGTCTTGCGTGATCTCGTTTTTTAAGCAGAGGAGAAGAGGGAACAGTCAATGGCTTGCTGCCAGCTGCCAGCTGCCGCCAACATACGGTCAGGGGGTGAAATTACACCGCAAACTACCCCACAACAAAGTAAATTATTAATTAAAAAATATCAATACTGCATTTTAAGATATCAACACAGTATTGCGCCGCGAAATATGGCAATATATCAGTGTATTGATATTTTCTTACACCCCTATTGAATACGATCTCTAACCTTAACTGAAAAGTGATTTTTACCACAGTTTAACTGATTCACCTGCTGTGGAGGCGTTAAATATCACAAATACTCAGTCGTGCAGGTCTCCTAGCGTTATCAAGTCAGATGATGATGTATTTTACTGAGCTAAGAGGCTAGCTGAGGCTCTTCAACATATAAAAATATCCTCTTTTGTTACAAACATAATTGAGATGGTGATGTACAATCAACAGAATAAACCTCGTGGGGTAAGCAACCAAGAGATGATGAGCCGTCTGTGCTACTAAACGGCTCTTTTATGTTAGTCGCTGTAGCTAGCACCCATTTGAGTGCCACTTTCCTTTCCTCCATCATTTGTTAATCCACGTTAAAAAAATTCAGACTGAATACGAATGAAGTGCCTTTTTGGAGCCAAACAACCAGCTCTACTGAGCTGACAGATGATCTAGATCTCTTAAAAGAGATGGATTTTCCATCATAACAAGGGATGGATGAGTTGGACATCAGCTGAGGAAACATGGGCAAGATCTGGTAGCTTCATTGCTTATCCATGTTATAAAAATTGGAACTCAAGCCAATCACTCGAGCCATGTTGGCCAATCAGCATGGAGGTCCTCCAGTGACATATTTCAGATACATCCCCGGATGATCTCCAAAGCACTAGCATGGGGGAAGTAGCTTCATGCAGCCAACAATGGAGGAGAGTCTTGTGGAGTCTGCCTGTGGCTACCTTGAGCTGTACGACACAACGTGCCTGTTCCACCAGCACAGGAATGAAAAAGGGCTTGCATGGAGGAAAGTGAGTGAGGGGGTTGAATTGCCAGGGAAGTTGTATAAACATTTGTCTGTCACTTGATTTCAGCCATTTAGCACCACAGTTAGCACTGCCTGAGTTAGCTTAACCCAGTCATGCAAGCGATGGCATCTCCAACTGTCTCAAATCTTTTAGGCAGTCATGTACATGTGATTTGACAGGCAAGTGGAGCAAGTTCTTTGTGCAAATTCAAAAGAATCAAACAAGTAAACTCCTTATATTCGCACATTCAGATACGCATGAAAAGGCGATTGTTTGCACCTGGTGTGAAGAAAAATAAGGGGAAGGGTTATCTACAGCACATTGACTAGTGTCTGTAAAAATCACAGAAGAAAAGATCTAGCTCAGACTTTTCTGACTGAACTTATTTAAATAGCATCCAAGGTGCCTAAAGGGTCCATTGGGACAAAAACTTACAGTTTAAGTTAAGAGACTTCTTTACTGCATGTTATTGCCCACACTCTCTCTCCACTCTTCTAATCCTCTTCTAGGATAATATGTTCCGTCTAAATAAGCCAAAATAAAATTAAAAACAAAAAAAAACTTTGGCTTACAGTGTATGGCTGAGGTGGGTCCCAGTGAACCCAGTCATAGATGACAGCTTTCTCCTCTCTGGTCACATATTTTGCCCAGGGTGAGATCCGGTACAGCCGCTCCCCTGCCTTGGTGTGAACCACCACCTGGGAAATGAGACAAATGAGTGTTATGCTATAGCAAGGGCACTTCAGCAATGACACACAGCAAAGGGACATTTAAATGACTCTAAAGGCAATTTAAACACACTGCGAGGACAGGGACAAACGCTACATGTAGATATGGAAAACATGATACACACTTTGGATATCTATATTCAAGACGCAGAGATTGGAGGGAAAGAGTCTGATAAAATGAGAAGTGAAGAAAAAGGAAAAAGTGATGTAAAAGGGAAAACATGATTACAAAAGCTAAGAACTGGCGGATGCTTTAAGGTCCTCTGTGAGCTTTGTGTGTTTCCGTCCCTGGATGTATGTGATTTTTAAGTCAGCATTTATTTACATCTTCCAGCCATGAAATGCTTACATCATAAAACTGTGCAGTTACTCCCCATCCATTATTCGGAAATGATGGTTCAGATAGTTCAACCGATAAAGCAAACATTTTTCAATGTGTCATAGGAAAACCGCCCCCTCTCCAATGCAAAACTGATGTTTTCGAACGCTATACCAGGCTTCCAGAGAGCGCTGACGACGTAATACAGTCCAGAGGAGAAAAGGCTACAGTATTGACCAGAGTAGTTGTCGTTGTGAATCAGGATTCAATTGCTATTGTGCTGTGTTTTATTTTAGAGAGCATAACTGTTGATTTTAACCGGGCGACTCTCTGGCCCGCCTTGAGAGGGGATTTGAGCCAGGCAGCAATTTAGAAAAACTAGGAAATCTAAATCATTATCCTTTGCCTCTCATCTATTATGTCTGCAATTGAGGACTGGAAGGGGGTCAAATAAGTATAGTTTGGAAATCCAACAGAAGAGTTATTTTGCCTCCATCAGTCAAATAAGAAAGCAGAAAGCCAGCGTGAGAGTGAGAAAACCCACCAAGAAATCGATCTTGTAGTGTTCCCCACAGTGTGTGTTCGCCCTGTTTTGTCCCCTGCAGAAACGAGCATTAGAACCCAACTAATTCTGGCCACTGTTGTGAAGTAATGACTGTTCCAATGCCACCTGCCTGTGAGACGTTGGCCAGACCCCCCTCTGGGGTTTTTTCATTATGGCCAGGCCACCTGAGGGCGAGCTGCCTGGCTCCCCTTATGACATGCTTCACAGTTTATAGGATTAGGAAAAGATAGTTGGATAAATGGACTGGCATAAAGTCTGAAAGAGTTGGTCCTTCAGACAAATTGGCCAGCATTAGGCACATTAAAGAAAAATCAGACTGCTGGGCAGGCTGAGGGGGTGCATGAGCGGGAAAAACAACTAAAAGCCAGGCAAAATGCGAGAAGTAAGGTGTGGATGACATGAGGTTGATAAATCGCTTTGATGATACTTTGGTTTACTTCTCCAAAGTCTTGCAAACTCTCACATTAAGCACTCATTGTACAAACTGTAACCACAAAAGGACTCAGCTTGTTTATGGAGACAAATTGGGCTCCGAACAAAGGGGGATGGGAGGGCAAGCTGCTCTACACGAGAGCGATTGGAGCCGGGCTTGTGCCTCCACGAGGGAGTGCTGTGGAACTAATTCTAAAGTGGAGCTCACAGCAAGACGGCCATTCACAGGCAGCGGGGGTGCACAAGGAAAGGCCAGGTGCCAGCGTTTCCATCTGCTTCTTATCGTCCTTAGACTGACCTCCGCTGACAAAGGGAGCCGGGCAGCCTGTCCAGGGCGTAGGAGTGTGCCAGTGATGACCCGGTCCCAAGGAGAGTGGCGCCATGATGCCATCCATTCCACGCCTGGCATCTCATTTCAGGATTATTTCTCATCCTTGCCGCTTGCTTGTGAGACAATGCATAATGGGAGGTGCGTCTTTTGCATTTAACCCTGATGAATTATTTACCAGAGCTAAAGCCCGTTCGACTACACCCACTGAGGGCTGAGCTTTGCACAGAAAAATACGACAAAATGTCTTGAGGGAAGCCTGCTGCAGACAGGAGCTGAAATAAAAGCCCTTTGTTGTGCTCCTCAGGTGTATCAACCTTCACTGTGCAGATTGTGTACATACAGTAATCTCCCTCCTGTGTGCTGTGAGTATGACATGTTGTTGATGGCGACACGCCAGCTCTCCACTTGGTTTATAAGACGCCACACATGACAGGGAATCTCCCCGGTGCAATATAGTGACAAGTCCTAGCCCCGGCGTGGCACGACGGCACCTGCTGAGGGCGTGAAAATGGGCATGAAGATGTTGTGTTCTCTACCTTGAGTTTGGTGTTATGATCCACAGCTGGAGACTTGTCAGGCTTTGGCGGCAGAACCAGTTCCCATTTGCCAAATTCTTTCCTGGTGTAGGGGTGTGAGAATTTGTCCCAGCCATCTATGAGGGAACACAAAGAGGATTTAAACACATCCAATTAGCTTACAACACAGAGCCGAACATCAGCTCTCATTACTGGTTTCCTGTCCAGAAATAGGGATATATGATCATAGGTGTCTATGAGAGAGCAGCACTATTCAGTCTCTCCCTTTGATTCATAATACTGCATAAATATAATGTATATGTGATAACAGAGGATCAAAGGATGGGGAAAAATCACAAAAACAATGTAAATGATACAATAATATGGAGCAGAAATGTCTTTTTTCTACTCTTGTTTATCACATCATGGCTTCTCAGATCTCTGTT
Organism: Cheilinus undulatus; assembly: GCF_018320785.1. Lineage (NCBI taxonomy): Eukaryota > Metazoa > Chordata > Actinopteri > Labriformes > Labridae > Cheilinus > Cheilinus undulatus. Next base: position 42,459,915 of record NC_054866.1, on the reverse strand, counting down.
GTTGGTAAAGGTGAGGCCATGACACCAGGCTGAAAATCAACGCTGTAAACAATTAGCTCCTGACTACTGCTACTGTGCAAATTAGCTTTTAACAGTTTCTATGTCCAAAACGGGGCATATTGCTGCTACAACTGTGCACAGTGGGAAGTCGAAAACAGAGCAGCAAGACATTACCAACCCAAAGTTTATGTTCTTTATTTTCATTGCATTGGATTTTTATTTCATTTGGAGTCCAAATGATACACGTGTAAAAGTCTCCCAAGGATGACTTCATATTTAGAGAGCTTTGTACAGACTCAGCCTGAAGACACATCTTCACAAGGCTGCCTTGTCTTTTATATAGCGAATACTTGGCTTTGTACTCAAGGCAGAGTACAAATGGCTGTAGTCTGACTTGGGTAAAGTATGTTTGTACTTCTGCAATCACTCCAACATGTGATTACTAACCTTAGGATTGACCAGATTTCATACCCGTCGTCAGGCAGCTCCATCTCTTAAGCTTTTAGCTGATAATACTTGTTGGCATGGTTTAGTTGAAACCACTACAAGCCTATAAACAGGTGGAGAAGAGATTAGCATGGATGCAGCTATAGTGGCATTTCTTTATTAAAATGAGAGCCAAGATCTGCGTTGAAAGCTTCCATGGAGGAGATATTTTTTCTCTTCTCCTGAGTGGATTTAGCAGAGTTCAGCTTACCAGCTGGCTCCATGACATTGAAGGCCTATTATGTCATAAGCTTTTTTGCTCTGATTGGTTCATAATAAATCTACCGAACAGAATGTTCCTCCAGGCCATTTATCCTTCAAGTATCTGAATGTGCAAATATAAGTTCCTATATTCCCAAACACAGTTCATAGTTTGCTACACAGATGAATGCGAACTATATCACCTGAGGTCTGTGAAAAATGTCTTAGCTTTTTGACCGAAAAGGTTGAAGTAACCAGAGCCTGCATCTCACACACCCTGCCATAGACCCCTCTGTAGTTCTCACCTGCCCCTCTGTCTAGGACCAGTTTAAGCCAGTGTCTCTCTCTACACTGAAAAAAATTAGCAAGTGGACTAACTAAAACCTTCCTGTTGTCCTACTGATGTTATTCTGCTTGTCTTTTTAAAGAGGTGCAAGAAACCATTGGCCCCGATGTTCAGTTGATTGTTAACAGCAGTGTGTTTTCAGGTATTGTTCCAGCTTGTTTTATACAAGCTGTTGTTAGGCCTCTGATCAAAAAACAAACTTAGATTCCTCTGTTTTGTCAAATGTTTAACCCATCTCAAAGCCTCCCTTTATTTCTAAAACCTTAGAGAAACTGTGCTCTTACGACTGCAGTCTTATCTTGATGTTCATGGCATTATGACACTTTTCAATCTGTTTTTTCACTGCACTGAGTCACAACTCTCATTGCTGGATATGAACATTGTGTTGGTTTACAGCAACAGTCCCCAACCACCAAGCCATGGACCAGTGCCAGCCTATGGGTCAGTTAGCGCCAGACCACACAGAGAGAATAAACAACTTATTTTATTTCTGTTTTATGAACTATTTGAGTCTGAAAGATGCTTTATTTTGAAAAATGACTGGATTGTCCACCTTTATGTCGTCTACTATTTGTGCCCGGTGACCTCTTGACATACGTCATGATGTTTGTCTTGGTTACATGATACCCAAAGCTTAATTAAAATGAGAAATAAACAAAAGTTGAAGAGCTTCTTTGCAATGAAAAAAAGGCTCAATGAGGAAACAGAAGTAGAGACTTACACCGCCAAGAAAAAGAATGCTGCATTTAAAAGACAATATCAGGAATCGTACTTAAAATAAAGGTTTATTGTGAGAGGTGATACTCATGCACTCACTGATTCAGCATTATGGTGACTTGTATTTTTTTTTCTGAACTCTGATATCATTTTATTTTGGTGTATTTATCCCCCACACATTGAAGGCCAGGCCATGAAAATGTCATCTTTCATTAAACTGGTCCTTGGCACATAAAAGGTGGTGGACCGCTGGTTTAAAGGGTGCCATCTTAAAATTGGTTCATGTCCTATTTGTCGAATAGATCTTTTTTTGATCAGACTTGGGGACTCTACTTCCTCCTTTTGCCCCTTTCTAGAGTCCCTTAGGAAACAATCCTTTTCTCTCTTTACCTTGATTAAAAAAACGGTATATCTTACTACCTTTACACCAATGATACACAAGTATACCTGCCTTTAGAAAGAACTTGCAGCACAATTAATTCTCTGCTAGACTGCCTCAATGACATTAAACCCTCGATGGCTCTGGACTGCTTGAATTTTAATAAGAGTAAAGGTGTTTTAACATTAGGTCTGACTGTTTCGAACCGCGCCACGGCGTGATTCCTCCCCCTTCCCCCAGCTGGCTTGCTTTCACACTAGCAACCTTGATTCATGTCTAGCCCCCTTGTGTATGTACTCAGTCTGATGCAGCAGGTGGCGGTATGCACATAGCTGGAGTACAAACCCACCAATGAGAAGAAAGAAGAAGAAGCTATGGCAACCACTCGGTTCATGACCTGAGCAAAGATTATTTATGTTTTAACCTGGCTAAAAAGTCCATCCTGCCAACATGGATGTTAAAATTACTTTCTGAGTTGTATCTTACCTCGCTGACTCCAACTTTTGTTTATCCATAAGGTGAGTCAAAACAGTCATAAAGCTGACGTGACTCTCTGTTACGCATCGATTGCATTCGCATCTCATCTGAACTGTGCCAGAGTCCATTTGACCACCTCCCCAAGTTCGCATTAACACTGACCAAAACCAAGTGAACTTAGGGCTCCAGTGTACTCTGCTCCAGTGGAATCACTGATGCCCCTCTTGTGGACCTGGACCCCCTACTACCCTATGTTTAGACCAGAGTGTCAAATCAGTGATTGATCAACAGATAATTGTTTCATCATCTGAGGCTTTATCCAAGATTAAGAGCCAATCCCATTTCTACCCCTTAACCCTTCCCCTTTGCCCCTTGAAACAGATTGTCAAGGGGTAGGGGTGAAAACCTTCCCTAAAGAAATGAGAGGCCACTTGATTGCTGTTCATCATCACACATTGCTGATAAACAGTGCCTCATCAGATGTGGCAATAAAGCTTCGACCATCTCGTTCATGTGTTGATCTTCTCCATCTATTTACACAGTTAACTGCCCTAGTTTACACATGTACATACTGAAAAAACAATAAACTCCCATCCCTATTTTCTATAATCGTTTATAAATGCAGGAAACATCTACATTATACGCCTCTGTCATCCGTTTTGCCATTTTGCAAGTGAACACAGTGCATGGTGGGAAATTCATCATACCTCTTTGTTTAAAGTGTGGTCCTGAGAAATCTTCATTTCAAGGGCTACGTAGCCCTTGGCCCATAGCTCAAAAGAGGACTGGGACACCCCTTCACCTGACATGAATGCGCAAAACCAAAGGGGAAGTGCTAAGATTAGCACTAAGGTGTAGAAATGGTATTCACCCTAAATTGGTTTCATCTTTTAACAACTGCGAGTAAGTGATTTATACACACATGCAGAGGGTGAGCATGCAAGCTCCACACATAAAGGTCATGTCTGACAGGGATTCAGACCAGGAACTTTCTTGCTGTGAGGCGACAGCGTTAACCACTGCCTCATCGTGCAGCCTCAGTAGTAATGAGAAGTCAGAAATGAAAAAATCCAACCTTGGGGCTTTAATAATTTACAATCCAAAATTAAACAATCAAGTGCTGCATTGTTCCTTATTACATTGTGTTTCCACTTTGCCTCATGCTAACAACGGTTTGCTGCTGATAGTCGACACTGTGGCTCTTGCTCTACATTTTAATTCCCCCTGTGGTCTCAGAGCGTCTTTATTTTTCCAAACTCTACCCTCAGTCTTTACACATTTTGTCCCTGTCTCTCTCTTTTATCTACAACTTCTTATGTAATACTTTATTTGTGTACTCCTGCATTTTGTGACTCCTCTAAGAGTGAGTAAAGGAGCGGGCTCAGTCATCTAAAGAAAAACTGATAAAATACCTCTTCACTGCTCATTGAATTATATCTCTGAGGAACAGCAGAAACACATTACAGTCATAATCTGCTGATACCGCAAAACCAATTGTCATTGAATGACAGGAATATATCAGGACACAAAACATCTATTATAAAGCAGCCACCTTGGCACGTCAATTTAGGACGTTGTTTTTATTCACTAATCCATATCTGCTTGCTATTCATGAGCAAAGACAACGACAGGATGGAAAATGAATCACAGGAGATGCTCCAGAAGTGACCGGGCACAACACCAGCACTTTTTACATGCAGGCCAACTCATATTTTTTCACAATTTATTTATCTCCCTTCTCTTAAACTCTGACAAAAAAAAACATAGCGCATTATGCATCCAACCTGCACCATATTCATGACTAGGGCTGCTGGGCTGTTTCCACATTTACTATGAAATTGAAATCAAATAATATGACTGAGCCGTGTCAAAATGTAATCTCTCACAGAATTGAATGTTGGAATTGAGCTGCTGCCCAAGGTCCTGGAAGATAATTAAAAAAGGAAGAGGAGAAATATGGAAAGAGGGGATGGCAGGAACTGAACTAACAAGCACAAAAAAATGTGGCGGGACAATACACAAATTGACAAATATGCGGTTTGGCACACAGAATCAATCTGAGGGTATCACCATTAGCATTTGCTTTCCTTTATCATTACCTGCAGGGTTAGACTGGCACACGCGTGCTGTGTCCGTGCTGCTGTGTGGGTATGAATGAGGGAGTGAGGGGGAAAATTCTTCCACCATCCTTCTTGCTATTATAATTGTATTTGTTTTTCCATTGAGACCAATCAGTCACTTCTGGCATGTGCAATTGAGCTCAGTGCATTAATATATTTGATAAAGGAAAGAGAGAATGTTCAAAAAGAAAGATAATGACACTCAGAGCTTGTATTACCATGCATATCTCTGTGATAGATGAAAGCAAGTCTCATTTAATCTTGTTAATGATGACAAAAATAAATAATTTTGCCATATTCTCACATCCCACATTCACTGAAAATAACACTCAAAAGACTATTAACCTGAAATTACTTTCAAAGTTGGGGCCGTGGGGAACGGAGATTTCAGTGCAAACACAGAGGTTGCACTCTCTCAACAAGTTCGCAGGCGATGATGAAATAACCAGCTACTAAAATATTAACAAACACTCCCACATTCAAAAGAAGCCCCTTCAGTATGCAAGTTTATCCTGCGTAATCAATATTTTCCACATTTCCTACTCCCAGGTTGGTTGATCAAAAGGGCTGATACCCTTGCAGTGCGGGTCTCTGGGCTTTTTCCTAATTTTTGGCCCTTTTGTGTTCAAGAGTGCAGAAAAATCAAATTTCTTATTTAATGCAGCATGAGGATATGCAACCTTTCTGTTCACACTGAAATCTTTTTATTTCCTGGTCCAGACAGTTTATCTAAATACCTAATGATGTTTCATTTCCTTTTCAGTAATCTGATTTATTATTTCCCATTGATTGTCATAATAAAACTGGAATGAAACATATTTTCATCTGTCTGCCTCTTTAAGAAATAAGCAGGGCTCCTGCAGAGCATTAAATATTTGAAGATTTCTTTGCATGAAAGACTCATTTTTTTAAAAGCATGAATCATAGTTAAAAAACCTGTGTCAATGAGGTTAAAGTGCCAACTGTCAGCTTTAATTTCAGGCTGCTCACATACACATTAGGTCTATTTTAAAGAGTCTAAATCACTATTAATCACAGGCGTGTAGGTAATAATAGAGCAGAATTAAAACCTGGTGAAAGCTTTGGTACAACAAACTGTTGCCAGGAGCCGACAGTTCTCTTCAAGCTACTTACTGAAGTCACCGGTGAGGAAGAGGGCCTCTGCATCTGGAGCCCACTCCTGAAAGAAGAGGCTGTTGTCAGGCCGTCGCTGCAAACCGAAGTTGTGGTAGCTGCGTGTGAACTGGTCAAAGCCTCCTTCTGCCTCCTCGAGCTCGAAAAGCCGCTTCTGTAGCAGCTCATACCTTTAAACCACAGGGAAAACACAAACAAACACAAAGCTGTGTGAATAAAATGAAAGATCCAAAGCTGGGAAGATCATCTCTTAGATGCATACAGTGTCAGTACTTTTTCTTTCATTTCCTAGAATGCCTTGTTGACAATCTTTGATACTAGTGATGCACAATAAGTATTTTTTGAGCTGACACTGATAACTAATAAATACCCAATCCCGATGCCCGATATAAACAAATAACCTGTAATTTTTTTCCAGTTTTTGATTTTAAAAAGAACTTTATTTCAAGTATTTTTGCACATCTGGTTACAAGAGATGTTAATATGCTGTGAGCAAAGATATTTATTACCAATTCTAATTGGCTTCACTCATGTTTACATCAAAAAACAAAGAACAGTTCTGACTTTCCACCTGTATATTTTTACTTTAACCAGAACATTTCTGTAAAAAACAAAGTACATCATGAATTAAAAACTAATAACAAGAGTTGTCTTTTTTTCCTTTATGCCCTTAATAAGAAGTTGACTGATGATCGGCCTGGCTGATTACTGAGATGACATTTAGCATTTCGCAAATTATCATATCAGCATCTCATTTTACTGATAATTTATCAAATCAGCTAACTCAAAAGTGGACTACTTTTGCTCCACAGCAAGGTAAGTCTTCCCCTCTGGGTTTATTTCCACACTCCAGTCTGACTAATGTCCTGCATACAACACAATCTGATTGGACAGAGTTCACATGAGCACTGGCAAACAACTCTCAAGCCTGGGTGCCACTGACACAGTGAGTGTATGGCATCACTTCCTGTTTTCCTGCTACTACTGTGCTGCTCTGTGCCGTTTCTTGTGCTGACGGAGTTGAGCAATATAGTTTCATTTCCTTCATTTTTACCTCTGCCAAGGGGGTTATGTGATTGGTAGGGTTTGTTAGCTTGTTAGCAACACAACAAAAAGTTATGGATGGATTTTGATGAAATTTTCAGGAAATGGCATAAGGAAGAACTGATTAGATTTTGGGAGTGATCTGGATCACCGTCTGGACCCAGGAATTTTTTAAAGGATTCGTTACTATTGGGAGATAGGGCTAATAGCGGAGGTCTGCGCTCTCCAAGTGCTTTTCTAGTTTCATCATGCAATTTTACTTTTGCCACATTAAGTACATTGTATGTCATCATTACAAATTTATCTCGGTTAAAATGACTGGCTATTGGACTCATAAACTACTAATACATGGTATCAGTAACAGCCCTGAAAAACCAATATTGGTGGAACCCTTCCTTTAATCGAAGTCAAATGTTTTGACAGTCAATCTGACATTCAAATCAACTAAACAAGAATTCAGCTGAAATATGTGCAATCAGACATTTTTTATTATAAAAATAAAGGTAATTTTGAAAAAGTAGATAGCATTTCTCATCAGAAAATAAAGGAACTAAAAGCCTGTTGCTACTTAGTCTGCGCATGAAATATAACATCAAAAGGTACATGATAGCACGCTGCCATGCTAAAAAAAAAATTAATGCATGCATGCATGCTTACATTTTTCATATGAATTTAAAAATTGCACTGAGTAAGTCATATTAAAGGTATCTGAGTGTACCTTTTTACAGTTTCATGAGTCATGCTGGTGATGGGAATAGTAGTCTTATGGTAGTTGTAATTGTGAGTCATGCTAGAGTAGGTAGAAGGGGGAGGTAGAGCATCAGCCTAGACCGGCAGGGGTGAATGCTAGCAGTCAGGGCTCCTCCCCCTAGTTCTGCTTCCCCCACCCTCTAGCTAAGACTGGGTCTGTTGAAGGTGGTTATGCTGTTTGGCCGTGTTGTAGGTTAGGTAAGAAAGCGATTATCTCTATGTTGGCATGGTGGGTGGTGAGAGCATGGAACATGGAGAGGGTTGGCTCTGGGATAATAGAGATCACTGTTCAACCTTCTGGAGGTGTCGAAGGACTAATGCTGTTTTCTGAGGTCGGATGCCGGAGCTGGGAATGACGTCATACCAGTGTTGAATGCGTTTCATTTGCGACAAGCTCATAAATAGGGGTACTGGGGGGTGCTCCAACTTTCTAAGTAGGAATTAAGAGTTCAGGGCGCATTTTTGATTATATCAACTCAGAATTCCCACGTTTCCATCGATCAGCATGATTGACTTGTTGAGGCAAACAGAGAGGATTTAATTGGGTTTAGGGACTTCTTTACTGAATACTTATCCTTTCTGTAGAGCACAAGTATCCTGTGTTTGCTTTAAAACTTATTTTATTGATGTCGATCAGACTGGGACTTTATATGGAAACCTCATCAAACAGAGCAGACAGGGATGCTTCTAAAAGGTAGCAGCAGATTGAAAGACAGTGGAACTGATTTTTTCATAAATAGATTTTCCTTTAGGTGTCTTTAGACAAACTTTCTGCAGTTTTCAAATACCTGCTTATTCTGTAGAGGCTGCCGCCCTTTCATTCTCCATCAGTAGTCCATCATTAAGATGACAACTCTTAAAGTCCCTGTAAAGTGATAATAAATCTGAAATTTAGGCCTCTTGTATGACAGTCCACTGTGTTATGAACCACCAGGCTAAATCTGAGTCATGAAAAACATCTCTAAGTTTATTAAATTTAGATTCAAAATCATGAAAATGAGGCAGTAGAATCTGCTTTAGGATGGTGTGGGCATGTCCGTTGAATGAGCTGAAGCCGCGCCCACTGATGAGAAATACAATCCTTTCTTTCCAGTTTGGTCTTGGCGGTCTCAGCTTTTCTTAGATACAATTAGGAGGGCTCCAAGGGAAAAAAAGGTTGGACACCACTGACTTACATGATCTGTTGTTTTAAAACTCTTAAATTCTTCCTTCCTTTGGGATCTTTGCGCAGCATGTTTTACAAACACAACCGTTTTATCCCTCTCTAAATCACTTAAAACACCTGCACCAGTGATGTCATTTTTCATCTGCCAAAAAGTTCTTGCAGCTGTGCTGTTGTCCATTTTCTTCTTCTCCTACTGTTTCTGAATGTGTCTTCTTGTGAGAAAATAAACAAGTGCCTTTATAAACTGTGTATTTTACCAGCTATTATTTCATTATTGGAATAACTGAATTACTTAAAATATCTGCAATACTGGCCGACAATTTATTGGTACTGATAAATATCGTCCATCCCTACTTGAACCAGATTTTCTCTGATTAAGGTGTTTGCCAAGCAGAAACCTCTGATGATGAAAAATTTAAAAATGCAGATGGCTGCAGTTCCTCGAGTGTCCACTTGAGACTGTCTGCAAAAGCCTAGGAATTTAAAGGATGATAAATGATGATGATAAGAGGACTATATCTTTTCTTATCTAATGTTCCTGTTATGATGTGTTTCTCATTGGACACCTGCTGGAAGAGTTTGTGACTGATTCAACTGTTTCATACTAACGTACAGATGTTCATTTGTCTGCAACCCCTTCCAAAATATTGCAACACATCCCATGAAGCACTGCAGTATATATTTCTGCATGTCAGTGTTTCCATGCTAACGTTATCTTTCGCAGGTTTTCCCTAAGGATGCAAACCTGCCTCATTTCCTGAAGAATTTGTGACTACAGGCATATCCTGAGAGATAAACCTCTGTCTGTAACTTTGGGCTGGGAAGGATAGGCTAACTACTTTGCAATTTATCTCACTTAAGTTCCTGCAGCCAGCTGGTGTCCATATCAGATTCCCCCTGGTACAGAAAGCCTCTTTCAGCCAGCTGAGTTAAGTGCACTCTCCCCTATAGCCCTGAAGCCAAGCTCAGACCGGCCTGTGAATGCCCGGGGGCGAGTGATGATGGGCTGAAGTAACAGTGCGATTTCTCAGCAGCTGCTCCCTGTGTCGAGCAGAGTGGATGCAGACAGAGCTTGCCAAATGTAAACCTTTAAAGTCCAACTAACGCTGCCACATGCCTGCTTTGCCACTTTGTCACCATTTCAAGAATATGCTGAAAGGAAGGACAAAAGGAGGACTCACACAAGGCCAGCGCTCCACTGCCACAGCATTAATAGGCATGAAAGTCATGCCTATGATTATAACAAATGAGCTCCAGAAGGTCGGACCAGAGGGAATAGAGAGCCAAAATCCTGTATGGATGCAGTATTCCCCGCACATCTCCTGTGTCTGTTCCCACTCGAGATCGCAGAGAGGAGGCGAGATCAGGCCACATATCACAAATGAGCTGTGCCACAACTCATTTCAGGAACTTATTAGTGGAGTTTGAGCTATAGGCAGGATCAAAACTTGGATTTATTTTCCTATTATTCATAATCAGACTAAAACTGTCCTCTATGCCCTTATCTACAAATTTTATTCTGATGAGGCTGTCACACTTCCTCTCCTTCATCCTGGCACCGGTGGCTCTTCTATATAAGTTGTACTCTGCCTTTTTTCTCTAGTTTATTTCAATATCCAGCACATGACTGCACACAGTATCCATAGGCAGCATTTGGCCTAAAAACACTCTCCAATCAAACTGCAGAAAGCCTCAGAGTGTGACCATTTCATCACATATGGCAAGTCCTTTTTTCTGCAGCTCTGGCCCTGAATTCCTAATAAAGGAGAGTCAAAGCTTCTTCAGAGCTGTTGTCTTTCTGGCTGTCCTTCTTCAGTTAAGCTCATCACATTTCTCTGTGGATTTAAAGGTACTTTGAAAGCCATGAACACTGTTTTACAAGCTCTTGAATACAAATAAGCAACTGTGTACGAAAGCCACAACAGCCAACTGCTACATCAAAACACTACAGCATGGAAAAATACAATGAAATACAATGAAGTGATTGAGAAACAAGTCATAAAGAGAGGAGTTTTACTTTTATACGATCTTTTAATGTGGATTCGACTTAAAAATCAAAGCAGAAAAACAAACGATCTCAATGAGACTGAAGTGTTGGTCAGAAGAGCAACCACTCTTGACTGAAATACATCAGCACAATTCTCATTAATCTCAGGCCCAGGGCCTTTAGTGCATTAATACATAAGTACTTAGCATTGACCCATGTAAAAATAAATACTTAGAAAGCAAGAAATATTTTGAAATAAAGGAAGCATTGACCTCAAGTTTATATCTCAAATAAACTGGAAAAAAAAACAACATCTCACTACCCTTTTAGTTCTGTTTATCTGACATGTTTACACAATGAGCTGAAACTACAAGCTATATGAAAGAGGCTGTATTAAAAAGGATTTAACACATATTGTCAGCTTAAGCTTATGTGGAAGCATCTTACACATGTAGTTTCCCTGATGTCCAAAGGGGGGGGGCAGAGGTTGTAAAAAGAAGCTACACTTAATAGAAGCCAATGGAGAAATGACCTTAATTACAAAAAAGAAGTATTTAAAAACTGTCCACCTTGGGCTCCAAGCAAAAACATAATAGTTGAAAGCTTGCATCGCAAAATAGTGCAAACACAGCAGCTTGCAGGTATCTAGCACCCTTTGTCTCTCCACCAAAGCAGAGAGAAGAGTCTTCCTCTGTACACCTGTGTCTCCTGAATCACACCCACGATTTTTCATTTTACCATCCATGTGTGGAATCAAAAACATTTCCACACAGCACTTCCTGAGTGTTTTAGGTGTTATCTCCTTGCTAATGCCCTCCATCTTTGTTAAATTTACTGAATCACTGTCTTTATTTAATAAGGTCAAGAAGGCACACTATGGTCAAGTTTCGTTGAGGAGGCAAGGTGCGCTGATAGATTGTGTATTTTGACTTTTAACAGCTCATTACAGTTCAAAGCACTGTTTGTGACCCATTATTACCTAAAACTTGCTAAATTGCATAGATCAGCTGTACCCATCTATAGTGCTGTATAACCTAGCTTCTTTGCCGGTGCCCCCTGCTCGCTCTTCCTCAGGGGCAATGCACACTGAAATTTCTGGAGGCTGATGCCACTTCTACTGCCAAGTACCTTATACAGCCCTCTTTCAAAGTACCGTAATATCCCTTTAAAGTAATGCAATACAACAAATGCACATTGGTCTCTGACACTGGTCCATCATTTGCAGGTGGCCGATGTTTGTGAACAGGCATGCATGTGCATCCCTAATTTTTGTTTGTTCACACTTCAGTACTTTGAAGAGTGAAGAGCTTGTATAAAAGTCACACGATCAAATACTAGCATTGCTTGTCTACTCAAGCATTCTTAGTTGTATTGCAAATACACGTGCACATTCAACTGGGAAACCACCCGAAAAAAGTGTTCGGGAAGGGCCGAACGTTTCAAAAAAATCCTGGAAGGGGTTTGGAGGAACGCTGTGTCTGTCACATGCGACAGTAGAGCATCAGAGCAACAAGATAAAATGAGGTAGTCAAGCATGTGCAGCTCTGGTTGTGAGCTCAACAGACAGATAGTGCCATAGTTTATGAACACTGGAGGTTGTTGGTGGATAAATCTCAGACTAATACTGGTAAGGAGGAGTGCAAAAGCTTTGTCTCTGCCAAGAGAAGCTTTTGGTGCATCTTTGCACTGAAATGTGGCCCAGTTCTGATAAAACCACTGCATACTATGGCTACATCCAGGCTAATCGCTACACCGGCAGTAGTAATTGTATTTACTGGCTTAGAGGACAACTAGACCCCGTCCACAACTATCCAAACTGAAGCAGGTGGGAAGAAGAACCAAAACATCTTTTCTGTCATGAAAGGCTTTTAGTGTTGTTCTTTGCTCTTTATTTAATAGAAAAATGTGATCTAATTCTCAGAAAATTGCCACTATACAATAGCTAGAGTACTGTGCAGAACTTTAGTCAGGTTTGTGCCATAAATTGAGGCTGCAGTAAGGCGTAGATGCGGTGAGTAGACCGCCAAGGGCATCATCAGCAGGAACGAGAACTGACACAATCCAGATGGGCTCTGGATGTCTTTGCAGATTACCAGGGGCATGGGAAAATAATCTGCTGGAAAAAAAACAAAACAAAACAACAATGTCCGCACCTCTTGGTCACAGCAAGGGGTGGATGTAGTGAGTAAGCACAACTAGGGTAGTGTCTGGGTAGGTAGTAGGGTTGCCAATAAAAACTTGACCTCAGCTGCTGAGCAACACACGTGTGTGTCGACATGTGTCAAGCTTGACTCTGAACGCCATCCCCTCCCTCTCCAGGCCAGGGTCGTGACACATCAGGCCCATGACTAATCCTTAGCCCCCTACATTCCTTAAACTTGTGGACATGGCTGTACATCAGAGCTAAATGCTACGCTGGAAGCAGCCATTGCTACCCTCTCCAAGTGCAACTAAACCATGCCCTTAGCTAACATCTCATTCTCCTCAAATGATGCTGATTGGTCAGGTCTGTTTTCAGATCTGACACAAAGTTACAGATTGGAGCTTTGCAAGATGACAGACATGGAATCTGGCCAGTCCACCACCTTTGCGAGGTTAATATCTGAGGGCAGAACTTGAAAGTGAAACTTCTGTTTTCAAACATTACCTTACTCACTGATTGCTTGGTCCTGCTACTGCTGGATCATGCTTTCAGTTTCAAAAACAACCAAACTGAGATGCTGCCCCCACCTGGCAGTGGACATGCATTTCACCTTTCTCCTGCTTGTAGTTTAACAGACAGATTAGACACAGTTGGGGAAAATACCATGGATTTTGAATGCTCACTGACACTGACAATGGCGAGCTAAAAATAGCTCTTGTCATCGAAGATCTAATTTTAGCCCGCCATTGTTCTACTGTCATCATAAAAAAGTAATCTAATCAACAGCAATCATATTGTTCATTAAAGAAATTTAACACTGGGCTGACTCAGTGGTGGCTCTCCTCTTCTCTCACACAATCGAAAAATACTGTGGCTCCATAGATCTGACCTGATGATATTGAGCTGTGGCTTTGTCTGTAAAACCTTCACCCATCACATCAAATTAAATCTGTTATCTTCTTTAATTACTCTAGCTCCCTAATGAAAGACACAGCATTAAAACTAGAGAAATAACAAGAGAGAGTAACTACCTCTTCTCAGTAGAAGTGAGCATTATTTCAGCTTCACCTGGAAATACCGCTGCTCATTGTCAGCTAGTGCACGACCAGAGACACGACTAATCCCTGCAGCCAGAAATTACAAAAGAGTTTTGTCCCGTCTCGTATTCGGTGGTAATAGAGCAGCAGGAGATTATAGATGTGAGTCACAGATTACAGTCCTGGCTTTCTTATCTCTCGGTTTGGGTAACTGTTCTTTATCTACAAAGATACTGAGGGGAAATATCATACGGCACAACTGAGACATTAAACCCACAGATAGTACAGCACACAGCAACATTGTAAGTGACAGACATCAACAGACTGTCAAATCCCTGATTCAGTTCGTATTTTTAGCTCTTCTCAAACACTCAAGTTTACCCAGCTTGCAAGTTCTTGTTTTGCCATTGACAGACAACTTGCTCTACAATTTTAGGTCTGCATATTGGATCACATTGGTTTACTGCTGTGGTTTTCAATGCAGTAAATGGAAATGTTGGAGTCATACTAAAGCCCTGGGTGTTTACTATGAAGGCACTCTAAGCAGGACCTCTGAAGAAAGCTCTTGTAAAAGATAATGCCAGCGCCCAGGAGGCGAAAAAAAAAGCTTATCATGGGGCGACAGATCTGAGAATCAAAGGAAGGGTTTGAGGGGTGCTTGAGAAGGTGTGTCAGTAAAGGGCTCATTGATGAGAAAGCTGGGATTCAGAGAGAGATCTAGACTGCAGACCAGCTGGGGGACCCGCAGTATCAGAGGGAGAGAGATTCAGAAAGAGCTGGAGAAACAGAACTCTGGTTCTGAGCAGCAGGAGATTGATCATCTGCAGAGACAGGTGGTTAAGAGATCCTTCCTCAAAGCTCAGAGGGGGTCCAACAAAACCCTGAAGCTAGAACTTGAGGGTCAAAGAAGCAAAGCACCTACAAACTTAGGCTGAATGATTCAAGAAAAAAATGTTAGACTGAGAAGTTTTTCCATCCATTCCCGGTCTGTATGTGGAAAACTCCATTGACATTAGAAACCATAGACTGTATCAAACAGGGACATGGTCTCAGACATCACCTAATGGTTTCTGAAGAAGCATTTTAAGACTAGTGGAGGGCTGAATGCCATTAGAAAAATCTGACAAATCTAAACCCCTTCCTACTTTGATCACAGGCTAGGTCTAGCAGCTCCAACCCTTGAAAGGAAAAAGGTGCACCTCTCTCTCCATGGAGCAACACATTTCTATGGAAACTTGACTAATAAAGCTGTATCGTGTTATTGTGTAAAATAAGCATATAGCACTCGCTCAGGCAGGCCACAGAGTCCAGCACTGCTATATATAATTGAGATCAGCTGATCTCATGCAAGACCTCATCAGTCGATGGTCAGCTGGCAGTTCAATTTTATTCCAAAACTTTACTGGACAACTGTTTATGCACCAGGAATGGCAGCAGTGCTTTTGTGGACACCTGGCGTGCTTTCTTGGGCCTGATCCAGCTTACCACATGCTGGGTGCCTAGGACCCGGTGGGCTGGTCCAGATGCCGGAGGGGCTGCCACATACGTCATGGAGGGGTCAGCTGGGAGGATACCTGAAGAGATGGGACATGGGCAGGGACAATGGCCATCAGGAGGCCAGAGGAGTTCAGGACCAAGGTTGACACGACAAAGCGCCAAACCCGCACATGCTCCCATACCTATATATAAACTCACATTACAGGAGACTTACGACCCCACAGCAGTATCAATGAGCTCAAACATTATTGATTTTCAGGTTTTGAAAAATGCTAAAGCAAGTCCTTATGGAACTAGATCTCCGTCTCCATCCCCCTGTCCTACCTTTCCATTTTGGTACATTTTTCTGCAAATCCATCTATCAGCACGGAAAGCTGAAAATCAAGCTGACATTTTTCCTCTCCAGGAAAAGAAAAAACATGCATAGAAAATGTAAAAACAAACTTTGGATTTGCAGAGTTCTTGAGGTAAACACAAGTTTGCTGAACATAGGTTGATTTCAGCCAATTCCTTTGGCTGCCAGTCTAACGTTAGCCAAAATGAAATTTCCACTTGGTTCCTGCAAAATTTCTAAACTTCATCATCTGTGAAATTAATCCTTGAGCTGGACACGTTCTAAACAAGGAGTTTAGTTTTCAGATTAATAATCTAATTTCTTAAAACCATCAGTTTGTGGTGCCAAAATGTCTTGGTGGCTTAGAAATCGACCAAGGAGCTGTGTAAAGATACACAACACCTGTAAGCCAATGCTAAACAACAGAAGGGATGGGAGGAGAGGAAAGGGGGGACTCGTCTATTTTTGGGTAGACTCAGAGTTTTCTCAGAGAGAAGACTAAACTTTTGAACAAAGGTCCCGTATACCTCAACACGCAAAGTGTTATAATGATGCCAACAAAAGCAAATAGATCACCTCCACCTATGTGTGAAATCTGGATCTTATCGCCACATCACTCCTTAATTTAATTACAGCGGCAGTTTGAAATCTTCAGTCATGCTCACAATCCATTCTCAATAATCTCCCCATGGAACAGCTGAACTCTGCAACCCGTACTTAGACTCGCTGTTATAGACAATGGAGCGTCTATATTTAGAGTGTTCAGGTCTGATGCTTTGTGTATGACTGACAGTGACGGCTGAAGCACAGAGGTGTCAGGGCCGTCTACCCCAGCCTGAAGAAACACAAGGTGGAAAAATCCTCTCTTCTGCTGATCTCAGAGACCCTGAAGGGCTTCAATACAGCCTGACGGCAAGGTGACTTTCAAATGATGTCATTAATGTCCTTCTTTGACAAAGCGCCCTAATGAGGCTGAGGAGAGGTTGATTGATGAAAGCCACAATTCTCTGTTAACCTCGTACCTATGTTGACCCTCAAGCAAGGTGATGGGGAAATAAAAGCTGCAAAAACTGCTGTTAGACTCATGCAGATTCAACCACAGTCACTTTAATAACACCATTAAACCCAGGAAGTGTGCTCTTCTCTTCTCAAGCCGTCTTAAACTGCTGTTTCTCAGCTCATTAGTTTTCAGTCAGAGCACATCCATCGGTAATCATCACTTCAAAGTCAATAATCAGTTTGGCTTTAAATATATTGCATCAGTATCAGACTCAGACTTTCTGCTGTATTTTCACTTTGAAATAAGTTGTGATGACATACTCAAATCTTTGCAAAAACTCTTTGCTGTAATAAGCAGCAGTCCCAATGCTCCCCACTTTCATTTGGTCCAATTTAGGAGATTCATGGTGCCATGAGCTGCAGAAAGCGAGCAGCACTTCCTGCAGACTTTCGCAACAGGAAGGGTAAATAATGAAGCATGTCGACAGAGCACTGCTCACTGGGGCTGTAACCTGCGTGCGGCATCGACGGTTGTTTTCACAATCAATCTGAAACCAGCATCCTGATTAAAAAAAAATAAGCCGCCTGCAACCAGCGAATAACTCATTAAAATGGGATGCCTGCAAAATCTGCCGCAATAATTTTAAGTGTCTGTGCAGAGCGGCTGTACTATCTGGTGTGAAGCAAAGTTCAGCAGACCTGAGATGTGGGCAGCCTGGAGCCTGAACATGGCAGGGGAATCTGAAGAAGCAGTCAGTGTGGTCATAGGTCTATTTCTGATAAGCCATCTGAATTCGTAGCAGCGTGCAGCTCTGCGTGGAGACTCAGCGTGACACCCTCAGCCTGAGAAAGCTCCTGATTTCTGTGCCTGTGTTCATGATGTGCTGTTTGGACCGTGGGCCTGAGAACACCAGGGGCTTATCAAGAATTAACCTTCACGCAGCAGCGGTCCTATATGTAAAATAATCTATGTGCAACTTTCATCATCCAGACTAGTGTTTGAGAGTGGCGTAGAGCTCTGTGAAGCCTAACAATCCCAAGCTGTGTCTGAGATGGAACTGACACACTCATCTCTCTGCAAGGCTGGAGCCGTGCTAACATGCTTCAAATACAAAGCAGGTGGTCCCTTACCTGCCACATTAGAGACACGATCTGACACAGTCATGAAAATGGATTCAACTATACGGCCCCTAAGCTGAGATTTTAAGGCCAAGCTTCTGCGGCGACCCGACCCAGAGCAGAGCGCAGGACTATGAGCTGTAGATTATCATCACTGGCTGATTTTAACTTAAAACCATTACACTCCATTTTTTTAAAAAAGAAGCCCAGTGGGTGAGGATAATGTGACAGGAGGTGAAGAGATGAGCAAAAGAATTAAACTCTCATTCTGAGAGCAAGACCCTCTGATTCCAGCCAGCGCTTTCAGAGAGAAATGATCATGAAATCAGTGTCATGTTATTAACAGTGAGGAGGATGTAGTGCTGATCAGCCATTAAACGCACTCTTGCCTGTTCATCAGGTTACTCACAACATCTAAAACCAAAGAAGAGCCCAACATGAATACACATATAAACTACATTTTTGTGTAAAACGGCACAGTCTATTGACTTAAGAGTGTTTATTTACTTTTGGAAGGTCGATGCGTTGAAGGACACACGCTGCTGGATCTTTTCAGGTCTCTGCACGGTCACTTGAGCATATTTGTATTTAAAACAGAGGCTGTTTCAGTGTTTTCAATAAGCAAATATTAACTTCATGTACTATGCCATTTCCTCTCAATATTAACATTCATGTATTACTCTGGCCACTCTAAAGAGTCGGTGAAATAAAGCAGAAGGTTGGACAGGAAGAATATAATGTGCATCATGGGACCACTATGCATTACCCTTTCTCAAGCATTATAACTTCCAGCTGTCATCAGCTGATCACATGAGTCCATGTCAAAGGACTCTACTCTAGTTACATAGCACATTTAAAATAAATAAGGTTGACCGAAGTGCTTTACAAAGAAGATAAAACATGAAACAAAAATTAATCTTGCATCATTAAATAGGCTTTACTCTTGCAGGACATCTTCAGGGAGCATGGGAGTTTGTTCATCCAGTCTACATGTGTTCTGTGGACTTGAAGAAGCCTTACGATCGTGTCCCTATTGGGGTCATGACGGGGGTTTACTGCGGTAATAAAGGGTTCCAGGGCCGGTGTAGCGAGCCATCAGGTCCCTGTATGACTAAAGTGAGAGTTGTGTTTATATTCTAAGCACAAAGTCGGACACACTCCCAGTAGTGTTGGCCTCCGCCAGGACTGCAGTCAGGGGGAGGAGGGTTACCGATCCAGGGACCACAGACTTCATCTCTGCTGTCCTCCAGCAGGCATTATTCTCATACCATAGACTGTAGAAAGAACTGGACAAAGCCTGTGTGATGTCAGCCGTCTGTTTATAATAGGTGGACTCCAACAGCTTTTGAAGCCAATCCATGGCAGCCTCCATTCTGAAATTGCAGTCTCAACCGAACTTGGATCAACCCGTCCACTAAGCTCAACTTCCTGTCAGCTCAGCTACCACTAAAGCCAACCTTCTGGAGGTAGTGTCTGCCTGTCAAGCTATCTGTTCAACAAATGAGATGTGGCAATCAGTGCACAGTGAGGTTTTTTCCTAAATATAATCAAAACGATTGTGGTACTAAATAATTCAACGACATTAGCTACTGAGCCACGTTTGTTTGTTTGTTTTTTTTAACAAGGCTGTAAACCAGTTTATTCTTAGTGTAAATAAACAGCTTTTTAACATGTGTTCAGATGGAACTTCTGGTGTTCCTGCAGCCAGCCTCAAGTGGAAACTCCGCAGTATTGCAATTTTTTGCACTTCTGCATTGGCTTCACTTTTCAGGACCGGAGGTTGCCGCTTGTCTCATACCAGCCACTGAATGTGAAGCAACTGGTGTGTGGGTGTTAACCAGTAGGGCTAGCTGCAGGGGGTGGCAGGAAGGTGTCCCCACTGGGCCACTGCCTCCCCGCTGGGAGATGTACTGGGGCTGTGGTGAAACATCAGTGAACAATGACTTCAGCTAGGATTGGGGTGTATTCATTTTTAGTGTATTCATTTTTTAATACTGTCATAGCCTTCCCAAATTTTATACGTGGTATAGAGTATTACTGCCAGGTGATCACATTATAAAGGCACCTGTTAAGGAGCATGCACAAACACAGTGTGCAGAGCCTGGCCCTCCCCTGGTGTTGATCAAATCTTCCATCAAAATGCTTCAGGTCTAAAAATAAAATTTGTAAGCAAGGTTTACAGGAGTGCTGGAAGTGATTTATAGTTGAAGAATTGTTCTTACTCTTAATAAATAAACTGAGCATCAGGACAGAGAAGCAAACCTAGGTCCTCTCTTTTTCCTCTCCGTCAATGGCACATACACGCGCTCTTTTCCTCTCTCCACTCTCCCCTCCTCCCTGATTTAACATGAGAAATGATGATCAACTATTATCATATAGGATCTAGGATCTGTGTGCTTTCAAACAGATGAAGTTAAGCTTATACTGTTATTCATTTCTGCGTTGTTCTTCAATGTTGAGCTCCATCCAGCCACGGTTTCACTTCACAGGAAGCTTATGAATATGTTCCACGTTACAAATAACCTCCAAGCACTGATAAACTTCATCTACATTTCACATACAAAGGATATGTCTTTAAACACTTTAAAACATTGAAAGATTTTCAATACGCTTTATCATTTTCTCATCACTGATCCACACGCAGAAAAAAAGTTTAAGTGTTTTCAAACTCATGTTGTCACGTTTTAATAGTTTGACAACTGCAGTGCCAGCTCGCGCGAGGATATGCCGGTATATATGTGCGGATTGGTCGTTTGTCAAATTAGCCCAAAATCATCAGCAGGAGTTCTGTCATGACTTTTAAAGCCTCTTTATACACAGTCAGTGGTGCTACGGGTGGAAACGGACACATACTCTTAAGACATTTATTATAAAAGTGCGCTCATTACGCAGCACCGTCTCCATGATGGTAATTACAGCAATACCGTGGTTATTTTTTGATACCCTAGGATACAGTAGTACCGCCCATTCCTAGCTCCGGCTGACGACCTTGCAGCTGGCCCAGTGGGCACCAGCAGACGTGTGAAGCAGGAAGAACATCACCTAGTGAGGGACGACTGATCCAAACCCACACAAAACAATAGGCTTACAGTTTGGCTATTAGCCTCAGCTGATGAAAGCTTTACGACACAACAGAACAGATCTGTCTGACAAATTTCAAACATTATTAACAGTCCCACTGTAAGTCCATCGTATTGTGCAAACTGTTTAAATATAGGCCTAACTACTTCCTTTCTCTCATGCTGTTGTTGCTCTCTACCTCCCTATCATAACCCAGATTCTGCAGCTATTCAAACTTCATCACTTCATCAGCCTCAGCAGAAGACGTCAGCAAACACCTCAGCACCAGAGCCTGGATTTCAAAGAAGGGATACTATATTTACTCCTGCTCAAGGCAGACAACCTTCAATTACACCATCATCTATTTAAACCTGAGAGCAAAAGACTTTCTGTTACAACAAAAACTCATTAAATATGCTGGTCTCTGCTCAACTTGACTATAGTAAATTCTCATCACTATGAACTTCAAGCCCAGTTTAGAAAACTTGATTTTATTCACAGGATAAAGATTTGAATCATCAGTCCAAAGATCCTGTGTCATCTCACACTTTGAAAGTCAATATCTTCAGTTTGTTCAGCTGGGCTTTTGTGCACATGCTGACTGTGCAGGAGCAGCAGCATGGCAGGCTGGGAAAAAGTGAAAGAAAATGTTTAAAAATGTGGAAAGTTATTCCTCTATCCATACTGAAGTGTTACCCTCTTCAGAGGTGACAGATCCAGTCATTTATAAAACTGTAAAAACACTGGACTGAGCCATTTCACATTAAACTTTTGTGGCTTTTGATGTTCCATTTTTTACAGACAGGGTCAGGAGGTTCATTCAGATAAGATGACATTCACTCATTCTGAGCTGAGCAGCACTTTATAAGGTTAGAAATCCCTCAGCGTTCATTGTTAAAAAAGATTTACAGAGAGCTGAATCGTCTACAAGGTCCTTTTCTCTATTATTCAAACTGAAATATGAAATAATCAAAAAAGTGTCAAAATGTTTTGCCTTAACAATCAGGGACTCTCCAGTGCTCTTCAGAAAGGTTAAGAGGGCTGTGAGCTGAGCTGCCAAAAACTTTTACGCACCATCTGAACAAAATCCAGTTAGAGTACACTTTTGAAGCAGACATTTACCAGACTTCAAATAGCTCCAGAGAGGTAGAATATGGAGAACGTACATACAACCTCAAAGGGAAAATTTAAAGAAATAACTTAAGATATTGAGATCAAGTCACACAGATAGCCTAGTGGTTAGGTCACGCCCCATGTACACTGACGAGCGGGATTCAAGTCTGACCTGAGGCTCCTTTCTCACATGTATCTCCCCTGCTCTTGTAACCCCGTTTCAGACTCGCACAGGACTTCAGGGGAGGCACGGAAACATAAACCACAAAAGGGTGATTTGCTTTGCTAACTTCTGCTGTGCATGAGGTAAATTAGAAAAAGATTTAATGTAAAGTTAACTATTAAAGCCTAATAATGCTCAACAGCTACAGTGTTTAATTAGCAAAGACAAACAAGCTTCTGACAGCCAAAGGCTGTGTAAACCATGGGGTCATGCAGAGACAAAAGCTCTAAGTCCAATGACCAAACGAGGGGGATTTTCTGACAAAAAGGAACTGAAGGTAACTAAGAAAATTTAGCACTGCAAACACTAAAACAGCCTCTGCAAGTGCCGGTTAGTGGCACCGACAATGATCACAAGCAAGTATCAGGTAAGGCTGGAGGTAGAGGATGATCTGCAATAGATCTGAATAGATGCAAACACAGTTCCCACTAAATTAGAGCACAGAGCATAACGATCAGGTAGTATTGGCAATAAGTTCATCACTGACACCAAGAAACTGATTGGGGAAAACAGCTGTTAAAAAATCAGAATATCAAAAATATAAAAATGTTAAATAAAAATGGTTGAAGATGAGACTTCAATGTTTAAAAATATAGTTGTTAAAATCGTATTTTCATGGGGGTGGAGGGCCACGGAGTAATTTATTTTCTCTTGGGGGAGTCTAACTTTCCCACACCTTGAAAACCCCTGATTTAGTCTATTACTTTCCCACTGCTTCAATCCTTTTGTTCAGTATCTGACCTGACTCACCTTATCTTATTAGGTGAGACTGTGGGAGAGTGGTGATAAAGCCAGAGGGGAAGACAGTTTGCAGTGAAAGCAAAGTAGCATACTTTGGGATTAATTAATTTGATCAATTATCAATACAGTAAAGTGTTTTTACCGAAAATCTAAAAAATGCCAAATATCTGCCTCAATAATCAGTTGGCCGATAATCTGCAACCCTTGATCGATTACTAGGGATGCACGATACTATCGGTCTGATATTGGTATCGGCAGATATTAAAATTTCTGCAGAATTTACATCCGATATTTTGCCCGTGTATTTCAGCATATTGACTGTAAATTTTGTCCATATATACAAACAAATTAGTGAAGTTTTAAGCTGAACCAACAGACCTATGTCAGGTGAGGTCTTTTTCTTTATTCATCCTCATTCTTTAAACTTTAATGTGTTTTTTAAGGACTAAAAAATATTTTCTTGGTCATCCTTAAACCTTAAAGTGTCCAAGAAGACTGAAATTTCTTGTCTGAAGAACATATTTAAATATCGGTATCGATATCATATCGGCTAAAATCAATCTTAAAATATCAGCATATTGGCAAAAATCTAATATCGTGCATCCCTATCGATTACCTGTAAAACTCCAATTTTGTGCATCCCTAAAATATAAGAACTCTATTTTCTATAATGTTAACATAATACAAATAATAAAATATAAATATTAATCTAAATAATGGCATTAAGTTAAAAAATACTGCATTTATTTAAACATTTCATTCAAAATCAGGCTGAGTTGAACCAGAACAGGCAGATTTAGGTGAAAGAGAATGCATGGCATTCACTGATATTAGACTGAAAGTCTTTTAAAATACTTGTTAAAATAAGATGGATATTATCACAAATTCCCAACTTTGGTTGCTTGTAAGTGGCCTGAATTTATAACTCAGTTAAGAGGATGCATTGTGCAAATTTGCTCTGTCCAAACAGGTCATGTGATCTAGTCCTTGGCAAGTTCAATACCATAAACAAACTTTTGGAGCAGCAGAATAAATGTGATTGTAATTTGTGTTGGACATGATCACAGATTAATAAATGCAGATAGGATGCAGACAGAACCAACTTTTTAAGGCTCATAGCCAAGACATTTACATTTTTGTAGGAAAAACAATCTAGCAAATGAGCACAGTGCAAAGTTAATTAAAGTTTGGGGGCTTTTTGTTTTGCAATGCCCTCCTCTTCACTAAACTTCAACAAATCATCTGTTATATAGCGAATTAAATCCCAACTTTAACATATTTTAGATTGCATAGATATCAGTCAGACTTTTGAAAGAAAAACCCTGTACAAAACAGAGACTAATAATGACAAAGGCCTGCAGGAAGCAGAAGCTGTGGGGATGCAGGACTACAGAGATGCTACAGCCTCAACAATAAGAAGTCAGACACTATTTCAGCTGACAGCACCACCTCATAGCTACGTGAACGTCAGCTGACTGAGACACATGCCTCCTCTGTAGCTGTCAAACATGGGAAGTTGAGAGGCTCTTTGTCTTCTTCAGCACATGGAATGAGATGTTAATTGCATCTGTATGAGCTGAACATCGTCTGAACACTTGTTATTCAGCAGCAGACAAGAGAAGGGACGGACTAGCATGCTAGCTGCTGTGAATGAGACAGAGACGCCCCTGTACGCGACCTCTGCTCATTCAAAATGTCAAAGCTGACAGCAGAAGGTTACTCCCAGGAGTTGAAAACATGACTTTTTATCTGTTAGTGGGGTGTTGTCATTACAAGACAGTGCTAGCCTTTACACGGTAACTGCTAGCTTAACATGGGCTCGTTTTGGCGACAAGCAGCGCTCAAAACCGCCGTTTAAATAGTGTTTTACCTCCTCTTGAAGTCCTTCTCGTAGGTTTTGAGGTAGGGATCCATTTGGAGAAGGCAGTTGAACTCAGGAATTGCAACATGATCCTCCGGGTCTGCCATGGTTCATCCAGACCAAGCCAATCGAGCACCGACTGCAGCTCTCAGTGATAGCGCTGACAGTGAGAGGAGCAGATAATAGGCATGTAGTGTCTGTGTGAGTGTTTTAATACCAGGAGACATCAGTGAGGCTGGAGGCTCTCTGCCAAGCCCGTCCCACTATATCATGCCTTTTCAGTAGGTCAGAGACATGACAGTTGAGCCGTGCCATGCCGTGATAGGCAGTGTAACTTTAAGATGACAGCACAGGGAGCACCTGGCGTCAGAGGAAGAGGACTCTGGTTTGTGTTCAGATGTGAACTTTAGGCTGTGGGTTTGCGTGACTTTTGTTCATGCAAAGTATCTCCACCTGCCAGAATCAACTGGGTGAATTGAATTTTAATATATTAAACTTACATTTTCAGGAAGGCTACTTACCAGTACCATATAAATATGTTCATGAAATATCATTCATATTTATTTGAATGGAAGAAGTCTAATTTTAAAATAGATATCATTTATTAATCCCTAAGGGGACATTTAGTTTATACATGTTTTTTTCATCAGCCAGAAATACACAGACAAGCACAACCAGGATCATATGGACATAAGGCTGCCCATAAGGGGGGATAAAGGGGATCTTTCTGGGGCCCAGCCAAACTGGGGGCCAGTAAAATCATGGTCCATTTTGAAGTTAAGCTGTGATAACCATATTTTATTTTTAACCTGAACAATAACCAATGACAAGTTTTATTTGTTTATGCTTTGGGGCAATAAAAACTTTTAAAAATGTGAGCCCCCTTTCTTAAAACAGAATGACATTTTCTTCCTAATGAGGAAACTGTGGATTGGCATATTTAACTAAGCAATTAGGAGAGTAATGTCAACTTCATAGCGAGAATATAATGTGCACAAACATCAGAATGCCAGAAAATAAAGCAGAAGAAACTGAGACAACTTTAAAAGAAAACATTAGAATAATAGTGAAAAGAGACAAAAATGGGTGAAAGTGGCAAAAATGGGTTTAAGTTATAAAAAGAAGTGGGAAAATTGGGCAATAAGTGGCTTAAAAATGACAAAAAGGGGCACAATTGGATTAAAAGTGGCAGGACAAGGTTGAAAAGCAGTAAAAATTAGGTAAAAAAAATATGGGGAAGCACGGGAAAACTGGTTAAAATGGCAAAGTAGTATTAAAAAAGAAAAACTGGCTGAAAGTGGCAAAATTACGCAGAAAATGGACAAAAATTGGCAAAAAGGATCAAAAGTGGGTTAGATGTGGCCTTAAAGTTCCAAACAGCTACAATAAGGGGTACAATTAACAAAAAGTTGTGGCAAAATGGGCTAAAAGCAGCAAAACATGGGTAAAAGTGAGCAATAAAAAAGTAAAACAAGGGAAAAGGCAGCAAAAAATGGGTAGTGGCAGAATAGATTAAAAAAAAAAGAAATATGGGGTTAAAATTGACTTAAAGGACTTAAAGCAGCAAAATTAGTTTAAGTGGGTGAAAAATGGAAAACAAGGGCAAAAAACAGCAAAAACTGAGTCAAAGTGACAAAAATGGGTCAGAAAAAATGTTGGAAGGGGTTAAAATCTAGCACGAATAAATAATTTTAACAAGAACCCGATAACAACTTGACTCTCAGCTCCATAATGAAGTAACTGTTAGCCAGGATGCTAGCAACAAAACTACTGATCCAGCACACATGCACTGATACTATCAATAAATCACAGTTGAGGAGGAGCCATTCTCTGGGTTATTCAGGGACCCAGCCAAATCTGTGGGCAGGTCTGGACATACTCAGTGGTGGACTCAGGATATCTGATAGGCTGGGGGTTAACATGCAGTGGGGTACCATCATTCAAAAAGTTGTGATTTATGGTAAAATAGTTAGAAATCCTGGTCAAGATGAAACTTTTTTTATTATGATTATACCTTCTACACCTCTGTTAAAACAGAAGAGGAATTCAAACCATTTAATCACTGATTCTGTGAAATTAAACTTTATACAAAGAAGCTTAGAGCACTTTATTGCATTTCCTCCACTGTTGGGCGTGGTTTTGCCCACTGGAGGACAACCCTTGAGGGCACTTTATAATTTATTGTCCAGTGAACGGCAGCATGGAGAGGAATTTATCGTGTATGTTTTAAAGCAGCCAAGAGACACCTTGTCATATATCCACTTAGAGGGAACTTATTAGGGCAAACTGTATAATTCTGTATAATTTAACTATTGAGAGGGCACCAATGAGGGCTCATGGTCAAATTTTGTTTACTTAGAGGGCAATAAGCCAATCTGGTCCACATAGAGGGCTATCTGGCAAATTTTGTTCACTCAAAAGAAGCATTTAACTGTGTTCATCTACTATAGTGGCATGAAGTGATTTTTCAAACCTTAGAGCACCAAGGGGAGCAATCATACACCCCCCCCCCCCATCCCCAAGTCCACCAGTGTACAAACTAACAGAAATTCCTTCAAGTCAATGAAACAGATGTTACAGCTCTTCAACCTATTACAATTTCAATGTGAGGCAGAGGGAGAACTTTCTTCACTTGTTTTCAATGTACATAAGTTGAAGTCAGTTGCCACCACTAGCCGGGGGTCGACTAATCTGATTTGGTGTTTTGGTGCAAAAACACTGAATTGGTTTAAAGACATGATTAGTTATCTGTATTCCTACTGTTCTGCAACTTAAACATAATAAGTAGAAAAACATTTAATGCCACACAGAAGCAGAAAATGATCAAAATATCCACCGTGGTAGCTGTGCGATCAATAATAGCCTTAAAGATGAATCTGTCACTTTGGTTCTCTGCACAAATGAGAACATTTTAATGACATTCTGTATCAACATTCATTGCCATAACCGATGTTTCCTCATGATTTTGATGGATTTTGACCTTTATTTTTTACAGAGTCAAACAAAACCATCTGGATCAATGTAAAGAAACAGGCAGTTGTGACCCCAGAGGACTGTCCTGATTAATTTTTGATGACCCACAATATTTTGTCAGAGGCAGATGCAGGCCAGGGTCCAGTCAATACGCCAACACCTTGGCTCATGAGGGAATCGTTTGAGAAATATCGACTTGAATACTGTGACATTTGGTAGAAGGAAAGACAACAGGAGCATGTGCATGTAAGACTGTTTCAAAGTATTAAAAAAAGCATAAATCAGATGTGCTTTTCCAATCCCCCAAATATGTTAAAACTTGAACGATGTTTTGTGTCGGTTTATCTTCCCTTTTCAAATGAATGAAAAACATTCTCTATATGACATGTATGTATGATGTGCTGAGCTTTTTCTTACATGGTAAGATAACTTACAGTGGGTAGACACAGCCTCAGGCTGCTCCAGTGGCCCTCAGCTCACTGTGATTTGCACACTCATGTTCCCTGGATGAGAAACCTTTTGATGGATACCTGTTAGAGAAACTGTTCTTGTGCTAAATTCTGCCAACAATTGCCTCTTAAAATGATATTAAACTGATTCCTTTGTTATAAAATTGGCTGACCACAATCATCCTCCCCAGAGGACTTCCCTCCAACTTTGAATACAACCAAAATGTCAGCTACACACAAAAATCTCCTCCCAATCCATCTGTCAGATTATAATTAAATTGACTGAAAATTCTCACTCCTCACGAGATGAACCCTGATCTGATTTAACAGATCCCTCGACTCTTCATGTTGAGCTCCTCCAGGGACATTTAAAGCCCGTCTACTGTTCAGGTTTTAAAAATAAAAAATCATCGCTTTGTTGTTTGTCCTGTCCTACTTTTTCATAATGTGAGCTGTAATGAACAGTGCAGCCTCTCGGGGCCACTACTGCAGCTTAAGACCTTTAGTCTGCTTGTTGCTATAATGAGTTGCTGCCATTATTCTTGTGAAAGTAATTTATCTGTGACATTTTAGTCAATGCAAGTTGAAAATTAAACATGCAGCTCTGTGGAAAAGTAGCCTTACAGTTAAATGTGAATGTCTTTTCAGGGTGGATTTGAATGCATGCATATGCAGACATTTCTATTCTTCATCTACAAAACATCACCCAAACAAATTTCTCTTATATTTGTCTGTTTCTTCTATAATTTGGCTTTTTTTGACAATTTAAAAACTCCTCTTTAATCTCAAAGTGAAAGCAGATTTCTATAAGTAATGTAAAATAAGTAAAAAAATTAAATAATGTAAAATAAGTGACTGCACCCTTCATTCATTCCATTCAGTGAGTATTGCTCAGTACTGAGAGTACTGCTAAAGCTCTGTAAGGTTGCACAGGGATAGGGCATAACCGGCCCTTTTCAAGTCTAGCCACAAATTCTCTACTGTGCTATGCTTCAATGCTTCAGGTCATTGTCTTGCTAGATTATAGAATTTTCCTATATTTTACAGCGTTCATTTACCCTCTACATTTATAAGCCTTCTAGTGCCAGCTGCAGAGAAGCACCCCCACAGCATGATGATGCCACCAATGTGCTTCACAATGGAGATGTTGTGTTTGTGGTGATGTGCATTGCATCTTGTCTGATAGCCAAAAATCTTCATTTTGGTCTCATCTGACCAAAGAATTTTCTTCCACTTGACCACTGAGCCTCTCACATGCCTTTTGATAAACTCTAATCAAGATTAGATTCTCTCCGCCACTGTCCCATAAAGCTTTGACTGGTGATGAACACGGGTAACAGTTGTATGTAGAGTCTCTCCCATCTCAGCTGATGAAGCTTGTAACTCCTTCAGAGTAGTCAGAGGTGTCTTGGTGGCCTCTTTCACTAGTCTCCTTCTTGCACAGTCTCTCAGTTTGTGAGGATGACCTGATTTAGGCAGATTTACACGTGTTTCATATTCCTTCCATTCCTTGATGATGGATTTAACTGAACTCTGGGATGTTCAGTGCCTTGGAAATGTTTTTTATCCATCCCCTGATTTATACTTGCCATAACCTTTTATCAGAGTAGCTTTTAGTGTTGTTTTGTCTAAAATGAGTTGACACAAACTTTACTGGCAATAATTGATTTAAAAAATGATTCAAAGGGTAAAACATCCAAGGAGTTGTACACTGTTTATGTGGTCCTTTGTGAAAGAGATAGACTTCATGGAACAAGATCCTATTGATTTGGGCAAAGTTTTCTTTGAACAAAGTTTATGTAGTGTCAAGGCCTGTTGTCATATAACTGGATTAAGCTGCTTCTAGCACTGAAACAAACAGCCAGGGTCACAACAGTATGAATCTGTGTGCATTAGAGAGACAGAGAGAAAGACAGTGAGTAGATCTTCTATGTCATTGTTTTGTGATGTGAAATCATGTGTTTTGCCTCACCTGCACGTCCTTGTTTCCTCTGAATGTCTTTCTAAATTCAAAGCTCACATTGTTTTTAAAGTGTGTTGCTTCAATAACTTTGACCACAAACTACTTTAAAGAAGTGGAAAAAACTCAAACTAAATGAGTTTGGGAAGGATAACCTTGCTATAATTTAGATTAAATCCCTCTCGGAAAAAGCTGATAAATATGCATGCTGACAGAAGAAACAGTGTGGCTCTTGAAAGCCTCGTCCTTGTCACAAAATAAAACAGTTGCAGCTAAAGGTCGCGAAGAGAATGTCGTTCTAAAGAGCCATCTGTTGGTTATAGATGAAACAAGTGTGCTGCTGTCCACCCCAGAAGGTTATGCCAATAAATGTTCCCTGTGATTCACAGCTGAATAACTAATATTTACAGGAGTGTGTGGGAAGACACAGCACCCAATGACTAGAGCTGACAAAAATATTAGATTTTAGCTGAAGGATGTTAACTGGATGTGCTGGAGTAAATACTTGATTCATTTTATTTGTAAGCAATTTTGTTAAATGAGCAGCGAGCACCATTTATATTAACAAGGCAATCTGTTTGAACCCGTTAAATGATTTTCTCGTCTGTAATGGATGACAGAGAGACGTTCAACATGTAAAATCGCAACAGAAAAAGAGATATTTGTTTCCGCTGCAGAGGTCACAGACAGAACCATTACTTGTGGCAGGCTGTCTAGGATCGCAGTGCAGGTCGTATATCCTCGTTTCACCTGCTTTTAGCTGCAGGAAGAAGCAGACATAAGTCACCTGTTTGGAGGATTATCAATCTGTCCCCTAAAAGTAAAGATCACTCTGTGGAAAAGACTCTCAGCTAAAAGATTTCCCCACCAAATATCTCTGAAAACTACTTCAGCTCCACACCACGGTTTCTCATTTCATAGAATTTGTTATGTCGCCTAAAGTCAATACACTTCACTAATGATACATCTCCTTATACACCAAATGACTGCATAACCTCATCAACTACAGGCTGACGGCAGCTTTAGTCGAGTAATATACAACAATTTCTCTGTAACTTACCACCAATTACACACAAGAATAAAATAATAAAAATACCAGCAGCTCACAGCTACACAGACGGGTTATATATATATAAGGGCCGATTCAACATTTGTCAGCACTAAAGGAGGTCAGAGAGTCTGATCTTACTGTGAAAGCAGCAAAAGTTTGCTAAATGGGCTGCAATGAAAAAAGTGAACAAAATAATGACACCAAAAATATCACTGAGACAACAGGGATGGATGGCACTGAATCATATTAGGAAACGATGAGACATGTAGCCTTGCATGTGGCCAAACTTAAGCCCGCTTTCCACCAGAACTGATAGATGGCGGGGGGTTGAAAAGCCACTAGCAGTGCTACAGTATACGCCATAACTTTGTGGTTTATGTTGTTGCACCAGATCCACCCAATCTTTACGCTAGTACGGCCCACCTTCTACATCCAATGTGGGATCACACTTTCTGCTGTTGATTATTGTGACTGGCTACTACTGTTGTAGTAGAACTCTGAGAGGGGTCTGGCAGCAGACCGTGGATCACAGGTGCCCCCTGATGTAGACCACTACTGTGGGATGCCCCATCTGTCAGGGCGGAAGAGACGTAATTGCAGCTGCAATATTTCCCTGATTAATTGTTGTTGTTTTTGTTCAATTCTGCTTTAGTCACAATCAAAGTCTGGCAGTTACATGAATGAAATAACCACATTGCAACCATCACAGATAAAGCAACATTTCATAATAAAACATAATAAAGGTCAGAAGTTTAATCTGGGACTAAATTATATATAGACCTGTTTAAGAAGTACTTACCTAAACAGTTGCTCGCATTAGCTTCGTTAGCTCTAGCTAAAGTTAACATAGCAACTCTTGCTATGTAGTTTCAACATAAGTCAATGCAGCTACACTAGCTTTATCTTTTTCACCGTAAGCTTCCATAAACAAAGGTAATGCCGACATAGTTGAGGTAGCTATGTTGGTATTAGTTTCAGCTGAATTAGCCCAATAGCTATTTTATGAAAAGGAGAATGTAGCTAACTTGCTTTGTTAGCTTTAGCATTAGCTACGTAAGCAGCGTTAGAGCATTTTCATGGAGGACAATGTTTTTTTTTCCTGTAAGCAGACTGTTTACTCAGATTCCTACATACATATTGAAAAAGTGAGTTGGTTGCTAACTGTCTGGTAAAATCGTACACAATGAATTAAAAAAAAGAACTGTAGCAGAACAGATAATACACCAAAAGTAAGCACATACTTCAGAATAGTCCATTTACTATGATTACTTTTAGCTATTGTAAAATCCCAAATATAAATAGCCCCGGTACATAAGCTGTAGTCTGTTAGACCATCCACTTGTGGATTTAAATGATGGTTTTCTGTTTGTTCTGCAACAACAACAATGTGCTGTTTCTGTCATGCTGTGTTTCTCTCAGTGTTTCTCTGGGGTCTGAGCATCTACTAACAATAGTACAGTAGTAGAGCCCTCAGCCGTCAGTGATAGTTGTGAGCAGAGGCCTCAATTCGTCCTGCCCTCCTCTGCCTGTCAGTCGTCCTTAACTGAGGTGTCAAACCAGCACTCAATGTCCTAACAAGGGGGAAAAGTGGTTAAAAACTGGCGACACCTCACAAAGGCATTTACATCGCATCTAGGCAATTCATTGACTTTGCAAGGTTACACTGACATGACTGACTTGTTTTAGAGTTGGGTTATTTCTTTTGTTGATTATACTGTCATGTCTAAGAGTTAATCTAGATATTTTTTTTAGTATTCATCCTTCCTCATGTTTCTTGTGTTTCCTGTTTCATTTTGTGTAATTACCTGGTCTTGCTTCAGATTGCCCCTTCTTGCCCATCCCTACCTGTCCCAGAACTTGTGATTACCTCATGTGTTTCACCTGTGTATCATTGTCTCCCCTTCCCCAGTGTATTCAGTCTCTCTAGTCCTTTCCTTCCCCGCCAGTTGGCCTTGCCATTCTCGTTGGCATCATAGCATTCCCCGATGTTTTATGACGACAGTTTTTCTTTAGTTTGACTACATTATCTGCCTGCCATTTTTGATACCTCTGCTTGTGAGTTGTGGATTTTTGACTTTCAAATGGTTAAACAGACTTTGAATTTTGCCTCTGGTGTTCTGAGCCCTCCTTGTTGGTTCAGTGTCACATACACAGTAAACTTATCACTCCTCTATGTAGATTCAGATAGACACAGACTGAAAATGCTAGACTCCATGTTCTTGTATTAATGAAAACATTATGTGAACTTTAAAAATGACAGCCTGGTAAAGCTTTACAGCTTTCTGAAGAATCCATGCCTACTTTCCTCCCTTCCTATTTACCCGAATTTCACCTCAACAAGATCCTGTTTCCTTCTCCCAAGACACCATGGATACAACCCCGGGTGGCTGTAATTTATTCATTCAGAAGAATTCAGATGATATTTATGATGAAGTTTTCAGCAGTCCCTCCCTGTGGTAATGAACTGTGTATGTCCCATCACAGAATCCTATTTTAGTTGGAATATGTTATGATGCACTGTGATGGATGCAAAACGCCACTGAAATGGCCGTCCAGACTGCCAGCGTAACTCTAATAGAAGCTGACACAAACAAGCTTCTCATTCCAGTAAACTGATGCAAGTCTACAAGCATGCTACACTGATATCATGTGTTAGGAAAAAATACAATTAGTCTTTGAATACCTGTAATTATTCATCAAAGTGTTATAATGCATCCAAGCTGAGAGAATTAATCCCAGAGTGTTCAGCCTCCGTACGACACCTCTAAGGAAACAGATTATAGCAGCTGGAGGCTAGAAGATTGAGCAGGGCGGTCTGTGAATACTAAAACTGCAGCTCCAAATGTTTTCATAAGAAATAATCATATGATTAGACAGAGACAGAGTAGAATAGCTTCAGCCATTTGTTAAACAATTTAAAACCATGAAAATCAAAGCACTGCATTTATCACTGTAGCAGGGTGTCTTTGCGAACTAGAACTTGTGAGTCTGTTTACTTGTCCTAATAGTTTTAGCTCCATCACACAGCTGTTTATGACTTTATTCATGTTTTGCATGCATGTTAGAACTCACTAATGAAGTTCTTAGTGGTACAACACACAAAGCAGCTTGTCTTATAAACTTTAAACAGACAACAAAACGAAACAAAGAGAAGGTTATCATTGAGACAAGGCCCTCTAGGAGACCAGGCAGATTTGCTCAGTATATAAAAAGATAGCTTTGTTGAGATAAAGGTCAGGGTTGTCACAGCTATTCAAGGGATCCTCAAATCATGGAAAAGTACATCTCTTCCAGGTATTAAAAAATATCTATACAGTAGAATTTGACTTCTTCAGGTCTGGACCACCAGGAGGCATCCCTGCAGAGTGGAGCAATAAGGCTGATGGTCAGTGTAGTTTATGGCCGATGCATTTTTGATTTGAAATGAGAAATCCAAAATCAAGACACAAGCTGTAGTAAAGCAGTTCATATGAAATTGAGATACAAATAACAGAAAATAAAAGGCAAACAAATCTGTGTATCATTCGTTCATTTAATATTTGATTGATAATGGAATAACAAACAAGTGAAAAATGGTAAAAAAAAAAAAAAAAAAAAAGTATGTTACATCACCAATATTCCTTTCCATGAGCTTCCCTTTTTGATCAAAACACAACAACAATAAGATTTTTAAAAAAGCTGTTTTGTTTTGGTCAACCTTTTTTTTGGAATACAAAACAGAGAAACAGAAATCATTAAAAAAAAAGTTTAATTTCTTTTTTCTGTCTTTTTTTTGGATTCCGAATCTAATGTGAGTTTAAACCCAGTTTACAGACAAATGTATGTGACTGATCTCCGTATATCTGAAAATATATGGATGATGCCTTCTTGTGTTTTATGTAAGGAAGTGCACTTTTTTACGGATGGATAAAGAGCTGATAAACTACCTGTAGCCAGGAGGGGAAAGGAGAGGATAATATTGTCCAATTTTGCCATCAATCAGCTTGAAATCTGTGTTTACTGGAATTACTGAGATAAAACAGCATTAATTTGCATATCATGAAATAATTGCAGAATTTAGCCAACCAGGAAAGCAGCATATATTTCATATATGGACATATGAATGGCAAAAGGAGCTAAGCCAAGCTAAGCTAAATTGTTTAGCCAGTCAGATGTTCATTTGTATGTTAAATAACTTGTTGTTTTAATCTAATCATTCCTTCCTAAATTTTCACTAAAATGTTTATGTCTGACACGACCAAAATGATCCTACAGCACTTCATATGAACTGATAAATCCTAAATATTTCAGATCAAAGTGAGTACTATGACTGCAAATCATACCAAGCTGATAAATACAACTCATCATGGCCTGTTAACCAGTTAGCAGCTTGGTCAGGTAACATGTTGCCACACAGTTCTTCCGAAATCTACAGCAAAGTTCAATTGGTTCAACGTACTTGTGGGACATTCCG
The DNA here is from genome assembly GCF_018320785.1 of Cheilinus undulatus. NCBI lineage: Eukaryota > Metazoa > Chordata > Actinopteri > Labriformes > Labridae > Cheilinus > Cheilinus undulatus. The sequence goes on along the minus strand of NC_054866.1, from coordinate 42,424,096 downwards.
GACGCATTTATGACGGGGGGTGGGGGGTCTGATAAGTCTGACATCACAGATATTTCCACAGGGAAAAATGGACTTCCTGTTGACTTACTTAAGTAACCATATGCATGCGGAAATGAGGCATAACTTGAAAAGTCAAAGGGCAGTCTTTTTTTCATATCCCCCCTATTTTTAAACAGTGACTACAATGTTTGTGTCGGCCTCGAAGACTGTGCGTAAAAGTGCCGCGTTACACATGGAGTGAAAGACGGGGAGGGAGAAACCTTTTATCTTCCACTTCAATAAATATCACTGTATATCAGAAGCCAGAGAAAACACACCGCAGACGTTTGCAGCACGAATGTGACTTTAGAATGTACGTAATATACTCTCAACATCGTGTTGCTCCGGACATGCATAGAAAGGCGCTACTTTTCTAAAATAGCCAGAATATATTTTAAAATCTCACGTACCACCTGGAGTGCCTTCACGTACCCCCAGGGGTACGCGTACCCCCATTTGAGAACCACTGGTCGAGACAAATATGAAACATATCCATGCAATGGATATTTGAAACAGTCTATCTGGCGTGCCAGCTTAAGATATGACAGGATAGGATTCATAAAGGGCCGTGGTTTATTTCAATTGGTAGGGCAGGTGCACATGTAGAGAGGCTGTACAGTTCTCAACACACTGGTCAAAGAATCACATCCTGATCTCAGCACTGTTTGGTGCAGGTCCTCTAAACTTCAACCTTAGTTCAACGTGGCTAAAACTCATCTGGTTCCCAAATCTCTATTTCAAGGACACGCCGGTAGTCAAGTGGTTAAGGCGCGCACCATGTGCGCAGGTGACCCGGGTTCAAATCCGACCCATGGCACTATGTCTTGCATGTGTCTCCCTGCTCTCTTCCCTGGTTCCGACTCTATCCACTGTTCTCTCTCTAATAAAGGCATGAAAAAGCCCAAAAATAAATCTCAAAAAAAAAATCTCTATTTCCCAGTAAGTTTCCTTGTCAAGCCAAGCAGCAGCCCTAATAGCAAAACTCTTCTGGTCAAGTGAACAGCAAAGATGTGGCACACATTTGGGACCTAAATGATGGCCCTGATCTGGCTCAAGTGTGTGACAACAGTGTCTGAACCATAATAAAGCCAGACCTCTACCAGGACTGCACCAAGTTCATGTATGGGGGAGATTTGGTATGGATTTGGTCTCTCATATGGCCTGGATGTGACTAAGGTGGCTCTTACACTAGGGGCCAGGTCCCGGATCCGGATGCACTTGAGCCCAAAGTCTGGTTTGTTTGGGTAGTGTGAATGCAAATGAACCACACCCGGGCCCCAGGCCCGGGCCAACTTGGGGATGTGGTCTCAGGTGCGATTCAAGTGGACTCCGCCACGGTTCAGATGAGATGTGAATGCAACCGTGCTCAGATATGGGACAGAACGTCGAATTAACTTTATGACATCATCATAAAAGCTAAACTTCTTTCAACCGCGCTAGTTTGTTCACATTTTTCCTCAATAAAGGGCGGAAATCATCAGAATCCAGTCAAAAAATGGTCTGCGGTGACTCACCTTACAGATGAACACAAGTTGGAGTCAGTGAGATGAGATGCAAAGGCAATTAAAGTCTCCTGTCACCTCAAAAACCGCTATATCTGCACAGCCTGAGCCCATTTAATCCTCTGAGCTGCACGTAGATGTACAGATACGAAGAGCGAAACTGCTGGCAACTTAAAAGTGATTTTAATCATCCATGGCTGCAGGATGGACTTTTTGCCGGGTCAAAACAAAAACACCTTTGACATGGCAAAACATATGAGGGCCAAATCATAACCCAGGTGTTTTGCTGCAGCTTCAAAACTGGAGGGCAGCAACAATTTTAGATAACAAGGTGGAAGTACACTTCTACCTCATGTCATGAATGCCGCTTACAAACCACATGTAGCCCAAAAGCCATGTCAATATTTAGGCCAAGTTCTTCAACTACATAAGAGAAGTTTGAAGGTGTGGCAAAGCGTATGTGGTTACCATTCGGCCAGCATACGTTCGCCATGCCAATCAGGGAACACTCTCTCCCCATACTTCCTGTCACTCTTCAGCTGTCAAAATCAAGGCAAAAAGCCCAAAAGAATCATAATGAAAACCAAAAATAAAAACCTTAAGAGGTTACAGTAGTGCTTTTCTGCTGTGTGCTGCTGGGACATGCAGATCTGTGTGAAAGGCTGCCACTGATGTTTGGAAATCTTAGTCACTCTGAATAAGCAGGTTATGACAGGCCTAGAATGAGGATGTATGTTTTACATCTATGTCTAAATGAAAGCTTTAATGATGAATGTAGTGCATGCAGGGCAAAGCCAATATTGTGTTCTTTGAAAGGAATCTTGGATTATGAAAAACAAAGTGATATAATTTTGTATAATAATCTTAGATATTTGAAAGTGTGAACTTAAGGCATGAAAAAGTAACTGAAACTCTTTGTCCCATATTTTTATTTGAAAAACTCAGAAAGAGAAATAGTTGATTTATTTTGGGAAAAAATGCCACTCATGGATTATTCACAGATGGTGCTATTTACATAAAAGTAAAGAAATTCTCAAAATACATCTGCAAATAGGAAGTTGACAGTTTGATGTGGAAATGAAATGCTAAATCTTGTTGCTGTATTTCTGAGGGTCGTGTCTTGAAAGTAAAACGGGTAAGTTACAAGCATCACAATAAAAAAGAAGATGCAGAAGTTTGAAAATTGGTTGAGCTGAACTTTATGACCCTGATGTTTGTTTGGATTTTTTTTTTTTTTTGATTTCAAAAAACTATCGAAACAGAAATCTGAAAAAGTGAGAAATAAATTCATAAACATAAGAAATAGAGTATATTTTGAGGTGTCAAGTGGCAAAGTAGGAAGATTAGATCAATTTATTGTAAATACTGACAAGTGGTGGGTACCACAATCTGTCATTTCAACCTTTTTTGCAGACAGTGTCATAAGCAGAGTCTCAGAGGACTAACTTGACATATTTTTGGTTTAGGATTGACCATTGTTATGCTCCTGAGCTTGCATATATGGATGCTACGTCACTGCCGTCTGCAGAGGAAAGACATTTTTAGAAGAGCAGGTTTTCAAAACAACAGACATCTTCCAGCTCCAGCTGTCAGCCAGGAGGAGAGTCGGCTCGTGTGCTTGTGAACTGGGAAAAAAAGGCTGATTTATTTGCATCAATGCAAAAAACATCAATCAAACCAGACAAAAGCATAAGGCATTGTTTTTTGGAGCTGCATCCATCCAACAACATAATTAGTGAAGGTTTTCCTTCCCTCAAATTGCTGCTGATTTCAGAGTGCTTGGAAGTGAGTATTACCTAATTCCTCATCACACAATTAGCCTCAGACACTTTTACAGGTTTACAGTCCATGAACACCTAAAAATATGCTTTGGCAGGAATCCCATTATGGAGCTTTAAAATGAAACTGCTCATTCCTTCTTATTGAAACTGCTCCAAGTAACAAAAAAGGAACTGTAGGATAATTAAAATGAGTTAAACTATGTAAGACTTTGTGATCCAGGCTCGATACAGACAACCTTCTTCTGTTAGGGTTCAAATGAGACGTCAGGGATCAGTCTGCTGAAATATCGCCACTCATATAACTCATCTAAAGGACACCACTTCTCTATGAATGCTACCGACTGAGAAGGTTAACTCTGAGCAATAAAAGGAGCCGCAGAGAATGAGAATAAAGCTAATGAGAGGCGATAAGATTCACTGCAGCCTTCAATTTCAAGGATGGAGGCGCTGGGATCTCAGAGAGGACCAGAGACTGACACCAGGAGAGAGATCTTTAATGAGAGACATTAGACAAGGCGGAAGCGGCGAAATCAGCGAGCATGTGTGAGGATGAGCACAAAGCATGTGCTGACTGAGCCCAGCAGGTGCATGAATCTCTTTATGGAGCTCAGATATGTCTGTTTCATCATGTAAAGGCCTCTAAATAATTCATAAGTGTTGTGGATATGGATGGGATGCAGCACGGTTTAAAAAGTGCAATTTGAAGTTTCCAGGTTGACGTCATGTCTGTAGATAGAGGTTGAGGACAAAAGTAGGTGAGTGGAGCCTGAATCGCCACGCTCGGGGTTTTCAGCAAAACTGATTTATACATTTCAGACCAGTCAGCCCCTTCAAAAGAAGAGAATTGTTAACACCTGACCTCACAATATAGCAGGCCAAATGGTTTAAATCAAGCAGCAGGGGCTCTGGGGACGGCGGTGAAAAAAGAGGGTTAGGAGGCCGGATTTCAGCTGAGCTTTAGCGAGAGGAAGTCAAAGCTTCTTTAAGAGGACGAGGAGGCGATATTAAATAAGGTTAGAGAAATGTAGTTACAGCAGCCAGGCAGTGGTAAATAAAGTACAAGATGACTAATTCCCCGTATGCTGTGGTCATTATTGTTACACAGCGCATGCTGATAATGCTTTTCCCTCTGTGTCTTAGCAACTTCACAATCCCAATAAAACGCCAACATTCAGTGTTCATATCATCAGAAATGTTTCACTTAAAGCCCCCATAAGGAGTTTTAGTGTAGTTATGAAAGAGTCCCATCTAATGCTGATACCTCTTTGTGGTCCACAAAAGCAAATGTGACCATCAGCATAAGGAGTGACAATTATTTGTGTTTTTTTAATACCTAGAAATGCTGCTGTACCAGCCTCTTAAAATTAGGAATGTGCACAGTTAGCCGCTTAATAGCTAAATTTGGATATTAAATTAGCAAGCACAAGATTTACAAGTTGGCTAAACCTAGTTTCCACTGTGGACTATTTCTGCTTCCTGGGGACCCTCATCTTCAAGGACCTCAAGTGGGGGCTAAACATCAGCTCCCTCATCAAAAAAGCCCAATAGAGGATGTTCTTCCTGGAGAAATTTAACCTGCCAAAGATGATGATGGCGCACTTTTAAACTGCCATCATTGAGTACATCAAGCACTTCATCGATAACCTTCTGGTACGCTGCAGCCATGGCGAGGGACAGGAACAGGCTGTAGCGTATCTTCTGCTATACAGAGAGGGTGATTGGCTGCAATCTCTCCATGACCTGTACACCTCCAGGACTTTGAGGCATGCAGGTAAAATTGCAGCCGACCCCTCTCACCTCAGACAGGGACTTTTTGAGACCCTTCTCTCAGGCAGGAGGCTGTGGGCCATCAGGACCAAAACCTCCCAAGAACACTTTCGTCCCCTCGGCTGTCAGTCTAATGAACAGTACTCCAGCCCTCCCCCACAGACTCTCACTGAAGCCCAGAACCAGCAGACAGAATAATGCATGCTTATAAAAACCCTGTGCATTACGTTGACGCTCACCTGACTCTATCTCTACTGTTTACAGCTGCAGATTATGAGTTATACTCATTAGGAAAAGATGCATTAACCTATTCACCAGTAAACCTGCACATCTGTACGGTTCCTCCTATTTGCACCTTTGTACATACTCTTTTGATGTTTATATTGCTTTTTATTTGCTTTATTTTGCTTCTACTGTATATATATATTTTTTCTGTAACAATCTATTCAAGTCTAACCCCTTAATATTTCATTTGAATTTTTATTAGCCTTTTAATATTTTTCTTCTTCTTCTTCCTTGTATGTATAAATATACCTCGCAATAAAACTTGACCCTGATTACCTATTTAAAAACAAAACAAAAAATCAAAACAAGGGCCTGAAATGCAGGTCAAATGATCTTTTAAAACTGTGATGAGGCATCCTGCCTCTAGTAGTAGTTGTAGCTCCAGTTAATGGCTGCTGCCTTCTTGTCAGAGCTTTCCCTGGCACTTAAACATAAGAAACGTAACAGTTAGCATGTCGTAGGAACAGCGCTGGATGACATTTCTTTGACCTAGAAAATGGAAATCAAGATGTATGCAGGCTGTTAAGGGTTATACTCATGTGTAACTACTCAACCAAAGTTTCATTAAGCACAATATTAATCTGCAAAGAGGAACGAAAGCGGGCAGAGCTAGCTGCTAACTTTAGCCATGCCTGACTAAGCATATTGGGCTGACATCAAAACCCCCAGACACAATGCCCTTGTGATGAATTTGACTGTTTTCAGAACATTTTCTCCACTTTAAGAGCACATTTATCTGAACAGGGAAATAGGTGCCTTGGAACATCCTTACTTATAATAATTCATTTGGACCCCCTCACTTTTATCATGTCGCAAACACAGCACATCAGTCTCTGCACCCTGCAAAGGGCTAATACTGCTAAGAGAAGAGGAGGAACCCATTTATTTGCATCTCCTGAAACATGTTATATAAAGAAGAGCAGAAAAAACTACAATCACAACGAGTTGGTCCCTGTCAGGTAACAGCAGAGACTGTTTAAAAGGAATTTGCTGCTTTCAAAATAAAAGCCTGACTGGTTCACAGCCTGACTGTGGAATGTCTAATTTAAACTTTACTGCAAAAATAATGTGGGATTCACAACAAGGATGTGCTGTGTTTACTTTTTTAAAAGGGCAAATACGGGCATAAATTGAATATAATTCACATTCGAGCAATGCAGTCTTCACAGTGACATATGGGTCCAAACTAAAGAAGTAACTTATTTATTCTCTTTATTTATTTAAGAAAAAATGCACAAGCTTTGGTGTGCATGCAGTTTTACACTGGCTTATTTGAGTTTTGTCAAGTTTGAATGAGATAACAGTGAAACTTTCCATTGTGCCATTCTCCTTTTTAGTTCCTCTAGCTAGTCTGACAGTGATCAATCTGAACCAGACACAATTTGAAATAAAATACATAAGAGGCACATAATGTTCTCTATTAACCCTAATAAATGTGTGTATTTCTTGAGTATCTGAAGGCTATCTGCGTTCAGCTGAGTGCCCATAATATGATCAAGCATGCCTATTATCATAAGGAAGTCCTTCATAATAACCTGTTAGGGGCTAACTGTTCCCAGCACAGAAAATAGTACTGCACAAAAAAATCCACCTTAAAAATTTCATAACTTATTTCACCTGCCACTTGTCACACAGGGAGAAATGTTAGCATTAACACAGCTTCAAAGTATAATTAAGGGCAATTACTGGAAGAAAAAAGCTGTCTAACAGATGATTCCTGTCGACTTTAATGACACATGTTGAAAATGATCATTCTAAAAATGCAAATTACAGAGAAATTCAATGGTGTGCTTATTCTATTCATAATAATGTTTTATTAGTTTCTGATATATTTAATCAAAGAATACATGAGTACTCTTTGAAATGATTATGTGCTAAAACAGCAAAATCTTCCTCACAAATATTTGTCATGCCTGATTAATTTGAACTCACTTTGTTGTGCAGTGTTGATCTGCTAGTCAGAGATGCGAAATTTAATGTATCCATGAAATTTAATTTTCACTATTATTAAACATCTTCAGTGAAACTAACATTGATAAGCTACTGTATTATAAGCCTTATTATTTTCCTTATCTTACCGCTGTACTCAAATTCTTCACTCACAGCATTGATGAGCAATTATGTGATGTACTGTGAACAGCTGGAGTGATGAAAAATGAAAAATAAGCACCAGATATTCTCATTCTGACATTTTTTTCCCTAATGATTTGTCCTTAAATGCAGTGCTATGAACTTGTGTACAATCATTAGTCCCAAACATGTATTTTGGTTGTCACTACTATTTATTTTGAATGGAAGCCCATTTGTGCCTTGAAAAAAAAGGACAAAATACGGGCGTATGTTCTTTAAAAAGCATCGAAATTATGAGACAGTGAGCTGTAGTTATGGGATAAAAAAAAAACATAATTTTGACCTTTATTATGATAATTATGATTTTTCATTTTTATAATCTTGGATTTTTACCTCCGCCAAGGAGGTTATGTGATCAGGTGGGTTTGTTCGTTTGTTTGTTAGCAACATAACTCAAAAAGTTGTAGACGGATTTCGATGAAATTTGTCAGGAAATGTCAGGAAATGTCAGAAATGGCAAAAAGAAGAACTGATTAGATTTTGGGAGTGATCCGGATCACCGTCCGGATCCAGGAATTTTTTAAAGGATTCTGTACTATTGGGAGATAGGGCTAATGGCAGAGGTCTGCGCTCTCCTAGTGCTTTTCTAGTTTTCTCATGATTTTGATTTTAATTTCAATTTTGAACTGTCATAATCTGGATTTTTTTTCCTTGTAATTTATCTTATAAAATTGACTTTTAATCCCATTATTCTGACTTTTTAATCTCATAACTTTGGTTTTGTATTAAAATATTGACTTTATCTCATAATTGTAACTTTTTCTCTCATAACTTTCAGTTTTTAAATCATAATTTGGCCTTTTACAGCAAAATGTTGACCTTTTATCTCATAAATTTGTCTTTTTGTCTCATCATTTCCATTTTTTGTCTCAAATTTTTTTTTTTTTACTTTTCTCCCATAACGTTGACTTCCTAGATCATAACTTCAACCTTTTATTTGGACATTTTATGTAATAATTTGACTTTGATAAATACTAAAGTCACTTAAGTTTTTAACTCATAACTAAGACATATTAATTTTAAATTAATAATTATATTCGATCTCATAAGTTCAGCTTTTTACCTCATAATCTCCTCTTTTTGTCTCAAATTTTTGTCTTTTCTCGAATAACTTTTACATCTTAGTTCATAATTTTGACTCTTTATTTTTACTTTTTCTTTCAAAAATTTTACTTTAACTACTGTGGAAGTCACTTAAATTTTTGACTCACAGCTAAGACTTACTATCTCATAATTTTGACTTTGTTTCTCATTTCAAGTTTTAACTCATAACTAAGACTTCATTTCTTGTAATTTCAACTTCTATCTGATAATTTTGACTTTTTATCTAATAATTACTTTTTTATCTATCAATTCTGACTTTTTTTCTCGTAATTTTGACATTTTATCTCATGATTGTGACTTTGTCTAATATTTTGAATTTTTATCCCATTAGTATAATCTTCTTCCTTATAATTTCGATTTCTGATCTCATATTTCTGACTGTTTATCAAATAATTTTTGTTGATTTTTATAGGACCGTCTTACTTGATTTATTTTTTTTCCTTTTCAAGTGCTAGAACTACTTTTGAATGGTATTGCTAAATTTATCTTTCCTCATTAAAGCACTGATACAAACAGATAACAAAGGAATGCAAATATTTTAGCTATGTTTATCTTTTAGCTGAACTTTTTGTTTAAAATGAAATGTAATATTTACAGTAAATCAAACGGAAGTAAAAAAGACCGTTTTGTGTTTTTGATGGATGGAAGGAGACTGCAACACTGGATCTCTCCTTGACCACGTTTATTGGCTGGCAAGATAACACACCCACAGGGAGTCATTCAAAAGGGTGAAACAATGTATATTTACAAATATAACAATGCATACCTGGCAAGATAACATGAAACACAGAAACTCCTGTAAATTGCCCAGCCCTCTCCAGTTCCTGACAAAACAAAACAGTAGGTAATGCTAGCTTGGAACAATGTGCACATAAGTTAGCATAAACCTGCCATGCGAGTCAGACGAACATCAATAACAGTAATTAAACAAGAAACTTAAAGCACATAAACATGTAAACAAGTGGAAAATATGTAAAGACATTGTAAAGACTAAAATCTATACAAGATATGACATTTAACATAAGGATGAAATGGATAAAACTTGAACAAGACAATGGACACCCACCTCTCCCACAGGGAGTCATTCAAAAGGGGAGAGGGGAGGGGGCGAAAAGAATACATACAAGTAACCAACGAAGAAGAAAACAAAGGAAGGATGGCTACAAACAACAACACAGTGCATCATGGATATAGGAGTTTCTCTCAGGCTAATGGACAAATGCCGGGTAATTTTGTGTAATTATAACAAAAATAGTGAACTACAGAGGTGCATTTTGTTTCTGTTACAACTGCCACAGCCTAAACTCCAGCAATGTGGCTGAACAGAACAGAGACAGTCCCCGCACACGAAAGGCCAACTGCTTGCTCCGCTGAAATATATTTCAAACGCACCTTTTGCAACATAGCGGTCATTTTAAGTTTTTCTCCTGTTTTGTCAGCCGTTTGTAAAGAAACTACATCAAAGGGAACTATTCTTTTTAAACACATCAAACAAGTTCTGCTACTACTGCTGTAGTTTTAAAATAACCGTCCTGTAATCGTTATAACATTTGATGTGGATTATGGACACGCTCACCAACGGATGACCGTTATCTAAAAAATGGCGCCGTTGGAGCCCCCTGCTGACTTTTTCCTCTTCATTTATCAACCCTTTGACGTTTGAAAGCGTCAGAGATGAACTTTAGGCCATTAAAGTTTTAAATATATGGAGTTGTCCTGAAACACCTGCTGTCGTCGGCTTCACTTCAAAAAGGTAGGCTATTGAGCTCTATATTTTGCTCTAGTAAGCTAAGTTGTTTCACGGATATCCTGCCATGAATTCTCTGGCTGCTGTAATTGCTGATCTTTGCTGTTATTTTGCACCATGTTGTGGTTGTGTTGGTGTTAGTAGCCACTTTGTTTTGGGGTCTGAAGCCTTTATATGCTGTCAAACAGTGTACTATTGTAGTCCTGAAATGTTTTCTGAGTATTATGCCTTGAAGTGACATACAGCATTTGCTTCTGTTGTTTGCTTCAGGTTCTTGCTATGAACTTATTTAAACCTGTGTCCTTGGTTGAGAGTATCCTTATATATCAGATTTAAGGATGTGATGGCTGCAAAGAAATCCTTTGTGAAACTGTTGTCACACAGTCACATATTGTGCCCTTTTTCACATTCGGTATAGCATCAGACATATTTCACTCAAAACCATCAGGGTTATGTGACAGCTGCTTTCCTGCTCCTCTTATCATAATATAATCTGCACTGCTGAGCTCCTGTTTTTGTGTTGTGCATCAACACTGTTTTCTTTGCTGACTTTGAGCCTAAAACACACCCCACAGATGGTCCTCTTTTACTTGTCATATATCTATGAACTGTTAATTCATATCTAGAGACTGTGTGTTCACTTGTGTAATGTGATATTTATTTATTGTGCTGATCATGTTCTTATCATTCTGCCTCCTAGGGATTTTGAGTTGAAGTAACACATTTTGATCATGGGGATGGGAAGTTGCAAGGCTAAACCCAAAATATCAATGCAATTTAAAATTCTTTTCACTTAAACTTTTCTTGCACATCAATATAAGCTTAGAATAGCTGTGTTTCACCAACATATCACATTTCTCAGAGATGGTGTCTAGTTAAAGTTGCAGGATGTGTATTTTCAAGCCTCTGGTCTTGTCCCAGGTTGCTCACTTCATGCTGACTCAGAATCTAGCCAGATTTTGGCGTGTCTGCTTCAACCCAGGTCATCATTAAAATCTCAGGCCCAAATATAAGCGCCAGGGACCACAAATGCTCTTGGAGTGAGACATAATCAGCAATATGTCCCAAGATGCCCTGGCATATCAGACTTTTTCTTGAATCCTCGTCTACTTTGACACCCTATCCTGACAGAGAGACATTATACGAGGCTTCTCTTCTTCTTCCAGCCTAGCTAATGCATACAGCAGGGGTGTCAAACTCAATCACAGCAGGGGCCAGATTCTGGATTCAGGACTAACCTGAGGGCCTAACAGGGTCACCTTTTTAACCAGAAACTGTCAACCTTGTTTCACCAGTAAAAAAATATGACAAAAAAAAAAACATAGTTAAAAAGATAAATTTAAAGCCTCACAATCTGAGAAAAGTAAATTTATTAGTTCTAAAGATCAAAACATGAAATTGAAATTGAAAAATAATGTTTTTTAAATGGCAAATATATTAGAAAGAAGTCAGAATTAGAGTTTAAAAGGTCAAAATATGCAATAATTATTTGAATCATGAAATTAAAAATCAAAATATGATTCAAAATTTTAAATTATGTCAAAGTTCAGAGTTGAAAATATGAGTTAAAATACAAAATAATTACTTTTAAAAGGTCAAAATATCACTTAAACATGAGAATTATTAATCTTAAAACTCAAAATATTATATGAGAAGTCAAAATTATGAGTTGAAATGCTCCAAGTATGAAATTAAAGTAAAAATTCCTAAGTTTGAGTCCTAATTGTTAGATGCTAAATTGAAAATTCAAATTCGCAAACGCAAATTCATTTGATTTCCCACAATCCTGACTTCTTATCTAAATATTTTTACTTCTTACTTTTTCAAATTTTGTGACTTCACAAGGAAATCTTAAATCATCAAGAATAAGTTCACATTTTTATACTTGAGGAAATCTGCAGACCTCATGATGGGCCAGTCATAACAGAAATATGAGATCATCTTGCAGGCCAGATTTAACTGTTCCACAGGCCGGTTTTGGCTCCCGGGCCTTGAGTTTGACACCTGCAGCATACAGCAAAGCTCTATAGATTAGGAAGTGGGCCTGCGAACGCTTCCTTAAGAGTCTTTTGGCGTGACTGGATTCTGTTCCTCACATCTTTGGGAATCTTTTGAGGTCGATGATTTGCCAAGTGGCTGCTCATGTTACCCATAATCCTCATCAAGTGTGTCACCACAGTCTGGCACTATTGTTTTTTTGTTTGTCTGTCACCTTTTCTCATTTCTTATTACTTCACACTGGGAAACCAAAAATGCTTCCATTTGTCAGATTTTAAAGTTGCTGGAGTTTCCACAGTCTCAAGATCTTTGTCACTCAGTTCTCCTTCACCACCTACAGCCTCCACCATTTTTCACACTGTTAGATCATACAGGACGGTATTGATACAGCAATATTAACAATGCCATACATCTCTAACAAACAGAAGTTAGCATCCTGCAGTATTCATTGACAAAAAAACATATGGGTCTTCTTCCTAAGTTTTTGGATGATGGCTGAAATAAGCTCTGTGGCCAAAAGAAGTCTATGACTTACTCCTTCATTCATCTTCTCAAATGAACATTACTTTCAGACTTTTGGAAGCTTAAATGAACCGGTGAAAGCTAATGTTAGTAAAAGAACTGTACCATGGTCAGTTTCACATTTTTCTTGCTCTTCCTCTTCTCTAAAGTCTTTTTTCTTTGTGTGACCTGATCAAGTTAGTGATATCTACACAGCCTCTTCTATATTTAAACTGTATAAAAGATAGATAGTTGCTCTTTAAAAGTAGTCTGTTCAGTTGTGCGTGCTAAATTGTGTTAATAGGTAATGAAAAGATGCTCTCAATGGTCATTTTGCAGCTCAAAGTTCCAGTCCAGAGGGAATGTATGCTTTCAAACCAGCTTGTTTCAGTTTATCTAAGAACGTGACTGTGACCTTGTTCTGCCCTTCAATGAAGTTTGTCCAAATCTAAGTTTTTTTCAAGTGCCACAAGCTGTAATTTCAAATCAAACTTCCAATTTAATTGTAATTCAGATTTGTGTGTAGATTAGCAGGCCAATCAGATTAGCTTTTTATTTGTTTACTAAAGTGCTCAGCTAACAATTAGCCTGTACCCCACTGTGCCCTTATCTATGATTAATCTCCAAGGCCATTAAAAAAAACACCAGAAAAGAGACAAAGCGGTACTAAGCGGGAAACACAATTAAGAGACCCTCGATTAAATCAGCTGAAAAAGTCATTAGGTTTACTGAAGTTTATTGACGGTAAAAGATTTGAGAAAGAGCTACTCTGAGTCAACATTGGAGACCGCACAGGCAGAGAGAGCAGAGTTAGACTGAGGTATTCTCTGCTTACCTTCACACTCTGTTGTTGCCCTTTCATTGTACATACTTTGTTTGCATGGAGTATATGCACATTGGGACTTCGTAGCTTCTAACATTGTGGCTTCATCTTTGATACAAATCAGTCACAGTTCGTTGTGCAGCTACCTGAGCTCCTCCGAGGCTCAGTAGATGTGTTTTCTTTTGCTGGAGAGGATTTTTGGGTCAAAACAGCCACAAGGCTGCTTGTTTACTGCAAAATGTAAAATCCTACTTTTTTCTTTATACATGTAGGAAAAAAGACATGCTGGGTCCTTCACGGCCAGTAGGATTAAGAGTTTGGTTTCAGACCACCTCCTTTGAGATAACACTAAAACCAAAGCAGTCATTTGAGCTTTGAAATCTGAAACATGGAGTCCATAACTATTAGGCTGGACAGAGTAGTTCTTTGAGTCTTCATCTAAATATGGTCAATGACACTAAACTATAAAAATCCCATTCAGTTTGTAGGTAAGTTATAAAAAAACGTGGTACATGTTGTTTAAGATTATGTTTGAGCTTTGAGTGGGGGAAGACTTCACCAAACAGTGTTGGGATCAGATCCTGCTACCAGTGTAGGGAGGACTCTAGACTCTGTATATGGGCGCTACTCTACCAACCGAGTTAAACCGGCACCGTTAACGTGATCATTTTGGCAGTAAAACTCATTTAAGGGCATTATCTAGCAGTTTACTACATAAGTGGGGCTATGCTAACTCATATTCTAGTGCATTAAGAGATACTCTACAAAGGATCTATTTTTTTTTTTAAATTGCTGTTCTTACTTTTTCAGAATAATATTTTGAATCATTGTACAACATGGCCAGCAAGACACTGACCATTTACATGTGATGTCCATTTCTCAGCTGGTTGAAAATAAATTCGCACTTAAAGGCCGACTCAGACTACACAAACTCTGCCAGATTTCGACATCAACTGGAGGCCCGGGGGCCCCGTCAGGCCCCTCACAGATTCCCATCTGGCCCCCAGGAGCTTGATTAAATTCAGAAAAAGTGTTAAGGGCAAACATATATTTCTTTATCTAGGGTATTTTTGAGGGGGTGAGAGATTATTTTTCACTGCCTGAGAATTAAAAAAGATTCCTTCATGTGTTTTTCACCAATGAGGATGCAGCATATTTACATAAAACTACATGGCAGCCCCAGAAATATGTGGCTTAAATATTTCAATCACCCTCTTGTGGCTTGCTGCTGTATAGGAATTTAACTGTGTGAAAGGTACCTTATTTTTAGCATTTAGCAGTGAACTCAATCTGTATTCAAAGATAATACAATTATCTCGACAAAAATGTTTCTTTTATTTAGTTCATTTAACACACCAGCCCTCACTGGCACTTACAAATGTAGTTGATGACCCCTGCTTTATACCATATATCAGTGGTTCTCAACCTTTTCAGCCCAGGACCCTTAAAATATAGGTGCCAGAGACCGGGGACCCCAACTGTACCTGAAGGTGGTTAAACACAGCCATGCACATTCAAGAATAGTTATGTGAGACAAGGCTGCCCATAAGGAGGGATAAAGGGGGAGGTTTCTGAGATCCAGCCAAACTGGGGGCCCTTGGAGGTCAGCAAAATTATGGTCCAGTGGGAAGTTAAGCTTAAAATGAAATAACTTTTGTTAAAAACATATTTAAAATGGATAAAAAATTTGCTTAAATTTGTAAATAATGGCAAAAAATGGTGAGAAAGGCAAAACTTAGATAAAAGTGGCCAAAACATAACCAAAAATGGATTAGATTGGCAAGAATGGGTACAGAAGTGGTAAAAGTGGGTTAAAAAGTAGCTGAAATGGCTTTAAAGTGTAAAAAACTGAGGGAAATTAGTTGGACTGGGATGAAAAATTGATATAAACTGGGAAAAATGGGATAACTGTGGTTAAAATGGGCAAAAGGGGTGCAAAATGTTGTTAAAAGTGGCAATAATGAGGCAACAATAGGCAGAAATGGTCAAGAATTGGTTTAGAAGTGACAAAAACAGGCAGGAAAGAAAGTGGTGTAAAGGGTTTAAAATGACACAAATGGGTTTAAGTGGCAAAAAATGTGCTAAAATTGGCAAATTTTGTGTTAAAGGAGACATATTTTACCCTTTTAAGACAAGTTTATACTGTTCACAGAGGTCCCCAAAACATGCCTGTGAAGTTTGTTGCTGAAAGAACCCTCCAGTTTTGGATTTTTCCATGTCTAAAATCTTCTCTGTTTCAGCCCTTCTCAGAATGAGCTGTTTCTGTGGCTACAGATGATAATGAGCTGTCTGACCCCGCCCCTCTCAGGAAATGGATACAGCACTTGTGATATTACAGACAATTTTATTACTTTTTCCCAAAGTTTAGGCTGGGATTTGAACCATCAATCTCTCAGACTGTAGTCAGCAGGGTAACCCACTGAGCTATCCAGCATCTCAGCTGGTAGCTGAGAGGATCAGGAGAGGAGGGTGGGGGGTGGTTTTGGGGGGGAGGGTGGGGTCCCGACCTCAAGGTTGAGAACCACTGCCATAAATTAACACATAACACTCAAAGGACACAACACTTAGATAGCAAACAAAGAATTTGTTCTGTTAGCACTGGTTAGCACACTTCCTTGAGATGACACCGGAGTGGAGATTAGCCTACTAATGATAAAACTGGGGTCTCAAAATATGCTTCTGTTAAGTTTAGTGGATGTAGAAAAAAGCCACCATCACAGCTAACAACAGCTACGTGATTGGAGCAGATGTGTGACAGGTGTCTGAGGAAAGAGCAGCAGAATTGAGGGCTTACCATGAGTCGATGAAGTGATGCAGGTTTGAGCAGTGTCTGGTAAATTTGCTCTGCTTACCGGCCTTTGGGGCAGGTAAATAGAAGTAGCCAAACTTAACAGTGTGATTTTGTTACAGTAAAGGGTATAAGTTCAACCTCTTTTTCTGCATGCTCCTACCTCATGAGCAAACTGGAGCTGACCTACACGCTCACTGACCAAAGACCATCCTGCCTCTTCCTCCCTGTGTCAGAGCTGCTGTCAAATGTTTACAGGCAGCTGTGTGCTGGTGCAGTTTGACTCACTGTCATATAAGAGTAGTTCTCCACTACAACTGTAGATCTGCTAAAGATGTGTTTGAATCAATATCTTGCTTGTCACAAGTCCAAGGTAGTTCAACAATCAGAAATCTGGTGCAAAGTATAAAATTCTAGGGGGTCTGACACTAAAAATGCAGGCAAATTCCTATGAATTTACAGCGGCCGTGCAGAAAGCACCACAAACATTTGCATGGTCGAATACAGGACAGATCAGTTTAAAATGAGCAATAGTGTAGATCATTTATGGGCCAACTCTCTCTGGTTGAATGGCCGATAACTTAAATAAAATAAGCCTTGATTATTATATAATACCTCATTAAATAATGCTGCTTGTTAAAATAGATTAGCTGGTAAAATGTTAGTGTCACAGAGGCAAATAGACAAAAAGTGAAATTCCAGCCCTGCTACAGTCAAGTGGACAGATCTCAATAATGCCATATGTCACTGTTAGCTATCCTGTCTCAGAGTTTTGTGTTTTGATCTGTAGATGAGTTGACAGTGATTACTGAATAACGTTTGAACCGCTGTGTTCACACTACAGTGCTCCATGTTGATGTTTTCTTTCTTAGCAGTACACCACAGAAAACCATGGTCCACCAACAGGTCAGTTTATGACGCATTTGCTTTTTCATGTAGTTGGTGAGTAGTTAGTGAAATTACTGTAAAATCCCTTCCCTACTACCAGCAACACTTATACCCATAAAGATAGCAGGGGTGGTGCATAGTTGGCATTATGATATGAACAAGCCTGCAGTGAGGAGATAGGTATGATGGCCTGGAAGTTGCTTAACAATAGATTCTTCTGGCTAATCTTAATGATTTATTTGGTGTAAGTCATAAAGCAGCCAAACTTGGAGGCTTTTCTTTTTTGTGGGCTGCCTTTAACTTTAAAGCAGGGGTGTCAAACTCAACCACAGCAGGGGCTGGATTCTGAACTTGGGTCTAACCTGGGGGCCTAACAGGGTGGATATTTAACCATAAAATGTCAACCTTATTTTCACCAAAAAATGAATTATGGGGGTAAAAACTTGCCACTGATGGTAAATGATTTTACGATTAAAATGTGAACATGATAGGTTAAAAACTCAAAGTCTAAGATAAAAAGTCAAACTTATAAATTTAAAAGGTAAAAACATGACATTTAAAGACAAATAATGTTTTTAAACTTATTTATGTTGTTACAAATTTCATGTCTTAATTCATTATTTTCATTATTATTGTTATTATTATTGCTGTTTGCGTCATTATAGTTTGTTAATTTATGTTTTCATTATCTTATCACTATTACTATGTACGACTTCCTGGATACTTTATACTCCTTTTTGTTCTTACATTGCTTCCAGAATCCTTTATGATCTTATTCTCGTAAATGTGCAGGACGATGGATTCAGTGCAAGGTATTTGATACAGAGTTGGTTAACATAGCAGTGTGTTTAAGTGTAGTTGTATCATCTTTTGTTTTACTTGGAGAAAATGAACGACTCTTTTAATAATGATTAAAATGTTTGTTTTTGAAGGAAACAATAAAATCTAAATTGAAAACAAATGTTTTTAAAAGGCAAAATATGAGATAGAATATTTAAACCATGAATTTTGAAAGTCAAAAACTGAGATAAAATTCAAAATCATAATTTTTAACAGTCAAAATATGAGGTAAACATCGAAACCATGCATTTTTAAGTTTAAAGAATTAGATATAATTTAAAGTTAGGAGTTGAAAAGGTCAAAACGTAAGATAAAAGTCAAAATCATGATTTTAAAAGGTCAAAAAACAGATAAAATTAAAAATCCTGCGTTGGTTAGTCAAAAAATATGAGATAAAAGTTAAAGTTAGGGCTTGAAAAAGGTCAGAATGTGAGATAAAAGTCATGATCATGACTTTAAAAGGTCAAAATAGGATTTTAAATATAAAATTATTAAACTTAAAGGTAAAAATATGAGATAAAAAGTCAGTTATGAGATGTAGGCTAAAGGTTAAAATTTGAAATAAAAAGTCAAAACCATGACTTTTAGTCATAACTATGAGATGCAAAACTGAAAATATAGAGAAAACACAAACTTTTAGCAAAGTTTTTTGCAGTTTACTTTTTCTAATTTTTATGACTCAACATGGGCATTACAAATCATCAAGGTTAAGTTTACATTTTTATACTGGAGGAACTCTGCAGACCTCATACTGGTGGACCAGTTCTAATAAAAATATCATATGATCTGGTGGGCCGGGTATAACTGCACCACAGGCTGGATTTGGCCCCCGGGCCTTGAGTTTGACACCTGTGCTTTAAAGAAATAACATGACCCTAACATTGGAGATGTGTCCTTCCATGGCTTGGTAATCACAGAAAGTTTTCAAGTCACCTGTCTTACTTTTCAAGAACTGTGAAGCTAGTTGCTTGAGAATTGTGCTTCTTCTATTGATTTAAGCGTGTGCATTATGCTCCCTGAAATCTTTAGCTGTCAGTATGTTTAAACAGTTAAAAGATGCATGAGCCAAGTGGGAACATATACAAGAAAAAAACATCAGGACCCAGAACTGAACCCTGCGGGACACCGCATGTTATGTCTGGCAAGGAGGATGATAAATTGCCTTCAGTGAAAGAAAAGGTTCTATGGGAAATGTGTTAGCTGAGCCAGCACAGTGCTGTATCTCTCATACCCACCCATTGCTTGAAGCAGTCAATTAAAATTGCATGATCTACAGAATCAAAAGCTTCACTGAGGCCTTAAAGGATTAAGATCGAACATTCCCAGCATACACTGGTAAAAAAAGGTAATTTGTTACGTTAAGAAGCTCACTGTTAAGCACTTAAAAACTCATCAGTGTGTCAGAGAAGTTACCAAGATACCAGTTGGTTTAAATTTACACTTTTATGAAAATACACCATTTCCAAGCACTAAGCAAGGCTAGTGAAGTTTACACCAGGCAGTAAGGGTTGAACCAGTTTACATACCTACATCCAAAGCCAAATAGTTCCCTTAAAGTTTGTACACCATGCACAACAAACTTTTTTGAGAAGTGTGCCAAATGCCACACAAAACAATGACATAAAACAGAGAAAATAATACAGTCAAGACTCAGGATTCCTGATTTTCAACATTTGATTAAAACATTGAAATGTGAACCCCCTGGGCCCTAACTGGCACAGTGGTTAACTATTAGGTCTAATCTCTCAAAAGACTCTAAAATTATGACAAGTCTTTGGTTACACCATCAAAAGAAGTCTAATAACCTTCAATTTAAGTTCAGCTTTTGCTCTCACTCTTTAAAGACCTCCCTCTGTGGCCTCATTCATCATTCAAATTTGCACGGCAGCTTTAAAAGAGTGCATTACAAAGATGGGTATGATTATCTTCACAAGTCTCAAGTTTTACAGAAGGTAAATTAGTCGTCATTCCCTTTTTGCCCTCTGAACCAAGGATTTGCTCGCAAGGCCTCTTTGAAAAACATCAAATAGTTGATGAGGTCACAGGAGGGGGGATTTATTGCCTGAGTGCTTTCAAACAGCGGAGAAAATGCTTTAAATAATTGACTTTTTATTTTTTCAGGGAAAAAACAAGGTTGCACAAGGCAAATTAAGCAGACTAAAGTAGATCCTCATTTTTGTTTTCATTTGCCTCGGTAGTTAAAGTTCTTCAAAGATCCATTAAAACTTTTTAAGAGTTTATTCACTTCATTGAAAGGAAAAGGTAAAATCAAAGTGCTGGTAAAGAACATTTTATTCTGGGATTACTGTACATGTTGTTGAGGAAGTGACATTCAACGCTTTAGATGCATGCATACTTTACTTGCTTAGTCATTTTATATTCAGTGTTCAAAATCAAATGTCTTATCTGTCCATCCATACCTTCTCCTGAGGAGAATTGAAGGGAGAGTGTATCCCAGCATGCATTGTGCAGTGAAGGTAAACACCTTTGACAAGTCACCAGTCAAACAGATTGACAGTCAAACAGACATCTTGCATCTTTTGGGCTGCTGAAGAAAACTGGATCTGGACAGTTTTTCTCAGTGCGTCAGCCTACTGAAGTAGATGTTTGCCTCAGTGCACTTCGCTTTTGGTCAAAGCTCATTTATAAAGGTGAGCTTATTCTCTGACTATTGCAGACATCCTTTCACTTTGAGGTTTGATGCAAACCTTTATTACGGCAGGATCACTTCTATTTTAAACAACAAAAGAGCTTACTAATTCAGATTTATGTTTGTAAAGTGCTGATTGTCCAAAGACAAAGAGCTACAATCAACAGCTACAGACTAAATGCATGTACAAGGGCTTGAAATATGGACTAAAATCCATACATGATATCCTATTTAGCTAAACAGTAATTAAAACAATAATTACGTATTTTTTCTGTAAAAAGATTACATACACCGAACAGACTGTGTACAACCATTGCATGGGATATGTTTCACATTGGCAACCACCCATAGTCTGTGATTAAATATACCTGTCATATACATTACAGGTCAGAGTGGCTGGACATATGACGTAGGCATGTGCAGCCTTAGTGAGTAAACTACATAGTACAAACTCAACAGGCAGCTGCTATCATTCATATTTGGTGAAGCAAGATGGCAAATCAAACCAGACAGGAGAAGAGAAACATCTTGTCTGCCTAAAAAGGCTTTCAGTTTGCTCCTTTGCTCTTCATTTGATAAAGAAATATTTTCCAGTTCTAATAAAAACTACTGCTATAGCTACATTTGAGCTAATCTCTTCATTGGTAGCCATTGTTTACTGGCTTGCTGCACAACTAAGCTACTGCCTCGTTCTCCTTAACTGACACTGATTGGTCTGTCATTTCACAGACTGGGCACAGACATTTTAAATTGGAGCTTTGCAGGTTTGATCTGCCTGATGACAGACGTGGAATCTGGCCAATCCATCGGCTTTGTAGGGTTAGAACAAATAGTTGTCACCGTTCCACAATTATGAACTACCATATGATTTCTATAAAAATCTAACAACCCAGATACCTTAGCAACTTAAATAGAAGTCCTAGACAATAAACAATGAGCAGTTTTAATTTTTGATCAAGAAAAATTGCAGACGTTTGCATGCATACTGTGTACAGTGTGCAAAAATATTGGCAACATCTTCGTGTATTTGAAGTTGGCAGATTTTCTGTGTCTTATAAACCACATGTTTCATAATGATAGTCTAATTTAATTTTGTAAAGCTTTATCTTTGGCTTTTTTGCCTTATTTGTAGAGATGGACTAAGGGTATAGCTGGAAACAAGGATGAAAGAGTAGGGGATGATGTTGTGAAGTTGCGGTAAATATGAACTTCAGTCATATTTGTAACTTTAAGAGAGAGAGAGCTGTCTAAATTGCACAAATATGTTGGCAATGCTTGGAAAGTGTGTAGATCTAGCAAGGCATTCCTCACCAGTTCTACCCAGTTTTCCACATCTTGCCAGCATATTTGTGCAATTTTAAAATGTGCAGCAGTTTGCATATGATTTTTGACAATTAAAGCTATAAATTGGCCATTATTGATTTCAGTGTCTGTTGGAATGAAATGGAATAAATAAAATTATAAATCCTCATTCAGAGTGAACATTTCCAACAGGTTATTTTGTGAGTAGTAAGCATGTGTGGTTCTTACTGTAAATTGTTTTTTTTTTTTCATTAGCATTAGACCTGGCAGCCAAACTATTAACTATGTTGTGTTATATTGCTACACTTGATCTTTTCTGCATTTTACTAAATCTCATTTGAAAGGGTTAGATCAAAATTGGATGCTGAGAGCTGAATTGTGGAAGAACTGCTGGAAATAGCCAAAAGCACAAAAGTAGCTGAAAATAGCATAAAAATAGCATAAAATGGCATAAAAGTGGCTGAAAATGGCATTCAATAGCTTTAAAAAGAATAAGAATAGCTGAAAGTAGCCTAAGAAAGCTGAAAATAACCTAATAATGGCTGAAAGTAGCCTTAAAATAGCTGAAAGTATCATAAAAATAGCTGATTTTGGCCTAAAAGAAGCTGAAAATTGCATTTAATGGTCAAAAAAGCATAGAAATAGCTGAAAATAGCAATATTTTAAAGATAATAAAAGTTAGAGATGAGAAAAGTCATAGCAGTGAATGATAAAGAAACTGAATTTTTTAGTTTAAATGGTGTGGATACAACAAAGTATGAAGGAGGAGATAGCTGGCCGATGGAAGAATAATAATAAACAAAATGGCCGATGCGAATATCAATAGTATGGATTCTCAGCATCCCCACTAAATATTTTGAGCAGCCCAGTGCATGCATGCACAAATATAGGGACAGTTGGCCATTTTAAGGCCTGAAATAAGCTAGAATGTTATACACCATAGGTATAGGTTTGTACCTTCATTAGCTGCCAGCTGTTCTATTATTGTCAATGCTGTGAATATGTCACTAAAATTGTCACTGTCAGGTGTGCTGACAATGTTTGTCAATCATTAGCAGTCTGATTTTTGACAGTTGTCAATCCAGTCATTTGTAGACTTCATAAAGTCCCACTTTCAAATCAATGCAGGATGAGCTTCATCACATGGAGGACTGTGATCTTAAAAGCATCCTGGAGGCTTGCTGTGAGTGTTTGCAATTCCTGCAGGTCACAACAAAACAACATTTTCAGATATAAAAGGAAACAGGGTTCTAAAAAATTTACAATGTTTTTATCCTTGCTAACAATAGAAATTCTGACTGCAGTATTGGATCCATTGTCTGTCCTGTGAGACTAGTATTGTAAATCAGTAGCTTATTTTACATATTCTATCAAACTGATATTTGTCGTTTCTCATACTTAGTGAAAGAAAATGTGTGTAGTTTAAATTAAAGTCACTGTGAAATAAACCTAAAAGATGTTTGGAGTTAAACAACAGAGGCTAAAGCAGTCAGGATTGATCTGTGTAGTCATGTAGTGTGTGAGTCTGTGTGTGTCTCCTAACAGCCCAATTAATAACCCCGACGGCATTGTTCTGCAGCTGAGGTTCGAGCAGCCCATTAAATGTCAGCCTGACTTTGCCTCCTCCTCCTCTCAGCGCCCCGGTAGTCCTCTTCTCTGTGCAGACCTGTTTTGGAGCGATGCCACAGATGGTGATGAGCCTGTGTAATCCCTGTAGATTTCCACGGTTTATAAACAGCAAGACAAGCAGCAGGTCCCTCCGATCTGAACAAACACTTCTAAATCAGGGGGTGTTTATCATGCCTGTTTGGGGTGGAGGTTGTAATTATTGCAAACAAGAGCAAACATGCAAAGAGAAATGGATTTCACAGATCTAATTGATTGGGGGAAGAGCAGCAGATTTAGCTGCTGTAACCAGCTCCCCCTCCTCGCCACAGTGCTGCATGAGACTGTTAGATTTATTTGAGTTTATAGCACCTGAAGTATTCATCATTTCAAATGAGATGCATTCAAAGTGATACAGGGTGCATTTCATTTCCTGGGGCAGAATCTGAAAACTTAAGCACAGTTGGAAACAGCTCATTTCTATGTACCTCACACAAAACAACAGATTTCTTGCTCATAATAGTCAAGTCCATGAATCTAACCCTGCACGCACAGACAGAGGGAGTGTATCGAGATAATTGACAAATTCCTTGGTGAAATGAAATGCTGTGCATGCTGAAAGTAACACCCGTGTTTGCTCCCTGCCTGGTAGAAGAATCACAGTATTTTGATGTATTGCCTCACCCCTGCACAGAAATACATCCTTTTTTGTCAGGTGAATTCCTTCCCAATTTTCCAGGCAATCGTAGGGACATCAGGAAATTGGTTTGATCCATGATATGTTGACATTTCATTTGGAGGAATCAATCAAATCTACAAGCAAAAAAGGCTGTATGAAATGTGTCAGATATTCCAAAAGCATTCCAGCAAAACTTTTGATTTCAGCACTTTCATCTATCAAATAAATGAGATATATCAGAGCGCCACACAAATCACAGGAGAACTAATCAAGATCTTTTTTCTGGCACTGTTAGTGAGAGGTAATACCCAGGGGAAATCATCATTATCTGCAAGGCTAGTTTTGTTTATGGTGCTTTATTATTTCAGCAAGAAATAGATGCTGTACTTGTTACAGCAGTGTGGGGCATTAAAGATATGAAACAATACAATACAATGCGATACACCTTGTTGTCTCTAGAAGGAAATCTGTCTTGGAATCAAAGTGCTATACACATTTTTCTGCCAGAAGAATTAACAAATAAAAGCAACAGAAACAACCACAATCCACACGTAAATAGAAAAGAAGCACATCACAGCACAAATCAGAAGACCACTACTGTATATGGCACATTATCAATATTTCACAGATTCATACAAAACACAACATAAGAAAGAGTTAAGATAAAGCGTAAGAGTATGTATTTTTAAATGATTTTACTGTTCGCTTGGAGCTCCACTAAAACCGAGGCCTCATGTGAAGTCGTCTCTTGTTTTTGTGGTTCACCTTGTTTTACATGTACATCGACTAGAGAGTCATCTAAAATTAGCTGCACAGTTTGAGAAACAGCAGGTAGTGCTCCCTGCTAATAGACTCTAGAGGTGAATTAGCCATTAGCTGAGAAGGCTAATTCACCTCTAAACCAGATGTCTTTGTCAAAGTAAAAAAAGTAGAAAGAGTTAGTGGAGCACTGGCACACTGGCTGAGCGGAAAACATGTTGACTGGATCAAAATAAATGTGTAGTCATATAATAGTGTGGTATATATAGTGATTGTATTTCCACTGTTAAAAAATGCATGCTTTCAGGGCTGGGCAGTATGTCAGATATTCAAGATATATCAATATGTTTTCAAATGAGATAAAAGAGAAAACAAAATTGTTTTTATGTTGGGTTGAGATGTTATATATTTCCTCTGACTATCTGCTCAGTGAGTGCATTGCTGCCAAATGATTTGATAAGAAAAAAAAAAAACTAACGTTAAGTTAAAAGATTGTTTACAGTAAGAACTGTCAGAAATATGCTTATTGACCACAAGATAATCTGTTTAAAATGTTTAGTTTAGATAAGATATCATTTATATCTTGAATTAAACCAAATACCAGTTTGATACCAAGGCAACAAAATTAGAAGTCCGTAACACCCGTTATGTTAATAATTTTTTTAATCATCAAAATTTGCGCTGCAAACTCCTGCTCACTGTCCTCTCTTCTGGTTACACCCCAGCTCGTGTAAAGGAAAAGGGAAGCAACATAATAACCAGAAAAAAGTGGCATATTTTGAGGTCATCTATTAACAAAAGGAACATTTTCAAATAACAAATGTAACGTGCACCTTGCCACAAGGGTCAATTGGTGCTGTTCTCTCAACTAGAGTTTCTGAACTGACGTTTTACAAAAAGAAATAGAAATGAAACCTGGTTAACTTACCAACCAAAGAATATAACAGACCAGCACCCCTTAGCTAATGTGACTACACTGAAGAAAAACAGCCTTGTCTGTGTGCAGTCTCATTAAACTGCTGACCGATAAGCCCGTTCTCTTCTGATTTGCTGGTTTAGTATGGCAGCTGTGCACCAACCAGCTGCACCTGCGCAGGTGGATGACATCAGCACTCATCAGTGGATACACCCACACAAACACACATGCAAATGCTAGTTAGATTCATTGAGGAATAGATGCTGTGGTGGCTGTTACAAATATGACTACAGATTATTACATTTCTCTCCTTTGTGACACCACTGATCATGTAAAACTGGGGATGCACAATACTGGATACAGATATTGATACTGATATTTGAATATGTTTTACATAACTAAAAATTCAGTCCTTTGAACACAATTAAACCCCTTAAAGCCTGTTGTATCATATTTGATACCTCTATCTAATTAACTCACTGAGTGCCATTGACGTATATATACATTATTTAAAAGCCAACGCTTGAGTGCCATTGAGGTATATATACGTCAAAGTGTTTTTTCGGCGGCTGACAGAAGGGGGCATTCTCACGCTTCCTGTGAGTAATTTTGGGGCTTCTGGGATACATGGGGATTCTTGGAACACGGAAGATGCTAGATCAAAGCCACTGAGATCAGAGCAGGAAGTGGAGACACCGGGATGGAGGTAATCTAAGCTAAAAGTTCTAAAATATTCAGTATCGACACAAAATGCCCCCAAAAAACTGAGGGAGTCAAGTGGCCAGTTTTGCCAGCGAATGCTGGAAGAAACTCTGAACTTTTGCGTGAGAAATCAGTTACTCACTGAAACCGACAGCGAATCCAGCGATCAGCACATTCATTCATCTGCCTCGGCCGGCCAAGAGGCTAAAGAATGGCACGAGGTCTCCCCCATGCATCGGAGAGAAACGCCTGCCACTATCCAGCTGGATACATACAGCAATGACACTTCAGAGATGGACTTTTCTGACCCAGACACTGAGGAAAGGCTGCCGAGTGAGCGGAGCGGATCTTAACACAAGCTAAGTGCTGCTTTGGCTGGTCTCAGAGGACAGCTGTTCCTCTTACAACAGCATAAAGAACCGTTTAAAGGTCTATTGTAACTTATGACTTTCTTTTCTATGTCCACAGTGAGTCAAAGATCCAGGCTGTGATGTTAAATGAAGTCAGAAAAGCTGCTGTAAACTAGCCGTATTCCCCGGTACAGCAGCCAAAGCTAAGGTAACTCAATGCTAAACGCAATACTTCGTCTGGCTCTTCAAAATTAAAGTCCGTGGCTGTTATTTTGTCTGAAACGCTTTTATTGTGAACACCTTTGCTAGGAAACGTGTTTACACACATGGACAAAATCGTTGGCACCCCTCCGTTAATGAAAGAAAAACCCACAATGGTCACAGAAATAACTTGAATCTGACAAAAGAAATAATAAATAATAATAATATAATTTTCTTTCTAATCTCCTGAGACAACTCTCCCCTTCGCTTCCTCTGGTCCATGTTTAGTGTGGTACACACCATGTCACCAAACAGCACAGTGACTACTTGTCACCCCTTAAGTAGGCTGACTGACTGATTACAAGTTGGTAGACACCTGTGATGCTAATT
Organism: Cheilinus undulatus; assembly: GCF_018320785.1. NCBI lineage: Eukaryota > Metazoa > Chordata > Actinopteri > Labriformes > Labridae > Cheilinus > Cheilinus undulatus. The sequence continues at coordinate 42,396,349 of NC_054866.1, read as the reverse complement.
AGAAGACACACCTTGGTTGAACATGTCCCTATGGTCACATTATTTTCAATCTTTTCTAGGGGTACCATCATTTTTGTCCAGGCCTGTTTCATGAGTTTGTTTTTTAAAATAATTCTGTTGAACCACAATTCAAAAGCAATGTCTGATTTTCAGTGGTAAATTTCATTGAATTTTTATTTATTATTTCTTTTGTCAGATTCAAGTTATTTATGTGACCATTGTGGGTTTTTCTTTCATTAACAGAGGGGTACCAACAATTTTGTCCACGTGTGTAAGTCATTAGCAGCTTAACACCCCTCATCAGGTTAGAGCTGAAATGCAAAACTTGGAGTTCAGTTAGAAGTAAACATAGAGAGACTTAAAAAAATTGAACGTGTTTTCTGTGTTCCAAGCATTATCTCTTTTAAATTTTGTAATACCGTGATATAATACCGTTATCCTAAAAGGCAAGAAAAATACCGTGACATGATTTTTAGGCCATATCACCCAGGCCAGGTGGAAGTCTCTCTAGTGCAGATGATGGTGATTATGTACAAAAAAGAGATTCCTTCCTTTGGTGTAGGATGCCCAAATGCCATCAAATCCCCTCATGTTCGAACATGTAAATGGATCAGACTTTGTCTAATAGGTCACATCTTCTTCCTTATAATAAATCTCTTTGCTAAATCAGCAGGGTAGGTGTGCTTGAGGTGTTAGGACTCAACAGCAACTGATATTGGTTCATGCCAACACTATTTGCAGATGGCCGATGTTTGCTGATATTGGCTGATACTGATCTTAAACTTTGGAATCTGTGCATCCCTTGTACAAACAGTGAAAACGGTCAGAAAATATACTTGGGTGTCAGTAAATATACCTGGGTGCCCACCCAACCTCCACTAAAGCATTGTTTATGTGTGCAACACTGGGAAATGTCACCAATGTTTTTTGAAGAATTTAGACTGTGTTGGAGTTGTTTAGGAAAAGAAGTATTTTTCTTGCTGTGGTATCAGACAAGTTTCAGTGTTGTTTGTTTTTCAGAATCTAGTGGAGGTTTATAATTCTGTTGTTGAAACAAGCATTTGTTAATTCTTTACAAAAGGAAAATCAAGATTTCTGTTATGTTTTGGACTCAGTCCAAAAATATTGGTATGTGATTTTTTTGGTCCATATTGTCCCGCCCTCATTTGTATCCTGACAATAGTGAGTACTTGTACAGGTGGCATTAATTAAAAGATAACGTCGTTCCTTTCCCCTGATTATTCTCAGGGAGGTTTTGTTCCAGGCAGAGAGCCACCACATCCTCAGGGGTCTGGCATCATCACCCTGGCAGCCGTGTTTTGACCAAAGAGGACATATCGAAATCCTCTCTTTTAGGAGAGAGGTGCAAATGTCTCCTAATGGATCTGGCGTGGCACCTGTCAGGTCTGCAAACAGAGCCATGGTTAAGCACACAGGACAGACACACACAGTCTAATCAGCCTGCTGAGGTCTGACAAGCTGTTAAGGAGACACATCTTAAAGTTCAACAGCTCAGAGATGAGTGCTCTCTCGGTGTAAAAACTCAAACCTCAGCAGGCTGTTATGTGCTGTGTTAATTTGTCAGAGGGGTACTTTGCTTGACCAAAAACATCATTATACAACTTAGCCTGAATGCATGTTTTCTTACGTACCATCTCTTATTTATATCAGTTTATTTTACTTTGATGTGAGCAAAACTTGTAATTGCGTGTATACCTCAGTCATCATGTTTCCTTGATGAAATTTTTATCTCTGCATTAATATTTGATTAGTTATGCATAATGTACTGATGGGAGCACACTTTATCTCCAAAAAAAAACTTATAAAAGTTTATTTTTTTCACTCTGAAGCTTGTGTTCAGCAGTCTTGGAGGAAAACAGCGTGTTAATATTTGCAAACACAACTGATGAGGAGGTTAGAGAGTAAGCAGGCCTTTCTGTTAAGCATGTTGACCACAGTGCATTACTGCATCCCACACGCATCACTCTGTTTAGGTTGAGATGTTTTACAGCAGTCTCTCAGCCGTTTGCAAAGAGTGGATTAGTCATTCCTTTAAAAGCCTGAGGCGAGCAGCACAGTTCTTAATACAGTGGAGTGGACGCCAAAAGAAATGGAGAGAGTAGAGGCCTGTCAGACTCAGAGAACAGGTACAGTCATGTGCCCAGGGTGAAAATAAGGCTGGGCTTGAATTAGAAAAACATACAATCTTGTTTGGCACACACAGAAGAATGTTTCACCTGCAGAGAGAAATCTGTGTCCACATTGTGTGAGCTAACACACATCACATAGCAGGTGATGGCCCCTTGTTTCATTATAAGGAACCTTATTAGGAGGGCTCACTAAGAGTAATGGGTTAAAATAGGTTTTAACAAAAATAGCCTACAGACTGCTACACTTATTACTTCTGCTGGGGCCATCATTTCTACCGCCTGTGTCTCATAATGAAGAACTTCTCAAACAGAGCTTGTGGCTAAAATGGTTGTTACTCTATTATATCATTATTATTCTGCTATTTCAGTTCTTTCTGTCAAGAACATGTCTGATGACTTATTATTGTCTTTAAAGGGTTTTAGACAGTGTCCAATTAAAAGTAAGAGGAGCTGTTTTGTCGTTCACTTGGACAGCTTATCTGCTCATAGATATCATATTTTGAAGGGATATAACAACGCCAAGCTGTAGGGCTACATGATTTTTGCCAAAATGATTATGACGATTTTTTTTAAACGTTATTTAGATTCTAATTATTAATCACAATTATTACTTTTGAGCCTTAAATACATACCCATAGCTGGCAAGCCAAACAAAAATGTTGCATTGTTTTATGAATATCTAAGAATTTGAATGTATTTTTGAACATCAGTTTCTCCAAATTAATGAGCAATATTTATGGTTAAACCAAATGTATTATTTCCTTTACATTAGCTCATGTGTTTATTAGCCTATTCCAGAAGTATAGGATAATAACCCCCACATGTCTTGGCCAGGACACTCTTGTAAATGAGATTATTGATCTCATTAAGGTTTTCCTGGTTTAAATAAATTTGAATAAAATAAATAAAGCATTAGAAAAATACTTAAGATACTGCATAATGTATTCCTTCACCTCTAACTTTTTGCAAGTACAAGAACTTGCTTTTGAGAATAAACTTCATGTAAGTTAGAGGGGCTATGATATAAAGCCTAAAGTTATGTATATAGGCTAATGAAATTCTAGTAATAATAAATTAAAATAGAGAACCACATGGAGTTTTCTATGGGCAGAGCACACATTATAAATGCAAATAATTGCCATCAATCATGTTTCTGTGATTGTGGGAAGGTCAGTATCGTAATCGTGTTTAATTATGCAGCTCTACCAAGCAGCAACCGCTGGTGCTGGGAAATGAAACCAGTGTAGAGTAGGAAAAAAAACTTGAGTTCCTCAAGTGTCTGCCTGAGGCAGACTGCAGAAGCATTGGAAGTCATATGCACAGCCCACGTTAAAATGCTCATTTTTAAGGGCAGAAATTAAAATGTTTGCAGCCTTATTTGGTGGAAAGGTTCATCTTTATGTGCACACTGCATAAAAGGTCTGTTTTCATTTTAAGTAGGATGTGAGTTATTCATAATGAGAGGAATGGCTAATACAAGCAAGACCATTGTAACTTTTAGCTTTCCCTCTGCTCCACTTATTTGTCTATATATAGGTTCACTAAGGGTTAATTTTAGGACACTGTTTTCACTGTCATGACTGTCATGGATTGGCTTCAAAAGACAACTTCAGTGACCAAACGGTAACCTTGCAAAGCAGATGGATTCACCAGAGTCCGTATCTGCCGTCAGGCAAATCCATCTTAAAAGGCTTCAGTCTTTTGGCTGTTCTCTTGACATGGGTTTGCAATCATTCTGGGTGGGGTTGTACTGTATGCTGGTGTACACAATAACTGTAGCATAGCAGAAGTCTTACCAGAATTGTGCCACATTTCTTCATTAAAGGAAAAAAGGTTGGAAACCACTGGTTAGGGCAGGAAACATTAAAAAGAAATAATTGCGAATCAGCTTGCGCCTTCTTCAGGGTGTTGTGACTATCATCTTTTGTGCCTGGACTTGGATTATTCATACTCATGTTTTTGGTCTTGAGTGCCACCCCCCAGTGAGCTTGGGTACCTTGAGGCTTTTAAGTACAGTTACATTTTGGACTTTTGCCTTTATTTAGATAGAACAATGACTAGTTTTTAAATACATCTCAAAACATTGTTCACATCATATGAGTGCAATCAAGAATATTTGGATATGTTGTTCTTCATTTCAGAAACTTCAAACATGGACTTCAGTTACAGCCATGGTTGCTCAGATGGAGAATCGTCATCCCTCTCTGCTGTAGCCATCATCACTGATGAACTGCCTGAACTGATGGATCTTTGCTGTGTTTTCTGTACGTTCAACCATGGAGACACACGGCTGAAAAGGTAACACCAGCTGGACAAAACTCACACAGAAATACACAAAGTGTTTGCCTTCTGGATCAGATTGAAGAAAAGAAAATTCAGCAGGGGAACCTTGGAACAAAAGTAGCAAGTAATGATAACTGATAGAAATGTGGTGGAATCACAAGTAAGGTTTTATCTTTAAAGTTTATTGCAGTAAAATAATTAGATTCCTCCAATAATTATACTCAAGTCTAGTACAGACACTCAAAAATGTCAATAAGTACTCAAAAAATTTTACCTTGTGAGAGTTAACCACTGTCAGCATTACAGAATGATGGTATCTGACCTCTACTTTGAGAATATTCTGCTTCTGCTAGTAATAAAGGCCTTTTTAAAGCTTTCTTAAAGCACTAAAAGGTTTTGAGATCTCAGTCACCAGAAAAACAGAAGAGAAAGATGTATTCCTATTCACTTTAATGAAGAAGATTGTACCTCCATAATTTATTTAATAATACTCCTAAATACCAGTTAAGTTGGGTTTATAGGAAGCTATCTGATGTGATTTGTGGCCTTATAAATGAAAAGTTATGAATGAAAGAATAATAAATCTGGGTATGTTACTCAAACCACAAACTGTATGCTATACTGTCAAACTTCTCTGGACTTCTGTTGTGCGGCTCTGTTAAACTGCAGACTTTTGCGTGTACTGGTGTGTGTATGTGTGAGTTTGTGAGAGGAGGACGGCTGACAGAAACAGAGGGAGAAGGAGAGAGGGAGAATATGATATCAATACTAAGATTGAGTCAGTAGGGAGAGGATGTAGAGGCAGAAGCTGGCACACTCAGAAGATTGGCAGCAGGGAACAGATGGTCAGGAGGAGAAAGGAAACATGACCAGGATGTGTAGTTATGCAAAGATAAGCAAAGGAGGTGCCCAGAGTGCTGATGAGCTATGAGACACTGGCATCATAATTCAGTGTATAACACAGCTCTCCCAAGATCAAAACTTTTGGTAACGTTTGCCGCTTCTGACTGCTGAAGGAATTATGCGCTGCTTCTGAAACTTGTTGCTTATTTCTCTCTTTGTGTGTGATGAATTAAAGCTGAAAGATGCAAGATGGGCAGCTTTTGTTTGCTTTGTGATTGATGGAGATGTTTAATTTACATAGATTTGGATGTGGTAATTGATATGTCAGATAGTTAACAGATTTACTAACAATATGTGAGATATTTAGGTCTAAGCCAGAAGTTTGTCCTAATTTTCAGTTCTTAGCTTTTCAAAACCTTGTGTTTGAAAAATAATACAGTCCCTATAATTTCAATAATTAAAAGTATGGAAAAGTATAAAAACTCAGCAGTTGTGTAGATGCACACCATCTAAATTGACCCAAAACATTGGAAGCCTTTGATACAAAAGAAATGTCATTTTTACCTCTGCCAAGAAGGTTATGTGATCGGGTGGGTTTGTTTGTTTGTTTGTTCGTTTGTTCGTTAGCAACATAGTTAAAAAAGTCATGGACGGATTTTCATGAAATTTTCAGGAAATGTCAGAAATGGCATAAGGAAGAACGGATTAGATTTTGGGAGTGATCTGGATCCAGGAATTTTTTGAAGGATTCTTTACTATTGGGAGATAGGGCTAATGGCAGAGGTCTGCGCTGTTACCACTTCACACCAGGAGATGGCAGACATGAGTAACTTCAATCCCAGCAGCATGTTTTTGGTGTGTTTCTATTCAAAGTTTTGGAGTTTATATAGTTTGAAAGACACATGCCCGGTTGAGGAGACGAGTTGATGCATAACAGAGAGAAAGACAGCGAATTGTAGCGAGAATACTCAAAATGCTGGAATAGAGGAATATTCACCCTCTGCCATGACTTTCAGTCATCGGGTGAGACTATGGGTGCTTCCGCCATGACGGTCCACACGTAGCATAGCCAATGCTTTGCCTCACCATGTCTCCACCCCACTGGGGAGGGGGTAATCAGCAAATTAGATTTTGGGAGTGATCTGGATCACTGTCTGGATCCAGGAATGTTTTTAAAGGATTCTTCACTATTGAGAAATAGGGCTGATGGCAGAGGTCTGTGCTCTGTCAGTGCTTTTCTAGTTTATGCAGTGTTTGTTTTCACTAGTATCTTATTAGAGTTACAAATCTGGTATAAAGACATCCCTACAGCTTAAAGTTTAATGCTGTTTTACTTGCTTGAAAGCCTGTGATGCAAGATTTGTTTACTTATTTATTTGGGACTGAGAAGGTCTGACAACATTGGGTACAAAATACAAGTTGTAACCAAGCTGAAATAAAATTCTCATTAGGTAACAGAAGCATAAAAATCCCAGATAAAATTTAAATCACAGAATCCACTGTGCAACAATTTTACCAAATTAATTTTACTTTGTTTATTGTGTGATGTATGAACTGCTTCTATTCACCATGTGCACTGCAGCACCTGTGTCTGATCAGACTTGAAGCACTTACTCATGTGGTTTCCTTCGGTCTAGATCAGGCTTATTCAATTAGCCGCCAGGGGGCCACATGCAGCCCAAAACCAACCCCCAGGTGGCCCAGACTGTGGTCATACCAGAGATGCAAATTTAGTTTTTATGCACTTCAGGATATGCCTGGGTAAGATGTGACCAATATTATTATTGACAGGATTTAATTTTATTTTTTCATTTTATCCATTTAATTTTTATTCAAGTGAAAAAAACATTTCTACTACCTCAGGTTATGTTCAAATACAGCTCTGTTGTTGTGTTTTTATGCACTTTTTGATGTGCTTTTTTTATGTTGCCAAATTTAAAAAGGAGACCTATGAATAAAAAGTGCATATTATTTATCATGTTGATCTGTATTAGTTCTAAATTTGACATTACCAGCTGCTTACTGGGTGCTGAACATGTCTGGCCCTGCTACATTTCTTGATTTTTAAATTTGGCCCAGTTGAATTTTAATGGAATAGCCCTGGTCCTGATCCTTGCTTTTGTTTTATTTACCCTCAGATGTAAGTCCTATTGGACAAAAACAGCTGTTAAATGACATTGGAACATTGTAATATTTAATAGATATGTTACTTTCTTGCAGACATCAAAATTGTTTGGACTGAACAATATTGGGAAAAAGACTGACATTTAAAAAATTCCGTAAAAAAGGCAGTGAGTTTCTACTGGCTTAAATGCTCAGGTTTAACACTCAACTCTTAGTTATTTGGGATTTTAAGTCTGTTTCTATCAAAGGCCTGCACTTTATTAACCTTGCAGAGTTGATGGATTGGCCGGACTCCACTCGTCATCAGGTGGACCCATCTTGTGAAGCTTCAAGCTCACATGCTTGTTACCGAGCCTTTAACATATAAATATTCCTAACTGTGTTACAAACATGCTTTTAATTGAAACAATGATAGACCATCAACCAAATAAACCTTGCGGGGTAAGTGATCAAGTTATGATGTTCTGTTCATAAAGGAGCCTTTTCTATGAAACGGCTCTTTAATGTTAGCCGCGATAGCTAGATCACATTTAAGTGCCAGTTTTCTTTCTTCCATCATTTGTCATTACTTAATCCACAAAACTGTTACCGAATGAAGATTCATTTGGGAGCCAAACATCCAGCTCTACTCAGCTGAGCCAAATGATCTGGATCTCTTTAAAGAGTAAGATTTTGCATCACAATAAGAAGACTGGACGGACATGAGCTGAGGAAACAGGCAACATCAGAGTGTTAAAACATGTTGAACCATACTGAACTGGACCGGACTGCTTTGTGGAAACAGACCATTGTGACACCACTCATCCATGCTTCAGAAAGAGGCTTTTTGATTCCTGCCTGCTGCCATTTCTCCTTGAGTTTATTTCTTTACTCTTTTACTTGAATATTTCAATACTTTCAGGATGTAGAGCAGCGTAAGAATTAAGACTCAAAACATGGCCTTTTTGGTAGTATTTCGCTTCTTGCCCCCATCAGTTGTTCTTTGCTGCTGTTTGATGTCATCTGCAAAGAACCTATAGCAGAACTGGACAATATATATTTATTAAAAGAAAAGTAAAGAACTGCACTGAAAGCTGTTCTTGGATGAGAAGATATTTTTGACTTGCTTTGTTAAGAGTTTGATTTACCAATTGGCTCAACTGATCTTGAACAATTATAACGGCTCCCTGTCAATCTCATGTTATGAAGTTTAACTCCTCTGCAGCAGCACACACCTCCTACGTCGTGTTTTTTTGTTGTTTTGATTGGCTTGTAATGGTTGTGAAATATCTCCCATGCCATGGATAGATGAAAATGTCTATGTGCTGTGTTGGGTTAGTATTGAATGAGGTTAGAATTTTGATGTTCAGTACTATTTTTCTTCTTGTGATAGCAATGTGAGGAGTGATCAACATGCTAAGACTAAAGAACCTTAAGCAAATGCTATCTGCAGCATGTTTTTCAGAATAGAATACAATAGGTACTTTTTGTCATTGTATTTTAGAACACAACAAGCTCCGGGCCACAGAGTCTGTGCACGAGGCCATCTTCCTGGACTGCAAGATTGTATTTTTTTCCTCTAAATGTGTAAGTTACTCTGAGGGTATCTGCCAGCTAGCTTTCAGTTTCATCTGACTGCATTAAAATGGTATAAGAGTGTGTAAAATATGCCCATATGAGAGAGAATTGGTTGTTTGCATAGAATATTTTTTCTTATTCATTGGAATAAACCCAGACTTGTGATATGTTTATTGCAGAAGCTTTTATTGCGATGAAATTGAGATTTTCTGTGCAGGCCTAATAACTATCATATCATTGCAGCTGGAATCTTGAGTTTTAATGCTAATAGCTGTATGGCTGCATGCTAATGAGACTGCTTTGTTGGAGCAGCATATTGACGATAAACTGTGCTGACCAGCACGTAGCGCCATTGAGACTAGGGACTTAAAGTCTTGCTGTTAATCTTCTGCAAGTCCATATCAAAGTGATTCTGGCCCCAATAAGCAGCAAGTGAGAAATCCACCACGGGCAGCTAAATCCTAAAATCAGCCCATTTTCCATGCAGTGGTCTGTGAGAACACCAGCTGCTGTGGGCTATGGTGGACGTGAGCCTTAACAGAAAGCGCCTCACTCTGCATAACCGGGGCAGGAGTGTTTGTTTGTAGCGGCGAGGCTGCAGAGAGGAGCGTCTGCTGGAACATGCCTCCCTGCTGCTCCCACGGGGGCGGCGTGCGCCCTTGAAAAGATGCTTGGTTTGTAAAGTAAAGACAAAAGGCCAGAATTGATTGAATTATTACAGCCCCATGCTCCAGGAGCAGCCCAGTAACGATACAGTCATTACAGTGCACCTCTGCAGACCCAAACATGACTCAGCATTCAAGAGCAGAGTCACTGCAAAGTAACCATGGGGGGGGGGGGTCTGGTGTGTCACCGTGTTTATTTAACATTTCATTTGCAATTAATGAGCCATACTGTGACTCTAGCCCATCTCTCTGTGATGTGAGTAATACAACAGTGAACTGTGGGGCTGCTGTGCTGGGATCCTTGTAAGCACTTCTTCATTTAACGGTGCTGAAATGTTTTACTCAGGCTCAGACACACTCTCACAGTCAGAGCTGTATTATGTCTACTTTCTTTAAAACTCAGGCCAGTGCTGGATAAAAGAGCTATCAGGGAGTAATGTCCAAATATTTATAATGTGGTCTAGCGTATCTTGTGGAAAATCTTCAATATGATTTAACCTACAGTTTTAGGATATGACTTAATGTCTTTGTTGAAGTAAAGTGAGTGCAGGTGGGTATTAGTTTAAGGGGCCAACATGGTTGTAATTTTTGTAATTTTTTGTTAAGTTACCAAGATAATAACTCTTCAAAATGAAAACAAGAACAGGTGCCGTTATGTCAGACCCACAGTCACAGATGTGAGGGAGTGACTCAGCTCTGGCTCTGACCACATGTTGCTTGTATTGACTAAAACCCAGCTGACTCAGGCCTGCTTTAGATTTTAGCTTGAAATGTATTACAAACAGTTGAATTGAGCTACACTTCAAAACAGAGAAGAACAGACAAGGGATGTTTTAGTGTGGTTTGTATTGCCACCAATGTCTGGGGGGGGGGGGGTTAAAATCTAATCTTTTGACAGGCTTCTGGAGTTGTTTTGATGTTGATTTTCTCTTGTGGCCAAATTTGATCAGAATCCTGGAGGCAGAAATCGAACTACACCCAGATCCTGAGTTTGTAAAGCTTTAAATGTTACATTTTTGAGCCACAAAAAAGAGATGAGGATTCTGAATGTTTGAAGTGACTCTCAAATGTCCAAATGTTCAAACTTTTTACTCACTTGCATCATTGTATGGATAAGTCTTGTCACAAGTTCAAATGAATATCTTTTTTTTTTTGTGATGTTACAGGTTATTGTGAACTCATGAAGTAGAGAAAATGTACTGAAATGATCACATGAAATGATATCAGTCCAGACTGTTTAATGATGTTGTGTGCGTGATATATTACATATGTCTATGGATATGGCAAGAACTGTGTTTCCATCTGAAAATCTTGAGTCTGTTCGCCCTAATATGAGCAAGACTCTTAGATTTTCATTTCAGAGTGGGAGGATCTCCAACTCCATAATGAGGGCTGAGTCGAGCTTGTTTCGCAAGGAGCGAAAGCTTAAGGTCTGAGTCAGTTACTATGGTAACTGAGTCTGTGAAGTTAACTTGGTCAGGAACAGGTTTTCTTCAATAAACCTGCAGTTTCTCTCTGTCTCCTCCCTCTAACAGAGCCAGAGACACAGTTGCATTTCTGCCTCCGTTCATTTATTCATTCATTCAGTTTGTATCAGGTTCATTATTTACAATTACTCTGAATGTTCTTCTATGTGAAGATAAAGACACTAGACTACATAAAACATGCATTTTTAATCAAACATGATGTGGTTTCGTCAGCGAGCATGAGGGATGCACCGAAAATTCAGCCACCGAAAATTTTCGGCCGAAAATGGCCCAAAAGTGCATTTTCGGTTTTTCGGCCGAAAGACTTTTATCATCGAAACAACAAGGCCAGAGGAGACTGTGTTGGTAAATATTTCACTGAAGTCCCATTAGTTTAGAAACCGCTCCAGCTGTGCGAGTAGCGCATTTGCGGTAACATAGACATGTCGGGCTGCCTGCTGCCTGTCTCCCTCTCTACCTGGCTACATGAGGCAAAAACACAAGCACTGATACAGACAGATATCAGGAGAGGACAAACATCAGGTGGTGTTGGAGAGGAGGACGTTTTTGTTCCTCTGTCTGCCTTAAAATTTGGCACCACCACCATGTGTGCTCATTGGAGCGAAACTTTAAAAAAATATTCGCAGCAATGTTGCACTGCGAAATGATGTTGCTGGTGTGGAAGCTTGCATTGGTTTGCTACAGGTTCGAAATGTAAATATTTTGTGTGAATAATTTGCATGAAAAAATTGTGTCTGGAGTGTAAGGACCTTAAGTGTATGAAGTGGAGTTTATATTTTGTAAGTTATTAGATTTAATCACCCTTAAACCCCCTGAGTCTCCCCCATGGCAGAATGGTTTGACCCACACTGGCACATGCCTGTCAATCACTGTATTCACAATTACTCCATTCAATAAAAAGGTTCATGATTTATTTTTGTGAAGAATTGCTGATCTAGAACTAAGTTCATGATTTCAGTTTGAGAGGAGATCTTTATTATGATCTCAAAAAGGGGCACTAAGCTGTCTTTTTTTATAATTAGTTAATTATTCACAGGTTTTTAGTTCTTTCTAGCTCTGTGTTTTTATTTCCAAATTGTTCCAGAGAGACCACTGCAGCCGATTAACATTTTGCACCCGTCTGGGTTTAAATGGTTTTATGCCTTTCCAGTCACTGATGAGAAGCTTTGCCATGAATTTAGTCATGCATTTTTAACATTTAAAATGTTTGAAAAAAAAAAAATCAAGTATTTCTAGTTTGAAATTGTTTATCAGTTACAAAGTGTGATAAATCAGACGGCTGTCACAGCACTCTTTAATGTCTTTCTTTTTGGCCAAAAAGCTTTGCGCTGTTTAGGGGGTACTTGGCTGAAAAAAAAATTCACAGGGGGTACATGACCAAAAAATGGTTGAGAACCACTGATTTAATGTATATATGAGTTGGGTCAAGTTAAACATTTTATTTTGTATTTTATTTTATTTTATATTGTGCATTGTTAGAATGTCAGTGCTTAATGAATATTTACATCATTTTGTAATTGATTTATTCTTTGAAGTATTAGTATTAATTTATACAATTGCAATTAATTTTAGTAAGGTTAGTACACAGTCATAGCCATAAATGCAATGGTACTAATTAATGGCATAATAATTTCTTTTGGTGTTTCTGTTTTCGGTTTTTGGCTTTGGTTTCCTCATTTTCAGTTTCGGCCAAGAATTTTCATTTCGGTGCATCCCTAGCGAGCACAGATGATGGGGCTTCATTACTCCACGTGAAGATGAATTTCCATCAGTAAATGTCCATTTAAAAAGGCTGAAGTAATGAACTAAAAAGATAAAATCAAGACAGTATTTTTGTTTGAAACCAGTATTATGCTGTTGATAAAACTAGTGCACACGTGCAAGTTTGAAGAAAATCTATCAAGGTAAAGCACTGGGAGTAGATTATCACTTCATGCAATAAAAGCAGCCGATTTATGTTGTTGAAGTAGTAAATTTACCGTGTTTATGTTGTAATCTCCCAGATTGAAATAGAATAGAGAAGGCAATAATTATTTTAAAATTAAAATGAAATTAAAATAAAAACTCGACCCCAAATCTAAATCAGGGGTGGGCAACTGGTGGCCTTGGTGCCACTTGCAGCACTCCACCTCGCTCATCCAGTCCCCCAAGTAGATTACAAATACCAATGAATAATAAACTTTAAGAGAACAGAATAAAATCTGCCATGAAAACAGAAACATTTTTCTCAAAGTCTTTTTTTCTGGTATATGGTCATTTCATTTTTTAAGTTTTTCTTATTTGATGAAAACAACATAAAACTCAAACTATATTTTGTTTGACTGTGTAAATCTTGATTCTTATGTTTTTATTATATTCTATTTTAATTTAATTTGTATTTTTTTAAAAATAATTTAAACTATTTAATTTTACTTTGTTTTGTATTATTTGTTTAAAAAATAGATACTTTAATTAACTTGTTTTCTTTTGTTTTCTTTTGTCATTTCTTACAGTATTTTTTAAAATTTATTTAATTATTTTTTTAAGTGATTTTTAAAATGTATTTTCATTTTTTTTGTCTTCTATTATTTTATTTATTAATTAATTGATTGATTGGTTTTCTTTCCCCTTTTAATAGATTTTTTTGGCTGCAAGTGTTTCTGCAAAACATTTTTATATGTATCATTGAATGCACTTGTTACAAAAGTAAATATGAAATATGAAATTGATTTGATATTGTGTTTCTCATTAAATGGGCTATTTCTATCTTATTTCAATACAAAAATATAAATGTTAGTACAATAAATGATCATGCAAGCATTCTTCCTTTTATTTTATTCTTCCTTATTTTACCCTCCTAAAGCTGTGAACCTCTTTTTTTTCTGAAACATAAGTTAACATGACTGAGAATTTCTAGTTTTCGAAGGTAAAGTACGTGGACTTTTTGTTGCCACCTGTTGCCATGGTGAATCATTGCATCAGGGCTCCATCGATGATGGCTTTTTATGGTGGTGTTGCCCACACTGAACTCCAAGTGAACCTACTGAGAACTGATTTACCTAACTCAAATTAGCTGTTCTGAAACCGACAACTCTGTTTCTCATCTGAGGGTAGATCATTCAGAGCTCAGGGTTAGACTTTGAGTGTTTTTGTTTTTACTTCTTTCTTGAAATGGGCCCCTGGTCACTTATGACCTATAAACACCAGTCTGTACTTGGCTTGTATGGCATCAGGAAAATGTAGCGCTGAAGTTGTTTTTTCATTAGCATCCTAGAGATCTTCTAATACAGACACAGCAAAAATCTGTGCTTATGATGAAACGGTTTCCACCGTGTGTTTGAAAAGTATTGCAAATCTGCCTGTTTTGTCTGTTTACCAGTATGCAACACTTTACTTGGAAACTTTGCCCACATATTTTTAAACGGCACCTCATGAGCAAAGTCAGACTCAGATACACCATCTTTGATCCTTGTGTTTCCAGGCATCGTCTAATTGGCCAGCGTATCCAGGACTGATTGGCCAAATGATGCATGCTGACTGAAAGCATGGTTCATGTATATAAAATGTGTACATTTCTTATTAATTCGTGACCTGTTAGCAGTCCTAATGACATGTAGATTGTGCATTTCTATATTGCAATGAAGGTCTTGGCCTAGTGGTACCCCACCTTATTCTACCAATGAGCCACATTGTCTAAAAAATACTTTAGAGAGAGGCACAATCCAAACCGGGAATGTAAGGTAGATAATAGATCAGGTAATCTGTAGTTGAAAGTAAATCAGTGACGAGTATTGAGGCAGCTATGTATGCTTATGTGTTTATTGTCAAGCAGGATTTTGATCACAGCGCCCTCTCTTAATGACTGGACGAGTTCAGTCTTCAGCTCTCACAAGCTGCCATCTGTCGCAAATGTACGAGAAGTAGGACCCAAAAGCATGATAAAATCCAAAAACTGAATCAAAGTGCATTGTAATGGGATAAAAGGTTGGTACACCGGAGTCAATCAATCAATCAGCAGAAGTATCTGAAATGAGAAGAAAAAGACAAGGTCAAAAAATCCAGAAACTGGTCAGAAACTAGACTAGGAAACATGGGGGAAAGGCTGGAATGCTTATCAGAGATGAAGACGAACATGAGGAAGGGACTGGGGAGTTTAACTACACTAGGGAGAAGGAGACGATGAGACACAGGTTAAACACATTGGGTAACCACAGAGGCATGAAACTCACACAGGGGAAGGGAAATAGACCTAAACTAGAGACAAAGGTTAGTGACCATAAAAAAACGGAAGCACGAGACAAAACACATGAGGAGGAATAAACTATAACTACTATCTTAAAACTGGGACACCTGTTCAGTCTGCTTCATTGCATTCAGGGTTTATTTTTTATGGAGAGTAGTGCAAAATAAGGGACACAGTATTTTGTTTTGAGCTCAATGCTGCAGCAGTGTGTATGGTGCATGACTGTGCTGTAAAAGCAAGAAATGTGTTTTATTTGATCTATCATTTTACTAATACTGTATTCACATGTTATTCATAATAAACCTCCCTTTTTCAAGAATAGCCTCAACACTTAAAAAAAATCATACATCAGAGCCCCAGCTGAGAATGATTTAAGATATATTTATTTGAGAGAGTGAATAAAACCCAAACATTCACATTCTGTCATTTCAAAGTGAAGTGATTATAAACTGGAGGCCCTGTGTATGCCTTCGACTCCACTTTGAGAACCGCTCTTATAAACTTTATAATAATGATGAGATCAACCAAAGGTTGGAGCCGTACAATCAAAAGGGATTTTACCTCCAGAAGAACTGCAGGACTCACCGTGCTCACTTTCTCATGGATGTTTCTTTCTGCTCTTGACAGCTTCCAGCAGTCTTTCGTCCCTTCACACATCAGAGTACAGTCCTTACATAATCAGTCACATTATATATGTAGTTTACTAGTTTCAATCAGCTCTGTGCTGCATCAGCATTAGGTGTGTGTGGTACACTTATGATGCTTCTCCCTTGTTGCATTTTCTGGTGTTGTCAACATCACAAAAAATGCAGAGATTTTGCTTGGACCTTTTTCTACTGTGACTCTGTTGTGCATCACTGAAGCAGCATGCTGTGTTTGATGATGCTCGCCTCTGAGGCCTGTTGAAAACTCCCAACAGCACAGAGAGTGGGAAGCTTCCGCCAGGCTTAACCCTCATCTTTTGTTGCTTCCTATTCCTTGTTGTAGCTGTAACACTGTTTCTTTTTTTGTGGCGTTTTTAGTAATCCTCATTTATGCACCAAGTGAACAAAACCATCCACAAATGAAATTTACTTCAGTGGGATTTAAGGGTGCTGTAGTACTGTAGGTATGCCAGGGGGCTGTGATTGCATGACGTGGTGTCACGCGATGGACTTGATCAGTTCATGATGGGCTTGGCTGTGACGTATGGACCATCTCGAACAGTTTTGTGATTACAGCGAAGTATAATCAATATATGGGACAAAGGTCGTCCCATTCAGGAGAACAAATGCAACTCAAAATATGATGAATACAACTTGCAACCCTCAGTGTGGTGGTGCTGTGTTGCAGAGTCCAGTTCATGCTGTGCTTAATGTTTGCAGCAAAGACAAGCACAGTAGAGGCCACCACCTGAAAAAAACCACACTGATGCTGCTCCTGTGGCTGCTGGTGTTCCAGCTAAGTGCTTTCAGTTCACCAATCAGCAGGACGTGCCAATAGGATGGACAGGAAGTGACATCACCCAGGAAACCTGATGCATTGGGAAAGTCTGCTCTTAAGGGGATAAATGGGGAAAGCTTTTTTGCCCACCCAAATGGGAGGCCCATGGAGGTCAGTAAAATCATGGTCCATTGTAAAGTTAATCAACCATATTTTATACTTAACCTGAAAAAAGAACAGCTTCTGTCAAAGTAACAAACAGTTAAATTCATTTATATATGTTGTAGCACAACATAGGATAATCAAAATTTAAGCCAACTTCTAAAAACAGAATTACCTTTTTTTTGTATTGGTAACAAGGTATCCATTTGGAAAGTAATGCTAGACTTCACAGTTAAGCCATGATGAGCACAAATATAAGGACACCATAGGATAAAGCAGAAAGAATTGAAGTAACTTCAGGGGAAAAAAAATCAAATTATTGCAGAAGATGAAAATTGGCAAATATGGGTTACCAGTGGCAAAACTGGCAGAAATAAGTGGTGAAAAGTGGTCTAAATTGGTCAAAATGGGCAGCATGAAAAGCAGTAATGATGAAAGGCAGTTAAAAAGTGGCAAAATTGGGTTATAAGTGGCAAAAATGGGTAAAAAGTTGCAAAAAATGGCAAAAATAAGTGGTAAAAAGTTCTTTAAAGCAGTAAAATTAGTTAAAAAAAGGCATCTAAAGAGGTAAAAGGGTAAAAGCTTCATATATAGGTTAAGAAAAGAAAAATTGGTGAAAATGGGCTGTAAAAATTTCAAATGCAGTTAAAAAGAGGCAAAAGTTGGTTAAAAGTTAAAATAAAAGTGGCAAAAATGGATGGTAGGTTGGTGAAAAGTGGTTAAAAAGTGGCAAAAAAAGATTAAAATGAGCCACAAGGGCAAAAAATGGCAGCAATAGTAATGAAAAGGTTTAAAAGTAGCAAAACTAGGCTAAAAGTGGTAAATATAAGTGGAAACAGCGATGAAAGGGTTTGAAAAGTGGCAGGAATAAATAAGTTGAACCTATAACCTATAACCACTTGACACACTTTTCAGCTCCAAAATGAAATAATTGTTAGCCAGGATGCTAGCACCAATGCTACTGATCTGACATGCATTGACACGATCAATAAATCACAATTGGGGAGGGCCCATTCACTGGGTTTTGGAGGGGCTTTGCCAATTCTGTGGGCAGGACTGGCATTTGGAGTTTTAGTTTTATCCAAGTTCTCACTCAACATGCAAGAAAAGGCTCTTTCTTTCCTTTTTTGAGATGTATTTTGGGGCTTTTTATGCCTTTACTCAGAGTGGAGGGCAGTAGATAGAATTTGAAACAGGGATGAGAGAGTGGGCAAAGACATGTGGGAGAGGACTTGAACCTGGGCCGCCTGTAAGCATGGGGCTCAGCCCAACCACCAGGACATCAGCGCTACAGCTGCAGCATCTCTGTTACAAGCTTAGATTTGCAAAATGGAAAGAAAGGCAGGGTTAGAAAAGAAAGACTGAAAGAGTTGCCTATAACACTATATACAAACATTAGAAACAATTTCACACATACACATTGGCTCCTGAAGGGAGTGTGGGGCTTTTTTGTGTAAAATGTACATACTGCTCTGTCCCTTTCTGGTCATTGTTGGTTCAGCCTCAGTAGTGCGGTTTAGAGTTTTTCATTTTGTGTCTCAGAACTACATAATCCTGTCAAAGTCTAAATCCACTGATGTAAACATCATTTAAGTGTTTTTTTTAAAAAAGGAAGCCGAATCAAAGCCTTTGTGTAATGACAGTTTAGGGTCTTATGTTTCCAAAGAAGCTTTGTTTTTCCTTCTTCTGCCTGTGACGTTTCCACACAGAGCCGAATCATGTTTGATTTGACTGTCACTCGTCCAGTTGAATGACACTTCAGCTTGTTGACGGCATATGGCTGATGTAAAGAAACATTTTTTAGTAGTTTGATAGCTGATGAGATTAGACAAACATATGGCTTCATTTTTAAAGGGAAACACTACCTGCTTACTGTGTATATTTGTGTAAATTTGATGCTGAGATTATTTTCCGCGCATACATCCCCAGACAGCATATATGAGTGATTACTTCTAATTTTTGCTGCATATAATAACATCCGCAGAGTGCTGACTTGCGTGTTCTTGGGTACAAAAAAGCCATTATCAAATGTAGCGATTCCCAGTGTCCCATCAATAAGGCAATAAAGAGATGGAATTGTATTCCCAGCAGCCATCAATAGCAAATATTCTTACAGGAATAAGGGAAGGCACAAAGACCATAAAGCTCTCATCGCATCACGTTAAAGTTCAAGCTGTACGGAGCTTTACAGAGCAGGTGTTATTTCCCAGTGGAGCACTGACAGAAAAAAAAACATAATTTGTCAGAAACACTGAAGTGTAACAGGCTTATATGGAGAGTAGTACACAACGTGTTATACTGTTTTAGTCTGAACTTTGGTCCTCGCTGTAGTGCTGGAAAAGCTGCAAACATCCAAGCATTGTAATGTATACAACCTCTGGTTTAATGAGCACAACTTTATCAGTTGTTGAAACCAATAAATCTGTTATTCTGACACAACATTGACCATGAAATATTAATGTTACAATAATTGGCAGTGATACAACTGGTACAGGAACGCTGCAATGTACACAGATCATTCATAGAAATAACATTTACCCTTAATGCTCATCTTCATCTTCGTCTGGCAGCATATTACAACACATTGTGCACATCATTACACAGAGGCAGGATGCAGAATAATGACATCATTTAAGGCTGGATGGTTATATTAGTGCTTATCTTATTGTGATGAATTAGCTTATAGCTAATTAAAACATCATTTCAAAGCATGTGGCCATTTCTATGTATGAAGAACATATGAGGGGAACAAATTAAAGACGTATATTATCCACATAGGGCTGCGCAATAAACTGCAATTTCCTCGTTATCGCAGTGTGAGCTTTTGCAATAAACATGCAAAGGTCTGAATTTGTCACAATGAATAAGTAAAAAGCTATTGTATGCGAGCAAACACTGCTGAATTACTTGGCATGTGAATGTTTTTACACACTCACACTCCATTTTTACCCGGACAGATGAAAATCACATAGATATAGGTGAAAAGATGGATAGTTTATAGATCTCAAGAGGAATTCAGGTATCAGCTGTTCTATTTAGACACAAAGCAAAGGCAAGAAATACAACAGACGTACAAAAATATGATCAAAAATCTAATGAGAGACAAATTCTGCATTAGAATTTAAAGGAAAACATTGAGCATTTGAGCAGGAGAGAGGATTGACATAACCCAGGTTGTGTTCTGGGTGTCCTTGCATATTACCAGTGGCATGGAAAAGTAATTTGTAGTAAAAATGAAAAAAATCCACTCTTTGGGTGCAGTAAGGGGTGTATGTGGTTAGTAATGATGGCCAAGGTTCTCTTCTGGACAGGTAATGGGGTTGCAGTGAGCCCCTGTGGATGTCCCAAGGATCCAAAAACTGGAGGCAGCCTCCAGGTGTATTACCAAGGGTCAAAAGGCCTGGAAAAAGAGATGCCGTCAAGCCTGACCTTAGCTGCTGAGCAACACGTGTGTGTAGGTGTGTGTCGAGGTTGACTCTGCACCCTCACTCCCCCCTTCAGCCTGGGGTTGTGGCACATCAGGCCCTGCAATGAATCCATAGCACACTATATGCCTAAAACGTGCACATAACTGTGTAAAAAACAAAGTAATGTTTAAAGAGCAAAAGTTACAATATTAAGAAAAAGCAGAGTAACTACAGTTTCATTAGTAGATGCTGTGTAGAATAATGAAACCAATTTTACAGGAAGACACAATGGAGTAAATGGTAAAAGAAATAGTATTGTGAAAATAACCTTAAAAAGCAGGAACCATCACTAAAAAAATACATGAGAGAATATTACAATGGCACAATGAAATAGATATGGATTAATGATAGCACAGATGAAGAACTAAGAGTAATTGCAAATTTGGTTGACTAATTTTGGATAATATTGATGCAGACATGCTGTGTTGTGATTTGGGGAAAGCATGTGCAGGAAACAGCTCGTCTGCTTTGATTCTCAGGGAAGGGAAATTGCACTTTCAAAGAGACTGAAGTGAAAAGTTGGTGCAGAAAATTGCAGATTTTTTCAGGAGTGTACTGCTAAGCTTGTGTTTAACATGCATCATTTTTACTATCAATGGCTGATGGGTGGATTTCTGTAAAAATGGATGAAACAAATTATTCAAATTCATCAAATGATAGATTGTTGGTTGTTTTATCAGCTTTAGGGATTTAAAGACAAAATATACCCTAAAAACCACTTTTTATTCCTCCTCACATTTTCAGAATTTAATTATAGTTTGGGGCAAATGCAAGGTTTAACTTCATATTTTTAATTGGATATTAACTGAAAGTACATCTGAGGTGATGCTAATGGGCGCGGTGTCAAGACCCTGCAGGGGGGAGTACACCAGCTGATGAATTCAGCTCTTCAGAAGAGGAGCAGTTTATTGATGTCACCTCGAATTCAACAATGTGGAGACAGGAGTGCTACAGGAGAGCCTTGGCCACACTTCCCTCTATGCAACATTCTGCCTAGATTTTCCTGCTTTTGCCTCAGTCAAGACAAAAACAGGTCAAAGCTAGACAAGCCCACATTTGTCACTGTCACTGCAGGACTGGAATTTAAATGTCAAAAGATATTCAGTAAGTTTTAAGATTCAGGGAATTGTTCGTCATTAATTAGTCAGATTTTTTCAACTTTGTCTAAACCGACGGTTGTTTTTTTTTGTACAAACTGTTGCGGTTTTGTGCTGTGGTAAATTCTAACTACCATATGAACTACCAAAGGGAAAAAGCCCTGTTATGAGTAAGGCTCATTAACATGAAAAAGTGCTGCGGCTATAGTTCATCTCAGAAGAGTCAAATATGGAAGGAAACCATTCAAAATAAATAACTTACAACTGTCAACAGAGGGAGACAGAAGTGCCTGAAAAAGTGACTGATGAAATAGTAAAAAGTAGTTATCTAACAGAAATTAGCATTATGCATTTAGGAGGTTGTTACAGAGAGAGAGAGAGAGAGAGAGGGGCTTTGACTGAGATAGTCTTTGTAATCCTAATGTGTAAAACACAACAGTAATAATCCCTCGAGGTAAGAACCAGACTATAGAGCTGCAGTGAGTGATACTTTTAATTGAATCTTATGAATTAATTAATTAATGGTGTTTTGGGAGCTCATTAGTATGAAACTGAACATTTTAATCTCTTTGCTTTCTCATGAAATTTCTAAGTCTTAACAACAGACGCAAACAGGGAACAAATTGTTTGATACAGAAAATTTCAATTATGTGCAGAACTCATCCAACGCTGAGCGTATATCTGATGGAAACTTTCAGTGTATAATTAGTTCACCTCTTCTGTTCTCTGATTAAAGACACAGTTCTCTGGGAAGCCTGTCTAACTGTGGATCTCTCTGCTCGGCTCATCCACTGCTGCTGGGGAAATCGTACTTTTTAGAGCTCATCCAGCTCTGCACTACTGAGGCTGACAGCAGTCAACTGGCTTTGAGTCTTACAAGTCACATCAGTCAGGATTTGTATTTTAACTATAGTGATGTATTGATCCAGCTTTTGGAGCTCAGACACGATACCTGGGCCAGTACCAATACCAATCCAGTCCAACTCAATACTGTGTTAGATTCATAACCCATGTTCTTACTGACAGAGAGAAGGAATCATTCATGTGTAAGGCAAAATTTTATTTTTTCTATTTTACGAAGCAACTTTAAAGTAGGAATGTACTTGATTGTTGGCTAAATGATTAAATGCCTTGTCCTTTGGTAATTGTCACCAGAATTGAACCTTTAAACTCATTCAGATCTATAATCCTGGTAAACAGCTCTGTCTAAACTGTAATGTAGACCCCACCACTAGCAGCCACTTTAGCACCAGTTGCTGCTATAATGCTCTTTGACTTGAGGTTAAGCAACAGTGATCTGATAGCACTGATATTATTTTGTAAAACAACACAGTTTGGCGCTATCTTGATCTAGTAAATGGGGATAGAGTTCTATGTAGGCTTTTTTGAGTTTTATTTATATAGAACAACAGAATATAAGCAGGATTGAAGGCTGGCTGTGCTGGTGCTGCTAATGTTCTCTAACCAATTTCTTATTTTAGACTAGTTGACTAATCGCATATATGATTTATGTTTTACCCAGTTTGAAGTTATTTACCAAGGAGCATCAGTACATTTAAATAAAGAGGTATAAACTGAAATTCCTATGTCCTTTTTGCAGCATGTTACACCTGACCATTGTCCAGATAGCACATGACCTATTGTTTGTCTAGTTTACAGCCCATAATCTTTACCTTTGCAGCCTAACAGGAATAACAGATGCTGTAGCCTTTACAGCTCTTTGTTGTCTTTGCAACCTGATAACAACCAGGGCAGAATGCAAAAAGCGTCAGACAGCTGTTTCAATCAAATTGGGTCCTTAGATTTACTTCTCATTGTGAGGTTGCTCTTGTCCCTTTCTTCAAAATTTCGACATAATGGTAATATCTCCACCAAGTAAATCAGCTACAGATAACATTCTGCTGGTATGCAGCCACATACTTAGAAGTTTGAGAGGAACTGTGGAGATGTTTCTTTGATTTTTTTAAACAAAACTTGAAAGGAAATGCAGCAAATTTTGTTTTCAGTTCTGGATACATTTTCTAAGCTGACATGCCAGGTATACTGTTTCATATATGTATTTCAGAGGATATATTTCACATTCACCAGGGAAACCACCCATACAAAGCGTTAAGAAATGGTTGGACTTCTCTTCCTTTTAAGTTTCCATTTATGTTACAATATACTTGTTTCAGTGTTAAAGGTTAGGTATTTGATCAGTCAAATTAAAGAAAACTGTTGTGTTATTTGGTAATTTTCTCTCTGGTCTCTAGTGTGCAGTACAGTATTTGTTTCTTAAACAAAATTAAGATTGACACAGCCCATGTCATGATCCTGTGTGCACCACTTCATCACCCAGAATGCTCCATTTCCATAAAGCATTCAGCCTTCACCGCTGCTGTCACTCAGGCCTGTGCTGAAACGGGTGTGCACCTTGTGTGTGTATGGGTTGTTTTTCAATCTTTAATGCCATCAGTGACAGGGTGCTGCATATTCATGTCTCTCAGCTTCACCTAAACTTTTGTCTTCTGTGTTTGGATCATCTCATGTGCTTTTTCCTGAATTTAACTCAGAGTCTCATGTTTTCATGGAAAGCTCAGTGTTACAGTTCTGATTCTGTAGCTCAGTGATTCCCAACCTGTGGGCTGAAGGTTTTGCAAGTGGGCCGCCAAATCATTTCCAAAATAGTATGATTTTTTGTGTGTGTGTGTGTGTGTGTGTGTGGGTGGGTGTGGGGTGGGTGGAGGGGGTGATATAAAAATAAAAATAAACACAATAATGTTTTAAATGTTAAAACTCAGTTACATTTAAAAGGATATTACAAATGTTCAAATATTCTTTTCATTATTTTGTTTTTTTTCCTTAAAGTATTAGACATGTGACAAGCAAATGAGAGATAGGAACTTTTGTTGTTATCTAGAGGTTATTGTGAGGACAGCTCCTTGAAAACTGTAATACTGAAGGTGTTACAAAATGTTACAGATGCTGTGTAAGCGACTGTGGAGCTTCCACCATGTTTCTCTTGTATTCATTTCAGTCCTTGTTGTATGTTGTATGTTCAATCTTCAATTAAAAAAAGTGCTATTTATGGGGTCGGAAGTGGACCCTGAGTTAGAAAAGGTTGGGAACCACTGCTCTAGCTTGTTAAATTTTACCGTGCACACAGTCGGGGGATTGTTAATAACACAAAGAGATGCAGAGTACTCGTTGTAATGCCACAGAAGAAAATGCAAAGGACAACGCGCTCCTGTGTGTTACACTTGTGTGTCAGCACCCGGAGCTTTTCCGCTGAACACACATGGTCAATAAGTTGTCGCTGTTGAAAAGGCACAATTGTGCTCTCAAACATCTAATGAAATGACGAGGAATTGACCTTCAGGACACAAGGGATTGATTCTTTACCAGCCTTCTCATGGTAATTGGCTTTGTATAGTTCTGCTTTGAATTATAAGTGAGCTGTACAGAGAGTGTATGTAACACAGTAGAGCTCAGTCCTTCAAGGTTTACACTTCAGACAGGCTACAGTGGTTCTACTGGGATTAGAGATGTGCACAGCTCCAAGTTAAAAGCCTAAAACGCAGCATCAGCATACAGAAGTGACTGAGTGCACATGAGTAAAGGGTCCCCGTTCAACCTGCTCTGATTAAAAGCTGTAATGAATTTGAACATTGGTGGAAAACGCTGCATTAATGTCTTGTTTGGTGATGAGGATTAGTGATCCAACGGATTGCTTGTTTGGATAATGAGCAGAGGAGCTTCACTTGCCAGTCACATTTGTTCTTACTGAAGGAAAAGCCCAGGATGTATATTTTAAGCACCACTTTTTCTCAGGTGGTACAGCCAGGTCAGCAATTTGATTCAAAGTGGGAGTGGCATGGAAGGCCACTGTGCAAAATTGAACCAAATTCGAGCGGCAGCATGTTAAACCATGTGTAAAATCCTGCCGATGGGTTTAGAAAACGATCCCCGGCTGGAGCCGCCGCTCTGCCCACACCTCTGTCTTTAGGGACGGTCACACTCATTTTTGTGCACCACTCAGTAAAGCCTTTGAAGGAAGAGGGATGTCCAGGAGCCCATTAACCTCCTCTGTGCCTGTGCACTGATTCCTGACATGCACACAGACACCGGGTCACAACCCCGGAGAAAGAGACCGACTTTCTGCAAAACATGGGGAGGATTTTCTTTGCTTTCTGCTCAGGATGCACCAAGGATGTTTTTTGCTGACAGTAGTAATACTGATAATCTCTGAGTGAGTTTGGCTAACATTAATGCCAGTATTGATCATATTTTGTGTCTTGTAATAGCAGTAGGTTCAGTGGTTGGTCAGTCTGCTGATCTTTGTAGTGTACAAAAGCTCATACAGGTGGCTTCAAAAGCTACATTCAAACACATCATGATGTCTCATTTACTGTTTTTTTTTGGTTTAGTATTTTTTTTTAGCTTTTATACTGCTAGTTTTTCAAATCTGCACTATTCATCATGTTCAGGGCTGCAGCAACACATGGAGGCAAACAACCACAAGGAATGTGCAATATTTGAATTTGCTAATATTTCCAGTATTTAGCAAATTCAATCATTGAAATTTACAGCTGATGTAGGCCAGTTTATATGCAGAAATGTATATCTGCCAATACTGACAATTAACATTTAAAGCTAATATATGCCATTTCATAAATCATGCTGGTAATGTTGTGCATCCCTACCTTCTATGCTTTAGAGTCTCCAATTAACCCAAGAAGTCTTGTCTTTTCTTGTCTTTGGACTTTCGGCTCAAACTGGAATACCATGAAAGAACCTATGTACACAAACGCTCTACAGCCCTGTCTGACTGAGATTCAACCCAGGTGCTGCTTTATGTGAGGTAACAGTCCTGACTAATGGATCACTGTCAAAGTTCGGGGGATCTTACAGCACATGCATAGAGTGGATTAAGAAGACTGACCAGCAGCAGCAGCAGTGAAATGGAAATGAAAATTCATTTGACTAACAATGCAGATGTGCCTACCACTAACCAGCTGTTAGTTCAGTTACATAACAACACCACACTGCACACACAGTGCTTCTCTCAGCCACAGTCACCAGAGTCTTAGCTGCAGTTGATTATGAAAATAATCATTTCAGGGATGCATCGCAATGCAGATGTGGATGATTCTGCATTGATGTAGAGGTAGAATGTAACTGATGCTTACTGACAGTGCTTGTAGATTTCCCCCCCTGCAGCTGGACCTGCTGTAAATTCCCATAATAACTTCCTTTCAGAGAAGACTGCTTTTAATGGTTTTCAACAGTACTTTAAATAGTGCTGCTTTTCCTGTTTGGTGGCACAATCAAACACAGCCTAACAATGAACCCAAAATTCCCTTGAAGTTCCTGGAAAGTGTAAACCAAACTTTGTGTCTTAACATACTAGATACATTGCATTGAGGTTGCTGTGCACATGTGAAAACACTGAGATCTATGTGTGACTGCGTTTTTTATTTAGACCATCAGAAAGTTGTTCACTTCTTTCTTGGCTTGGTTTTATTTGAGCAGGGAAAATATTGGAGCCCTAACCTTGCAAAGCAGATGGATACGCCCGTTTCCTTGTTTCTCACTGCTGAATCCATCTTGCAAAGCTCCCGTCTGAACCGTTTGGGCCTGGTTAGAAAATGACAGGACCAATAAGTGACAAGCAGTACTTTCAGGTGCAGCGGAGCTGTGATGTAAGCAAGCAGCAACAAGAGGCCGGTGCAATAATGGTGGAAGACATTAGCGTGGATGCTGCTAAAGTGCCAGTTTTATCAGAATTTAACCACATTTCTTCATCAAAAGAAGAACAAAGAACAGAAGTGAGTTGTTTTCTTTTCAAAAATGTCAAAAGTCGTGTACTGACGTGTCTACAGTCGCCATGGTTCGCGTTATGCAGTTCTATATGGAGTTTATTCCTCGGTTGCGGCAACGTCATGTGTTTTGTTGGCCCGTAAAGATGTGACAGAATGTTCATCCAATCACCCTCCGAGTTTTTTTTTTTTTCAAAGGCTCTGCCCTTTCCCAAACTCTGTATATTGAAGGTTTTCCAGATGTGTGAAACACATCCATCTAGCTTGTTAGGTTATAGAGCCATCACTGGTTTTGATGGGGAATGACCCCGCCCCCCTAATGAAAAATTACATGAAATCATGGAACAGTTTATCTCAGTACACTACCTTCACTGAAAGTTACCAAACTGTGTTTTTGTTCATTGTGAGACTATGGATCATCAAAAGCATCTTAACGTAGAGATTTGTACCAGAAAACAGTAAACTTAATCCACAACTTCAGTCTCTCTGCTCTGGCACAGGTTAGGGTTCTCTCCCAATATTTCCTGTCTCTCTTCAGCTGTCCTATCAAAATAAGGCAGAAAGCCTAAATATTAACCTTTAAAACAAGTTCTGATAGTCTGAGAAGATATAAGAATCCTTTTAATGACACAGCAGGCTGCCTGCCACATTTTCAGATGTAAAACCCTAACAGGGTTAAAGCTCATTCATCTCATTGATGGTGTATGAGTGAGTGAAGGGGAGAGAAAGTGGTGATAATGATGTTTAAGTTTGGTATGTAACACTGTTTATTAAAAAAAAACCTTTCTGAAGACTAAAAAAGAAGAGGAATGAAAAACATAACCAAACCTTCCATTTTATTTTCAGAAAGTAAGCCTGTCAGCTGTGCAACTTGAAACCAATGAAACATGTAATTTTTATATTTTCATATTTTTTAGTTTTTTTGTCACATAGTATTCAAACTAACCCAGTTTATTATATAAATTGTATTACTATTTAATTTATTTTTTATATTTATTTTGCCAGCCAGTTGTTGACTGCTTACACACATTTATACAGCTACACAGTGTCAGTAAAGATGAAAATAAAGGCTCTGCTTTTTATTGGAGGATTTACAGTGGGTATATTTTCTCTATAATGAACAGAAATGTACATTGACTTTGGGAGTTTAGTTCTTATTTCTTTATCTCTCTGAGTTGTGCAAAAGAAAGAAAATTCAAATAAGACAAAGGTATACATGCATATGACACATATGAAACACACAGGTGGGAGGAAAGAAACCCCTAAGGGCTTATAAGAAGATCCCACCTAACATGAAAACACTGAAGAGGCCCTGTCATAAAAACCAGCAAATATATCTATTTGAATAAAGTCTAAAAGCAGGACGATACAGGCCAACAATTCCTTTTTAACACTGTGTGTTTAAAAGGTTGCAGTTTTCAATTAAGAAATCTCTTTAGAAGCATGATTGCAGAGAGAGGGAGAGTGTGTTAGAGATGACTGTCCAAGGCTGGTTATGAATTGACTATGAAGATCCAGAGTTCATATTTATCTGGCTGTCTTTATTGATAAATAGAAGCCATGTGCGATAATAAAATCAACAGAGGATGAAACAAATCATGATGAGTTGTGATATTAAATCAAATTGAATTGTTTTCATGATAATCATAATTGTGAGAACAGTGAAGATGCACTGCATCAGCCTATAGTATATTTTTCATGAGAATTTTACGTGGCGTCTCCAGTTATTGAAGACTGACTTATTTAAAACTCCTAGAAAGCTCCTGGAAATGTTCCTAGTGCTGAGTGTCATTCTCTGCTGTGACACTTGCTGTGTATTTTTGAGTTGTCTGGCTGCAGGCGTGTTTGTCTGCTCTTGACGCTTTTCTAACTTTGCAAACTGTCTAAGAGTGTAACACTAACTCTGCTGGCTGTGGGCATGTTTTCAAACATAGAGCCATGCAGGTGGGGGATTTTTGCACTCATTAAGACCAACACTGACACAAACATGGAGTAATGAGCATTACATGACCTCTTTGAGAGGCTTTTAGAAAGCTTTTCTGCCCTCCTGTGACCTTCCTATCATTTCTGCTGTTTTTATGCAGAGCCTTCAGCATGAGCACATCCTGCAGACGCTCTTTGTTCTCTGACATTTCCTAAGTGTTGCCTCTGAAAGTGATCTCAGGATTACTGACGTAAGAAAGTAACCCCTCCGTGTCTCGGTGTAATTGTTTTGACAGTTTAGCGGAGATCAGAACTATTTGGAGGTGTTCTCCATTGGTGAAGCGGCTTCATTAGTCAAAAAGCGTGGGCGGGACTCCTGCTCTCTGCAGCGAGTCAAAGAGAAAGGCAATAAAGGGAGACAGGAGCTGCACTTTGCCGACGAGCATCTCTGCCGTCCTGCTGCACAGTGTACAGTGATCAGCACCCTCGGATCTGCTGGAACACACAGGGACTGAGTTCATCAATGTAACTCCGCTCAGTCCGAAGCTGCTGCGCCGTTTACCTGGATAAGTCCATCCAACGAGAGGAAGAGACAGACACAGACTCGCGTGGAGTGTCGACGTTCAGGAAAAGAGAAGAATATGATTTTCAAGCAGCACTTGATCTTCATCCTGTACAGCCTCTGTGCGAGCGTCTTTAAAGGTGAGCTGGATGTGTGTGTGTGTGTAGACGGGCGTGGTGTGCGGAGAGGTGGTGTCTGCCTTCAGTGGAAACATCATATGTGTCCGTGTCACACGTGAGTTCAAGTGTTCAGTACACAGAGAGTTGATCTTGCACAATGAGGTGTTAACGCAGCAGTTGAGTGCGGAGCTCGGCCGTCTGCTCTGTCACAGCCGATGTGCTGGAATGCTGGAAGTTAAAATGTGCGGCAGAATGCGGCTGCACAAGTTTGTGCATCGGAGATAACTTGGATGTCGCCCTTGTTTTGGTGTTAAGTGACCGATAGGGTAGATCAGGCTGCAGACGAGTCGCCTGCAGTCACCTGCTGTTAGTCTGAGCATCCGGCTGTGTCTCCTCGAGCTGACACACACACAGACACGCGAGGTTACAGCAGCTGAGCGTGCGTCCTGTTTCTGTGTCATTGAGTGGATCTCCCCTCTTAAACTCATCCCTTTCTTTTAGGCCTTCGCTTTTATTGCATATCAGTGAATGTTAAAGTCGCTCGTGCAGCGATGCCTGTATCTGAGTTGAGCTTTTTTATGTCTCACGCGGCCAGTTTGCGCACTGTATGTCTGAGTGTATGCATCCTCCAGGAGTGTCGGTATGCATTACTGAGCCGTGTAGTCGCTCATTTAAAGTTGAGCTGCAGGGATCACAGGCAGGTGTGTGACGGCAGAAATCAGCATCTCCATATGACAACTCCCCTCAACTCCCCGCAGACCGTCCCGCTCTTGGACATGCATGCGCAGCCACCGCCCTGTAGGCGACCAGTGCGCAGATACATAACACCTACAGCAGGGAGGAGGAAGAGGAGGGGGTGGCTGTCAGTGAGGGTTCATGTCAGGAGCTTCCTTATCAAAGCAAAAATCCCCGCTGACACCATTTTACCAACATTTTGTCCCACATGCCATCAGGGAGAAGCAGTTTGAGTTGTCTGTGAGAGGAGCTGCTACGGTTCTCCTCTGGTATAACCTCAGGACCTATTACCTCCTCTTTCATGAGAAACAGTCTCAACAATTTCTGAACATTTTTGGACATGCGCATGTCTAATGGAACAAAAATGCCACAGAACAAAGATATTGAACAAAACAGACTTTTTGCAACATTTTTCTCCATGCACGACAATGCAACTGACTGAAGACAGCTCCACAACCCACGATTAAATCCCAGCCCACTGCTTCCATAGTATTTCTCCCCTTTAGAGTCCTCTCTCTTAACAAGTGAACCTACACCAACAAATTAATAGAAACCTGAGCTCCTTCTCCAGGCTGGACAGGTTATTTCCACACACCATTATTACATGAAAAATAGTCACTAATGATCCCTTTTTCACCATCTGATTGTGTCAACAATGTCACCTCTTATCATGTGTCGTTCCCTGTTAGTCACACAGTGTCAGACAGAAACACGTACAACAAATGCACAGCCAGGGCCCGCTTTTAAAAGGATCCTCAGGCAGCCTAATCATGTTCAATCTTCTATGTCTGACCCATGCGTTTCTCTGTAAAATCACCAGAGGAGTTTTCTTTTCTTTTTTTCACCTTGATGTATAGAGCGTTTCGCAGTCCTGCTGTCTTTCCCCTCAGCAAGTTTCCATCCCTCACATCCGTTTCATCTCAATGAGCCGTCCAACTCGAGATGCCATCAAGTGGTGTATATCCAGCTGTGACCTGATGACACATTCAGCCACATCCAGCTCGAGCAGGGCCCCTTCAAGATGCCCCCTCCCCCGTGGAGAGGATCATGGTTAGAGTTAAATATGCATGCATGATTTTACATGTTATACAGCCCATTAACGACAAACTGTGTCAATGTTGCATAACTGAGAAGTGCCTAATATCATAAAAGATGATTTTTTTTTTTTTACAATCCAGTCAGCCCTCCAGTCAGATCCTTTTTATTACAGTTTGAAAGTTAACTCTTGGTACATCACACTTTAAATCTTTGGATTGCATTCAAGGATACACTCTTATCATGGACATACGCTGTAAGAGCAGCATTTATGAGCTTATGATGTTAAAAATAGTGGATTGAATGACTTGAACTGGACTTTTAGAATGCGTGTTAACAGACTGACTGAATAAGTAGAATTTCCTGAAGTTTGGTTCGTTTACTCCTGCATATATAGAGAAAAAAGGTGCAAAAACAACAAGATGAAATTATCAGGTGACAGATTATGCTGTGTCTTATGTATGAAATGTCCAGAGCAGTGATGCTCCTAAGCAAATAATTTCACACCTGATGTTTATTCTAGCTGCGCTTATTCAACTTTTCTAAAGTCAAGAAAACACGTTCTGTAAACCAACTTTGTTTACTGAGTGTGGCTAAGGTTAGTAGTGCCAGCACTGTCTGCTCTTTATCCTCTTTGCAGGTTAACGCCCATCTTCCTGTGCTGAATATTATTGCTTTTGTTATGTGAATGCAACCTGACACAGCCTGAGTTCAACCTAATCCCCATTGTCTAGATCAAAATAGTGCTAAAACGCTCTATTCCTATGAGATGTTGCAGATGCTATCAGTTCATCTTTGTTTACATCAGATTTAGCAGCACTGTGGCAGCAGGGAAGTAGTCTATAAGAACAGCTGCAGGGGCGTGCTGTGTTACAGTTTAGACTGAGTGTTTGACCAGACATCCCCAGCAATGTAACACATTACAAAGAAATCCGTTAGAGTACTCGGATTACTTTTTTATCCTAACAAGTAACATTAGTTTTATTATTCAAGTAATCAGTTATTCATTACCTTTTCACCAAAAAATTAGTTACAGAAAAAAAAAAAAAACAGTTTCTTTCCTCACCACTGAAGCTCCATGAAGCATCTGTACTGTTTGCCCTTCTTTCTTTCCTGTGTGGATATTGATATGTAGCAGCATGACAGTGGAAGATAAAAACAGCTTTGCCAGTGCCAAACGCGCACTTTACCAGTTTATTGAGCTAGTGAGACGGCATAGAGGACCTGATTACCTCTCCACAGCTTTAAAGTTGTCCATGATTATTTCAGGTTCACTTAAACCCAATTTGCTGCCTGCTAACTTGTTCTATTGTCTGTTTTGTGTAACTGTAACAAGGTCAAGTACTTACAAGCTGAAAGAGGGGATATCACCACCCACATCAGTGAAATCTTATATTATTCCATCAATATGTCATCGGTGTATCATTGCTTTTATACTGGGACTAAGACTGTGGTCTAACTTAACGGCCTGATCAGGCTGAGTGGACTGAGTATGGTAAACTTTGGTTAAATATTGCATTCAAAGGTGATATAGAAGAAGACCTACTGCACACTGAATCAGGAAAAAAAATCATTTACTTTTTCTTGTGAAAAGTACTGTCCAAATGAAGAGGTGGAGGAAGTACAAGCCTATCATACTCAAGTAAAAGTACAGTTACTTTGTTAAAATTTACTTAAGTAATAGTAAAAGTACTAGTATGTATATTTACTTAAGTTAAAGTAAAAAGTAGATCATTCAAAGTTTTCTTAAATCACTGAGTAGGTATTCTGGCTGCTCAAGAAGCATCTACAGTGAAAACTGAACTGTCCTTAATGTGCGGTCACAACAAGACAATATCAACCCCTGTCTGGGTTGTTTATTTTGAGGTGGGACTTAAACTAAAGTTAAATGCATAGTCAATTCATGTGACTCAATTCATTATCATGTGCTGCTGACCATTGTGTATAATCAAAAGCACCGGCCAGTTTCATGTTGTTAACAGAAAGCTTGAACTTCTATGTTTTGGCCTTTAGTTTTCATGTTTTTGTACTCAGTTCTTGATGCTTTTTAAAATGTTGTGAAGAATAATGATTCACCCACTTAAGTAAAAGTAGAATTACTGATTTTAAAGAGCACTCAAAAAGTACAGGTACACAAAAATGCTACTCAATTACAGTAATTTGAGTAAATGTAATTAGTTACTTTCCACCCCTGAATAAATACTATATAGTGGATTTGAGGGGTGAGACAAAGCACCAGTATTTCATGAGTTGGTTAAAAATGTGTCAGCCCTTCACTGCAAAGCGTTGCCACTGAAAATGAATAAATACGTGAATTAAACATTTGGTACCCCTGGTGACCTTTGCCCTTCCCAAGGTCATTTAAATCTCAAGCATTTGGTTTTAAAGCTGCCATGGGATACCAGTTAAAACTATTTCTATGCACTGGAAGGTAATGGAAGTAATATCCTGCATGTGCGTAATGGGTACTATGGAAACCATTTGCATGACTCGTTATAGCTAACATTCAGGAAAGTGAATGAAATAAAATTTGTTTTTAAGAGGTCTGAGGCACTGTTAGGCTGAAAACATGTTGACATGTTTTTTTATGAATGTGTAGCCCTATGCAATAAAGGCTTTTTATCTACAGTCCTTCTGAGTGCCTCAGACCTCTTAAAAACTTTAAGTTGGATCCCCACACTGAAAAGCACCAGAGATACACTACATTTTTTCAAGCTTCTTTTAAACTTTTCAAAACCCATGCAGCACTCCATGCAACCATTTTTGACGAAATAAAATTTGTGTTTAAAAGTCAGAAGCATGTGCTGTCTTTCAAGTCAGAATATCAATGCCAGAAACCAACTTTGGAGCAAATCAATTTAAAAACTTAAATCAAACTGATTCTAATGTTTATGGCTTTGCTCAGCTCATCTCTTTCTCCTCTTTATGCCTTTAGTGGACATTATAAATTGATGCTTTTTATTGCTAGTCCAATATCAGCTTGAATCAGAATGCTTGGCTCAAAAATGGCACTAGAGAGTCAGTCTATAAATACTTTACAATGTGCTGCAAGAGCTGGACAGCTGCAAGGCCTAGCTCATGATTTTGTTGTTATAAAACTATTAGCATTCTTAGCTAGCTCAACCGTGTTAAGAGTTAGAAAAGACAACAGAGGGCTGGCCTGTTCTGAGGCAGATTTGGGTTCATGACATCCAGCGTTAGAGTACAAGGCACAGAATGTTTTATCGCCTTGTCCAAGAGCTGTGCTAAGATAGCACTCACTTCAAGGGCCACTTAAAATATTGATGCTATGAGGCTTAAGTTTAGACACATGCCCAGGGCAGCGCCTCAAAGGCTGTATAGAAGCACACAGACAGCACACACCTCAAACAAGGCTGCACAAACTGCTTATTAAAAAGGTCAGAAATGATGAATCTACATCAGGATGGAGCTCTGCTGCTAAAAACACACATGGACCATTACTGCACATGTGACAGATGTTTCTAAGTGAAAGCAGTAGTAGGTTAATATTAAAATAATTCTGTTGCAGTGTTAACAGCCTGTTATAAAGTGCTGCTGTAGATCTGCACTGAGCCATGGCTTAACCTCTCTCCAGATTAAATTAAATGTGTAAACAGGTTGAGATATCGTGCTCGCTAACAGACAAACAAACCAACAAATGAGAGAGAAAACAGAACCTCCTTGGTGAGGGTAATAAGGTGCATGCATCTTGTGTGCGATCACAGCCTAATCGACAGTTAAATTGCAGTGTGCTGCATCACACACTGCAGTGATACTGTAGACAAGACTTCAGCATCAGCAGCTCTGTTCACGCTCCATAATGCCAGGAGTTGTTTCATGCAGGCTCATCCATCTTAGAACAACCACACTATTAGTATTTGGCTTAAATGCATTGCAGGACTCTTATCTATACCTGCAGCCTATGGAGAGCTCTACTGCATTAATGTTTCATATGCTGTAGTGACAGAGTGGATTAGCTCTTATGTACAGTGACTGTCTATTGTCCCCTTCATTGTGTGTCTGGCCCTGTGCGTCTGCTCTGAGTGTGAGGTCCTGTCGAGCCCGTATGTGCATCAGAGGGAGTTTCTGTCACTCTGTGAGCTGCTGTTGTATCACTGCATCATCACAGCATATTTTACCAAAGACAGCTAATGCCGACACTGAAAGACTTGTCAGAGCCGGTTAACAGGTTACACAGCAGCCAGGCTAGTAATGCTAATTAGCCATGTGGTACATCTATACTTAGTGTCGTTGCAGACCTGTGAGCTGATGTAAGTTTTATGATCAGTGCTTTTCTCTGCTGGCCGCAGCGTCTCTGACATTCCTTCTACTCAAGTGTTTCATCACCTTCTTCCTCACAGAGCCCAAAAAGCCTCCATACCGCCAAGGGAACTTTTCTTTTGTTTGAGCACGGTGCCTTTCATCATTTCTTATCTCGTCAGACGTTTTGGCAAGTACAACCTGCAGGTGACATTTGAGCGTTGGTGTGTGTTTGACCATAACGTGTGGGGGCAGTAATGAGGGCAAAGCGAAGAATAAATGAAAGTGTCTCCTTTTTTTTTTTTCTTGCAACATTTAATCTGGTATCAAACCAAAGACATCAGAACTGGAGACAAAAAGGGACAAGGGGGCGGAGGATGAATAATTCCCTCATAATGTAAATGACAAATGTCTTCCCCTGATTAGGAAGGGAATTGAGGCAGTCATCAGAAATGCAAAGCATCTTGTAAAACGTTTGATATTTCCTCTTTGTTTGATGTAGCCGTTAGAGGACAGGAGTCATGTTTTGTAGGATCTGCCCCCTTTGTTGTATTAACTCATACACATATGTAGCCCAAAGGCAGTGTTACTGAAAAGTTACATCAAAGAAACTTAATCATCAAAGTGCTGGAATCGTGTTTTACTACATTTTTCGAAGTACATGAACGTATTATAGGGGGATCTTTGTAATGCTGATGGATTGGCCTGATTCCATTTCTGTCATCAGGCAGATCCATCTTGCAAAACTTTAATCTAAAAAATTTGTGCCAGGTTTGAGAATAACTGTACCAATTAGCATCACTTAAGGAGAAAAGACAGTAGCTTAAGCCAGACATACAGTGTGCGATTTCAAGCAGACTCTATGTTAGTTGTATTAGAATGTCAGCTCATACTGTGTGATGGAATTGCTTACAGTGCACAGCCATTGTGCACAATTTATGTGCACCGATGGTCTTGCGTGACCTGAGTGCTCACACTATATGAGTGAAGTCGGGCCATACTGTGACAGAAATCTATGGGGTTAACTTTGAACATGTCTGACATACTGAGGGTGAAGTCGTATCTAGTCACATCCTCGCTCTCTCTCCCGCTGTCTCTCCCTCTGTTATGCACACAAACAGCATCACCATCCGTGCAGCTGGAAGTGTATTTCCTGCTTGTTTTTTTCCCTTTACCATAAGGGAGGGCACTTAAAAGTCATTCCTGCTGTTTTCATGGTAATTTAAGATGTCTGACAAATTAACAAGGGGAAAAATGCCCCAAAGTTGAGGATTCTGCTTGTGTTGCTGCTCTCCCTGTTGGATTGTGAGCAGTTGTACAACCAGAATATCAAACATGTCAGAAATCCATTCGACCAGTTGGATGGGCTGTAGTCGCGTTATGGTAGGCCATCATGTCCCCCCGTATACTGTACAACAAATGAAACCAGATTGGACTGAAAGTTGGCGCAACTTTCATGTGAGTCGTGTGATTCAAAAATCATATTTTAAATTCACATAGTGTTTGCCCGGCTTAAGGGTACGGTTTAGTTGTGCAGCAAGTTGGTTAACATTTGTGACCGTTGATTACATCTGATGTAGCAATAGCAGTGGTTTTAATCTCACTGAAGAAGATAATTTTATTGAAAAAAGAGCAAAGAATGGCACCGAAAGCTGTTCCAGTTAGAAAAGATTGCAATTAATCAAGGTCCACAACTGCACAAATTTATTTTCATCATGACTAATCCCATGCTGTATTGTCTCTTTCAGTGCACTTTGGCTGAGGCATATCAGTCTTTCCCTGCAGCTACAGTGATGTAAAATAAGTCCACCACTGCTCCTTATCATCTCATTTTACTTTAAAAATATGTAGACAGCTCAGTTGACAAGTCAAGTCATCTGAAACTTTTTAAAATGTTCTCTTATTTCATTTTCAATCCACAACAAGTTCCTTTTTCCATGGTTAAGATGTTAAAATCTTTGATCTACCAATAAAAATTGATCAAAACAGTGAAAACTGCACAATACTGGAATTTGAAAAAGTGATTAAAAGGGTACATTAATCACAATTAACTTCAGAAATTCTAGGATTAATCATGATTTAAAACTGTTTAATCTTTTGACAGCCCTAGAGAAGATGTTTTTGTTCTTCTGACTGGCCTCGGCTTTGATTTGTGGTAGCCACAGTTGGTGTTTTTGTACTGCAAGGCAGTAAACAATGGTTGCTGTTGGAGCAACTAGTACAGATGTAGCTACAGCAGAAGTTTGGTAAGAACTAGACTAGAGTTGTCACAATACAAAAGTGTCCAAACTCGCTATGACACTAGTCAAAATCAAACAATATGGAGATGTGCTTAATTACCAGAGCAACAAAAATATTCTCCAAGACAGCTGGTGAATAAATCTTTTTTCAAATTTCCAAGCTAAACATAAGAAAAGTTTACAAACAGCAAACACCAGAATTTGGCATAATGAAAGGCAAAAATGAATAAGACTTTTGTAAATAACAATGTCAAGGCTCTACTTTAAGTCAAATATTTTTATAAGAAGATATGTAAGGACTGATTCTGCTGTATCTTATTTCTATTTTTCTCTCATTTTGGTCATTTTAAAGGTGTGCAGGGCTGTGAGGCAGTCATCAGGGAGACATCGCTATCTCTCTGTCTGTCTGTAACAGACACTGATATTCTGATCATCTTTATTAAACTCCAAAAAGGCTTTATAGAATTTATTTGCTGACCTGTGAAATAAACAGTGAGGATAGAGGCTGTGAAAGAAGCATGTCTTCAGCATCATTAAACAAAGTCCTGAATCTTCCTCTATGCATGTGCAGAAGTTTGGTGTGTTTCTGTCTCATTTAGAAGAAAACATTACTGCTGTGAAACAATCAGGAAGTAACATCTTCTCTCTCGATACCACTGCTCTGTTTTAACAGCAGGACACCAGCACTTGCTCTCATTTGATCGCCCATTTCTGCGTGCTGTCTCTTTTTTTTCTCCACTCATGGCATTTTTGGGTTGAAATGTCTAGCTGTTTTTTTGTCAAAAATTGAGTACTCTTGTTACTATCACATGTAAAAATAATGGCTGTTGTATTATTCAGAATACATGGTATGGGAAGTGTTTAAGTATCAAGATGTTGATATTGATATATAATCAGACCTGGATAGCTTTTCTTTATCAAAGAAGAGAAAAGAACTGCACTGAAAGCGTTCTGAAAGCTTCTGTTCTTCCCAAACACATTGTATGGGCTTTTGCCCAAATGGATGGAAAATTCAACCCTTGAAATGGATTTGTCTGCATGTCAGGTTAGGATTTTTAAAACATTCCCAAAAATCCTGAATACACACATGGAACTGCATTTTTGTCACACTTAATTGATGACATTCCCACTGTTTTTGTTTTGATGAGAATATCCGCAGGAAGAACTAGTTTGAATTCCAGTCAAAGCTTTTTCTAAACTAAGAATCGTGCCATGCACAGTACATGCATGCATAATATAACATGCATTATATGTTGCAAATGCTCTGCATTATTTAAATGTTTTCATTTGCATTCAGCAGAATGAAACTTCCACCAATAAGCGTAAAAAGCTGGAGTTTGAAAATATTTCCTCATCTTTATGTGTATGTTTTTAAATCTACAAATAAATGAATCAGTGTTCATAGGCCTAACTATGCTATAAAGATCTATTATGTTTAAACTGAATTGAACACCAAAGCGTTAGAGCAGCAGGTTAAAAACAGGCATCAAAGCGTCCCTGTGAAGGCTTCAGTCGTCTGGGGCCACATGGCCTGTTATAGAGTTCAGTGAGGAGTAGCCATTTCAAAGGCGGCTTTCACAACACTCAGACAGCCGACTACGATGTGAATAACTGTCCTACCTGCACAGTCGATTTGCCATTTGGAGTGTACTATACGTTTGCAGTTGGTGCCTCACTTCTCGGCTCTTTTATGTGAAAATGGAGTTCTGTTTCAGCTTGGATCCAGGTCTATTGAAAATCTCTTGAAGTGAATGCATTTTGGACCAGAGCGAAAGTGAACCCTAAAATGTCACATATTGTGAGACACAGGGAGCCGCTGAGATGTATGCATGGGTGCATCTCCTGTGGGTTGGAATAATCAGGCGGCAGGAATAAGCTGGCGGAGCTGAAGGCGAGGTATAGCAGAGGAAGGTGGTTTACATTCAAGGATACCCGTTCCCCACTGATGAGGGTTAGCTTATCCCTGCAGAACGTCTCCCAGCTGCCAAGTGCTGGCTCTGGTGCTCTGCTGTGTACCTCTGCAAATGAATAATCCAGTAAGGGGGACAAATGTGCTCCTAAAGAGCCTCTGCTGGCCTGCTTGCTGTCTGCTGACAGATATACATCTGTAGGGATAAGCCTCAAGCCAGAGGCAAATGTGCTCAGACAAGTGGGGAACGGGCTTACAGATTAGCTGCTCACTGCCCCAAAGACGCCGGGTGCTGTCTGTCTCCCTCCTCCATACTCTTTGTCAGAGCTCTCCTACACGCCGGTCCCCCCCTCTGAGTGTGTATGAGCTTAGCAATGAAGCAAAGAGACTGTGAGGGCAATTAGACTTTTTAAGATCATTTAGAGCGTATTTGAGTGAAAGAGGTTTTCACTTGGTAAGACGCTTGTCTCAAGATACTCAGGATAAGTTGAATGCCACAGTTGGTCACGCTGAGGAGTGGTTAAAGCAGTGCTTATATCCATCTAAAGTACCTGAAGAGGCTCCTGTGATCACACACCTTAAAATCCAATCGCATACAAGCGAAATCCACCTTAAAACAGGAGTTAACGTGCAGCCCTGT
The DNA here is from genome assembly GCF_018320785.1 of Cheilinus undulatus. Lineage (NCBI taxonomy): Eukaryota > Metazoa > Chordata > Actinopteri > Labriformes > Labridae > Cheilinus > Cheilinus undulatus. The sequence goes on along the minus strand of NC_054866.1, from coordinate 42,355,649 downwards.
ATCATTCTAGATTAGTCGGTATTTTAAAACATATAAAGATCACTTTGGGAATGATACATAATTTTTCATGTGTTGTAAAGAAGCAACAGATAAGCTACGACTGAAAAAGAGCTGCTCCTGTTTTTTAAGATTTAACTTGCTGGGTGAAAACTATGATTTTTTATGTACAAGATATCTCTGTTTAAATGTCAAACAACTTTATTTTCCATTTGGAACTGTGTAAAAGCTTCACTGCATATGCAGTTAACAGAGATGACGGCACAGCATATGAACAAACCACACACATATCAACATAATGTCAGCCATGGCACAATCAGTAGTGCTCGGTAAGTAAAGCCTGCTATGATAAATACTGCATGACAGAGAAGTAAGAAGTAATGCTGCAAATGCTAACATGGGTTAAAAACTAACATCTAATCATACATGAGCAACATCAAAGCATAATAAATTAGTCATGAATACTTTTTAAGTTGACTAGCCATCATTACATCACTGCCTTCTTTATATATAAAATATATTTTAACAACAATATAAAGGACATACTGAAGAACCTGTGGAGCTCTCAGCTGCTCTAACAGTCGTGACTGAACATGAACTGCACTACACAAGCTTTGACTTCATGAAGAGTCCTGCTGTATGAGAGCAGACGCAGATTCACAGACCACACAAAGGACTTGGCTTTCTTCAGAGGAGGATCATGATTAGTATAATTATTTTAGCCTCAAATTTGTAAGTTTCATTTTATTCATCTGTAGATGATTCATTAAAAAACTAAAAAAGCAAAAGCTACATGTAATCAGATGAGGTACATTAGCAAAAAAACAAAAAATGTGTACATGTATAAAAATGTATTTACCATTAATGCACATCAGTGATGATTAAATGTTAAATAATTAAGGTAATTAGTGAGTGTAATAATGCTATGTAAACCCTTGTGCATCCCTTAAATCAGTGCAACACCCGTGCCCCTAAGGGAACCCCCCCTCCAGAAAGACAGCCTAGAAATATTATGTTTTAATGTGTCAATTTTTTATGAATACTATTAGTAACTTCTGTTCTCATCATACATAGCAAATATTCATTCTGTTTCAAAATTTTAACCCCTCAAATGCCAGTTTTTGTGATAAGAACTTGATTTTTATTTAAACCTCACTTTATCACAAATATGTGATGGAACAGACTGCTAAAATTTTGTCTCTACTTCTGAAATTAGACACACAGTACTGTGCATTACTCATGTAATGGCAAGTTAGACTGCCTGAGGGCTAACCTGACACGCCAGGTGGATTTGTTTCACACATCCATCTGGAAAATCTTCCATAGCCAGTGTTTGGGAAAGGACAGAGCATTTGAAAAAACTCCAAGGGTGATTGGATGAACGTTCTGTCTGTCACATCTTTATGGACCAATCAGAGCTGATACCAAGGTGCACCACTACCCATAAACTCCAGAGAGAACTGCGTAGCACAAACCATGGTGACTGTAGACATGTCGGTACACGACCTTTTTCGTTTTTTGAAAAGAAAACAACTCAGTGCTGTTTTTTGTTCTTCTTTTAACAAAGAAATGCCATCAAGTTCTGATTAAACTGATGCTATAGCAGCAGCCACGCTAAGCTCTTCCGCCATATCTGGACCAGTTTCTTGTTGCTGCTTGCTTACCTCACGACTCTGCCACACCTTTCTAACCAGGCCCAAACGGTTCAGACGGGAGCTTTGCAAGATGGATTCCCCAGTGAGAAACACGGAAACAGGTGTATCCATCTGCTTTGCAAGGTTAGCTGAGGGCACCACAGGGCAGAAAGGAGGATTGCACAACCCCAGTCATGCTCTGGATGTCCTTGCATATTACCAGAGGCGTTGATGAGTCATCTGCTGATTAAACAACATTGTCGACACCTTTAGGGCTCAGCATGGGGTGGAGGTGGTGAGTAGACACTGCCAAGAGTACCATCCATCCAGGTAATAGGGTTACCATGAGCCCCCTGGTTGTGCAGTGGGTATCTGAGGCGCCCAAAAACATCCAGTGGTCTCCCTCCAGTATTTTCTAAAAATTAAATCTCCAATTTTTTCAAACCCATCCAATCAATGATTGTATTTGATTAGTTTTGGTCTTGTTTAATCAATTAAATCTAACAAAAAAACAAAAAATCTTTTGAGGGTAAAGTGTAAGCTATAAACTGCACTCTAAACCTAACAGAAAGGTTGCGTCGCATGTACACAAGTAGCTTTTAGGCCTGTGGCTCTTTTCCCACATGTCACTCCCCACTCTCTCATGCTGGTTTCTGACTCTATCCACTGTCCTTTTTTATAAATAAAGGCACAACAGCCCTAAAATAAATCCAGAAAAGCGCTCTATACAGTTTCAGGCAAGGGGAAACTGCCTGTAGTTGAGCCTTTTTAATGACGGCCAACCTATCGAAACAATCCAAACATAGTATAACGCAGAGCACATGTGACAGATGCTGCTCAAAGATTACAGAAAGCAGTCGGATGTGGATAAAGAAAACAGAAATCAATATGGTACTTCCAACTAGTCTGTCCTGTACTGAACTGGGTAAAGCCCGAGCTGGTGGAAGAGAAAGTCTCATTTTTCAGAGTCTAGATTTTCCACAAAGACAACTAATCAATAAAATCAATTTGTAGCCAAGGTCTGATATAATATACTAATTGAAAAAAAATGTGCAGATTCATTGACAATTGCCAACTGCAATAAGCCATAGATGTCTCACTATTTTGAGCCTCATAGGCTACTGTGCGTATTGGCTTCCTCCAGGCTTATGTCTTAATACAGCATTTGCAAAATGATGAAAATGAAATGTCCACTGAAAAAAGGTTAAAGGTCATTTACATAAAACTTTAGTCTATAAAGATGCAGTAGAACGGATCCTATTTTGATATGCACTGCAAACAAAGCTCAAAAGAGTCATCAGAAATAGAACTAAAGCACATTTCCCATTGATGCTTTGATGAATGACACTGTACTATTGTGAAGGTGGTAGGCGTCTGTTCTCTCAGAGCTTTATGTATTCCCTACATTTTAGCATTGTGCCCAAAATGAAGCCTATACTTCATTTTCTGCCTGTTTGCAGTGTTGACCTTTACCAATCTCTCTTGGCCCCCATCTCTGCTGAAGTGGGCTTTGTGCCCGACTATGGATGAGCCTCTGAATCTCATTTAGCCCGTGTGATGATCTCCTTTTCTCCTCCTGCTGCAGTCTCCATGAACAAAGTTAATATTTTTGTTCAGAAATGCCAGCCATACACCGCTCAGTGACCCAGTCGGGCTGTAATCTGCTTTTTAGTCTCCTTTTTCCAGCGCAGAGGTTGTATCACCTCATAAGTCGTACCGCATTTGTTTTGTGATGTATGTTTTTGAGCTTTTTTGATTATTATCACAGAAATACAAGGCATCTGTACAAAAGTAGTCCTCATTCTGGTTAAAAAAGTCTGTGAACAATTCATTGTTAATGAAAGTGAGAGCGTGATAACTATGAAAGATTGGGAGCATCATTATGTGCTGGCCATAATAGATGCCCTTTTCTCTGTCTGCTGTTTGTGTGTTTGGGAAGCTTCCAAAAAGAGGATTGACTGTCTGAGGTATCGCACTGCAACCAAACAGCTGGCAGCCTGACCAGAAGTGACTGTGCTTGTTTGAGTTATGTCGGGGGCTTTTGCAGGAGCACAAACAGAGCTGGACTTTAAGTTGGCGACCATTTCTTTAGTGTTACGAATATTTTATCCATAAGTGCTCCTTTCTTCTGTGTATTATGGTAAGCAGGAGGGCTACTAATGTGCTAAATAATGGGGTTTAAATCTTAAATTAGCATAATGTTAGTCACTTTCCCATGGTTTATATGCTGCTATTTTTATATGTCAACTCAGAAAATTTCATCAGTCTCACCCCCTCAGAAGGATTTAGCATCACTGGGTGTCTGTGCTCATAAAGCCCCTTCAGTCCGGCTGGACGTCTGAGCTGCAGATAAAGGAGCCTCTGTTGCACTATCTTTGGAAATTTGATAGCTCGCTGCAATAAGTCATGCATTTTCATAGACTTGTAAGCTGCAAAATCATGGCAAATGTAGTTATTTATTCCAGGGTAATGTGCTGCATTTTATGGCTTTGTGATTGGATATGCTTTCTGCACAATGCGAAATTAAAGACCCTGAAAATGAATAGAAGAAAATAAAACCTGCTAAGAACAGATTGTTTACTTGTGAGAAAGGCTTGTATGCGATTGTTGTTCCAGAAAACAAAACCAATCATCATTCTTGTGAGCAGCTTTTGCATTCTGCAGGATGTAGGCAGGTGCACAAGGCAGGTATTCAGACTTTCAGTCACAGAAATATTATAACTTACAGCCTCAAGACTATTTAGAAGCATCCGTCTGCTTTAGTGTCTGTTAATTCTGGGGGAACTTTGTATAACAGGCCAACTTGAAGAGCACGCACTATAAAAAGCAACAAGAGAAGACTAATTAAAAGTGTCTTCAAGTCCAGCAGTATTTCATAGTTTTTCATTACACTTCCCCAAATGCTCTTGGTGTTTTCTCTTCTCCTCACTCTTGAAGTTACTCCAACGTAAGGAATTTAAGGCTTGAAAGCATGCAGGACAGAAAAAGCAAGAGTCTGGTCTTTTTATTATCTTACAGCTTTTAAATCTGACAATTTTACTGAGCAAAATCTGCTGGTAGTTATCAGTAAACCACTTCTTGCTGCATTCAGGGTCAGAGGCTGGAAGAACATGCAACTGAGTCGATGCATTGTGTAACTGATGCCAACATAATATCAGTCCACAAACCTAATGAAAAACAATTGTTATACAAAACTGAAACTTTAAATGTAATAATCCTCCAGATACCTTTACATAGATTTGCCACAAATGCAATAGCTGTTGCCAACTAAAAATAATTGGTAAAGGCTTCTACATTTTGGGGAATTAGAAGATGAAAATAATCAGTTTTTAAATTGCAGTAACTTCCCACTTATGTCATTTGAAATTTAAAATTATCTTTGTGTTCATTATTCATATTAAAGATTGAGTAAGTTGTACACAGTTGAGTATTTTGCATGCTCATGCAGTTATAAAATTATTGCATGGAACACAAATAAAATTTGTGGAAATGACTAAATCATGCACCTGTTTCACAAAACTAATCATTTTCAGTCACTGTAAAACCCAGAATATAAGTCCCCGGGTACACACAGGCCACAGTCATTTCTTTTAGAGTGTGCCAAAGGGAAATAAAGGTCAAAACTGTCCTCCTGTTTGATGATGTCCATTACATATAGCAAAATCCACAACATGCAGATTCTATGCAGCTGTGTTGCTCTTTTAGTACCATCTGTTTTGCAGTATGGAGTTTCGCATCTACTAGCAGTAGTACAAATGCTGTGAAACAGACTACCAGCTCCCTGCCCTCTCCCACCTATCACTAATCCCTGTTTTCTTTAAATGTACCATTACAAAGCAGCATTTTAATGGAGAAAAGCAGTTAAAAAGTGGCACTAACCCCTGCTGGTCAAGTCTGTATCATTTTGTATTTCTGCCTTTTCTCAGTGCAGCAACTAAACACAATAATTTTGGTGAATTTTGAATAGTTTTAGTTCTCTTACAATTGGCAAGTTTATAAAGAGTTTTATATGTATCAGCTGTGTATACAAATGGTTTAGTTATGGACAGCTTTACATGGCTCTGTGTTGCAGAGTTATTTATGTGGTACAATACACATCTGCTGCTGCTGTACTGCAACATGCTGTGAACTTAATGTGAGTCGTGATATTCATGGTGGAATAGAGTCCAGCCCTGCAGTCAGCATTATTATCGAGTACACCGGGCTCCAAATTATTATGCAAATTTGATTTTAGTGTCATAAACATTCTTTTTTTTTTTCAATCAAACTCATGGATGGTATTGTGTCTCAGGACTCTTTGGATCACTGAAATTAATCTCAGACAACTTTGATAATTAATTTGCCAGGTGAGTCCAATTAAAGGAAAACTACTTAAGGGCGTTCCACATTATTAAGCAGGCCACAGGTTTCAAGCAATATGGGAAAGTAAAAGGATCCCCCTGCTAGTGTAATGCCTTGGACAAGATATCCAATCCAATCCAATCCAACTTTATTTGTTAAGCACTTTAAAAACAACCACAGTTGACCAAAGTGATGTACAGGAGAATAAATAAAAGTACAGAATAAATAAAAGTACATAAAAAACATAGTAGCTCACAAGAGATAAAAGAAGAGCACTACATATAAAATACAGAATCAATTTAAAAGACATAAAACATAAGTAACATGAAAATGCACGCATAAAAATAGCAAATAAATGTAAAAGTCGACGACTACTGTGCTCTAAGATATGAAAACGTAAGAAATTTCTTAAGCGTGATCATCGTACTGTGAAGAAATTTGTGGCTGATTCAGAGCACAGACGGGTTCGGGCAGATAAAGGCATCATGAGAAGGGTTTCTAACAGACAAATTCATCGGATTAAGAGAGCAGTTGCTAATATGCCATAACAAAGCAAAAAACAGGTATTTGAAGCTGCTGGTGCCTCTGGAGTCCCACCAGTCTCAAGGTGTAGGATCCTCCAGAGGCTTGCAGTTGTGTATAAACCTACTATTCAGCCACCCCTGAGTGCCGTGCAACCCTGGATGGTCCAGGTGGAGGAGTAGTGGATGGTTGGTGGATGGCCAACATGTCCCAACAAGGCTGCGACGTCAGCAAGGAGGTGGTGGAGTCATGTTTTTGGCCAGATTCATGAGGAGAGAGCTGATAGGCCCCTTTAGGGTCCCTGAAGGTGTGAAAATGACCTCAGCTAAGTATATAGAGTTTCTGACTGACCATTTTCTTCCATGGTTCCAAAAGAAGAACCGCATCTTCTGTAGTAAAATTTTCTTCATGCATGACAATGAACCGTCTCATTCTGCAAAGAACACCTCTGTATCATTGGCTGCTATGAGCATAAAATGAGAGAAACTCCTGGTCCCCCCTGACCTCAACCCTATTGAGAACCTTCGTAGCATCTTCAAGCATAAGATCTACAGCTTTTTTAAAGGCTATTCTGACAACTTGCAAAGAACTTCAAGCAGAAACTCTCCAAAAACTCACAAGTTCAATGGATGCAGGAATCCTGAAGGTGATATCAAAGAAAGGCTCCTTTGTTAACATGTAACTTGTCCTGTTATGTTTTTGATTGAGATAGCCTTTGATTTCAGTAAATATGACCTCCTAATGCTGCAAATTCAACAAATGACCATTTTCAGTTCTTTACAACCTATAAAATGTTTTGAAACTCTGTTGTGCGTAATAATGTGGAACAGTGCATTTTGAGTTTTTTTTATTTTTGAAAAAAAAATGTTATCATTGGGAGGTTGTTCAATAAAATTTGAAATATGCTCTTATGGCTGATGACTTGAAAATTATACTGACTGTCATTTGACTATTTAGGAAAATCAGAGAAAAATATCACTTTCATGATAATTTAAAACGCAGTGTAGTGTGTGGCAAGATTAAGAGTAGTTGACTTCCTGTTTGGACAAAGACCTGCTTCTACAGGTAGAACTTCACTTCAGAAAGGAACTTATTATGGATTAAAAAGTAAAACAGGAAACAGTAAAAATTTTTTGAACGTGCTTGGTGCTGGTTAAGCTTGGCTGGTAGAGCAGACACAAACACAGTTATCCTCTGGTCATTCCCAGTTGGTCCATACCTCTTTCCTCATTTCCTCTCTCTTCTGCTGTCCTATCAAATGAATACAAAAAGACCCCCTCAAAAGAGCCTTAAAAAAATACTGAGCATGCAATATTTCTTCTTCTTCTTTTAGATTACTTGGTAAATCCCATTAATAATCCATAGAATATGCAAAGACTAAAATAATTCATTGCTGCAGCCCTATTTGTATTAGAACTAGTAGACAGTGTTTGAGAAAATTTCACTGATGCATCTGCAAGGAATGTTTTTCCTTAAATTATTTTGTCTTGCAGTGAAAGAAAAAAGTGTTCCTACACATAAGAGATGATTCTGCCCTATACAAAATATTTAACACTATACATGGATGGACAAAGGTCCATGTATTATCTACATAATGTCTGGTTTTACAATGCAAAGTGCTCTAGAGTGAAGTTTGCAGATACTTCTTGCCAATGCATAATGTCCACTGTAATTAAAGTCTGTGCAGATCAGTAATTCAATGAGAATCATATTCCTGCTGAGCCATATACAAATGCAAATACATATAAAATGGTAAAATTTCATCACCAGGGTAATGTGTTGAATTGATTTATACAGGCAATCAATATCACTGCTGTGCAGGTCTTTAATTTGAATAGAAATTTTTTAACCAGTGAATAAACACTGTTTTAAAATGCATTGCTACCAGATAATTATATTTAAAAAATCTGCATCTGCTTCAGTTAAAAACTGTAAATTTATTTAGTTCTCCCCATCCTAAAAAGCAAATCCTGAAATGAAGACACAAAGAGCACAAAGTTAAGCTCATGCATGTTTATACCTTTTATTGACTTCCTCTTTAAAGGCTTCCCACGGGTCTCTAAAGCTGGAGTGTAGATACTGAATGCAGGCATATTTGCAAGTGAAGGTGGGGGATAAAAGCATTGAAACTCATGTCCTCATAAAGAGGGATCAGCAGTCTGAACGGGAGCTGCATACCGATGCAAGAGATGCCAGCGCTCAGAGCCAGAGAGCATGCTTTGCTGAAAAAAAAAAAAAAGCCTTAAAGCTGCTAAGCTGAGAGCAAGGAGGGGAAAGGAAGAGAAGGTGTGAAGGAAGAAGGCACACAAACTGCAAGCAGGGAGAAGTGTCACAGTGTAATGATACATGAAACATTTTTCACAACTGCAGTGACAAGAACCAGAAAAGGTCCTAATGCTGTTTAGACCAAAGGTTAAGCCTTAATATGGAGAAAGGTGAGGAACGCTGTTGTTTTATAAATCACTTGGTTTGGTGTGTATTTATATCCTGTCATCCATTATCATTGCTACTGATCCTGTTAAGGGTCACCAGGTGCTGGCACTGGTCCTAGCTGTCGTTTACTTCTTAAAGAAAAATCCAATTTTCTTACAAATTTATGATGAAATAAGGACTAAAAATGATCAGGATGTGTAACAGAAATCAAGTTTCAGTGGGTTCCATGTGTTCAGAGTTGAATTACACCCAGTAAAGCTGGATGAACCCCTCTTCAAAGACCCCAGCTGACACTGGGAGTCGTCTTTATGGAGAGAGTTTCACCTCCTGCCGCCTGCTGCATAAGCGTGACATTCAGAGGGTGTGTTCACACTGAGCATGTTGGGAGCAGTTTACTCTAACCCTGAAGCGTTATTATTTCACTTTGGCTTATTTTGGCAGGCGTGACCTGTCTCTCTAATGTGCAGGTGTAGAAATGAAATAACACTCTAGGAATGAAGATGCAGTCTACATTCAGCTCCATATGTTTAACACTGTGTGCTGAAAACACAACTGACCTTTCAAACAAAGCTTTTTCACACCTGCAAGTTTTGAGATACATTTAACAGGCTTCGGCTGAATTGCACAGTACAGTTCCATTTAACGGCCTTAAGAAAATTTTGGAATAAATTGGACTATTAACCCCTTAAAGGCTATCTCAGACTATTCAGATTTAGTCAGATTTTGGCTAGACTGCATCTTCGCATCTCATCGACAAACACCGGGCCCTAGTATGAAATGTCCAGGACGGCAAGACTAGCATGTCAGAGTCATTCTTGTATTATCATCTGGTTTGACATCCTGACCTGTCGTCAGCAACATTGATCCTAAAGACTACCAACAGGAGAGAGCATTCACTTCTTATCCTTGTATCATCATTTACCTGAGTGAATCCCTACTTTTTCCCCCTGTGAGCATCGTATGTGTACGTACAGTGAAACTGTATGACTTAGCTTATTGGGCCAATTTTCTTTATGTTATCACATTCATACCTCAAGTTATATTTAGAGGATATTAGGTGCATATTATCTTCCTTTTTATACAGTGGGACTAGTCCATAGTTATTATCTATAATCCATACATGTTTCTTGTTTATTTTCTTCTTTCCTGAGCAAAAAAACATTAGCATCACTAAGAGCAGTGTTTCCTAACCATTTTCCTTGGAGTGCCCCCTACATGTACCTAAGAAGAGCAGAAACCCAAATCAAACAAATCTGATTTTGGCAGCCTCAGTGGACCCCGGTTGAGAGTACTTCTGTTGTAGCTATGACTGACACTCTTTGCCCCGCCTCCCAGATGATCTGTGAACTTGCACACAGAGACAGTGGTGACGTCAGCAGACTATGAAAGTTGGGGATCACACTTGCAGTGCAGCAGGCTATGGGGACAAGATTTTTGTTGCATAGTCCAACATAGTGCAGTCGTGAAAGACCAGAATAATTGTGTTGTTTGAGCTGGCCTTAAAGGGATACTTAAACATTTTGGCAAATTCGCCCATTGCCATAGTTCCTATAGTCTTACTAATAGGTTCGTTACCCTTAGTTGTCAGTGCAAGCTATTTTTAGATCAGCGGTGCCGAGTTAGGAGCTGCTCTGCCAAAGCAAGGGATTCTTATGTATCCTGGCTTTCCCTCATCAAACTCATCAAATACACAATCCAACAACTCCAAAACGCTCTTGTGGACAAGTTGTGACCTGCACATTCACCATGCTGCACATTCACCACCTTCTGGCATTGTGGTATAACATTGGTCTGCCAAATTTTGTGCCATGTTGATCACATGTGGCTCCTTTTGTGTGGGGCAGTTTTGCTGACTGGTTGCTGTTACCATCTCAATGGTCGTTCAGTGTATGTCATAAGTTCAATGATTAATATTTGATGAAGTACTGAACAGAGAAAAAAGGTGATCCTGAAGTGGCCTTTGGTTGTTCTAGCCCTTGTTATAGTAAATAAGAGCTCTTCAGATATGATAGAAGGTAATGATAAAAACAGATGCTGCAAGGTAAGAATAGTAATCACACAGCTGGTGTTGCTCAGTCCCAATCTTTGTATTTATAGGAAAAATGTCATTTGTTTTTAAAAGCTCCTAAATTGGCTGCAGCAGACCTGTGATTTGGCTATTTAACTGTAATTGTGTTCACAATGACTTAGTGAATTATAGCCTCATGTTTGACAGTCTTTATCTTCAGTGAACACTTGGTCTTACTGACACAAATTTTAAATAAGGACCCTCAAACATGAAGAAAACATTTAGGTGAAAATGAAATGTGTTGATGCCTGATTGTGGATGAAAAAAGCTACACTTATGAAGTCTGTGGCATTTATGGTGTTAAAAGAGAAAAAAACCCATATTTTACTAAAATATAAAAATGTTTCACAGTTTTGACTTTTATTTTTCTTGACCTGTTGAAAAAAAAGGCAAAGCAAAGACTCTGTATGTGGCGAGCGATATAAAGTAAAGGCTTATTTTATAACAGTATCTACACTAGAATAAAAACAGGGGCAGGTGATGATCATACATTACAGCTACTTCAGTTTGAGTTTGGAAATCTGTGTTTCAGCTTGTTCACTTTATTGCTTATTCTATAAAACGCAGCACATGTTACCCATACCTGGATGCTTTAAAAAATGCTGGACTCTCAGTCCATGTAGTTATTACATGTTATCATTCGGGGCTTTGCTGCTTAATTGTTGAACAGACAATACTGGTCAGAAGGTCTTTAGGTAATTAAAACCTGGGTCACTGACCTCAAATTCTGAACATCTAAATTCAACAATATGATGTTCTCAGTTCACACAGGGTCATTTCTTCCTACCTGGGCTGGACTTATAAATTCAGACAGTTTTAAGGACATTTTTGACAAAAGTAAAAAATCCCAGTGGCATTAGAGAGAGGAAAAAGGAGTTGAAGGTATGAGTTGTTAACACGGATGGTGCTACCACAGAGGAACCAACAGAAAAAGTGTTAATCAGCAGAAAATTACTTGTTCTGTTGACAATTTTCACATACTTCTAAGTGTTAAAAGATAATTGCACACTTGATGGTGGGTTTCACATCAAGCTTGGTATTTAAATGTAATTCACAGAAGTCTCCATGTGCCACATGTGACAGTTTAGTTGTAATGCATTTCCTGCACCCATCCCAGCAGATTTTAGGTGTTGAGATCAGCCACAACTAAAAATAAAAGTGTGGCGTGATTAATGGTGGATTCCTTTAGTGTTGAAGCTGAGTCTGTAATTGTTTTTTTCTCTTTTTTTTTTTTTTTTTTTTTTTTTAAAGTGTTGAATTCTGTATTAGTATCACCTAAACCCTCTCTGGTCAAGGTTTTTTTCACCCGCTGTCTGAGGCATTCATAAACATTTTAAGAAATGCAATCTACCATTACTTTTACCATCTAGCACTGATTCTTTTCTCAGTCTTTATCAAAGAATCGGTGCCTTTTAAAGCTCCTCAAAGTTCATCTTGATGTATTTAAACAGAACAAGCAAATTCCCCGTGCTACAACCCAGAAAGCTCTAATAGCATCTTCTGTATTGACAGTGAGGACGTTCTTAGTTTTTTGGTGGCTTTAATTGGTGCGACATATCTGTTATATGTTTATATAAAAACAGACTCAAACTATTATTTTCTTTTTAAAACGAGTTGCTGATTGTTTTTAATTTATTTGGGGGGTTTCTATGCATTCATGTAAACGACTGGGCAGTTGGATTGAGTCCAAAATCGTCACTTGCCTTGAGGTCACAGCCTCTAATCATGGGGTGCAAAATCAACTAGCCCACTGGCTCCAATTTTAAGTTGTTTTGTGTAATGAACCAAGCTACCATTAGTTTATTATATTTGTACTATAGATAAACAGTATTTTAATAGATGACAGTGCTTACAGCTGGACCATTACAATAGGTTGGTTGCAATCATGCGGTCCCAAATGTCCATTTGGGGGTCAGGTGGTGTGGGACAGCCATTAGTTCTTAACAGTTCTAAACTGATTGAGCTTCTTTAATCCCTGCCTCCTGCTGTTTCTTTTTAAGTTTTTTTTTTTTTTTAACACAAAAGTAGCTTGAGTATTGAGAGTGTTTATATCAGTGCAGTTTGAATGTTTGACTTAGTCATGAACAGATCAAGTAGCATTTGGTAGCGCTTCTCGCTCCCCAAGGGGAGTTTTCTGCTGCTCTGTGTTAAACATGATAATCAAGATTAAACAATCTCTGCACTACATGTGGTGTTGCTCTTATGTAGTCATGTGTGGTACATGTTTCACTGCTTGTTGTTGTATTCCGACCAGAGTACATCCCCATCATAGCTGGGAACACGTCCATTAACCTGTTTACCATTTCTTACCTACATTGTTTCGTAAAGCAGTTATCAGACCTTTAACTTCTCTTACATTCAGTTTCTATCATCATTGTCAAAGCCAGAGCAGGCCACTTCCTGTACTTTACAGAGCTTATTGAATAACCAGCCAAAATGTCCAGGGTGCTTTTATTGTGAAATGGTGCTTCACCTTGTCCACTGACAGCTGATCGGCTCCAGCCCTCCTGCGACCCTGAACAGGATAAGCGCTGTAGATAATGGGTGAATGAATGCTTCAACTACTTTACATGAAGCTACATACTTTTTGAGCTCCATTAGAGTGAATCAAAAAAGTTTCTGTTTGAAGCATTCTTTGGATCTTTATGGATATGAAGTGTTTGAATAAAGTCTTTTATTAGATTTGGAGAGTGAGGATACTTTCTGATGCAGCATGACAGTTTTTGTTGGAATATTGTGATCAGGAGAGTACAGGAGAGATTCAAATGTGAAGTTAAATGATGACAAATCGTTTGCTTTATGACAGACTTGTAGATTGTAGCAGCTGTGTTGGTTGGATCTTGTGACGGCTGGAATCATGATAATCATCACTTAATGCATAGGATGATATTTCTACACAGCAGCTAAGTAGATAAAGTTCATAATAATGAGAAAACATTTTGACAAACCTGGGGGGATCTGTCAGAGTTTGAGAAGCATCAGTGTTAATGGTAATGTTAAACTCAGAATCATTAGTGGAAATGTCATTGAAGTTGACCTTTTTTTTTTTTTTAATTTTTTAGTTTTTTTTAGATTTTGGGGGGCTTTTTGCCTTTATTTTGATAGGACAGCTGAGGAGAGACAGGAAATATGGGGAGAGAGAGTTGGGGAAGACGTGCACCAAACAACGCATCTGTACATCAGTATGACTGAAGTGATACTCCTCACCTTAGGAAAAAACAGAGCCAACATATCCTCATCATTCTGAGACCATTATGATTGATGAAAATCAAAGATTTTTCACTTCTGCTTAAAAGGCTGAAACTGTCTCATGTTTAAATCTTAAAATTATTGTATGTTTGTATGGTATGATTTTTTTTTAAATTTTGTCCTAGCCAAGACAGACAGCAGCTGTTAACAAAGAACATACAACTACGAGCACAGAAAACATAATACATACGGAATTTAAAAAGATTAAAAGATGCAAAGTAAGAAATTTAAAGGGCAAGTATTTGTCAGAATGGACCTTAATTATAAGTAAATCAGACCAAGCATTTGCTGCCAGATGTGTCTGCCTCCAAGTCATTTAACATCCTTTTAAAAGCATCCAAAGAGCCCCTCTCTCAACCTTTTAGGTGTTTTTGCCATTTGTTCCAAGCAAAGGGAGCAGAAAATTTAATCACTGTTTTTCTCTCTTCAGTTCTGACCTTTGGAACAGATGCTAAGAAAGGATCCCGAGACTGAAGATTATAAGTTCCTGTTCTGACTGATGTAGGCCAGAAGGTAATGAAGGAAGTAGACTGAGAATAAGCTTGTAATTATGAATACACGCTTCCTTTGGGTAGACAAAGATCGTCCAACATGTTCATACTTTAAATAGTGATGTGTAAGGGCTTTAGAAATAGTGATGAAGCTCAGAGCTCATTGATACACAGTATCCCTCCAGTGCATGTACTCTAAGCTTGAGTAGAGGCATGCATGTCTATAACAGGGGTGGGCAACTGGCAGCCTGGGGACCACATGCGGCCCTCCATGTCACTCAATGTGACCCTTATGTCAATTAAACTCTAAACATGAAGAAAACACAACAAAATTTGTCATTTAAATATGATAATAGAAACATGTCCCTTATAGTCTTTGATTACCTGTATATGTTCAGTCCTTTGAAAGAAATGAATAGATAGAATTGACTATAATTGTTTCTGTAGGACCTTTTTATATGCTTCACTGATTGCACTTGTAAAAAATAAATATACAAGTGAAATATATTAACAAGTAACTACCGTGTTCATTGCATTAAAACACAGCTTGACATTGATTAAATTTTCTGTTTTTCTCATTAAATTAACTTTTTATTCAAACGTGAGATCAAACGCATAAATAATGGTAATATAAATGATTATAAAAGCAACATTCTTTCTTCACTGAATTATCAGTTAGCACAAACGCCCATCCCTGGTCTAAATCATCTCCATAGTCTGAATTTAGTGTCAAATAAGAAGAGAAAATCTTTAGATTTAGTTAATGATAATAAGGCAGAAAACTTTGATATTTTGTATGATGTTAGATCTTATTTTTTTCTAAACTGCAGTGTTTAAAGTCTTTTATTTTGTCGGTCTGGCTACTTGACTGAAATTTCCATGTTGTGATCAACAGGGCACGTTTTCTTAGTTATCATCTTTTCTTCTTTTGTCACCCTTTTCCTACCTAAAAGATTGTGGGCTTTTGAGAAAGTATTGGGCTGAAACCCTGTAAGCCACCCTTGGCTCCCTGCTCTCTGAACACTACTACTTTGAAAACAGAGTGCAGTTATTTTTGTACATCTATCACAGTAAAAGTTTTATATTTTTGACTTATTTAATTTCTTGCTTGTTTCTCAGAGTTTTAAAGTCTGATAAATGCATGTGATCCAAACAACTGTGATTAGGATTCAAGAGACTAATTTCTCTCTCTGTATGAACCCTGAGCCCACTAAGAGTGCTGCCTTCCCCATAGCCAGCTCTATCCGATATCTGTTCTAATACCACAGCGACGATGTCCCATTTTGGATTGTGTGGCTGAAACAGGCGGATATAGAGCCAGGATGGACCCTACAATAAGCTCTTATAATGGTCATTCTGGATAGACCTCGCCTTTTGTGGGCTCAGAGATGATTACACATTTAGTATCCTCCAGTCCTGCTGGAGTGTGCGGACATCCGGTGTGTGCAGGTGACCTTAACTACTGGAGCTGTAGCATCCCCCAGATAATGACCACTCTGAACCCCAGGAGCAGTCCTCATCACCCCATAAATACAGGGACCATATGGACCCTCGGAGGAAAGCTGCAGACAGTCACTTTTCAAATGGACGCAGACTTGTAGGAGGCTTTTGTGCTGTGAAAAAAGACTCGCTTGGCATTTTCACAGCTTCATGAACACTGTGTTTTGTGGAGGCTGTAGTTCAGTTTAACTGGCCAAATGGCAGATGTCTCTGAAAGTGTAATGCAATTTATTTTTAGTCCTGTACTCCACGGAAGGAAACGATATGGTCAGATATACTGGGCAAATCTGTGGTTGGGGAAAATTGCTAGTCAGAGTGTGAAAGTGTCTTTTGAAGGGCAAATTTAAGGTCACTGTGTAACACGAAATGTTACATTTCGTTTTCTACAAAGATTTTCACCCTGTAGAGCAGTGGAGCTCAAATGGACTAGCCTCTGGACCCGTCACTAACTCCTTAATTAGACATCATGACCCAGATTTTGGAAAAAGATTCAACCACTCATATTTATTTAATAAAAATTTTGCCATTTGAATTTTAATGGAGCAAAACACATGTCTGGAAGACTCAAGACAAAACCTGCACATCATTTAAAAGAGACAATATTGCACTTATTTTGCTCAGTTTAGCTATGAAAATGTTTACATTTTGGTTGTTTTCTTGAGATTCTGAGAACTTTTTTGATGAGACAAATAAGTGAAAACCTTAAGAAAAGCACCATAGTTTAATGAAGCTCAGCATTAGTTAATGCAGGATGTGGTAGTCGTGTGCCCAGCCATGGTCAGCTGACGGCCAGCTGATCCTTATTATTGCCTCACAGCTCCCACAGCCAATCACAGCTCTTTCTCTCAACACAGCTGTGTATTTGAATATGGCACACTTCTCACTAATTCCTGCTTGCATTAAAGCTAATGCACCATGCTGCTGCTGGCAAAGCTGTATTTCCCTTCGGGGATTAATAAAGTTAAAGTTATTGTATTGAACCTCCTCCACCCCAGTCTCCTCTTTTATAGCATAAAGCTTGTTGCACTCTCATGTTGAGATTCATGCTACTATGCACCAGCTGCTTTTGAACGGATTTTATTGCCTTCAGTATGCATCGGCATTAATGTATCTATCCATATGGGTTTTTTAGCCATGCACTCAAAGCATGCTGTTTGACTAACCCAGGGAGCATCTTTTGAGCAGAGCCCTCTCTGCCAAGAAAACTGTGCATCCGTTTTGCAATAAAATGGTAAAATATATAACAGTGTTCCTGACTGAACTAATTTTCCCAGCAAAACAGAATAAAATATGTTATAGCGATGTATGTCTGCTTAAGGCTTCTTTACTTTGTGGGCCTTTTGCCCAGGCACCCATTTGTGACCTGCTGAAAACAGCTCCAAAACCCACCAGGACCACCGCCTCTGAGTATTTTAGATTTACTTGATTTAAAAATACAGATGTTTTAAATGTTTTTAGCTGCTGGGACAGGCTGCAGGACATACTGGAGCCTCGGGCCAATAGGAGTCTTGAAAAGAAGTCTTGATTATTTTTTTACAAAGTCATTTAAAATCAGTTTTGTTTAAAGCTGCTAGATGATTAAATAATCAGATAGTATTTGTATCACAATAACAATGTTTGTAGGTTCTCTGTGTATGATTTTGACCCTCAACAAGGAAACGTAAACTGAACTGAACGTAAAGCAAAGTCACTGTCTGTACACAGTAACCTCTGTTTAGACATACTATTGAAGTATTCAAGTTAAGCTGAAAAAGCAACATGACTATGTCACTGGTCATTGCTATGACAACCTAAGAATATTTCCCGCTTTACCTATATGGAGAAAACAAACTCGCCATTAGCCATGACTATACTTATTACACTGGATGTGGTGTACTTTCTGAAGGAGCAGTCATTATGATTGACTCTGTGTTGCTATGGGAAGAACATACTTGTATCCCTTAGATATTGTAGCCAGAATAACCTCTCCATGGCTGATGATGTCATTTGTAGCTAAGACATGCACAGAAGGGAGTAAGCCGGTGGAACAATGGAGCTGATGCCATGGCGCTTCCTGTAAGCAAATCACAAGTCAAACAAACTGATACAGTCATCAAAGATTCCTCAGGTACAGCAGCGTAGATACTGTAGTTGATACTCACTCCTTCGTAAAGTCAATGACTGAACAGCTTGAAACACAGCTGTCTGCTCAATGGGAAAAAACAGACTATTATCTGCTCAAATTAGAGATATTTGGACTCGACAGTGATCCACAGTGTTTCCTGGACTGTTAATATTGATGTGTGTTCATAAATCAAGTTTCCTTACATTATATGGACCTGATTGTAGGTTTAGAAGCAGAGCCTGAAGGCACACCTCAAACCTTTTCATTAGTGACGGATGTGAAACTGAATTAATGTAGGTGTGTTAAGACAAAGCTTTAGATCAGTTGTTTTTCCATATTTCAGGGATTCTTTTACTTCTTTTTACTTCAGCTTATCTGTAAGAAAATTGCTCCGTGGTTGTTTATATTTCAAAACAAACTTAATGTACCCAGCCTGTCTAATCCAGTTCAAGTTTAACATCCTTAAGCCTTTATTTTACTTTAAATGTGACAAATTCACACCTTACAGCTCTCACCCCTGACGTTTTGTCGTATAAACTGTTATAACATCAGATACGTTCACTTTAAAAAGCTTTCATGGAAAAAACTTCAATATCTACCCAACTAGAAATCAGATTAATTTACAAAGCCTAGCTGATTTAACCTGTGATGAATATTGATGGGCGTGACAGTTTTTTGGTCTTTCCCTGTAAAACCAGAAGTGTTTATCAGACATGCCAGGACTATTTGTGCAGCTATAAAACAAAATCTGTTGTCATTAAGTGCCTGTCAACCTAGCTGTTTCAAACTTTGGTTGGTCTGCTGAAATATAGAGTCTTAATTTTCCTTTAAGGTATGAGGAAGGAGAATGGAGGGGTTTAGATCTTATTCATCTTCAACTGAATCCATGTTGTATCTACTGTAAAAGCCCAAGTTCCTCTTCTAACATTATTAATGTACAGTTACAGCTACAAACATTTCTATAAATGTACTCCAGCAGCTGAAGATTGAGCAGATGTTATAATTAAAATAACAGCAATTTTTCAGCTGAAATAATGCTACTTACCGCTAACTTCCTACTGATTTCTGTCAGAAAAACAAACCTTCTGCCACTTACTGGCAGAAAGTAACTGTGGCATCACATGCATACCCCCTATAGGACAAACACCATGAAGTTTGTTTGCACAATGCAGCTAACCTTGGCAGTGCTTAGCAACGGCAGCCAGGTTTATATTACCATTTCTGTGCTCAGTGTTTTCCTTTAATGCTTTGGTTATATGCAAGTATAACCTGACACAGTCTATGTACAGTTTTATCCCCTTTT
Organism: Cheilinus undulatus; assembly: GCF_018320785.1. NCBI lineage: Eukaryota > Metazoa > Chordata > Actinopteri > Labriformes > Labridae > Cheilinus > Cheilinus undulatus. Next base: position 42,336,007 of record NC_054866.1, on the reverse strand, counting down.
TTAAAAATGAAATTAGTGCTGAAGTGTGCTGTTTCTAAGAGATGCTGTCATTTCTATCAGTTCATCCTTGTACTTTTGGGTTGAAGAACGTTCTGACAGCATGGCGGTAGCTATTCCAAAGGGAGAATTATGGCCTAGACAGTGCATTTTGACTGGGATTGTAGGCCTGAACTGATGGAAAATATTAAGAACTAGGTTAATCTACTAGTAGTTCTGGCACCGACTACAGAGGGATCCATTTTTAACCTTTTAGGTTGCACATCACCTGCATCCCTCAACAGGAAGATATCATCCTGTATGCTTTATGGACCCACATTTGTCAATTGAGCTGTTTATCCTGACATAGCATACGCTTTTTCACACATCAAATTAACATGAATCAAACCCGGGATTTAGACAAATTATTTGGCACGTATTGCAGCTGTGTAATTTGACCCATGTCTATCTGTTAACATGGAAAAAGTTCAATTTATGTACTATTTTTGCAGCCTGTCAGAGGGGAGAGCTCTGAATATTTTGGCTTCACTTCCACTTGGCTGTTTCATCATCCATCTTAGACTATTCGCATTATTCAGAGACAGGGGGACTAACAGGTACTGGTAACTGATTAGACCAGTCTGTCTTTCAGGTAAGGCTTATTTTGTTGTGATCTGCTTTCTTTTACAGTTCACATTAACCTGCCCTTCACTTATGAAGCCGTATTTATCCAGCACAGAGAAACCAGGTGTTACATGGCTTTCTGTGCTGTGACTGGCTCTGACTGCAGAGAATGCTTATGTACTTACCTGTGAGTCTTTATCGCTGCAGATTCACATCCTTCATGTTCAACATAAAAATCCATCCCAGAATGCACTGTGTTCCCACATCACCTGGTGAACTGTTTCTGAGCTTTGATCGTCTCTTTCTCTCAGAAAAGTGTTATTTTTTTGTTGTTGTTGGCAGAGAGTCAGTGGAGTTTTTGGAACTTGAGGATGTCGAGGATCCCACCTCCTGCTCATAGTTAGTGTGTGTTTATGTGAGTGTTTGTGAGTATTTGCATCAGAGTGGAAAGAGGAGGTGGAGAAATGAAAAAGGAAACTAGAACTACCACCTAGCGGTTATATGCCTTCACAAGGTATACAATTTCCAGACAATGAAAGTACAGAAAGGAGAAGGGCTGGAGTGGCCACTGTGGTAGTGTGATTTGTAGAAATCTTATCCGTCCTATTCCTTTCCCCCAAGATCTATAAAGGTATGACTCCTTTGCCTTCTGTCTACTATCAAGTGAAGACAATATGAAGAACTGGCCTCAGATGGTGTACATGGGTATATTTAAGCTAACATTATCAGCTGTGTATCAGTTTTTTCACTGCAGTGTGATTGTTTACAGAGGTGGGACACAACTTCATATACTTGAAAGCAGATACAGAGCCCTGTCAGAGCCTTACATTTTTCACTGTAGTTAGTGGTTGTTCTTAGATTCTTATTATTTCACAGACAGGTTTCTCTTTTAAATGTGTTTTATTTATATCCCTGCTTTATGCCATGACCTCTTCAGGTTAGTAAATCTGAAATTCTGTTTTATTTTATGAAGATTTACACCCAATATGCATTAACTTCATCTGGTCATTATTAGTACAACCATAAAGAGAGAAACGGGTACTTGAAGTCTGACATGGTAGAAAAAAAAAAAGCACAGCTTACAGCTTTTAACAACATTTAGTTGGATGCTTAGTTGAAAAAGTAAAACAGGGTTTGCTAAATCGAGATTTTTTTTGAGTCCACTATATCATTGGTTCTCAACTGGTGGGTCAGGATGCAAAAGTGGGTCACAAAGCCATTCTCAATGGGTCGCAGATATGTGTGTGGAAAAAATATGTGGCCAAAAAAAGTGCTTTTATTTTGAAGGACATGTCTCCATCCCTTTGTTCCACTACATCTTTTGTTCCATGTAAAGACCAGACAGCACCATTCTTTCATTAAAAACCTTCGATTATGATTGCAGAATGTACATTTGGGTTGTGATTTGTCCTTCCAAAGACTGTGGTGGATCCTGACACACCACTGCACTATATCACCTTCCTCTCCAGCCATAATCATATCCATAGTAAAGCCCACTGGAATGAGGTGGTAAAGCACAGGATGACCATTAGGCCCAGTGACCTTGATCTTTGCCCTCTCAAATCCACAGCTCATCGCTTAGTAAGACTGGACTTCTGTACAGACACTAAACTGCCAAAAGTATTCACTCACCCATCCAAATAATTGAAATCTGGTGTTCCAATCACTCACACAGGTGTATAAAATCAAGCACGTAGGCATGCAGACTGTTTCTACAAACATTTGTGAAAGAATCGGTTGCTCTCAGGAGCTCAGTGAATTCCAGCATGGTACTGTGATAGGATGCCACCTGTGCAACAAGTCCAGTCGTGAAATTTCCTCACTCCTAAATATTCCACAGTCAACTGTCAGTGGTATCATGACAAAGTGGAAGCGATTGGGAATGACAGCAACTCAGCCACAAAGTGGTAGGCCACGTAAAATGACGGAGAGGGGTCAGCGGATGCTAAAGTGCATAGTGCGCAGAGGTTGCCAACCTTCTGCAGAGTCAATCGCTACAGACCTCCAACCTTCATGTGGCCTTCAGATTAGCTCAAGAACAGTGTGTAGAGAGCTTCATGGAATGGGTTTCCATGGCTGAGCAGCTGCATCCAAGCCACACATCATTGCAAAGCGTGGGATGCAGTGGTGTAAAGCACGCAGCCACTGGACTCTAGAGCAGTGGAGACGCGTTCTCTGGAGTGACGAATTATGCTTCTCCATCTGGCAGTTTGATGGACGAGTCTGGGTTGCCAGGACAACGGTACTTGTCTGACTGCATTGTGCCAAGTAAAGTTTGGTGGAGGGGGGATTATGGTGTGGGGTTGTTTTTCAGGAGCTTAGTTCCAGTGAAAGGAACTCTGAATGCTTCAGCATACCACGAGATTTTGGACAATTCCATGCTTCCAACTTTGTGGGAACAGTTTGGGGATGGCCCCTTCCTGTTCCAACATGACTGTGTAACAGTGCACAAAGCAAGGTCCATAAAGACATGGATGAGAGAGTTTGGTATGGATGAACTTGACTGGCCTGCACAGAGTCCTGACCTCAACCTGATAGAACACCTTTGAGATGAATAAGAGCAGTGACTGAGAGCCAGGCCTTTTCGTCCAACATCAGTGTGTGACCTCACAAATGTGCTTCTTGAAGAATGGTCAAGAATTCCCATAAACACACTCCTAAACTTTGTGGAAAGCCTTCCCAGAAGAGTTGAAGCTGTTCTAGCTGCAAAGGGTGGACAGACATCAAATTAAACCCTATGGATTAAGAATGGGATGTCACTTAAGTTCATATGCGATTCAAGGCAGGTGAATGAATACTTTTGGCAATATAGTGTGGTTTAAAAAAAGTCCCTTAATGCTTCCTTGAGATATTGCATTCACAAGCAAAAGATGAAGATGATTCGTGATGACATTGACCCTTGACCTCTGAAATCCAGTTCATGCATGAGGCAAAGTGGATATTTATATAAATGTTGAAGAAAGTTCCTCTAAGCTTTCTAACGATATTGCATTTCAAAGCGAGGGCTGAAGATGAATCCCAGTGATGATGACCTTTGACCTCCAAAATCGAATTACTTCATGAGACATAGTGGATACTCACAAAGCTTGAAAAATCCCTCAAGAATTCTTAGCATATTGGGTTCATAAAAGGGGGTTTAACATGAGGACCAGTGACCTTTAACCCCTGTCCTTCAAAACGAAATCAAAACATCCTTCAGCCATGGTGGACATTTGTGCAAAGTGTGAGAAAAATCCCTCAAAGTATCCTTGAGAAATTTCGATCACAGACAAGTGATCAACATGAGGCCAAATGACAATGAGTGTTGACCTCTAAAATCAAATCACTCTATCCCTGAGCCATGGTGGACATTTGTGCAAAGCTTGAACAAATCTAAGGACTTTTAAGATATCAAGTGTACAAGAAAGGATGAAAAATGACCTTGAACTTTGACCACCAAACTCTAATCAGAACATTCAGAACCAGAGTGGACATTAGTCTGGCTGATCATTTATCGTGTGTTCATCTTACTGCAGCTATAAAATGACAGTATTGTTTTCCAGCAGTTTAAAATACCAAAAATGTTATGTAGGCTTAAACATTGTGCAAGCTGTGACTCACAGGATCAATAGAATAACAATGACAAAGTCATAAAGCACTCTGGCATACACACAGAGGATTCAAGTGCGTCTAAGAAATCTTTACAGTATCTGAAGAACAGACAAACAAAGGAAAACAATATGTTTAGTGTCTGAGATTTATCACATGAAAAAAGTAATAATGTGCAGAGTGCAAGTGTAACTGATGATACTTGTAATTGTGTCTGACTTTAAACCGCTCTGTGCTCCACTTTCCTCGGTTTCAAATAACAATCAGAGAAACACAATTGGGATATTTTCAGACATTCCTCCTGAACTCTGCACCGGGCTGGTTCTGAATTACTTACACTTTTGCCAATGGTGGCACAGAGGCACTAATAGAAAATATGGGTTTTCAAGATATTCTTAGCTCCACAAAGGCTTCTCAAATTTCTCCCAGATTGACAGACTCCAGTGGGATTTTCACATTCAGTCGTGACACTGAAACTACAACCCCACAGTCATTTCTTCTGTATGAGACCACAGCTAACAGAGATAGTGGTGTGAAGTCGATCCACATTTGATGAGCTGCCTACGCCTCACTGAGGATCCGGCACAAGAAGTTTTACATTCAAACTCTCTTACTAACCCAGAAAAAAAAAGTTTTCTAATTACAACCTTTTCACTGTTCTTGTTAGTCGTGCTTATCCTGGAAAGAAAGCCCTTTGCTATCGCAGTCTTTGGTTGTTTTTTTTCCATTGTTAAGACAGAGGAACTAAGCTTAAACAGAAAAAACAGCAAAAATGTCATTTAAATTAGTGCTGCTTAGACATGAAATATGTTCACCATATGTATTTATACATAATACATTCTGAGCTGTCATCAAAGATCAAGACTCTGTCATCCAGTCCTCTGGTTTCAAAGGAACTGCCTTCATGTTTAACTAATATTGATATTTATTTTCATCATCTGCTTTGTATTTATTTATAGCCACAGGAGAAAACAGCATAACCCCCTGTCCTCTGCATCCAGCACACAGCCAATTTAAGAACAACAACGCTTTTTATCATTTGACATTCTGACTGGAACACATTGTTGAAACCAATTTGGGAAATCAAAAGGTTAAGAGGGTTACTGTGATCATAATTTACAGCTTAATTGTATCAAATGAATAAATAAGAGAATAAGTGTTTAATGTTGTCCCAGGGGGTGCAGACTGCAGTAATCATATTGTTGAGCTCAGATACGTTACAGCAGTCATTCTTTATTGTGTAAGATTATTATCCTAGGGTACTTTATAAGAACAGAGTTAGACCATGCTCTTTGTTTGGGATGCAGGCTATTTTTGGCATGATACCAGCATCTACAGAAAATAGCTCAAAAACTTTATTATCACATCAGCAAATGATTTCTTCCAGTATTTACAGCAGATGTCTTGATTGTTTATTCCAGTGCACAGATAGGCTCAAGCAGTTTAAAGCTTGAGTATGTAACATTCGATGAGAGCCATGTAGAATCAAATCTGCTCCCCCTTCCTTCCTGTTCTTGTCGGTGTTTGAGCTCTGTAGCTCCGCCCCTCTTCTCACAAACGTCCTCATGGATGTGCATGTCTGCTAAATTGAATACTGATGGTGGCAAAGCTCTCGTGGAGTGATTTTGCTCCACTTTTCCACTGAAATCAATGGCCAGATTACAGGCAAGAAAACACTTCGTCTCAGCATGAACAAATTCTACATAGGACTGAACACCGCTGCTAACTCCGCCATTCTATCAATTTCTCAGTGAGCTGAGAGGTGGAAGCAACCTGCTGCAATGGCCAATAGGAGTGCTCCCTCTGACCTGAGCCGTGATTGGCTGTGAGTGCTAGCTTCCTAATTGGCTGGAGCATCGTCCCTTGCTGGTTTTCCTCAAGTGAGTGTGCAGCGCGAGGAGGCGTTGCAGAAGTGTGTTCTGTTAGATGGCTTCAATAACAAGACCGTGACGGGTTGTGTTGTTTTTGTGGTCATATGATACTAAAAATAAACTGCTTACTGCAGCTTCAAATCACAATCAGCAGATTTACTATAGCTGACATTTTTTCTCCATAATACCCTTAAAGTGTCTTCTAAGGGCTGAAACCTTAGTTTGAATTTTTACACTTTAGAAAAGTAGTTCCCAATCTTTTTCCCTAGGGTCCCCCTTTGTATCTTAGAACACCTAAGCTGCTTCCACAGTACCCACTTAGAAAAAGAACACATCAATTTTGATTGTTTCATTGACAAATCCCAACACAATCGGCTAATATACACTTGTTTTTGACAACAAGACAACAAGAGCTTTGGTGTATTAGGGCCACTCTTGAAAGAAAAAAGGTTAGAGAAGATTTTTTAGTTTTCAAGAAAAACTCAAAATTCTCAAGTTAATTTACGAGGGAACTCTAAAAGTACTTGAACCACAACATAGATTTTTTGAGACTATTAAGTCAAAAAACAACCATTGTCAGTTTGGTTTCTTGTAAATTCTTGACTTTACTGTTGCGAATTCAAGAAGAAGACTTAGAAAACTTAAAATTTTTGAGTTTTAATGTCAAAATTAAAGACTTTTAAAACCTAGAAATTTCAAGTGTTTTCTCCTAAATTTCCCACTTTTTAAACTCTGACATTCTGAGTTTGTTTTCTGACAAATATATGACTATAATCTAAAGAATTTATGTCTTTTTCTCCCAAAAAATTTCCAACTTTTTTGCTTAACAATTAACGGCTTCTTTTCACTCTCTCTTTTTTAACATTTAGGCTGGCCTAAATTCTCTGTCATGTGCTTCTAATCATAATTTTTAGAAAATATATATACATCTAATTTTGACAACACCAGAGCAGACATGATCCCACCTTTATTCAAAGTGTACAGGTGACACATCTGTAAAGCATTCTGAGGTTAAATGTCCTTGTTAATTAAATGGTATTTAATGGAAATATGTGAAATGTTTCTCATAGCAGAGAGAGCCTCCACACTACAGCAGCAACAACACCATCATGTATTGACCTCCTCCTGCAGCATACACAGCACCCTGCTGTTTGATATGCCTGCTAATGATGTGACATTTTCACAGGGGAACATTACATTTATTTCATGAAAACTCTTTCTGACCCATAGTCTCAAGTAGCAGGAGGTGGGCTCTGCTGCATTCATGCTTTGTCCTTTGGGGGTTATTAATAACCATGAAATTATTTGTTTTAGGAGGGAAATAAGTAGATGCATTAAAGCTATCAATTAACTGAAACCATGGAAACAGCACTTGCAGTAGGCTGACATGAAGTCAAAGAGCACATCTCTTACAGCAGTTACCAGTAATACTTCACCATCATTACAGATCTCTTTAAAGGACAGTGCATATTTGCTGTAATGTGGTTTAATATGTACTATACATCATTTCCTTCCTTCATGTTATACTGACCCAATTATTTGAACACAGAGTTTTTTCTGTAATTGAAGGTGTGCTGCTGTAGAGCCTGCTAATTTGCATTAAAATGAAATTTACTTTTAAGTGAACCTCTAATGGTTGGGAGGGTTGAATACACAGAATAAAGTATGCAGAAAGCTGATTATATCAAAAAGCAAAGAGCTGCATTGAAGCCTCAAAGGTCGTTCAGAAAGGGGAGGATGAGAAAAATACTATTTTGCTTTTTTACCTTCATTTTACATGAAAGGATTAATGAAAGTGATGGCTATGAAAGGCTTTAATGGCAGAGGTAGTTAAGTTGATAGATTGTTTAATCATTGCTTACATTTAATGTACCTTACTATTCAGGAAAATGGTAAATAAAGGCTGTATGAAGCGAGGCAGATGACACAGAAACCACAAACATCGAGCCACTTTTAATGATTAACTGGCTTTTTCTTCTTAAAATGAACAGAATCAGTATGTAATGTCAGTGTGATTCATGTTGATAAGTTTCCTGTAAGCACAGTATGATTTCTAAATGTATTCACCAAGTAGTGTATCAACAGTTGGTCTGCTGAGCTGATCATAATGACACCACACCAGATGAATCACAACATGCCTCTGAATTTAGAGGGAAAGCAGTCAGCCCATACACTATCAAAACAATTCCTTTTATAAGTGCTTTCAATCAGTGCTTTAAGGTTCTGTCTTTTAAAGTGGAGTGGTTTTATAAAAATATGATACAAAGATGGACAAATAATGTTCAACACATTTTTTAAGCAATGGTGCATTTCTTACTGTTTGTTATGAACTGATGTAATCATAACTTTACGATAAACTAGGGGTAGACGGATTATCAGCCTGACCATTTATTGATGCTGATGTTGGGCATTTAGCCGATTAATCGGTGTATGCATTTTATTTTATGATAATTAATAATCGGTAGGTATTCTACTCCACTGCAGGTGTGTCTTCCCCCCTGGCTTTGTTTCAGGAACATTTTGCTTGTCATAACAAATGCATCTGAGTTCTAAAGGTCTGTGTAGGTTCTCATTCATCCAGGTCATGGGTATCCAAATTCGTCAGAAGGGCACCTGACCAGATTGAGGTTTTTGAAGATGCTTTGCCTCTCCACCAAAAAGCATTAGAACTGAAGAAGTCTTTTGGAGGAGAGGCAAAACGCCTTCAAGAACCTCAGTCAAGTCCAGCTGCCTTTTTAACAAAGATTCAGATCAGTTTCAAATATTGTTGTCAGTCTAATGCACTTCTAATTATTGAGTTTTGACGTCGGCCCTGAAAAACCAATACTGATCAGCCCTAACTATAAACTAACAGACGTGTGTATCATCAAAGTTTCTCTTCCTGATATTTAAATAAAGGCTTTGAATTAAAAACAAAAAAAAAGAAATCATCCGATAGAGTTGAGGTAAGATCAAATCCAAAAATTCCAGTCTCGTTATTACTACAATAAAAAATAATAATAAAAACAGACAAAAACTCAAAAATCTATAGGGTAAGATATAATTTTGCTTCTATATCAAACAGGATGTCTTTCACTCCCTTCAGGCTCCACCTGGCCTGGACCTGATGGCAGGGGTGGGGATCCTGGCCTGATCTGGCATTTGGCCATGTTGGGCCAGTCTTGTGCTTAGGCAGTAAATCTAACCTCTAAGTCAGAGGCTCACAATCAGGAATGAGGGTTTTCATCTTTTGACTTACTGTTCAATGTAATGCAGCGTTTGTATCTTCTAGTCTTGATATTTCCAGATTAGGTTGTCAAAATTTTAGATACTTGAAACTTTTCGTCCCATCAGTGGGATGGGTTTTAAACGTAAACTTTTAACAGGAATGTTGCCAGCCTATCTGTGAAAATGGACAGTGTATAGAAATTTGCTTGCAGGTTTTTATTCATTTTTAATTCTTTAAATCTATCTAATTTAGTTTTATCATACTTTAAGGCTTTTTGCCTTTTTTTAGCTGAAGAGAGAAAGGAAATATGTGGAGGGAGAGCAGGGGGAAGGCATGCACCAAACAGTGCAGGGACTGGGAATCAGTCCTGTGACCAGTGCGTTGAAGGCCTCTGCTCCTCGCACTGAGCTAAACCAATGCCCTAAAGATTTATTTTTAAGCTTTCTAGCCTTCATTTGGATAGGACAGCATATAGGAACCTACATACTGACTATAGGAACCAAAAATCATTTCATGATATGTTATAAATGAATGGCTAATATCTATTTTCTAAAATATACAAAGTCAGATCCAATTCAAATGCCGCACAGACACTTTTCTTAAAAGGTAACTGCACTGTCAACATGTAAATGGTAAATGACAAATCTGTTTAAGAAAAACTTGAAATATAGAATAGAAACGTTCCATAAATAAAATGAGATTATTTAACATTCTACTTCAACATCCAAACTGAACTTGAGCTATATCAGTATAAACAATATTGTCTTGCCCTATATCCCTTTTGAATATATTGAATATATTTGAATATATGGGCTGACATCTTCATTGATCAGATGGTTGCTGATTCTGAGAACAGGAGAAAGAGAGGAGCAATGCAGCACTGGACAATTCCAGGTATAGAGAAGCACACAGTGACACAGAACATGTTATATTCAGATTGTTTCGTAGTGATTATGCTGTAAATAACTTGGAACCAACACAGTTTTAACTGGGCATAAAGATGCAGGATGCTTGTATTGAAGTGTGAATTCATCGGGTGGTAAATATGTTGTATGACGTTGTTTTACTATTATTGCATTGAAATGTACAAGTCAGTGTGTCCGTTACAGACAGATAGCTCAGAGGAGTGCTGTGCTGTCTGGATTTCTTGTAAAGTACACGGCGTCCTAATATTGCTAAAAATAATACAGAAACAGTTGTCTGCGATTATTTTGTCAGCTTTATGACTCTAAATATTTATCGTGCCTTCATCACAGAAATGGTACGATTATAGGCTGGTGTGTGCTGATTGTCTCTGAAACGGTGGCTATTTTAGTCCAACATAAAGTTAAAAAGTTATTTAGGCTTCATAAAGCTTGTTACTTTATTTTTTAAGATCATTTAGATTACCAGAAGGGTGCTATGGGGCACCTGTCACAGATTAAACTGATCTTGGGATTATTTTTTTATTCTTTTACCAGAATGACCTATCAGTTGGTTGTCGTTTGGGTGTAATTGCAGCTGACCAAGTTCTTTCTTTGGTTGACCACAGGCCTAGAACATAAATAAGTGTATCATTAAAACTCAATCTATTGCCTGGCCCTAGGACTGTGGATAGAGTAGGAAATTAGAGAGACAGGGTGGAGCAACATGTGGGAAAGAAGCCACAGGTCAGAATCAAACCTCCATGTAAGGGGCTTGACCTAACCACTAGGCCATCTGTGCCCCTTGAAATCTTTGATGATTGAAAACAAGAAATTACCCACTATTGGGTGCTGAGGATTTTTATTTTTTTCTGTGGAATCAAACAGATATCCATATCATTTGATTTTAGTAGTTTTACATCAAAGTTTAAAATGCTGGTATCATGATAACCCTATAGATGCTGTCACTGTTTTTGACATCAGATGTGGAGGGTTCAGCTGTCATATTAATCCACTAATATATCCATTTTTAGCCTCTGCATTCAGCATCTAAGCAGTTTTTCATGGTAGTTTAAAATAGCAGCCCCATAAACCTCACAGTCTCGTTATCTTTTCTGATTATGTGGTTGCACTATAGCTCCATATTAAAGCTTCCAGCAATCTTTGTTCACTGTTTCTGAAGAAACTGGCTCAAGTTTGATTTGATATACTTGTATTTTTTTTTAGATCAGTGTCGAGGCGATTCCCATGACATTTCAGTGTAATACATCAAAGCTTAAGGAATATTTGTTCTATTCTTTCATTAAGAAATCCTCCACATTTCCTGCACCTGCACAGGGATAGCAGCAGAAAAGAAGACTCCTTCTTCAGGTTACATTGTAATTGGATCAAGCTTGTATTTCCTTTACTTTATCTTTAAGGATACTGGCAGGATTTATTTAACTTCATAATCTCTTAGTGCCTGATCATGTTACACTGTTCTCTCCATCTATCCTCCATCAGAAACTTTAAAGCTAAAGTGATTTACCTGGAAGCACCCCATGATTTTTTAAAATACATTTTACAGTAATGCACTCTGCAGGGAATATAGTCTCATTCATCTGTCTCTATGAAAGGGATTTTGTCACTTGAGTGAAAAATATAGCATTACAATTGCTTTCCAAATAAGTGTTGAGAGATTTACAGAAGCGTAAATGCTCAAATTGGAGTACATCTTGGCTCATATTTGCTCTCTGACTCTAAAAATAAAAACCAGTGGAAGTGCTGACAAGTGAAACTTTTGGTGAAGTCGTCAACAACTTCATAATCCTGACTCTTGTCTTACCTTTACTCTGGCCTCCCACACGGTGCTGCAGGGAGCTTTACTTTCTTATTTGTTTACTTGGTGCATCTGTTTTACATATAAGAGACAAACCATGAACATGCAACAAGGAAAAACAGACTCGTTGTTATAAACTGAGCCAAGAACACTCCAGAAATGGTTGTAGGAGGTCATAGAAGGTGTACTTTCAGAATTTGTTAATTTATTCTTAAAACCAGCAAGCTTAAGTGCTTTTTGTGTGTCTGAGAAGCAGCACAGCAGCAGCCTGATTGGTCTGTTTGTGTTCAGCTGTTACGTAATAGGTCTGCATTCATGGGAGATTACAGTGGGGGGCCTTGTGCTGGGGGTTTTGACTCAGCCTCTCTCTGAAATGTTTGATAGACCTGGATGAGGGAATTTCAAGCACCAGTTCTCAAAATCAGAACCTTTTGTCACTCCATTTACAGACAACGATAATCAGGTTACATGCTTTCTTAATTGTACCCAATATGCACAAAAATGCTTCTGGATTAGAATTATATAATCTTAACATGAAATAGCCTACCATCACTTTATTATACCTGCTGTATGTAGACCTATAAATTACATCCACACTAAATCTTTGACCAAAACTCTGTTAATTTAAAATCTTAACAGGAGCAGACTAATCTGATAAAGCCCACATCATGAAAACATGTAGATGAATAAAATGATTCTTTTAGAGCAGTGATATTCAACTGCTCTAGCCTCAGGACCCACCAGTCTTTTAACAACAAATCACAACCCATGTTTAGTTCATCAAAAATGCTGCAGTTTGTATATGGGATGGAACTAAATGCATGACGCTTGACTTGTTTTACACCCCCTTTCCTAATGAAAACATGTACATTTTGCAATTTTTACAGAGGTCTTGGGAAATTACTTCATTATCATGGGAAAATATATCTTTTTAGTTGCAATTAAAGGTGATAAATGGGTTGAAACATTGATAAAACATTCAAATTGAGGCATTATCACAGTAAAACAGATGGATAAAATGTATGGATGCATGCCCACCAAAGACTTTAGTATTTCATAGACAGTTTTTTTAAATGTTTTTTTTTCGGCTTTTTCTGCCTTTATTGACAGTGGGGGACAGTGGAAAGAGTCAGAAACAGGGATGAAAGAGCTGAGGAGAGACTTGCGGGAAAGTGCCACAGGCCGGATTTGAACCCAGGCCGACTGCGTACGTGGGGGGTGCCTTAAACCACTAGGCCACCTGTCCCCCCTCATAAACATTTTACTACAATTTTTTTTCCAGACACACTTTCACGACCCACTGACAACTGTTCACAACCCACTTTTGGGTCCCTACCTACCAGTTGAGAACCACTGTTTTAGAGGACAACAGTATTGGCCTGTTAAACTACATTATGTAGGAATTCTATTTGGTGTGATGTCCACATTGTACTGATCCAAACACCATGTGGACTGACAAGGTAGAGTTCATGTTATGATTTATGCTATTATCTACAGCCCGTTGTGTGTGAACTGTTAGCATATAGAGTAAATGCATATTATTCACCCTTCCCACAGGACCATAGCCAGTAGCCCTCTATCTCATCAACTTGGCAGAGCACTGTGTTGCACAAGCTTGTGCCACTGTGTGTCAGAATGGTCCCAGTGTTTGTTTTAAGAAGTGAAGAGAGACAGAATCCGATTTACCACATACTGCGAATGTATAGAGAAATAAAGTTATCGCACTAAGTGTAAAGGTTTGGGTGTGTGATATTCTTTAACGGATTGCAGCCCTGAAAACTCATCCAAAAATAACAGACTCCGTGTGCAAAGACCCTTACTTTTTTGGACAGCTCTGACCAACATGTGAGAATAAATAATACATTTAATACATGTAAAATGAAGTATAATATTTGCCAATAAAGCAAATTTGAAATTGAAAATGAAATTGAAAAAGATTGGGATGCTTCCTGGAAACAGGATAGACACCATTCTCCCTGTTGAAAATTATTGCACTATCATATCAGCTTTGAAAAAGATTGGAAAAGTTACATTTTGTTGCTCAAGTTGGTGTCTGATGCTGTGTGGCACTTAATTTAAGATTTCCTTCCTTCTCTAAACCTCTTTGTAATTGTTTGTGAAAGTAATTTTGATATCTATTTGATTTCTTTTGTCATTAATAGTATTTTCTGCCAGAGCAGACAGATTTGTAGTCACACATAGCCAGAGAACAAAAAACAATTTTTATCCAGTGATTGTCTTTTGTTGATAGCAGATAAACTTGTTAGTCTCTCATATGGCGTGACATTTGTTTTCAAATGTGTTAAAATAGTGTGGGCTGAAAGGATCTCTCGAGGCAGAATTGCAACCTGCTGGTGATTTGGAGCAATAGATAGCAGGAAGTCATAGGCATGTAAGCATGTCATAGCTGTGCCCATTAAAGTATTTCCATCATCAAGAAATGGAATGAATATGGCACATGTGTACATCTGCAAAGATCAGGCCATCCTCACGAACGGAGTTACTGTGCAAGAAGGAGACTAGTGAGAGACACCAAGACACCTATGACTACTCTGAAGGAGTTCCAAGCTTCAGCAGCTGAGATGGGAGAGACTCTGCATGCAACAACGGTTGCCTGGGATCTTCACCAGTCAAGGCTTTATGGGAGAGTGGTGAACTGTTGAAGAAAAGTCATATTAAATTTCAACTAGAGTTTGCCATGTGGGAGACTTCATGGTCAAGTGGGGTGAAGTTCTGGTGCTTTTTGGCCATCGGACAAGATGCTATGTTTGGCAGACACCAAACACTCCACATCACCACAAACACAACATCCACACTGTGAAGCATGGTGGTGGCAGCAGCATCATACTGGAGGGATGCTTCTTTGCGGCCGGCTCTGGGAAGCTTGTAAAGGTAGAACACAACAAATAAACAGTGTATAGCTTTTGGGTTTGGATTTAAAGAATCTGTTTGGAGTACACAGACTGAAGAGGCTCTCAGATAAGACGCCATACCCATATGTGTTGCGTGACATGAGAACATATCTGAGCTGAGTACAGTGCAGGGTTACACAAACTGCCTTTGTGGGCTGTGTGGAAGTCAAAAAAAAAAAAAGAAACCTAACTTGTGACAACACCTTGGTGTGCCCAATTGGTGAAAAGATGAGATTATAACAAAGTAAAATGGTGGTGAACAGTCTTGGTGCCACTCCAAACTGTCAGATTGCACCCTGCTGAAGTCTGAAGTAGACCTGGAAGCAGTTGTTGTAGAGCTGCATCTCCTGGGAGAGCCTTAATTCTCCAGAACCTGCCCTGCTCTGAGGATTTCATGAACCAACACTCTCCTCTTTGCAGGTTTGAGTCCAGGGCTGTCCACTGTTAAGTGGATAGATACAATGTGCATCCAGAAATCATAACAAAAATGATCTATTACTGATCTACTACTGTTCGCCACCTCTTGAGTCCCCAAACAATTTGATTTGACTTGAGCATGTGAGCACTGCTCCCTGCACTCAACCCCTGTGTCGAGCTTGGAAGATAATGCATCCAATCTGAAAGCTGCTTAAAGCTGAAAATTAAGTCAATGCAATGATATCAGCTCATGTTTGCAATGTACATATTTGAGTCACAGCTCTTAAATAAAACAACAAAAATACTTGCAAATATGTACAAATTCTAAAGTGTATTAAAAAAAGTTGTTTCATTAAAACAGTGTTATTTAAGCCCAGTTTTTGAAACCATGCATTTATTCAAGAACAAAGGAAAAAGGTTTGTTTCAGTGTCTCATTGTAGCCTTTTTTATTGCAAAGCAATTTGAGAATTTCTGTTGGCATCCATTGTTTGCAGACATAAACTGTGGTTTTGAATTTAGCTACACAAAAAAGAGTAATTGCAGCTGCTTTTATGTTCACGTACATTGCTGAGTCAATAGTGAGCCGCTCACAGTCTGAGATAATCCAGTTCACGTCATTCGTATTGAGGGTCGCAGAAAAGCTCAGAGAAATATCCATGCTGGTATGCTCATTATTGCCACTGCTAAGAGTTCCAAGAGGGTGCTTATGCTTATCAAAGAGTGAATTATCAAGCATGACATAAACAGGCATAATTAGACCATCAATCAAGTAAATTAGTTATGGATTATCTCTCTGTAATTGACCCTTTTGTATTACGGGTTCAAAGTGAAACTTAGCTGAAGGTTTAAAAAGTGAGCTGTGTAGCTGTGATTTATGTTTTCCTTCCTGTCTTTTATTAATACAGAGGAGATGCTCCTTTTGTATCTTCTCATCAGATTCCAGCAATTACGATCTCTCTGGGCTACACAGCTGTTGTTATTTTGTCCCCGCTGTATTGGAGATGACGGATCTCCCTGCAATGTGTCTGCAGGCTGGCAGTGAAATGCACAGAAAAGAGAATGGATGTATGCTGGCTTTTGAAAACATCAACTATTTGATGATGAAATGGGTTTAGGAGTCAGTTTAAAGTAATGAATCATAAGCTAATATTCAAAGGCAAAGCCTGGCTGGGAGCAGTCGATGCCAGTATGGCACTTTGAGGATCCTGCGATGCTTTCTGGCCGGGCTTCTCTGAGATCCCTAAATGAACCTGACGTACTGTATCAGAGGAGATAACAACAAAAGAGCTGCCAATGTGCTGAGGTGATTTGCATCGAGGCACTGCTGGGCCTTCTGCTCTACCTGAGTGAGCTCTCAGACAGCACACCAGACACTCTTTGGTAAAGCGAGCAGCAGATTGTGACGTCTGGAGATGTTTACCGCGGGGCCGAGCTGGAGGGGTGGGGCGGCTACGTGTATTATCCTCTGTGTAGGCCCAACAGTCTGTGAATGTAGCTCAAAGAATCACCAAACCAGAAAAAAGAATGAGAGGAGAGATGAGCGCTTTGAGATCAGGGTGAGGTGTATTCAAATGGTTTTTTGTTCAGGTTGTTGGCTGCTTGACTCGTGCTATTTCATGACACATGCATGCTCAGTGCACAAATGCCTGCAGCATTAGGTACCAGATACAAAGGTGACTGAAAGGATGTTTTATAACAGTGGTTCTCAAATGGCCGGTCAGGACTCAAAAGTAGATCACAGAGCTGTTAGCAGGGGTTTGTAAATGTGTGCCTGAAAAAATCTTAAATAAAGTCGGATGTACAGAAGCTCTAAGCAGACAAACATCATTATGTTTTTTTTCACTTTATTACATCATGGTATATACACACCTTTTGTCATTGTAAAAAGCACCCAGTGTCTTTAGTGGAAAGAGAGGCTGAGTTGAGTGAAGTTGAGTGAGGAGTGTGGAAGTAGACAGTCTGGTTGGTGTTATAGGGGCTTCATGACAAATATTCACAGTGGGCCCCCTTGAGTGTGAGGGACCCTAGGCAACCACCTACACCTGATGGTTCAGTGGTACATTTTGCAGATATTCAAGGCCTATAGATGATTTATACTGCTGATAGATGACCAACATATTGGCTGTAAATATTGGCAGATACCACTGTTTAACTTTTCAAGCTAATATCTACCAATACCAACACAATAACAATACGCATACCCACATGATAATGAGTACAGTTGGGTTGTTTTCTAAAGACCTCGTCCTGTTTACCTCTCTATCTCATTATCCTGGGATAACCAAAATGTTTTCCCCTATGAAAATGCAATTCCTTGATATTTCAATAAAACAACAAAAAAATTAATGTTATGGCTAGAAACAGAGAAAAATAAAATCAACAGATTCGTGTCCTCCCAGGGCCTTAATGTTGTACATTTCTAAACATCTCTGTTTTGTCCTGTCTCTTTGTTTCAGTAAATATGCTTCATTCTAACTGATACAGTGCACAGGTGTTGGACACATGCAGAAGCAGAATGCTGTGCAATAACACAAACAGATACAGACAGCTGCAACATTAATGCAGGTAGTCACAACAGGAATGTAGGACTGAATGAACTTGAAAAAAAATTATGTAATCATATTTTTTTGACTAATATTGCAAATGCAGTACATATTGTTTTATTGAAGGAAATGATCATTTTTATGTCATGCTCCTTTGATTAGGAGAAAAAAAATTAGGGAAGTAAGAAGTCTTGCAAACTATTCTTTAGAAAAGACACTTGCATGTTTGCATTTTATGTAGAGCATCTGCTGCTGCCAAAAAGTATCTTACTGATATTTTGACTCTTTTTTGAGTATGTGAAAGTTGTAGTCTGCCATATTGAAGTTTAATCTTATTTTGATGAATTGCTCAGCTTTAAAGGAATGCAAGCAGCTTAAAAAGAAATAGATATACAAGGAAAGCATTTGACTTATACCAGGGACTTGACATCTTGGGGAGGGAAAAGGGCTCTGCTGAATGAGGTGCATATTGCAATTTTTCCTCCAACATTGTGATTGCGATTAAATATGCATGTGTAAAATTGGGAAATACTAGCAACATCAGACAGTTAGAGCCTAGATTGTAATGCTGACGATAGTTGGTAACAGTGGAAGCCAGTTGAGTTTTCAAAAATCGCTTTTTGTTATGTGCTCCCTTCTTGGTACTGTAAAAACATGCAAAAAGTATGCAAAAATCCAAGATGGTGGACTCCATGGAGGGGACCTGTACTATGCATGAATAAAAGGGCTTATTTTTAGTTAATTAATATTAAACAATCATTTAGATAGGCCTATTTATATATATATATATATTATGTTTCCTTTTTTACCTAGTCTTTTCCACTAAATGCTGCTAGCCTAAATATTACACACTGCACCTTTAATCTGAATGCGATTAATCATCTAGCCTTAATATGGATGCATATATGTATGGTGGAATTTGATTATGATTACAATTTTAGCTTCCTATGATCATGAATCAAGATAATCAAGGTTAAATTAGTTCTATTCCCCATGCTGTGCTGTGCTCATTTTGTCATGGGTAGCAACCAAAGTGCACCCTCCTCCATTGTGCCTTGTTTTCAAAGATATATTTTGGGCTTTTTATGCCTTTGCTGGGAGAGGAGGTCAGCAAATTGAGTCAGAAACATGGCTGAGAGAGTTGGGGAGAGACATGTGGTAAAGGAGCCACAGGTCAGTCATGCTGTCCTTGTATCAGGTGGCGTTTTTTTGCATTTTTAACATTTTTAAGACCCACTGATGCTAAATTTACAAGACTGGAATATTCATTAGAAACATTCATTCAGCATGACGGTTTATGGCTTTAAAATGGCAACCTGTTGTCCACAATATCTGATCAGACCCTCTGATTATTTCACCTGAACTAGGATGAGTGCAGAGTCCAGAAAGAGAGTCCTCACCTCACCTACTGAGCGAAAACTTGACTTATAAGCACATGTCTGAGCCCCAACAGTCATTCTTCTGCATGTCTGTTCTCTCTGAATCCCCCTGACATCCCTGCTGGCATCCTGAAGTGGTGCATCTCGGTGCGTAATTATGTCTGTGAGCGCTGCACCAAGACCAAAAATGCAGACCTCTCATGTCATAGGACAGCCTGTGTCCAGGTTAGGAATTCATTTTCAGTTATAAACAATTTGTTTTATTATTATCAGAGTAATTTTTACCATTTTTGACGAGACCTGGAGTCAAATACACGTAGGATTTATAAACTATGTCCTGTTTAAACGTTAATGATCAAGACCATAATTGCACTTCTTGTTGACATAAAATTAAATTGTATGTAAATAAATGAAGCTGATATTAGTTTGGCTTTACAGATTCTTTATAAATCAGGCTGACATTGAACTGAATCACCTAAGCAAGATACGATTTCTGTGTTTGGAGCCGAAGGACAATTATGCAGGGAAAGTGTTTGCTATCCTGAGAGCAGCTGTTTTAATCCCCCACAGGGATAGAAGTTTGGTTTTACAGGGCAAAAACCTCTGACATTTGTTAAGGTCTGAGATGCAGAAAAGCTATCAGAGGTTCGGGAAGGCCTGGACTCTGTGAGAGTCCATATAGCTGCTCGCGGTGGTTAAATTCTTCATCTTCAACAAAATAATCAATATTAAATTAGACAATAAATACTTCTCCTTCAGTCTTAAAAGTCATGCAGTCTGCCATTTGAGGACCGCAGCACTAGACCATCTGCGCCCCTATATGCTCACACAATGAATCAAAAAGTTACATTTACTCCTCATGAGTGACGCCAATAGTGTACCACTGAACAAGCGTTGATGTTCTGTGAGGTGCAGAGAGGTGACAATTGTTGGAGTTGATATCTACATTCACAGAACTCGCTGCTGCTTGTCATTTCATCCCAAGAATTTTAGGTACGGTTACCCCCTATAGGCTTTTCAAATAAAGGTACTGTCTGCTTTTCTATGATCAGGCTTCCAACATTTCCAAACAGTGCTTTTATTCTGAAGTTATTGAGTGACAATGCCAATTAACGGACATGTTTGCATCTGAGAGGAAGTCCAACACAAGCAAAGAGCTGCTTCCTAGTTATTAAAGTCACTTTACAAAGTCATACAGGTCTTTCTTCAGGCCTCTGCTCAACTTTCTTCACGATAAATACAGTCATAAATCACAAAGGCCATTTATGCTTGCTATTATAAGATCAGGTTATGTGCAATATTATTTCATGTGGGCTCTCAAGCTCTCTCTCTGACTCTTTAATGCAAGCAGTTTCTTTGCTCCTGTATGTTTGTTAAGCCCATATGATAACATCTGTATTATTTTTGTTGTTTATACCTTTGTTTTGTGAATGATGCACCAAAGAATTTGATAACTAAAAGGAATGCCCAACATGAATATCTGCTTACATTTGTCTTGTGGCTGTTTTCATTTGTTTTTTCTGCCAGTCAAAGCATTTTAGATATGCATTCCAGATAATTTGAGGTTCAATTTGCAGTATTTTTCCCTAAATAAAAATAAATGGTTGACAATTTTTGGAAATTGGGGTCATGATTTCTCATTAAGGAGGTGGTGGTGGGTTCTGAGCCAGACCAGTTTAGAACCGCTGTTCAAAGCATCAAATCAGCTGAACTTTGGCTTATTTTAGTTTCCCAGACAGGGGATTTTTACCTTCTATATTTTATGCAAATCATGTAGTTGTTTGGAAAACTGTCAGATTTTCACCTTGGACTCAGGTTATGCAGAAGCCTTTAAATTGTGGACCATATATATGCCATAAAGCCTACTATTCACTCCCTCTGCTTCCTGGTAAAATGGCGTTGAGCTATCACAAATCAAACTGCAGACAACAGCAGTCGGGTCGGTGAGGTGTTGATGTGGGTCAGCTGCTAACACAGCTGAGTGTAATAGCATGAGACACCTGTCAGTCAAGCAAACACAGCCCAAACATATCAGTCTTTGTACATGAATATCCTCTGAACAGAAACAGTCACATTAGAAGAAATGGCATTAGCTATTCAGAGCCTCAGTTCTGCAAAAAGAAAACAAAAAACCAAAAAAACAGTTGACTTTGTATTTCTCGAGAGCAGTTGGATGTCTTCCCGTTCACTTCAAAACAGTTTTATTCGGAGCCAGCGTCTCGCAGCCATCAGGGAGCTGCATCTTAAGGCACTTCCACATTAATTTCAACATGCAGCCGCAGTTGTTGGCGCTCTAGGCTCAGTATGGCATCTGTGGACCTTGGCATTTCTTCTCGTCCTTTCACGATTTCTGTAAGCTTCCAAAGTTTGCAGTTTAAAAGTTCAACTTTTTCTTCTCTTCTGACTGAACACAGTTTGTCATTTTTGCTGTTGTTTTTTTAATTCAAGTTTCATTTTGAGAATTTTCACCTAGCATACCTGAAAATAGCTCAAAAACTTTGGTAAAGACACATTGTTGTCTATTAAAGGCATATTTAAAGACAGACGACTCTCATTGCAGTGAAAAGTAGTCGTTGTTTTTGTTGTTCCGTTGGACTGTAAGATTTTCTCAGTGTCAGTATGTGGCCTCTAAAATCATATCTTCATGTAGCAGCAGACTGAAGCAGCAGGAGCCAAATAAAAGGAGTGCAAGCTGCTCTGAAAATGCTTTTTTTTGTTTTGACATCACATGCTTTTTGCTGCTTGAAAATGTCAGCATCTTGTTACTTGTATTTCTTCTGCTTATCTTATTTTGTATTAATGTGTGCTAAAAGTCCACTATATCTCTATAACAATAGATGTTTGCAGCTGGATCACAGATGCACCTGAGCAATTTTTGTGTATCTGAGAGAAACAATGACACTTAAACCAGGCTCCAGACTAAGGATGTCGTACCATCCCAGAGAAGATGCACTGATGTATATTCCACAGGACAAACAGGTTTAAATGTGAAGCCTGATGGGAGCTATGAGTTGCTAAAGACCCTGATTGCCTTGTAAAGATCACCTCTGATTGATTGGATCTGATCCGAATCTTGGGGTCACGTTTAAATTCAGAATGGATTTTCAACTCAAACCAATTCCTAATTCACAGCACATTCCCCCTGACTTTCATTTAACAGCCTTAGCATGGCCATGCTTCCTCCTACCTGGAGGATTTTAGAGTCTGCAGTACGTCTTTGCACTCTCCTTGAGTGAAAATGGGACGAGCTGCATGTCTTAACAGCTCCATAGGCATGCAGGCAGTGTGTCAGTGTGTCACGCAGTCATGTAAACATAACCAACGCCGAGAGCTAGTACTGCTAATGTTAGCAGCGCAGCTAACGAGCCAGCAGCGACACAACCCCCCTGCTGTGCGTGCCAAAAGGTGTAGAGGCTGCACGGAGGAAAACAGCAGCAGTGGGTTTGCTGTTGAGAAGGTATTAAGGATGAAATGAAGTACCTTTAAAAATATCAATGATGGGATGGTTTGGAGTCAGAGGAGGTGATATTTGCAATGGTGACATGAATTTAATATTTCCAGCAACCCTGATCACCTCTGCATTAAAAAACAACGGCTTAAAACTCTTGAAATTTAGAAAAAGAATTAAAATAAAGATCTGATGGAAAAACAGTCAAGATTTACTCACAGTGGCGGACCAAGATTTTGTGAGAGTGTGTGATTGTCCATCATAAAACATAGGTTCATTACATGTCCATTCATGATGGCCATTAGCTTATAGTATAGCATAGCTGCCACATAATCATTGATGGCATGTTTTTCTAATATCTATAATTAACTTAAAAGAGAGGAGAACAGACATGAGAGAGTGGGGGAGAGACATGCTGGAAAAGAGCCACAGACTGGACCTAACTCTAGGCCAGCTGCAGCCTTATTTGGCCATTACTTTTACCAGTGCCTGGTACTACCACCCAGGGGTGGCTGTAGTGCACCTAAATGCTGGAAATGTTGCTTATTTACTGTAGGGTGGAACGATTTGGGAAAATAATCTAATTGTGATTTTTTTCCCTCAGTATTACGATTGCAATTTGATTAGCAATTATTCATCTTATGTATTTTCCAACAAATGCAAGCAATAAATCATTCTATATTAAAACCAACACAAGATTAGATTCAACAAGGGCTGAACAATTTTGAAAAAAAAAAAACAATCTAATTGTGACGATTTTGACTTGTATTGCAAAAAGGATATGAATTGTTAACAAGAAAAAAAGGACAAAAAATGAAGAAAGTAGGATTGTTTGTAGACTATTCTTACAAAATGGCACTTGAATGATTGCATATTATGTAATGTACAACATCTCTGCTGCAGAAAAAAGGTTTTAATTTGCATTTTTACACAAGTTTCAGTTTAAAGAAATATTCCACCTTCTGTGATTTCTGTGCACCTTTGATTAATTACCCAGCCCTAATTTACTGCCGTTAAATAATAAAAGAAAAGAAAACAGCTAAGAAACTAACTTCCCTTCTCTTGATTAGAAATGATCTCTTTTACTTAATGGAGTTGAGGAAAGGATCAATTAAAAAATCTGTTTTGCAAAGTATTGACAGTCAAAATTATTGCTCCTCAAGTTAGAATTACTGTGACAGGAATGCTACCTGACAGCCTGTTAATGGAAAGTTCCATCATGTGTTAGCATAAAGCTAACTGCTCTGTCTGCACAGTTCTGATAGGGATGTGTCAAAATGGAAGTTGTTTTGACATTTTTTTTTTCCCACTCTCTATTCTGTTGTCATTTCTCTGTGACCTATTGGTGCATCGTGGTCTGTATACCTAATTTACTGTTTTTTTTTTTTTTGGGGTCACAACAAACCAGTTAATGGAAAAAGGTGTGTTCTCTCCTCCATAAGTTTTTTTGGCTGTAATAACAGCAACATGAAACAAGTATTCACTTTGCACAGCATCTATGTTGGCTTGTCTGGGGCTTTAATATGAGCTGGGCTCAAGAGGGTTTATCTTTAGCCCAGCTCTACTATACTGATTTGTGTTACAGCTGCCTAAATAAATGTTCAAAGGTGTTTTTAAACTGATTTGTTTCTTTTAAGTCCATGATGAATCGAGTAAGTGGGCTTTGGTGATAAAGAGGTCAGAGAAGATTCTTTAGCCTCTGTAGCTGTGTAACTTTATTCAATTATAAATATGGTAAAGCCCACAAATCCTTCACAATAAAAGTCTGTGGTTATGTTTTTGTGTGTGTGTGTGTGTGGGGGTGCTTTTGTTGCAGAGTCCCAAATCATGTGGTATTTTTTGTAGCAGCTTTGCATACCTCAGCAAAAGAGGAATTAAACTTAAAACTACAGATTAAGATCTAAAGTAAAATCATTTTTCTGTGCTCTTACGCTCAGACATGACTTTAGTATAAGATCACAGGTTTGTTTTATGGGGAGAGGGGGATTGTAACCCCTCAGTATGCATTTAAACTCACTATCGCTTTTAATTTTGTAATACTGTGCTATATCACCATTACCACTAAGGACGTAAAGAACACAGTAATGATATTTATGTCATATCCCCTATGGCCTACTTTCTATTCATAAATTTGGCTTATAAAAAGTCTATTCCTATTTTGCAGCAGTCAGTGTTGGTTTTCTGCATGCCCCTTAAATATTTATGTGTTACCAAAACAAATTCATCATTTATGGGGAACATTCTAGTGAACTAGTGAAGGAACTTCTTTGGGACTGGATGGACTGGGTAGTTCAAATTATTTTTCAGGACAGTTCAGGAGCAATGGCAGAACTGCCAGGCTAATATTTTTTGCCACTGTCCACTAACCACCCAGAAAAAAAAAGGTTTGCCTAATGGATGTTTGTTTTTAGTAGTTACAAATAAATAACTACTCTCAAATTTGACATGCCCCTCTGAAAACCAACACAGACTGCTGTAAAAACATGAAGCATCATGTGTCAGCCATGTCAGGTTACCAGCCTAGTGACCATCCTGATGAGGGAAACTTCATTCTAGCAATCTGTTGACAGCTCTGACTGAATTACAGTCATCAAATTTTGCCAGGTATAACCATGCAACCATTTAGTATAAATCATCACATTTATTTTTATCCAGTCCTTTCTTTCAATAACTTTTTCCATTGATGTATTTTAGGCATTTTTCTACACAGTAAAGAAAGGTGATTTGAAGATGCCAGACCCCCTAACAACCATGAAGATCTGCTGTCATTGTGAGCACTGGGTTCACTGTGCAATTTTCCAGTCATAAGGTTTTATATGAAGATGGATAGACATATTGCTTAAAAATGCATACAAAACCCCCAGTTTTGACCCAGGTAAGATTTGTGTCCATCATTATCCCAGAATGGCAGACATCCTTACACTGGAGCCTTTGTGTGGAGCCCTGCATTCAGAACTAAATGGCATGAAGATAAAGCTGTTCTTTTCATGATATATCTGTTTTAGAGAACACATAAATCACCAGTTCTAACTTTAAAAACCCCCACACTGACTGGATTGAAATTATATAAGGCCAAAAGTCGGATGACACGTCAGGAATCAGAACATAAAAGACATTATTTTCGAATTTCCTCTTTACAAGCAGAATTTCATGGTGCGACCTATTTTCCATTTTTACCATTGCTCTCCTTGTGGCAGGACGAAAGTGTGGAGCACCAGTGGCTTCAGTATTAGATAACTGCCGTCCTGTGTTCCAGTTGTCAGAGCAGTTGTGGAGCTGGTGTGAGTGTGTAGGAGCCTGCGGGGAAGGCCCATGCTGCGGATATCTGTCACTCACATTTTCCAAAGAGCTTATCACAGAGGGAACATTTTCTGCTTTGCTGGTTATTTGAATTGAGATTTTTTTTTTCTCTACGTCTGCGTAATACAGATTCTTACAGGCTGAAATTGTTAATATTCAACTTTGTGCTGTAGAGATATTAAACACCAGATGTGCAATCATTTGATGTAGAAATACCCAACTATTTAGAATTCACCTCACAAAAGCATGAATGAATGGATGATGTCGGCTGACCTCAGCAGAGGAGACTCTGTCTGATTTATACAATCCTCTAAATGTAGAACTTTTTAAAGGTTACAGTGTTTTAAGAGCTAAAGTGATTTTAATCTTCTTGTCGGAGGAGTGTGTCATGGCTGCGAGTGTAACGTTCTCCGTGTGGTGGATCAGTGTTCTCACAGTAGGCGCTAATGTCAGAGCCATGATGGAGCAGATGGCAAAGAGATGCCTCAAGTGAGAGTCCCTTAAAGGCATCTGTTAATTGTTTTTGAAGACGAACACGAGTTGCTGCAGTGAGCTGGAGCCGTTTCCGAGTGCAACGTTTCTCTGACTTTGATTTCATTATCACATCAGACGACCAGCAGGACTTTCGCGAACACTGAGCATATGTAGCTCCCACAATCCTCGGCTTCTTCCAAGTGATATGTCTTTGGACTGTTACTTTAAGGTCAGAGCGCATAAAAGCTGTGAATAATTCCTGGTTCTTATCCCAGGGGCCTGCACTCTATGTGAGGCAGCACACCAACATCATGAACATGTTGTGATCTAAATGAAGCATGCTGTAAACGCTTGAGAGGTTCTGATAATTACCAGCAGTACAGTACAGTAATGCGATAAAATATCTGGTCACATGTCTAATGTACATTTGCACTGCATTAGTTTAATCTGCATGACAACATGATAACATCATAATCACCAATTTGGGATCAGCTGATGGCCAGCTGATCCCAGTCCCAGCTCTCACAGCCAATCACAGCTCTTCCTCTCAGCACAGTGGTCCATTTAAATAGGACATACTTCTCACTTAACCTTGCTTACATTAATGCTGATACAACACACTGCTGCTGCTGGCACAGCTTCACCTCCTCCACCCTAGCCTCCTCCTTTAATACTAGATAGATAGTCGTTTATTGTCATTGCATTGTAAAAACACGATGAAATTATTGTTTGGCAGTCTCTTCTGTAGCAGCAAACAGTCATCCAGGTGGTGGTTAGAAATCCGCAGACTTACATCATCCAATCCACTGGTGAGGGGGCGGGCACCCGGGAGAAAGAAGCTTGGTATGACAGGTTTGTGTGGGGCCGCTCTTAGCCTAGCCTGCAACCCAGCTTGTTTGCCCCACTTCCGCCTTTTCACACAATGCTGTCTCTGCCTCCTCCCTACCGGCTGTAGGTGTCGTGCTGCTCTGCGTCATCCTCCTTTCAGTCTCCGAGCACCCCATTCTCTGGATAATCTCTGTCAGGTAAAATGTAAACTCCGTGGGCGTGCTGTCAGTCCTGGTGTAAGTGTAGGGCTTTGTTTTGCTGCAAGTGATGGAGCACCAGGCCGCTGCGTTCATAAGCGCCGCCCCACGCTACCTCAGTAGGTAGCATTCAGTAGTCTCCTATTGATCAGGCAGTGTTCCGTGGCAGTTACTGGCAGTTGTTGCTAGCTTTTAATCTAGCCAGGAGTTGTAGTTGAGACTGAGGTCTTCTTTTCACCTTTTTGGGGTTTTTCTTGATGGAAATTTCCCATTCTTTCTCTCAAAGGTGTCCTGGACCATCCATCTTCTTTGTTTTCACAGGTTTCAACATATGTTGTCAACTAAATTGTGAAAAACACTACAAGTCCACGAAACAGCTCAAGAGTGCATCTTTCTTGCTGCCAACTGTTCTGGTTGCCCGGCAATGGCAACTTTTTACCTACTAGATGCTGGTAAAAAGTGCTCTGAATCTGAGGTTGTGTGTACTGCTGGAAAAAATGGCTTGTGGATACAGGCCCTACTGCCATTCACGTACAGGCCCTAAGTAGTGAAACAAAAACATAACATTTATTATTTTTAAGTATTCCAGATCTCATGTTGCACTGGACTTTCTACTGCGGAAATGTAGCTTATCCTAAATTCATGAAGACATTACCTACACCATACTGACATCAGTGCCATAACCCTGACACATGGGAGTTTGTATTAGCAGCAAGCCACATGAACAGTTAACTGAATTGGGGAGCAGATTAGAAAAAAAGAGCGCTCTTCCAAAAATATGATAGAACAAATATCTCTTAAACAGATGAATTTAGGAAAAAAAAGTCTGTTTTACTCTAAAGAGCACTTTTTGCATTTGTAATCTTCCCTCTGTTATGTTTGCTCATGAAATAGGCTACATCTGTCAGCTTACTTGTCAAGTAAGAAGTCTAGGTAACATACATGCCAAATAATCTCTAAATAAATCTCCAATGAGAGCTCAGCTGATTTCCTCAAATTGATCTTAGCAGTGATCTGCAGATCATCACAGCTGAGGTGCATTTTAGGGTTAAATGTTGCTGATGTGAGAAGTTCATTGGACTTTTGAAGAAATGTCATATTTAATGCATGTCAGCGCAGCTGCAGCCCTCCCTCATGATGGTATTTTTGTAACTTTAAAGAAAAGTGAAATTGCAATCTGACATTTAGGACATTTTTTTTATTTCTCCTCCCCTCTCATGGCCTGCCACACATTGATTCAGCCTCTGTATGCACCGGTAAACCCCATTCTAATTCCTGGAGTAAGATATTCAGCCATTGCCCTTTTTAACAGCCTAAAGTTTCCTGACCAACTTTACGTTAATAACCAATCAGCCCCAGAGTCCAGCGTTGTGTTGTTGCCTGGAATTTATTTGTCCTCCCATAAATTATTCAGTATTTTGCATCGACTAACTGCCATACCTTTAAGGTTGCGGATGGGAGACCTTGGCACACCTTGCATGTTAATACGGCCGGAGTAAAAGGTGAAAGACAATCCCAAAATGACCACAGCTTTAGAGGAGCCATCCCTGAGAGGCTGAAATTATTTAAGGCTTTCTTCTGGTTCGTCAACTTTGTGCTGTGTTCTCTGATCTGTACATTAATTTTCTCAGCCATGTCTGTCACGCTGTAAGCCTGTTGCTATCTGAGCGGATAAGTAACAGCTTGTTGGGCAGATCGTCAGATTATTGTACTGTGGGAGGCTCCTTTGTTGTCAGGCCAACATGGTGTGAGGTATCATGGCCTGTCACCATCAGCATGTCAATGCAGATCCTCAGTCCATCTGTCTATACACATCCCATCCCCTCTGACACTCAATGCAATTACAAACTCCTGACAGAGACGTGGCAGCCCAGATAAAACAAGCTCACAGTAAACCATATTGGTAACATGGTATCTCTCTGCTGGTCAGGAAATGAAGTTGAACTCCAGAGCAGCATTGTCATGTTGAAGGAACCTTGGATATTATCTTCTGGACTTTTCTTTACATTTAAGGTGCATATGTATTGGAGTATTGTTTTGTAAATGGGTGCATGTTAATCTTAAAGTGTCAAAGCCACAATTACAGCACACTACACGTTTTATTTCAGCCCCATGCAACAATATACCAGAATATTCTAAAGGCAGCAGTTGGAAAGTGGTTCAGGGACACAAAGCTCTGTGTTTATTTTCTTTGGCTGATTCAGTTCCGGTGCATTCAAAAGAACACAGCAGGATTTCAAAACCAGAGGTTACACGTGCTGAGTCTTTCAGAGTAAAATCTAAAACTTTACCCATCCACTCAGAAATACACTACTGTATCAACCTTTAGATCTGACTTTTAGGCTCAATTTAAGATATTTAATCTAATAACAGGAGAAAATGTTCCCTTCATGCAGGAGCTGTAAGCAGCAGAAAGCTTGACACTTGAGGAAATATCCACTCTGACTAACTACTCGGTGGAAATATTCCAGGTCAAACCAATAATCCGTTTACCGAGGACATGTAAGATCACAGTTGATGAGAACCTTCAGATTTTCTAAAAGGAAATTGGCTATCTGCTGCTTCCACCTGCATGAGGCCACATGTGTGAGAAGTTTCCTCCTGCAGCTTTAAATGATGTAAAGACCTTCCGATCAGCACTAATAAGTGCTTCGCTGGAGTTTTTGCACCTCAACCTGAGCTGTGAACATCGGCGCTGATAGAATAATTGTCCTCCACTCTCAGCTTGTGCTGTAAGAAGGTGAGGTGATAAGGGCTGGGAGGAAATCATGCCCACTGTAGGTGTGACTTTGGTGTGTGGAGTTCAGCAGTGACTTAAAGTGCTCAGAAGAAAAATAAATAAATATAATGAATAAGAATATACATGTTACTGTTGAAACAAGGTCCTTATGGCCAAAGATATCAAGGCTCTACATTAATCTTAGTGATCATATGAAGAGTACAAGTAGTCTATATTGCAGTTTTAACATTGAATCTGAGTAAACAATACTGGTTTGGATGGTTTTGCCTGCACACATCTACTGCACTTATTTTTACCATGCGACCCAATAAGAACTCCACACAGGAGGGTCCTACATGAATATGCTGTTCCATAGAACAGGTTTTATACTATTGTGTTACAGTTGCCTCTGCTAAGTAGCATCTTAAATGCATAGTAAAAACAGGCTTTGTTAACTAAAAATGTATCCAAACTAGGGATGAGCATGATGAGCTGGTTAAACAGTGAAAGTTGGAACCCTCCATAGTTGGTACCACAATTACTCGTTAGTTTAAGTAATTATTATTTTTTTTTATCCAAGACGATCCTTGTCAAATTGTCTGTCTACACTGCTGTTAGTAGCCACTGTAGCTCCAGTATCTGACTGCTGCTATTAGCGTTGTTGTTATTACAATACCAGTATCAGGAACACACCTGATAATGCTAAAAATGCAGTTATTGTATTGTATTGTATTGGTACACGTGTTTATTCAATGATCCAAAACTGTTTTTACTTAACACAATGTGCTTCATTTAGCTATGTTACATGTTAGCATCATAGACTGTAAGTACATTCTTCTGCACTGCTCAAAAACACTGCACACATGAACTTCTGTTTTTAGAACAGTGAAGAAGACTTAACACGAAGATCATGCAGCGTGACTGGCTCAAAATTGAGAGGAGAGACAGAGAGTTTGTGACGTGGCCCTCGGTGCCTCTGCAGACAGGAAGTGCTTTGAAAATGGCACAAATAGAGCCAATACATAAACATGCAAGGACTTTTTTTTTGTAATCAGTATTTTGATGTTTTTGTCACACAGTGATTTTTTTTTTCTTTTTTTTGCTCCCCAAGATATTAGAGAACAAGATTGTGCAAAAAAAGGTCATAGTCATTATTCTTTACTGTGTAAACAGTATTATTTTTCAGTCAGTTTTTTCTTTTGTCTTTATAGTCCCATAACTTTTTTTAAATTAAAGTGACATTACTGCAGCACACATATTCTTAAAGCCCAGATTGTCCTGAAAAAAGGATGTTTAGAGCTTGACTGTGCACCAAAGGGTTAATGTTGTACAAGCTTTTTAAGACAATAACGATGTGATTAAAATGGTTCAAAAATAGCTTAGATGTTGAAGGGTTATTACTGAAGAAAACTTTACATAGCAGCTCCTGCTATGAATGAATGCAGGAGAAAATGTAACAAAATGATTTAAGAACGAAGACTAAAAAATCAAGCCCATTTACTAAATGCTGTTTTTGATATGTAATCTTACTCTCCTCAGTAAGAAGCACAAAACGACCACTCTCAATATTGTTAAAATGCAACAGATAGCCAGATGTTTTAGTCCTTTTTAACATACTGCCAGATTGGCTGTAAGGACAATTTAGACTTTTAAAAACCTAAATAAAGCGTGAGAATGGATTCCAAATATGTTTTATCTTGAACAGTGAAATGTGTCCAGATGTTTAAAGCTTTGAGTCAGTTCTTTCCCTTCATGGCAATGATGGAATCGCTGTGGTTTTGGCCTTTATTTTTGTTCTGTGGAGTTTCATGGTTCTGTTTTTTATTGGAAGGACAGTATTTTTTGGTTCTCTGTCAGAGGCCATCACTGCTGAGGCTGAGTTGTTAGCAGACACTTCTCTGTTTCTGCATGAAATGAATATTCTGCATCCTAGAAGATGTTTTCCTTTAAAGACCAACCTGAAAGATGTCCTCTGTATATTGATTCAGAGGTTTTTTTGATCATTTAGTGGTAAAAAAAAATCTATATATTTTTTTGCACAAATGTTAAGGATTATTATTTTAGACTGGTGAGCTCCTTTATGTGCAAACAGTTGGCTTGTCTGTGTGAAGAAAACACTTAATAAACTTTCATCCTCATTGGGAACAAATACACCATCCAGAGCTGTTAGTCACTCAACAGGAACAGGAATCAGCTCACTTTGAGAGCTTTTGTATTGAACTGGTGAGAAACGATCTGTGTGACCACTATCAGCCTGGATGTGCTGACCTCAGCCCTCTGGCTTCTTTAACTACCTTTTAGTAAAGGTACAGTAGTGCTGATGTGATGGCTGTAAGCAGGCCTGTTTTTTCCTCTTCTGAATGTATTCAGGCATCACACGCTCACATTCAGTCGCTCTGTACCTCAGACTGAAAACATCCCAGCACCGGGGAGCTGCCCGCTACAACCATAGTCTTACGCTGCTGATCACTGTGCAGCTTCCCAGAGCAGCTGGAGGTTACGTGCCCTGCTTAAGGGCAGCTTTAAGGTAATCATTGAGCTGGTTTTCCCAAAAGATGCATAGATTTGAACCAGTGAC
The DNA here is from genome assembly GCF_018320785.1 of Cheilinus undulatus. Classification (NCBI taxonomy): domain Eukaryota; kingdom Metazoa; phylum Chordata; class Actinopteri; order Labriformes; family Labridae; genus Cheilinus; species Cheilinus undulatus. The sequence continues at coordinate 42,303,223 of NC_054866.1, read as the reverse complement.
CTTGTACTTATTAGCCTGTGATGGTTTGCTGCTGTTTTTACTGTCAAACCTGAAGCATTTTATGTACTATACTAGATATTTTTCTCATTATGAATTCAGACAAATTAGGCTTTTGACACATTCATCTTAGTGATTGCAAATATTCTGGAGCTTTCTGGATTCATTCATGTTGAAGTATTTAGTTTTAATCATTTTAATGTCTCTTACAAGCTGTTTGAAAGCATTAGGCTCAACTTAGATGCTTAAAAAGTCAGATTTATTGTGCGCATTATTGGTTGTAAAGAACAAAACAGATCATGAAAGGGCTGACAGGAGTATCATTTTCCAAATGATTGTTCATAAACAAGTGGCACTGAATGATGCAATACAGAAGTGCCAAAAACTACAGTTCCTTTAGTGTCCACATCTTAACCTCACCATCATGACCTTAACTTAAGCTAAACTAGCTTCTATATGCTAAACTTAACCCATCTTTTAAAGCCTTAAACTTAATCTGTATATTATAATCAAAGCCTTTATATCATAAACTGAACCAAACAATGTTTCAACCCTAACCTCTTTACCTGACATTTACCTTTATATCCTGATCCTAGTCTTTACAAGGTAGCCTAAATGTCACTAACTTTTATATCATTAGGTTAACCATTAAATCCCCATGTTAGCCTTTTTGTCCTAAAAATAACCTTTATATCCTAAACTTTCCTAACCTGTATATCCTTAACTTACCCTTCATATTCTAAACATAACCCTCTATGTCCTAAACACAACCTTGATTTCTCAAACTTAAACTTAATTTCAACGCCCTTCCAAAAAGTCTCCAGTGAATAAAAATATTACTAAATAAATACATTTTTGAATTTCTAGGTTATTTTCATTGATATCTTGACATATTTATACCCATTTTTTAAAGACTAAAATTTCCTAGCCGTCTTTAACTCATCATCATATTACCATAAGGTAGCTTGTTAAGTATGCTAATTAGCGTCTATCCTGCCGATTTCAACACGGACTTAAGTACTGGATTACTTTTTTAACCAATGGGGCCTACTACAAAGTTTGGAAGAGCTTTTCACAGCCCATCTTGGTGGATAAAGAGGCTAGAGCCGTGTGAAATCTGAGCATAACTTTACCTATGATGCAGCTGCAGACATGATGTAGTCCCCTCTCCCCCTCCTCTGAGGCTGACAATTGAAGGGACATATTTAGAATTAATTTGATTCTCAAAACCAGAGCACTGTTGTTATAATGAAAAGATCTTAAATAACAGGAAATTCATAACTTGCTGGTGAGACTTTTTATTGTTCCTCATCGTTACAGTGATGTTCTTGTTTGAGTGGAGCCTTTTCAAATGCTTTGATTGCTCCGCTGGGCAACCTGCTGTCAGCCACACACCTGCTGAATAATGTTGTTGTCTTTGTCCACTGCTGTATTTTACTGGGAAAAAAAGTGTTCCTAAACAGGACACTTTAATCTGTGAATATTCAGGCTGTTGCTGGTGTTTGCTGTGGTTGTGTGGTTGGTTTTCCGTTTGTGTATGAGCTTTGTTGCACATGTATCTGTTCGGTACATGTCTGTACCGTACCAAGAGGCCCGTACCAAATCATTATGGTACAAATACACGTACCTTTACACCCCTGGTGTCTGTACCAACCTTAAACGTCTTTTTAGAAACTTGACTCAACCAAAGATATGGTTCCTGTTATGTTGTATAATTTCTAAATATGCTCCATGTTGTTGTTCTGGATTCAGCGCTAGTGGTGCTGGGAAAACGGAGATGCATGGGGTCATTTACAGTGACCTAACTGTGCAGCTGTTCTTTGTCAGTTCCTAAATTGAACCAACTTCAATCCAGCTCTGGTTCTGGCTGAGCATCAGCACTACAACTGGCTTGGTGGAAAAGTGGTAACACAGAGCTTTAGTGTCAATATAGCAAATTTATATGAAGACATATAGGTTGGAAGGTTGGACATAAAGGTTTCATCATAGATTTGTGACACTACCTCAGGTGATTTGATGCTTAATTGTACTTTCCAAAGACAGCACAGTGATAGTCAACAAACTGGCCTGCCCCAGAACGTCCTGAACCAACAAACAGTCCTAATGAGAAGTGCTGATAGTGAGGTCTTTGCAGTATTCAGGACAGTGTATTGGGACAACACATTTTTCTAGCTTTTTGAGAAGCAGAGACAAAATTAGTTTGACCCCAGTTGTATTGGGGTGACAGCAGAAGTTTCAGTTTCACAACCTTCTGCACAAAGGGCCAAAACAATCTGCATGGCTGGATATTGTCAGTGAGAAGTGAAAAAGCGTGTTTATTTTTTGTAATAAGAGTGAACAACATCTGGAGTTTTTTATTGTTGCAGATCCATAAATCACTTGAGGCCTGGCTGTGCACTTTATTCACAGTTCACAGTCCATGTCTGCATGTTTGTTCACCTTCTGCATGCCCTGGCTGCTCGCTAAATGTGCCAAACAAGATAAGCAACAAAATTTGCAAATAATCCTCATGTGGTATACAAAGCGGGCAAAGATGCACACTTACTAAGATAAAAGGAAGTGTCAGAGGGAGAGAGGAGGGATTATCAATTCAATCTGATCTCCCACACTCAGTCATTACAGCAATATGTTGTGTATGCATTCCCCTGCTCAGCGCTTTGTAAGAATCACTTAAATTCAGGGAGATAATCATTCTTTGCCAGTTTGTGCGTCGAGACTCTTATTATAAAAGATCATTATCCAGTGAAATGTGACATTTTCAGCAATTAGGAAGATTTCAGCTGCTGTGGGGAAGCTGGGATGTGCTGCCCTGACGCGGCAAGCCTGGCAGTGAACGTGGGATTCATACATTTAGATTAAAGAACAATTCAGAGAACTTGAGGAACAAACTCTTTGTACAAATTCAACAAGTTCAGCACTCATCTAAACAGTGTTTTCCTTGCAAGGTTAAAAACCTGATGGATTCAAACTCAGACAAATTGCTGCTTTTATTTCGCTCAGCTGTGAGTGTGTCTCTATTATACAGCGTTGGCTGTGAGCTCTGGAGTTGCTGAAGGTTGCCTGAGCTGAGTGCCTTCCATAATCAAGTGAAGGACGGTTTTTCAACAAACTAGACGGGTAATTATTATATTAATTCTACCCACAATGAAGTGTCTTTGATCCAAACTGAACTCCAGACATGCAGAGGCTTACTGAGCTCTGTCAGTGGTAATGAGGCCTTTAGTTTAACAACACTGTGACCCTCACAGGATCTCTCTCACCAGAGAGAGCACAGACCAGATTCTTTCCCCTCCATACCAACCAGCAGTGACTTTTGATGAGGAACATTTCTGAGGTTAATCATTTAGTTTGTATAATTTCTCAATCAACAAGGAAGGAACTGTTCGTTCTTTTTTCTCTCTCTCTCACTTTGCTGCGGGCGATCCCAGAATGCTTTGTGGGTATCTCACAGGGTTAGAGGGAAGGCCACCTTTTCTCTCTCATGTGAAATTTATTCACAACACAAAAACTTAGCTTTACTGTCAAGTAGTGCTTGGCATTAATGAGTGGATTAAATGAGTTCTAATTTGATCATGGTCATAACAATGGGATAATCCAGGCTGAAGGACGTCTGTGCCACAGGTGTTGCACTCATTTTGTCATATGTTATGAATGGATGCACCATGGACCTTCCCTTTATAGCATGTGCTGTGCCTGAATGTGCTGAATGTTTTTGTTTAATGGTAAATCAAACTGTTCAGTTTACACATCATGGGTGACAACGTGAGAGTAGTTAGCTCTGAAGACGCTGAACGTGTGTTCATGCTCCAGAGAGCTGAAAACTGCTGTGTGCTGAAGCAGATTCACTGTATGAGTTCTGCCTGTCGTTACACCCTTTACAAGAATGTAAGCTACAGGAACACTTTTCAAAGTAAAAGCCTGATCTGTTATTTTTATCAGGAGGAATAAAGACTACTCATGTTTTTACATAATGCTATTTTAATTATTTAAAACATCAGGTTATGAGTGAGAAATGGACAATATTATCTACATGATAACGGTATTGGCAGATTTTAGCTTAAAGGGGACATATTATGCAAAAATCACTTTTTCAGGCTTTTCTAACAGAAATCTGTGCCCCTGAACTGTCCACAATCCCCTCAAGTACCAGAACAGTACTAGTTATTATAATTATAATCTCAACATCTATCAAATATGATTTTTTAAACAACTATCAGTGCTACCGTTTAGTCAGTAGAACTTGTGGAGTGCAGTTTTTACTGTATGCTGTAACAGCTGGTGCTCCCCGGGAAACAATTAACACTTATCAGTTTATTGTTCACCTTGGAAGGTGAGTAATAAATATATAAAATACCAAAGTTAATGTAAATTATTTTGAATAGAGAATTTAAAAAAAGTGTGATTTTCATAGCAAAATGTTTTACAGATTGCACCTTTAAGAGATGATGTTTGGTCCTGTTTGATTACATTTTTGTGCCAGAAGAAAAGTTGAGACTGTCAGAATTAAAGAGTCAGTGTGTCTGAAGCTCTCAGGTGAACTTTCCAGACAGATTTATGCTTAAAACATGACTGCTGTGCAATTAGGCCTCATTAGCATTGTGACTTAATGTAAATGATAATATTACACAGCTTCCTGTGCATTATACATATCATAATGTAATCAAATTCTCTTTGCTTTGGAGGTGATCATGACTGACAGCACTGAATGAGAATGCCTGCATTAAAAAAACTACTGACTTTAAAATAAACATGAAATCAGCGTGAGATTCACCGTAATAAATGAATACAGATTCACTTCAGAATTACTAAGGACAGAACAGGGTTTCCTTTTAGATAATTTGACACAATCAAGAGTATAATAAACCATTTTTACGTTATATGAATGTGACTGAACTGCTGAATGTTGGCATTCAGTGTCAAGGCGTAAGTGATCAGAGGACCAGAAAGACGTTTATATGAATGTACTGCCTTCAAACATTTACATTTAACGTCCTTCTTGAGCTTAGTAGTTTGTAAAGTGATAAAAAAAATGAAAAAGAAAAGAACCAAACACAAATCAGGGTAAAAAACATTCACAGAGAAAACAACGCTGTTTGATGAAAGAGAATGTCAGAGAGTACCTCCAAATAACATCTAATATATTCACCATAGATATGTTGAACCAGCTCTCATGGGCATTCCCTGACCTCACTCTCAATGAACCATCTCATGTGCTTGCTCAGTGTATATGTGTACAGTGGAGCTGCTGCTGCTGCTGCATTGCTGAGGCTGGATGCATATCAAGCATTTGCAGAGGAGGAAGTGGCTGCACTTGCAAATGAAAACATGTTTTTTTTTTCTCTTTTCTCCCATTATTTATTTATTTTTGGAGTTTCTGCAGAGATTTCATTACACAACCAGCGCTGTGGGTCCAGGAGTATTTCAAAGTTGTGTGCGGTGCATTGCCATGTTTGTGATTATACAAAAATGTGAAGAGGGCTGCTGAGTTTCAGCACAAGTGTGGAAATTTTGAGGGAACTGTTCACATCGCTCTTCAATATTAATCAGTGGTGTGTATTGGGAGTTACAGCCATTTCAAACGAAAGTCCCACTCTAAAAAAGAACCACTAAGTTATATTAATTTATTGCCCTGTATATGATGCTATATGAACGCTAGTGTTGTACATGTGGATTAGTGGCTAATAGAGCATAGAATTATTATTTAAAGCCTTTGGGAAATTGGCTTGAAATAGATAAAAAAATCAAATGTAACATCAAAGTTTGATGTGCATCCATGAAAATCTGAGTGAAATAAACAGTTATAACTATCAGGAACTGTTTGAAATCAGCGAATTTGGTAAAAAAATTTTGTGCAGACAGTCAAAGAAAAGGTGGTGGGGTGGCAATCTACATTAAGAGCCACTTTGGGGTACAACAAGTACTTACAAAATCTGTAAGTAAAGAGCTGGAGCTGTTGGCTCTTGATGTGGAGGTGTCTAATGGCCCTTTTCCACCGGCCCTTTTTAGCCCTACTCTACTCGACTTGACTCGGTTTGTGTTGCGTTTCCACGGGCGCGGTACCTTGTACCAGATACTGTTTTTTAGTACCTGCTCTACTCTGCTTCCAAGCTAGCTGAGCCGATATTAAAAGGTGACGTCGACCGACTGCCAGCCACTGATTGGTCAGAGAATATCGTCACCAAAGAGTCATGAGTGCGACACCTGACACAGGAATCAAACCTGCCATTTTTATAAAAACAACAACACGTACTAGGGCTGGTGGAAAAGGTTCCCAAACCGAGCAGAGTCGAGTAGAGCCGAGTCGAGTTGAGTAGGGCTGGAATTGTATAGTGGAAAAGCGCCATAAAACAGTCACCATATCATGCTTGTTGGATGTTACAGGCCCCCCGTCTGCTCCTAGCTGTTCTTTGAACACTCTTGTGCATTCTCTGTCTCAGTTGAAATTTAATGAACTTGTGCTGGTTGGTGACTTGAACTGGGACTGGCTTTCACCAGCCCCTGAGGCTTTTAAAGCTCAGTGTGATGCTTTAAACCTCACTCAGCTAATAAACTCACCAACTAGGCCGAACCTAAAATGTCCTCAAAAATCAACACTAATTGACGTAGTCCTGACAAATATGCCATGCAAATATGTTTCCTCTGGTGTTTTTCCAAATGATGTGAGTGATCATTGGGTTATTGCTGTTGTTCAGGATACAAGGATACCAAGGAGTGTGCCTTGTTTTATTAAAAAACGCGCAAGCATTCATGCATGATTCATGTAACTTTTGCTGGGACAGAGTCTCCCTTTTTGATGATGTTGAACTCGCTTGGAGCTATTTTTATGAAGGTTTTAGTGAAATTGTGAATAACCATGTGCCCATGCGTAGGTATAGAATCAAAGGGCGTGATAACCCATGGTTTTCTAGAGAGCTTTCAGACCTGCTGCATGAGCAGAACCCGGCTTAGGCCAGGCCACGCAAGTCTGGAAGTGAATCTGATTGGCTCTGTTTTAGGCAGCTGAGAAATAAATTCACATCTGTTGTTCGAAAATCCAAAGCTGAATTTTATTTGTCTTTGACAACAGATAACCTTAAAAATCCAAAAACGTTCTGGAGCACAATTAAGTCTCTTTCAAATAAGTCCAAATCTGCTAACCTTCCGACTAGCATTATCATGGACGGCCACAAGGTATCAAATAAATTGATAGGTTGAATTCTTTTAATAAACATTTTATTTCTTCAGGATTTTTATTTAAATCTGATACATACCCCCAGATTTCTTCAGTTACTGAAGAAACCAGATGTGACACTCCTGTTTTTAACTTTGCTCCGTTTACTGTATATGATGTATTGGCAGCTCTGAAAAATCTTAACACCAATAAACCAGCTGGCCCAGACAATTTGAAGCTTCTGAATTCATTGCTGAACCACTTTGTCATATTTTTAATTTATCTCTTAGTGAATATAAAATCCCTGTAGTATGGAAATCGGCTTTTGTTGTCCCTCTTTTCAAAGGAGGAGATCAAACTGTTTTAAATAATTATTGGCCAATATCAAAACTTTCTGTGCTGTCAAAAGTGCTGGAAACCCTGGTCAGTGATCAAGTGAAAGAATACCTGGCTACAAATTCTGTCCTTTCAGTCAGGATTTAGAAAGAACCACAGCACTACCACTGCTGCTATGAAAGTTTGTAATGATATTCTTGAGGCCTTGCATGAGAAACAGTGTTGTGTGTCTCTTTTTATAGATTTTTCTAAAGCCTTTGACACTGTGGACCACAGATTTTATCGAAACGTCTTAAAGCTTCTGGGTTCTCAGAGCATGCTGTTGGGTGGTTTCCAAACTATCTCAGTGGCAGAACCCAGGCTGTTCAATCAGAGGGTGTCACATCTGAGTTTTTACTGATCCATAAGGGGGTTCCTCAGGGTTCAGTGTTGGGACCGCTCTTATTCACTTTGTATATTGATTGTCTTGGACAAAATGTTCCAAACACTTATTTTCATTTTTATGCTGATGATACTGTCATCTATTGCTGTGCATCTACGCCTGCACGAGCTTTTGTAAATCTTCAGCATGCTTTTCATTTAGTACAAGATCAGATTAGCCAGCTGCAACTTGTTCTAAATGCAGATAAAACTAAACTCATGTTCTTTACATCTTCAAGAGCAGCTAAAAGATCTCTGTCTGAGAAAGTTGTTAGTAAAGACGGTCAAGAAATTGAGGTGGTTTCCTCGTTTAAAGATCTAGGGTTCTTACTAGATGAAAACATTTCCTTTAAGGAGCACATTCAGTATGTTGCTAAAAAAATGAAGGTTTTACTCTGCTTCTTTGACAGAAACAAGTCCTGTTTCTCTTTTTATGTCAGAAAGAGACTCGTTGAGTCTACTTTTTTTTTTTTTTACCTGATTATGGTGATGTTTTGTACATGAATGCTTCTACTCAGAGTCTTCATTTACTGGACAGTGTGTATCATGGAGCTCTGAGATTTATCACTAATTGGATTTCTGACTCATCATTGTACTTTATATTCTAAAGCCAACTGGACTTCTTTATGTACACGTAACCTCGGTCATTGGTACGTCTTCATTTATAAAGTTGTTCTCAGCAGCATTCCAGACTACTTTTCCTCTCTGTTGATCTTGAAGGATGGATTGCAGAACTTGCGTTCGTTGGGTTTTGTGCAGTTTGTTGTTCCCAAAGTCCGAACTGAACTGGGAAAGAAGGCTTTTAGGTTCTCTGCTCCTTTTGCGTGGAATAATCTGCAGACTGAATTTAAACTGCAGAACTTGGTGACTCTGAATGTTTTTAAATCTTTAGTGAAAACTCTTGAATTCAAACTCCTTGAATGCTACTGTTTCAACTGATGATTATTTTATTATTGTTGTTCATATTTATTGTGTATTGTTGTAAGTTGAGCGCATGGGTTGTTGAAACTATGCATTGCTGCCATTCTTGGTCAGCTCTCCCTTGAAAAAAAAGATCTTTGATCTCAGTGGGACTTACCTGGCCAAATAAAGGTTAACCAAAAAAATAAAGAGATTCTCAACTGGTTTAGCATCAGAACCCACCCCCTGTTTAATGACGAATTACAACCAAAATTTCTCATTTTTTTAATCATAAATTAAAATTTTCTATTGAAAAAGAGTTAAGCAAAAGACACTTTTCTTCAAAATAAAAACATATCATTGACTTTTTCTGCACATTTTTTTTTTGGCTCTGCTGCCCACTTTTGGGTCCCAACCTACCAGTTGAGAGCCAAGGCTCGTTCCTCAGGACTGTGTCATAGTCAGCTCTCATTTTTATTGACAGGTGGTCATGGAATGCAGAGTCACAATACTACCGTAATGACCCAAATAGACGACCAAAGTCAAGATTCCCTTTAAACATTTAGTCGACTTCGACTTCTCATATCTTCACAGATCTCTTTCCTCACCCCTCTGTATACACACTCAGGCTGGGAAATTAATCAAAATTTAGATTAAATAACAATGTCCTTTAAAATCACAGAAGGTGCAATATTTATTTGACCTGAAATGTGTGTCAAAAAGGCAATTTGATACACTTTTGCAGCAGAGATATTATATAAGTATGTTTTTCTTTACCAAATTGAAAATAACCATTCACCTCAATACAACAATTTACATCCAATTAGAATGATGCTTGTGTTTGTTTGCAATGTTAGATCAAGCCACTGAGTTGAGTGAAAAGGGTGCTAGGTATGCATGGGACGATGGTAGCTGTTGTTCCCACCTCCTTTTACTGTGCTCCACTAAAATCACAACACCTTTTGCCCTGAAGACCTACTGTTTGAAACTGCCACATGTCCACAACAGTACTGAGACGCTTCTGTCCCCTTGAAATCACAAAATTAATGATACCTAACAACCCGATTTTCTTATTAAGAAGAAAATGACATGAAAATGTATTACTTTCAATACAACAGCTCATATTAAATTTGCAACTGAGTCAAAATAATCCCAATTAGAAGTTTTTCCTCATTCATTCAGCCCTATTTTGAAAATACACTGGACTTTTAAAGTAGTCTCAATAAGATGAGCTCATGTTTTCTGGTACAGTTCAAGAAAAATCCTGCAATCTATTTGAGCCTGTATGGTATTTTATAGAGATTTAAGTGTTGTAAGCAGGGCTCAGGGTAAAAGGCTAAGCCATTTGGCAGAGCCCTTACCTCTTGGAAAAACTGGTGAACCAGCTGGGGGGAATCAAGTGCAGAATATGTGACTTTTATATGACTGCAATGATTCACCAAAGCATTGCATAATGTTTCTACTGGGGATGCAAGATATCATCAGCATGATATTGGCAGATATTTGCTTCAAAAGTGATTGATTGGTATCGGCAGATATAAAAATTTCTGCTCATATTTACAACCATTATTTTAGCTAGAAAAATCTGCCTATGTCAGCTGTAAATATCTGTAAGAAAACATGTTAGTGGAGTTTAAGGCTGGGCCAACAGACCTATGACAGCTGACGTCTTCTTTATTCATCATTATTCCTTACACTTTAAGAGTTTTTTAAGGACTGAATTTTGTCAATTTGTTCATCCTCAAACTTTGAATTTTGTGTTTTAAGCAGTGAAGTTTTAGGTGCGCCTTGAAAATTTGTAAATATCTGCAAATCAGATAAGGACGTTACGGGATACAGTTAGCTTAAACTCAGAGGGGAAGTCTCTCTGAGCAAAGAAGTTGTGTTGCACTTGTGTGGGTGGAGTCGCGCTTGTTTTATGATCAGTAAGATACTTATTCCATCACAGATCTTTGAAAAAACACACCCATTTTACACCCAATTTCAGAAAGATCTCATAAACTGAACTGATAATGCTGAAGACACAAATTGAAAATCAGTCCTAGTTTTTTAAGACAGTTAATAGTATGTACATTTGATCATAAAAATCCTCATTAGAAGGTTTCTGTGGATGTAGGTTACCAGAGGCTTTAAAGAACTTCTCTTTATTGCATATTAGCATACACAGCTGCTTTGGTATTCAGATTGCAGACACGTTGCTGATGACACATTGTAGCCTCCTCTCTTGACTTCTGATGCCCTCGTTCAGCTCTCAGATAATTGGTTAGTAAACTAGACGCTAATAAACAAGATATTTTTTCCTTCAATCCGTCATGCTTCTTTCTGGTCAAAGTCAACTGAACTGTCAGGAACCTCATGAGCTCATTTCCATATTGTTTGCAGTTGTATAATGACTCAAAATTAGCTTCTAATTAAATCTGAGGAATTCACACTCGAGTGCAGACTGTGTGTGCGTGTTTGACTGCGCACACGTCCGACTGTGAGTGTGTGTGCGGCGTCTGCGTCCGCTGAAATTCATTACGGAGTTCTTCACAGAGGAAGCAGAAAATAATGGGCGTCACACTCCAGCGAAAACACATCATGAAGGATCAAGTTTACTTTGAGTGAAGTTAAATGTTGTTTATGTCAGATGCTCATTTAAGCTGCAGCAATGATTACTCGATTCGCCAGTTCTGTTTCCAGTTCCAGTGTCTGATTTGATGTGATTACTATGAATCTTTTCATGGTAATTCAATAAAAGTGCTGTAAGTTTTCCTGTGTGGAACATATCCTCTGACGCGCCTGTTCTCAAAAATGCCTTTAACAAGTTTGACACAAAGAAATAGTGTGGCCTGGTTTTAGTTATATCGATTCTGTTATCCATGTTTCTACACCCCCGGCATTTCAAATGTGGTTTTCCTCCACTTTGTCTTATCCTGCCAGCTCCTGCGTGGTGCTTGGCTGGAAAAATCACTTATCGATAAATGCAATGTGTTGGCTCATGCTATCAATCAACAAACATGTAGGATGCAGTAAAGTAAGAACAGCATTAGTTTGTGTTTTCTCTCTTCTCAGGCTTCTTCTGCAAACTCTAAACTGCATCTGTCATCATTCATTCGGCTTCATCGTCCTTCCACATAAATATCTCCTCTTGCTGTTGGGTAATTGCTCTGTAAGCTCATCTGTGCTGTTTGCTAATTTACTGCACAATGTAAGTGCATTCCTGCAACTATTCAGCTACTTTGGATATTTGCAGGCAGATGGTTTCATTTGTATGTGGTCGTTAAACTGCATGTCCTCCTCGCCGATCGGTTATTTGAATTTGCATTTAAATGTGTTTGACCTTGAGACTTTGCACACGCCGCCGCCTCTTTTGTTGCTTCACACCTTTAATTGGCTAATTATTTTGGGTTTTGTGCTCAGCCTGCTTCATTATACTTTGTGTTTGTTTTTGCTTTCTCATGTGTTGCTGGTGAGAGGTGATTAGGCAGGAGATTTGTTAGTGTCGGGTTTTCTCAGTAATTTTGTTTTCAACAATTCCGTGAATTATCTTGAATTTAAGGGGCGCAGATAAGTGATTAAGGCAAAGCTGGTTCGTTTTGGCTGGAAAAGAGAGCAGGCAAGAAGACGAGATCATTGAAATTGTCCGTCTGACTGCGAGTTCTGTAGGTGGGTCTGTCAAATTAAAATCAATATGATAAACAGTCTGTTAGAAAATCTGCTCTGGGATCACAGCAGAAGAGCTTTCGCTGTAGCCCCACTGATCTCGGCACAAACACAGCACAGGAGGCAGGTAACAATGTGAGCCAGGAGTAAAAATGCTGTGTAAAATTAAACAAATATTGGAGTGTTGTTGTCTGTGATAGCATAGGCTCCTTGAGATTTGGAGGCTTTAAACGCTCTTGGAGGCGGAGGTGCTTCACTTTCTCATCAACAGCAGAATTATTTTCAGTTTCTCAAACCTGTCAGGTGTTAGTCATAATAGTCTTGACAGTACTGACACAATCATCTACTCATAATGTGCTATAGCACATCTATACCTGATGGATTGTGACGTCTGTCTTGTGCATAGCATAAAATTGAACGTGACAAATCCTGAAGAGGGAGCCTGCACAGAGAGAAGCTTTCCACATCTGCAGAAATACAGAAAAATACCTCCTAACCTTAAAGCTCAGCATCATGGCGAATCTTCCTGAGTAGCAAAGATGAAGCCATTTAAAGGGAGAACAAAGGTAGAGCTGCAGCTTTTTTTATCTGAGACTCAGGGACGCTGCACTGAATATCTGATTTTCTTTCATAATGACTGTAGTTTCACTTTCCAGCTTTGTGATTTGTGTTTTTGTATTGTATGTTACACTAACAAGCCACTTTATTAGGTACACCTGTTCAGTTTCTTGTTAACACAAATAGCAAATCAGCCAATCAAATGGCAGCATCTCAATGCATTTAGGCATGTAGATGTGGTCAAGAGGACTTGCTGAAGTTCAAACCGAGGATCAGAGTCGGGAAGAAAGGGGATTTAAGTGACTCTGACAGGCTGGCCTGTTTATTTCAGAAACTGCTGATCTGCTGGGATTTCCACACACAACCATCTCTTGGGTTTACAGAGAATGGTCCAAAAAAAAAGGAAATATCTAGTGAGCGGCAGTTGTGTGGATGGACATGCCTTGTTGGTGCCAGAGTTCAGAGGAGGATGGGCAAACTGGTTTGAGATAAAAGAAAAGCAACAGTAACTGAAATAACCACTCGCTACAACCAAAGTATGCTAGAATATCATCTCAATGCACGACACGTCGAACCTCAAAGCAGAGGGGCTACAGCAGCAAAAGACCACACCAGGTGCCACTCTTGTCAGCTAAGAACAGGAAACAGAGGCTACAGTTCACACAGCCTCACAAAACTTGACAATAAAAGTAGTGGTGCACGATGAGTGTTTTTTTTTTTTTTTTTTTTAACCGGTAATTTTTTTTCAATTGTTGATTTAAAAAAAAAAAGAGTTTATTTGATGTTTTTATGCACATCTGGGGGTAAGAAGGGGTTAACATGTAGTGAGCAAAGATATTTGTAACTAATTCTAACTGAAATCACTTGTGTTTATATCAAAAAACAATTCTGACTTTACAGCTGTTATTTTTTTAAACATTTGTGTACCAGAGTACAACATTCACAAACAACTGACATACTTTTTCCCCTTTTCTCCTGAAATAAATTTAAGTATCTTAAAGTGGTCAAATCTGACATTTCAATAAACTAAAGAATTCAGCTGACTTAGACATAAAACCAAATGATAACAGGCTGTCATACTTAACAAATGGAGATTTTTGGGGGTCTCTTTTTTGTTTTTTGCTGCATAAGTCAGAAATAGAGCTGATGTTTTACATAAAGATTAAAAATATGCACTAACATAAGTCATATAGAGATAGGTTAAGAATGTAAAGTCAGCCGTGGTTTGTGGGTAAACTTCTGTTCCTAATGTCACTCAGACTGAATGAATCCACATCAAACAGAGCAGGCAGGGACACGTCTATGAAAGCAGCGGTGGATCAGGAGACTGTCAGACTGATTTTGTCATTATTAGCGTTGCCTTTTGGATCTGATGAACTGTCTGCAGTTTCCAGTGCCTGCTTCATCAGCACTCTGCCTCGTCTTAACCTTTGTCTTGGTCCTAATGCCTGCGGCTATTGCTAGCGGCTACTGCCGCTTCGTTTTAACACCATTAGGATGATGGCGTTTTAGTGACTTATAAGATCCGTTGTGTGAGAGTGGACAATTCAAGGACTGTTTTCCACTCTTCGGGAGCTTTGCGGGGCAAATTTTGCAAACACTGACATGTTATCGTCCCCGTATATACTGAAAAACTCGGCCAGTAAGGCTGAGGCTGCATTTTTCTTCTTCTCTGGTGGTTAACAGCGGGTCTTGTACTGCGGCGCCACCTACTGTTTCGGAATATGTAGTCTCGTGAGAAAGAAAACAAATGCCTTTATTATCGGTGGATTTTATGGGTTGATATTTTATTATCAGGATAATTAAAATATGTAAAATACATGCCAAATCGGCCGATAATTTATCAGTACCAATAATTATCATGCATCCCTAAATAGAAGATTGGAAAAACGTTGCCTGGTCTGATGAATCTTTATTTCAGCGGCTACATTGAGATGGTAGGGTCAGAATTTGGCGTAAACAGCATGAAAAGATGGATCCATCCTGCTTTGTATCAACGGTTCAGGCTGGTGGAGATGTAATGGTGTGGGGGATATTTTCTTGGCACACTTTGGGCCTCTTAGCAATCGAGCATTGACCTTGTCCATCCTTTTATGACCACAGCATACCCATCTTCTGAGGGCTTATTCCAATAGGATAATGCACCATTCACAAAGCTTAAATCACATCCACAGTCACCAGATCTCGATCCAGCAGAGCCCATTTGGGCTGTGGTGGAACAGCAGATTCACATCATGGATGTGCAGCCAACAAATGCGAGGGGATCTGGCTGGCTTAATAACAGCTGAATTTATGAATAAAAATCAAAGATTTACTGAGGGGGGTAAAATTAAAAATTAAAAATTAAAAATAAAACACCACAAACTAAGAAAAACCCAAAGTGGGTTAGGGTTAGGCAACCAAACTCTAATGGTTAGGGTTAGGGTGAGGGTTAGAGGTGGAGGGGAATAGAATTTAAAATAACACCAAAATCTAAGGAAAACTCAAAGAGGGTTAGAGGCCCATTGAAGAGGTCTACAACAGATGAGCCTAACATGTCCCACCGTGGAGGTCTGCAGCCAGATGCCTCTTGATAACTCTGCTTCAGCTGCAGGATGCTATTGTGTCAATATGGTGGAAAACCTCTGAGGAATGTTTCCAACACCTTGTTGATACTATGCCACTAAAAATGAATGCAGTTCTGAGGCACAAAGGGGCCCAGCAAGATACTAGCAAGGTGTGCCTAATAAAGTGGCTGGTGAGTGTATACTGAAGAGGCACACACTGATGAGGGCTATGTGGACCAGTGAATGAATGTTAATTTAGCATAAAAAACATCTTCTAAACTGCCCCGCATATAAAATGTAAATGATTAGCTTGTTGGTGCATCGTTGTTTTCTGCAACAAATTACATTTTAATTTGACATCACATGAGGCTTTTCAGTCACCTTGAGGTGCTCCGCTCGTCCTCATCAGCAGCATTAGCATGCTGTGACGATCCCCGCGGCCTTATATCCTTAATGCCAAAGAGCTGTCGCATCACAATAACAGATTGTCATTTCTCTCCTCCATCCACCTGAGCACAAAGCTCCATGAGGAGTGTTTACGTCCCAATAAGTCGATGACACTGATATGCCAGCCTGTGTTTGATGAGGGGGCGCGTAAGCAATCGCATTCTTTTTAAGCAACATAAATATTCGAAGCAGATGGAAATTGGCCTCTTGAGGATCACTGATGAAAGCCGCTGCAACGGCTAAGTGCAGTTCAGGAGGAACTGGTCTCTGTCAGATATCGACACGCGTCTCTTTTTATGCCCGTCATATCTGTCTCTCTCTGTAGATTAGATCCAAACACAGATTGCAGGTCTGAGGAGCTTTTCAAGCTTCCTACCCATTTTTATTGGAACTAATTACTTGATAGAAGGAAATGTAAACAAGTTTTTCAGTGAATTAACATGCATGCAGCGCTCTGAATCTTCACCCCAGTGCTGATTTATATTCCACTTTAGGTCTGACTTGAGATGTTCTGGAAGAAGACAACACTACCCCGATAAGGTGCTTACATGCCACAGTTTTGCAACAAATCCTCGCTGCTTTTGTGTTCAGGATTTACAATAAGAAGGAGAGCGGCTGATCCTGCCACTGTAAACTGGATGTAGTCTTCTGAGGCTGCTGCAGAAGTCTTCCTGCGAGTCAGACCTGGTCATCAAACACGTATCAGGAGATAATCTGCATTTAAATATATTCATTTAGAAATGAAAATGCTATGAGGAGTCTTTATGGCGGCTAAAGGACAGATGTTAAAACCTTTCTCCATTACATGAAGCATGCCCGGTGAAGAAGAACTAAAATTTAAAATGTCAGGGCACCTCTTCATCTTATTTCAGCTTTTATTAGGCCTTTATTAGAAATCCATCTCCTGCAGATGGCAATTTCAAGCTGCATGAAAAGTGCTCTTGATGTCCTCTTTCAGTTTGCTTTGTTTTGTGTTTATTATTCTGACTGCAAAGCACATTGTTGTTTCAACTTTTTAGGCCGTTATGCAATACGGAAAATATTTTATCATCAAGCTTTAGGAAGCCTTTGATAGGCCGGTCGATGCATTCACTCCGAGCCTCTTCATCTTGTTTACTCTCAGTGCTTCTCAGTGCTGCGGTTTGCAGTGAAGACCATCTGTTTGTGTGGAAACACTAACCGGCTTACTTTTCAGCAAAACAGGAAGAATCCAGGAGAAAATGATCACAGCTTCCTCAAATGAGTTCTAAACAATGGCTTTGCAGAAGTCTCTGTTTTTTCTTATTATTATAACCAATTTTAAACTGTTTTCACCTCCTGAAATCCAATATTGGAGCTTCCAGACCTATTATAAAAAACAGCACAGATGAGGTTTGAACGACTGAAGTAGCGCAGAGGAGGATGGCATTTAGTAGCTGTAATAGTGAGCTCCTGAGATGAGTAGCAGTGTGATCACACCACATTTAAGAGAAGAGCTGGAATATCAGATATAATTAGATTCATTGCTCCACTTAAAAAGGTGTCTGGATCTTGATTTCTGTTCAGTGCTCATGATTGTTTTTTTTTTAATACTTATCCAGTGATATTAATCATTACAGCTTGTGGGCTCTGCAGCTGTCATGTCTAATAATATCACAAGATTCTCTCTAAACTCTATCACCAAATGTTGCAAGCTCAGAACAAGCTCTGAAGGAGATAAAATCAAAAACAAATGATGAATGTGTGAGCCTGAAACAAGAGATAACTTAGTCATATTTCAAGTATTTGACAGAGGAAATACTTTCTTCCTCTCATACAGTCACAGCAAGTTCAGGGCATTTTAACTGGTATTGTGATTTTTCACAATACCAGAATTTTAACCCTCAAGCTTTTACATCAGAGGGTCAATTTTCTATTTGGGACATTTTATGGCTGTCAGTGACTGGAGGCTCGCAGTCAATAGGACAGGTCAGGACTTAACGAGAACATCAGGACTAGGGATGCACCAATACATGCAGATACAGATATCATTTTACAACTTTATGTTATTTTGTCAGTTTTTGAGTGATTAGAGTGATGGAGTCATGTCTACATTTTTGTGATTTTTTAACCACTTTTTGTGAAAAGTCAAATTTTCCAAGAAAAGTAGAAAATAAATAAATAAATATTTCTTGTTGACAAAATAAATTATTTTTATACTGTTGTTTAAAAAGTAGGAAATAACTTTGCTGCTCAAACTGCTCAGTCAGCTCTGTGTTTGAGTTTAAGTGGACTGGATGGGAATAAGCACATGACCAGTTATTCTTCCTCTCTAAGGTTTGCAGCAGGCTACATGCTTTGCAACACCTAGCTACCTATCACGTGACTACACAGCCTGTAGTTTGTTTTTAAGGGGGTGGTGCATTGGTAGAGAGAGAATTACAAGGGAAATAACTGAAATAATTGACACCGCAGGTTTATGTCGGTTATAGGCTCTAATTGTCTGTTTCAATTATTTTTCGATTAATTGCCCAGCTCTGCTCCATGATGAAGTTATACTGGCTCCTGTCTATGGATGGCACCTAAAGATTTTTTTAAAATTACCTGTGTTAATTTATTATTGTTATTTACCAGCTGTGGTTAAACAGACATTGCAGGATAGTATGGCCAAACAGCAAGATAAGGCAGTCACTCATAGTTCTTGACAGAGAGGAGCGTCTGCATAAAACAAAGGTGAATAAACAGGCAGAGATGAGGGGGCTTTGTGATGCTTACAGTAGGTCTGTGTGCAAATGTAACCGCATGGTCTTCTTCTCTGGTTTTGTAAAAACATTACAATTCCAAAAGTTTCTATAAGTTAAATTGTACACCCATTTCAAGCCTTATCTCTGAACATAAACTGATCCTGCCAAGTTTAGCGTGAAGACTTTAAACCAGCTGTCTCTGTCGTCTCCAACACAATGACGTAATGTATCTTTATGAGATACTAAAGGGACAACAGCCCATCCGTATTTGTTGACTGGTGAATAAAAATGCTGGCCATGTTGAGGCTGTGGTGCTGGGTGGAGCCGACAACGCAGTCAAACAAACGATGTGTATTTGTTGTGTGGCATCGAGCAAACATAATTGCTGACTTGGCTAACATCACCTCCTCCCATCCTGATCAGCTTTTAAATAGAAAAACTGTGAAGGATTAGCAGATAGAGGAGTATAACAGTATAACACATCCTCTGATGCAGACGCATGACTATAGCTGCACTTGTGTGTTCATCTGGGTCGTTTGTACAGAAATCTGATCATCTTGCTGCTCATATATCTGATTGATTTTCTTTTGTTTGAGAGGTTGTTGGTTAGCTAATAATAGTGTTGAGTCAGGAGGTCAGCACTGCTCTCATGGTTGTAATTTCCTCTTGGGAAGAAGGGTCTTTTTTTCTCCTATGTTCCCTGAATCCAGTTTTTACTCTCAATGTCTAACTTTAAACATCCAACTGTAACTGTACTTCAGCTGCCATAATATACTCTTATTGAGAACACTTCACGTAGGATATAAATCCACATCATGTGGTCCTAGGTTTGCCCTTTTCAACTGTTCTCATGTGCTGAACTGAAAGCCGTTTAAGCGTGATTTCGTAACACACAGCAGGAATGAAAGTCTGCCTCCTTCACTGGAGTGTGATGATAACCTATAACTTAATCATCAAAACCTTAAAACCTCAAATTTAGCAGGAAGAGTGCTGTATGAGTGGGATGTATTTCTGCTGCTTGGCTCTGTTAAGAGCCATAATGCAGCTTTGGGTTTAAATTCATGGGCGACTGTGCTCTTAAAGACAAAATAACTGGGCATTAATAGACACTAAGACCAAATTGAAACAGGAAGTGCATGCAGATTTTTAGGGTGCTTTGTGGAAGATCAGAGGTAAAGTATGATGGTTTACAGAGGAGCATGAAGCGACAGTCAACTTGGCTTAAAGAACAGTGACCTTTTGTAAAATCTGCAGCATAAGTCAGCCTTCTTTTAGGGGGTCTCCTGAATCTTTTAAAATGCCTTGCATGACTTCAGCAAAGTCCATAACATTTCACTTTCTCTATCTACCAGCCTGTGGTCACACTGATAGAAGTACAGACCCACAACCCGGGAGTCATGCTGCACCCTGCCTTTGGTTACTTATCTTTAATTGAGAAGTGTCTTGATGGTTTATTTACCTGAAAGTATACCATTTTTAAAAATGTATATATTATGACCTGATCTGAGTCCCTCTGTATCTCAGCATGCTTTGCCCAGTGAGCAGAAGCCTGTTAAGTGCAATTAATGCTGTGAATTTTCTGTTGTGTCCGGCTGGTGATGGCAGCAGCTGTCATGTGGTCGTGATGGCATGTCTCGGCATTTTACTGGTATACACCGTGTTCCACATTATTATGCAAACGACGTTTTTCTCTGATTTTCTAAATATCAATGCAAATGACATAATATTTTTCAAGTCATCAGCAGATAGAGCATAATTCAAATGTTTTTGAACAAACTTCATAATGATAACTATTAGTTTTTTTTTAAATAAAAACCTCAAAATGCACTTTTCCACATGTTCCACATTATAAAGCAGACCACAGGTTTCAGCAATATGGGAAAGAAAAAGGATCTCTCTGCTGCTGAAAAGTGTCATATAGTGTAATGCCTTGGACAAGGCATGAAAACATTCGATATTTCAGGAAAAATTAAGCATGATCATCATACTGTGAAGAAATTTGTGGCTGATTCAGAGCACAGACGGGTCTGTGCAGATAAAGACATAATGAGGAAGGTTTCTGATGGACAAATACATGAAGACTCATTTTCAAACAGTCTTGTTGACTGATGAGTGCCGTGCAACCCTGGATAGTCCAGATGGAGGAGTAGTGGATGGTTGGTGGATGGCTACCATGTCCCAATGAGGCCGGGACGTCAACAAGGAGGGGGCGGAGTCATGTTTGGGCCAGAATCATGAGGAGAGAGGTGATAGGCCCCTTTAGGGTCCCTGGAGGTGTGAAAATGACCTCGGCAAAGTATATAGTTTCTGACTGACCACTTTCTTCCAGGGTACAAAAAGAGAATCGTGCCTTCTGTAGCAAAATTTTCTTCAAGCATGACAATGCTCCATCTCATGCTGCAAAGAATACCTCTGTGTCATTGGCTGCTATGGGCATAAAAGGAGAGAAACTCACGATGTGGCCTCCATCCTCCCCTGACCTCAACCCTACTGAGAACCTTTGGAGCATCCTCAAGCTAAAGATCTATGAGGGTGGGAGGCAGTTCACATCAAAACAGCTGCTCTGGGAGGATATTCTCACATCCTGCAAAAAAAATTCAAGCAGAAACTCTCCAAAAACTCACAAGTTCAATGGATGCAAGAATAGTGAAGGTGATATCAAAGAAGGGCTCCTATGTTAACATGGAACTTGTCCTGTTAAGATGTTTGATTGAAATAGCTTTGATTTCAGTAAATATGACCATCTGATGCTGCAATTTCTACAAATGACCATTTTCAGTTCTTTACAACCTTGAAAATGTTTTAAAAAGCTGTTGTGCTTAATAATGTGGAACAGTGCATTTTGAGATTTTTATTTTTTTTTAAATATTTTTTGTCATTATGAAGTTTGTTCAAAAACATTTGAATTATGCTCTAATGGCTGATGACCTTAATGTGTTCTCGGCCTCTTGACATGAGTCTGGTTCTTCTCAAGGTCTCTGCCCATTGAAAGAGGGATTTTTTTTGCTTTTTTTTGCTGGCAGACATTCAAAAACAGTAAAAACAGAGCAACAAGAAATATTGAACAGGGAAATATTGAACAAAAAGGGTCAAGACAAAAGGTAGTCTACAAAACAAAAAGGTGGGGGGGGGCAACTTTGGACAAGACCTGGAAATTAGCAATAGCTATCAACTGTATGTACAGTGGGCCTAAATATCAAATCAAAATATTTTGTATTTTGCCCTTTTAATGTGAAGAATATGAGAGCAGAAAATATACCGGTTTACAGCCCACCATATTTGTGCTGCAGATCAGCTTCATGCTCAGTACTGAAACTACAGTATGTTAAACTGCAGCGTCCTGTTCGAGCTGTTGAAGGCGCCTTATAAGAGGGAAAGAAGAATAAAGCTTTCTCTGTCGTTAAAGGCCTAACCCTAACCCTAAATTTTA
Organism: Cheilinus undulatus; assembly: GCF_018320785.1. NCBI lineage: Eukaryota > Metazoa > Chordata > Actinopteri > Labriformes > Labridae > Cheilinus > Cheilinus undulatus. Next base: position 42,281,092 of record NC_054866.1, on the reverse strand, counting down.
GCATCGATTGCATTTTATTTCACTCCTAAATACCTATGTTTAGTCATTGAAAATACAAAAAGTACATGTGTTACTTATTATTGCATGTTTCGGAAGTTAAACCCCGTCTTCCTAAAATGTTATGAGCTTTATTTTTTAAATTTTATCATTGTGCATCAGCCCTTTAGACTGTAGGACGGTGCTGTCAAGGTTATGGCTGCTTGATCTTACCAATTTACCATTTACATTAGCTTCATGCTCTGTACTGAAACTATATGAAACTGCATCATCTCTGTTCAATCAAAATAAATTCATATCAAGTCAAATCAGGTGGATAATTTGAAAAATAAGTCATGAAAAATCCATCAGAAACAAGAAACAAGCTACACTATTTTAAACATTGTGTCACCTCCCTAACTTCCACACTTTCTGCATTTTAAAAGCTGTTATGTATATTTTTTTAATTAATTGACTGCATTTTTCTGACACAGGTGCTCCAAAAGCTCAAAAGCAGTGGTTATTAAAGGAGTTGATTTGTTAGTAGTTATTGATCAGAGAGTCTTTGGTTGATGTACAGTCAGGTCAGTCTAGGCACAGTTTGCTAAAAGAGAGAAAAACAACTGATATATAAAAATAAAATAGTGCTGGACTAAAAGACAGGTAAGATGTGCTTCTCTGCCATTTTTCTTTTAAAATGTACCAAAGTGACTTTTTTTGTCAAATGGATCAAAGACAGAAACCCTGACCCCCATCCTCTGTTGAATTATTCCCTGTTCCAGTGGATATTTTTTCACAACGCATGCTTGTAATTGTATCCCTACAGCTCTGATGGATGAGCCTCAAGAGTTAAAGTCTTATAGATTTTTTAGGTTTGTGCACTGTTATTTTAGCAGCCTCTTCCGGCTTTCCCTGTTCTTTTTGACTAGACGGATGAAGGTAGGTTTGGGTACAGTGAGGGCAATGGAGTGTGGCTTGCCTCAACCCTGTCACTTTGATAGAGTGAATACATTGTGAGAGATAATGGAAACTTTCTATTCAGCGAGGGCTGGAATAAAGAGAGCCTTCCTACTCATTCATCAACATTGATTACTGTACAGCCCATGGCCTGGAAAGAGCATGGGAGCACTACTTCTCACAAAGAGTCTGCTGAATCGCAGGTAAAGGAATCAGAAAACAACAAAAGTGCAATACTGGCCTTTTAAGAGACATCACCCCAATTTGTTTTAGGGTGAAGCCAAACAACATCTGAAACATGGAGCTTATAAAGAAGACTGTATACGGCACTGCAAACACAGCCTGCAATAAGTCTGCTGCTGGTATTGATAGTCTAAATGTGAGCATATGTTTTACTGAACACGAACATCGAGAACAAAAGGCTAGAGGTAACATTATATTTAGTGAAATTCAACATGAGACGCCTGCTCTCATCTCATGTAAAAATCCCCTGAATGCTTGAAATAGCACACGTTACATACTTTAGCCTAAAGGGACTCCATTAAACACTTAGAGCTTATGTATGTAATGTTAATAAAGTCACAGTGAACACATTACATGATATTAGCACTACACCCTGCAGTGATAGTTTGATAGCTGCTCTGCTTTTTCCCACTCTGGGATATGCTGAGAGTTTCACGTACAGTTGTTACGACAGCTTCACCCAGAGGACATTGTACTATATCACTGTGTCTTTCCAGGATTCACAGCACATTTCTGCACATTAACAGGGAGATATGACTGATCAAGGTCGGTGTTTTACATCAACATTAGATAATCCTTTAAACACGGGGGGGGGGGGGGACTTGTCCTGGATCAATTTTTAAAAGAATGACACCTTTTTTGTCTACTTTTAATATTGTGTGCTGTAATTTATGATAAGCTTGCATTGTTATCTCAGTCAACTTGTCTTTTTAGAGTGTTGCTCAGAACAGGTTTGCATGATTCACCACCAGCATGTGGTATCTATTTTTATGTCTAGTCTTTTGGGAAGAATTGTCTAAAAATGAAAAAAGGAAGTACCCTTGCAAAGCAGATGCACTGGCTAGATTCCACGTCTGACGTCAGGCAGATTCAACCTTCAAACTGACCAGATTGACGGTTAGAGATTGACCGGACCAATCAGCAACATTTGAACACAAGGCAGTAGCTACGGGCTACTCGCTTGTTGACACATCTCTTGCTTGCTGCCTTACTTGACTCAAATACCTTTTTGGTATTCTGAAAGGGGCCTTTAATGAGAAAATTTTCTTTGCAAAATTGGCCAGAATTGCATACTGACATGACAACGGCTGCCTGAGAGTTTTTGTTATGTAGTGTACTTTTATTACACCTGCTACACTATATGTTTGTTGCTCTGATAAGCCCATAACTCATGTGACAGGAAGAATGTTCATCTAATGGACCTTAGATGACCTTAGTTGTTGCTGTTATTTTATTAAGGTTCTGCCCTTCCTTAACACCGTCTATGAGGTGTTTCCCATGTGGCTGTTATATATACTTCATGCCATGGATGTATGAAACAATCTGCCAAGCTTGTCAGGCTAAATAGAAGGTGTGACAAAATGAAATCCAGTGTCTCCAAAGTCCAAAGACCTCACACACCCTAAAAAAGATTTGAACAATCTTAACCAATTTTGTAAATTTATTAAACCCCACACATGGGGACAACTACTGCCAGCTCTACCAGATTTGTTCTTATAATGTATTATGTGCTTCCAGGGATGGAAAGTAACTATTTGCAATTAATCACACTTCTGTAATTAAGTAGCTTTTCTGTAGTCATGTCCTCTTTGAGTAATTTTACTTCAACTTTAATATATTTCAGGAGAAGTATCACATTTCACTATGCTAAATAAATTAAATGTCAAAAGGAAGAGGTCCAACCTTTTGTCAACAACATGAAACCAGCCTGTGGTTTAGCTTTGATTACACACAGTCAGTAGCATGTAGCAAGATAATAATTCCATGTTACATTGAAAAAACAGCTGTTGCATTTCACTTTACTGTGAAGGTGTGCTGGGCAATCATATTCACTTGTGTTACTGCACATTAAGTAAGGCTCATATTTCACTGTACAGCCCCTTTTGGGTGTTAGAAGTAACAACTCAGTGCTTTGAGTAAGCTTTAAATGATTACTTTCTATCTATGTTTTACTTGAATACAATAGCCTTACACTCTGGCCCTCTGTTTGCAACACAACACACTAAAGCCCAGTTCAGACCACCATGGGTTTGTGATGAGATTATTAGAAACTGTCCAATAAATCTTTCTCTACAACAGGGACAGTCTTGCAAATTAACCATTTTTTCATGTGTTTTTGTCATCATGGCAATGCGTAAATATTTATATCATACAACTGCATGAGATTGATTCATCACTGAATCCCTCTCATCATCACCATCGTGGGGTGGTAGTGAAATTTCACGGCACATTCAAACACAAAAATGCTTTGCTAGCTTATAGAACGAAGGTATCTGATGAGAAGAATTAATTTTCTACAGACAAATTCAGCTGCTATAGCCTTGAGTTTCTCATTTGTTATCTCAAATGGTGCCGTAAGTCCTGCTTATTTGTGCACCTGGAAGAAAGAGAGTCTTTTTGAAAAATTATATGTATCTATTTTCCTCTTTCATATTTATGTGCTTCTTGGAAATGATTACATTTATCATTTTTTTTAGTCTTCACATGGAAACTTTAGCCTATAAACATTCCTGTCTCCTCCATCAGCGGGTGTGTAACAGGCTTAAGTTTCCATGTGAAAACTTAGGGGAAAAAGAGATAGATGTAATCATTACCAAAATTAATTGCATGACTTTATCTCTGAAATTGGCATTTATAGGCTTACAAAATGAGATTTATATTCCCCTTTTTCACATTTATCTGCTTGCATTGTCCTGCAACTAGCTGTCTGCATCTTCACAAGCTGAATCGCAACTGACTGCATCAGAAAGATTTATACGAGCTGCAGCGGCTCTGGTCAGACTGCTGCCACTGTCAACAGTAATGTCTTAAAACTGCTGCATCGTATCATAAATCTTTGGTCTGAACTTGGCTCCACTCTAAAAATGGGAAATTTTTGCACAATCAAATGTGACTTTAGAGTAATATGGCTAGCTGTTAGCTACCTGCTACATCCATTGCAGTTGCACTTTCAGTTCACGTCCTCTCCTTGTCATTTGGATTTGGTTTTATAGGATGTGTTGTATAAACACTTTTGTCATTGCCACAGATCAAACATTTGGTCCTTCATTTTCGATTTCAGTGTAACTGTATGCATCATGTTTACTACCATTACCACAGCCGTGTTTGTTGTGCTTCCTCCTTCGATCAGCATGCTACCTGATTGGCTATGGTTGCACTTCGTTCTGTGTGTCATCCAAAAAGTGTGTGGTCGGCTGCCCCAAGTGTTCCCTCAACACAACAGGATTTCTGTTTTTCATGAAAACCGAACATGTTAAATATCAATGATCTTGTATTGAAGCAGCCCCAAGCGACTTCTAAGCAGACTGGAGAGGAACGATCATTCTTAACACAGCACAGGAAAATCTGTCAAAATAAAATCTAACTGATAATCAGCGGGATTATCTTGTGACATGCTTTAGGATTTTCATTTTTGTTGCAATAGTATCAATACGGTTTCCATGTTTTATTATTTGTATGAGTATCATATCTAAGTTTCAGACTTTGGTACAGTGACAGACCTGGTACCATCATGCACAAAATACTGTCATGCTTGTTTCTCGTTCAGTCATGATGCTCATTATAAAAATTTGTCATTCAAAAAGTAAAAGTCTACATAGGAAGGTCTGTTCTTTTCTCTGTATGGAGCTGCTTTTTGTAGATGTTGGGTTTTTTAGATTTAGGAGTCTATATACAGTGATACACATAACATATGGTTAGCTATGTTTATTTGATAAATGATGTAAAGTAATCAAAGCTGTTTTTCTCTGCTGATGTCTGAGTTCTTATGTAAAGGTGCTCCTTAGTTGCTGCATCCTCCATGCCTCCTCTCTGCAGTTAAACTCCTTTGAGTTAAATCAGATAAGTTGTGGTGTATTTAACTTTTGTAATTGTGTGTATGTGTGTGGAGGCTGTGCTGCTGATGTGGAGTACTTCAAGTTTCAAGTGACAATCAGAAACAATCGTCAAACATTCTCTCGCCGTGCTGCCTGATGAAGCCGAGGCAGCAGCGATAATTGTTATTATATTATGAGCGGCTCAGTTTGCTCCGACACACTCGGCTGCTGCTTGCTTGTCAATATTTTCCCTCCTCCACCCCCCTGGAGCAGGTTCAGTATATATGGCTCGCCTTATAGCTGAGCACCTTGTGTTCTGCAGCTCATTTAGAATCTGTTCCGTCAGCATTACTCGGGTGTCATGTCATATCACACAGCGAGCTGGCTATCACCTTAAACCTGTTAAAGCTAAACAGACCTTGTTTCCTTTTTCATTTGTTTGGGCTCAGGAGTGAGAGAAGCTGACTGCCGCCTTCTTGGCTCCCCCTGGGTGATGTTTTCTGTCCGTAGCCTGTGATATGCAGAGGCAGTGAAAACTCCAGCATGCATTAAGAGAAGCTTACATTTGAAAACATGGGGAAAGAGAGATAATAGTATGTTCATTCACACACTTACACCGCCATACCCCGTGGCACATAAGGACTCTAACTGAAAGCAGTTTGTGGCACTACAGTCTTAGAAATAGCTATTTTCTATCAAGTGGCAGTTAGCTTGATAACAAGCCTGGTCTGTGCGCTTCATATCATTTCACTACATTGTCTGGAGGAGAGTAAAGGCTCTGCTGCAGCCACTGTGTGGCCAGAGGCCTGTGAAGCATACTGAGCATTTCAGAAAATACAAACAGAAAGCTCTGACAGAGCTGAGAATTAAAAGATAGAACCATCACTCAAAGATTTTCAGTCTGTTTTGACAAAGAATGACTACACAGACTTCAGACATGAACCGTTATAGACACATACTGTCCATTTTAATACATCCTAATCAAATTCCTCCATCTTTTTCAATGCCTGCCTTTCTTACAGCAGATACTGTTTTTCTCACTCCCTTTTCCATGGACAGACTGAGCTAAAGCACTTGTGTTATCACAATGAAAAGGCTGTTTACTCTGCATTTACGCTGCAACGCTCACCTCGACAGATATAATTACACACAGCAGATGCACAGCAAAGGAGGAAAGTTAGCATAATACACTTCTCTTGTCATGTCTCACTGCATGCGGCAAAATTTCAAGGTTTCCGCCTCTGTGAGAGGAAGGCTTTCTTGGTGACATCTTGGCAGTAATGCTGCCGCAGTAGCTTACAATCTTAACAATAATAAAAGTTGCTGAATAAGCTGTCACAGGGGAGCAGGACCCTTCAGCTGGGCCTGTACCGCTGGAGTCTTTGCATGGAGCTCAAAACCGTTCAGCTCACTTAGTTTCATGCCAAGTCTCCTCTGTTGCTTTTGTTGGTTGTAGAGTTGATGGAGGTGGCAATCTCACATCAGTGATGTTATAGATAAGCCTGGCAACTAAATAGGGCTAAATAATTTGGTAGTACTTCATTAATCATTTAAAAAGCATAAATTCATTAGGTACGACTCAATGGTGAACTAATTTGTCAAGAGGAAGTCAAGACACCCGTGATTGATATGTTGGAAAAATGTCTGCACTAAACACAAGGAGAGCATTCGTCAGCCCGAGCCTGCCTCAGGTAAACAAAGACGTGAATATGAAAATGAAGAGTGATCTCTGTTACAACAGCTGCCACTCGCATACAGTACATGCATCGGCCTGATTGGTTCCACTGTTTAGCATAATGCAAGTACTGCAAGGTGGCGATCCCCCGGGGTGAGATTGTTTTGGAGGAGACGGCAGCCAGATGTGTCTTACCGAAGATGGTGCATAATGCAAAGATTCAAATGTAGCTTCCTGCAAAGTGGTTGCCAGCTCACGTGTGTAAGCAATGTGAAAACTCCCTGATCACAATAACAACGGGGTTTTAGCAGCAGAGGTTCACCCAAAGGTCCCCTCAACACCAGTTTGCTGCCAAGCCCTCCTGCCATCCTTGTGATGATGCTGAGATATGAAGACACAAGAGCAGAATGAGATATCTCCTTCATCCTCATTGATACAGCTCAGTGTGTGATGAACTTATGAAGTCTTATCTGACTCACCAGGATATAAGATCGACTTCAGACTCAGTCACAACCACATAGAGAAATGTTTTTGACCTTGAAGAGGAGGAATTTAGCTCAATAAAACATCCACTATTGATCAGACTTGAGCCCAGATACACAGACTTGCTGTCACATAGAATATTTTTGGAGAAGTTTATCTTTATTCCTTAAATTTATTAATGCTAAGCCTTTCACTTTACATTATTTCTGGCGTGATATAGCAAAGCTGCGTTCTCCGGCAGTGTGTGAATGTCTGCGCTGTTGTCAAATATGAGCCGTCTGCTCGGGTTTATTAAACATGTTGGATACTGGGTGGAAGACAAATATGTCCTTCACACAGAGGATTAGATATTATCAGCTTGTGTTTCCCACAGTGAGCCCAGCCCACTCAATATACACCACAGGACTGCAGAGTTAAGCAAACAGAGGAGGCCGGAGTCAGGCGTGGTCTCTGCCGGCCTGACGAGGACAAGTGAGGAAGACAGAAATATGCCTGTTTGTGCATGTTTATGTGGAAGGTTTGATTGAAGTCTGCATGATAATTCATCTGTCTGAGTGCATGAATGTGTATGTGTGTATGTGCATGTGCATATTTATGTGGGCGAAAACACAGCCTCAGATCATTATTGATTAGCTTTACTATTTAAGGATCTCTGCTTAATATCAAGTCAGACTCTACTTTAATCTGCATCATGAACATAATGCTGCAGTGGCTTTTACAGGCATGCTAGGGATGTAACAATGCATTCACGTCACATTACAATTTTGGCAATGTGCATGTAAGAGAAAATCACTATTTGAAAGACCCCTTCATTTACTTGAAGAAAACTGGAATTCCTTGCAGATGGATGAGCGTGTACATCTGAGTTTTTTAGCATAATGCTAACACATATTGTAATTTCCCATTTACAGGCTAACAGATTTAACATTGTGTTGCAGTCTTTTTTAATTAAGAATCTTTTTTTAAAATTTGCAATACCTTGTATTGTCATAAGTCAATTGATTATTTACTTATGTTTATGCCAGGTGAGTATGTTGTTTCTATGTGAAGAGATGCAACAGCTGTGTCTCATGAAACTATTTTTTTCTTCTTTTGTTGCTTAATGCCATTTAGAAAATAGCATTTGGATGTGCTACCACCACCATCTGACTTCAGCTCTGCATTACAGTCTGGCAGGGTCTAATCTGTGAAAAAAAAAATATGGACAAAAGTATTTGGCCATACCTGATAATTATTGAATTCAGCTGTTTCAATAAGACCTGTTATCACAGGTGTATAAAGTCAAGCATCTAGTCATGCAGTCTCCATTTGCAAACATTTGTTATATAAAATGGGTCTTTCTGAAGAGAGTAGTGACTTCAAGAATGTTACTGTGATGGATGCCACCCTTACAGTAAGAAAGTTTATGAAATTTCATCCCTGCTTGATTTTCCACAGTCAACTGTAAGTGATATTAAAATCACAGAGTGGGGTTGACGGCTGCAAGGTGCATGGTGTTTAAAAGTCGCCAACACTGCTGATTTCATAGCTGAAGATTTGTGAACTTCCACTGGAGTGGTGTAAGCACACTAACACTGGACTGTGGAGCAGTGGAAATGTGTTCTGTGATGAATGATGAATCACGCTTCTCTGTTTAGCACTCAGATGGGCGAGTCTGGGTTTGGTGGATGCCGGGAGAACGTTACCTGCCTGACAGCATTGTGCCAACTGTGAGGTTTGGTAGAGGAGGGATAATGGTATGAGGCTGTTTTGCAGGGCTGCACCCCTTCTCCGGTGAAGGACAATCTTAATGCTTCAGCATACCAAGACATTTCTGACAATGTTATTCTTCCAACTTTGTGGCAACAGTTTGGGGAAGGCCCTTTTCTGTTCCAACATGACTGTGCCCCAGTGCACAAAGCAAGGACTATAAAGACATGGTTTGATGAGAATTTAATTGGACCACACAGAGCCCTGACCTCAACACCACCAAGCATCTTTCGGATGAACTGAGATGGAAATTGTGAGCCAGGTCTTCTCGTCCAACATTAGTGCCTGACCTCTTAAATACTCTACAGAATGAATGACCACAAATTCCCACAAAAACCCTCCAAATCTTGTGTAGGTCTTTCAAGAAGAAAGGAGGCTGTTTTAGCCTCCATATCAAAGATTTTCATAACTCAATGACTGTTTGAATGCTGTTGTCCATCCCTATATTATGTATCATAATGTTTTTTATGATTCTTTAATGTTTACAAAGACATTTGAAAAATGGAGAAGCTTCACTGTTTTACTTGCTGTGTTGTGTGTGTTGTTGGTGTCTTCTGCAATATTTATCTGCTTTTTTTGTCTTGTCTTTTTTCTGCTTGCCTTGTGTTTCTGCTCGCCACTTGGACAAGAGAGATAGCATATTCTTAACCTCAAAATCATCAGTTGAAACCACCATGTCTGCATGTTTCTCCCCTGAAGCTATTGACATCGAATAAAAGAAGCCAAGAGACCCCTCTGCTGTGATAAAATAAGAGCATGGCAGTTTAATTAATTGTCAAATTGACTGAAATTTTCTGTATTTGTAACATTTGTATTGGGATACATTGCATGCAGTGCTTGATTTTGCATTATGCTGCTCTTTTTCATGATGCTGTGAAAACCTCTCGTCACTAACAGTACTAACAACATAAGCCCTCCTATTTTCTCCATATCACACTGCTTTTTCCACATATTGCCTCTTTATTCAGATGTTGTGCATTCATACATAATGCGCCAATCATGTTTCATGAACTCATCTGGATAAAGAACTGACAGAATAATCTAATGTTATGATTTTAATCTGACCTAATGTCATTATTGTTGGTACAGCTAGGTCAGACTTTTCCTTTAGATAGATTTCCTGGAAACCAGGACCTGTAATTGAGGGAGGTTAGACAGTCCTGGTTGTAAGCTGGTCTGCTTTGCATGGACAGCAGAATAGATCACAACACACTTGCTAATAGTATAAATAAAGCACACTGCATGTTTGTTACCCTCCTTTCACAAACGTTAAATTTAAATAACAATGAGCTGCTTATCAGGCAGTTGTTGTAGTTGTTGTTGAGGTGGTTGTGGTTCAGTGGTAGAATTGAGTGTCTCTCGGCTGAAAGGTCGAGGGTTTAATCCCCAAGCCTCTGCCTACATGTTGAAGTGTCAGTGAGCAAGACACTGAACCCCAGACTGCTGAATCAGCAGGTTGTGACTGTCTAACACTTGAAGGTTGAAGGTCTTGGTTGCTTCCTACATCCATCCATTTTCCATACCGCTTATCCCGCTGTGGGTCACGGGGGGTTGGAGCATATCCCAGCTGTTAATGGGGGAGAGGCAGGAGTCAATCGAAAGTCAATCACAGGGCTGACATATAGAGACAGACAACCAGACCTTCACACCTATGGCCAATTTAGCGATCAGTTAACCTAATGAGCATGTTTTTAGTGGTGGGAGGAAGCTGGAGTACCCAGAGAGAACCGGGGGAGAACATACAAACTCCACACAGAAAGGACCCAGGAACAGCACTAACCCCTGCGCCACCGTACTGCCCCTGCCCCCTACATGTTTTAGACATTTTTAAAATTTTCTTAAGTTGAAAGAAAGTTGTTGTTGTACTGGATGTGCTCACTGACAAGGAGACGAGCCCAGGTTATACCTCTAACAAAACCCCATCTGGAAAAGAAAACCCAGTAAGGAGCAAGTAGTGGATTAATGCTGTTCGTTGCTCTGCTGTTCCTTTAGTAAACAGTAGTATTGAACAGATGTCTCCTTATGCTGTCATCAAAAACTGAGTTATGATATTGTTAAATAATATGCGCTGCTTATATCAACCAATTAGCATTCACCTTTGCTTAAATAACACTGAAGCTAAGACCTGGCTGGGGCTATTTTGATTTTGGTGGTTTAGATAGTGACCCTTGTTCTATAAGGGTCCAGCAAAACAGCTTTCTTGCAGTTTTCAGGTGATGTAAACAAAAGTTGTTCTGATTCTGATATCTGTTTTGGAATTAAATCAGATATTGCTGAAAATGTTGTTGAAAACACCACCTGACCAGCATTGTCATACGCGGAAAGGTGGCACTGGTTGTTAAATGAGATAACTTTTAAACCATAAATCATAACTTCTTTCTTTTTTCCTCTTGAAGCTAGCTGTTGCACTGTTTCAGTGATGCTACCCATGCCTCTGAAGCCTTAACAAAAGCTTTACTTATCAGGGACTTGTAAGATTAAATCCACAAGATTAGATCTGATATTGTACTTTTTTCCCCATTTTTGATCATTTATTGTCGCGAGCTTGAGTGCTAACAGACATATTTTCCCAGAATGCTTTGTAAGGTGCTGTCAACCAATGGCATGCTTTGTCAAACTGTGCATGCTTAAACACAGCTCATGATGGAGACAGCCTGAATAGCTCATAATGGAGAGAAAGAGAAACAGCTACTTTACCTATACAGTGACTCATGACAGGTATTAAAGGGGCTTCTTTTCAAGGATATGAATATGGTTTGCCTTGAGATTTTCGCAAAATCACAGTTTTACTTTGGGTTAAAAGAATTTGGCCATCAGTATAAGCTGATCCCATTTAAACATATCCATACACAGTTACACTCCACCAACGCTGCAGTGGGAGCCAAGTGGGGTTACGAGTCTCGCCCCTCTCCCACTGCAGCGTTGGTGGAGTGTAACTGTGTATGGATATGTTTGAATGGGATTGCCCAAGGTCATAATGACATGTGACCACAGGAGCAGGGGATTGCACCCAAGACCTTCCAGTTGCAAGACGGTTGACTCTGCCTAAAGAGCCATAGTTGCCCCAGCTGTAGCTGTTTGTGCTGTAGGGTCTTTTTGCCTTCTAGTCTTCTATCCTTGTCACGTGACTGAGAGCTATGAATGGAATTAATCACAGAGGGACATTTCATAAAGCAGCCTGTAGTTTAGAAGTGCTTTGAATGTTCTGAAGAGTAGAAAAGTGCCATACAAGTTCAAGTCTATTCATCAGTAACATTTAGTTTCAGATAAAAGAGTATAATTGAACCTCTAAGTGCTAGATTTCACATTAGTTCCGTCTCTTCAACACGATAGAACCATTATAACTCAACTATGATAGGGTGATTTGTGAGGAAGAGGGAACGCTAAGATCCTCTGGACGTTAGATGATTGGGAAATTACAGACTGAATGAAGCCTGTATGTTTTTTTTTCTTGTTTATTTTAAAAAAATCTGCAGCCCTTGATAATTGTCCCGTGCTGTCGTCAGTGTCACATTGCCTAAATGAAGTGTGTCATGCAGGTAAAAAGGGGCAAAAGTCTGCTGCAATCTAAAGCTTTGTTTCTGCAGGCATGACAGCAGGTAGAGCTTAGCGCCTCCTTTCTGCCTTTCTAATTAAGTTTGTTTGTTGCACTGGGACCCAGGGCTTTCTTGTCATGACCACCCACTGGAAATAAAACTTGTCATAGTTTCTTCAATGCCACATTCACTTGATGGAATAGAAAGTGGAGCGTACGTAGGTGCAAAGACTTACAAAGATAAATGTGAGTGAACTCTCCCATTATGAGCCACGTGGGGCGCGGAGATTAAATCTGCTGTTGACTCGTGGGTTTATCAGCAGTCACATTGCCCTTGGCGAGGCCTCCTGTTGCTTGACTCAAGCACCGCTTGTGGCCGTGTTTGTCTTTCTTGAAAAGATATTAGCCTTTATAATTAAGATGGGAGAGTTGGCATCCAGGCCTTGATGTCATATTTCAAGGCTATTTCTCAGCACTCCGCCAAGCAAATTAAGTTAATTTTCTGAATGTAAGATTGGAGCCATGAGCATCGTGAGCACTCAGCCCTCAATCTCCAGTAAATACTGTGCACAATCAAGCTGTCATAACAATGAAAAGCTTGCAGAAAAATCAGGCTATTACAGTCTAATTTATTATGAGATGACAATTGGCCTGTGATTTCAAAGGTTATTGGTTTGCTGCAAGTTCTTACAGTTTGTCCTCTATCAAGTTTAAATTGCTGTAGAATTTGTAGCTGCAGAAATGAGACAAATATGGACTCTGACGTGTGTATTTAATCTCAAAAACTCTATCTTAGAGTTTCTACAGGATGAACTTTCTCATCTCCTGTTTGGACCGGCTGCAGTCATTAAATGGCAGGAGTGATTGCCGTTGATTAGAGTCAAACACTGATATTAGTCAGCGTCGGCAGACAACAGATGATCTCTGTCTCACCTGATTGTGGGAGGCTTATATAAACATCCCCATTATAATCAGGAAGATTGAGCAAACTTTCGATTTGCGTTGAAGCTGGGGAGCTGTGTCTCTATTAAGTGTGCATTTTGACCTGAAAATCACCAAAAAATCACGCTTGGAGTGCTCTTAGGAAAACTCTGCAGAACATCTTATGCAATTTAAGGACGCAGCTCCTCCACAGTTGAGCTACAGTTGTGGAGTTTTATTAACACAACTGAGGGGAGGAATATAACTCCAGTCAGATAAACTGTTGTCGTGCCATCATTAGAGTTTATGAAGCTGCAGGGTATGGTTGTCAGACAAACAATTAACATCTCTTAACTTGGTTAATCTTGGTCTGCTGGAAATATGAGCAAAATAACAATGAAGTGGGCGCACCATGATAACACAAACATGCTTCTTTAATATCTAATCTCTAAAATGCACAAGCTAACATCAGTGTCTGTTACACATAGAGAGCAGAGAAGAAAGACAACAATGTCTCCTTGTCTCTAATGTTTGTCTTTACATCCTGCCCTCTGACTTATTTCCCATTCACCAAGGTGAATATACATTACCTGCTGTCAGGACTAAAAAAGGAGATCGAAACCTGGTTCTGTAAAGACCCAGTTCTGCATCTTTCAAAGCCCAAAAGTTAAGGATGTTTTAGCATGTTAAAAACTGCTTCAAAGTCTCATGGGTTCTGTGATGAACATGATTTTATCATATCACTGATGCAAAATCATACATCAGTTCTTTGAGGGAGGAGCTTAAGCTCAAAGCTATTAGAATTGTGCACCAAGTTACACCCAAATGCTTTACCTTCGACTGTCAGTTTGAAAAACACGGAAAGAAAATGGGTTTCACTGGTGGAAGCATGTACTCACAACCCTGCCTGAAGCTGCTACAGGACAGATGTCTTCCAGATCTGCTCAGATCAGCCGTGAAAAGCACCTCCAAAATGTAGTATACAGTTCTGTTAGAAAAATCTTATTAGTCCAGTGTTAACATCTTTAGAATAAAAGTTAATTTGTAGACTTGATGAGCTGACAGACGGTTGTATTATGATGTGTCCAAGGTGAGCTCAGTTAAATGACTCCAAGGCAGCTGTTAAATTAAAGTCATAAAATGTTACAGAGTAACATCAAGAAAAGAAAATTAATTTTCTGATTAAAAACTGAATAAGGTTGATTTTTTTAAAAGCAATATAAAATAGCAGATAAGGTCTGACATTTTTTTCACTGTTTTACTGTGAAATTTGGTCATTTTAACTGTTTGATAATCTTTCAACTAATTTATCTCTTCTTTTTGCAATAATTGGCTGCTTTTCCCATGATAATGAAGTAATTTCACAAATTCTCTGGAAAATTGGCAAACATTGGCACATAATGATGGGGAAAGAGGGTATGAAATTTGTCAATTTTGTCCCTTTTCTTTTTTTTTCAATATCATTTGTCTTGGTCCATACTGCAACATATTCAATTAACTAAACATTGAAATTTTTTTGGAAACTTGGGTTGCGATCTGTTGTTAGACAGACTGGTGGGTCCTGAGGCTGGACCAGTTAAGAACCACTGGTCTACAGGACAGGGTGGTGAGCTGATTCTCCTCAAAGGGTGTTTCTCAACTCTGTATTTAACTTTTTGCTTCATCCTTAAATCTTTGTTTTAGAAATATACATTATTTTAGTTAATGATCATGTACATTTTTACACCTTAGACTGTTAATATGAGGGGAAACATTTCAATAGTTGAAAAAGATCCACTGAGAGAGTAGCTTTCTAAAAGTTCAAAAAAGGGTTGAGCTTAAATGAAACCGGTTAGTACAGCTGAACGTTTGGGGAAATATTGCGATTCTTTTTTTCCAGTATTGCAATTGCAATTGAATCTGACCTTTTTGTTACAGCTCATCAATCAACACTAGTAATAAACCATTCTTTATGTGAACCAGCACAATATTAAGTAGATTAAACTAGAGCAGAACCATTTTGAAAAAAATATGCAATTGCAATTATCTTAACTCGTATTGCAAATTTAATATGAATTTTGGAATTGAAGGGAATGATCATTTTTATGTCTCTCATTTTGATTATGAAAAACGCAGAGAAACATGGAAAGTAGGATTTTTGTTAACTATTCTAAAAAACTGACATCTAGATGTTTGCATAATGGGATGGACATATCATCTCTGCTGCTGCTGCTGCTGCTGCTGCAAAAATGTGCTAAACTGGTATTTTGACACAATATAGGTTAAAGGAATATTGCACCCTTTGTGATTTGAAAATAGCAGCAGGTCATATTGCGATTACATCTAAATTTCGATTCATGGAAAAAGGAGACTTGTGGAAGTCCACCACTTCCATGGTAGGCAACTAGTAATTATTAATTTGCTTACTGATACATTTTTTCATTAAGTGTCTGTGAGAAAAAAAGAGCATGTTTGGCATGTTTTTATTGCTTTTTGTAAACATTGAGAATTCAAGACAAGTGGCATGCTGTAGTCTGATGAGTTTATAATTGAATTTAAATGATCTGCGGCTGTGCTTTAGAGGAGTCACATTTTAAAGAATTATAACCTCTTTATGAGAGATTAATAAATATTAATATCATTGTTTTGCTGTTCAGAGTTCTTTAGATCTTAATTTAAGAGGAGAGGGATTGGACTGTTATTCAGTTGTACAAATGTCTCGGCTCCTCTGAAGGAGGGATTGAGTAAATATTTTCTGTGGCTCCAGTTGTGTTGCTGAAATATTCTCATTCATTACATGAACAAGACCACAGAGTTGGGACACTCTGGAATGATTGATGGATGTTTGTGCTCTTGACAAACTTTTCTTCCCATTCGCCTGGTTAAGACTTTAAAAGGCAGATTGCAGTCTGTTTTTATTTGAATATTTTGGGTTGCATACAAATAGACAGTTGTGAGATGAAACCTAAGAACACTGTTTGAATAAAGATATCCATCTCTGGCAACGCAGCATTTCTCAGTTCAATCTGTACAGCTTTACATCTTAAAGAGTTTAGTTTTTTTCTACATTTGTCTAAAACACATGCCAGAGAGCGTTTTAGCCGGAGTGCCAGTGACTGTCAGTTTTAGTTACAAGGGCACTGAGCTGGCCACAGTATCACTGCAGTCCTTTTTCCAGCAGACAGATGGATATGAGTCATAAGCTGAAGAATACGCCAACCAGTGGTCGATTAAACTGCAGATGGGTGGAAACATGTGAAGCATCCCATTAACTTTTTGGTATAACTGTTATCTTCCTAATGACTTTTTCACTTTGGGATCCTAAGAGCTGGAAGTTTCCATTTTTAGCTGAAAGGTTGGTGAGAAAAATGAGTGCCTGCTGGAATCTGTGTTTCCTCTAATGACGCCCCACTCACTCAGATTCTGAAAATGCCTCCATGGTCATTTTCATCTGCTCGTGCTCTGACTTACATTATGTTTTCTAAACAGACTATTGCAGCTCTTATGCTGGAATAATCAGCGTTTACTGATGTATGTTTAAAATCCATTTGGATTCCTTATTCAATTAGCGCTGAAGTGTCAGGGGATGGAGAAATGATAGTCCACTGATGTTGAATAATTAGATTAGGACAATAATAGGATTCAATATATTTCTTTGTCCTCTGTGGCAGATATTTTAATAGGAGTTGAGACCCTACCAGGCCATTAGCCAGATGGGTCAGAGCAACTTAATCTCCAAACAATGTCTTCAATGGAGCAAATGACCTAATTAGCTTCATAATACAGGACATACCACACAGTGAGAAGGAGAAGAACAAATTAAATAGTCCTTCTCTATGAAGTGTTATTGTTTTAGGAGACAGAAGTAAACCAGATGAGCTGTGAGAGGCACAATGACACACCCTGTCAAAGCAAATATGGAATAAAACAGCTAAGAATGAATATGCTAATTGCTTACTATTTTTTCCTTTCTTACAACTGTTGACCCTTTGAGACTAGGAGGATAAAAAAGACTCCAAAATAAACATTTCCTCTTTAAAGTGTGCCCAGATTTGAATACAGAAGGACTAGTTAGGGGGTGATAACCTGCTCAGTTAACCTCCATTCTCTTTGCTAAGTGTTTTTGAAAAGGAGCGTTCTCTGTAAAGCTCCTCAAAGCCCCCGTGGGTGCCATCACCGAGTTCTGCTCATCTGGCGGTGTAACATGGATCATTTGTTTTGAGAGAGAGGACTGATTAGCTTTTATTTACTGAAATCAGCGACTTTGACGAGCCGGTCTGCTGATACTGAAACGGCCATTGTAACGGGCTTGATGGGTGACACCAGACAAAGCCTCACAGGAGGCACCCCCTTGTTGATATGTAGCCTTTAAATCTTCATTACTTGATAGTGTGAAATGTTTGTTAGCTTATTGTGCATAATATGTAGTGAGATAAATTGCCATGTGGTTACAGAGTTGAGCAGATTCAGATGTTTGGCTTTATGTTGTCTGTTTTACCAACATGCTAATGTGCAGCATGCAGTTTCATCTCAATGTGTGAAATGTTTCTCTGACAAGATTTCTTCTGAAAGCTGCACTATCCAAGTATCTCACTTACAGAAATGCATGAAAAGATTTGTTTTTTCCCTGTTATGCATTAATGCCTCTTTGATAGTTGGATTATGGATGCAGATGGATGCAGTTCCTAAACAAAAAGGTAACTTATTTTTCTGATAAATAGGGATGTGTACATCTACTGTTGGCTTCTATATGTTGATTAGTCATGTAGTATGTCTAAGCTGGGGCGCAGATGGTCTAGTGCAGGGGTGTCAAACTCAAGGCCCGGGGGCTAAATCCGGCCTGTGGTACTGTTATACCCGGCCCACCAGATCATATCATATTTCTATCAGAAGTGGCCCACTAGTATGAGGTCTGTAGATTTCCTTCTGTATAAAAATGTAAACTTAACCTTGATGATTGAAAATATCCTTGTTAAGTCATAAGAATGAGAAAGAGTAAAGAGTTAAAATACTTTGATAAAAAGTCAAGAATGTGGGAAAAGAAATTTGTTCTTTAATTTTCAATTTCAATGTTGCATCTCACAATTATGACCTAAAGTTAGATTTTTTTTTGTTTCTTTTTTAAGATTTATTTTTGGCCTTTATTAGATAGGACACTGGATAGAGTCGGAAACAGGGAAGAGAGCGGGGAGAGACATGCAGGAGATAGTGCCACGGGCTGGATTTGAACCCGGGTCGCCTGCGTACATGGCGCACACCTTGGCCACTCGACTACCGGTGTGCCCCCTGGAGTTATAGTTTTGACCTTTTCAAACCACAAATTTGACTTTTTATCTCTTTTTTTGACCATTAAGATTCACAATTTTAATTTTTAAGACATATTTTGACACTTTCAACTCCTAACTCTGACTTTAAATCCCACATATTGACCTTTTTGATTGAAAATCTAAAATTTTTATCTCATCTCTTGACCTTAAAAACTCGTAATTTTATTTTTTTCTCATAACTTGAAATTTAAATTCATGATTTAGAGTTTAATCTTATATTTTGACCTTTAAAACTCTTGATTTTGCACTTTATCTCATATTTTCAGCCTTTTAACTCATTGTTTTGTTTTTTCTTCTCATATTTTGAGCTTTTCAACTCCTAACTTTGACTTTTAATCCCAAATATTGACCTTTTGATTCAAAATTTTACATTTTTATCTTATTTTTTAACCTTTAAAGTCGTGGTTTTGAATATTCTCATATTTTGACATTTAGAGCTCACAATTTTGAATTTTAACCAACATTTTAACTGTTAGAAGTCTTTAGTTTTTAGTCTCAAAATCATTTATTATAAATCTTAATCTTAATCGACCACAATTAGCTAATCCCTACACCATGCCCCCTTAGCTCACTCAGACAAACAGCACACTGCCCATGTTAACCTCAGGGCTTTTTAGGCAGGCTTTAACTACAACACAGTTCATTCTCATGTCCTATTGTCAAAGAACAAAAATGCTAAGTCATATAAACAGTATGATGAGCTCATGCTATAGAGCTAAAGTTGGCTGTAATATTGGCCACAGTTATCTAGCTAAGTTTGCTTGATGTGACCAACATAATATATGTTGTTTTATATACTCACAACCCCAGACTGCATGGATACATTTCACATTCATCTGGGAAAGCTCCCATAGACAGTGTTTGGGAAGGGCAGAACTTTTCATAAAAATTCTTGTAAGGTGATTGGACGAAAAGACAAAAGTGAGGTTGCATGCATGAGCAGCTCTGGTACAAACACTACTGTAGTGTGTGAATAATGGAACATGTTGCTGATAAAACTTATGCCAGCTGGGAAGAGCTGCGTTCAGTGTAGCTCTTTGCTCTTGTTTTAATGGAAAAAAAGGTCACAGTTCTGATAAAAACACACCATTTTTCTTTTCCATTTTTTTTTTTTTTAAATTTTGAATGCTTGTTGATGAAAGTTTGTAGGCCAGATGCCTGAGTTTATTGCCTGGCAGCATGAAATGTGATTGGCCCATAGCATTGGAGGGTGTGGCTTAAGTAATGGTGACTTATCAGAATGAGGAAGTTAATTTTCAAGGGCTACTGAAGGCTGATGGTGCTAGTCCTGCTAACCTTGGCAAACGAAATAAGTTACCATGTTGGCTTATATGAATTTAAATCACTGCATCATCAGCTGTAAATACAGTCTCTTTGAAACATCCCTTTAGTTGACAGCATCATGTGATATCCAGATAAGATCCAGAGTGTTTCACCTGCTGTGATTCAGCTCCAACACTGGAGGTGCTGCAGCGTGCAGCTGCTCTGTAAATCTTCAGAGTGAGCATGAACATAAAAAAAGTAATGAGGAAGAGAAAGTGTGTATTTTTGTTTGTGTGTGTCTGCAGCTAATAATGCAGCAGCACACAATAGCTGTGATGCCGACTGACGGTGGCTATCTGTCCCATTTATGAGCAGGGGGGATTGTGGGAATAACACATCTTTACACTCTCCTAACAACCACCCACAGCCGTGTTTGACATCACCTCTTGCGGCCTGCTGCTCGTTATGAATGAATTGTGATTAACTGGGGAAACGGCGGCAGCTACGTTTGTGCAACATTTGTGAAGAGACATTATTGGGCCTTGCAGGCAACCTGGATGTTCACAGAGTGGGTGTCATTTTCAGTTGAAGTGGCCATTGTTTGATGGTTCTGTTGTGTCCCCACGGCTGTTTTGTGTAGCGTGTGTGTCTCTTTCTTTGTGATACGAGAGCGGCAGCTAGAATGTGGACAAATTAAGTGATGTGTCTTGTTTAAGGCATTAAAAGAAGAAAAACACAAAGAAATAATATCCTTTTTCCTAATGAAAGTGAATTTTGTGCATGTTTAGCCGTGCAGGCTTCAATCAAAATGAATTTGTTGCTTTACACAGTGTGTTTTCTTGATGTCAATAATAGCAATGACTGCGAGAATTAGAGCTGGTACTGTCACTGTTATTTAAGATTACTACGGCCAATACTGATACCAACAGTACCACATCAGCACACCCTGTACAGGACATGAATTCTCTTTTGACTGCTCTGTTTTGGTTTTAAAAAGGATTATTGTTATGCACAAGTTGGCTGACACTGACTCCAAGTCAGCATGTTGTAGTCATTTGTCAACAGGCTTTAGACCTACCTTAGTTCCAGCTCTTTGTCTAATACAAAGTTGACGGAAAGTTTGGTTCAGACAGCGTTTTCTGTATGTGACCGCAACAGATCAGCTTCAAAAATCTGCTTCATTAATCAGTGGGGACAGACTTTGTGGGGCTGGAGCAGAGAGGAGCAGGCAGAAGTAAGCATGTCTTCTGCAGTAATCAAACCAAATCTGAACCTTCCTTTAAGCCTCTTTTAGAGTGTAACCACTATAAAACAATCAGAAAATAAACAATCAGAAAATAACATCTGTTTCTCTGTATCGCAGCTCTGTTTGCCTCTAGTAATGCTCGCTCACTTTAAATCGGCCATCACCACTCTCTCTCTCTCTCTCTCTCTCCTTTTGCAGCTTCTCTGGGTTGATTTTTTTTTATTTTATTTTTTTATTTATTTTTCTCCAAATATTTGGCTTTTTTTACTTCTACTAAACATATAATAATGGATATTGTATTGTTAAAAAAAGTGGCTCTCAGGATTGCCTCAGGATCCACCACCACCTCCTTAATGAGAAACAGTGACCCCAATTTTGGGACATTTTTAACCACTGAAAATATTTAATGCAAAAATGTTGCAGGTTGGAGATGGAACCAAAAATAGTATTTAAAAAGAGACAGGACAAAACAAACGTTTTAAAGCAAATCCCTGGAGGAGATGCATGTGCACTTTTTATTTTATTCCCTTTCCCCCCAAAGGATTTATTTGTTTTTTGAAGAACTTGAGAAATGAAGACATTATTATTGCAAACCAGCTATGCTATCCTAATTTAATGTGACAAATAAGTTTGGATCTGGAGAAAACTAACACAACACACACACACACACACACACAATGACCATGAGCTTCTCAATATTCTTGGATTGCATCTTTTCTGGAGGCTGCTGGACACTGAACATGTTGACATGTGTCTGATGTAGATTTGTCAGCCGTGTCTTTATAAAGCTCAGCACTGATTTAATCTACATATCAGATGCATTCAGGACTTAAACTAAATTCTGTACCTAAACATGGACAAGGACACTAGTCCAATTAGATGGTCTTCCTGAGCTATAAGATGGAGATTAAAACCCATAAGGGCCCAGCTGGGATTTCTCAAAAACCCCCAAATCAATAATAGCTGAATAGCTCAATTTTAGCTGATCGATCTGAACATCATTTTATCATAGCACTGGTGCAACAACAGACATCAGTTCTTACAGGGTGGAACGTAAACTCAAAACACATCAGCACTGTGCATTAGTTTAAACCAAAATAGTGTATCTTTGACTTCCAGCTTGGAGAACAAGTCTCTTGAAGTAGCATGCTCTCATAACACTGACTAGCAGTTTATCAACTGAGGAAGATGTTTCTAAACCTTCTAGTAAGAATTAAAGTTCATTCAGGAACACCCTGGTCACATAGTTAACCTTTTTATTGAAAAATTGCCATAGAGTTTTACTTAGTTGAGAAGACTCTCCTCAAAAGATACTCCCTGGGTTAGTCAAGCAGCATGCTTTGATTTTGTAGAGACTGTGTAGCTGGAAACCCCCATATGGATAGATACATTTATGACAATGTATACTGAATACAATAACTTTAGATTAAAAGCATTAAATCTGCAGAAACATGAATCTGAATATGATGGTGCAACAAGCTTTATGCTATTAAGGAGGAGGCTGGGGTGGAGGAGGTTACGCTTTGCCAGCAGCAGTGTGGTGCATCAGCATTAATGCAAGCAGGGATCAGTGAGAAGCACGTCACATTTAAACACAGCGCTGTGTTGAGAGAAAGAGCTGTGATTGACAGCGGGAGCTAGGAGGCGATAATTGGGATCAGCTGGCCGTCAGCTGATCACAGCTGGGCGCATGACTACCATGGCCTGTGTGGACTAACACTGAGCTTTATTAATTTAGTGGAATTAAGAGGCAGATAGAGGGTTAAATTATGATGCGTTCAAAGTCAGATCTGTAAAATGACTATTGGGCTAATTTAAATAATGTCATGATGAGTTCAAATGTAACATCAAGAGTAAGAAAATTCAGTTTTTGGTGAGAAACTTAATAAGGATTAATAAGGGTATCAATAAAAATAATTATCCCTAATATAACCACAGCTGGATTTTACTGTCTGTGTAGACATACAGTTGGAGTCATTCAGCACCAGAGGACAAGGTGACATCATGTGGTGACATTCCCCTCATGTATCAGAAGCTGATGCAGGTCTCACTGGTTGCCCTCGGGCATCAATGTAAGTGTGAGCGATTGTCTGTGGAAGCTCGATGATTAACTGTTGAGCCGTCCGTTCTGTTTCTCCGCCTTTTCCTCTCTTTGTTCTCAGGAATTGTCTCTGTGACCCTGAATAACAATGAGGAGGAGAATGAATTATTTATTTTATATTGTTCATTTTCTCCTTTGATTGAAGCGGCTCTGTCTGTACAGACATGAGCGTATATTTTGGACGTGCGATGTGATGGATGCATCATCCTCGCAGTGAATGATGGGGCTTCCCTTTTCAATCCCATTAGCCAAAGTCTGCGTCTGATGTGTTCCCAGTTGGCAAATAAGCTTCTGGGATTTTTGTGTGTTTTCTCTAATATAATTCAGACGTTGGAGAGTGGGCCAAGTCTGTTGTTGGGTCTGCATGAAATGAAATATCTCAATCGTATGCCAAAAGAAGACGTAGAGGTGTGACCACGAGACGGATGAGGAGCAGAGTTTGAGCCCTGACATTGATCAGGGTCAATATCATCATAAGTCATTGAGATGCTGCCTCTAATCTGGGATTTATTTCAGGTAATTATACACCAAATAAAGCTGTTGATTGTTGTTGTTTATGGTGGATAATTAGTTTCTTGATCCATTATTAGAGGTTGTTGTTTTGCTTTGTGAATTAAATCAGCGCTGTTATCCTTAAAGGTTATTTTCTTCATGATTCTTCAGTTTGGGATAATGCCATTATCTTTTCCCTTTTTAGCCCCTGAGTAGAATCTGCTATGATTGCCACGCTTCTGCCTGTTGAGATTCCACACTTCTTTGTCAACCCTCTGTTTTTTCATTTCATCCATGGATCATAAGTTGTTTGTTTATTTATTTATTTAGAAAAACAAGATCCATTTGTTTTGACAGATGCTTGTTCTGGGGCAGCGGCCAAAGCTCAGCTTGATTTTCTGGATTGTCACGCAAGACTTGCGGTTTCTACTTTGTTGTCAGACAAACAAAATTGTTCATTTGGCACGGCGGTGAATAATTATCTCCCCTCAAAGAGATGTAACTGTTGAACTTGTTTTGGGTGTTTTAGGGGGGGAAATGCAGGACGCCGCTTATTTTGTTTGTGGCAGTGATTTGGCCTACTTCATGTGAGTTTGGCTGTCAAATTAAAGCCCAGATGTAGTGCTTGCGCTGTTTTTAAAAACCTGCATAAAGATGAACCAAAGTCTGATTCCAGGGATATTTGGACCGTGGAATCACAAAAATAACAGCAGAGTGAAGCTTTTTAAAAGATGGAGGAAGTTTTGCTTCAGGCAAGTGGTGGGCAGGAAACCAGCATAAATACCAGCACCAGTAGAGTTTCTGCCACTAAATGGATTTTTCAATCACTGTCATCACCTGTTTAAACACATATGCTGTCTTGTAGTGCACACACGAGGCAAAACTGATGCCACTGAAAGCCCATACTACCAGGAAGAGTGAATGTTGGTTAAAAGTATCATAACAGAGTGATATGTGACAGACAGCAGCTCATCATCAGCATGTTTAACTCTGATGCTTAAAGCTACAACATGTAGAATTTAGCACTGAATTGTCTGTTTTAATAAATACAAATGTAAATCTTTTTAGGACAGTCAGGGGTGGGTGACTTTCCAGGGTCTTTAAAGATTAAATCCACACCTGTAACTCCAGTATTGAATGTCTTTTTATCCATTTTTTAATTCAAGCATGTCAGTATAAATAAATAAATAAAATAAATGAACACTGAAGAGTCGCCTGTTTGAATGTGATTTTAAAATGTATGATGTTCACTCAGCTCTGAAAAAACTAAAACTAACACTGAAACTAATAAAAACTAAACTAAACTAACAAACCAGTAGTAAATACTAATGGAGCTAAACTGAAGTTGAACTTAGAAAGTGAAAACAAAATAAAAATATAAACTAATAAAAACTCCCAAACTATTATAACCTTGCTCCTGAGATGGCCTGAATAGCTCATAATGGAGAGAGGGGGAGACAGGAACTACTTTGAATGATATCACAAATTCAGCTTATTCAAAGAAGAGAAAGGATTTTTTTGTAAATATTTTAATATTTTGAACATGCTTTTGTCACAGAATGTTTTTTTGACTTTTTGAGTCCTAAGAGATGGGAAAACAAGTTTGTGCAAATAGTCCTAGTCATTATTGTTTACTGTTTGCCACATAGAAATATTTGAGTTTTAATTTTCGTTTAGTGTTTCTTTTGTCCCATAGCTTTTGTAAAACTCAAGTGACATAACTGCAGCCAACATATTCTTAAAGTCCAGGTTGTCTTCAAAAAACGATGCTTAGAGCTTGACTGTGCCCCACAGGGTCGATATTTTACCAGCTTTATAAGACAGCAATTCCAGGCGAGACAAAATGATTAACCTCTGAATTTCTGTAGTTAATTGCGATTGGTTGCATTCTTTTTATTTTCTTTTTATTAGAATAGGCTCTTAAGGTGTTGTCAGCAGCAGGTTAACACAGAGAAGTGAATACACAGAGACTTGTAAGAACACTTATGCTCAGATGTGAGTTGATTTTGCCATCACGGGCAGTTTTTTTGAGAAGAAGGGGGCTAGTATCACCTGAATATGAATTTATATCCTTCATCTTTTTTTCATTTTGTTATACACCGTGATAAAACAGATCTTCTCCTCTGCCGTATCCTTTTCTGTACCCTTGACTTCCGCTTGGACAGTTCTTCACCCAGTGACTGCTACAGCAGCGTCTGAAAACACTCACTCCATGACAATACTCAGACAGACACCGTGCCAGTTTTCAGTCCTTCTCTGCACAATGTACTACTGTGACTGCATTTAACAAAAATCATATCACCCAGTTCTAATTCAGGCGCAGCAACTTTATGTGTCAAATCTGATGTTGTGTTTCGAGCAGAAGAATCACGGCTGGGGGGGTTTAAGCTGTCCAATCAGGAATCCCTTGAGATTTGACAAGTCATGCCCTTCATGCAGTAGCTGTTAATTATGTGTTTAATCATTTAGGATGTCTTTACTTTCAATCTTAATAACTCACCCTTTCCCCTCAAGCACTTAACAAACGCACTAGATTAGCAGTCATGTTTGAAGGTATATCTCCAAAGGTGATGCCAATGTCATTTTTTACAGGGCATGAATATCGGTGGCAGGCAGAGGTTTTATGTGGGTTTATAATGGAATCACAATGCATGTGATTTACAGAGCGGAAAGGAAAAGAAGAAACACATTTATTTACTGTTGCTGCGACAGCCCCGAGTGATCAGATTTAATCCTCGCAGGTAGCTAATAAGCTTTTATCACAGGAGGTTTGTTTCCTTCTTTGTGTGCGGATGGAACTGTTAACAAACACAACACAGTCCTCTCAGACAGAGGTGTGTTTATTGAACTGTTTAACATCAATTCAAAGGTCCTGTGCTCTCTGAAAGCCTCTTTACAGAGCAACAATGCACAAAAGATGCTTGGTTGATTACGCCTTGAAATTAGACAACAAATTCTTATTAAGTCCTTGTTTTCACTTCTTTTCTTCGATGACTAATATTCCTCCGTGTCTCAGAAGTAGGATCTGCTTTATTTAGTCAGGGGTGTCATCGCCTCCATGGTTTACAGTCTTAACTATAACTCAACACCACCTCAGGAACATCCAGAAAATGCGTTGGTGTTTTGTGTGCAACACGTTTTTCCCCTCCATTTTAGGATTGCATGCCGTTTCATCGGTGGAGCTTTAGTTCCTCAGCTTTGATAGCGTCGGATTGTAGCAAATCTCTTTAACCACACAGATGTTTGCAGCAGCAGCAGCAGTGAGTAGTTAACAGTTCACACAGGCCCGCTCCAGCAGCTGGCGTTACCTCTGAGGACTGCTCAATCACACGAGGCTTTCATGTGTCAGAGAATCTCAACAGTGACCTCTGTGACTCGGCTGCACGCCGGAGATGTGTTCGGCTGGTTGCAACGCTAATCTTGGCTGAAGTCTAAACAGGGAATTTATTAGCACTGCTGCGTACATGCATAACAAATTCCCATCCCAGCCACATTTTGAAAGCTTTGAGTATTCTGGAGGTGTCGGCAAGGATATTTGGAGGTGAGTTTAATTAGAGCACAACTCCCCTCTGCAGAGCTGGCAAAAGAATGCAGAATAGCTTGAAGACACAAGAAAGCAGCTTTAAAAGCATGTCATGGTTTGATTTCTTCCCTCTTTACTTTTTATTGTTCTTTACACTGGTCATGAAAACCTTTGGTTTGTGCAGCAAAAACTGAAAATAGTTCAATTGTTCTTCATTTTACATTGTCATAGCGCAGATATTCTTTATGGGCCTCTTTCTTTGCATTTGGTTTGATATGAATCCATCATTCAAAGGCGAACAAAGTGATGGATTTGCTTTTCTTTGAAATATGAATCATCAAGAGCCTTCCTTAGGGCTGTAGGAATAAATGATTTTATTTCAGGAGCTCAACCAGTAATGTTTATGATCTTAAATTAATTCAAAACGTCCCAAAAAAATTATTCAGTGTTTATTTTCCTAAGTAATTATCCACCAGCAGCCGATTTGAGCTAGGCATGTGTGTAAATGGCTGGCTAAACAATGAAATGCCCAGTTTCTTGGTAGTCAACACCAGAATTACTAGTCAGTAAGGATGTACAATGTTGGATTTTGCTGATATCAGCTATATTGATATTTAAAATTAATTTCACCTGATTCCAGTATTGTACTGAAAATAGTTAAAAGTTTGAGGATGAACAAAATAACAAATTTCAGTCCTTAAAATACATTTTAGGGTGCACATTGGTCAAGTGGTTTAAGGCGGTACCCATGTGCACAGGCGTGTTCGAGTCCGGCCTGTGGCCCTTTACCACATGTCTATCCCCACTCTCTTCCCTGTTTCTGAGTCTATGCACTGTCCTTCCTCTATCTAATAAATGCATGAAAAAGGCCCAAAAATAAATCTTTAAAAAAAAAAAAAAAAAAAAACGAACACACTTTAAAGTTTAGGGAATGATCATAAATTAAAAAAAAAAAGATTTCAACTGATGTTGGTCGAAACTAAAGCTCCACTGATTTATTTGTCCGTACAAAAAAATATTTACAGCAAATATTGGTGGATTTTTTAGTAAAATATCAAATATAAATATGGGCAGAAATGTTCATATGAAATCATACCGATATACCAATAATATCGTGCATCCTTACTAGTCAGCTGATATTTGTGACAGGCCTACAAACCCGGTTAAATGCTCTGTCTAAACTGTAATGCAGCCGCTTGCCACTAGTAGCCACTGCAGCTCCTGTTAATGGCTGCTGCCATGATGCCCTTTGACTCAAAGGTAAACAGCAGTGAACTGATATCGATAGTATCTTACAGGAGCAGCACGTTTTAGCCTTATTTTTATTTAGTAAATGGGGATAGAGTTGAGATATTTAGGCTATTCTCAGTGCTTTAAGTGAGCTGGTATGCACCGGTACGCAGCACTGGCTCTTCTAAATTTTGCCCCTAGCATATGAGAGATGAGTCAAAAGCCTGAGCAAACATCATACATCACCATCAAGCGTTAGAAAAAGTGCAACAGCAGCTGCTGACCATCACTTGAAGGTTCTGCCAACCAATTCTCGATAGACAGTACAACAAAATTCATCATCTGTTTTTTCCAAAGTCGTAAGTTTTATACGTTTCATCAACACTGAAGGCTTCAGATTTATGATCGCAGCATTTCCTGTCTCCTGAGGTTCTGATGGATACTAAGTGAGCTGGCTTAAGTAACACTTTTTAGTCAGATCAAAATGTTCTGCAGTTTATGTAGAATTATTTTTGTTTCAGGCACTTTTTTTTTATTAGTTTGCAGCTTCTTAGTGTAGACTATATTAGATAGATATACCACCTCCTTGTAACATATTGTGATTGTGTAGTGATTTGAGTTAAAAATTGATTCCTGATTGAATTGTGCGCCCCAGAATTGTAATCAAATCATGAGATATGGAGAGATCCACTCCCCTAGCCTCCAGTATGATGCAATATAAGAAGGGTTAATAGTTGGTCTCATATTTTTGGTCAAATGTTGGCTCCTCAAACCCCAAGTGATGGAAGTGAGCCAGAGAATAATTCATTATCATGCAGCAGCCGGAGCCGTTTACAACCATGACCTTTGAATAAAAGAGGAACGTACACATGGGATTTTGTGCTCGAGTAACGATAAAAATGTTGATTATCTAACAAGGTGACTGTCACGTTAGAGATTTATTTGTTAGTTTGTCTTTTTGTTCAGTGATAACAAATGCTCATGTTCCCTCCTCTTGTTACTTAAAGTCATTTTCTCTGACATTTCAGCGCAGACTTTTTCATCAAGACGATAAGTGGGTTAATGGAGTTTTAAGGTGATAAACTCAGAGATTCCCTCTGTTTAAAGACGTCGTGCAGATTGAACATATACCTGTATGAGACGTTTTTCAGAGTGAATGACAATCTTATTCCCAGATTAGTCAGGATTAGCAGCAATGAGCTCTCCGTCTCTGTAGCTCAAACACAGAGCAGGCAGCATGTCGCTGAGAGAGAAGAGGCTGTTTCTGCTCACCTTTCACTCAGATACAGAGCGGCAAGTGTAAGCTCTGTATCACCAGCTCCCTCGTGTTATTCACATTTTCAAGCTCTGTTTAAATAACACGCCTGAGGAACTTTCAAGATGCAGAAATGGGAAGTTAAAGGTTTTTAGTGGTGCTTCACAGATTGATTAAATATTCCAGCCAAGGACACATGTTTAACATTGGCACCATCTCTTTTTTAAGAAATTAAACAAGAGAGTGAACACTTTATCACCGTCAATGGCAGTGCACTGTTTCGTTGATTCTGAAGAACCATTTTATAGTTCAAAATTTTTTAAAAGACTGTTATGAACTTAAAATTTAATTCACGCAGACTATCTGCAGCCAAAAATATAATTACAGAGCATTGCTTCAGTATGTGAGATAATATTTACCATAAAACCTCAAATAAAAGCCCATTCAGTAGGATGAAGACTATTTTTTGTTTGTTTGTTTGTTTACATCGGTCCAAGTCAGTTAAATGGGGGGACTATTAAGAACATGTATTACATGGATATAAGTCATGAATTATCATAGACAAAGGTCCAAATTTGAATTTACAGCAACATAAAGGAGACTGAATTGGAAAGTTGCACTCTTATCTTTCCAACTTAGAACAGCACATAAAGCACAAGCTTGTGCTATATGAAGATCTCAGGATGAATGGACCCAGTGTTTTTTTAAGAAGTGAAAACATAATAGAATCATCTTCACTGCTTTTTTCTTCACAGTACAGCTGTGTGTGTTTCCATCTGGCGTTCTGGTTTGATTGAATGCAGTTTGGTATGGTTCAGTATAGTAAACTCCAAAATAGTTTATGTTTCTACGACAACCACACATTCACTTGGTGGGCAGTGTTATAAGCTGAATGGCAAAGCTGAAACACTTCGTCCTTACTCACAGCGCTGTCCGATTCCCTCTACAGCTCCTCCCCACTGACGATCACCAAGAAGATCTGCACCTCCAAGGTTGTCTCTGGTGTTTTATTCTGTGCTGATATTGATATTGCTGTGTTTGTGTTTATTATCGCTGTCACGCAGGAAGAGATGATTCTTTCAACCAATCAGCAAACTGCAATCTGTCTATTATGTGTGTAGCTCCACCATTTAGGGACGGATAGGTAAACTTGGCACGTCTACGGGTGCCAGATACAGGTCAGTTATTTGGGACCCTTTCCAACTTTTTATAATGGAAATATTCAATTGCATTGAATAGTCAGACAAATGCATCAGACCCAGAATGCCAGGTTACTTATGCCTACTGCCAAACTTTCAGTATAGGCTATCATGACGACCTCTCCAGGCCTAGTTATGATTAGATTTTCTCACCAAAAAAGGAACATCATGTTGCAGATTTGTCATATCTGTCCTTTAGAGTAAAGAGTCCCAAACCCTTCAGCCCCAAATAACAGTCATAAACACCAGGGAACCCCATATTCCTGCAGGTGGTTGAAGCGTATGATGTTGTACAAAGCATCTAGTGCAAATTTACATTTCAGAGATTTTTGTACATATTATTTACATTTTAGCACAAATCAAACTAACTTTGGTTTTATTACCTCTGCCAAAGAGGTTATGTGATCGGGTGGGTTTGTTTGTTGGTTTGTCTGTTTGTTAGTTTGTTAGCAGCATAACTCAAAAAGTCATGGATTTTCATGAAATTTTCAGGAAATGTCAGAAATGGCATAAGGAAGAACTGACTAGGTTTTGGGACTGATCCGGATCACCGTCTGGATCCAGGAATTTTTAAAGGATTCTGTACAATTGGGAGATAGGGCCAATGGTAGACATCTGCGCTGTTACCACTTCACACCAGGAGATGGTGGACATGAGTAAGTTGTTCAAATTTTTGGAGTTTATAGAGTTTGAAAGACACATGCCCGGTCGAGGAGACGAGTCGGAGCGTAACAGAGAGACAGACAGCAAATTGTAGCTAGAATACTCACAATGCTGGGAGGAATAGAGGAATATTCACCCTCTGCCATGACTTCCACACGTAGCGAAGCCAATGCTTTGCCTCACTCTGTCTCCACCCCACCAGGGAGGGAGTAATCAGTGAATTAGATTTTGTCTGGATCCAGGGTTGTTTGTAAAAGATTCTACTCTATTGGGAGATAGGGCTGATGGCAGAGGTCTGCACTCTCTAAGTGCTTTTCTAGTTTTAAATTGAACACCTTATAAAAATTATTTTATACAATAATGGATGAAATGAACCACTTTACATCATTTTAAATTTCTTTTTTATTTCGAATAGCATCCCTTGACCTCCTTTCAGTGTCTGCCCCCTCCCCCTGCTTTAAAGGAGGAGAAAACAACTTTTAAGTAGCTTTTTTTTCATCTTTTTATAGAGAAAAATAAATCACAAGAATACCTTCAAGGGGGTACTAGTTCACTATCAGTGCTGACAATGTTCTGCCTATGTAATGCTTTGACAGAATATTTCATTTGTATTCACCAAAGCCTGCTGATAGGTGATTGGCCAATGCAGCTTAGACCAGTGCCTCTCAACTGGTCTAGTGTCAGGATCCACCGCCACCTCCTCGAGGACAAACAAGGCCCAGATTTCTTACATTTTGCTGTCATAACCAAGTGTTTCTAATGAAAAAGAGAGCAGTTTGGACTTGGGATGGAATAAAAGATGTAACAGAATGATGGGATGGAGACATATCCTTCAAAATGAAAGCTCATCAGATTTTTTTGCCACATTTTTTTCCAAGTACATTTCCACAACCCCACCTTTTGGTCCTGACCCACTAGTTGAGAACCAATGGCTTTGACAACAAATGTACCACAGATGAAAACCAGAGCACTTAGTGAAAATGACAACCCCTGTGCCCACACTCTACGATCCTGTAAATAGATATTAGGGATGCTGATGATTGCTAACGTGGTCACACTAAGTCCTCAGGTGGCCCAGGTTCAGTGATGACCTGTGGCTCATTCACTGCATGTCATTGCCCATTCTCTCATCATGATTTCCTTCTCCATCCACCCTCCTGTCCTCTCTGATGAAGGCATGAAAACGGCCCAAATAAATCTAATAAACAGATAAAAGCTTTAAACAGATGAAGACATTCTGATATTTTTGCTCAGCTCCAGAGGTGAAGGTCTCTCCCACAGTGCAGCAGACTGACAGAAACAGTCTGTGGTACAAAGCAAGATCACATTTGTACTTTAATATCTCCATCCAAATTTTATACACAGCTGAATATTCTTTCTTTGCATGAACTATGTTTTAAAACATAAACGGCTTGTGCCGTATTGATGTCTTTATTTGAATAAAAGGCAGGGTTATTTCATAAATATAAATAGAAAAGCCTCTTCTCTTTATTAGGTATGAAAACTGATGAAGAAACAGCACATTTACAGTACCTCTTAAAAATATTCAGTCTAACTCATCTTTCATTTTTAAATCTATGAATATTTGTGTTGGACTCTGTGACTAACAGGTGTTGGTTTTTCTGGTCTTTTCCAACATCATATGTCTATCAGTTTGAATGTATCTAAGATTTTGGGCTGATTTTCTCAGAAAGTTCTGCTTTTGGTAGGTTTTTTTTATTTATTTGAAGGCTGTTCAGTGATTTTCGTGGCTCATCCTGACACGTTTTCTGCTGCCAGACATATTTCTTTTCAAGATTCAAAAACTGTTTTTAAATGCTTTGACCACCAAAAAAATCATCATGACTGCTGTTTTTGGTTTGGCAGCACTTTCAGCCAAGAGTAATGGAAACAAAAATTCTGTTTCTGAAAGGCTACAGCTGGATATGACCAAAGCTTATTTCTTATTTGAATAATCTGACCCTTTCACTTTGCTTTTATTTAGCATATAAAACCTTCATTGTAGCCATAAATATGAAAATGAAATGCTCACATCTTGTCTGACCTTTGCTTTAATCCATTTTTTTTTTCATCCTATCATGAAAATTAAAAGGAAACTGAAATAAAACCCCTACCAGCAGGCGAGGACCTCAGCCCATTTCCTCAGCTGCACAAGGTGAATATAAAACCTGAGGGCCAATTATTCTCTTGAGCTTTCTCCAATCCTTTCCCTCGTTGGATGAGTTCCCCCGTCTTTATTTTACATGTCGCTTTCTGAGCATTTGAAGGGGAGGATGGAGAGCACCGGTCTCTGTAGTGAACACTCAACACGGAGGCAGAGCAGAAGGGTGACCTCTCTCTCCGGCTCTCTCTTGATGTGGCGTTCAGGTATGAATCAGACAGCCAGCTGTGACGGCTGATCATGGAAGCTGTCAGCCACAGAACTTTTCAAGGCAGCCGGGCTTCATTCGCCAACTGCTTCCAAGCAAGATTGATGCCAGGGCTGCGTTGAAGGATTGCTCTGTGGTGCAGTCATTGGGCACGGAGATTGAGGCTCACCCATAGCAGAGCGACGCTGACATGACTCATCACGGCGGAATTATACGGGGAGGGAGGGAGATGGAAAACACAAGGCCCCCGTTCAATCAATCCTGTTTACTGGCAATTCCAAATGATCGCCAAATGAGAAGATCAGAGTACAGTAAAACAGGAAGCCTGCATCTGCTCCGCTTTTATTCACACTGCTGCTGTTTGTTTGACGCCACATTGAGGGTTTTTTTTTTTCTCTGAATGCTGCTTGATGTGCTGAATAGCAAAGCATCCCTGCGGTTCACAAACAAACCCGCAAAAATAATGGCTTCGACAAACAGCAGCAAAGCCCAAATTCCCTGTGCATTTCTCACTTCTGTCCAACAATGGATAATAGTAAACCCCGGTTAGATTTTAGAGATGGAGGAAAACAAGCAACAGCTGCTTGAGAAGATGCATTTCAGCAGAAATGTGGCAGTTTAGCTGAGCGAGGTTTGTAAGGACACAGTTCCTGTCTATAACAGACCTGTTAAACATGGATGGTGCAGGGTAGGGATGCTGCACTGTTAAACTGTCACTGCACGGTGCAGAAATGTCAAACTCTGTTAATATTAGGTTACAGTGCATCCATACAGCAGCTGTGATAAGAAAGGCATTTACACTCTCATTCTCTGCCTGTACTGAGTTTGTTGTGTTCAGTATCACTTCGTCATGAAAGATAAAAGCATCGTCATTCTATACAGACAGCGCTTTAAAAAAGGCTTGAACCATATTTCTCGCTTCATTTATTTTCTTTATGGTCCATCAGTTATTACTTTCATCCCCTCATCGTTTTATTTGACTTCACAAAAGTGCTTCGTGCCCAGTGATTTGTTTTGTTGAAGTATAGATGGGCTTTGCAGACAATTATTTTAGCCGAGTGAACGATTAGCTCTCTAAACAAATTCCTCTACCTATTCCCACCAAGGAGGACTGAAGGTCATCCATCTGTCTGGCTCTTTTTTTTCCTGCGCTTTGTTGTTGAGTTGCTTTTCCAATATGTGAGGAGAGTCATTCCGTTCAATACACCGCCTGCCCCGGCACTCCTGCTCGGCACAGTGATAAATCACAACACAGAGAAACAGAACTTTATTTGCATTCAGCTTCCATCCACTTTTGAAGCCGCAGATTTGGAATTGAATTTTTTCCTCCTCCCAGCTCTCTCTTTCTCTTCAGTAAGAGGCTATGATCTCACTGCTCTCAGCTATCCACCTTGTTTTTTTCACTGAAACCTGATTCAGCTTGAATCTGCTAAAGCACAGACAACATTTGCATATCCACATAAATGCCACTCACAGGTTACAGGGTCTCGCCTCAGTGGCAGGAAATCCATAGGAGGAAGAAATCTGTTTTAGTGTGGTAGTGTTTCAATCTGCAAAAACATCAGAAAGCGCCTGGTCATTTCTGTCGCCATAAGTTATGGTGATTACGCCGAGAGGAGAGAGCAGCCGGAGCAGGCCCAGAGGACGCAACCCGCCACCAGATTTTGGAAGATAAACAGCGGGGCATGTGGCGGGATGTTGACTGGCTCCCTCCTGGCTTTGCAGCCTGAAAAGGGGAATCTATCACGTCAAAGAGGCCATAGCCTCCAGCACACTCCAGATTGTTCCCTCCGTATACATACGCTCACACTCACCCAGGCAGGCCTGCTCAAGGGCTGGCCTCTTCCACTTGAGCGCTCTCGGTGGCAGAGAGGGTATAAACTCCCTGCACTCTGTTGTCCTCCTGGAGATGGAGCTCAGCCCCTCCAACCTGCCGAAAGCTGGCCCTCCTCAAGCTGCGTGTGCTGTGACCTTCATGTCCGACAAGCAGAGGTGAAACGCTGAGCTTCCTGGAACGACACCTTCAGCCACAAGCTGGATGATATTCCCTCTATTTACTTGTTCTGAACGAATTAGAGATAATTTTGGATTCATCTGTGAGTCAAATGAGTCAACATTGTAGCCCGTGTAGAGCCAGGCTAATCTGCTTTGCTTGATTCCTGTTTGAAATTGAGTGACAGAGAGCTGATAAAACTGAACAAATTCAAAACTCAGGCCAGTGGTTCATCTGAAGAGGCCAAGAGATTGTTCCCTTTGGATTGTATTTCAGTGAGAGCCAAGCTGTGGAAACAGGGAAACACTGTAATCTCCCAATATTTTCATTACCTTGTTTATCTTTGTCTATTCACACTCACACCAGGAATCTGTCACATGCCCTGCATTTCTATTTTCACAATGCATAACATTACATTACTAATACTTAAGTATAGGCACTGTGATTAACATTGTGACTCAGCATGTTCTCTTGGTATATTATGCTAAAAGCACATAGAATTGACCACATTTCTCCTAGAAATAACCAAGTGTGGGTTGTATTTGTTCTAAAATTATAGGTGTTAATTTGTGCTGAACTTTTCACTACAACTATACATACTGTACAGTACGCCGTTTTTTTTTTTTTTTTTTTACAGCTGCATAATATTTACTAACCTGACATGCTAGATAGACTGTTTCATATCCATTGCATGAATATATTTCCCATTCATCTGGGAGGGCTCCCGTAGAAAGCATTTGGGAAGGGCAGAAAATTTTAAAAAATCATTGGAAGGTGACTGGACGAATGTTCTGTCCGTCACGTTCATGACGGGCCAATCAGAGCGACAAGACAAAATGAGTCAGTAGACATGCACAGCTCCAGTACTAACATGAGCTATACATGCTAGTGCTGCCGTAGAATTTGAACGACGAGGCTCGTCAGTGGCTACAATTTATGCTGACGCCTATCGGTAGATTTGCATAAACATCTCTTCCTCTAAGAGAAGCTTCTGGTGTGGCTCTTGGCTCTTGTTTTATGAAGTAAATATGGTTGAGGTCTGATTAAACTGCCACTTTTCTAGAGCTACATCAAAGCTAATCACTACCATGGTGGTAGGCATTGTATACACCAGCTTAAAATACAACTCAACCTCACCCGTAATGATAACAATTCCAAGACGAGACAGGCTATCTGAAGAGCAAAAGAGCTGTTCACTGCTATTCTTTGATCTTTATTTCATAAAGAGTTAGGGCTGGGCAGTTATTTGCAAATGGATTAAATTGCAATATGGCCTGCCGCAGTTTTCAAGTCATAGACAGTTCAATATTGCTTTAACCTGAAATGTGTCAAAATACTAATTTAATGCAATTTTGTTTTACAGCAGCAGCACGTATTTTACGTTCTTCACATTATACAGATATTAGTGTCATTTTTAATTCTAATTAAACTGATGCTATACTATGGGTACATCTGAGCGAACCACTAAACTGGTACTAGCCATTGCTATTGGCTCACAGTACAACTTAACCCTGCCTAGCTACCGCCTAGTTCTCCTCAAATGATGCTGATTGGTCTGAACCATCTTCTGCTCTGCAACAAATGCTGTGGATTGGAGGTTTGCAAGATGGATTTGCCTGATGACAGTCTGGATCACACTTTTAGTGTGGCCAGTCTGTCAACAAAGACAGGAGATTTTTTTTGCACAGTCTGACATGGTCCCATCATAAAAGACAAACAAAATCATGTAGTCTGAGCTACTTAGAGCTGCTTTTGTTGCAGCCTACATGAATCTTATTCACCATTATCAGGCTAGTTTTACACTAAATCTTTCTGATTTACTGTTAGACAAAAGACCAATGTTTTTCTTTATAACGATCAAACAATGAACATGTGCAACATCATTGGTTCCTTTTTATTGGTAAAAATGTGTGTGTAAACGCAGATCATAGGGCCTAAAAGTTAGTGCTCTGTTGCTTTACTGTGTGCTTGTTTATGCTGATTTTAATCTGCCCTCCACAAGGTGTATTTACTAAACAGTGAACCATTGTTTTTTTTCATAGATGAATTTCATATAATGAGAGAGAAAAGCAGTTAAAAGTGGCCTTCAGTGATTAACAAATGATTCAAACCAAGAAGCAACAGAGGTGAGCAGCTGAGTCGCATGTCTCTGCCTGTAATCTTTGTTTTGATTGAGAACCCACTGGTGATGGAATTTACAGACTATGTATTCAAAAGGTTAGGGCTAAATTCATATTTCTGAGTAGTCACATTGATTTTTAATGTACCTGTTTGAGTCACGAGAAGTTTCTAGCAGCAGATCTCCATCTTGACTGACACAACGAACAGTTCAGTGTAATTACCACACTTAAAAAGTTTCCTGATGAGATTTCAGTGTCTTAGCACAGCAGCCTGCTCCAGGACTTGCTTAGAAATCAGAAGTAACATGAGTCATTAACATCACCACCTTCACATACATGCTTTTCTGCACTGCTGGCCTTAGCACCATTAAATACATTAAGCACACTGTGATTAGATCTTGAGTGAAGGCATAATGCGAAGAATTGATTTGATCCGTTGAATAATCATTCTAGCCCTGTTTAATATAGTCAATACAGTGGGCAGTAATGAGTAGCATGCAGGATTGCATTAGAGGTCCTTCGACACTTCGCTGGGTCCCACACTGCTGTAGGCGAACACATCCCTCCTTGCTCGGCCTAATGAAGCATCGTGCACTCATGTGGCAGCCTACTTAATCTCACCAGCGCGGCTTCATTGTCTGAGGAGAAACTCTGTGTGGAGAGGTTGGAGGTGTGAGCTCCACTTCCCATCAGGAGTTCACAGAGTGTACACAAGCTGCCATCTGTTAAGGTGTTACGACCTGGGTTCAGGCAGAGTTGATGCTGTTGTCTCGGTCTTTTTTAGACTTTGTGTGACTCCTGATGAGTTTGACGTACTAGATTTTATGAAGTGGTTCTTAAAGTCATAAAGTTGGCACATCTGTAAAGAGTGCAGCTTTGTTTCATGTTGCCCCAGGCTTTAACTTGTTACTGGAGCACTTCAAGCTAGAAATAAGAGGAAAATGTAGCAGCATATGATATTTTAAGTTTGAAAAAAGGCTGCAAGGTAAATAGAAGAACTTCTGTTTATTCCTGGATGTAAAAGCCTTTCTAGTAATTCCTTGAGCACATCCAAAGACATGTCTCTGAAATTTTTAAAGCATCCAGGATAATGCAGAATCAAAGATTTTGCATTTTTCAGAACCGTCAAATAGAAGTGGAGGTGTTTCTAATTATCTCTTTAATTTCTTAATTTTGACGGCCGGTTTTTCTCATTCACAGATTAGCATATGAGAAGCAATTGAAGTCTTTGAAAAACTATATTTCTACGGACTAAACAACCATTTACTTTTTTAATCTACAAGGTTTACAGAGACAGCTGCAGTGCCAGTTGCCACACGGTTTGGATGACAGTCACAGCAAAGATACAGAAGAGAAGAATTTAGTGGATGGATACCAGTGTAGGTTGGATGTGCTCACTTGTCTCACTTTGCCACACTGGGAGCCAGCAGCACCCTCCCCCCCCCCCAAGAAAAAAAAGTTTGACAGCTCCTTTGTCTTGGAAAATGCCAGAGCCGTGACACCGCTGAACGATGACTCGCCTTTCTTCTTTATGATTATAGAGTCAGCAAGCGCTCTACCAGATGTCATCACACTGTTCTGTTTATGTTGGCATGTTGAGGGGTGAAACATTGTTATAGAAATGCATTACCACCCTTCATTAAACTGAGACCAATCACAGGCAGGATTATGTAAATGAAGCCTGATATGAGAATCAGTATGCCCAGGACGGAGAGCCAGCAGTGCCAAGAAGAGCTGGCTGGGAAGCCCTCACTCAGCGCCAAGAGTCTCTGGCTCCAGCAGTGGAGAGCATGTGTTGGTCTCCATGTTGGAGTTACTTTGCATTTTTGCTCCTGACAGTCTTCATCATCCGTTTGGAAATCGTAGAGGTAATTGGGGAATATGTCGGCACAGAGATAAAAAGGTAGTCATTAACTCTTCCTGGGAATGCTTTCTCTCGTCATTGTTCTACAAATCCAGTTTAATGGTCCATTTTTTAGAACAATCACAATGCAAATCAATCAAGTAATGACCTTAGCCATCTGCGCATCTCCCTGTTCTTTTATCACATCAGACTGGCTGCTTACAATCTGGCTCACTCACATAGGCAGGCGCATGCACGCAGGCACAGAAATGGAGGGTGACACCCAGTCATTAGCAGCATATTTTTTGGAGGAATCGCTTCTGCTCTGTTGCTCGAAGTGTTGCAATTAATCTAGTGTGCTTGTTATTTCACAAAGAAATCTGAGCCTCCATGATAAGCTGCCCACAGATGAATGAAACAAAGGAAGGGAGAATTAAAAACATACTCTGTATTAGGCAGCTCAAACAGTGTAATTCAGCGTTTCACACTAACCCAAGTGGTCTCCGCTGAGTGACAGTAATCCCGTCAGCTCAGGGAGAAAAGCACCACCGAGGGTGCGCTCTCTCCCTGCACAATAAAGATGGACATTGTCCCGAGTGGGCTTTACACGGCATATTTTTATTCCTCTCCCCATAAGAAAAAGCTTTCATGAAAAGCATCAGCATCTCTGAGTGTGTGAGTCTGTCCAGGGAAGTAAAGCTCTACAGGGCTGAAGGTAATGGCCATTCTGCCTGCAGCTCTACCAGGGGAGAGATGAGTGTAGCCGGAGGCCACTGTCAGGAGAGGAGGGCTGAGCGCGCTACTTGTCATGGCTCTTGTATAAGAACCACTTTGAGACCCCAATACCAACAGAGAGCTTTCCCCAAGTATCCACAGAGGAAAATCCTGCTGATATTATCTGTCACTGCATCAAAGCTCTGATGTCTTCTCTGTGAAATGATGATTCACTGACAGCGGCTGGAGACACGCTTCGGTTTGAAAATTAGACAGCATCAATTATTCAAAGACTCACCTGGCGTCTTTGCTCACTTCCTGGCCTAAAGATTCTGTGACGCTCTTTTCAAATCTCTTTGGGATGCTCACGACACGGCAGAGACGGCTTGTGTGGACGTGTGTAAAACAAGAACAACATTAACTTTGACTGATGTCCTGTGTACCCATAATTAAACCGAACATCATCCCCAGGGCTGGATATATATCAGAAAAGATGAGTCAGGCTGTGGGCCTGTGGAACAGCATGAAATAATGCCCTTGGCTTTTAGCACTTTGTCACAGAGCCGCAGATCACAATGTGCAGACCCCATGGCACCGCAGACCACCACTGGGCAGTGGACATTATTACAGGGAGGCCTGTGGTTTTGATGCGATATAGAGTTTACCCCCAGCATGTGCAACACAGACAGAGGAGCTATTTTTCCTTTATGGTCAGTCTGTCAGTGATGTATTGTACACAATTCAGAGTGAGTGGAAATGTGTGACTTTCTTTAACAGCCTTTAGCATCTCACAGAGCAGACTGTTGGTTTACTGATGTCTTTTTAAGTGTGCGCCTCTTTCAGCTTCTTTGATATTAAATTGTGTGTTTGCAGGATTGTGATGAAAGCTAAAATGGATCACAAACACATCTCTGGTCTGTTTTCCTTTGTACTGTATTCAGTGTATTTAGGTCATTTGCATGTCGTATTTACTGTCTATCTTCCCAGGGGACAAACACCTTGCCTTCAGCATATGGGAGTAAAAGGAGAGAAAAAAGGTTTAGATGGACGCATCAGTGAGAGCTGCAGAGGACTGTGTAAGCTCTCTGTGAGGGATTATACCGAGGTTAGTGTAAGAGGTGCTTCTCACTGCAGCTAAGCACTTATGAGACCAGGCAAATGTAAGATACTCTATGTACAGTACAATTTCAGTGATTTTGATAAAGTCGCTTTTTTACTTTGAGGATGGCTTTGGTGCCGTTTTATCCCTGCATTCGTCATTGTAGTCTAAATAAAACTGCTTTACTTCAGAAAAGCCCAAGGGCTGCACCATTTATAGACAGCTCATCATTTGCATAATCAGTTAACAGAGGCATTTGGCATCGAGTATGACAGCTAAATCTAAGGTCAAAGAGTTGAAGGGAAGGAAGCTGAGAATTTGGTGCAGCTGAACGCTGCTACTGGATGCCAACATATTGGGCAGCTCTGGTTGCTCTTTCTGGAAGCCTCCTGGGCTCCTCTGGGAGTAGAAACATGATCAGATTTATAGGGCAACAGCTGCCACCCGCCTTTCTTCAAGCTACTTGGCTGCAGGGAGATTTGTTAGTATTCCCTCTCATCACTGATAATCTGATACCCGTTTCTGACTGAGGAGTATAATGATGATAATTCTTAAGAGTGTCAGCTTATCCTCGACTGCTTCAGTAGACCAGTTAATTTAAGAGTGCGGCTTCCGATCCTCACACAATACAAAGGCTCACAGTGAGGGTGTGTGTGGCTGTGGATGTTGTCGATGCAGATGAAGGAATTAAGTGGATGGAGGTGATGAAGAGGGGCCACACCCTGCAGACGACCTGATGCACATTGATCCCTCGGCACAGGCCATTCACCAAAGCATTTTTTTCTTCATTCTCACAACAAACAAGTCTGTCGTAGATGCCGTAAAACTGAGTGCTATTTAGTTTCAATCGATTCATGCTCTGATGTGTCCGTGAAAGTTGATCAGACATTTTCCATCGGGCTTTGGGATGTCTTACTGAAGTGATCAGGCTTGTCAAATCTCATAACTCTCCTTCAAATCTTTACTATTTTTAACTTTTGAGATTGTGTTTCCTGTTTTAGCCTACCATTTTAGCCCCTTTCCTTTCCTCTCATATCTGTTTTTATTTGTAAATACTTCTGACATCTTCTTGGATAGATGGGGAAGGCAGGTGCATTAATACACTCACTAGCAACTTTATTAGGTACACCTGTTAAACTGCTCGATATCTATTCAGCCAATCACATGGTAGAAAACAGTGCTGCCATGTAGACATGGTCAAGGTGATCTTCTGATGGTAAAAGAGCAAAAGAATGGTGAGGAAAGATGGTTTTAAGGGACTTTGATCATGCCCTGCTGGCTCATAAACTGCTTGTGTACTCAAATATTTGCACACCCATCTTCTTATGGCTACATCCAGCAGGATAATGCACCATACAACAAAGCTTGAATTGATTTCTTAACATGACTATAAATGCTTAAAAGGCCCCAACAGCCAGCAGATCTCAATCCACTTGAGAATCTTTAGGATGTCATGGAACTGTAGACTCACATCATGGATGTGAAGCACAAAAATCTTTCGCAACTTCTCGATGTAATCATTACAGTTTGGACCAAAATTTCGCGTAAGAAATTAGTCAGTTCTGGGAAAAATGGGGGTCCAATCCAGTACCAGCAAGGTGTTCTTAATAAAGTGGCTACTGAGTGTATATGGATTGTTCATAAAATAATTGAAATATTCTATAATCTCCTGGTTTCACTCATATCTCTCACAAAGAAAACAGTTTGTTACCATCGGCACCTCTCACTCATCCCCCGCCCCAGTTAACCAGGCGTGCCTCAAGGCTCTGTTCTTGGACCTCTCCTTTTCACCATCTACATGCTTCCCCTTGGACAGATTATTCACAAACACGGTCTCGGCTTCCACTCTTATGCAGATGACACCCAACTCTATCTCAGCACCAAACCATCCACTCAGCTCCCTCCCCACTCCCTGGTAAACTGCCTCCAAGACATCAAAGCCTGGATGACCTCTAACCAACTCAAACTCAACAACAATAAAACAGAGCTCATGGTGGTGGCCCCCAAAGCGCTGCTGCAGAAGGTTGGAGATCTCATGCTCGATGTGGACGGGACCTCCATCTGTCCGTCCTCCGAGGTCCGAAACCTGGGCGTCATCCTGGACTCCACCCTCTCCTTCCAGTCCCACATAAAGTCTGTCACCAAATCTGCCTTCTATCATCTCAAGAACATCTCCAGACTCCGACCATCACTCCCTGATTCTGTGGCTGAAACACTCATTCATGCTTTCATAACCTCCCGCCTGGACTACTGTAATGGAGTCCTGTCTGGAGTACCCAGCAAAACCCTGGACAGGCTTCAGTACGTCCAAAACTCTGCAGCTAGAGTTCTCACCCGCACTAGACCCTGGAAAC
Organism: Cheilinus undulatus; assembly: GCF_018320785.1. Taxonomy (NCBI): domain Eukaryota; kingdom Metazoa; phylum Chordata; class Actinopteri; order Labriformes; family Labridae; genus Cheilinus; species Cheilinus undulatus. The sequence goes on along the minus strand of NC_054866.1, from coordinate 42,236,968 downwards.
ACATCACTCCGACCCTCATCCACCTCCAATGGCTCCCTATCAAGTCCCGTATCAACTACAAAGTCCTCCTCCTCACATACAAATCTCTCCATGCTCTGGCTCCCCAGTACCTTTCTGATCTCCTCCATCCATACACACCATCCCACAACCTTCGATCTTCAGACACCTGCCTACTTTCCATGCCCAAAACCAAACTCCGAACCTATGGAGACAGCGCCTTCAGTGCTGCAGCCCCCACCCTCTGGAACACTCTTCCTGCAGACATCCGTAGTGCTCCATCTTCTGGACATTTTCAAAAAACGTCTCAAGCACCACCTGTTCACCACAGCCTACAGTCTTCACTAAACCACCCCTTACACTCATCCTACCCCTCACATAGCTTGTCCATGTGTCCATGTCTATGTGTTCCTGTAAAGAGTTTCTTGAAAGGCGCTATATAAATTCAAAATATTATTATTATTATTATTATGACTTCACTACAGTATCATGTCCTATTTGATTTAGTGAAATGTACTAAACTTCCTTATCTCAGGAATATGGACAACTAAGTAAAATTTTGTCTTTGTATATTGTCCATAAAATATTTGATAACTGGAGTACATGTTGCTTCTTAAACTACTTTTAGTTAACCCTCCCATATTTATAACAAATCAGCTTATAATCTAGTAGTCCCAAGAAAACACTGTATACATCTGCGTATCAGATATTGACAAAAATCTCTAATAAAGAATGAATTCCATAGAATTATGAGCTTAATTTTTTGATTTAAACAAAACAATACCCTGATAGAATGAATACTTTAATTTAAGTACTTGTACTTAGTCAACCAAAAGTGTGAAGTTAAACAGACAGTGAGAAAGTGAATTAAAGGGACTTTTTTTTCATGTTTTGAAAACACAAGGCTTGGTTAGCCCACCTTCAGGCCAGTCGACTGGTCCACCTTATTCTCACTAAAACACTGGTTTTTAACCATTTACCTTTTCACCAGTCATTCATTTATTTGCAGTTCCTCACAGTTCTTAACATTCACCAAACAGCTGCTTCCTGTTTCCACTCATGTTTTTTTTTTTTCAACGATTTTTTCAACATTTCTCTCTTATCTTCCCACTGTTCGGCTCCAAGTATGAGCAGTGTTACTGCAGTATGAACTTAAGTTCTAACTTATGATGGAGTTTTATGTAACACAGGTATCAACTTAAACTGTACACCTACCTGTTAGTAGGTGTAAAGTCCTTTGTTAAAATACAGTTGTCATGGTGTATTATTTCGTAAGGTGAGATAACCGTGAGGATGAAGAGAAGTACTGGTAGATGTTTTACCAGCTGTTTGGTGTCGACATACTGTTATCTGCTGTAGTTTATATCCTTCAGAAATCTATGATGACTTGTAGGGCCCATGCTTTATTCTTCTATGAGTGGAGATCATTTCAGCTGTCTAAGAATAGAGTACTGCTACAACTCCTCATGCCATTAATGATTTCACTTCTGTTATTTTAAACTTTTAGGATAAGAGTATAGGCTTCAGTTATCATCATCACAATGGGGAGCATGCTCATGACATCACAGTCAGTGTGAGTCACTGCAGCTCTAGCCATCGAGTGGCAGGAAGTGAATACTGGTGACAGAAATCAGTAGGGAGTAAGCAGGAAATGACTTTTTTTTTTTTCAGACGGTAAGAGCCATCTTTGTGATAATATATCTTGATGATGTTCACAGCAGGCAGTAAAGATGGAATACATTTATAGAAATGCTAAGAGGCCTAAAGTTACGTCACTGAAGCCACAAGATGAAGCCATGCTGTTACAGTAGTTTCTATTTGGTCAGAAACTGAAGTTAAGTGAAAGTATTCAACCCAGTAATAGTTTGTACTATTAGTTTGTACCACGCTATGAAATAATAACGTATAATTATGTAACATTACGAAAAATGAAGTAAATACTCAGAACTATTTCTTGAGTAAACCACTGGGCGGAGTGACACAGTGCAGCAGCCATGTCTGGAGTGTAGTTCCGGGTTTGTTTTTAACTTTAAAACATCTCCGTCTCGTAGTGTTCCATGATTATTTCATAGCATGGTGAATGTACAGGTCACAACTTGTCCATGTGAGCCTTTTGGAGTTGTTGAATTGTATATTTGATGAGTTTGATGAGGGAAAGCCGGAATACCATCTACTTACATTGAGTTGGCACAGCAGGTCCGAACTCGGCAGCACCGATCTAAAAACAGCTTGCACCGACAACTGAAGGTAACGAACCTGTTACTAAGACTACAGGCATATGGCAGTGGGTGAATTTGCCAAAATGTTGAAGTATCCCTTTGAAGAGGAACTAGAGGAAAAGGAAGCGAATTTGTCACTGACATACAGAGAAACAGCTGATCCAAAGCTTCGTAGGTACCTGAAGCCTTCAACATTGATTCAGTTTCACATACATCATCGCTGAACCGGCCTGATTTGTGCCTTCAGGCTTTGTGTACTTGAAATCAGGTCCACATAAATGTCAGGAAACTCTGTTTATCTGCTGTTTTCAGCCAGTCCCCATCCAATAATATCTCTCTAACTTTTTTTTTTCCATGATATCCCAACAACTTAATTTTCCATATCGTTAGCCTCACTAAGTCATATTTTAAGGTTTGATGAAAAATAAGGCACAATGAACGAGCACCATTAGGAGAGTACAGGCTAACGCTGCTATTGCTAAACAAGTCTGGCACTTTCTGCTTTACAAGCCTTTGAGAAGCCACTTCACCTCTGTCACCAAGGCTTTCTTCATATGCTCGACCCCTTGGATAGTCAATGGCTGTCTGGTCTGAAACAATGCGTTTCTTTTTTGTAAGGCACTCATCAATAACTACGATGTTAGCTCATCTGCCATCCAGTGGCTAGGTGCGATTGACACAGTCAGCGCATGGAATCACTTCCTGTTTTCCTGCTGCTACTGTGACAGCACAGTTATTGACACTCCATTTCGATACCCCACCAAGCCTATGTAACTCATTGTCACCCACAATGGATGGCACACTCTCTACTTTTCTTATCCCATGGCATCTTTTAAATATATCTGCAAATCATTTACAATACCCAAACATCTTTTATTCTCCTGCCGACTTTCAACACACTTTTTTTTCTTAAAAGCATCAGTTCAGCATATAGAACAGCACCATATAAAAAGTCTGGATTTAGCACCAGTATCAGATAACACCCAAAAGATACCCAGCCCTAGCTGTTCCATGCCATTTCTCATGCTGATAGACTTTTAGCTAAATTGTTTATTTTCTTCATTTCTTTTTTTATCATGCAATTTTTATTTTTGCTACATTAAGCACATTTTGTATGACATAATAAACACATATCAGTTCCAAATATCAGTAATCAGTCTAATGAACCACTTATAACCTGTATTTGTTGTTGCCCTGATAAACCAGTATTGGTTGACCCGTAAACATGCTTTTTACCAATCAGTCAAATGAAGTTAAAAATAATTTCTGCACAATATCTTGCTACGTTCTGATGTTACACTCCTCTAATTAAGATGAACCTTGCACCTCCATGGTGCAACCAAGCAACAACACAGATAAAGACAGACTTCTAACTGACTTAATAATTTTTAAAGATTCTCGTATTTATCCTTTCTCTTCTGGTAGAGTTTGCATCAAAAAGTGTGGATTGCACATCTTTCAGTTTAAATAATACATCTGCAGAGAACAGCTGGAGCAGGATGTCTGTGTTGTGCCACACTTTTTCTCCATGAGCGTCGTCTGAGCGGTGTGTTTGGCTGGACTGGGGGAGGAGTTGCTGTAGTGAGTTACTGCTGTGTGTCCTGGGAAGCCAGGGCTCGATAGTTGCAGTGAAAGAGAACGTTCATGCTGAGCCAATGATACAGTCTGCTGGAACTCCACTGATTTTTTACCTCTGTCTTCTGCCTGTGCTTTCTCCCCAAAATTGGATCCCGTCCTCCTGTCATGAGTCATTGGTTCTTTTCAGAGATGTTAAACCTGTTCAATCTGGCTCCTTCTTGTGCGCCGATGAGATTGAGTGAACAGAACGCTTGTAGAAACAATAATTGTAACGTTCATGACAGAACAGCGGCTTGCTCAAGTAATACTGTAGACTTAGCCCAAGTCGTTTAACTTCTAATCAGAAAATACAAATGGTTTAAAGTGAATGTGGCTGGTGGATTCTTGAAAAACAGAGGCAGCAGACCACACTTTACCTTGCCTTGACCCTCCTTAAATACACACAGAAGCACTGATCTGGTGTTTCCCCAGTCCTGTAGCATAGCTAAAGCATAACTGAGACACTCATTAGTGCTCTTTTTCACTGTGGATCTTGGCCCAGATGCCTTTGCTATACCACTTCTGTCAGGCCAAGCTGCTGGTGTCAGAAATAATGGTACTGTAGGTGTGTGGGGAAGAAAAGTGCGATGAGTGCACTTTCTTTCCCTCTCCAAAAGAGGAATAATGAAGTACATGGTCCGTGTTCCCCATGGGAGGTGTAATTTGGTTTGCACACCTGACAGTCTGTGATGTGCATGCCTTTCTCTGGAGCACAGAACATGATTTATTTGCTCTGCTATTTTTGTCTGACCTAATTGGACATTATTCGCATCACATCAGTGACAGGTGTAAATGTACCCAGGGAATATCAAAGTTAAATATTATTCCCTAGAGGCTGAAAATATAGACACTCAGACCTTACAGTGTAGTATGAATTACTACACTTGCTGTCCTTGGTAAGTGTTATATTTCCAAACCCTGTCAGTGAAACACTGAATCGTAAATTACTAGTGAGACAACAAAGTCAGCCACAGAGCACAAATTCATGTCTATCTGTCCTCCTTTGTTGGGCTTAATTACCTAATTGCAGCACCTTAACTGTGACCACATGTGGCCAGATAAATTGTTGTCCTGTTGCCCATGGCGACACATCAAATAAAGTAGTGGTCTACTTTTGATGGCTCTGATGCTGTTCTAACCTTCACTTTTACTGTGCTTCATGTGAAAATGTTGTCTGGCCTGCAATCTACGGTGCAATATCTGCAGCCCCGTAAAACCGGAGCAATCTTTCCTGGCTGCTCTGTTATGGGATGTTCATCTCACAACAGATGTGCCTGTAATGTGGCCCAGATACTAGAGCCTTTGGTATTATAGAAGGGAATAAACTCAGGCCTTGTAAGTCACACTCAGCTTCATCAGGGATATCATCTATGACCGGCTCCATCTTTTTGAGGATGACTCAGCTTCTCTTAAAAAGTCGAACCCTGATAAACATTGGACCCAAGCTGGATTTGAAGTTATTAGTTTGTCTGGATATAAATTTTAAGAGTTGCCCCCCCCCAAAGTAAAAAAAGAGAGATTTACTGTGTTGTGAACATGTTTTTGTCTTGAGAGGACTTGAAAATAAATTTTGGAGTGTTTGCACCTGTATAAAAGTGGACATAGCTTCTCAGTCTTCTTCTGTTGTACAGCACTGAAGCCAAAATACCCCAATGACAGGCATGTAGCCTTCATCAGGGTCATGACCCTGCCGAAAGGCTTCGGTCTAATAAAGTTGTTCTTTAAACTACAAGTGTTCTGGCTTCACTCCCAGGCAGATGCAAACCAATGTCATGATTTGACTGAACAACACGCAGACATCCTTTAGCTTTAATTTACAGCATCTTGCAGGCTTCTTTGAGCATCTTTTGCTGAGGGGGCGGAATTAAAAAAGGAAAAAAGAACTATCTACCTAAGAATATATTCTATATTTTCACCATTTTACAAAATGTTGGGTCTGTCTTCAGTTCCAAATCCCGAGCCTAAAAATGTTGCTTATACCTATATGAGAAAAAATATGCTGCCTCAGTTTGTGAATCACTCAGATTTAGCCTCCATTCTAGCAGCATTTGTAATTTATTTCTAACAGGCCAGGTCTGATATATTTTAAATCGTCTTTCACACTAAAAGTGTCTCTTTGCTGTATGTAAACACGAAGTAGAAACACACTAACCCTAACCACAATCAAATATTAGTGGGGTTTTTTGTCAGCATTGAAAAATTAATTCTAAGAAAACAAGAAAGCAGTCACGCTTCAGATAATTCCACATCATTTATCCAAATAAAAGGGAGGTTCTGACTTGCATTTCAGTTGCAAACTTTGTTGCTCTGCAACCACAGCTCAAATTCCCACATATTTATTTAATATGAAATATATTTATTTTATATATTTAATACTCAAATTTTCAAACAACACATGGTACAGTGTGTGAAAAATCATCTTCATTATTTTTTTCTCAAAATACAAAATAGACTTGAAATGACCTTTTTTGGAATAAGATTAAAAAACACTTCTTTTTGTAAAATAATGCTTTCAACAGCTTTGAACATTTGTCCTAATTTGTTGTCACCTACAGTCATGTGTTTCAGTTTTAGGCATATAGGGTGTTAAAGATTCCTGACAGGGCCCACCATGCCCCGACCAGAGGCTGGAGACGGGGGAGGAAGGCAGCTAAGGTCAAGCTAACGGCATGTCTTTTGTCCGGGCCTTTTCACCCCTGGTGATGCGCCCAGAGACCCCTGGTGGATTTTGCTCCCTTGGGACATCCTCAGCATAGCCAGGGACTTGTGGTAACCCTACTACCAACCCGGGCAGTACCTTAAGCTGTGCTTACTTAACACATCCACCCATTACCCTGCCCTAAAGATGTGGACTTTGTTGATTTTTCAACGATTAAATTCCCATGCTGCTGGTTACATGCAAGGACACCCAGAGCACGACCGTGGTTGTGTCAATCCCCCCTCCTGCCCGATGTTTCCCTAAGGCAACTTGCTCGACACTTCTACATCTTACTTCAGCCTCAATTTTGGCCCAAATGTACCTTAAAGTTCTGCACATCACTGTATCCCAAACTGCTTGTTACTGGATATTATAGAGTAATTCAGTTTGGATTGCTTTGGCTCCCACTGATGTTCTTACTGCACTGCGTAGTGCCAAACCAGCAAAACACAGAAACCCATTTAATTTATAGAAATTTCTGTTAATATGATGGTAATATTACTTGATTTAGAAAAATATGAGGTTAGTGCTTTTGCTGGTTCAATTCCTTGCTGAACAGGGTAGAGTTAGCATGTTCTCCAGTGCATGCATGGGTTCTCTCCGGGTACTCCAACTTCCTCCTGCAGTCTGAAAGCATGCCTATTAGCTAGATCAGTGAATGTAAATTGCCCATAGGTGCAAATGTAAATGTGACTGTTTGTGTCAACCCTTTGACTGACAGACAGACACTCTGGGGTGTACCTGGCCTCTTGTCCAATGACAACTGGGATCCCCTGTGATCCCTAATGGATAAGCAGTGTAGATAATAGATGGATGACAGTGTTAGCATCTACATCCTGATGTTTGCAAACAGTTTGCATGTGCAGTATGCGCTTATTCAATTCAAAAAACTTTATTTGTCTCCAGGGGGACAAATTACTCACCCATCCAACAGCAACATAGCCATTTCAGTAACTCGCTTGTAGCCTACTCTTTTTTATAGCTCTAGCCAGTGTAGAAAACCAATATTTACTCTAGTTCTGCTTCTTTCTTGGTCACCCTCTCCTCCTCACAGCCTCAGTCTGCTGCCATAGTTACACAGTGCTGAAAGCAAGTGACTGGTGTGCTCTACGGAAATGAGATGAACACCGTCAAAGGTGAATGTTCTGTTAGACTTCAAAACTGCTATTTTAAGATGAACATTTGCTTCAGATTAAATGGATTCCTGTAATGAATGAAAATGTTGCTGTTTTAATGAAAACACATTTCACCAAAATCTTCAAAAAGCACCAAAATGCATTAAAACAGAGAAACATGTGAATTAATGTGATGTGACTTGAAATAACCACCTTAGTGCTGTTTATTCCAGCTGCTGTGTGTGTTTCTGCGCGAGTGTGTGGCTGGCACATGTTCAGGATGCTCAAACTCGACAGTGATTGCTCTGCTGAAGATGTGAATCCATGCAGACCGCATCCATTAGGAGCATAACAGGCGATCATGAATGAGCCCATAATCAACCATTGGTATTAATTATTAGATACAGATGACAGGAATCTCAAGCAGGTGGAGTTTGGCTCGTTTGATTGAAGTGCAGAAAAATGGAAGAGTGTGTCGTGTGTGATATGTGAAATTTTTGTGTTTGTGATGCTTGGTTGAATCTCACAGATACTTGACAGTTGTGACATTTGAAAAATAACTGGGACGGGTTTCAGTCTGACTCTTCTCTGGGGTCAAACAATGAAGGCAACAAAGGCTGTAAGGAAATCATAATAGAACCAAGCAGTAAACAATTATCTGTTTGGATGTAACAGTTGTTTGGTTTCTCCAGTATGCAATTAGAAGACAACAGGAGCAAACCTTTTTATAAAATACTTTTAAAAATGTAGTGGTATTGTTACATTTCTAATATTTCAGCACTGTATTAAGGAAAATAATAGATGTGCAATAACATTGTTCAACTTAGCTAAAATAATATGAGATGGGATAAATGAACAAACTTAAAAAAGTGCATGGATACAATTCACCGTTGCTTTGTTTATCTGTTCTTGTTTTACACAACAGAGCTCATCACTGATCACCCATTGTTTTGTAGCTTTTGTTATGGAAGTACACTTCCCACATTCAAGTCCCCATTGACATTTTAGAAAATCCCTATAACAATCTTTTTAATCCCAGAATCAAACAAGTCAGCAACCTGATTACTCAGCACTATGGAATATTTGATTTGGTGCAAAATGGGGTTGGAAAACAAAAGAAAAAAGTGAAATGTACAAGGCTGTGTACATATTTTTCTGTATCTCACAATCCAATGCAAGTGGACTTTCTCTCTACGTTTATCTTTATAGTAGTTTGTATATTGTTAGTGAAAAATTGTTGTCAGTGTATAAATTGCGTTTCAGTTTATATAGAATCATCAACAGCTGACAGTTGAAGTTCACATGGGTTACTAGCAGAGCAGTAAACTGAAAAAAATCTTGTACGAAATTAACAGTTCTTGTGCAAAAAGATGCATGCCTGTTCATCAGACATTGCATGTCACACTGTTTGTGACACTTTTTGAGAAATGAAGCCACACTTTCGACTGCTTTAGCCTGTTTTTGTGACTGTTTGCCATGTTTACTTCCTCACCCTCTCGGTCCTTGATCGCTCCGTACACTGCCTCTTTTGAGAGCGGGTTTTTCAAGGCACACGGAAGTAAGGCACTGATAAGAGAGTCCTTAAGATTACATGTAAATGATGTTGATGGATAGCGCCAATTGGAACTAGTTCTCATCCCTATTCCCTGACGTGCCAATCAAAATCAAGAAGGGGCGGGACTTCTGACAAAGACAAAAGAGAAACTAATTTGAGTCTTCTCTTTTTTCTTTCTTCTAGGGTAGTTTTCTGGTCTGCAGCTGCTGCCTGTGTTAGGACAGGATTCATTACCTCCACCAAGGAGGTTATGTGATCAACAGGGTTTGTTAGTTTGATTGGTAGCAACATAACTCAAAAAGTTATGGACAGATTTTGATGAAATTTTCAGGAAATGTCACAAATGGCATAAGGAAGAAGTGATTAGATTTTGGGACTGATCCAGATCATCATCTGGATCCAGGAATTTTTACAAGGATTTTTTACTATTGGGAGATAGAGCTAATGGCGGAGGTCTGCGCTCTCCGAGTGCTTTTCTAGTTAGCATGGTCGTGATGTTTTTTTCTTAAGAGCAGCCTGAGTGTTTTCCACTGTCACACTCCCCCGTTCTTAAACTAAGACAGTGACTGTCTGTAGACCTCCGGTTACTGTCGGAGCTGTGCATGCCTACTTCCTCATCTTTCATTGTTTGCTCTGATTGGTCTGTGATGAATATGACAGAATGTTCATCCAATCTCTTTCTGAGAAATTTTTGAAAATGCAAACACTTTGTGTGGGATCTTTCCCATATCAATCCATGCAATGGATATATGAAACAGTCTATCTGGTGTGCAAGGTAACAGAAGAATCTGAGGATGATCTGTGTCTTTAGCTTTAGCTGTCTGCATCAAAATAGTGTTAAAGAATGACCTTTATACTCATATATATATTATAAATATAGAATCACTCTGAAAGATAAGGCATGTTTACATGACATATTTTTATTCTGCAGTATGCTGATTGCAAATGATCATTCTGTAATAACTGTGCAATGTTGATTAACTACACAGCCTGAATCTCTAGTGTTTTTCCTACATTTAAGATTTACCATTCCCCTGTGAATACCTTAAATGCCTAAACTGCCTTGGATGCAGGTAGAACTTAACATTTCCAGGCTCACAAGGTTAATCTCTCCCTCCAGCTAAGTGTGAGCATTAATCTCAGTAGAGGAAGAGCTTCTCTCTGTCTGTCTTATGAGGAGTGTGATGGAGGGCTCAGCAGCGACATCACGTTGCCAAACCCCACCCTGACTCTGCCCTCTCTCCAGAGGCTGAAATGATACCGGAGCAGGGGTGTGTGAGCGTCTACCGCGCATCCATCACTGCAGACACACCGCAATCAAGAAACATTAGAAGGAGGCGATTTTATTTTAATTGGAAGGTGGGTTAATAAAAGTAGGGTAAAAGCCACACCGGCCTTTTCTTTGTGGCATGTAGTAAACAAACATGAATTATAGCCAGCGCTGAAGAGCGTTCGGCAGTCAAGGGCGTTGAGTGTGGCTCGACTGGGATGACTGCTGAACTGACAACGCTGATAAAACTGAAGCTCTTGTTTTTCTGTCAGCATGGAGACATGAGCAAATCTGATGATTGTTAGTCTATGAAGGAACTATCAGAAAGACTGTCATAGATATCAGCTGTGACACTGCTAAATTACACATCGTACGGGAGGCAGGGAGGCGAGGCAGAGACACGTTTATGGACAGGAGACCCGACACATTTGAGTCGTCGTTTTGAGAATAAGAGAAGCTTGCCTTGGCAACAGCAGTCAATTGTTATGTATTTCCTCTGGAGTGAAGAGTAAAACCATGAATACATAATTGAACAAAGGCACAAAATAGTCCAGTAAAAACAACAACCCCTGTAAGACCCATTAGTATGAGCTGTTTGAGCTGAACAAAAAAACTAATTCCACTTTCTCTACAGTGTTGCTCCATGGGGAAAAGAAAGCAGTGGCGACATGAAATGCTCTTAGAGCTGTTGAAACACAATGGATCAAATTCTTCAGCACAAAGAAGTAACAGCCTCCATGTGATTGCAATAATGAACGTGCCGCGCCTTATCTTGACGCAGTGTCTTCACCCTTAGACCTTGGCAATTGGTGGATTAGAGCTCTATAATTATCCAACATGGTGTGAGAAAATGGTATTTATTGGCATTATCTCAGTTCACGATGTCAGCTTGACTCGATTAACTCTTCCAGTGAGGAGTGAATGAGGTTATGAGCCTTATCAGGTGGGATTGTGCCTGTGAGCTGTTTGCTGTTTGCCTCTTTGCCTTAGTCAGTCATGAAGACCTTCTTATTGATGGCCGGGGTCCACGAGGCTAAACCGATATTACAGTTTTTAATGGCAGCTGTGCAGATACTGTGCTCCCTGCGCATCACTGTGAAACCTTTGTTCTTCCTGCCTCCGAGCAAACAAGCCTTTAATCAACTTCTAGACCTGGAGCTGGAGAGTGGCTTTAGAGATCTGTTAATGAAAGCAATGAAGAAACACAAACACTGCCTTAAATGACGGTGCGCTGAAAGATGTTTGCAAAGCTTTCATCCCAACAACTTATGTCCCTCCTCACAGTCTTGGCATCTTGTGAGGTGGACAGACTGATATGATGCTGCACAGGCCTGATGACAGATGAGGTGTTTGTTCTCAGCTGAAGAGACTGAGCTTGATCTAAGCAAAAATAACAGATTACATGATGGATGAAGAGAATGGGCTGTGAGAGGAGGCTCCAAAAGATCCAATAAGTAAAATGCTGATATTTATCTCATAAGGATGCAGGAAAGCTCTTCTTATCAAGGGGCAGAGGTGGCGCCAGACGGGGCAAATATCCGGGGCTTAGTCCAGACCTTAGAGGGTCGAGAGGCATGCTTCTTTGTAAATTTTTATTTACAATTTGCAAGCCATTCCAAACACAAATGTTAAGTCGATTTCAAATGCCAAAAAGTCTGTACATCATTTGGATATAATCATTTAGATTATTTTTTAATCAGCTTCTCTATTCTGAAGCGATAAAACATGGTGAAAGATTAATATTTGTGACTGCCAGTTGGGCAGAAACTCATAATGTGTGGTTTTTGTTTTAACCCTTTGAGCCCAATATATTTGTATACAAGAAGAAATGACACAGGTTATTAAAAGTTAAATAACTTTTGAACTAAAAATCATAGCCACTTACTCTTTTCCTCTTGAAACAGGCCATTGTGCCATTATAATGATGCTATCTATGCTTTCATAGCCCTTATGGAAGCTTTTCTAGCGAGCCTGGAACTTGGGTGAACTTGGGGCATTTAAAGAATTATCCACACCAGTAAATCCAAACTGGGCTTCTTTTTATCCATTTTAAAATCTATTTTTGATTGTTTCTGCTGCTAGATGCTAATGCTAGCTGCTATTTTGTTGTCATTGCATCATGCTTTGCTAAACTATGCATGTCTTAAAGCTTAGCTCATGCAGGAGATGGCCTGAATAACTCATAATGGAGAGAAAGAGAGACAGAGAGCCTGTGATGTTGCCCTCTGTGTCTCTGCAGACAGGATCGGTTTTGAATAATGGCTCAAATAAAGCCAATAGAAAGAAGTGAAATGACTGTTTTTTTACTATTAAACTATTTTGAATTTAGACTCAGTTTTACTCTTAATTTTAAAATTATTTTTAGTTGTAGTCATTCTTAACCTTTGTAGTTTTAGTCTAGTTTAAATGAAAATACAAAATCATTTTAGTCAATAAAAGTTTAAAACATTCTTGTCTACTTTAAGTCATAACTTTTTTCCGCTTTGGACTTATTTTAATTGGCACAAGATAAAATTAAAATGTAAAAATGTCATTTTTACTGCACTATAAACACTTAAACAAAAACTGATTATTTATGTTTATTTGTTTAAAAGGTTCTCATTAGTTGCTACCAGGGCAGCAAATAGTCTTCCTGGGATCCCTGATCAACCAACATTACACATTAAAAGACTATACAGTCCTACTCACCCCCAAACAAAATCCCAAAACCCACCCAGCACCCTACATCAGCACTTCCCCAAACACTACCGATTACAATGATCTTCATGTCAAGAAAACTGAAGAAAAAGTGAAGCAAAATATGAAACATACATTTTCCTCTGCAAGAATGTCAACCAGGTTGTACTTTTTCAATTCAAACTCATAATAAATGAGAAGAACTCTGACATTAAGACTACCAGAAACATCACTATCAGCAGAGAATTTCCTGCTATTAGAGTTCACTTCCATCATGTATAAATATACTGCAGAAGTTTATTTCTATAACACATTTATTGGTGGATGTTTTCAAAGAACTTACTCCACTGAATAGAAGCTGTGTACATAATCATTTTCTGTGTTTAAAAACACAATGTGCAGATGACTTTTGACTTGAGCTGTCTGTGAGGTTTTTAACTGAAATGAGACATTAAGGAGCAGTGGTGGACTTGTTTTACATCACTGTGGCTGCAGTGGCTTAACTCAAGTGTGCTGTATGGGACAATAAAGCGTGAGATTAATTATGATTAAAAAAAATCTGCTAACCTGAGTGATCCTGGGCTTTTTAGAAAATATTCTTGAGAAAATTCTATAAGGCAGCACTTCGTTCTGCCAATGTTGAGGGAGTGTCATGATTTAAAAACATTTTGAATCCAGCTTTATTTATGCCACGACATAACCGTACAGGAATAATGCATCAGGGAAGACATAACTTCAAGGGCAAATAACAACAACAAAGTATTTCAAAGAGAAAGAGATGCTTAGCTGGGGACTCATGTCTGAGTCTGTTCATTACACAAAATATGAGAATAATCATGAAAGCACGGCACACATGGAAGGCTCTTTATAAGTTTCCTGTTTGCAGAGAAGTAAACAAGTGGACTCAGCTGTTTGATGCCACGCTTCTCTTCATACATATGGATCTCTCAGCTGCCTCTGAGAGCATTGTTCTCTCCCATTTGAATCACTGTCAGCTGCTCCTACCCATGATTGGAACAGTTTTGCTCCTGCTTGGAGATAAGAGGAAGTTTAGGTTTGCTTGTGAGGACGTGGTTTGAATAAATACATATTCTGCTAATCAACAAAATGCATGTGGATGTGCCCTTGCAGTAGGAAAAGAGAAATTTGTGTTCATTATTTTCTACGGTCCTGGGTTATTCAAAACAGTTTTCTGTTGCTATGATGCTTTAAAACAAATTTCTAAGATGTATCTGTGACTGTAATCTGAGGATGGCGCAGTCTCAAGGTGAATGTGTGTCATCTCTCCTTCTATTGGTTGTGACATGTTGCAGGAAGACTGGATGCCCTCAGAGCACAACTTTGATGATAGCTTGTGATGGCCTGCCCAGGTGCAAGAATAACATTAGACCTGCTGGACAGGTGGCAATGCGAGAGAGGAGGGCTTGGAGGCTCAATAATGAGGGCTATGCCAGCTAGACCCCCATCTGTTGCCATGCACACAACTCTGATCCATTAAATTGCAGCACACTCAAGTTTTGTCAGAGACGAGAAAAAAGACGACTCCTCAGCAGTGTGATGGCAGGGTTTCCAATACCTTGAAGCCATTTCAAGTCACCTGTTAAAGCACATAGTTTAATGGGCCATCTTTGTCTGGGAGATGAGGACTGTTTGCTCTGGCGTTTGTTCTCTTGAATAAAATCTTTATCACAATGGCAGAGCCGCTGGATGTATTTTATTTTACAAAGAGTGTATTGCATTGTTTTACCCATACTGTTCTCAGTCTGAGCCTCTCCATGATACTCTACAGGGAAGCTATTTTTAAAGAGCCCACTCAGCCTCTGTGTGTGCTAATTAGAATATGTGGCAGAGCTCAGAGGAAGATGCCTCATAGGCAGAGAAACACAATGAAGCCAGAGATAAGAACCCTTAAAACAGTTCATAAAACAGGTAGTGCTTCCTCTTCAGAACATTTTTTTTCTTCTTAGTGGATAATCTCAACCAAATAAGAAAGAGAAGAATTATTTTTTTCCATTGCCATCTGGTACAGAGCACATGAAAACAGTTTTAGATTATTTGGAATCAACAGAGGCATCCCTTCAACAATTAGTCTTTTGGTGATTTTTGGTCCATTAAACTCTTCACCTTTAGAAAACAAGTGTTGCACAGTCCGAAAATTGTCAGGTTACAAATAACATGCACCTGCAACAAGCTCACTTCAGCCTTTACTGAGTTAGAGTCCTTCAGTTAGGAATATTCTTGCCATAGATTTAACTCTGTTATACACATAGATACATTTATTACAATGCAATTAAATTTAGTTTGGCAGCAATCCACTTCTTAGCAGCATAGAAGTTAAAATGAGGGTGCAAGAAAAGACTCTAGCTTGAAAAGCAGGAGGCTGGGGTGGAGGAGGCAGTTTGATTAGTATCGATGAAGCAGGGATTGATGGGAAGAAAGTCCTGTTTAAATGGAACACCTTGTTGAGAAAACAAGCTGCAATTGGTTATGAGTGCTGGGAGACAATCATTCAACCAGCTGGCTGTAGGGCTGAACTAAAAGATTGTTTTTCTGATCAGTTTTTCTGTCGTTTAACTCTCTGACACTGATATTACAAGCAGACACAGGTTACAGAAATTAAGATAACCTTTGAACCATGATGCATTGCCACTTACCTTTTTTCCCCTTGCAGCCTGCTGTTGTGCCGTTCTAAAGGCATCATCCATATCTGTTTTCAATTTTTTTAGCATTAGCCACGATATTATTTTGTCACATGGGCTGTGTCAACCAATGGCAGGCTGTTCTGTCGTTGTGTCGTGCTTTGCCAAACCACACACATCTGGCCTGTCAGATCATGCAAGGGACAGCCTGAACATCTAATAAGGGACAGGAAGAGGGACATAGAGGCTTTGATGGCATTGACAGGAATTGCTTTGAATAATGGCTTTCATGAAGTGAACAAATAAATGAGTTTTTTGTAAATATGTGAAGATTTTTAAGAGGTTTTTTTTTTTGCACAGAATGATTATTCTTGTACTTTTTGGTCCCCAAGAGGTGGGGGAGCAAGGTTTTGCATTAAAAATGTTAGTCCCATAACTTTTTTATAATTCAAGTGACACATACATTTACAAGCTTTTTAAGACAATAAGTTCAGAATGGTTAAAAAAATCACTTAGGGCTTGAAGGGTTAATCTCTCCTTTGTTTATCTTTTTATTTGAATGTCAAAATATACCCATCAGACATGTAATACAAAACTACACAAAGAGACTTTCAGGTGTACTTTTGTTTTCAACATCCCATTTGGTTGAAAGTTATCACTCAACAGAGCAACATTAAACTGAAACACCAGCTTTTGAGACTTAGTGTATCCCCTTTAAATGAGATGTTGCTATGGTAATGCTTTGTGTTTCATGAAAGGATTTGCAGGTATCTAATAGTGAATTCTTGAGTCTTCCTTAGGTAAGGTGTCTATTTTGCTCTGGCATCTAGAGAATAACATGTCCCTTTTGCTGCCCAGGCTGGGATGGGATGGACGCTGTGATGCCAGATGGAAAAGGAAAATACAGCAAGTTTTATAGAAAACTGCTGTGGATCATATCCCATTTCCAATATTTCATTTAATGAATAAAACTAAAAAATATCAGATTATCGGGTAAATAATGCAGTTTATAAAATCTCTCTGCAGCTTTTCAAATTTATGTCCAACCTGCCTTTCAAAAGTATCGGTTGTGTTGAAGCGGTTACCGTGGTGATGGTGGTTTGTGCTTGCAAAATTATGTAACATGCACTGAGGATTCTCACTGTTAAGTTAAACCCTTTCAGTGAAGGTAAACTTAATATGAAATACAACTGTACATCATAATAAATATCAGAGTAGTATACTTGTTTTTTGCAGGTAATTGAATTAACACCTCCATAACTGTCCAAAGTACTCTGTGCACTGACTTTTCATCTGCTTATCGACACAAATATATAATCAGCAAATTACATGGACGCAACCAAAGCATTTAGGTATGTAGACATGTTCAAATGATGCATTGAAGCTCAAACCTAGCATCAGAATGGGGAAGAATGGTGCTTTTAGGGACTTTGAACGTGCCACGGTTGTTGGTGTCCGACAGACTGATTTGAGTATTTCACAACTGCTGATCCACTGAGATTTTCACACACACCCCCTCTCTAGGGTTTACAGAGACCGGAGAGAAGAAGAGAAAATATCCAGTGATTGTCAGTTTTTAGAGCCAAAATGCTGTTATGGTGTTGCTCCTGCTAGGAAGAAGAAACTGAGACTACAAGTTGCATAGGTTCACCAAAACTGAACAATAGAAGAATACTGGGACATTCAAATGATGGAGTCAGAATTTGTCGCTAAAAATATGAAAGCCTGTAAGACCACTTAAATGACTTAAATAATCTTCTTCCCCATTCTGAAGCACAGTTAGAATTACAGCAGATCATTTTAACTATGTCTACATGCCTTAATGTCATTGGTTGCCTCCATGAGATTGACTGATTAGTTCAAGATGCTTTATTAAATATTTGAAACAGTGATTTGAACGGTTAGTGTATAGAAGTCATTATTTTATATTTCTTGCCCAGATTAAGGATTTTGAACTTTACTCAGCTTTAATGTTGTACATCAGGAGGACATCTGAGAGGAGATGTGTTAACAGACAGTAACAATTTGACTGGTTTCATTAATTTAAGCACATTAAATTACAAATAAGATGTAGTGATTTGATTCATTATTTTCTAATCCACATAGCTTTGTAAAGATTACCTTCAGATGTCCAAATAGGGAATGATTTGATGATACTTTTTTCCTGCAGAAAGCTTCACAATAGATTCTCTGTCAAAAGAATATAGCTAATGTTTGGAACTACTTGTTCCCAAGAGGAGCAAATATAACTTTTAATTCATCTCAGCAGCACTTAGGGTGGCAAGATTTAGATCCCTAAACTCGGCTATACTCAAAAGAATACAAATAAAGGGTTTACTGCATACCGAATTGTGTATTTGTAGTTTGTAAATAATCACTGAGTCCCTCTGATGTCATTCAACAGTCAAAGAGTTACTTCAATGACCACTCAGCAGTCACAGAGTCATTTAATGACCTCTCAACAGTAACAGAGTTACTCTGATGATCACTCAACAGTTAACGAGTTATTTGATGACCACTCAGCAGTCACAGAGTCATTTAATGACCTCTCAACAGTAACAGAGTCACTCTGATGATCAATCAACTGTCACAGTCATTTGATGACCTCTCAACATTAACAGAGTTACTTTGTTGACCACTCAACTGTCACAGAGTGTCAGAAAATAGAATTTTCATTCAACAAGCACCTTAGCCCCTCTGCACTGTTTCTTACTGCTAAATTTCTCACCACATATACATATTTTCACTAAATATTAACCATACTGAAATCTATTCAATGTATTTCAATTTCTTATCAACTAACTTATCCATCTTGTGCAAATTTGCCCACATCCTGGCATTTTTTATACTCCAGTCATGTACTCAGCATCCTTGCACCCTTTGTGCATCTTACAACCATACTATCAATGCACATGGACTTCTCTATACTTAGATTTGAATATGTAAATCTCTATTTTGTATACTTTTTCTGCTTATTTAAAATGTAATGTTTGATTTCTGTACAGAGAGCAAAGCTTGAATTCCTTGTTGTGCAAGTATACTTGGCCAACAGAGATGATTTGAATTGTGATAAATTGAACACTTCAGGATCATCCTTTTTAAGTTGTTTTTTTTAGATATTATTTAGTAATGCACATTGCAACATTAGAAAGTGTTTTGACATTTCTGTGAACCAGGTTTAACAGGACTTGTAAGAAAAGAGACTTGGTTTTGCTGTTTCCACCCGTCTGAATACAAAAAACACCTGATCCATCTGAAAGAGTTTTGAAGTAATTTCTGACCTCACCTGAAAGGCCACCCAGGGACATTGCCGAGTGTTATATGGAGGTCATGGTGGGAGTTTTTGTGAATCTTATTGGATGACTTCTTGACAGATGTACCTGGTTTTTGCTCTGCTCATGTCACTTTGAAAATCAACTTTGACATTTAAACTAGCCTTGTGTTTTCTCTTTTTTGCTGCTAGGACGCTGTATAAGAAAGGAGAGAGCAAGAGGGATTTGGGGGATTTAGAGTGAAGGAAGGCACTGGGAATCGACTAACAGAGAATGACCATACTGCTGGGAGTGTTTACTAGGCAGGTAGTTTCCTTAGTTTTCCCGCTGTTGGCCCAGTGGTTACTGTGTGGTAAACCCAGCGTGCCACTTGTGTCAAAGTAAAGTGAATTCACCCTGATGAGACAGGATGGTACTGCACTCTGTGCATCCTCTGGCTCACTTCCAGCAGACTCTCTCCACAGCAGGATGTGTCTCTTCTTGTAGTGACCATCACTTCCACCTTGACCCCCTTCTCTAGTCCTGAACTGACTTCACAAAGGTCTTGATTCCTCTTTACCTTGCATGAAGAGTACTTGATTACTCTGAAAGGGCTCTGATGTCATACAGTGATATGATGCTATCATCTCACTCATGTATTGATCACACTGCTGGACAATCTGCCAGCTCTTTTCACAAAGCTTGGTGCTACTTCTGAATGAAGCTGATCTCAAATATCCCTTATACCTAGATCAGTAGCTGTATTCCCTGAAACATGTCATTACTTTGTCTCTACAAATATGACTGTGGATCTTGTGATACAAAAAAAAAAGCTTTTTCTCATTGACAAATACTAGAAAATAGTTAAGCCTTTACAAGCTGCTTATTTTCAGTCAAATAAAGGTAGAGACAGAGAGAAGAAGAATCTGTATGAATGATTGGTGTTTTCACTAAAGGCTCATACTGATTTCACATTTCCATTAATGATAAGTGAAGTCTGCTGAATGGCTAAATCATATGAATGTTGTTTATTTCTCAGTGCTCAGGGAGACTCTGACCAGCTGGCACTGAACACCGACTCTCGCCATGAGCCAGAAAAATAAAAGCTCTGTTTGCTCATACTGATTCATTTTTATTAGTGACTGATGACATAGCCCGAACAACAAACAGCAGGACAGATTCAGACATCAGCTCAAAATAAAATTTGAGCTGTTTGAATTCATTTTAATATTAAAACAAACTCTGTGACCCATGTTCACTTGTCTGTTATTCCTCACACACTTCACTATGATGGCATGGAAATGCTTTATATTCACTCAAAGCTTAAGGAAGTGCTGTGGATTTTTATCCCTTATTATAATAATATCTTTAGATTATCGGCCTTAAGCATGACTAATGGATTATAGACTGGGGCCACAGTAGTTAATTACATTACTTAGCCTAATGCTGTAAAGCACTGACATGAGCAAAGTTATTAGTCTCACTAGGTTTGATTAAGTTAAAATCTCCAACAGTACAATATTTGCAATAAGAAGAAACATATTCCATTAAATGTCTCGATACAGAAACAAACAGAAGTGACAGCATCATTAGCAGGGATCAAATAAAACCATAACAAGGCTATCTCAAACATGACAGTTTTACATTTTGGAAATTTTGCAATGAAATGTTGGCATTAATGATTAAGAGACAAAATAATTGTGTTTCAAGTAGTGATGCACGATATGTATTTTTTGAACCGATACCGATAACTGATAATTTCCTACTCCTGATGGCAGATAACCGATAACAACCAATTTTTTTTTCAATTTTTGTTTTTAAAAAAGAAGTTTATGCACATCTGGGGGTAAGAAGGGGTTAATATGTAGTGAGCAAAAACATTCATTACTAATTCTAACTGACATCACTCATGTTTAACCTTGCAAAGCAGATGGATTCGCCCGTTTCCTTGTTTCTCACTGGTGAATCCATCTTGCAAAGCTCCCGTCTGAACCGTTTGGGCCTGGTTAGAAAGTGACAGGACCAATCAGTGATGAGGGGCAGTACTTTCAGGTGCTGCGGAGTCGTGACGTAAGCAAGCAGCAACCAGAGGCCGGTGCTGTTATGGCAGAAGACATTAGCGTGGATGCTGCAAAAGCGCCAGTTTTATCAGAACTTGATGACATTTCTTCGTTAAAAGAAGAACAAAGAACAGCAGTGAGTTGTTTTCTTTTCAAAAACGACAAAAGTCGAGTACTTACATGTCTACAGTCACCATGGTTTGCGTTATGCATTTCTATTTGGAGTTATCCATCAGTAGCTGTGCACGAACACCTCGGTAGCAGTGACAGCGTCACGTGTTTTGTTGCTCTGATTGGCCCCTAAAGATGTGACAGACAGAACGTTCATCGAATCACCTTCCAAGGTTTTTTCAAAGGCTGGGCCCTTTCCCAAACACTGTGTATTGAAGGTTCCCCAGAAGGATTTGTGAAACAAATCCATCTGGCGTGTCAGGTCAACTCATGTTTACATCACAAAACAAAATTATTCTGAGTTTATAACTGTTATTTTAGTTAACCATTTATGTACCAAACAAAGTACAACAAACACAAACAACTGACATGCGTTTTTCCTCTTTTCCCTTGAAATAAATTTATGTATCCTGACAAGTGGTCAAATCTGACATTTCACAAACTAAGCAAGAATTCGGCTGATTTATGTTAAATCAGACAAAACTAAATGATAACAGGCTGTTACGATTAACAAATGGAGATGTTTGGGGGTCTGTTTTTTTTTTTTTTTTTCCTTTTTTGCTTCATAAGTCAGAAATAAAGAGAGCTGATGTTTTACATAAGGATGAAAAATATGCACTGTCATAAGTCATAAGATCTGTTGATTCTCGAGGATGCTGCGATATCACTCCATTTTATCTTATCCCTAGTGCAAAACATGCAGTACTTCAGTTCTTGTAAGTGGGATCATAAGCTGTGCAAATTATAGATTTTTTTTTTTTTTTTTTTGGCTTTTTTGCCTTTATTTGAAGGAAACAAGATAGTTAATGGTGTTGGAAATCACAGGGCGACAGAGTGGGGACTGGCATGTAGGAAAGGTTGCTGGGTCTGCTTGGATGTCTAGCTTCTGAAATTAGGGTGCACCCTAACCACTAGTATATCTGCACCCCATTCTGCATCAAACTGAACCTAAATATGGTTCCTTTGGGTGTCAGCTTGGGGAAAAAATCTCCGGCTGTAGGAGTAGCATACACTTATATCACTGGCTTCAGAGGATAGTTCTCTTCGTGTGCTCAGATCTGCTGTGAACAGTACTCCCAAACATAAGACCAAGTCCACTTAAAATATTTGAAATAAAAACAAATAGTTAAAAATATTAAGCCAATGTTAAAATCAATGTTGAAATCAGAGAGTTAATCAGCAGACTTAAAGAGCTGATGGACAGTTATATTATGATGTGTTCAAGGTCAGCTCAGTAAAATGACTTTTAAGTGAATAGATGTGTTCATTTTGTTGCAGTGATATTAAAACAGGTATTAATATCATTTAAGTTTTTACTAGTATCAGAGGGATGTTGTGACAGCCTGTTAACACTGATAGAAAGCTTTTTGTAGATTTGAAGCCAAGCACTGCGATACTCCTAGAATAAGAAATAGTGTGATTTACCGTATTTACTTGAATAAATTCTTCATCTTGTTGTGTTGGTCAGACAACGCCACATGGGCCTGTTTCTGTTTTCTGGCCAGCCTCTAGTTCTGCTGCAGCTGTACCTTGTTGTGTCCAGGTGAGACCCGGCATCAGGCATCAAAGATGCAGCCAGGTTCTCCGTTTCCTGCAGCAGCAGCTTTTGGAACAGTGTAGAGGGACTCCAAACAGGCACAGGATGAGGGAACCATGGAGCTCGACTGTTTGCCAACGGCCTCATGCCAAGTCGTAAACTGTTTTCACTTTTAAAGAAAGTGAGAATTTGAAGATTCAGCCACTCCTCGAAGACACAGACTTTGCAAAATTCGATCCAAAACACAGCTTCTCCTCACTGAGGTTTAAAGAAAAAGTAAGATTCCCTCACGTATTTGTTTTTGTGGACTTTTGTTGTGGACAGACGCTCAGATGTTTGGTTTGTTTTGTGTCCAGCCTGCCTCTCATCCCCTCCATGGCCCCCTGACTTGACTGCTTCTACAGTGGGGGGGGGTTACTCATAGAAAGATGATTCTGTTGTTACAGGACTTTATGCCTTCAGTGATCCCCTCAAATTAAAAGCCCGAATTGCTGTGAACAAGCAGACCTTAAACAAGCATTTTCTTTGTTTAGATTTTTCTGCGCTGTAGAAAGGACACTTGCAAGTAGGGTCCTACGGAGTTGAGGCTAGAGTCCTCCCTGGCAACTATTAAACATATATTTGGAACAGGCTACTGTGCATAACTACGTCACTGAAATGGTCATCACCATATACCCGACTGTGGCAGGAATCAAACAGAGACAGTCCTAACAACAGCGTTGAACAACTTTTACCCAGACACGTCTATTATGCTACCATATCATCGTATAATAATTTTATATATCATATATAATAAAAGAATCATATTCATTAGGCGATATAAAATGATGATGAGATATTTACAGTGGAGACAAATGGAGGACCCAGTACCCTCCTTATATTAGACTATTTTATTTTATTTGTTTATTTTTTAGAGAAGGAAAATGATGTGCATTTGTGCATTAATTCCTGTGAGTGGAGGATACATTTATGCATCCTTGAAATTTCTCTCTTAGAAGGACTTTGTCCTTTTGAGGGTCCTCGACTTTGGAGCAGTCTTCCACCGGCAATCGATGATGTAGTATCCTTCAAAAACTGCTGTTCCAGGATCCTTCCTTGGCTTCTAGAAACAGCTAATGTTACCCTTGTGAAAGCAGGCCAGCAATTACACCCAGGCACAGTGCAGAACAATCATGCCTAATATGAAAAGCCCATTAAAACCCTTGGTTATATTTCATAGTGGGATTTGAAGTAATGAGCAGTACTGAAAACGTGTCAACAGCTTGTCCATGTCTCACATAGTCTTTACAGTTATGAAACAATGAAAAAATCTACATATGCTGCAAATCTATAATAAGTGAATGCTTGGGTGCTCATTCATAAGATAGTTAAAGTTCTTCAGTCCCATGGTTACCCTGAATTGCTATCCCTAAAACAAGTATGTGAGCATGTTATCTCTGCTGTAATAAACTCAGTTGTAATGTTTTATGATTTATTGTACTCTTACGTTTTTCATCATAGGATGAATCATAATGATTGCATTTTCCTCTGAGCTTTGAGGAAATCATATTTTATCTGGAAAAAAACATTTTGGGTCCCTGGCTTTGTGCTCAGTCATTTTTAGCTGGACAGCAGAGCTCACAGATAAAGGATATGAAACAGAGATAAGAGATGAATGTAGCCTGATAAATATTTTCCTGTATTTGAATGCTATTCACTTTCCTGTAAAACAAAACAAATAGTGAATAATATGACGATTCTAAAAAAGCATTCAGAGGTTTTTTTGTAATGGGCAGTGTTGTAGAAAGGATTTTTGACTGAAGAAACGATGGGGATTTAGTTCTGCTTTGCCTAAAGACAGCTTCTGGCCACCTGATCAACCTCCTTTCTAGCCTCCAGCTCCTGCCTGGTTGTGCTGTTGGCACCTGAACTGCACAGGTAACCACCTGCTTTGTTTAACTCCTTTCCAAATGCTCTCAGGATGTCCACCTGTACGAGCTATAGAGGATATTTATGCTGAGAGGTGATTTTGAAAAGTGGGGACCAATCATCCTTTTAAAAGCACTCCATTAAGATGCCAAAATCCCAAAGATTTAGGGTCTTTTTTTCAAATGCAAAGAGGTCTTGGAGGCTGGTGTTTTGAGTTTGGCTTCAGCAGGGTAAAGCCCATCACTAATAATCCACCACAGCTCTTCAACTCAGAGATTGAGGATGTTTGGTAAAACTCTTAGGTAGCCCTGCTGAGTTTTTATCCAAAGGCAGATTCATGGAGTTTATCAGAATCTCTCTCCTTGCCACAGGCGTGCCAACATCAGTGACTTGGAAACAGTTATTTTCATCTGCATCAGCCAAGAGCACTTTGGAAAACTGTCTATATTTTAAATAAGGCACTGTGATTGAGTGTGGGGGAGCCTGAGTAACAATGAGGCCCACTGTCAATTGAACCAAATAAAACTGAAATAAAAAACATAATTTCAGTAAGAAATCCACAGTAATGGCTCTGTTTTCTCACTTCAGAGAGGCTAGATAAAATGCAGTTGGCTTGTTTGAAGAAGTTAACTACCCTTACACCGGCTAAATAGCCTAAAGTCCTAGTGTGATGTGGTTTCTAGCAAAAAAAAAAATACACTAAAAGCTACTGTGGATCCAAAAAGTTGGTACAACCTTCAAAAAAGAAGGAAGAACATAGAGGATGTGATTATGAGCCTCACCGCGACCTCAACGTAAAAGAAGCCGGTACAAGGCCTAAGAGGAGGCCATCCATACTGATGTTTCCCCTCATTATATAGAGTATATGGAAATCACTCTCCCCAGCCTTGCCCTTAAATACCCCCTCTTACTGCTGAGAGTGACAGGAGATTATTGTTGGAACAGCCTCACTCACTGTGGTAAAAGAGCCAGAAAGAAAAACACTGTGCGAGGAATATCGATAAGAAAATGATCAAAAGACTCCCTGACAAAGACATTTCAATGCCAGCTTTTCTGTCTTTATAACTTTATTTAAGGTCTCAGCTAAGCCTTCAGAGCAGATGGACTGACCAGATTACATGTCTATCATCAGGTGGGCCCATCCTGTAGGCTTCATGTTGATACACTTGTTCCTGGTCAGAGAATTGACAGACCCATCAGTGTCATTTAAGGAAAAAGAGCAGAGTTCCATTACACCTGTAGTTTTTAATACCATATTTTGTTTGGGTGTCTGACTTTAAATTGAGTAAAAATGCTAAAATTAGATATTATCTGGACTTCAGTGCAGGTTTGAACTTGACTTTTTCAGTGTCTGTGGCCCGGATTGTATCATCATCAACACATCATGATGTCATTCTTAACAAGATTTGGCTCCAGGCTCGTGTGTTGTAGAGCACCATAAGTGTTGGCAGGACAAGGTGATTTATGAAGCATCTGTTTCACATCAAGATGGAAGTGCGTGCCTCCAAAAGGCTTAAAGGATGACACTTTGAGAATGTGAACAGATTCATCAAAGTAGATTATCTCTGCGGCCGAAGGACTCTCCAGAGTTGACCTTCTTTAGAATTCCTTCGCTGGGACATGGAGCACATGTGTGAGTGTGTTTGGAAAGATAAGGGACTGATATGCCGGGAGGGTGATGAAGTGAGCGTAAGCGCCAGCTGTGTCTCACGTGTACAACAAAGCGCCATCCACGGAGCATTTATATGAATTACATTTAGTTGAAGGGTTTGTCCCCAATGGCAATCTGCTCGCTACCATTTTTCAGCTCGTCACGACCTTGAGAGCATCGTACTCTTCTCATCCTCCGATCTTTTCAGCTATGAGACGAAAGTAAAAAGCACACACCTGCCATGACAGAGGAGGGAGGAATCCAAGTGAAAAGGCTTGACCAAACAGTCCAGTCAATTATTTAGTCATTGACTTTCACTCAACTTGATTTCCATAAACAGCATCAAAACTCATTTAACTTGCAGGAAAAAACTTTGTTCATTCAGTAGATGTGACATGAGTTGGCTCCAAGTGAACAGCATTATCAGCATTTCACAGCTTGAAATCCTGTTTGCAGAAAACAAGGGTGAGGAGTCTGTTTTACCTTCAAACATTTTCCATGACAACACATTACAGGGCAAAATATCTCAGAAACTTGGAACTAGGCCCGAGCTAGCTGCCAGGCATCATGCGGGGTTTTAACTTCATGTAAACACCCACAAATATAGCCCGAACTGACTTCCTCTCACCTCAAGACAACTGCAAACGCTTTGGATTCTGTTAGTGTTTTATGCCTTTGAGCAAGTTATAGAGAGATGTGATACAGCAAGGTACAGTATTTTTTGCATTTTTTAGCCTCTCTTGCACATCGATATAAAGACTGCTTCCCTGAATATAAGGGTATATTTTACAGTAAATGGTTTCCTGTGGAACCGAGTCATTACACCATTCACTTTTTGCCTAAATATTCTCATGCTGTGCAATTTCTGTAACATTTAACTCCCGTACTTGCAGTCAACCAGCAAATGTTGTAAAGCACCCTGCATATTGCCATTTTAGGGCCTAATTCAGAGTGCATTAACTTCCACAGTCCTGTGCATCCCAACTGCACAGTGTGTTACTAGTGGTATAAATCAGGTTTTTACTGTAGTGTAGAGGGAAAAATGCAAATTCTCAACCCAGAAATGGTTCTAATATGATTGCTTTATCAAATCAAAGATCTAAAGTCAGCTTAATGTGCAGGTATTTCTCATTTAAACCTCCTCCCTGACATTTTTGCGCCACATTGCTGGTCAAATTTGGTTTGGAATCAAGCATTTCCCTCGTGTGCAATATGAAGTTATGAAGTCTGACAGTGTCCCCATCATGCGACTGAACTCAGAGGAGAGGAGTGGCTGCTGTGTATTTGTGCGTATATTTGTGTGCTCGGGCTTGCCATTATCCTGGGGCTTGGTAGATAAAGACTTAGGAGGTTTGAGTCCTGGATTGCCTTAAGCAGGGACCCTCATCTGTATGCACATGGCTTCTGCAAGGTATTTGTGCAGCCACATAATGTCAAGCAATTTTCTGTAACACAAGGAAATTTGATTTCAAGTCGGGCAGGTAGTAGAGATGGAGACTCCAAAATCACTTTGAAACATCTCAGTTTATATCAGCCACAGCTCAGCTGGACTGAAGCGTATCCTCCTGGCATGGAGTCGTGTGCCCTGTGGCGTTCACACCATAAACCATCTCTCAGGTAATGCTGAGTGATAGAGGACCTGCAGGCTGTGTTGTCGTCTTTGTTGAGCTGCGTTTCACTCGTCATGACCGCCATAGAAACAGCAGCATGATTGTCCTGCACACCTGTACAATTAAACTTAAAACTCCTGCTCTGCTCAGAGATCCCTGCTCCACATTTGATTTGTTTTGGAGGTTACAAGCTGAACAGCTTGCAGACAGGAGTGAGTGCGTGTCTTTTCATATGAAATTGAAGGCCTGAATCTTTCATGTTTCTGTATTGAAAACATCTTAATACAACCTCTGTTGAAAAGGCAATTTTGTGTCTAATGGGCTGCTGAAATGGTAAATCGTAAAAGGTTGTGCCTGGAGCAAAAACAAGGATTTGATTTAAGTGTCATGGTAAAGTTCAAGGCTGCTATGGACAGAAAAGTACAGAGGAAAACAAATAAAAAGGAAGTAATAGGCATCACAGTCCATCAAGTCATGGTCATGGATTTAGCTTTATCGTGGCATCAATCTGTCTTCAGTCTGAGAGCTGTGACTCTGAGAGACATTTTTTTTGGTGACATTAAAGGCTGCATATAAGCTGCCACTTCAAATCCAAACCTCTGAATTACACAAACATTAGCATTTCTATCATAGATGTACACTTTAACAACTTTGAGAAATGACTAGTTGGATGGGCTGCGTGTTAAAGGCGGTATTTATACCAGCAGTTCGACTTAAAGCCTGGTGCCTGCTGGCGTTAAAATGTCAGTGCTGCCAGTTCAAGAGCTGTATTGTGTGCTAGGTGATTAATTCTAAGTTTAATAAATCCAGCAGCAGAGCATATAATTCTGAACAGGTGTTCGGCCATAACAAAAAGAAACATTTTCTCATGATTGCACAATTTCACTCAATTTCACTCTTTTAAAGCATGCAAACACTTAAGTCCAACAGATATCGTAGTGCATCTAATTTCTCTTAATTAGATGATGCATTTGGAGATAGATTTTCTTTATTTTGACACATCTGTTGAAACAGACTAGAGATGCACCGATTGTGAAAAGTAGGACTGATCAAAATGACAACTGTAAGTTAGTTGAATGCATTACATGTACTTTCATATGGAGTTGCCCCAATGTTTACAGCTACAACAGCCTCCACTCTTCTTGGAAAGTTACCCACAAGATTTTAGAGTGTTTCTGTGGAATTTGTGCCCATTCATTCTGTAGAGCATTTATGAGGTCAGGCACTGATGTCCAGTGGGAAGCCCTGGCTTGTAATCCATTCAAGTTCATGCCAAAGATGCTCAGTGGGGTTGAGGTCAGGGCTCTGTACAGGCTAGTCAAATTCTCCCTCACTGAACTCATCAAATCTTTATAGTCTTTGCTTTGTGCACTGGAGCACAGTCATGTTTGAATAGAGAAGGGCCTTCTTCAGTCTGTTGCCACACAGTTGGAAGCATAGCCAATGTCATGGTATGCTGAAGTATTAAAAGTGACCTTCACTAGTGTTAAGAGGCCTAGCCCAAACTCTGAAAAACAGCCCCATATCATTATCCTTCCTCCACCAAACTTAACAGTTGGCACAGTGCTGTCAGGGAGGTAATGTTCTCCCAGCATCCACCAAACCCAGACTCCCCCATCTGACTGCCAAACAGAGAATCACGATGCATCACTCCGCAAAACACGTTTCCACTGCTCCACAGTGTCGGTGTGATTCATACCAGTCCATCCTACGCTTGCCATTGGACTTTGTGATGTGAGGCTTACATTCAGCAGCTCAGCCATGGAAGCTACCACCACACGATTTTTGTGTATATATTAATACCAGTGGATGTTCAGAACTCTTCAGTTATGGAATCAGCAAAGTGTTGGTGACTTTTATGCTCCTTAGCATTGACAAGGCTTTCTTCTACTTTATGGCTGAGTTGCTGCCGTTCCTGGATGCTTCCACTTTCTAATATCACTGACAGTTGACTGGAATATCCAGCAGGGATGGGATTTCACAAACCTTCTTATTGCAGAGATGGCAACAATAACATTACCACGCTTGAAGTCAGTGAGCTCTTCAGATTGACACATTTTGTATTACAAACATCTGCAAATGGAGTCTGCATGGCTAGGTGATTGATTTATACACCTGTGGCAACAGGTCTGATTGCAACACCTGAATTCACTGATTCACAGGTATAGCCAAATACTTTTGTCTATATAGTTAATCTGCGTTTATACACATTATTTGTAGATGTGTGTAAACTGACATTAGCTGATGTTGATGTTAAACTGATGCGTCGATGCATCCCTAGACCAGACTGGAATAAGTATTCTGCACACGTTCCACAATCTCTGTGCCTGGCTTAGACCCAGAGGTCAATAAGCATAAATGCTGAGTGTTGCAGAAGTTGTGTCATTGTCTGCCTTTGTATATTAACATTAGGGTAAGAGTTCATCACCTTTGGACCTGTGAATGCATTGTACAGAGCTGTAAAGTTGTCCATGTTCTCACTGTTAGACTACAGCCGCTTGCTAACTTGTCAGTAAGGTCAACAGGAAGAAGGTCCTCAGTAAGTAGCTGAAAGGGTGCATGCCTCCACCTACTATAGCAGAAGAGGACAAGCTCCTGTCAATAAATTGATTCACCCTCTGTGCATATATGCAGGGACAAGTATTGAGATATTTCACTAGACGTTGGTCCATTAGAATATCCCAAATAAGCCTTAATCATACAGTATCTCAAGTGAACTGGCCATAAAGATGTACTGCCTGTAACATCATAATGTCTCAGTGAAAACACCTTACCTCTCTCAGTCTGACAATGAAACATCTTTACTGTATATTGAGGGACTATCTCCCCTTCGTCCTCATGGACTTAAGATGACTCATTAGATGAAGGTAAAGGCCACTGTGACCTCAGTCCATCTCTTTCTCTTGAAAGCATAATCTCAATGACATTAGAGCGAGTTTCATACAGTATACAGATAAGTGCAGAAGCTTTTATTCCAACAGTCATGCAATCATTGCCTTATACAACACTGCAGTTTGAGCCCCAATGAAAAAGTACTGTGACATATCTGACTCAGAGGGATTTTTTGAAAGAGTCAAAGGTGTGTGAACTGAGAAAGCCTGTAGAGTAGAAAGTGTTTGACCCCAGGGTTGCCTAGGTCGCCTTATATTCATATCTTATTATCACTTAAATCATTCTGGCAGTTGACAGGGCTATAACACAATGTAGACTGTCTCTGTATGAGGTTATAAACACTTCTTAAATTTTATCTTCGATCAGGCATGTGTAGAGACTAGTCAGGTACTGAACTACAGCAGTTTTGCAGCATGTCTGTGCAGAAACCAGACCAGACTGATCCAATGTTTCAGACTGCATGGGAAATTATGGGACATCACACATCCCTGCAGACTAAATTTGAACAGCCTATTGTAAGGCAAGCCAATGAGATTGTCAGTGACCCATCCCATGTTCTACATACAGAGTATGAGCTGCTGCCCTCCGGTAAGAGCTGAGTTCCCTGCTGTAGACTGAGCAGGTCTGAAAATTAATTTGTCTGTAAAGCATTTCAATAATAGCAAATACTGTAAGATAGGAAAGGCATTGTACTGTGCTGTCCCTTTGAATTTTTGCTCTTGCATTCTGATGCCATGATAAAAACTATCTTGTTAGAGTATGTCTAATATTATTTTTTAATATTCTGTGCTTTATCTGATGCTTGGATGCGGTGTAGGTAAACAGCCAGAGACAAATATCTCACTTTGTAGATTAATCTTAAAGTTAATCTTGAGCTTTTCTTTGATCTCAATAACAGTAACACCATATTATAACTGTAGACTTTTGATGAGGCTATAGAAAAATTATCAGAGCATTGCTTAAAACTTATCATCTATAAAGCATTACTTAATGTTGTTTATAAAACAAATCATACATGCTTTATTGATGGAAAAATAAAGCTTAAGAAGTCTAACTTATTATTGATAAATTGACATGCATATGAAACATTTGCAACTCTAACTGTACCCATTTATCAGTACATTACTAATGCATCAGTAAAGTATTTGTAGCTGTTTTTATATACAACATATAAATGAGTTAATGCTTTAAAGAGGTGTGTTAAGTATTTACTTGCATACTTTGCTAATGCATCAATAAAGCATTTATTATTGTGTTTAAAATAAGCTACCATTTAATAAAGCTCTATAGACCATGATTTAATTAATTACTAATGCTTTATTAATGCTTAGTGGTGTTTAGTTATCATTTAGTGTTTCCTGGGTAACATATGGCTGATTTAATTTGTTCTACATCTCAGAACACACTAGCAATCGTTTAGTAGATACTCTCCCCTCAGTCTACAGATCCTTTACCTGTTGTCCCAACACAAGAATGGTCTGACGACCACACACTGTGCATCCAAACAGAGACTTTCTGTTAATGAATGTCTTTCAGGATAAATTATGGCACTGTTTTTTTTTTTTAGGTAAACAATTATGGGAACATTATCAATGTAGAATCATTAATTCACTCTGACATGGTGTTAGAATGGATTTTATATTTTCAACGATGACTTTTAATTCACTTACTGGACTTGCTGTGACGTACATTACTGATCTCCTTTCACCTTTTGAGCCCGATCCCCCATCAATGTTCTGCTCACCATTTCACCATCCAGGCTCAGGACTAATGGGCCCACTGCTCTCTGAAAATCTGCCTGAAGAGATCAGGCTGACAAATTCCCTCCTCTCTTTTTTTCACTGGGTCTAAATTTGAAGTGAGTTGTATCTGATTTTACTGAGTTATAATGAAGTCAAAGTTTTTACTGAATTTTAACTGGTTTTGAGTTTTTACTGTTTCAGTTCCAGTTTTACACTTTTATTGATTTTATAAATCATTCTTTCTTTTGACAAAGAAATTAAAAATAAAACCTTATTTAATGACAAGGTAATAACAAATTTCTACAAAGTAAAGTCAATTGAACAAAAAATATGTAATGTAGAATTTGTGACTGCATAATTATTCACCCCCTCTAAGTCAGTATTTAGCAGATGCACCTTTGGCTGTAACCACAGCACTGAGTCTGTGTGGATAGGTCTCAGTTAGGCCTGCACATCTGGACACTGCAATGTTACATCATCATTTGTTGCAAAACTGCTCAAGCTCTGTCAGGTTGCATGGGGATTGGTTGTGAACAGCCCTTTTCAAACCAGTTTTGACTAAGTCACTCCAGAACATTCACCTTGTTGTCTTTAAATACTTTCTGTGTGGTTTTCACTGTATGCTCCCGGGCATTGTCTTGCTGGAAAATAAATCTTCTCCCAAGCCGTAGTTCTCTTGGATTGTCCTCCAGGATTTTCATTTATTTTGCTGCATTCATTTTACCCTCAACCTTTACAAGCCTTCCAAGGCCAGCTGCAGTAAGGCATCCCCACAACATGATGCTGCCACCACCTTGCTTACAGTTGAGATGGTGTGTTTGTGGTGATGTGCAGTCTTCGGTGTCCACCAAACAAAGCGTCCTGTCTGATGGCCAGAAAGAACCATTTTGGTCTCATCAGACCAAAGAACTTTCTTCTGCCTGACGAGAGAGTCTCCCACATGCCTTTTGGTGAACTCAAGTTGAGATTGAACGCGAGTTTTCTTAACAGTGGCTTTGTCTTTGCCACTCTCCCATAAAGCTTTGAATGGTGAAGAACTCAGGCAACAGTTGTTGTATGCAGAGTCTCTCCCATCTTCGCTGCTGAAGTTTGTAACTCTCTCAGAGTAGTTATAGGTGTCTTGGTGGCCTCTCTCACTAGTCTCCTTCTTGCACGGTCACTCAGTTTGTGAGGACAGCCTGATCCAGGCAGGTAACCTCATGTACCATATTTCTTCCATTTCTTGATGATGGATTTCACTACAACAACTCCAGGGGATGTTTGGAGCCTTGGAATTTATTTATACCCATCCCCTGACTCATACTTTTCAATAACCTTTGCTCTGAGTTGCTTGGAGTGTTCTTTTTTCATGGTGTAATGGTTGCAAGGAATACTGACTAATCAGATTACCTCACAAATAAAATGTATTAGTATTTATATAATATATTTCCTCCAGCAGTTGCATTGTATTGAATGGAGGGATTTAACTTAAAGGCAAGAGGTGTCATTTTAAAACATGTAAAATGGTAAAACTGTATTTTATGACATTCTTATATCTTTACATAGGGTTAGGTTTCTTTTACAAGGACCTTTAGGTCTTCTCTGTATGATTGAACATTAAAGCTGTCTCATAGGGGAAAATAAAGCTGCATTACTCTGAGGAGGGCAGTTCAGGCTTTGCTGACAGCCTCCATTACTGTGTACAAGGATACATGTTGATTTTTTTCCTTTTTTTTTTAACAATACCAATGTGACATGGAAAGATGAGTAGGTCTCATTCCTCACACAATGGCTTCACCATAA
Source organism: Cheilinus undulatus (assembly GCF_018320785.1). Lineage (NCBI taxonomy): Eukaryota > Metazoa > Chordata > Actinopteri > Labriformes > Labridae > Cheilinus > Cheilinus undulatus. The sequence continues at coordinate 42,202,578 of NC_054866.1, read as the reverse complement.
CACTGCAGTGTGAAAACAAGTTTTCTCAATTACTTTTGCTCACCTTCTCATGCTTGTGTTGCTCTAACTGGAGGGACAATCGCAGGCTTTTGTTACATGAAGGGCTCCAATGGAGACACAGTAGAGACAAGATGAGAAAATTGAAGAAGGAATTGGTTTTGGGGCGTATACGTGTGTGCCTGTAATGCTCACAGGGCTCTGGAGGTGTGTTTGAATTGTGTCTTTTCATGGGAGCAGCAGAGATGCGAGCCTCTGCAGCAACATGAGCTGCCAGGAGAGAGAGAGAAACACGCTGCTGCTGCTCTGAAGGGAGTCGCTGCTGTTTATGGAGGAGTGGGCTCTTTTAATCGGGTAATTCATTTGGTATTATCGCTGTAAAAAGCTGGAGGCACTGACCGTTTCTTACAGCTCAACCTCATCAATAATCCACTAAACACTAAATAATTCAGGGAGCTCTGGACACAGGTGAGAGGATATTACAGCTGTTGAACTTCACCAGCTGTGTCACCTCATGTTACAGAGATTGCACTTCCAAAGTTTTGGCTCTTGTGTGTCTGCCTGCAGCTTTGTGTTGATTATTTATGACTGAGCGAAGGACACACAGTAAATCCTCCTTCACAAAAAGCATATTCTTTCCAATAATGAGCTGCACAGGGCAAGGCCGTCTATAAGGGGGATAAAGAGGAGAGCTTTCTGGGCCCAGCCAAATGGGGGACCATGGAGGTCAGGAAAATCATGGTCCACTGTGAAGTTAATCTGTGATAACCATATTTTATATTTAACCAATAACCACTCTTGGCAACTAAACAATTATTTTTATTCATTAATTGTGTTGTACAATAAAGCGCTTTCAAAATGCAAACTCATTTCTTAGAGCACAATTACCTCCTTCTATGTGTAATATTAACTGTGGATGGACACATTGAACTAAACCATTAGGAAAGAAAAGCTAGACTTAATAGTTAAGCCATTATGTGCACAAACATCAGGATACCAGAGTATAAAGTAGAAGGAATTGAAAGAACTTTAAGAAAAATAATAAGATAATTGCAGAAAAAAGAGGAAAAACAAGACAGGACAGAAATAAGTGGTGAAAGAGAGTGATAAAAATGGGTAAAACTTAGCTAAAACTGTCAAAATGGGTGATAAAAATGGTGAAAAGCAGTTAAAAAGTGGCAAAATGTGTTACAAGTGGAAAAATGGGTTGGAAGTGGCAAAAATTGAGGAAAATGATTGGTGAAAGTGGGTAAGAAGTAGCAAAAAAGATGCTTAAAAGTGCTAAAAAGAGGTAAAGAGTAAAAAAATGTTTAAGCAGCAAATTTGAGTTAAGACAGGGAAAAAAGTGGACAGTAAAATGGTGAAAATCTATCCAAAGTACTAAAAATGGGTTAAAGATAAAATATGGCTACCTAAAGTTGTGAAAAGACTCTAAAGGAGCTGAAATTGGCTAAAAGTGGCATAAATGGGTGGTATAATGGTGAAAGGCAGTTAAAAAGTGGCTAAATGGGTTAAAAATATCAAAAATTTGTAAGAATAATTGGTGAAAGTGGTTAAGAAGTAGAAAAAAATGGTGGAAAGTGCCAAAAGGAGATTTAAAAAGAGGCACAGAAAGGTATAAGCAACAACTATGATTAAGAAAGGAAAAAAGTGGCAAAAATGGTGAAAAACAGTTATAAAGTAGCAAAAATGGGCAGATAAAGAAGTGAAAAGTAGCAAAGGTAGCAAAAACTGGCTTAAAATAGCAACAATGGGTTTAATGCTGAAACAAACATGGAAACAAATTTGGCAAAATGGGCAGAAACAGTGATGAAAACGGGTTAGAAGGTGGCATGAATAAATCATTTGAACAGCATTTAGCGAGGACGTTGGTACCTTCTGATCCAACAAACATGCACTGACTGGGGATGGCCCAATTCTCTGGGCAGGCCTGCTACAGGGGTGGAGTTTTCTACAAAGTATGCATCATGAACTGGACAGGGAGCTCTTAAATGGCTTTGTTGAGTCAGTCTATGTGAACAAACAAATTGTGCTGCTGAAATTGCACGTAAAAAAATGTAGAGTAATTTATCCGAGAAATTAATTTCAAAAAAAGCTTTCAAAATCCAGGATTTAAAAAGGTCAAACATTTGAAAGATCTTGGCATAATTCTGGGTACGTAATCACTGAATTCAACAAAATGAAACTGAGTAATTACAAAGAGTTGGTGTTAATGGGTAAAATAAATTATTGTTTTGCAGCTCTGAACTATTAGATTAGAATACAATATTACCCAATCAACACAGAAAACAAATTGCTGATGCTGTCTCTGAAGATTTCTGTGTTTTAAAGCCCAGAACTGTATCTACCTTGTGCTGTTTAACATCCAGCAGCAGGCAGAGCAGCTATTAAATCTGCCTGCGACGGTGTCTGTGTGTGAGCTGAATATGATGAAGTGCTTCACTGTCAGAGGGTTACTTACAGCCGTGTCGTCCCAGGAGACTTTGTGGTGTGACTCTGGCAGAGCGGCGCAGTGACCCCTGTGATGGCCGGCTGAGGGACAGAGGCCGGCACTCGCTGTGTTAGAGGACAAACCTCTCAGTGGTCGGTTAAACTAATCACCACAGGGACTCGCCACTATTGCTTTTCACAGGCCTGCGTCCCCACTTAAGAAAAGAAGTGTGACATAAAAATGAATGGACTTCATTTTGCTGCAGTTTGAGCCTCACACAATGCAAATGGAGCTAACAAGGAGGCTGCTCCTATTGTGAGCCTCTGGTGGCCAAACTAGCCAAAGTCCCATCTTTCTGCCTCATTGTATTTCTCTTTCTCTTATTGCTTTGTCGTCTCATTGTCATTGATACACCATTATCCTTTTTATTGTTGTGCTCTGGCACATATTGAACTCATCCGTCTCATCTTGCTTCATGTTGGCTTCATCTATTCCTTTTTTTTTCCCTCAAGGTGTTCTACTTGTCTCCACTGAAGCTGTGAGGTAAAGATGTCAGCTTTGTTCTTTGTTAGTTTGATTTTGGTTGTGTCGGTTTGTTTATGGGATAGATAGTTTCCTCTCCTTGAGTGCTAACCTTGAAACTATCCTTGAATGAATATCATGTTTGTTTGCAAGGGTCTTCTTTGTAATTATCTTACAAATATAATAAGTATAGATTTAGTTAGCATCTATCACCCTATCTCTATTCTTTCTGCACTGTCAAAGGTTCTTGGGAAAGTTTTAGTGGAGCATAACTTTAAACGGGTATCCGCCAAGGCTCAACTCTCAGCCAGTTGCCTTTTAGTCTGTTGAGAAATGATTTGTCCTGAACTTGTCTAGAAGCTAACATTAAGCTTTATGCTGATGATGTGGTCATATATACTTAAGTCACCTAGCAAAGCAGCAGTACTTGTATCCTGTCCAACAGTGGTTCGAACACAATCTTTTTGTTTTGTTTCTGAGTAAATCTGTGTCAGTGGTCCATCTATGATCAGAAAACTTTCACAATTTTACAATAAGGCTCAAAAATAATGGACAAAAAACCCATCAGTTGGCATCACTACCACATGCTTCTTTTCTTATTCTTTTAATGTACTGATTAACTTTTCCCCGAACCTTCGTCCAAATTTGTACAGGAAATTATATCATACAAAAGTGTAGCATAACATCTAGGCTGTTAGCTTTCTTTGTTAAGGGGGTAAACTCTGGACTTAATTTCCAACTGAAATAAAACTAATCACAGATTTAAAATCCTTCACTACAAAGGTAAAATGCTGGCTAAAAGCAAACCAGAGCTGTTCTCACGTTTGGATTGTCATGTTTAAACTTCCTATTTGTACTGCTAAAACCACTGTCAGCTTCAGGCTCTGTTGTGAATCTAAACTGCATCACCCCTTTTAAGTCAAATATAATTCACATTCAAAAACCATAAAGATTTTGTGTTGTACAGGAAGCAATCAGGATGACCTGATCTCAGTCACCACCCTAAAACCAAAGCTCTGAACCCTCACAGACTTTAATGACATCAGGCATGAATGTAGAGTACATGAGGGCTTGATGTTGTTTAAAAAAAGCAATACTGACACACGCTGTCAGGGGTGTCACAAGGAACTGTGGGCCACTGGAAAGGATGTCATTGCTCTGTGTAAAATTCACAAAGTACCTTAAAATGCAGGGAAAAATGTAAACTCTATTTCTGTTTAAATTCATACATAAATAGATATAATAAATTACACCAAACAAGCACCTTTTTAGCTGTTTGGGAGTCACTGTCATTGTGAGTTTATAATCTTTAAACCAGTCATACATTTTATAACATGTCACTGTCTGTAACTCTTTTATTTGAATGTCATACAGACATTCAAGTAAAAGGTGAAATATAAAGCCTTAGGCCGGCCACACACTACAGGATTTTAAGCCTGATTTTAGCCAAGATTTGCGTCCTCCAATGATCATGGGGGCGTATACCGACTGGAGCCTCGAGTAGTGGATTCAACACGATTAATTTACTGCTCCAAATCGCGTCGTAGCCTCCCAGACCCTGAATCGTAAATATCTGCTGGTACTCCTGAGGACAGATTTTATATATTCAGAATAAAAGGAAACAAAAGTTTGAAAATTCTTTCAACATTAATAAATAACTTATCATAATTGTAACTTCAGATTCGGTCACACTTTGAGTTAAATTTTTTGACATAGGCTTAAAATTATTATTCACCTCATTCTAATGAAACTGTCCTCATCTAGTTTATTGTATTTAACTGTCCTTCCTTTAACTCTGAAATTTAATGGATTTTGTTTCAAAATGTGTGGTTTTCACCACAGTACATGGCTCAGATTTGAAGCTTACACAGCACCTGTCACATCAGATATATCTACAAGTTTTAATAAATCTGTTGATATCAAACATGCTAGCTCACAGGGGAAGGTGCCAAATATACTCCAAAGTGGACTGTTTTACCGCAAAGTAATGTTTGTAATAATATGTGATAAGAGATTGCACTGATGATAATAATTTATGATTATAATACCTTTTAGGCAACACAAATATATTCCTGTCTGAATTCCTGACAGTATAAATCGCTGTCATTAACTGAAACCGTTTTTTAACTGAGTTTTGCTCACCTTTATTTTAGGAGAAACAAGTAAAAAAAAAAAAAAAAAAAACAGCATATTTCTCTCAGCTTGCTTCTCTCTCTTTTATTTTTCCTTTTCTTTTTCATATCATTATTTTGCCCTCCTTGATGCTCAGACAGCGCTAACAGCTATTCCCCACTAGCTGTCAGAAAAAAGCCAATCCACAGGTTCAAGGCTGTGCTGAACCTTTTCATGAAAACGGGGTTGGGGAGATTTAGCGATACAGAGGCCGCCTGAAAGTTACTTTGGTAATAATCTGAAGAAAGGTGTGAAAAACCAATATTATTTTTTATCAGTCTTATATTGTGATTAAATGTGTCTTTACTAAAAAAAATAGAAAATAAAAGACAATGTGTTGACATTTTTCAGGGCACTTGTCAGTCATGGGTCCTCAGAATCGTCTGAACTTTATCCCCCATACAGGGCACCAGCACACTGTCATGACATGTTGGCTGGAAACAAGATGGACCAATAAATAATGAGGAAAAAGCCTGACCTTTCTATGTGTTTGTGTGTTTTTTTTTTTTTTTTGATTACAGTATGTTTATATCTCATCATACCATCAAAAGTTAAATAATAACTGTTTTTACTTTGTGAATATTTAACTGAAAAAACAGGAAAATCTTCAAATGTGTTCTGACAATAAAGATAATGAATAATTTTGACAATAATTTTCCATTCAGAGTCCCTCCTGAGTCCACACAGACTTAATAATTTCACAGTGAAACGGTTTTAAACACGCAAACAATTAACCAGAAGCATGTGTACAAGTCTGTGATTTCTTGAGTTTGGGGTTCAGTTGATGTTTCCAGACCCTAAAAATTCAAAACCAAACCTAGAAACAGAGGATGTACAGGACACAAGAAAAAAAAGCCCTTTACCAAAACTAGGGATTCCCACACTTTTATTTTTGTCATATGTATGTAGCTCCAGTTTTATGTTTTTTATTTCTTTAGTCTCTTTAGTGTCGCCTATTCTTCATTGAACCCTACTATATTTCTACCACCTGTTTCTCTTGTGTTGCTGCAGTACCAGCATTTCCCCTCTGGGATCAATAAAGAATGATCTCATCTTTTCTTACAAAAAGAGCAAAGTCCAGGACGAGTTAAAAACAGAAAAGAAAGCCCTTTACTTCGACTAGGGGCTCCCAAACTTTTTCGCCCATGATGCCTAAAATAGCCATACCAGAGAGTGGGGACACCCATCATCTCTGGAGCAAGTGAAAACATATTATGTTGCATCCAGTAGGAGGCCTATTCCATCACAAGACGAAAGAACACAACAGGCTTAAAATGTTAATGATTCATTTAATGCACATATTTTCACAATACTTGCTAAAAAGTAAACTATTTGAGATTATTTATTTACTTGTCTTTGTTTTTTGTAAGGCATCTTGCAACCCCTCCCAAGTGTCTCAGGTGTAGTTGACCCCTGGTGTCAGCACCAGACATATACAGTTGCAAGAAAAAGTATGTGAACCCTTTGGGATTTCTTGGATTTCTGCATGATCTTCATCTAAGTCACAACATTAGACAAACACAGTCTGCTTAAAGTACTACCACACAAAAAAATGATATGTTTTCATGTTTTTTATTGAACAAAACATGTAAACATTCAAAGTGCAGGATGGAAAAAGTATGTGAGCCCCTAGGCTAATGACTGGTTGACCCTCCTTTGGCAGCAATAACCTCAACCAAGCGTTTCCTGTAGGTGCAGATCAGACCTGCACAACGGTCAGAAGAATTTTTGGACCATTCCTCTTTACAAAACTTTTTTAGTGCTGCAGTATTATTGGGATGTCTGGTGTGAATCGCTCTCTTGAGGTCATGCCTCAGCATCTCAATCGGGCTGAGGTCAGGACTCTGACTGGGCCACTCCAGAAGGTGTATTTTGTTTGCCATACTTGTTGATTTACTTCTGTGCTTTGGGTCATTGTCCTGTTGCATCACCCATCCTCTGTTGAGCTTCAGTTGGTGGACAGATGGTCTTAAGTTTTCCTGCAAAATATCTTGATAAACTTGGGAATTCATTTTTCTGTCAATGACAGCAATCCATCCAGGCCCTGAAGCAGCAAAGCAGCCCCAAACCATGATGGCCCCTCCACCATATTTCACAGCTGGGATGAGGTTTTTTTTTTTTAGATTTATTTTTGGCCTTTTTTGCCTTTATTAGATAGGACAGTGGATAGAGTCGGGAACAGGGAGGAGAGCGGGGAGAGACATGCAGGAAATAGTACCACGGGCCGGATTCAAACCTGGGTAGTCTGTGTATATGGCGTGTGCCTTAACCACTCGACTACCGGCGCGCCTGGGATGAGGTTTTGATGTTGGTGTGCTGTGCCTTTTTTTTCTCCACACATAGCGTTGTGTGTTCCTTCCAAACAACTCAATTTTGGTTTCATCTGTCCCCATAATATTTTGCCAGTAGTGCTGTGGAACATCCAGGTGCTCTTTTGCAAACTTCAAACGTTTAGGACAGCAAAACAACCTTTGTGTCATCCCATGAACTCCATTCTGGTTTAATGTTTTACTTATTGTAGATGTATCAACACAAATGTTAGCATGTGCCAGAGATTTCATTAAGTGACACTGTAGGATTCTTCTTCACTTCATTCAGCATTCTGCGCTGTGTTCTTGCAGTCGTCTTTACAGGACAACCACGCCTAGAGAGAGTAGCAACAGCACTGAACCTTCTCCATTTGTAGACAGTCTGTCTTACTGTGGACACATGAACATCAAGGCTTTTAGAGATACTTTGTAACCCTTTCCAGCTTCATGCAAGTTAACAATTCTTGATCGTAGGTCTTCTGAGAGCTCTTTTGTGCCAGGCATGGTTCACATCAGGCAGTGTTTCTTGAGAACAGCAAATTCAAAACTGGTGTGTGTTTTTTTATAGGGCAGGGCAGCTTTAACCAACACATCCAATCTCATCACATTGATTCTAAAGGTTGGCTGACTCCTGGCTCCAGTTAACTCTTGGAGAAGTCATTAGCCTAGGGGTCCACATACTTTTTCCACCCTGCACTGTGAATGTTTACATGTTCAATAAAAAAACATGAAAACATATCATTTTTTGTGTGGTATTAGTTTAAGCAGACTGTGTTTGTCTGATGTTGTGACTTAGATGAAGATCAGAACACATTTTATGACCAATTTCTGCAGAAATACGAGAAATCCCAAAGGGTTCACATACTTTATCTTGCAACTGTATTTAGTTGCTCTGGTCGTCCCATAATAAATCTGACAGAACACTGGTCTAGCCAGCCTCAGAGTTTGTTTCTTTTTCTTTTTTTTTTTTTTGTAGATGGTTCCGCCCTTCCAAAATACCACAAATGGGGTGCACAGATATTGTACAATAGATGCATGATAAAAACAGTCTATCTTGAGTGTTAAGTTAAAAGATTCATTAATGTTAAAGAGATGCATGTCAACGTCACTTTTTTCCAAGTCTTTATTTGTTGTTTTGTGGTTTTTCTGGTACCACAATAAATACTGTACCGTGGACTCATCACCAAGGTATTATTATACTGTGATATTTTCGTAGTAGTCTGCTAGGTTTGTCAAATCACAGCATAAATTTATGGCTCTGTTAGTTCTTTCAGACGGACAAGGTTCTGGTTCTGGCTCTGGCTCCGTTCTGGAGTCTCAGAACCTCGGTGCTTTCTGGTGAACCTGCCTGTGTGATGGACATGTATCACCACGTTCAGCTCCACTTTTGCCCAAGTCTGTCTTGCTGTCCCAGTATTCCTTCTTCAGTATCTTGACTTTCTTAATTATTTGATGTGGTGTTCAGGTGAACCCAGCCTTTGCCATCTCTTTGGCAGAAAACTTGCCCTTCCTTGTTCTACTCTCCAGCTTCATGCAGAATTCTGTCGATGCAACCAAACATTTTGTCTCCTCAGCAGACCACTTTTTCTTCATTTCTTCACTCGTCTTCTCATCCTAGAATATAACACGCCTGCTGATGATGTCACAGCTCCCAAGGAAGAACCAACTATTTTTTGGTTCTAGCTGAGTACCAACTTTTCAGGTTCCGAACAAATTTTTATTTTTCAGTTTGAACATGCCAGCCGGTTCAAAATTAGGTTTGGGAACCTATACTGTTGATTATAATAGACTCTAATGCAGTCATTCAAGCTTTGAGTTGTTTCTCTTAAAGAGCCAGTACATGTTTTTATGTTCTTATATATTATCTGTATTGTAGAACTGAAATTGACACAACTTTAAAGCCTCTCTTTCTTGTTTTCCTGACATCAGGGTTTTGAGAAACTTGATTTTTCTCATCAGATTGGAGTATATGACAGCAAAGCTCATTCTTTACTATAAGGCTGTATTCTTAATGTATTCAGTCCATGTATTCCCGTGGAAAGGAACAGGGAGGCGTCTGCTGCATGTCTTTGTAGTGTTAGATTTAATAAATACACTTCTGCATTAAAGCATGCGATAAATGTGTTAAACACATTGACATTCTCACTGAGAAGTGTGTTGTTATGTGCTCTACTATTGATTTTCAGTGAAAGTCCTCTTAGGAATGTCAAAGCGTTATACTTTTCAGATAGAATGAATTGATATGCTTGCCATGTGCTTGCAAACATTTCCAGTTCACAGCAAGGAGAATCTTATCACGGTGCCTGACTTTGTCAACACTATTAAATTTAGAGCGAGTCAGAGATTAATAACTTCCACGTAAGGAGAAAATAGGAAGAGGCGCAGGCTTGGGAGCATACTGGGAGATTAATGAGTGTCAAAAACAATGAATTTTCCATTAGATGCTAGAATGACATGCGTTTCTTGTTTGGTCTTCCCTGTTTCTTCATCACATAAGAGCTTGTTCAAGGATCACCAAGAAACGACCTATTTTCATAGATAAACATTTAGTCCCTTCTGCAGACTCCAGATTAACACTGACCTATTTTTAAGGCAGAAATAGGACTTTTTCCACAAGGCTCCATCCCATTCTCAGCTGTGGGGTTTGTAATGAGCAAAAATGATGACTATCTTTATTGGACATTTGGCCTGGCCTGGTTTAATGGTATTACTATGTGCAAAATTGGCCACATGCAGGATGGTTACTGAGAAAATATGCAGATTGCAGGATGGCCTTTAACCCCATCTTACCTAATGCTGCAGACACTAATAAGTAAACACACTCACAGATACACACTGACAGCTTTGCCTCACAAATAGCCTTCTCTACAAACATGTCATTATTGTTATGATGGATGCCCAGCTGTTCTCAAATATCAGCAGTGTGGAAACACATGCAGCGATTAGCATGGTGAATACAGATGCAACCGTTAGCATCATGACTACTGTGAGAAGGGAGAAACACTCCTTTACATCAAACAAATGAGGTGGACACGGTGCAAAGAGTGTCTCTGTCAGCACAGGCTGGAAGCAGCAGCCTCCTTAGTCTGTTAGACATTCCTCCAAAGGACAGGAAGTGTCAGCAGACAATGCATTAGGAGACTAAAGGTGGAAGAGAGGTAAATACTACAAGAGGAGCTTATTTCTCAAGGAGCTAAGAAGTGCTCTTGTCAGTCAACCTCCCCATGAAGCTGCACACTGTGTGACACTCAGTCAGAGCACATTTGGTCAGGGATTTTTCAGCAAAGCCTCCTGTGCTGCCTCACCTGCATCTCCGTCAGAGGCTTCATCTATTTTTATTACTGAAAAAGAAACAAGACATAAAAAATTGGAGAAATAAAGAATGAATAATGCAGAGCTCTGGGTTAAAAATAGCTTTTTCGACAGTGCCCCTCTTACAGCAGAAAACAAGTAATGCAGTGAGAATCACCGGCTGCATGAACTTGTTTTCAAAGTGGGAGGAGTAAACTAATTGATGGTGGTGGAATAATCCAATAAACATCAATAGAAGCTGTAAAATAATGAAAGCTCAAACCTAAAAGACGGACGTTAGCTGGAAACAGGACCAGATGTGTTCTTCATACCTTTTTTCATTTTAACAATGTGTGTGTGCTGTGAATGAGCAACATCTGGAGAAAATGTTGTCTGGATTGAAACTGTCACCGTCTGTCTGTCTGATATGGATGGTTGCCTGTTTGATCCTCCTCCAATCCCTAACCTGCTTAAATCAAAACATGACTGTTGAATTTCATGCTGTTGTTAAAGTTCTGTCTGGTCTGTTTTCAGTGATGTTATACTACCAAATGACCAGACTTCATCAGTACAACCAGAGTTTGTTAGTGACTTTTCAGTTGTACTGCACAGCTATGCGTCCTCTCAGTAAGACAGCCTGCTCTTATGCTAATGGTATCTAATGGTATATTCTGTAAAAGATTTTAGTAGTTTGGGATTTTTTCATAGTTTTTATTTTTATTTCAGTTCTGTTTAAACCTTCATCATGTGCTGTTTTTGTCATATGATGCCATGCAAACAAAAACAGATTGTGCTTTGCGTTTTTTTGTGGAAAGTGTGATTTTTAAGCTCTCTTTAAGTTTTTGTTTGATGTCAACAGGCCAGTCAGAACAGGAAATATGATCATGTGAATTTGAAGAATTGATTTTACACATAGGGGACAGTGGCCCATACTGTACAGTACTGGCTCTGGTCATTTTGCAGAATTCCAGCATTTTCTGTCATCTTTTAAAGGAAGTCCTTATAGTTTTATTTTATGCAAATGATTCATTCTGTAAAAATGCAGTTCATGTTATTTAATTCTCCTCGAGATTGTGTTCATAAATATTTTACAGTGGGACAGAAAAAACTGGATAAAAAAAAATGTATACATTTATTTTTATGCATTTAGCTTCGTTTTGGCTCACTCATACATGATTTTTTGGTTTAATTTACACTGTTTGGGAATCCCTCTCTCTTGGAATTAAAAAATGCCACATTGATCTCTAACAGTGCAAAAAAATATTTTAAACTTGGGCATGGATCAGGGCGAAAAAAAAAAAGACTTAAAGATCACATGTATTCTGTGTAATAATCTTAGTTTTTATCTTGATACATGTCATTTGAGCAATTTTATGTGTAAGCTTAGAACATCTTTTAAGTTTGTACCTCTTGAAATGACAACATCATATTTTGTTGAATGTATATCCTTTTTTAAAAGCAATTTTTAAAAATCTTTTGATTTTTTTGTGTGTTTTATGGAGGTCCTATATCTAATACAGTATGTTAAGTTTAAAGTTTTCATTTCATTAAGCTGATACCAAACTTGAGCATGATAAACATTTTCTGTTTGGTTTATATTATCAAAATAAAAGCATTAACATAACAGCAGAAATAGTCTCTGGACTTCTAAGGGTTAATTATTTTTAATTGCTGGTTTGTGTTTAGTTTTTATTTTGTGAAAATGCTCAGTGTTTTAGTTTTATAGTTAAAATTTCACTTTGAGAGTTAAAATAAACTCTGAAATGTTTAACACTGAAAATTTAACACTCCAGGTGTTGTTGTGCAGGCTTACATGTTCATATCAGTCAGTTAACTTGAGTTAAAGACTAAAACTTAAGACACACTTTATTGCCAAAAGTATTCACATACCTTGACTGACATATGAGCTTAAGGGACATCCCATTCTTAATCCATAGGGTTTAATATGACATCGGTCGACCCTTCGCAGCTATAACAGCTTCAACTCTTCTGGGAAGGCTTTCAACAAAGTTTAGTGTTTTTATGGGAATTTTTGACCATTCTTCCAGAGGCGCATTTGTGAGGTCACACACTGATGTGGGTGAGAAGGCCTGGCTCTCAGTCTCCGCTCTAATTCATCTCAAAGGTGTTCTATCAGGTTGAGGTCAGGACTCTGTGCAGGCCAGTCCAGTTCATCCACACCAAATTCCTCATCCATGTCTTTATGGACCTTACTTTGTGCACTGGTGCAGTCATGTTGGAACAGGAAGGTCAATAGTTGATGTATCGCCTTGAAAATGTATAAAAGAAAGCAGGGCTATAATCATCTTTCAGTGCCACAGAGATATTTTTGGTTTCCTCACATCTCAAATCTTTATCTCATCTATCTCACTGAAGCTTTGACAAACACAGACATGTTGTATTCTGTTTTCTAGGTTCTATGGCGCTCTCCTCGAGTTGACAACACTTCTTCTGATCAGCATTCAGTGCTCATGTAGCAGGTTATGCAATGAGTCCTTTTCAAATGTGTGAGGCTTACTGGCAAATCGAGTGTTAATCTCTTCTAGTCTGAAGCCTCTGGTAACAATGTTGTGTCCTCATTACACGTAGCTAAGTGTCTGTACCTGAAAGGCAGCTAAGCACCTTCTTTTATGTAACCACAAACAAAGCGCCTGCCTCTCCACTGATGATGAAAGGAAATTGTTTACCTATCTGCCATGTTTCCCAGAGTTAGCGTGTAATTTGCACAGAAGGTGAAAGTTGAAAGTTGTTGAGCAGAATTCTTCCCAGGAACTGTCAGACAGATTAGCCCGTTTGGAAAGAAGAGCACAAATGTTGCTGCCATCAACAATTTCATAGCCAAAATGTTTGGATTATAGGCTACATTTCATGACCTTCATGCTAAATATACTCACATTGCAATCATTTTAGAAAGATGAAAAAAAGCAGATATATATATCATCACACTGTAGGATTATTCAAGCAAAACCAAGACCAGCATGCAGAGGGATGTTGAGGAAATTGTATTCTGGGGTTTTCTCGCAACCTTTTTAGTTCTGAGTTGTTCATGAATGAGGAGGGCTTTAGTGGATTATACTGACTGGCTTGTATGAAAATCTTTCCCTGTATGCTTAGAGTAGCTTGACATATCCCAAAACAATTGAGAATTTCCTACTGGTGAACAGAAACGTAACAAAGCGGTTTCATTTCGTTGACAGGTGCACACTGCTTTGGAACTACAGACCTTTAGCATGACATCAAAATGTCTGTCCCATCCCAGCCCAGACAGCAAAAGGGACATGTTGCTCACTGGATGCTAGTTCGAAATAAACACCGCTGCCTACAATGCTTAGGGCTAATCAGTGTAGTGCACATTTTGCACATTTTTCATTGAATACTGTACATGACTGATACGCACTGTTTGACAATTTAGTGAAACTACAACAAAGAAGCTATTTTTGAGGTATAAAGCGAGCAAGGCTATTTCATGCTTTAAGACAGGGGTTGCAAACCTGTGGTCTGGGCACCCCTAATGGGGCACCAAATATCTCAGTGGGGTGCAGGACCCTGTCTGCTCAGCACTGTCAAAATTAGATGAAGGTATATATATATTTTTAAATCACAATTAGAAACATAATATATGACAGTGAATAAGGAACAAAGTTTTTTTTTTTTTTTTTTTTTTTAAATATAGAGAAAGTTATTTTCTAAGCATAAGTGGTTCAATTCTTTGGGGAAAAAAAGCTATTTCTGAGAATATAGACTTTTATATTTACAAGAAAACAAACTCAGAATTTCAGAGTTTAAAAAGTCAAATATTTTGACACTAGAAACTAGAAAGTTATAGAATTGTAAATTTCCAACGGTGTTCAGTGGAAAATCTACAAGAACCCACACCAGAACACAGTGGTTGTTTTATAATTTACCTCTTTATAGTCTCCAAAATTCAAAATTTTGCATCATGTACATTTACAAATTTTAAAGTAAATTTTTTTTCCATGAATTATTGACATTTTTTACTTGGGAATTATAGTTTTTCTTGAGATTAACAGATTCTCTTCATTTTTTTTAATAGAGTGAATCCAATACACCATCGTAACAATGGATAGTTTATGCATAGATCTTTTGTCAAGAACAAGGATCTACTGGCCTAATGTGTTGGGATTTTGTTAAAATTGGTGTGTTCTTTTTCCAGAAGAGGGGGGTGGGTAGTTTTCTCAGATACTAGCAGGAGGGCCCTAAGGAAACGAGTTTGGGAACCACTGCTTGAAGCTCACTGCATGTACACAGAGAGGCATTTCTTTTAGTCCAGCCTTCTCATGTTTCTCTGTTTGTGAGCACTCTGGAGGTGACTGAGTGCATTTGACAGAATCACTGACATCTATGTTAAGAAGGCTAATACTGTTATGCAACTTTCTGCTCCCCAATACACCTCGAATGTAAATATTGATTGAAATACACAGTACCCTGATGTCATGACTGGTACTTCCACTGCCCGCTGTAGTAAGTGATGTCACAACAGTTACATGTCTGCAAGTGGTCAATACACATCATCACCCCATCTCACACCATCATGAATTTTCCTGTGTGCCGTTACCAATGAGCTCGAATGTGAATGTGAATGGGACTTTGTGGTGTCTTTTCTCATGCTTCACTGCTGAAAGTAAATGGATCCAATTTGCACACAAGGTTCGTCTGGACCTGCAGTTTAAGGTTGAATGGAGGCTCGAAATTGCTCACGAAGAGTTAATGATACCCAAATTGTATCCAAAAGAAAATGTATGTGATCTAAAGATTGATGTAGATAACTGAGCTTTAAATGACTCCTGTTGAGTCTGTCTGCGGTTGGTGTTCTGATGCGCAAATACATGCAGTGAATTGTTTAAATCTTGCAGAGCAGTTAAATTTGATCATAAATGTTGTCTACATGAGCATAAAGATTGCCTCAGCCTCAGTTTAATTCACCATGGGAGTTCTTATGACATTGTTTATTGCAATCACAAGCCTTTGTTCATTTTTTTGATTCTTTTTATATTTGGAGTCCAGATGAGTGTAAGATTGTAAAAGAAACTACAGAAATATACAAGGAGTGTAATGTGTATCTTGCAGCAGAGCCGAGGGATTGATTTTGTCATTTCATTTGTGTTTGTGGTTAAGAATGAGTTTTCAAAATTAAAATCTAAATATTCTCTTGAACTTCTTCTTTCTCCTCCTTGACACACAACATTTGAGCAGGTGTACAGTGAGGAGCAGAGAGGTTTCTTTTCGCATTGTTTGAGTCTAACTGGGCAGCCCACCCAGGTCTGTCGGCCAACCATATGAGTATTTTTATTTTTGGTGTGGTGTGAAATAAATCTGAGATTTTATCTTCAGGTCGTACCACCTAGCACTCTATAAATACTAGCAGCATGACATTACAGAGCCTATTAAAAAGCATTCACCACCTTGGTTGTTTTATCCTTTCACTGATTTTATAAATCAACCATGGTTTGATTTGGCTTTATTGAGAAAAAAAAGTGAAAACAGATTTCTACAAAGTGATGGCAATTGAATAAAAATATGTAGTGTAAAATAAGTGACTGCATAATTTTTTCACCCTCTTCAAGTCAGTATTTAGTAGATGCACCTTTGGTGAAAATGACAGCACTGACTTTGTGTGGCTAAGTCTCAGTCAGACTTGCACATATGGACACTGTAATTTTACTCCATTCTTCTTTGAAAAACTGTTTATGTTCTGTCCATCCATTAATTCTCTAGTGGACTGAGGTCTGGGCTTTGACTCAGCCACTCCACAACATTCACCTTATTGTCTTGAACCATTTCTATGTAGCTTTCGCTGTATGCTTCAGGTCAGTGGAAAATAAAATGTATCACAAGCCATAGTTCTCTTGCGAACTCAATGACATTGTCCTCCAGGATTTTCCTATTTTTTGAAGCATTCATTTTACCCTCTACCTTCACAAGCCTTCCAGGGCCGGCTGCAGAGAAGCATCCCCACAGCATGATGCTGCCACCACTGTGCTTCACAGTGGGGATGGTGTGTTTGTGGTGATGTGCAGTGTTTGGTGTCCACCAAACGTGGCTACTTGTGTGATGGCCAAAAAACACCATTTTGGTCTAATCAGACCCAAGAACTTTTTTCCATTCGACCTTGGAGTCTCCCACATGTCTTTTGGCCAACTCTAGCTGAGATTTGATGACTTTTCTTCAACAGTGGCTTTCTCTTTGCCATTCTAGTGTAAAGCTTTGACTGGTGAAGAACCCGGCCAACAGTTGTATGCAGAGTCTCTCTCATCTCAGCTGCTGAAGCTTGTAACTCCTTCAGAGTAGTCATAGGTGTCTTGGTGGCCTCTCTCACTAGTCTCCTTTCTGCACCATCTCTCAGTTTGTGAGAACTGCCTGATCTAGGCAGATGAATTCGTGCCATATTTCTTCCATTTCTTCATGATGGATTTAACTGGGAAAGTTTTCTTATTCATCACTCTTCTAAATAACCTTTTCCCTGAGTTGCTTGGAGTGTTCTTTTGGCTTCATGGTGTAATGGTAGCCAGGAATACTGATTAACCTGTTACTGGACCTTCCAGTTACAAGTGTCTTCAAACTACAATCACTTGAGACCCATTCGCTGCACTCAGGTGATCCCCATTTCTCTCATTCTCATGCTACTTTTCAGACTAGCATGAGCAACATCTGCCTGTTTAGTTGTATTTTAATCACATCACTAAATGTTATTGGGTTTAATAGAGCTGTGGTATTGTTGGTCATGTTTTCCTTGTCTCTTTGAAATACTGCATTGATGTTTAAGTCTAACATCTTCCATGTAATGACAGGTTTATGGTCCACAGTAATACTGACTGTTAGACTTATTTTTCCACATTGACATCATTTAATCTTGTGTTCCTGTCACCATGTGCAGAGCAAATAATCCTCATGCTATCAATGTTCTCCTTCATACCTGTCTAACCTGCTGTTTCCTTGCTCTGCCCCCTCATGCTATCAGTGGCTGGGACGAAAAGCAAAGCGAAAGGTGAGTTATTGCCTCCATTTTCTTGCTACATGATTTATGTTGCACACAGTTCCCAATAAACAATGTTTGGATCGGCCTTTTATCTCCCCCCAGAGCCTGCAACGCATTAGCATACACTGCTGGCTGCAAAGCTTTTCAGGGCTTTTTTTAACCTTTATTTCTCTAGGAGAGGTTTTTCTGAACATGCTCACTCTTCCTCTGACACTACCTGCTACACATATGTATAGATTCACATGTTCACACGAGGGAGCTGCCCGCCTCACCCGCTCATGCTCTCCTTCTATTTGGCCACTGTGCAGCTCCACTGGAGCAGCTGGGGGTTGTTCCTGGTTCAAGGACGACTCAGCGGTAGATGAGGGAGAAGAGTGTTTCTCATTTGCTTCTCAACCTAGATATTTACCAGAAAGGCTTTGCATTCAAACAGGAGATCAGACGCCTGCTTCCTTTTCTCTTTTTTTCAGTACAATACAAACAATTTCATTAATCCCACTTGGGGCAAACTGTTTGAAGTAGCTTGTACGTAAAACACAGTGACATGAAAACAGACAAATAGATGATACAAAAGAGCTGAATGTGGAACCAAAATGTAAAAAAAAACAAAAAAAAACTTATAAGATAGTGACATTTTACCACAGCAAAAGCATCAATCTGTCAGGGAAAAGGATGTAGGATTGACTGGTTTTGTTGCAGAATGGCTAAATGATTGATAAAAGTGCTAAGTTGTACAAGCAGGTATGACGTAACAACACCTTTCTGAAAAATACACACATTTCTTACAAAACCACTTAAATGGAAGCAAAATAGTTGCTTTTAAAGAGGATTTTTTTTTTCCTTCTTAAAGCCTTACCCCTCTTTGTTTCACTCAGCTTCTCAGTGATTATTGCTTCGTCCTGGTTTTTGATTGTGAAGGTATTCACTTCATCACCATTAAACCTGATCTATTACCTGATTTACTGCCATTTCAGATTCATTATGCAGGAGCAGAGAAATTTAGAACTTTGTTGTTGAATTTTTCACATTTTCTGCTATTGCTTATGTGTTTTTCGCTTATAATGTATGGTAGGGTTGATACCATACTTCATAACGGCAGGCCGGGGTCGTAGACCAGGGACCTCCTTTGTCCCTGGAGATGGTTGAAGTATACAGTATATTAATGCACAGAGCTGTGCACTAGGCTTTTTCAAACACTGGCACAGAAGCTGTCTGTTCAGTTATGGTGTGCTCCTGAAATCCGTGTCATGTCGACCAAGGAAAAAACTCAGTCTTCTGAATCAGTCTTGTTTGTCTTCAGAATCATGAGTTTCAGCGTCCTCCACACTTGTTGTCCATTACTCTTCAGCCTTCTCCCCCACCTCCACAGGTGTACTTCATAAAGGCTGATCGGTCAGAGCCACTTAACCCCCCACTGTGTGACATCAGTCGTGACCCTGCTGCTCTCAGCCTACCAACCACACCTACCTCTACAAGACACTAACACCAGACTAATTCCCTCAAACAGTGTCATAACACGTGGTTTTTGTGTCACAATTCAGTACAGGTTGGGTTCATCAATTTAAAGGGAAAATAAAGTCTTTGTAGTTCTGTAATTTGTAATTCCAAATTTCCCTCTTTCATTATTATTTTATTCCTAAACCAACATTAATGCAGCTTAGAACCTACTTTATCCCATCTGGTGTTATTTAGAGCTATCTGTGACAGCTGGTACAGCCTGTGATGTATTAAACATGAGACAAATACAGTAGAAACAAAAAAATGTCAAATGGAAATGTATCATATTTATGATTTACACTGTTTTTGGTCAAAAAAAGCTGGTGCAGTGGTTATTTGTGCAAACTCCTGATTCTTGTACATGAGTGGAAGACCTCTGACTTGCTTGTGTAAAGACAGGATGGGTCGTTGCAATGTCTGCTCAGAATCCAGGCTTGTAGGCTTGCAGGCTTATAGTTGCTATCCTCTACTTCTGCATGCATGTGTGTGGTCTTCAAAATGTCTTAGCATTGGTAATGTCATTGACCCTCTCTGCTTTCACATCCTGAGGCTTTCTAAAACAGTGTGGAGATTAGGGGAGGGAGAAGAAGCTGCTGGGTCCTCGCTGCTTCTCATGCAGTGGGTGCTGACATATCTTCATTTTGTATTTTGTTTTGCCTGCTTCTTCCTCTTCTTCGTTGGTTGTTTAAAAGTGGTTATCAAACACTTGTGAACATTACTGCCACCTACATTGGCGGGTAAATACTTGTCATATTTGTTTTCTTTTTGTAATGGTTCAAACATGTTTGTCTTTATTAAGGTAAATAAAAAACAATACAACGTATCTTGCCCAATGTGAAAAAGTAAAAAGATGATGTGGCATGCCCTTAAACAGGCCGTTCATGCTCAAAAAAAACCTCCAGTGTGGCTAGATTAAAACAATTCCTCCGAGGCGATGTAAAAGATTCATATCCAGTTATCATAAACGCTCTCAGTTGTTGCCGCCAAGGGTGGCACAACTGCATAATAGGTTTAGGCACATAGGGCGCAGTAAACCTTGCAAAGCAGATGGATACGCCCGTTTCTGTGTTTCTCACTGGCAAATTCCATCTTGCAGAGCTCTCGTCTGAACTGTTTGGGCCTGGTTAGAAAGTAACAGGACCAATCAGCTATGAGGAGCAGTACTTTCAGGTGAGTCGTGGCGTAAGCAAGCAGCAACAAGAGGCCGGTGCAGTTATGGTGGAAGCCGTTAGCGTGGGTGCTGCTAAAGCGCCAGTTTTACCAGAATTTGATGACACTTTTTTGTGTACTGACATGCCTACAGTCGCCATGGTTTGCGTTATGCAGGTCTGTATGGAGTTTACTCCTTCAGTATGGGCGCAGCTTGGTAGTGGCGATGTCACATGTTTTGTTGCTCTGATTGGACCGTAAAGATGTGACAGACAGAACGTTCATCCAATCACCCTTTGAGTTTTTTCAAACGCTCTGCCTTTCCCATTCGCTGTCTGTGAGTGGTTTTTCAGATGGATGTGTGAAACAAATCCACTGGTGGTACTGGTTTGAAAAGTGTGAAGATTACTGTTATCTTTCTGTGTCTTATCATCAAATCTTGCCTCTTAATGTGCTAACACCACATCCTCATGTATTATTTAACCCTAGGTTTTCATGTTCCTTGTTTGTGTTGTTTTCTTCCTCTTTTTGGCGCATGTCTTTAACCATCCCACTAATGATGTTAATGTTCATGAATGAACATGGAGAGGTTTCCTCTCCCACCATCCCCCTTTTTAAAATGCAGTGTTTTCTAATTACAGAAGTAATTAGGGGCCTCGTTTTTAATTAACAGAAGTTACACATTCAGCATCTGTACCTCTGGAATCTAGTTCAACATAGCAAAGCCCTTTTCAACAGCACTTTTAGCAAACTAATTACTGTTAATAACTTTTATTAATAACAATGGAGATAATGAATGTAACCACATGTATCAGGCTTGAATATTGATTAATGGTTTTGACAGCTTTTCTATTGCAGACTGATAACCGCAACGCAATTTGTAAAGTAATTATTGAACAAAATGTAAGGCATACAAAGCAGAAGAATAATGGAAAACATACCTTGGCTTCATTTACATAGACCCTACAAACAGATCATTAGCTCCCTGTGGACTCTGCATAGTGTATATTTCTGACCACTTCCTGTGCACAGAAAAGCAGTATCTTTATAGAAGTGCTATATGACTGCTTCCATTTCATGGCCATTTTTGCAACCACATTAGGAATGCAGCATGTAAGGGTGTTGTGTGTACAGCTGAGCCAATGCGCAGAGGTAAAAGATGGCACTGCGATAATGAGGTTAGTTTTAGAGATCTGTTATGTAAGCCTTATGAAGGGCAAATCCATGCAAGGTGGAATGTGAATTTAACAACATTTCAAATAAAATGTTTTTCTGGTAGAGGTTATGTTTCATTTAAAGAGGGATGAGTGGGGATTCTCAGTGTGATAACGTTTTATTGAACGTCTAAAAGAGCAAAATATTTCTGACCACATTATTCAGAGGGCTTTATGGAGACGGGCTGTGAATGCTTATAGGCTCACAGAAAAGTCTTTGAGAGTGATATTTGAAGATCATATGATAACTTAGTCGCATTGATTCCATCTGTTGGTTTCTCCAAACTTTATAGGAAATCCATACACATGGTTATTTAGGAAAATTTTCAATCAAAATATGATGTTCTGTTTTCCTGTGAATAAAACATTTATCAGTCTGGGAGAAGTCGTGTAGAGTTTCCATTCATCTGGAGAGTTTGTATTTATTTCTAACTCCCACAAAAACAAAAACATAACCCCAGAGGTTATTTGAGGCCACATCACATGTGCTGTCTTATAAGTAACACCAGGTGAATGTGTGATTTCCTCTTTTACCTGGAGACAGTGGAATACTCCTGACCCACTTTCTGAAAGTGATGCATTGCTACTTTCCTCTTCCGTTTTTTTTCCCCTCCCTGCACAGCAGAAAAAAACACCACAAAGAGTTTCCCCCAGCTGGGATATTTATTGCCAGAACCCCCCCCCCCACTGTGGCAAATCACAGGGGAGGACAGCCCTCAGTACCACCTCCGCGTCGACGGAGGTTTACTTTTGCTCAGGTGCTACTCAGTAACAGGCACCAAATGTCCTTTTTGATGGAGGGTGACGCTGACAGACGGCTCACTCCTTCTTGGTTATTTCCTTTCTAACAGGCTTCATCTGGCTCTGTAACAGCTCAATCAACTGACTGCATCATTTAAGAACACGCTATCAGAGCCCACTATGAACACAATACAGAGCTGATACATAGATGTCATGGGGTGTGGTGGAACGTCTTCATGTGGAAAGTGGCTGTTAGGTCGGCTGTGAGCTGTGTTAGAAGCATTCACTCCAGTGCAGATAAACTTCAATAAGTCTCCATCATTTCAGGGAGAATAAACAGATTAAATGAAAGATCAATCAATCTATAAACCTTCATTTGTACTGGAGACATCAGGGTGCAATCCGTTTTACAGTTGATCTTAGATCAAATTTTTAATAACCACAAAGAGAAAAAGAAGGAAGATGGATTAAAGGTCCATAAAATACAGACCATTAGAACATAGAGAAAATCGTGGGTTTAAGAAGGCCTTTAAAGATTTTAAATTAGTGTTAACAATGTCAAGCAGTTAAGAAGTTTTAAATCAATGTACCAAAATGTCCAAAGGTGATAGTGCATTTATGTCGATCACACACTGTAACTTGTTCCAGGAGTCTAGTGCAGAATGAACATAGAAGTAACTTATCTGAGGAGCATGTTTAAAAATTATCTGATAATCAAAGATTATCCAAAGATTTTCATTTCTTTCTTCATGAAAGGAGCAACCACCTCATTATATCTGATACAATAAAATGTGTCATGTACATCCCTAGTAATAAAACATAATGCATAGTGACAAACAGAATCCTAATGATTGAAGATTGTGCATGCCTGCAGATCATGCAACCATAAGATCCTTCTCAAAGTCCAAGATCCCTCCTCTGCTGAAAGGATCCTTCTGAGTCTGAGGAACAGGCTACTGAGTGTGCATGATTACGTCATTGCGTTGGTGGTAACGTCTCCACAGCAGTACCTTCGATGCTGTTGTCGATGCACATTGGGTTGTGGGTCATTTTTGTGGGCAGAGGGTACATATGTGCATCCTTGAAAATTCCTTGTTCTCAGTTAGAATTTTCAGGATCTGTGATATTTGAACAGTACTTTTACAGCACTCGATGATGTAGTGTCCTTCGAAAACTTCAGGTTCAGGGTCCTTCCTTGACTTTGGGAAATGGCTGTAGTCAGTTGTTTCATAGTTGGGTGGGGTGTTCCTGGTACTACGCCCACAACTGAATCTATGGTTGTATAACCTGTCCCATAGTTCCCTGCCTCCAGCTGAGAAGAATCCTTTCCCCTAGCCTGCAATGTTGCAAACACAAAGAAGTTCAACCCTGATGATGCTTATGCTAACATGATGTAATGTCTGAAATTGACTGTCAGTGGCCTGATATGTCATTCTCAGATACACTATATGGACAAAGGTATTCGGCCACCTGACCAATCACACCAACAGGAACTATAATCACATGGTATTCTAATACATTTACGTTAATGTGTAGTTGGCCCTCAGTTGCAGTTTTAACAGCCTCCACTCTTCTTAGAAAGCTTCCCATAAGATCTGACTGTTTCTGTGAGAATGTGTGCTCATTCATTCTGTAGAGAATTTGTGAGGTCAGGCACTGAAGTTGGATGAGAAGGCCCTACTCTCAATCTCTAGTCCAATCAAGTTCCTCTACATCATCTTCATAGACCTTGATTTGGCTTTTTCTGCTTCTTTGTGGCTGAGTTGCTGTTGTTCCTAAACACCTCCACTTTCTGTGGAATATGTAGAAGGATGGATTTTCAAGAACCTTTTCATTTCAAAGGCGGTGCCCATCACAGTACCATGCTTGAAGTCACTGAGCTCTTAAGAATGACACATGTTGTATAAAAAATGTTTGCAAATAGAAGCTGCAATGCTAGGTGCATGATTTTATACACCTGTCTAAACAGGTCTGATTGAAACAACCGAATTCAGTGATTAACAGGTGTGGCCAAATACTTTTGTCCATAAAGTGTATCTTTGCTACCCAGGTGAACTGCCTGGTAAGAGATGTTATCACATTTGCTGCAGATAACTAACCTTGCAAAGCAGATGGATACGCCCATTTCCTTGTTTCTCACTGGCGAATCCATCTTGCAAAGCTCCCATCTGAACCGTTTGGGCCCGGTTAGAAAGTGACAGGACCAATCAGCTACGAGGGGCAGTACTTTCAGACGCAGCAGAGTCGAGAAGTAAACAAGCAGCAACAAGAGCTGGTGCAGTTATGGAGGAAGAGATTAGCGTGGATGCTGCAAAAGTGCCAGTTTTATCAGAACTTGACGACATTTCTTCATTAAAAGAAGAACAAAGAACAGCAGTGAGTTGTTTTCTTTTCAAAAACAACAAAAGTCAAGTACTGACATGTCTATAGTCGCCATGTTTGCGTTATTCATCAGTAGCTGCGCATGCGCAGCTTGATAGCGGCTCTGTCACATGTTTTTTTGCTCTGATTGGCCCATAGAGATGTGACAGACAGAACATTTACCCAGTCATACTCCGAGTTTTTTTTTTTCAAATCCTCTGCCTTTTCTCAAATGTTTCCTATTGAAGCTTTCCCAGATGGATGTGTGAAACAAATCCACCTGGTGTGTCAGGTTAGCAGATAATAATATGATAATATAATATCAACTAATCCAACATTCATGGTCCTTCAAATCCATTCAAGTTACATTAAAATTTTGGATCTCATGTACCAAGCTCTTCCTCCAGCTGGATTGCTCAGAGCTTCAGTGTTCTCCTACTGGTCTTGGTTCTTTGGTTGGAAAAAACTTAAAAATCAACAAGAATCAGATGTTGAAGTTTTGGGCGTTCCCCTTTGCCGACTGTTTCAGTTGTCCAGGACTGACGTGAAAACTCCCTCTACAAATCTTTCCTACAAACAGTGGAATATATTTTTGCATCTAAGAATTGGCTGATTTTCATGCCAGAGTCGACCCACAAGGTTATTGACATGAAAGCTGAATGCTAATTTTCACTGACCCATGCCTGAATATTTGTATTCTGTCACTCTTGATCTTAACTCTGTTTCTTATAAATGTATTGATATTTTAGGCAGGAGGAGAGCATCAGTTTTATTCTACAACAGTCTCATGTCATACAGGAGATCTAGCAAATTGTTAAAACAACTGTGTGAACATTCAGGAGTCTTTTACACCTGATATTAAGACATCAGAGTAAAAATCTAGAACTGGATTGTGTCTGACCTTCACACACTTACATTGTCTCCTCAGCCATTTGTTCTTGATTGCCAGATGCTGATGGCATGCAGACCAGAGTGACAGGGAGTACATTACTAATCTGTGCAGAAGTAATCACAGCCTTTGCTTTTACCATAATTACATATGGATTTTCTATGACTGGATGAATTGCATATTGGAAGGCCTGCATACTAAGATTTCTAATGTTCCCTTTTGATTGAGAATTGTGACATTATCTAAAGCTGACTGTGTCCAAAGCAGAGGTTGTGTAGTTTTAAAACATGAATCATTTTGGACAGGTAATTTACAGATTAGCTTCGGTTAATGGATCAGATTTATTGCTAATTAGCTGCTGCCCTTAAATAGTTGCTTAAATCTGTCCAATCAGCCAGGCCGATAGCTTTTAAAAGAGGCCTGGCGTATTGAGTGCCTCGGATCAGCAGGGTTGCCATAAACATAAGAACAACTCTTGATGTTGACCTGTAGGGCTGAAATTACTCTGTCAGCGTAAATGATTGTTTTTGGTGACAGGAATGACCTTTTCAGGCATTAAATAAATGAATTACATGAAATATGTTTGTGCACATGTTTTCCCTCTTAAGACTGTTAGGAAAAGGTCGTTCTAGGTGAAAAAAATCTGATATGATGGGGTTACTTCACAGGCCATTTTTTAAAACAGCCTGTCTTATCTCCTTTAATAACCATTCACTTTCAGGCATTTTCTTTATCAACACATACAGTGTAAGGAAGTAAATTAGCATGTCTGCGAGCACATTATATTCAGTTATTATGCAAATTACATATGAGGTGAGATTAATCACACTGTTTGTGTCACCCCTTTTACTCCACCTTTATTATGCATGTGTGCCTGGATCCAGTTTACAAACGAGGGTTGTCACAGGACCAGATTTGAAACTATGATATGGCAGTAGAAAAATAAAGGAAAAACAAACATAGATGTCTTCGACTAGGTACATTTTTTCCCCAATAATCAGAAATTGCATACTCCTGCACACTCAGTGCGTTTACTTGCACAGTACAGTAGAGCTATGGTTATAGCTTTATTAAAGTATTTATTCATAGCTGGTATATCCAATAGCAGATTCTCCTCCACACCCATTAGCATCATGCTATCAATCAGTCAATCAATCAGTTACACTTTATTTGTATAGCACCTTTCAAACAAATTCAATTGCTGTTCAAAGTGCTTTACAGGATTGTACAAAAGTGATTGACAAAAAGGTAAAATAGTTAAAAGGTTTAGAGACTAATGCACACAAAAGTAGTTGACTAAAATAATTAAAAAGATGAATGATTAGAAAGAGACAGAGTTTAAAGACAAAGAAGTAAAGGGAAGAATGTATAAAATAAGAAACATTAAAATTAGCATAAAAATGATACAAATAATAATAATAAAACAGTGTTAAAAGATTTAACAATCCAAATAATTCAGAGCCTATAAAACTGGACATAAAAAACATTGATGATCATAACTAGAGTTAAATAAAAGACTAAAAACCCTAAATTAAGATTTAAAATGTTCTAAGATAAGAAATAGAATAAAGTAGAACAAAGACTGTGATAGCACGAATAGTCATAAAAATGATGAAGTACTACATAAAAGCCAGACTGAATAAATGAGTTTTCAGCTTGAATTTAAAAATCTCAAAATTCTCAGCTCCTCTCAAATTCTCTGGCAGGCTGTTCCACCGTCTTGGAGTGTAAAAGCTGAAAGAAGATTCACCATACTTTTTAGTTCTGCTCTGTGGAACAGCCAAAAGAGAAGTACCAGAGGATCTGAGGGTCCGTCTGGGTTCATAGACTTAAACCATCTCTGAAAGGTAGTCTGAGGCGAGGCCATGTAGTGCTTTATAAACTGATAAAAGAATATTAAAATCAATACGGAAGCTAGCAGGTAACCAGTGCAAGAACTTTAAGATAGGAGTAATGTGTGCTCTCCTTCTGGTCTTAGTCAGTACTCTTGCTGCAGAATTTTGAATGAGCTGGAGCTGATTTATGGTATTCTTTGTTAGACCAGAGAGGAGAGCATTACAGTAGTCTAGCCTGTTAGTGATAAAAGCGCGCATTAGTCTCTCAGTATCACGTTAGCTATCATGCTAATGTACCAAATCAAGAAGAGGTGTTGTCTTTATTAGATTCATGTTAGTGTCTTTTATGTTCACAACCATGCAGAACTTCTTGATATGTTTGGGCCAAATATTGAGGCTGAAGTAAGATGTAGGTGTGGCGAACAAACCGCCTGGGGGCACCATCAGGTGGAAAGGAGGACTGACACAACCTCGGTAATGCTCCAGATGTCCTTGCATAATACCAGGGCCTTGGTAAAATAATCTGTGGGAAAAAAACTAAGCCCACACCTTTAGGGCAGATTAAGGGGCAGTGTTAATTTTGTCGACTGAAACTATGACTAAAAATGTTCATCGCCATCCTTGACAAAAACTAGACTAAGACTACCAAATATAGATCTATGATGACTAAAACTAGACTAAAATGTAATGCAGTTTTCGTCGGACATTCAAAATCCATGTTATTTCTCCACTGGTAAATCTGTCAAAAAACAATGCATCTGTAGCTATTCTGCCTCTCAGCTATAGAAAGAAGGGCACCCAGATTTGGCAGGGTGCATAGAACATAGAACCATTCACCACAAAAACTAGACTAAAATGTTGTGAGTTTTTATTGACTAAAACTAGGCTGAAACTAAAGGGATCAAAATGACTAAAATGTGACTAAAACTGAAATTCATTTCATTTAAAGACAAAGACTTAAATTAAAAATAGCTGTCAAAACTAACACTGGTAAGGGGTGGATTTGGCAAGTAAGCCTGGTCTAGGGTACCGTCCGGGCAGATAACAGGGTTGCCAAAAGCCCTTGGTCATGCTGTGGATGTCCCAAGGACCCAAAAACTGGAGTCTTTGGGCGTATTAACAGCTGGGATAAAGCCTGGACAAAAAAGAAGCCTTTGAGCTTGACCTTGGTTGCTGAGTCATACTCACTTGTCAGATCTGGTTTGTACCACACTGGGCCCTGCAGTGAAAACTTGTGCACCTGAATGTATGTCGTTTAAAGAAACACAGTAGATTTCTATATTTGTAAAAAATACTTCAAAAAATCTCAGTTATCAAGGTGATCATGGTGAGTATAGTTTAACATCACTACCCAGACTGCACTGACCAACAGCAATCTACATGTAATCTCATTATATAGGAATCAAGCATCTTTCTTTACCACAAATAGATAAAAGGCACTAATGGTAATCTATTAAGGACAATACATCTTAATAGGCAGGGTTCCTGTTAAAGTTAGAGTACTTTTTAATTCAATCAATACAGAAACAGAGACTGTATTGTTTTAAAACAAAGGCCATCTAAAAAGTATAAAAGTACTAAACACTTTAACAACTTTTTCATACTGAACTTGGCTTTGAAAGTTTCAGTTAAAATCTGCAGTTTTGTTCTAACAAAATATTCTTGTATGATAAACTGCTAGATTTCATCACTTTTACATAATTCCCTCACTACAACAAACTTTTCTGTCATGTGCCCCAAATAAATAAGCAATTAGAACCAACTCCTAACAAAGCTGTTGCAATCTCAAAGCTGTTCAGAAATTGCGACAGACAGTAACCACAGAAGGATTCGTGTGCATACTGGCAGCGTCTAGGCTCAGATTTCAGAAGGGGTCCTCTTTGGACTCCAGTGAGTGGAGCATGTTGTTTACATGATGTTTTTCAAAGGGAGCGCTGCTGCACAGTTACGTACAGTATGGAATATTAATGTGCTGAGGAATTCAAATGTGTTTGTAACCAGGAGAAAGCCGTGAGCAGAGCTGCAATTAAAACAGATGCTGTTTGTCAGATAACAAAATTCAATCAGCGAACTTAACACTAAACTTTATCTTCAAACATGATAAGATCTTCAATATGTAATATGGTATTATACAGATCCAACATGGACAAATAAAAAAGGATTAACAACATATGGACACCTTTTATTTAGTCGTTTTTGGGGAGAAAATACTGCTTAATATTTTTGGCATAATTAGATACATTAGTCTGGGGGGTGACTTAGTGTTTAGTCTGTCTTACTGTGAAAACTCAAATGAAAGCAAGTCTATTTGTGGTCTAGATATCAAATCACCCTTACATCAAGCTCCATTTACTTGGCTAGTCCAGATAAATACATTTCATGATAAAAACACAAAAGATAAAGTCTGCATTGGTTGTCTTGAGTTAAAATATCTGCAAAAAGTTCTTCACTTGTTGAATGTGTTGAAATAAAATGTCCGTCTAACAAATATAAATCAGTCTGTCTTTATTTGTTTAGTGCCAATTCATGACAAATGTTGTCCCAATACACTTTACAAAGAGATGATTTTTTTCCTGCAAAACAGTAAGGAGTTCAGGAGAGGTCTAAGGAATCATGAAGACCCAACATTAATCCGCCATGAGCTCAGTAGAAACCAGAATTACAGTGGTGAGGAAAAACCTCCTTTTATATGGCAGAAACCTTGAGAGGAACCAGATATATGTTGAAAAGCCTCTCAAGGCTGTGTTTGTGAGGGAATAGAGGGACATGCAGAAAGAGACAGAAAGAAAACAACAGTGAATAAGATAAATATGTAGCTGTCTGTCGCACAGAGAAGAATGATAATGGTAATTATAGCAGTTGAAGAACGACCTCTTAAAGTCATTTTGCATTTATAATAATGATGAGAGAAGTACCTATGGTAACAATAGTTGCCCTATTGGCAGATATATTGATGTATTATAAACAAAGCAGGGCTTATTTTTGTGTTTTATGTCTGAAGATGAGGGGTTTAACTGTTTGAGAGAGTAGCCATGTACACTGGCTTGGAATAGAGTTTTTGCAGCGTTGCTTTGTTTTTAGTTTGCAGAAGGAGTATTAATCCAATCTGTTTCTCCCCCTGCTAGGGAGCAGTGTTGTTAGTTTTGGCAGGTAGACCACATAAATGGTATACTAGGCCATAACATCAATACTACCTGGGAGAATCATGTGACAGGCAGCCATTATCTGGACAGCCAGAGACAGACACTCCCTGGTCTGATTGTTGGTCTTTCAGAGCTGCTGCACCAACTTTGGATTAGAAACTACTCCATTTAAATTCAATTTTAGTTTTATTTTTTACTACTTATAGGTAATGTTTACAGAATATATTTTATCATATAAGAATCACCTTAGATTTTATTCATTCTCGTGTGTTTTTAATGTGTCAGCGGATCAGTGGTAGGAAGGTTTGAGCCCCAGCTCTTGCAGCCACATGTGGAAGTGCCTTTGGGTAGGACTTTGAACTCTAAATTACTCCCACATCTGCTTTGGTGGCATGTGACTGTGTATAAATCAAAATAGTTAATACTGATGAACGGTACATAGCAGCCCCCAACATCAGCAATGTGCTCAGTAGTCAAACAACTAGAAAAGCTCTATAGTAGCTCCATTTACCACTTAAGAGATGTTCACACAGATCACTCTACCCTGTTTAAGGCCTAGTCCACAAATATTTGGACATTTTTTAGAACATAGGTTTTCCTCTTCTATTTCAAAAATAATCCCATCCACCCTTGCTACAAAAAATGTTGTTAAGAGCATGCCATGTCAACATATTACTGTCTTTCATAGTGCGGGCGAGCAGACAGTAACAGTGTGTGAAAATTTGCTGTGTTGGTTGGAATCACAGGAATCATACATTTTTAGCAATTATTGATATAAAGTTTAAGCAGAATGAACAGATTAACTGTCACCAGTGTCAACATTTTTGTTAACAGATTAAAGGTTGACAAACTTATATGATGGATTGAACCCACCTGGAGATTAAGTTCTTGATGATGTCACACAGCAGTGGATAACTCCCCATGGGGGGCAAGAAGAGATTTTAGCATGTACAAAAGTGCCATGTTTTAAGCTGTTCACCACTATGCCAAGTGTTCAATGTTCAAAAATATAAACATTCTTAATTCTTAATCTACTTTTGTGTCCCAAAAATAGTAAAATACTCAGGTCGAAAAAAAAAAGAAGTCTAAAAAGACTCTTAGAGAAACAGCTCACATTAAAGAGCCGTTTCATGGCACAGACTGGTTTGTGAACACCACATCATTACTTGGTCTCTTACCTGACGAGGTTTATTTGGTTGATAGCATATCACAGTTTCAATTAAAAGCAGGTTTGTGGAAAAATGATTTATTCTTTTATACATTAAAGGTCCTCAGCTAGCCTCTTAGCTCAGGAAAAGACTCCTGTCTCCCTTTATCTTGCTAGATGACGCTAGACAGTCTGCAGGACTGAGTAATTAGTGATTTTGATCGCCTCCATGCCAGGTATATCTGTTAAACTGTGGAGGAAAAAAAATCACTTGCTGTAAAGTACTACCTCTTTTCCATTCCCATTTATTCCTAATGGCTATTCCCCACTTCCTGACCTCCAACAAACACTCGCATGTCATCAGACTCATGTGACTGCAAAGAACGTATACTTCCAGAGCAGATGAACCAGACGCCCTTGTACAGTTTATAATTTTCTATGTACATTTGTTTGCAGTAATATGAAGATACGAAGGGTTAAAATACCACGTCTGTGTACTCATAACAATTTTAAGTGGACAGCAGAGTAAGCCGTTTATAGCCCAGCTCCATAGATTTAAATTTGTCTCATGTTAAGTTTTTTACGGTTCCCCTTACTCGCTCTTGTGTCTCTCATCAATAACTTTTATTCGGTAACAAAACTCCCAGAGAATCTCTAAATTAAAGCATTAATCAGCAATTATTTCCCTTGATATGTTTTCTATTGTCAGAGTGGCTATATACAGGAGTCAACCGAATCTGCCTCACACTGTGCTTTTAAATTCTGAGGAGTGCAAACTCTGAAGTCTCTTTATTGTTCAAGAATGAACAATCACTTCCTGTATTACAGCTGATCCTACTTGCATTATTACTGCTTTCATAAGCTAGTTAAGTCCCAGCCAGACAACCAATAAAATCAGCTGGAATATGAATTCAAAAAGGCCTCTCTGATAGGGTTTTATGATTTCAGGGATGATTTTATAGGGTGGTAAGATTTAGCAGTCTGAGGCTGTCTGGCAGGACATTTTTCAGCCCAGGTGTCCTGACAGTGAAATCCAGTCATCCTTCATCTTGAGCCTAGACTTAGCAACTGCCGAGAGCCCTGCCTGTGGTGTTAAAGCCGCACTCTGACTCATGAGGGTCCAAAAGGTCAGAGACACGGCCGAGGGCAAGGCCTTGACAGAGCCATAAAAGTTATCAATAAAATTTTGACATCAGTTAAAAAAAAAAAAAGACCGGCTGCCAAGTGAGAAAAATATAGCTCCTTCACTTTGCACGACCAGAAAGTCTCACTGAGTTCCTTTCATGATCAGCTACTTTTATACAATGTTATAATACAGAGACTTCTGTCATTACCTGTTGATCACAAATAAAACAGGAAAGAAGATAAATAAGTCAGTATTAATCTCTGGATTTGTGGAGCTTAGTTAACTTTGCAGGATATACTGGTTTGAGAAACAAACAATGGGCCAGAATTAGAAATGACACCCAACATTTACTCTCCTTTAAAGGTCAACTTTAAAAAAGTTCCTCACAGCTTGGTGCTAGAATATTCTGATATGTAATCCAGGATCCCAGTGGCCTGCTGCAACAGCTCCATCAGTTCTGCCCCGACACTGTTGTGTCACTGGTTGCACCATGAGGATGTAAGGCTCATCTAATCTTAGAGTGTAATACCCAGACTGACCAAAATACTTTCACAGCAATGACATTTTTACTTCATGTGACCAAGCAGTGGAAGAGTTTGGACACAGCAGGCTCATTTTTAATTGGTGAAATTATCTCTGCTCTCTGAAAATAAAAATGCAGGTACAAACAAAAAATCATTATAAATAAAACAGACAGCCAGTTAAACCTTCTGCTCTTCCTTCTTCTCCAAACCATCCCACCTCTCAAAATCAAGTGTGATGACAGCAGGATTTTACTGAGGTCTTGAGACTCACTCCTGTTTAAGTTTTAATTTACACCCGCGTTGGAAACATTTCAGCTGGTGTAAAACCTTAAATCTGTTATACTTAACCCACAGCACTCAAGCTATCAGGCACACTATCAACTATCTGTTATTTTACCTGGCAACTATATCTATTTTATAGGGAAAAAATCACATCCTAGCAACTGTACTGAACTGAATGTGCTCTTTCTTGACATTATGAACACATTATGATGACGTATTTGTTATTTTGCCTAATAGCATAAGGAATCATGAGATCTGTTTGAGGCTAAAATATATAGAATTTTGTACTGCAATGTCTGTTTTAATTTAAAATTACTGTAATTATTTAATTGTAACAGTCACTACATATTTATTAATATCATGGTGATATTGGATATTCCATTAATGACTGTGATATAATGCAGTGGGATTTTTTGCTGGAATCCATTGTTCTGTTGCTTCATCTCATTCATGTTTTGAGCTTGTGCTGCTTACTTGTGATGGTTCATAAATACTCTGACATTAATTGTGAGTTCAGTTGCCCATGCTTAACTCCCATAATGCAGGACCCCAGCTTAGTAGACCTACTGCCTAATGCACCCACTTCTGTGATTCCTCTGTTCTGAATTGGGAACTCTACTCATTAAAAATTAGACTTCATTCGTTGTAATTACTAATCAGTAAATCTGTGTTTTGGTTTCATTGATGAAGTTCACATAATGAGGGAGAAATGCAATAAAAAGTGTCCTTCCTGGCAAAGTTGGCTATGTTTGAACACATAGCTGGTGTAACCCCATGCAGAAAAAGAGGATGTCCAAACCTACCAACATAGTTTGACTGATCTACCGACCACTAACAGGAAGAAAAGAAACATCTTCTTCTGTTTAGAGGAAATGGTCCCAGACTAGAGCCTTGGTGTACACCACATGGGACAGATAAGATGTTCATGGCTCTCCTGTCTTTAAAAGGAGGATGTTTTAAGCACTCTTGCAAATATTTTACTTCTTTGATGTTGATTTAAGGTGCACACATGTTAGCCCAATATTCCATTCGTCATGCAAAGAGTAACTTTGAAGTTATTTTCTGCAGAATCTTTGAGATAAAAGCATGGGTTATTGTAAGAAAGGAAGGATGGAATGAAGGTTAAACCGAAGTTGAGCTTCTTCACAGAGGTCTGGACTGGATTAAAAAATGTGGGCCCTAATGATTATGTGACCCCCTCTGAAAAATTTAGCAGGTTTAATGTCCTGTGCCTTGGTGGACGTGTCACATATGATTAAGTGTCTATTAGTCCTTGTAGTCAAAGCGACTGAGTCAAGTGAGGACAAGTTATTCCAGCTCAAGTAAAAGGGGAGTAACACTGAATCTAACAGGATGTCAAGAGTGGAATGTAAGCCACGTGTTTACGAAACTTCATACTGAGTTGAAACAAGTAGACGCCTGTATTTTTCTCACATGGGAGACAGCAAGCTCCATTATTTCTTTTTCTCTCCACTGAGAAATGCGCCCCACAAGAGGCCTCACGTTTTAATTAAACTGAATATTTATCCTCCATGGATGTTCATCTTCCTTTTCTCCTAACATGCCTGCAAATAGGACACAGTGTAGAGTTAGCCATTTAATTACTATTTTGTCAAGTCACTGTGATTTCAGTGATTAATTACTGTGTCCTCAAGTGTGTATCATCTATTTAAATACCTTGTGAGGATAAATACATGATATTTCATATGATAAGTTTTTCACAGCTTTCATTTGAAAGATCTGACAATGATTCACAGGGAGCCATATGAATATGATAATATATTTACCATACTAACTGTCTGGGATTCAAGGTTAAATTGAGTCTCCTTCCTGATGAATTATGGATGCAAAGTTGTTCTATGTGTATTTAACACTGAAATTGCTTCTTCATTTGTGAGGGAAATTCTCAGAATACTGAGGGATGAATACCTTGAAGTTTCTTCAGAAGTATTAGATGAAACATTTCAACAGGAACTTAAAAGGACGTTCATCTTTCAGGTCTTTTCTTTCTACTCTTAGTGGAACAGTTCACAAAAACATGGCAACTTTTGTTGATGGTTGTCGTAATCATCTTGTTAACAAATTAGCTTTAAAGGAACAATATGTAAAATGTTTGCAGAAGTGTCGACATTCATTTTGAACAAGAGTAAACATTTGTATATTTAGTCGAGTAATTACATTACATCAAGCTTTTCCAATAGTCTTCAAAGCCAGAAATGTACTTATTTTTATAATTGTAACAGGATGGTAGCTGCTATGACAGATACATCATTGTTTATATGGTAACCACAGGAATTCTGGATGTTATATCAAGCATGAACTACTACTGCAAGCTGCCGTTCTGTTGCTGTATCTCAGTCATTTTTTGTGGTGATACTTCTGACTAACCATGATCAGCTACTGGCATCTTCTTTTGCCTGGCAGCTTGAACCACAATCACCACTTTTAACACCTTTTCTCCCTCGTTCTAACGAAGTCATCCAAGAGACAAAAACTTTGCTTTACTGTTTAGTATTGTTGCAAGTTAAACTGAAATTTTGGTACTTTTTCAGTATTTTTTTCCCAAGCAGCCACTGTGGGAATTCTCTGCTGCTCTGTGCCTCTTTGCAGGTCATGTGTGGCTCTGTTGTGACTGATAGAGCACATTCAGGACAAAGGATTGCATTTTTATTTGCATCTCCAATTGGCGGCAGTGTGAGCAAGGAAAGCAGGTCAGAAAGACGTGCCTGTTAGTCATTCATCTTTGCTCAACTTGAGCACCAGCCTCCTCTGACCATGAAGAAGTGCCTCTGCCTCAGTATGTCTGCGACTCACAGCGACAGCGGCTCATCTTTGAAGATAATACCTCCTCCTCCTCACCGAAGTGTGTTGTGGTACTACTTTGCATACATAGCTAATGCTGATGGCGAACCAACTGACCAAGCCTCTGTGCAAAAGATGCTACAAAATAGTGAAGTGCAAGGGAGGAAACACTTTAAACCTGGCCAAGCACCTGAATGACAGACATCCAGACCTTTCAAGGAGTACAAAACATGACAGGTCA
Source organism: Cheilinus undulatus (assembly GCF_018320785.1). Taxonomy (NCBI): domain Eukaryota; kingdom Metazoa; phylum Chordata; class Actinopteri; order Labriformes; family Labridae; genus Cheilinus; species Cheilinus undulatus. Next base: position 42,165,908 of record NC_054866.1, on the reverse strand, counting down.
GCACATATAAGCTAGCCGGTTAGACCCCTAGTAGTTGGAAATGATTAGCTGCTAAATTGTGTCACACAATCAACGTAACTTTTACATAGTAGTAACACTCCAGTATCATGCCCACCCTGCATTAAAATAACACGACAAGCACATTACCAAATGTGAGTTCTATATTGACACTAAAGCTACAATTATTATTTATAATTGATTATTATTAATAGTGCCCACGGTAACATAATACTCCTGGATAAGTACAAAGACATATGATTGAGTAAACAGAATGGAGTTATAGTGAAAATTGCATGTTGATAAAATTATGGTAAGTTGCAGGACATATTCATATTTTATAATACAGTAATAGGTTACCCAGAAACTATAACAAGGAAGCCAAATTTGGATTGGTATTTATGAAATCTCGATAAAACAGTCAAAATCATTGTAATTTATATAAAAATGTTTAAGAATCATTAGAAGGTTGTAATAAGCTGAAGGTGCAATGTTACTACACAACTTACTATATGGCAATGGTGGGCAACTGGCACTACAGGGGCAACATTTGGTCGTCTGCTCAATCAATAAGGCCAAAAACTCCATTTTAAATGTAATCAAATGGTGAAAAGGAACAAAACATTAAAATCTGTGATCAAGCATTTAAACCTGAGTGGTCACTTCAACTCTATACACAAAGACCAATTACATTTGAACATGAAACATAGAATTTATAATCATTCTTAACTAATATTATGTGTTTTGTTCTTTGCAAAGATAATTGGTGTCATTTTTTGTAAAACTCTTTCTGGAATAATAAGTAAATGGATTTCAAATACAGAAACATAATTAAAATCTCCTTTGATATCTTTAACAAAGTATTTTTGGATGTGCCGTGTTGTCTCAGTGTTACTGTTAATAAAATACATCCCAAAATGTGACCAACCTTTGTGTACAACCTGATTTTACTTTTGATCTACTAGGTATCAAGTATCGTACTAGTATCGTTTCAGTGTCAAGTGTCATTTTAGTATCTAGTATCGTGATACTAAACCTGGTATCTGTAGGAAAGTTAAAATTTTGTATCATGACAGTACTGCTGTTTAGTAAATAAATTGTATGAAGTGTCACTTTTTTTAATGAACAGAGTACTCAATAAAAAAACAAGACCTAAGCTACTGAGACCTACTCTCTACTTGACCTGGAAATGCCTAGTGGGGGATTAACATTGAAGAGGTAACGGAGAAGTTCCAAACTGAACTTGCAACAGAGAGCAGAGAATAATTGTAGCCTATCACAGGTAAACAGTACAAAACTAGAATGAGATACTGGAACAGAACAGTAGCTTCCACTGTACTTTTCAGAGGTTTTTATGTAACATCCAATTGCAATAATAAACAAGTTGTATCTGTAACAGTGGCTTCATCATGATAGCCACCATGACAAACACGTCCAATTAGAGTTATAAGTATTAAGAGTTTCTGTGGTTTTAAAACTTTGGGAAATATTTGAGTCAATGTAAGACCTCAACTATGGCTAAAACTTCAACATAATACAAATCATTTTTAATTAATATAAACATTTCAGTGCAAAAGTCTGCATATTGTACCTTTATTAATTTTCTAAATGCCTTGTACATCTGCCACTCCTTTGTTCTTTTTTGTCCTTCTGTCCTTCTTCCTTCATGAACACACTTATCGAGCGTCCTTGCAGCTGCAATTAAATGCACACAGACTGGAATATATGTAAGTTCAAGTGTATTCTTGAAGGTGGATTGTATAAAGGTACTTGAGGATAGTTCCTTTGCATTAGTGCAGTGAAATGTAATAGATTTGTCAAAGGCTTAAGGAATGATGTTAACACAAGAAGAGATGAAACCACACAGGACTTAGTGTAAATGAGCGCCAGGAGAAATCAGTCTGCAGTCGAGTTCATCTGTTCTGTTATGTAAAGTCAAATAATGTTAATAAAGTCAACTAAAGACAGTCTTTACCTCCTGATAATTCTAGCTAACACAATTAGCACTTATCATTTTTCTAGTTAGGAGGACTTACACAAGATTTATCCTTTTTGCTCTCATTACAAAAAGTTGACAGTAAAGTTGTGACAATCAGATAAAACAGCACCGCAGAAAAACATATCCATAAAAGGCCATGTTTCCTCCACATGATATGCTGCTGAAAGCCTATTTATCTCAGCCTTTGTGCTTACCTGTTGCTGTTGTTGAAATCTGTCATCTTTGGAAGCTTGATAAGTGTTGGAATTATGTAGTTATCTTAAACTTCTTGGGATCTAAAGGTTCTAGCTTTGTGTCACTGCCTTTGCAGACGTTTGGAAAGATTTGATGAGAATTCATGGCAGTGGAGAGTTGTTTCAGTTTAATACCGCCATGCAACCAAAGATATAGTATAGAGAGAGTCCTTTTTTGAGCCCCTCCGATGTTTCCTGCTCCCTCCTCCATGGACTCAGACTAATGGCTAATTTATGCTCTACTCTTGAAATGCATACGAATACGAACATATCTTTCAGTCTGTATTCTGCATTCATTTCGTCTGTTTTTCGTCAGTTCTCTCAAAGCTTACAGATATGGACCAAACACTGCAATACCGCTGCTAATCGAGGGCAGTGTTGAGCAATGCAGCCAACAGTTCAACCCAGAGAAGCAAAACACAACAAAGAAGAAACATTAAAACTTAAGTTTTCTAAGGGAAATATCACTGAATATTGAGTGTGTTGTTAGAAAAAAACAAACATATCAATGATGTTAGCTCACCTGGACACAGAGAAAGACAGCTACAAGAACACACCTGAGCAGAGGACGGACTGTTATTTCTTCAGTCTATGGGATGGATGGAGCAGTTTCAAAGAAAAGAGCTCCTTGAAAGAGGGCAACCTACACCCAACACTCCTAGTAAGGCTAAAAAAAAGTCTAGTAGCACTAGTAGACATTTCTACATCTTCTAGTAGTACTAGTAGCTGTTTTTGTCCTTACTACACTGATAAAAATTTTCAGCCCAATCCACTTAGAAAAACCTAGGCAACTTTTTGCACCTTTTTTTGGTAGATAAGCCAGATTAATCTTTGTAAAAACTACTACTCTGTTTTAGTTCAAGAAAAAAACAATCAAAGTGAAATTTACTTACATTTTCAAGTAGATTCAACAAGACTAATCTTTGTTTAACTTGTTTTTTTCTTTGAAATACATACAGTATAATTTCAATTTAAGTCAGCTTGTAGAAATGACTCGTGCTTTCAGTGCAGCCTAACATGAATAGTATAATTTATGATTCCCTCCCACTAGTGGTATTTATTAGAAACATCTGTAACAATGCTTACAATGGGAGTATCTGCATTTGTTTCCACACCTTCTTGATTTTCCCTCATTACTGAAATTATCAGAGAATAGTTACATTTTTGACCATAAAAGTTAGCCAGGCAGTCAAACTCATTTTCAGGAAGTACTCTTTTCACTCATGGTGCAAAAGTGTTGACCATCAAAATCAACAATAATCCATCAGAAGGATGAACAAAGGAATCCCAGCAGTGATCTCTGTACATTTGTGATTTGTGATTTATTGATATGCACAATGATAAATAAGAAACACATATAGAGGTACAAGGTAAACAATTGTGCAGGAGATGAAAGAAGCCCAAAGGCTTATATAAAATCCTCCCATCAAAAACAAAATCACTGTTAGATCATTCAAAGGGAAAGAAAGAAAAGAAAAAATAAAGGAAGCAATAAAAAGGCTCAGAGACAAAAGAAAAGTAGTAGAAATGAAAGGGTAAAACAACAAATCAACAATGATTGATAAAGTTTCGACTTCATCCATTTGTGCTAGGCATGATTATTTTGCCTGTACAGTAGATCCCTCATCAAACCAGACCTAAACATTTAGTTAAAGGATAAAAGTTTAAGAGATCTGTCTAGGGAGTTCCAGAGTTGGGGACCTTGAAATTTGATGAAATTTTTACATCTGGAGGTATGACATGGAGGTAATTGGAAGTTCTTCTGACTTCTTGTTGAATAGGAATGACTATCTGATGATACCAGAAAGAAGTTCTGAAAAGTGCCTGGAATGTCTTGTTTGTGATGAATGAATTTAAACATAAATAGACATGTTTGAAGCTTGTTAATTGAAAAAGCTGACAATAGTTTAAATTTCCTAAATAAAGGTGCAGAAGGTTCTTGACTGGTAGAGTTTGATACCATTCTTAAGAATCTTTTCTGAGTTAAGAGTATCTTTTTAAGGTGAGAGGAATATGAGGCAGCCCACACGATGTTACAGTATATCAAGTATGGATAGATTAGGCTGTAATACAATGTCATGGGACTAAGTGAGAGATTTTCCTGATAATACCATAGGACTTCATAATTTGTTGCCTACATACTCAATACGGTTTCTCCAGGATAGTCCTTCATCGACTAATATACCAAGAAATTTTGTGCAAGAGACTTGTTTGATTACAATGTTATTGATCAGCAGTTTTGAGTTCTGTTTAAGAAATGTTTTATTTTTGTTTCTAAAGAGTATATAGTTTGATTTTGTTAGCATTCAAGGAGAGCTTGTTCATCTGAAACCATTTAGAGGTGTTTTCCAGAGTGTTATTGGCATTTTTGATTAGGCATCCAAAGTCTGAGTGGGACATGGCAATATTCGTATCATCTGTAAATAAAATGGGCAGAGAAGACTCAGTCATTACAGCAAAATCATTAATGAAAATAAGAAACAGAAGGGGCCCAAGAATAAACCCTTGTGGCACACCGTAGTGTAGTTTAACTTTCTTAGAAGCCTGACCATTAATACAGACATATTGTTCTCTGTTGCTAAGGTAATCACTAAACCATCTAAATACAACATCTTGAAGCCCAAACCAGTGGAGTTCTAACAGGAGAATATTGTGGTCTACTGTGTCAAATGCTTTAGAGAGGTCCAGGAATATGCCAATAGCAAACATATTCTTATCTAGTGCAGCAGAAATTCTATCTTTAAGTTGCAAAAGTGTCATATATGTTGAGTGCTTTTTGCGAAAACCATATTGGTGTTTGTACAAAATGTTATAATCATTAAGGTGTTTAATGACTCTTGTATATACTAAATTTTCCAGAACTTTGAGAAGCACGGTAGGATTGAACTCAGTCTGTAATTGTTAAAAACACTTGGATCACCTGCTTTAAAGACAGGTATGACCTTTGCCACTTTTAGATCACTAGGAACTACCCCGGTTTGTAGTGATACATCCAGGACATGCGTTAGCGGTTTGCTAATGAATGGAACAACTTCTTTTAGTAGCTTAGCCTTGATTTCATTGTGTCCTGATGCTGAGTTTTTAAGGTTTATAATTATGTCGCTCACTTCCTTAACCATGGGGGGTCAAATTTTAGCAGGGCAGGAAAAGACCAGTAATATTATCTGTGGGGCAGTTATTTGTTGGTGAGATTTTCTTGTCAAGAGTGCTACCTACATTCACAAAGAAGTTATTAAATTCATTTTCCATGTCACAGGGATTGTGACATGGCAACATCTAAACTCACCTGATCACATTTAAACATATCTAAACACATAAACACTCTGCCCCAGGGCATCATGGGAAAATTCAGCCTACACAGCCCCAGATTTGAATCCCACCAATCTGATCTATCATCACTGCCATATCTTCAGTTAGCAATTCATCTATTCCTGATTGTTAGAAAAGCCATCCATCACTAATTTGAAATACCCACAATGCATCACAGGGGGCATTTATTCATGGATAATGTAGTATTTTGTAGTTTTGAAACACAGAAGTAGAAGAAGTAACAAAGTCAGGCGTAGTTATGTGGATGAACTTTGGAAGGTTGGCTTACATTACCCAAATTATTCTTGTTTGGGAATAAAATCACAATGTCTCATATTTTTAACAAAAGAAACTGACAACAAAATTAGGTGTACTTCTGTCAAGCTAGACACTTGGATTTTTATTGTTGATAACACAGATTAAATAAAGTAAAATTTACTTTTGCCCAGATTCATTTTTCTCAGTGTAGTAACATTAGTTACTAGGGTCTACTAGTAAGGCCTAGTCGCATACTAGTAGGCCAAAATTAAGTACTAGTACACATTGATTGATGTCACTAATATTAAATATATTCCCAAACAGCTTTCCATAGGGTGAAGGATTTACAGAGCTATGATATTGCATTTCTTCATCAGCAAGCTCTGTTGGAAGTTGTGAGTCATTATAATGCAGAAGGGGGCTCAGTATCGCCACCATCTCTATTTGCTATGAATCCCTCGTAAAGTCACACCATAGGTGGATGAGTGGTCTGATAAACTGCCTGGATTTCATTTCATATGGAAATTAATAATGGTTATTAAACTGTAATGAATAGAGGCACTGGCTATTTCTTGGACTATTTTCTGAGTTATTTGTTTTCTTTTTGTCCCGCCTGCAGTTTACAGTTTATTCTGCAATGGTGTGCTTGACTGCTCTCCAGCCATTCATCAAGGCACTGCTTTCCATTATTTGGTGCAGTCAGCTGAAACTGAGAAAAGCTTTTTGGGTGGTATGGCTCATTCTTCCTCCACTAACTCTCTGTTCTCCTCAACAGAGATGTTCTTTGTGTTTTTCACCTTGCGCCCCGGATGAATAGTCATTAGACGGGTTAGTAAAATTAGAGATGCTACACAGGCCCTAAATGATGCTTTTTTTCAGACTCGCTTTTCCCAAAGTTGGCTGATTTACATGAGCGTTATATCAAAACAGAGCAAAAGATTTCCACACACCATCAGTAATGATAAAGCTCTCCATTAACATTCATCAGCCTTCTCTCTTAATCCCCCCTTTAAGTATGGGCATAAAGATTTCAATCTTCCTCATATTCACATTTTCCAGATACCCGCCCAGACCACTTGCAAAATCAATAACCCAAGTATCATATTCTGGGCTTCTAATATTGTCAGACTCCGATTCCATCAGGCTACGGTCTGAGCTGCATTCTGATAACAGCATGAAGAGAGGCTGGTTGAAATGAAATGAAATAGTTTATCGTTAATGTCTGCTCAACAGTCAGCCAGTCCTAACATCTGTATTCATATTTATACTCTCCACCTGCTGCTCAGACCTCATCCATGCTAACATGTATTGAGATGGAGAGAGGGTGTTTCAGCAGACATCTGCTTCTGTGGTTCTGCTTTAAAATCTAATCATCAAACATGTTTACAAAGACGATGAAATCCTCTCCCCCAATTTATAGTTTTGCCTAATTTCACAGTGCAGGTAAATATTTGATACATGAGGCATTGTCACATGTATGAAAGTTAATGTCACAATGGAGAGATGTGTCAGCAGCATTCAGCCTGTGCGCTGCACAGCAAACAACTTGACTAATCTCGTGTGTGCTGACATTGTGACTGATGATCAGTGTGCTCGTGGCCCACCTGAATGTGGACTATAATCTCCCAGCTCAGGGTGATATTGCCAGTTTCAGCTTTCACTGGAGTGGTCTCTACTTCAGCACTAAAAAAAAAAAAGGCCACAGCAGCTCTCAGATCCATGTGACTGTCATAAAAAACATTGTGAGAGAGGAAAGCACTGCCAAGGGACCAATTACAGCTTTAAGAGTTAGGCCCATAAGCAGGCTGATGTTGGAAATGTTCTGATTAAAAGCACATACACACAAAAACAAAACAATAAAAAAAAGGCTTTGCTTTGAGTTGATTAAATTAAAATTTTATTCCGAAATGAGTTCATTTTCAGTTCAGGGTTCATTATTTCATGTTTTAATCGGAGCCTCCTGTTTTGAAAGGCTGAAGGGAGGCTGGATTGGAAAAAAAGGGAGGGAGAGAAACATCGATGTGACTTATCACATATTGATTTTTTTTTCCTTTTCAACAGCACTCCATGATATTCATGGAATAAAGGGGGAGGGTTACCATCATGAAAAAAGCAAACACTAATGGTATTCATGTTTCAGAGGGCGCCAGCTACTTTCATCAAGATATCACGGGTTACTCAATCCTCACCTCACCTACTTGCTGTCAAGGCAGCCAGGTTGCACGCTGTCTTTGTAAATATGTGCAAGCTGTCAACCTGCAGCTGGCCCTCGCTTAAAATAAGTATGTTCATCCCCCTCAGTGAAATACATCTAAAGACTGGAAGAATGCAGCAGTGCCCGGCACTGACGTCCTTTAGCCTGTAGATCTGATATGCTCTGTGTTTAAGGGATGGCCTCTCCTCCCCTAAGGCATATTGCAAAAGTGCAGGTTTATTCCTCATTTCATCACTGCACTTCACTGAGTCGCTTTGGATCATCAGTGGAGCAGACAACCTTCATACCTCCATTACGCCTCTCAGAACTGTTTGTTCCCTTCCACTGGCTTTTGCTTTTATGGGAGAAAACAGCCATGGCTCAACATAATCTACACTTTTACCTGCAGGCTTGTATTGTATCTGTCCTTACCTGCTGTATTTATTGTTTATATACTGTTAAAGCCACAGTCGGCTGGTTTTTTTTTTTTTTTAATCTAATGTCATAATTTTTGTTTGGATAAAAAAGACAATATAGTAGGAAAAAGTCTGAAAATCTAAAACCAGAGAGGCTTTCATTTAATGTGTTTTTAAATGCCTTTCTGTTTTGTTTACTCTGCTTTTTATGTGGTCATTCCTCCTCTCTGTTTCAATAGACATATGTTTCCATCATTCATGAATCACACTGTACTGCATCGTAGCAATTTATTGCAATTTCTGAGCAAAGTTGGAAAGGAGTTATTTGTTTTAGACAAAAGATAAGCTAATCAATAGAAACACTTAACGCCCACAGGTGTTCTTGCTTTATGTAGCTCATCAGACTCCTCAGACTGTTTTTGTTGTTTTACGAAACTTTTTCACAAGTTTCCCAGCCAAACAACTTTAACAAAGTCCACCTCATCAAATCTCTTCTGCTGAATGTCTATGTTATGTTTACCAAGCATGCTTTACATCATAATCCTTACAGTGAAAAAGCTACATTCATACAGCCATCAGAAATGCATGAATGATATCTGCACTGTTGCTACAGTTCCACGGCAATGTGTCGTTTGAAACAGCATGGCTCCACTGAATCCATCCAAGCCATGTAAATAGGGAGTGGCGTGCTCTGTCCATCGACATTACTAACAACGCCACATTTTAAAAGGTCTTTTCAATGCATAGTGCACTCTAGGGCTGAAGATTTACTTATTGAATCAAATTTTAATTTGCAATTGTGTCTGAAAAATTGGCATTCTTGTAAATATACTTTCCCATAATTGATGCATGCAATTTGAAGATATCTCTAGAAGGTGCACAAGAGCTCAGGCTGATACAAATACCCGATGTGTAGGATGCGAACTACTAATGGAGACACTCAAGGAGGTTCCTTAAATGTTAATTGAGATCCAGACAAACTTGATATAAAGATAAAAATTCAAGTTATTTCAGTGATTGAAAGCTTATGTTTTAAACTTAGCCTTAAATGTAAGGTAATTTGTGTTTGGTAGAATATTTCTTTGTTGTAACAATGCTTCTTAATAATGCACTAATAATAAAGTAATCAACACTGAACACATAGCCACAAGACTAAAGACCTATATTTGTATTTTTTAAGATTTATTTTGGGCTTTTTGTGCCTTTATTTGATAGAGGAGGACAGTAGATAGAGTCAAAAGCAGGGACGAGAGAGTGGGGAGAGACATGCGGGAAAGGGCTGCATGCCAGATTCAAACCCGGGCCACCTGCGTACATTGGGCGCACCTTAAACCACTAGGCCATCTGCACCCCAAGTCCTATATTTTATGTTTTGCTAAAGATGAACTTATAACATTACTCTACTTTACTCTATATGCAGATCCTCTGGCCAGCACAGGCTCTGATACAGGCAGAAGATATATTTCATCCTTAGCTTGCATTCCTCCTGGAAGCTAGTGGAAACTGACTCTTACAGGCATGTGTTTATTTTGGAGCAGCTTCCTATGAAGCTATACATGGTTCTATTGATACATGATAGGTGCATTCAAGATCTAAAATATGCATCTTATCAATCAAGTCAGCTCAGACTGATGCCTGGTGGTCAGGTTACACTGTCAGCACTAATTCCCCAACAAGTTTCTCTTTGCACAGATTGAATGCTCCTGGTGTATCGGTTAACTCCTGACTTTCAGCCAACTGTGTTCATAGATGTCATCATTGCAGCAGCTGATGATAGCAGAAATAGTCCTTGTGAAGGCCTCTCTGTGTAGTTTTGAATTTTTTGTGTAAATATACCCATCAGATATGTATTTAATTAAAAACCTATAAACATCCACTAAGACACTCAAATGTAAGTCAACAGTTTGCACAGTTACTGACTGAACTGAAACCCCAATCTTATTAGCATTGTTTCACAGGTACAGGGTCTAGTTTTAAAGCAGAAGTTACCTGCCATCAGTTGTTTTAACAGGCATGTTTGTGTCTTTGCAGAGACTCACCTTATCAGTTTGCCTTTAGCCTAAAACTTCTTTGTCGTTTCAACTACTGTGTTGATTGTCGCACCTCCTCTGCCTCTTCACTGCCTCAATCAGACATGTGTAAACTGCGTCTTGAATCCACATCTCTTTCATTTGTGAGGATGTACACTTCAAACCCATACAGTAGTTAACAAAGAGTATATCTCCAGCTTAGATGATTTATTTACTAAACAGTAAACTTCGGTTTCTGTGTAATGGATGAAATTCATAGAATGAGGGAGAAAAAGTGTATTTAAAGAGGCAACACCTGCCGGGTTCACCCTGAAACAATCCCAGACTGCTTTGTGAGTAGCCTCCCCTCATTCAGTCTTCCCCTCATTCTATACAATTCTGTGGTTTACTTTTAGCAAATACATATTTCTTTCTGTTTTTTTTTTTTTTTTTACTGTAGCATCAGGCTGCAACATAAGAAAACCGAAGGGCGTCTGACTACTTTCTAAATGCAAAGTACACCATCTGGTTTTTACCTTTTTATCTATTATGGCATTGCTCAAGCACAAAATATCAACTGTTAATCTCCTTTTTTATCACATTATCTGTTTTCCACGTTTTTTCCACATCTCTCTGTGCAATTGTGCAGCAAAAGATACACAAGCTGAATTTAGTATCTTGTGGAATACTGCTCTTTTTCACACCTAGACATATGCTTCTTTAAAGTGGGGTCACTGGGTCGCACAGCACAGTGTAGCGTCCTTGCAGCAGTTTGTGGTTCAGTGACTTTCTAGAATATTGTTTTCAGCTGAGTAGAAATAAGGCCAACCATCCTCCAATCACCATCTCAAAAGAAAGGAAAGCCACACTGTAGTTGGCCCTTGGGATTATGTTTCCACATGAAGGAGGGTGTTTGCCACCCTCTAGACTGCTACTCCGTCTCAACACAGTGGAGTGTCATGAACGTATTTGGTGAATCCCTGGATTTATTTTTTTTTTATAAAACAATAAAAATTAACAATCTACTTATAAGCTGAACTGGCATAATTGAAAGAACATGTATTTCTTTTGAAGCTACCTTGCACACCTAAGCCAAGATAAAACTCACGGTTCTTTATTTTTCTTTAATTCATTTGTGTTTTACGTGGTTTGTAACACCTGTGTGAATAGTGAGCAGGATACTCTGGAGACTGATACTCTGGAGGATAGATGATGTGACTAAAAGGAAAAAAAGTTCTGCAGGGACTGACAACATCTCCACATACCTGTCCCCCGCACAATCCATACGCATCAATTTCCATTTTCAGTATGACATGCATTGCTGATTTTGTGGGACTACCTTGCTACCAACATCCAGCCTGCTGCATTTAAATTATTGTTATGCTGACGTGTTTGCTGATGCGATATCGTGTGATTGTGTGTAATGAGCGGATAAGCAATGTGCACAGTAGGAATCGTCTCTTTCACATTACTATTTATAGCCAGCCTCACCCTCACCTCCAGCTGACAATGGTCTCCATCAGGACAATGGAGGTCAAGGAAGGTCCACAGACCTTTTGCTCTCTCAGCCTCCTCTGCTTCCCCATTCGAGCCGGACTAATGAGGCAGACAGCTGCTCCCTTAGTTGAAATGTCCCTGTAGTGGACTATACCTGCGAGAGGCAGAGACAATGTCACCTTCATATTCAGACACATTACAAGAGGAAAGCAAAGCAAACCTGTAAAATCAAGCGAAAACAAGCACAGAGTTTAGCTAGTTGATGGGAAAAAAACTCCCAAATACAGCACACTCAGCTTCAAGCATGAACTCAACAGCTCGAACACAGTTGTTGTCATTTTTAAGCGGCCGGTTCGGTCAGCCTCATATTAGCCCACACTTTGTCTTCTCACATTCAGCACAAAAGAACATTTGTTTGAGACATCTGCTTCTGAAGCTTGGCAGAGTTCAATAAAACACAGGCAGGATAGAAATGCTTCTGCAATGTAATTAGGGGACTTTGCTGAGACGACAAGTACAAATTTGGAATAAGAAGGTAAAACCCAGCAAGGCTGGGTGATTAGGCCTCATTTGGATGTCTTCTGCACACAGTGACGAGCGGCTGTTTCAGGGCAAGGCAGTCGCTCGGATCGAAGGCCCACAGTGTCTAGGATTATGTGTCAATTTACCACCCAGCTGCAGCTCTAGACTCTACAGCAGAACATGACTACCTCTAATTAGGCCATGCTACCAATTAGAGCCCTGCAATAAGGCAGTGAGGAGAGCGCTCTGGGAGAGTAAAACCTACCATTGTTTCCACCATCACAAACACTGGTTTTTAGCTCAAACAGCTGTCGAAGTCCAGCGTCCAAATCAGACTTAACCTCCATTAGGCTATGGGTTGACTGCAAATGAATGAAGATGTTATTGACAATGTGGTGAACATTCGCTTTCAAAGGTGTCAAGTGTGACCTGTACATTATTGTGATTCAGTGAGAAGACAGCTAAAATGGCAGTTTATTCGTGTCATGACCATGACCTCGAACTCTGTCTCTTAATCCCACAGGTAGCCAAGGTCAGTTCCCCATAACTCAGAATGTGACGGTGGTGGAGGGGGGCACAGCCAACATGACCTGTCGTGTGGATTTCAATGATAACACTTCCCTCCAGTGGTCAAACCCTGCACAACAGACTCTATTCTTTGGGGACAAGAAAGGTGAGTAATAATCCTGGCTATAATGGCCGTAATGATAAAATGATGAGATATGATAAAGATGTCTTGGCTAGATTATATTTCTCGAGGAGTCGTCTTCATCAATTTTTCAAATGTGAAATGTAGAAAATTGGCCCTGCCTGCCTGTGAGCACAATTTGTCTGAAAACATAAAAAAGACAGGAAAAAAGGGAAATGTTTTATTCTTGATGTCAAAACAGACTGTTAGTGAATGTATGTCTCCATTGATAACCAGGGGCACAATCTAAACAGAAATAAACTCGTTCTGAATTGAAGTTTTGTAATCACACAACACTGACGGTGTTGTTTACAACACAGAAACGCCTGTGGATTGTGAGATGATTGGGCTTAATTAGCATCTCAGCTGCCCTACATTTGTATTGCTGTTTGGATGTCACTAAAAAGGAAATGCACTGTTGCAACCTTGTGAAACAAGGCTCGAGCCAGAATGAATTATAATGTGCTCTCACCAGCCAAATCCAATTTAAAGGTGACTAAAGTCTGGAGTTGATAAAGTGGAATTGGGGTGAAAGGGAGTACAACAGTGGACTGGTCTTGTAGAGGTTGGGGTGTTCATCTTTCAGTGTTTCTTGCAGCATATTACCCATTTCATTTATGCTGTAGCTGCTAATACAATATCACTGGTTCAGTGATTGAAGATTAACTTTCTCTTTGAATAACAATTGATGGGAGAGAGAAACGCCAGAGTGAATCAGCAGAATGAGAGTCGGAGTCTGGTTTGAAGAAATACTTTCTCCTTCGCAAGTGATTGGATTTAGTAATGGGGTCTAAGGTGTTTTATGAGATGAAATTACTTCCAAATACAATTAAACGAAAGTTAACTGAATCTTAAATAGATACCCTTGTGTTAATGGTGTGAATGTGCCCAAAGGATTTGAATTCAAGCAAAAGTCAATGAACCAAAACCATCCTTTTTGTGCTTTTACTTCTGTATTCTCTGATGCACAATAGATATAACAATTTAATTCTTTACAGTGCCGAGCTTAATGAATAAAATCCAACAAAATGAGAAAAAAATTATAGCCTTCACTCCTTAGTTTGAAGAGATGTAACAAGATAGTGAACCCGTTTAACCCTTTATGGGGCAAAGAAAAATTCAGTAGTCTTCCTTTGTGGCCTCCCTCTAACTCCCTGTGATACAGTAAAACCAGAATGACGTTTCCCAGCCGATCAGTGGAGATCAGTCACAGAAAGTGAAATCACATTATCTGACTAATCAGCAGTGGCCCAGAGTGCCTTAAAATTCCTGTTTCCCCCAGAATTCGCATAATGCAGTTTTACATCTATTTCTGTCCCACACAAATGGCCCTAACATCCTGACTAACCACGATAAGATGATGAAACTCACACATTATAAAGATGAATAGCTGTGCTAAATGTCATGATAGGTTTTGTTTGCATAGGATTTCTAGAATTTACTGCAGTTTTAGTGGAAAAAATGGTGGAACCATACTTTGGCAGACACTTCTGTAGGGGAGTAAAATGCTGTCTATACCAGTGATATTCATCCTGTTCTTCCCCAAGGCACACCTAAGATCAAGCCAAAACCATTACACCATATCCATTCCCATTCAAAATAGCCTCCATAATACATGTTACAGTGTCTTCAGTTCAGTCAGGCCCAGTTAGTCAAGAAATGTAAAGTGTGCAGTAAGATATTTTAAAAAAATGTGGCAGCTATTGTTATGCATTCATTGCTGTTATTTAAATTTGGCGGTATGGCTGTTCTGGGATCCACCTCCCCTCCACAAGCCTTCGTGGGGAGCATCATAGGAACAGCACAAATTCCTGCCCTTCCTGTACCTACAAGGAAAGCCTGAGGCAGAGGGAGAAACAGAAAAAATGAACAGAGCAGAGCAGGCATCAGTGATAACAAAATGACATTGATTAAGTCAGATGTAGAATAATGGAGGAGCTGGGGTGGAGGAGGGTTGCAAAAGCAGCTTGCAGAGGAAGCAACAAAGAGTAGGCAGCCAGAGCAGCTTGAATGTGGTGGCATGAGTACATTTAGCCAGTAGGAAGCTTAGCGTGAATCGGTTGGCAGTCAGCAGATGAAGGCTTGTGTGAGATCAGCTGATTACAATTATATAACACTGCCAGAAGTAACACTATGTGCTCAATTTATTGTATAGTTTTAGTACTAACATATGATTGTACAAATTCCCACAGCACACTTAGATTTCCCTAAAGGCTCACCAGTTTGCCGTGCCACACATTTGAGAACCACTGGTCTACACTAGACATATGGCCAGTTCTACTGGCATCCATACTATGGGTATTTTCTAGAAATATAGCTGATATATATAGCATAATAACACTCTATGGTGTAGTTAGATGTTGTGACAGGTTTGTAAAAAAAAAATAAAGAGTGATCCAGTGGTAAATGTTACTAATTTATAGAAATTTAAAGTAATAATTTTTTTAAAGTAGGAGGGATTTTTGGATGGTTTTATAACCTCATAGCAGTTGTATAATACGTATGTGGTCTTTCTCAGTTTTTAATTTCTACTATAGGCATTATTTCTGATTAAATTTATTCAGACAGTCAATTTTTGTGATTTTTCAAAGTTTTTCTGATGGAATAAACAGGAAAAATAAATGGTATAATAGTAAAATGTGCGAGTTTAGTCAGTTTTAAAACATTATCAGTTTGATCATACTTAAATGACTTAAATCAGTTTTTACTTATATTATAACTATCATCATTGCTTAGACATTTGGAATTTGTGATTGTTCCAGGTCTCCTGTTGGAATGCTAAGATAAAACTGGTGGTACCAACATTACTCATACATCATTCTGATGCCAGTCATGCCTTGCCTCCAAAAGACTTCACAACCTCACCAACTTCGAAGTCCCTGACCCTGTCAGATGACCCTGCAGCCATCGCAGATAACTCTGTGTGGTTTTTATGTGTTTTTTTCCCATGAATAACATTTTTATATGCATACACTCTGTGGATTTTTTTTTAACCTTAAACAGGCAAGGAACCATGCACTATTCATTTTGTTGACCTTGATTTTTTACATAATAATGTGAACTTCACACAGAAAAGTGGCAAAAGTAAAAAAAAAAAAAAAGTCATAGAATGTCAACCAATAATATTCTAGAGCTCAAATTCTGAATTTCAAAGTATTTCAAGAGTGCCCTATAAAGGGTTAAACTTATCTTTTAGTTTTTCATTTAACCTAACTGAAGCTGTAGAAGTAATTTGTTTATGTCACCATCATCTATGTATAGAAGTGGTAATCTGTGTCCGCATATGAATTTGCACTGCTGCTGTTATGAACATGTAAGGAGAGCTCTTGGGGAGCCCAGTGAGTATGAGCCATTTTGCCCTTCCTGGGCAGTAATTTATATTGTATGACAGAATCCTTTTCCAGAGCACCACAGATGACAAAATGAATGTAGTCCACTCAGCAGAGGTTGCCAGGGCTAAGTGTGAACACTTCCTCTCCATCTCCGCTTAAACAGCCAAATGAAAAGCTTTATTGGCACAACTAATACGATGCCTGTGAGGCCATCAGGAGAAAACGGGAGGCGTGGAACAACACAGGCTTCATGTGAGAAGGAGGGTGGGACACCTGGGAAGAGATCTCTGCTGTGCCAAATCACCAGTTAATTGCTTGGCAGTGGGCTGTAACTGTCCTTCTTCTCCGTTTGTTGTGCCTTCTTGTAGGAGCCAATGAAGAATGTAAGACTCAACCTTATGCTACCTTTCAGTCCAACAACTGACTGCAGACTGGCGGAGCTAGAAGCAGGCTGCTCTCTCCTTCTGATGAGCAGCTGCTCATAGACTGATGTCACAGGCTAGATTTATGCAGCTTTGTTGCATTTTCTTCTTTTCAGTCTTAAGATTTCTTCTTTCCTACCTGCTGTTTAGATAAACCTTTCCTCCCCTCTGCTTGTTGTCTCTGTCCATTGTCTGTGTTGTCCATCTCACTGCTTACTACGATTCCCTTGGGTAGCCATGACGGCGTGGCCATATGTTGCCATTTGATGCACATGCAAGTTTCTTCCAGTCTCTCCTCTCAAAGGTAGTTTGTCATTGTGTATATGTTAACCAAAGGAAATTCAGCCGTCACAGCTTTCATATGCGATTCTGGATGCTCAACACATACAGGTAATGATGATAAAAATACATCTGCTGTTCTGTCTTAAATTAGACAAAGCTCTCTGTGAGGCATTTTTTGAAATCTACTCCGGCTCTTTCCCCCAAGCTCTGTATTAAAGATAAGGGCATTTATGTGGATGTGTTTGGAGTTCGATATGAAATGGTAAAAAGGGAGGGGGAGTATTAAAATGACCTTCTAAATCCTTTTGAGCAGCTATAGCAAAGTAAAAAGAAACATTTGTAAAGAGCACGAGTTCCATATCATTTCAATTGAGTTTGACAGCTACTGCATAAAAAGTAAGACAAAATCTGAACTTTGCCCCAGCGATAATTTGTTCCATTTTAATTCAGGTCTGACAAATGAGGATCTGAAAAAAGCCTTAAAGAGTAGCTTTTACATTCAAGGACAAAAGGGGTTTCTGTGTCTTTTAAGCATTCTAAAGACTCTGAATATCATATGTCTACTCTAGTTTAGCTGTAAGACAATCAGGCAGTGTTTCAAATGTAACAAACGCTTATAATGTTAAACCCAGTAATGCAAGATGTAATGACGCTGGAGATGAAAGAAATGACTGATCTACAATGTTCCTATCCAAAACTTTGTTGAAACAACATGAACTAAAACCCCATGTTTAACCCCAAATGTGTAGCAGTGTCACCAGTTAATTTAACACCAGTTCAACCATGACACTGGTTCTGTACATCCAACAAAATAAATGATCAGTAGGTGACATTACAGTTAATTCCCCTGACTGTGTTTTACTAGATCTGGGACTCTTAAAAACAGTTTTAAAAAGTGTAATCAAGTATTATATCATAATTCAAAACATAAATTCAGTTTGGTGGTGTGGTGGTTACTGATGTTGCCTCACATCATGAAGATTCCTGGTTAGAGTCCCAGTTGGACAGGGCCTGGAGTCTGCATGATCCGGCTGTGTATGCATGGGTTGTCTTATGGTTCTGCAGATTCCTCCTACAGAACAAGGACATGCTCATTTGGCTGGATGGTGACCCCAAATTGTCTGTTGATGTGCGTGTGATTTTTTTTTTTTTTATTTGTCTTTTTACATTGGCTCTGTGATTGACCGGAGTGTACCAAACCTCTCACCTAATGACAGCTGGTATCAGCTCCAACTCCCCCACCCCCCCAGAACAGGATAAGCAGTGTAGATAACAGAAGGATGCATGGGTATCTCATGGCCCACCTGCAGTACCTCTACCAGGGAGCATTGGCCCACACATTTGGGAGGCACTGATTTGAAATACTTTCAAAATAAGATCTGAATAATCTTTGGGCAGCATATCTACACAGAGATCTGTGATGCTAACAGCTGCACTCAATCACTAGTGTGAAAGTGTTACATTTACTGGACACTAAATCTTAAAGTAATAAACAATATTTTCAAAAGACATGCACAATTTAAGGGCATATGTGTATCATATACAACAGGAAATATTGACAGTTTGGAGGATTTGAACCGTTGTTCATGTCAAAGACAGGGTGCACTAACACTAGGTTCAATTGTCCCAGATGGTACTAAAGTGCAATGTGGAGACAAAATGCATTTGTCTCCACTCTCTAGTCCCTCACTCAAGACAGTCTGGCTGTAGACCGTACATCCCTGTCAGCCCCTCTTACAGACTCTGAGATGCCGTCTATTTCATAACACAAGTGCCATAATTAGCCAGTAAAATGTATTTTCAGTTTTAGAAATTTTTATGAAATTAAACTTTATACAAAAATAAAGTCAGGCAGTTACATTCATGAAATTGCCACATTGCAAACATCACAGACCAAGACACATTTCATAAATAAAACAGAGAAAAAAGATCAGAGATCCTTATGCAGCTAAGAGCTATTCAGCCCCACTTGCTGCATTAGATTGCTTCATGAAGGACAAACTTTTTTCCTGTATGCAGACTGCTTCCTTGGCTTTATTAAATGTTTTGTACTCAGGTTTTGCAGGTCGGGTTTTTAACTTTTAACTTTTGGTTTCCTAACCGCTACCTCAACCCTCACCCTTACCCTAAACAGAAGTTTAATCCAATTTTATTTTGAAAGTTGTAGCATGTATTTCCGTTATGAAATAGACTACGTTTCAGATGAACAGAGCGGCTGTAAAAGATGTACGGTCTGCAGCCAGGCCTCTCTCCCCCTGCTGGCCTGCACTCACATTGCAACCAAGCCCACCGAGGCATCGTCATGTTGTAATATAACACAGTTTTCTAAGACACGCAGTCTCTGAGTCAATACAATGAAGACATACACAGACAGGATTCAGGTAAGGGTACGCCATGACAGTAATTTTACTTCCTTTCTGGCTTACTTCGATTTGATTTGGTCAGATTAAACTCCGCCATTTCTTTAAATGATTGTCAAGAGATATCTTCATATCAGTTATATGTCATGTGCATGTTGTGCACCTACAGTTGTTGAGCAATTGTACTTTACTTTTGGTTTCTGGTCTTTCTGTAAAGATAATGGTGTCTTGTAAGCCCATTTAAAAGGGCTGGGCATATTGTTTATGCATGACACAATAATAAAATTTAATCAATCAATCATTGCATGCCAGGGCCAAGGAAATGTTCTGTGCTTCAGTGCAGTACAGAGCATCCTCTCTGGTTAAATAAACTGAACTTCGTGGCTCAGATGGGCACAGTATGGATTGCCTAGAGTTAGTGACATTTTATGCATATTAGACCTCAACATCCTCAGTGGGAATTTTTGCTCTGCTGTAACTTTTTTACAATATTTCTGTTGAATGAAAATCAAAATCATAGCTTGATGAAAGCATCTAGGCAACTGACTGATGCTGTAATTTGTCTGTTAAGGGCAGACTCTGTTAATGACAGGAATACTCCAATTAACCTTCTGTTAAGTAAGTTACAGCCCGTACCAGCAGCACAAGGATCACGACAGTGCTCTATTAATTTATAAACCTTTTGGGATTCCTCAGATAGGTTGCTAGGTGAACATAATCCCAGCAGTGCATGTTGTGACCTAAAGTTTGTCTACACAGCAATGTCCCGTCTCATCACAGGCCTGGGAGGAGGATAAGAGATGTGTTTGCAGGTGGGGAGGAAATAGTGTGCTGGTGACAGCTCAATAGCTTAATATATCTTTGGTGAGAGTGTAAACGATAAGAAGGACCCCTATCTCATCCCCTTCCATAAGAGGCTCAGTCAAACCTCGTGCTGCTCCAAGAGAGTGTTAACCTTGCTGGATTCCCAAAGCCGATCCATATGGGTTGGCCTGTCTCTGCACATTTGTCTAAAGCTGAACACAGCCCTCCTCTTATATCATGCCAGCTGGTTCCTTGGCACTCTCATCCTCATCCATTATGTATATCTGAATCTTGGTTCATTGTTGCCACCTCAAAGGCTTTAGACTAAACTATTGGAAAGACCAGCATGCAGATTCCTTCGCACTGCAGCCGCCGACCCAGACAGCAGACATAGATCCACTTAATGGCCAGGCCAATGTGTCATTCATACATTAGGCCAATTAGCAGGGACTGTTGAACGGAGCGGCTGTGTGGTGAGCTGCCACGGTGGAGAAATTGATTTGGACCATATGTCTTTTGTAGAATTATCCCTTTCATATGTTACTGGGGTTATGAATTATTATTACTGAGTTGGACAAATGAGAGCAGAGCTGTCCTTTGCTGTGTTCATTATGATTTACTTTGCTTTTGGCTTCTGTGGAGAAAGGATGAAACCATAAGTAGCGACGCTGTAGAGAATGGTAATGACATTCCTGCAGGGTGGAAGCAGAATCTTTTGTCAGATACGGTGAATATGAATAATGCAATTAATAAGACGCGACTGCAGGTTGTACGACAAAGGCAGATAACAAATTGCTTATTTGATCTTAAGTATCATGTATGTATGCACATGCGGTGGCAAATTATACATCATTTTTTTCCTCATCTCAATTCCAACTCTCAGAAGTTTATGGATCATCATTCATGACATTTAATTGGGGCATTCAGCCTGGATCATAAAGGTCACAAAGCAAAATTGATCTTAATTGGCTTGTAGTAATCAAAATGCTGTTATGTGCTAAATGAATGCTCTAATGTGAGCATTAAAACATTCATTAGCTTTAGAGAATGAAGGATAATTACCAAGGATGCAATTACTGAAGTGAGCACCAATGAAAGCACATTTAAACGTCCATTTTAGTAAACGCACAACATTTCATAGTGGGCCTGTTGTGAGCACGTGTAGTGGACGCTTAGCTCAGCTCTGTTTCACATATCTGTGAGTAAATTAGTTCTCAGTTTAAAAAAAATGAAATTCAGCAGCATAATATGATTACTATTGTTATCAAAATGAAGTTAATGTCATTGGCAGTCAGGTGATGCTTTCCTGTTTCTTCTCATATACAGTGGCAGGCCTACTCACAGAATTGGCCAACAAACCCAGTGAATGGGCTGTCCCTGGTTGTGATTTATTGATGATCTCAGTGTATGTGTGTTAGATCAGTAGCATTGGTGTTAACATCCTGACTAACAGTTACCACATTTTGGAGCTGAAAAAGTGTGTGGAGCTGTTATTTTTGTCTCACTTATTTGGCACTTTCATCAGTTTTGCATACTTTGTACCCAATTTTGGCACATCACTCTTTTCATCACTTTATTCTGCCCATTTTTGACATTTTTAGCCCATTTTTGCTATTCATAAATCACATTTCACTACCTTTTCCACCCATTTCCACCACTTTTAAAAGTCCTCACCATTTTTTCTGCCCGTTTTACTCCATTTTCGACATTTTATTTTGCCTCTCTTATTGTTGGTCTTTGTATAATATTATTAATACAATACTGTTTATGTTGTTTGGTCTCTGGGTGTTGTCTGATTTTATGTTTATTTTTATTCTTATGTTTATTATGTACATGCTTGGTGTTCATTTTTATATGTATGTCATGCCAGGGATACGAATGGAAATTGGCTACAATCTGGCACATTTACATGTCCATGTTCATTAATGTGCACTATCCCCTACAATAAATAAATAACTAACTCCTCTTTTCTGCCCATTCTTAACCTATTCTCACTACTATCCACCTATTGTGCATCTGATCTGATGTGATCCAATTTTATTTGCATTTCACTATATGTTACGCCCATTTTTGCCACTACAAGACCAATTACCCATTTCCACCTCTTTTTTTGCCTGTTTTTGTCACATTTTGATCCTATTTCACCCACTTTTCTGCTGATTTTGCTTAAACCCATTTGCTGTATTTCCTATTCAGACTAATTTCATGAGTTTATCCATGGAAAAATTCCAGGTGATCCCAAACTTTTGAGTGATATTGTATATATATATATATATATATATATATAAATATACAGTGCTTAACAAATTTATCAGACCACCACCCAAAGTAAGGTTGATGCCACACCTGCCCTAAATTAACAGCATTGGTAATTACCAAAATCATTTTTTATATTTCTGCAATGGTTAATACACCAATATGTAGAAGCTCTTTAACCCAAATGATATTTTTAATGCTTAAATAAAATTATTATTGTTATCCATGAATTTTCAAATTTACTGATTTACAAAAAAACTGAAAAAATAGTAAAGCACATATTATTTCTTGATTAATATGTCAAATTATAGTTATTTACTTGCATTCCTGAACAGAAAAATGAGTTTTAGTGGTTGAATGTTATGCTTGATTAATTTCTGACTTCTCAGAGAAGCCCAGTGAGCCAGCTCAAATTTGGGTATAAAAAGGTGAATTCAGTTTGAAATTCTTCATTCCTGTTCAAAATGGAAAAATGTCGAGAGCTCACTGAAAATGAAAGAGTCTGCATTAAAGCACTTCATGATGCTGGATGATCTCTGAGACAAATATGGCAGGTGGTCTAATAAATTTGTTAAGCACTGTATCTATCTATCTATCTATCTAGATAGATAGATAGATAGATAGATAGATAGATAGATAGATAGAGTTATCCCAGCCTAACTTTAAAATGGACCATGATTGTGCTTACCTCCATGGGCCTCCCAGTTTGACTGGGCCCCAGAAAGCTCTCCCCTTTATCCCCCCTCATGGACCGGCTTGTACAGCGGCTAGAAAAGTATGTGAAAAGTTTGTTTTCTGCATTTTCTGCAATCTGATTTGCATCTGAGTCACAAGTATAGACAAACACAATGGGCCTGACCCGATCCACACAAATTATTATAATATTTCATGTCTTTACTGAACACAACCATAATCTTTCCCAGTGCTGTTGGAAAAAGTAAGTTAACCCTGGATTTAATACCTAGTTGAAATTCCTTTGGCAGCAGTAACCTCAACCAGCCATCAGCTGTTGATCACACAGTTCAGACAGAAATTTGGACTGTTCTTCCTTAAAGAACTGCTTCAGCTCAGACATATTTTTAGGTTGTCTGGTGTGAGTGGCTCTCTTGAGGTCATTCCACAGCATCTCTATTGGATTCAGGGCTGGACTTTGACTTGGTCGCTCCAAAAGGTGGATTTTCTTTTTTGTTTGAAGCCATGCTGTAGTAGATTTACTTCCATGTTCAGGGTCATTGTCCTGCTGCATCATGCAACTTCTTCAGATCTTTAGCTGGAGGTCAGCCACCCTGACATTATCCTGTAGGTTATCTTGATAAACGTGGGAGTTCATTTTCCCCTTGATGATGATGAGCGGCCCAGGCCGTGGGGCAGGCCACCATACTTCAGTGTAGGGATGATGTTGTCATGTTGGTATGCTGTACCCGTAGTGCTGCATGTTCTCCCCAGACAATTCAACCATAGTTTCTTCAGTTCACAAAACAATTCTCCAGTATTGTTGTGGAGTGTCAATGTGTGCTTTGGCAAACACCAGGGATAGAGTAATGTTTGTTTAGAGAGCAGCAGCCCCATCTGTGGTGTCCTACCATGGACACCATACCTGTTCAATCTTTAGTGTATGGTAGACTCATGAACAGAGATGTTGACTTTTTCAATGATTCCTTTGAGTGTTTAGCTGTTACTCCTAGGTTCTTTTTCACTTCTCTGAGCATTAGGGGTTGTGCCCTTAGAGTCTACCAGGCTGGGTGCACACTTCTATATAGAGTAGCCATGGTAATGTATTGTCTCCATTTGTGGACAGTTTGTCTATCTAAAGTCTTTGAAATGACTTTGTAACCCCTTCCAGTCTTATGCAATTCAGAAATTCTTGATCAAAGATCTTCTGAGATCTCTTTTTTTTTTTGCAAGCATGGTTTACATCAGTAGATGCTTCTTGTGAAGAACAAACTCATAAAGTTCAATCACAGTAGCTCTACACATGGCTCAGATCTGTTTTAGTTGATTAGGCTTAGTTGTGCTAACTGCTGACTCCACTTAGCTCTTTTTGGAGTCAACAGCCTAAGGGTTTACTTACTTTTTCCAGCAGCAGTGTTCAATAAAGACATGATATACTTATTTGTGTGGTATAAGGTTAAGCAAGTTGTGTGATGACCAATTAATGCAGAAAACTAGATAACGTTAAAGGATTCACAAACTTTTCCTGCCGATGTACAAGGGTAGGAAATAAATGGATGCTGAGATGATTTTGAGTAGCCATGATCTGGTTCCTACAGATGTTCTGTTTCCTTGTCAGTGACAATTTTTACTGTCTGCAAAATGCAGAGATGGTCTCATGGCCACAGCTAATGTGTTTCTATAGGGACTAATGGGCTTTTAAGTGCACAGGGTTACCTTCAACTTTACTGAGTTGTGACTCTAACATTATAGTACCATTATACACTCAGCTATTATGTCTAATGTAGAAGGCAGCTCTTGTTTGTGATATACCACAAGCTTAGTGCTGTCATGTATAATGTATAGAAGCTCTTAAGAGTAATGAATAATCTTTTTGTGTGTGAGGTCCTTAAAATGTTTGCGTCCTAGTTAAAAAAAGTTTGCATCCTTTTTTATGAGGGCTAAGTCTTTGTTATGTGTTGTACTGTAATATGTCTTTACAAATGCTGAATGTGTAAAACTGCAATGAAAACCAACAGAACTGTGTAACCCCCACTGGCACTTGTTTTCATAAAAATTAAATTTAGAGAGTTCATATGAAGAAAGGGGCTCGAAGGCAGAAAAATCCCACAGTGTGCAATCAAGCTTGTGTCGGTGGGCTGAAAAATGGACAGACAAAAATATATTCAGTCTCATTATTCACCACTTGAAGAGGGGACGTAGCAAAGCTGCTGGGAGAATTCCTCCCTCTTCCCTTTCCTCCTTCAAGCACTGAAAATGAGTCCAATTTGAGTAGCATCTGCTCTGTGGGATCTCTGAGAGTGCAGGCAGTAACAATGGCTCTCTGGAACAAGGCCTTTTCCTTCTTTTA
The DNA here is from genome assembly GCF_018320785.1 of Cheilinus undulatus. Lineage (NCBI taxonomy): Eukaryota > Metazoa > Chordata > Actinopteri > Labriformes > Labridae > Cheilinus > Cheilinus undulatus. The sequence goes on along the minus strand of NC_054866.1, from coordinate 42,140,308 downwards.
ATTGCAGCCACATGTGTGGTGGGAAAGAGCCCCCTGCTTGCACCACTAGCCCTGGAACACCTCCAGAATCGCCCACACAGTCACTGAGCGAGCACAGCCAGCAGCAAACACACTCTAATTGCAAAGAGTGGAGCCCCTGGCTGCAGAGTGGGGGGGTGCGCCAGGACCCTGTGTTCTCGCTGAAGGACAGCTAGTGCTTTCACATTCCAGGACTGGCTCAAAGTGGTTACTGGCCATGCAAAAACGGCCAAATGGGGACACTGCATTACAGACGTAACATATTTTGGCTGAACTAGAGAGCCATCGGCTTGTTTCCAAGACTAATGGATGGATGTAAAATGTCCTTTTCTATCTGGACTGTCAGGAGATACTTCATCGTTTTGGATTAGGAACATTGGGGAACATCTGGCTGCCGCTCTGTGGAGTGCAGGAGTGAATGCCATGTGATAAGTGCACTTCCAGTTCCTCTGCTTCCAGTTTTTTTTTCTGAGATAGTGCCAGTGTAGCCACCAACCAGACTGTCAGCTCTCCTCTTACACATCAAACAGAGCTCCATTTTCCAATGAGTCAACAGCTGCTTTATGTGTTTACACAGTTTTCTAGACATAGTAGTTTCAGATACATTCAGCAAAACTTACCAAGGTTGTTAAAGCTAAATCTGACAGACTAGAGTTCACTTAGGGGGCCGTAGACTGCTCATCCTCTGACATGGTCAGTAGTGCAAAGGACTGTCAGGGAAACAGAGCAAACATCACTTCGCATCAAAGAGCCATAGTAACAGTGTGCCGTGCCCTGAGGGGGACCAGGGTGTCACTTTTACTGATTTGAGACAGCCTTGGTAAGGCCTCCATCACGGGAGATGTACTGCACATTAAGCTGCCATGCTGCAAGGCTGTAGCATACACAAGGTCAGAGTGCAGATTTATGCTTCCTCCTAAGCAGAATGAACAGCGCAGGAGCTATCTAGGGTTTAGGGGAAATGAACCTTTTCATCACATTGATTTCCTAAAGCACCTGGAAAAAAAGCTTTGTCAGCCACTGGCATTTGGGTCTGATTGTGACGGATCTGCCCACAATCTGGGCCCTTAGCCTCGATTGGATTGTAGTAGTATGGTTTTCTGGCCATACCCTGTTTGAGTAATAGATAACACTTGTCTTTGGGTTATTCAAACCTTTGTACATCTCATTCCATCAATATGCCATTGATTCATGTTCTCTGTAGGGCCAGTGGCTGTCAAACAAACAGCATCAGTCAAGCCCATCTACTGTTTAAGTGTAAGCTGCAGTCAGATTCTACTTTGGTTCAAACTGTGTTTTAGATACGAGGAGTGAGGATCTGTTTTTTGGGCTGTATGATATCTTTAAGGAGATTAGAAATATTACACATAAGGGTAATGATTAGGGGTTTAACGGTATTTGTATTTGCCCTCAACCATCACTGTTTTTTCATCACAAATACACTTTATGGGCAAGAGTATTCGGATGCCTGTCCATTACAGCAGCGGGTACTATAATGACATTGTATTCAAATACGTGTACTTTGCCCCCTTTTTGGAGCTGTAACAACCTTCAAGGCTCCTCTTCCCAAGATATTTTTGAGTGTTCTGTGGGAATTAATCCCTATTCATTCTGTAGAGCATTTATCAGGTCAGGCATGTTGATGATGTTGGATTAGAAGGCTCATCCAAGAACCCAGGTTCTTGATGGGGTTGAGGTCAGGACTCTGCGTGGACCAGTCAAGTTCCTCCACACTAACTCATGAAATCATGTCCTTATAGTCCTTGCTTTATACAGCGGGGCACAGTCATGCTGGAATAGAAAATGGCCTTCCCCAAACTGTTGCCAAAAAAGTCAGAACCATAGTATTGTCCAAAATGTCTTGGTATGCTGAAGCATTGAGATTGCCCTTCTCTGGAGATAAGGGGTGTAACCCAAACCCTGAAAAACAGCCCCATACCATTATCCCTCCTCCACCAAACTTCACAGTTGGCACACTGCAGTCAGGCAGGTAACGTCCTCCCAGCATCCAACAAATTCAGACTTGCACATCTGACTGCTAAACACAGAAGTGTGATTTATCACTCCACAGAGCATGTTTCCACTGCTCCACAGTCCAGTGTCAGTGTGCTTTACACCACTCCATCCAACACATGGCTTTAGACTTGGTGATGTGAGGCTAGCATGAATCAGCAGAGTATTGGTGACTTTTACACACCATGCGCCGTAGCAGTCATTGACATTCATGTGCTGTGATTTTATCTAGTCTACAACATCGTTGCTGAGTTGCTGTTGTTCCTAAATGCTTCCACTTTCTGATAGTATCACTTACAGTTGACTGGGGAATATCCAGCAGGGATGAAATTTCCTGAACAGTCCTACGGCTAAGGTGGCATCCATGACAGTACCATGCTTGAAATCACTGAGATCTTCAGAACGACAGTTTGTATAACAGAAGTTTGCAAATGGAGACTGCATGACTAGGTATTTGGTTTTATACACCTGTGGCAACAGGTCTGATTGAAACCCCTGAATTCAATAATTAACAGGTGTGGCCAAATACTTTTGTCCATACAGTGTATTCTTCCTGGTGTCCGCAGTTCACTACTACATAACTTACATCTCAACAGTTTACTCAAGAAAACCATGTCGGGGCACGCAGATGGTCAGGTGGTTTAAGGTGCTACCCATGTACGCGGGCAGCCCAGGTTCGAACCTGGGTTTCGAATCCCCGCTCTCTTCCCTGTTTCCAAGTCTATCCACTGTCCATCCTATATCCAATAAAGGCATGAAAAGATCCCTGCATTGCTGCATTGCTCTGTATTTTACTGATCGCTGAGCTGATACGGTTTTTGCTTTAGGTTCAGTAAAACAACCTCCAGCAGCATGTCTTGTTAGATAACGGTGTAAATCTGTTCTAAAGGAAAGGAAGCTGCTTGGTCTAGACTGGTAGAGAAGTACATTATTTACTATTTTGGCAGGTTTCTCTTGTAGTTTTGTTTGGTTCTGTTTTGATTTCCCCCCTTTGTAAAATCTGTCAACGTAACATCTGTTTTAGCAGTCATAAATTACAACTGATGTCTGTCTTAAACAAAGTATCTTTTTTATTGTTAACGCCTACTGGTTTGATGTGTTTTGTGGAATATCACTGAAGTCAAAAGATGTCTGTTTTTTCCTCAACAAATCCTTCTTAGGAAACAGCCAGAACATTTATCAGCATCTCAGATGTGTTTTTTTCTTTGAGGAAGGAGGGGGTAAAGAAAAAGAAGAAGAAAAGTCCTCGTCTTTTCTCTGTGCGCTGCAGAGATAGGGGGATATGGGCCTGGAAGTTACAGTATGTCATCTTGTCCAAGGCTTTGATCCTCTCAGCCTGTACTTCCACATCTTTTGAGTTCCTGTACGATGTTTGCTTAGACCCCATCACCTCGCCGATGCATCTATCCACCAAAGGGTTTGCTGTTTTCTGCCAGAGCCGCTGGGCATTTCCAGGCTCTGTGGCGAGGATGCTTAACTACAGAGAACATCAGGCGGCTTTGTTTCAGAATTCACTTTGTTACAGTACCACTATCAAATGTTTGTATTAAGCCTCACAGCACGAAAAAGGCAAGCACAGCTTGTTATTAAACATAATTTCTTCACACTGCTTTTATTTTTGAATAACAGGGTCTTTAAGAAGAAACTTCTTGGAGCCATCAAATTCTTCATTGCAGATCTTTACCTCTCCCTTGTTGGTATGTGTGTGATTATCAGATAATCATCACCAAATCATGTGTGGTAATTGATGCCTGAGAACGGCGTTGTTGATAATGACCTATGCTTGTCTCAATCTAATAATCATTTCAGACAAATGGCTTGTGCTGTGAATGTTTATCGTGAAAATCAAATAAATGGGAACAGAGCAGGTGATTAATGATTTTCATACTGATGTCTTCTTTATCCGACACCATTTTACATTCGCCACGTTGATTAAATCCTAATCATCACCTTGTTCTGCAGTTTGCCAGATTTGCCCCGTGTCGTACAATCCAATCGAGTTCAAATTACTTCAGATGAAAGAGAGTCCAGGGAGAGAGCTGGCCAGGCCTAAAGGGAGTGAGGATTAAGAATGTGTAATTTATTCAATGAAGAGCACTTTCCCTCCTGCCCTCTGTGGTTGGTCGCTTGTAGGAGTAGATGATTCTGAATTTGAAATGGTATAAGAGATGACAGGAGCGGGGTGACCTTTTTTAGCTTGGCTGCGTGGTTTTCTCAGCTCCATGAGGGCGTAGTCACATGTGAATGAGCAGCCAGGAAGGTGTCTGCCTGGTTTAAAAACACACTCAGGGGTTTCATGTCCAGCTGTGTTTGAAGAAGGCTCACTGAGATGTTCATTTTGTCATTAGTCTAATGATTAGAAATGGTGATTAATTTTAACTTTTGCTTCTATGTTTGTCATTTCTATACTGCAGGGTTTTTTTCTGTTGTTTTTCAATATTACTTGATTGGCTAGTATTTTGCAATCCAGTTCCCATCAATATCACAAAATTAATTCTAACACAATGTTACTGACAGCGTTGGAGTGATATTGATGGATGTCACAGAGCTGCAAAGGCATTACAAAACAAATTTAGATAATACGAACGTGGTTCAGTAAAGTTAACTCTGCTCCAAGCTTCTGACACTGTATGGAGTTACTAAAATGGCTTCATTTTTTGCTAATGGGACTTGAAGGGTGAACTTAATGATATGGCATGGTCAGGCCTGCCCACAGAATCGCTGAAAAGTATGTGACACTAATATTTTTGCAACTTTAACTCATTTTTGCAACCTCGAATCCAGGCCACCCTCACACATTGTGCAATACCTAACTGCAATGCCATCTGCACCCAAGAGTGCATTTTCAAGTTCTGAGAGCCCGACTTATTGATTTTGAGCTCAGATTTCTCTTAAAACTTCCCCTTAAAACCTGCTTTTTTACTAAAACCACCTCCTAGTGATTAGATTTGCTCTGTTCATGCTCAAAATGTCTCCTTGCTCTCAGTTCTTCAGTTGCTCAAATATCCTTCTCTCAAACCATTCTCCTCTCAGTTTACCTTTACTCACTTCTAAAACTGCCGCTCTCCGAATGTTCTCCCTCTGTGCTCGGAGCTTTATCCGTGCACTTGGAAATGTATTTCTGTGCTTGGTTTTTTTGATGCACCAGTCAATATGAAACAGGTATAGAGTCAAATAGTCACATTTGCTCTGCCTGTTGTCGTTTTTTGGCTTTACTGCTTAAAACATCCCAAACGGTGGTTTCTCTTCATGCCCGTGAACTGTTTTTTGGTTTCTGTTCAATGGCTACCTGAATAGTCCGCCCAATTCAATACCTGAAGATTCTATCTGATATGTTTTGTTATCTGTTATTGGCATTACAATGCACAGGTTAAGTTCATCTAACATTATAAACCCTTTTGTTTATCATAACTGATATTAAGCCTAAACCAGAACATGGTTTGAGAGTATAAAGATCAACCACCTGTATGGGACTATTCGGCCCTGGTGATAGGCCCAGAGACAGCCGTCGGTTTTTGGGCCCTTGAGACAACCATTCCATTCATATTTTTTTCAACAGAATCTAGTGCATGGCCTGGGTTGTGTCAATCCTCTTTCCTAATGGTGCCCTCAGGTGGACTTGCTCACCATTACAGGCCTAACTTCAGCCTCAATTTTTAGCCCAAACATGCCTAAAAGTTCTGTTCAGTCCTGTTTAAAATATAATAATATAATAATATTCTTCATATAATATAATCAAAATAATATCATCATAATCTATGGCATTGCTTTTACCCATCCAGCTTAATTTTAAGGCCATAAAATTATGATAACATATTTATGGTGAACACAGGACAGTACTTTTATTTAAAGGTGTATTGAGTGGTTGAGGACCTGGCCTCCCCCTGATATTATGGTTCTTTCTTTCTTTTTTTTTTTTTTTTTTTTTTTTTAAGAGAAGGAGTAATTCCTGAGAGCAGAGAATACACATGTGCCTCCTTTAAATTCTCTATTCGAAGTATTTAGTCCTTTGAAGGGTTTTTAGGATCCTTCACATTGGAACAGTCCTCCGACAGCAGTCAGTGATGTAGTATCCTTCAAAACCGGCCGTTCCAGGAGAAATAGAGAAATAGCATCAGCAGCATTTTATGTTTTCAGATGTGGACGACCAAGAATTGGATTGGCTAATTTCCCAGTTTGTATGTCTGTAGATACACCATGTACCCAAATATACAATACATTCAGAAAGTTTTCAGACCCCCTTCACTTCAGATTATTCAGCTACAAGCCTTTTAAAGTTGCAATATGAAATTTGAAATTATTGATCGACCCATATCTGTTTTAAATTCTGATGGTGCTATAATAATAATATTATGTTCTTGTAGTAACTTCACACTAAGTTGTTCTGCAAAAGACCTGGAAAGAGTTTCAGATAGTCTGTTGCTTTAAGTGTGAATGTGAGCATAAATCAATACCAGGAATGTAAGTGATTACCTACATAGATATTGTAATCTGGGACTTTTTCTGCTGTTATGCCTCAGTGCGTGCTGCTGATGCTCTCTGTACTCCCTCTGACTGTGAATAAGACAGTCAACCCAAAATGCAAATTTAAAGGAGTGTTTCAAACCATTGGCCACATAATGCACCGGCAGCATTGGACAGCTATTTGTAACTACTGTGCATTCACTGTTGTTCCTGTAAAGGTCATCTGACTAACAAATGATACTTATGCCAGTTCATGTCATCAGAGGCCATTAGTGATTTCAGTTTCTGTTTTTTCTGTGCTTTTCTTTTTACACAGCTCTGAGAGACCACAGAATCGAGCTGGTGCGAGCCTCATCGCAGGAGCTCACCATCAGAATCAGTGACGTCAGCCTGTCAGACGAGGGCCAGTACACCTGCTCGCTCTTCACCATGCCTGTCAAGACCACCAAGGCCTTTCTCACTGTTCTGGGTGAGCATATCTGCTTCAGCCTGGTTTCCTCAGGACAACATCTAACTTCCAGCTAATTCCTCATAATCTTACACCAAATAATGCTTTTCTGTAAAGAAATTATGTTCCAACTTTATATTTTACCCATGAGCACCTGAAGGCATGACAGAAGATTTAAAATGACACCATTACAAGAGTTTTTCCAGACACATCAGCAACAAAAAACATTAACCTTTCATCCCTTATATTAGGTAGACAGGTTTGTTGAAGGATGTGCAGAATTAGAGGCAAAAAGCAAGTCAACTCCCACACACTGTCAACACTTACAGTTCATTTATTTAGACTAATATTTGTGGAAGATGACTTTCACCAAGCTTTTCATAGCCAGACAAAAGAAAGAAGCCATATAAATCTGAGAAAAAGATTCAACTTAGATTATTTTTTACTTTCACCAAAAAGTAACAAAATCGTAAAGTTTATGAAAATGAGTCATCCCATTATTTGTGATCTTCTTTCCTGAGTTCATATTGTTCTTTAAGAAGACATGCTCTGTTAACCCCTGAGAGTAAATGAAACCTGTACACTCTGTCTTTGCTTGTACTCCTGGCCTGTATGCTATGTACAGATAGGCCCTGCATGTAGACAGAAATGTGTGAGCAGGATTAAATAGTCATCCAACCGAGGAAAGATGTCAGAGCGAGGGAGCAGCACATTCAGGAACTCTCAAATTGTTGGAGGGTTTGGTTCCTTGCTCGAGGGAACCACGGCAGTACTGCAGAAGGTAGCTTGCACCGCCCCAGCAACCAGAGTTAGGGTGCACACACTCATATATCCATACCAAACTGTCTTTACCCTGGTAAGGATGGAAGAGGTGTGTTATGCATGGTGTGATTGCTCATGCACACACACAGGCATGGGTGTGCAACATCCTCATGACATATCACTGATATTCCTCCTGACAATCATTTGATTTGTTATGTCTGCTTATTCAAATGCATTTAATGCTCCAAGTGATTAAGAATTTCAGTTACAAGATTGTTCTGGCCAAGCCAGTCAGCAGCATAATAACAAAGACACAGGCATAAAATACAGACCGATTACAAACACAGAGCAACCAAAACCTGATTCAGCGAGCAGGTCATCAGTCAAAACATGCACCTGATGCAGCTTCCTCCAGTGCCTTCAGTCTACTTTTAAAGACTTAAAGACCCCAGTTCCTTAAGACATAAGCTCTCCTGTAACAGGTTCTAGGCTGCAGGAGCAGCATATCAGCATACCTGAAACCCCTTTTTTCAAGCTGGACTTTGGGAACAGACAGCAAACCTAAACTTTAAATCAGTTGAGACCTTCGAGAGTAAAAACATTTGACAAAAACAAAGAGACAGAACAGACAGTCTTTAAAGAGTTTCATGGACATTTTGGCATATTTTTTGTGCTGGCACATATTCACCACCCACTTAAAAGGGCTTTCAACCCACTTTTTGGTCCCAACCCACAAGTAAAAAAAAAACGCTGGTGTAGGGGTTATGTTTGTGAACCTCATGCACAGGGGCTGTTGTCCCTGAACCAGGCAACCCAGGTTCATATATCCAGCCCATGGCTCCTTTTCCACATGTCATTCCAAACACTCTCTCTCTGTTTTCCCAGTTTTTGACTCTATCCACTATCCTACCTCAATAAAGCACAAGGATGTTTTTTTTTTTTTTTTTAATCTAAACTTTGACAAAAATATACAGCTAAAATTTTGTTACTTGTCATCAAAGCAATAAGGGAAATCAAATGAAAATGAATGATGTTTTTCATCACCATATTTATTATGTCAGAAGTTTAGACTGTCTACTGCTCCATGGGTAAGAACTCAGCTCATCAGGCTGTAGTCATCTGTTCAGTCAGTTATTTATAGTTATGTTTCCATTCACCTCAGGAGTGCCAGGACGACCAGAGATCACAGGATTTACCAAACCTGCCATGGAGGGAGACATCATCACCTTGACGTGCACCACATCAGGCAGCAAACCAGCTGCCATCATCAGGTGGTTCAGAAACGACAAGGAAGTCCAAGGTAAGCATGTGGTGTGGCTTTCATAGAGCATTGTGTCCTCTCCTACCACTTGTATCCTGTGAGAGACTTCATTACTGTCAAGTCATTCGGCCGCTGCATTCCTTTGTGCTCATATTCATGCATTGTTCCTCTGGCTGAGGTTTAGCAGCGCCATGATTTCACCTGGCTCATAGCCAGCACTGCTGCTGTCTTTGGATGCCTTCCAGATATAGCTGGACTGTACTAGAGCCGTCCACATTTCACTACCTGACCAAGGTGAAGACATATAGGAGTGCCCGTTATTGATTCTAATTATAAAATGTACATCAACAAGTTGTGCACAGCATTCTGTTTTCACAATAGGTGGCTCTGTGCTAATGATGTACTCAGCTAGTTGATAAATAGAAACCAAAATAAATCAAACAGTTCTAAAAGTGATTTTAAACAATGAAATGTCAACTCTGGGGCTTTCTCCTATAGGCTTTACTTTTTATTCACTGAGACAAAACACAGCAGCAGAAAATTCTTACAAGACTGTCATACATTTTTGCTCATGGAAAAAAGGATTAAACTGTGATTCATTGTTTGAATTGTGGTAGGTAAGTTGCTGTATATGTATAGTTTGGCTTGGTAATAATAATTTAAGTACGCACTGAAGCTATGCAAGAGTTAAAACAGCTTTTCACCAAAAAACCCTATTGTTTAAAATGGTTTTTAAGAGGATATCTCATAAGATTATTCATAAACAAAGGCATGCTCACAGTCTCAGTCTGTTTGCTTTAAGTTTATGTTCATCAAATAAGACACACATGCTTTAAAGCACTAAAATGTCTGAATTAATTCTAAGATTTGCAAAACAAATGCTAAATAGAATTTTTAATTGAGTATTTATGTTACCTTAAATATTCCCGACAGTATCCAAAACCAGAGTCTGAATTTTAGAAGTTGAAACAGGATGCATCTTGTCCTCAATGACAGACAAAAAGTGTTCATTGTTGTCTTAAGTTCCAGATTATGGTTTTAAGTCTACTTCATTAGGAAGCTGGTAATGTTGCTGGAGCCTCCTTTCTGTTGCTGTTACTCATTCATGTTTTGTCCTTCTTACTTGTAATGGGCCACAACTATTTTTTGCAATAGTCTGTATGTTCTATCGTCACCCCTGCTTGACCACAGTCCATTACAAGTTTGTTTCTATTGGAGGGGGGGGGGTAGCGGGGTATTAACCCAAGATTCCTTGCTACTAGGAATGCATGATATTATATCAGAGTCAGCAGATATAAGTTTAGGTATTGTCAGATCTGAAATTTTTTGCCAGTATTTACAGCTGATATACCAGCCATACATATCAACAGTATGCATCTTATATCAGCCTTGAATATTGGCAAAATGTACAACTGGACCATCAGGTATAGGTGGTTGCCTTACACACTCAAGGAGGCCCACCATCAGCCTTGAACATTTTGAATGGAGCCTCAAAATTAAACAACTGCCAGACTATCTACTATCTCTTTGCACAGCTGACACTTAAAGGATATGTGTATATATACAGTATGTATTTGTATTGGCTAAGATGAGTTTGGAAATATAAAGGTTTCCTTTATAATCCATCTGAAGAGCATTTTGTTTTGCAGCCAAAAGTCAAACATACATCCAGCCCAATCATAAATACAACAAAGAAAAAACAAAAAATAGAAGATCAAGAGACAGTGTGCAACACAACAATAAGCATGCATAACAAGAAATAACACAGGCACGAAATAAATCATTTAAAAGCCAATGGCAGTAGGGACAAATGATTTTTTTTTTTAGCCTTTTTTTGTCCTGCATGCTGGCAGGCCAAATCTACAACAGGATGGTAGCAGCTTAACCCTTTAGAGCCAGTTGTATCACATTTAATACACAATTTATGAGACCTCTGTCTAACTAACATGATCAATAATATCAAAAACCTTTTTTATACAATCTGATAAACGATAACAACGCCCTCCAGTGGATTATCAGTTACCAAAAACAACAAATGTGATACAAAAAAGTATGTGAAATTTAATGGCAGTTTTTTTTTTTTCTTTTCTTGGATTTCGGTAGAACGTTAAAAAAACATCTCAGTTCCAAAAAGGGAATTTTCTGGCTACTGTCTGAGTAATCAGGCTTTAAAGGGTTAAACTCTGAAAATAAATGATGGCAATGATCAGCCAGGATCAGTTCACCTTAGGTCATTAAGGATCAAACCACAAATTTTCTTAAAATGCCCTGTAATCTGTTGTGTTTTTTGATATCTTTTATAAACATCAAAATTCTTCAGCTTCCTTAAAAAGTACAAATGTTGATGTGTTTTTTTACAGACAGCATCCATATCAGCAGATCTGTAAAAACCCAAAACTGTACATCCCTTCTCGCTACTCTTGATGTCATCTGTTGTTATTGTTTTGAGTGACGTATTGTGCGTTTAATGCATCCCATGGTTGAAAAAACCTATCTTAGTGCTGTTTTATGTGATTGATCTCTCTGACCTTTCCATTTGTTTGGCAGCTGACATTTAGCTGCTTTAACCTTTTTTTTATTTTCACTTTTATGGACAACAGCGGCCCGATTAGTCAGATGAGTAGAGTAGGAAGCAAGAATGCAAACTCGGAAAAGCCTCTATTAACCAGCCTCAGTCTGGCTGGTAAACAGTGACAGAGACAATGCATTAGGCAGCAGATGGTGCAGTGTAATGTGTGCTGATCACACTAAACCAGCAGAAGTTTTCTGTGGTTTCACACTGCGTGCCTTCCAAGCCTTCACTTTCTTGTACACCTCTTTCCAAACTCTGTGAAGCTTTGTATTTTTGTAGCTTTTATCACACTCTTATTTCTGCTTTAAGAAAGTACAAAAAAAGGCAAAACATGAAAAAAGGGAATATTTTTCCTCATTTTGATGGCTCAGGTAAGCTGTGTGCAGCTCTTTAATGTAATAGAGCCTGCTGCGGAGACTCAGTGTGGCAGTTGCTCTTTATTGAAGATTTGCACCAGAGAGTTTTTTTTTCTTGGTGGTTCTGTCTGTGTCTGCCCAACATGGCATGATGATTGATGGGAGTGAGGCTGGGATATGAAGTTTTCTTTTTGAAATGACATGCACGTAGACTCGTGAAAGGCCAGTGGAGAGCTGGCACACAGCATCACAACCAGACTTGCTGTCCATCTCAAGAGGCACTGAGATGATCTCTCTTTTTTTATGTCTTGTGATATCCTTAAAGATATTTAAAGCTCCAACTTTATATTATCATATATGGATGTGTGGGCCTTAAATAAATGTCATAACGTAGTTCAGTGGGGTGACATAGCTTCCGTTTCTGTCTCTTGAAGATAAAATTAAAATGTGATGGATTCTTTATATACCCAGGTCAGTAGGTGACACGCAAACTCTACAAATGACATACAGAACAGAAAACCTTCCTATATTTAAATAAATGCATGAAATGCTTTATGCAGTAGACTTAATGTGCATTGTGAAAAAGCAGATTTCTAAAAGCCATATGTGCCCTCAGTCTGCCCTGAACAGCTCCATGTATACAAATGTGCTTTTATTAGTTTTATCTGCATACAGCTGGATTTTTTATTAAGCCGCTTGGGCAAACATACCTGGTGCGACGCATCTCCAAGTCAAAGAGATAAAAACAGAGTGGAGACTGGAGGGTTTGACTTAAAAACTTCATTTCCATGTCAAAGTGTCAAAGAGGAGCAATGTCAATCAGCGCTCCTGATGCTCGTCTTTTATAGGTGCCGCTTTAAAGCTTTCTTTAGCGAGGATGTGCTGGGAGCAGCATGTTTTGCCATTGGGTCTTCTGTGGAAGATCATTGCCGTCAGTGTCTGCTGTCAGTCAAACCTATCCCCACCGGGGGGACCGGTCTACAAAGCTCCAAGATGACAGCAGGTGTAATAGCAAAAACATGTCATATTTATTTCATGCTATGATGGTTTGTTTTTCAACCATTTATATGAGAAGCACACTGCCTAACAAACCTCAAAATGCAACTGTCATCCATTGTCACATAATTTGTTTGCAGTGTATGGAGTCGTACAAATTACTTGTGTCGCTGAATGACAGTGAGGCATCAAATTATTATCTGTTGAGGAAAGAACCCAACCAATGAGAGGGCTTTTGCATACATAGGGGAGCATACATATTTCTCTCACACTGACATAACGGCCCATTGAAATATTAAAGAGCTCCAACTATATATTATTGAATTTTGTCTATATATTTAGGTAAGCCATTAGAATTTTAACAATAGATGTTGGAATTACTACCACTGTGATTATTTTGTGGTTAAAGCTGTGTGATCCTTTATTTTCAATTCAGCTCCCACCCCCTTCTGCAGGATTGAAACACAATGTTTTATTTTTAATTTTACACCCTTAAATTAGAAAAAGACATCTCAACTTTTAATTGGCATTGGCATAAAACAACAAAAGCATCATCTGATTCATACATGCACTCACTGCATGCTCCTTTAATCTAAAGAGACCTGGTGATCACTGTACACAGCCTCTACAACAGCATAAAATGGGCTGTGGGGAATATTTTCATATGCTAATCAGTGCATCTTGTCAGATCAACAAAGAAAAATTCATTTAAAAAAATGTTTTGTTTCTGGAAGGAAAAAAAACCTTTTTCCTTTCTCAACTTTGGCCACTAAAAGTCAGGAAGAAAAAGAAGATCCCTGAAGCATCTGCACTGTTTCTGTTTCTCTCCTTCCTGTTGGCACGCTGGCACATAGCTGTGCGCCAGCAGAGAGTAAGAGCTGTGTCAGTGCACATGCTTCTGTAGCTTATTAAGTAGCATTTTTCCAATTATAATATCAGTATCTGAAATATGTCTAATACTAATGAAAATGCAGGTATTGGTATCAGCAGGTACATGTGTTTATGCACCGATCTGATAACAGCATTGTCATGACTAGAAATGCCACAGGTTACATCACTTTCGAACCATAAATCACAGCTTCTTACTTTTTTCCCTCTTAAACCTAGCTATTTCACTGTTCTTTTGATGCTATCCTTGCCTTAGTAGTCCTTACAGAAGCATTTCTAGCACGCCTGGAATTTGGGTGACTTTTTAGGGACTTTAAAAATCAAATCCACACCGATAGATCTGATATTGAACATCTTTTATCATTATACAATGCGTTTACATTTTTTTTTGCTGCTAGATTGAATGCTAAAGGCCATATTGTTTTCCCAGAATGCTTTGTGGGGAGCTGTCAACCATCATCACATCATGCTGTGTCAAACTGTACATACTTCAACATGCAGATCGTTATGGAGGCATAAATAGCATAATGGAGAAAAAGGAAGATGGAGTCTGTGATGTGGCCCTCTGTATCGTTGTTATTTAAGTATTTAACAGTAAAACTCACTGTAATTAGCAGAAGTGATTTTAACTATTATTGTTGGTCATCTAAAGTGGTGGTTCCCAAAGTGGGGGTCGGGACCCTCAGGAGGGTCGTGAGAAGCTACACGGTGGTCACAGGATGCTTTCCAGAAAACCAAAGAGAAATGTGAAAATATTCAAAACGGTATAATTTTGTAAATTATGTAAAAAAAAAATACCCTTAAAATGAGTTCAATTTAAAAAAAAAAAACAGTCATTAAGTAAGATCTGTGTTTAAATGTAAGCAGTGTGCTAAAATGTACATTTGTTTATGATGCTTTGTGTAAAATCGTACACTTGACTGACTACCAGGGACGGTGGGGGTCCTGGTCTCTGGGGCTGATATTTTGGAGTCACAGATAGGGAAAGTTTTGGAGCCCCTGATCTAGTGGACAGTACAAAACATGCCAGTTAACCTTTCTTACAAAATCATTCTTTAAAGCTCATACTTTAATTTCAGTTTAGCTGTTGTTTTGATTTAATAACACAAAATATTAGAAAGTGATAGCTCCATTCTTGTTGGGATTCTTTCTACTTTAATGAATTTGTGTGCATTATTTTCATTGGCATGTTTTGCTTAAAATGTGATAGTGTTGTCAGTGTTGGTCAGGTTGTGGGCAGGTTTCTCTTAATTGCTTTTTTCCATTAAGTTGACAGCATCACTTGTTTTCTTTTTCCGTGTCCCTGAGAGGATTACCAGTCTAATCCCCTCTGAAATTCATACAGGACAACAGTGATATGTGAGGAAGAATGACACAACCATTGATTTCAACACCTGCAGCCATCACTACCAGGATTGGTCTTTTGTTGCTGTACATGTTGACATCACATTTAACCGTGACAGTTTTTTCAATCACGAGTCTAACATCTAGAAAGCCTGTGAACACAGTTCCATGTTTTTATCTGTTTTGTTCAGCGCTGTAAGTTCGAAGGGGACATTGCGGGTAACATCTGAGAGTTTTACAAATGAGCCACATTACACAGCATATGTTTTAAAACCTCTAGGTGTTTTCTCACATTTAATGCTTTAGATGGTGGGCTATTTTTAGATGTTGTTCACTTGTTTTTCCACAGCAAGTCCAACCTAAGTGCAAACAATCTGTTTCCCCCACGGACCAAAGCAAGAAAAACATTTATATTCCAATAAAGTTAAGGGCCTGGAAGCTAAAGAGGAAGATTTAAAGGGTTATGAATTTTAACATTGTGGCTGAATGTATTATACAACCCACTTTATTTGCACCATTGTAAAAATAAACTCATTAACATTAAACTCATCCTTTTTGTGGCTAAATTTATTCACAACATAAAAACAAATTACATGAAAACAGTGTTACTAGCCAATGAGAGCTGGGATAGGTGCCATTCATGAATTAAAGCAGTGTGTAAATGCTTGAATATACAGTATGTAAATTCAGGTGCAATCAAAGGAACAACAAAAGATGACAAGTAAAGATGCACTGCTCAGCTCTGCCTTTCTGTGTGGCTTTCTTCTTGTATTGAATTGAGATCTGTTTTCCCTTATTATCTGAAATTTATCCACAAAAAAAGGGGAGTAATTAGCTCTAGTGGTGCTTCACAGCACATCACTACTTGACAAGGAAATGTCTAGTAGGGCCATAATGAGGGTCAGGACAGGACGGTCAGGTACCACAAGTTATATTAAGCTACAGAAGATCTCAGGTGAGCAACAATAACAGTTGCCTGTCAAGCTCATGTTATTTATTTTACTCCTAAGGCAGCACACCTACTGTGTCATATGTTGGCAAAGAGAAAGCCACTGTTGAAGAAAACTCATCAAATCTCGACTAAAGTTTGCCAAATGGCATGTGGAAGACTCCATGGTCAAGTGGAAGATAGAGCTCTGATTATCAGACAAGATGCTATGTTTGGTGTAGGGGTGTAAAGGTACATGTATTCGTACTGTATCCGTTCGGTACGGGCCTCTTGGTACGGTACAGACGTGTACCGAACAGATTCATGTTGAACAGACAGAAAACCAGAGAACAGTAAAATACAACAGCGGACAAAGACAACAACAATAGCACTGACATTATTAAGAAATGTCGCTGACAGCAGGTCGTCCAGCAGATCAATCAAATCATTTGAAAAGGCAGCACTCAAACAAGAACTTCACTGTAACGAGGAGGAACAACAAAAAGTCTCACCAGCTGGTTATGAATTTCCCATGTTTACAATCTTTTTATTTTAACAATAGTTCTCTGAAATTATTTCTAAATGCGTACCTTCAACTGTCAGCCTCGGAGGACGAGGAGAGGGGACTTCATCATGTCTGCAGCTGCATCATAGGTAAAGTTATCCTCAGATTTCACACGGCTCTAACTTCTTTATCCGCCAAGATGGGCTGTGAAAAGTTCTCCCAAACTTTGTAGTAGCTTCCATTGGTTTAAAAAGGAAACCAATGCTAAAGTACATGTTGAAATCAGCAGGGTAGAGGCTAATTAGCAAACTTAACAAGTTACCTAAGCTTGTATGATGATGCGTTTAAGTTTGCTGGGAAATTTTAGTGTTTAAAGAATGGGTATAAATATGTCAATATATAGATTAAAATAACCTAATTCAGACATTTATTTTATTTATTTATACTTGTATTAATTGAAGACCTTTTGAAGGAGGTTGCAGCATTATTAATGATTTAAATGTAATTATATTCAGCCTATTTATTTTAATACAATTTAATTTTTAAAAAATCTGTTATTTATTCACTATAAATACCGTACTGAAAATGTACTGAACCATAACTTCAAAACCGAGGTACGTACCGAACCAAAATTTTTCTGTACCGTTACACCCCTAATTTGGTGGACACCAAACACTGCACATCACGACACACGCTATCCCCCATGTGAAGCACAATGGTGGCAGCAACATGCTGTGGAGATGCTTCTCGGCAGCCGGCCCTGGAAGGCTCATAAAGGTAGAGGGTAAATTGCATGCGTCCAACAGTTTGCTAACAATGTTGTGTAGATACTAGCAGAGTCATAGCTGAACAAAATTAAGTATTTTTACTTTTCTTTTCAGTGAAAAGGAATCTTTTACTTCTTACATAGTCTTTTCTGGCTTTGCCCTGGGTTTGTGTGAAAATGTATACCTCAGAGGAGTTGGGTAACAGCACTGTGTGTGTTTTATGACAGTGCGGTTGCATTTAGAGACCTTCTGTGGGAGCCAAGTCGCGCTAAACTGACTCCTTACATATTGTTGCCTTTCAAGATCCAAACGTCAAAAGAGGCATTTGTGCTTTATGAACACGAGTTGAAGCTTTAAGAGCTTTTGGCAGCAAGTAAGTTCAGAAAATAGGTCACAGTTTGAAATTACACACTTATGAAACATTTTAAACAATTATTTTAGTACTTATAGGTCAGCAGGTAGTAGATTGCAACTCTGCGGTAGGTTCTGACATTGAAAGAAGCAGTTTGAAATAGCTGCAAGTATAAAAGATTTATGTGCTATTAGAGAATACCTCCCATGCCCTCATTAAATAAACACAAGCCCAAATTGTGATGCTGTTATATCTTCAAGGCTGAGCAAAACTTGACTGACCTAATGTAGAATTTTAATTTTTCCTACTACTGAACCTTCCCTTTGTGAGAACAGGCACAGAGGAGGTGATGATGGTGGTGCCTCTAGTTGCCTGAATGTAGATCTGCTTGCCTGCTGGGGTTCTGGTTCAAAGCGGGTGAGCCTGGGCACATTCACATTCTTATGAAAGCCGCCTCGGCATTCTCTGTGGCGATGCTACCAGCCGCCCTGAAAGAGACTGACAGCCTCTCAGTGGCAGCTCTGATGCTACAGGCGACGTGATGAATGAGAGGAAAAGCTGGAGAGATTTGTGTTAGACACCACAGAAGTACTTACTTACCCCCCTCTGTACTTCAGGGCAAGATGCAAAATCTTTGGCTCAAAAATGCAAGGCCTCTGACTTTGCTGTTTGCTCAAATGATATGTGATGTTTGAAATTAGGTCTCCAAAATAATCTCATTTGTGATGCTTTAATCATAACTGGAGCAATGTCCTGGAGGCTGGAGAGGTTGGACTGAAATTGTGTTTTTATATCTTCCTCCTTATTTTGTAGTTTTTTTCCGTTTTTTTCTTACTGCTATCACTAATGGAGTGCATACTTCAAACAGTGCCGAAAGGTTAAAAGTATCTTTCAAATATGCTACATAACCAGATTTTTAGTGGTGATTTATTTATTAGATATTTCATAAAATATATTGTTCTGTGATATGTACAGACAAAGACCTATGATTGAATTCTTCAGCATAATTATCAGCTATTAATTATCATGAAAAATACAATATGTGTGGTCTGCTTCATGGCAAGAAGCTTTTGGTTCTTAACGCTTGTGCCCTCCTATGGCATTTTTGGCCATTTTTCTCAAGTTTTTTTTTTAAATTTGTGATCATTTTGTCAGTTTTACAGCTTGTGGCATGAATTTTCACAGAAACTTTTCTTTTTAGTTAAATTTTTGAAATCCAACATATGTTACTATTAAATGTCATTCATACTCTCTCAATGAATTTTGTACCCTCCGGACACTTTTGAGGCCAAAAATGTTCACGTACAAAAAAACTGCTATGAAATCACCATACACCAATATTTTTTCTATTTTTTTTTCATAAAAATCTTTAACAACTTCAGAATTTTCAAGATTTTAACCCTTTAAATGACAGTTTGATTGTTTGAAATATTTTATTTTTCACTACAAAAAAAAAAACAAAACAAAAAAACAAAACAAAAAACAAAAGTGAATTATTTTCCATAAAATTATTAGTGGAAAGAAGGGCCCTGGTGCTGATGAGAGTCTAGGATGGGTCAAAGATTGGCAACAAAATCATAAATCTCTTTAACAACTTCAGACTTGCTCAACAACTACAAAACATTCAATAATTCTTAGAATTTTAAATCTTTTAAACTTATGCAAAAACTCTCCATAATATAACAGGCAAAAATACAAGAATTTCGTGCATGGTCCCACAATAAGTAAATGGTTGAATCTGATGGAATACGGTAAAAATGTCAAATTTCACTAGATTTCTTCAGATTGGAATGCTGACATTAAAGAATGCATGATTTTATACTGCAATGACACTGAGATTAAAAAAGGTGGTTTTAATGGAAGTCAATGGGGGCATTTTTGCCTCGAAGATGTCAGGAGGGTATTTCTGACATTACGTAAAAAAATATTAATGCAATCAAATCAATTTTGTTGCTAATCTTTGACCCATCTTATCACCCCAAAGCCCCATCCTTCTACTATTTATTATATGGAAAATAATTCACTTTTTGCATTTTTTGCTGTAAAAAATGAAATATTTCAAATAATCAAACTGGCATTAAAAGGGTTAAAATTTTGAGAATTATTGAATTTTTGGCAGTTTTGAGCAAATCTGAAGTTGTTAAAGAGATTTATGAAAAAAACATAGAAAAAAATATTGATGTATGGTGATTTAATAGCAGTTTTTTTGTACATGTACATTTTTGCCTCGAAGGTGTAAAGAGGGTGCCCTAATGTTAAAGCTGGCGCTACATAAAAAATACAAGTGCAATGAAATCAATTTTGTTGCTAATCTTTGACCCATCCAAGACTCTCCTCAGCACCAAAGCCCCATCTTTCTACTATTTATTATATGAAAAATAATTCACTTTTTCTGTTTTTTAGTAAAAAATAAAATATTTCAAATAATCAAACTGGCATTCAAAGGGTTAAAATCTTGAAAATTCTTGAATGTTTGGTAGATTTGAGCAGGTCTGAAGTTGTTAAAGAGATTTATGAAAAAAAAAAGTAGAAAAAAAAAATATTGACGCATGGTGATGTAATGGCAATTTTTCCGTACGTGTACATTTTTGCCTCGAAGGTTTCCTGAGCGTAGTAAATTTGAGGAGGGCATAAGGGTTAAAAGACAAAGAAATTGAGCAAATCATGTGGTGCTTGTGTGTTTAGTTTAGATTAATTTGGTCATTTTTAGGATATAAAAATCAAATGCACTGTTAGACTGACAATTTATTAACATTAAAGGGATATTTTCATATTACTGAGGCTGGGTTGGTAAAGGTACTTGGCAGTAGTAGTGCAATCAGAATATTTAAAAATGACCTGCTTCAACAACCGAGGCTATACATCATGGCAGATGGGCACAGTTTCTCCACATAATTCAATGAGTTCTAGGTAAAATTAGACCAACAAAACAATGTAGGCTAAATTGTACACCATATCAAAAAAACTTTGAAGCATCTTATTTTTCAACCAGATAGCCTCTGTGTTTGGCACTATACAGAGGTGGGTAGTAACGCGTTACATTAACCCATGTACATGTACTTAGTAGTTTTTTGAAAAATCCTACTTCTGAGAGCAGTTATTGAGCAGAGTACTTTTTACTCCTAATCCATTACATTGGGCATGCAATGGTCGCTACCTTTACTTGTCCATAGTTTATTTTTGTTAAGTATTTTTTTTCACTCAGCTGAGCAAGCTTACGACTGCACTGCTGGTTAGCTAAATGTATAAGTTCAAATCTCTGTTTTAACTTGCAGACTGCAAAGACACAGTTCTGTCAGTGATTAATGATATTATGTGTCCAACCGCCTATAAAACTCTGCCACAATTGTGATCTTGCATGCCATTTAATGTTACGTTGTATACTATTATCATGTGTGTGTGGCGTATCCCTCATATCAGTAATTATACCTAACATGGTTATTATGTTGGGCTAGTAGGCCAAAGTTGTCTTTGGTTTTAATAAAATTCAGTTTGGCTTGCCAAATTTGTAAGTGATAATCAGGATAAAAATTCATAAATCAGAGCTAAAAGTAAAAATGAAATAGAAAAAGGGCCAAAAGTTAGAAATGAGGAGAATTAGTAAGATTGATTTAATAAATATGAGCCAAAAATCATTAATACATGATAAAATAAATATAACGAGATTGAAAAGAAAGAACTGCTAGGTATAGATTCATGTGTGTGAGATTAAAATCATCATGTAGAAATAAGATAACTATAATGAGAGAAAGAGTCTGTTTTTTCTCAATATAATGAATTTCTCATCTCATAATTGTGACCAAAAAACATAACTTGACTGCTGCTTTGAGTATTAAGCTACATTTTTTTAATTGCTTTTAATTATTTTGGCAAGTTATGCTTCTTTATTTATGACAATGTGCGAATTACATTACTACCCTGAATAATATGTTGTAATGCAATACGTTTTAATAAATTGCACAAAATGAAGTTACTCATAA
Source organism: Cheilinus undulatus (assembly GCF_018320785.1). Lineage (NCBI taxonomy): Eukaryota > Metazoa > Chordata > Actinopteri > Labriformes > Labridae > Cheilinus > Cheilinus undulatus. Next base: position 42,118,654 of record NC_054866.1, on the reverse strand, counting down.
AGTTACTCACTACTTGAGTAGTTTTTTAAAGAGGTACTTATTTACTCTTACTCAAATACTTATTTTTATTACTACTTTTACTTCTACTTGAGTAATTATTATTGTTAAGTAACAGTACTTTTACTTGAGTACTGTAACTTTGTACTCTACCCACCACTGGCACTATATTGCTACGCAAACTTCGGCTACCAGCTACATGTTTTTACACCTCAGCGTATCTGAACAACTGTTGGGTCTGCAGGCTTCATCAGAGGTATCAACAAGTAACAAAGCTTAACAAAACTAAAATGAGCAACAATACAAGGGGATTCATGTATGAGCCAGGAGGAACTTCTGCAGATAAAAACACAGCAAGAAGAAAGAGGGGAGAGAAACTTTAGTGGAGCCTTGGGAGGAGGGGAGATCCAAGTTACCTTGTGTGTAGGCTGTGAAAACTGTGAGCCAGTGTCCATGAGAACTACTGTTGTCATGATTGGGACAAGTTACATCACTTCCTCAGTGCATTTCTGATCAAGGATGGTGGCTCATGCAGCCCGCATCACTCACCATCCAGAGTTCCCTTCTTCTGAAGATAAATTGGAGAAACTGACCCTGACCAGAAGAGCTAAATGGAAACTTGGAAGAAGAAGAAGCAAGAGCATGTGGCCTGTAGACGAAGCTGGCGTTGCAAACTAGCGCCAAATACAGAGGCTTTCTGGGTGAAAAATAAAACACTCCAAAAATTACTATATAGCGTACATTTTAGCCAGCATTGTTTTTTTGTCCCATTTTTATCTAAAATTGGAGAGACAGGAAATACTGGGAGAGAGTGGGGGAAAGACACACACCAAACAAGCAACCAGTACATCAAGAACTACAGCCTCTGTATTTGGATGCCTGCTCTACCCACTGAACCAACTCAGCGCTTGAAAAAGCACCTTTTATTTCAAGAAAGAAGATGAATAAGTTGAAATCTTGTGAATTTAGCTGAATATCTGTGACACACATGTGACCCAGTGAAAACAGCTCCACAACCCACTTATGGGTCCCAACCCACCAGTTGAGAATCACTGCTCCAAGGAGTTTTCCAATAAGTGTGTTTTCAGTGACCTAAAAACACCATTCATGTGTGTACAATCGATAGAATCTCACAAGAAACAACTACATGTGGACTAGGCCTTAATGTGGGGTCTTATTGGGATTCTGTGGGTTTAGGGCCAGACTCAAGTGGACACTCGAGGAACTGCAGTTTTCTGGCTCCATTTGTCAGTTTTGGAGGTTGCCTCTTGCTGCATACTTATGTATTGATTAAATCAGGTTTGTACTGGATGGCAGAAAGTCCCAGCTGATGAAGAGGTGAGGAGGATTTAGTGCACAGTGTAGCTGGCAGGATGAGGAGGAAAGTATCTCCTGTAAAATGTTCTTCTGAAGCTGTCATCATTTAATGCCTGTGCACTTTCTGCCTTGTTTGGTGGCTGTGTACATCTGTTTCTGGAGAGAAATGATGGCACCACACAAAACGCTGACAAGAGAGCTGCAGCAAAGTACAAAGAAAATGCTTCCAATTATAAGTTAAGAGGCATCTCCAAATAATGAAGACATCAGAGGGCTGGGAGAAAAAAAAAACACAAATCAAGATCTAAGGCTGTGAAAAGGGTGAATGTCTGGGCATGAAAGTTCGACAAAGCAGGCTGAAGAAAGAAAAGGTGTGACTACAGCTATGGAAATCCACCCCGCACTGCCGGGGGAGTGTGTGTGCCTGCTTGTGTTGACTGGGATGTTTGAGAGATGGTCCTAGAGGAGCAAACACACCCAACCAACCGAGTCAACGCTTGCACTGCTCTCCCCTCAATATTCACTCTACTTTGACTTGACTTTCAAAGGCCTAGGATTCTCTCCCTCAAAGGACATGCAGAGAAAAACAACAACAACACTGCTGCTGTCTCTGTCAGAAAAGCTAAATCTTAAAATAAGATTTCATGTTTCTCACGTTTTGGTTCAAGTTAAAGCTGGATTCTGTTTTTCTCTGCTTCTTTTTGGAAAAATAATTTCTTGCATGAGAGGTTTTCACTAAACCCAGAACTGTTTTCCTCAATAATAGTAGAAATTACAAGTGGATGGCACCCATTTTCACTTTCTGACTCTCTGCAGGAACTACAAAGGTAAATGCTACTGGAAAATCCTTCACAGTGAGGAGTAGCCTCCAGTTCCAGGTGGACAGACGAGACGATGGCGTCGCCTACACCTGCAGCGTGGAGCATGTGGCCCTGTCCAACCCGTACATGACGACTGAGGTCCTGGAGGTCCACTGTGAGTGCAGTCACACACACCTAGAAAGCTGGATTAGGCATAAGATTAGTATTGAAAGAAAGACAAGGGTTGAGATTACATTTATGTCTGCAGGTTTAGCTTTGCATTTGCTCAGGATTAGTGAAGGATTAGTTTGCAGGTAAGGGATTAGTACCTAGCAGAACAGGGATATGGGCTAAACCTAAGAGCTGCCCATTGGGTAAAGAACTAACTACTGTTGTACTTTGCCAGTGCTGCAGCTAAAGCCTCCTACACAGAGAACTGTCAAACACTGGATTTTTCTGTCTCTTTTTCACAGATGCTCCCCATCTGGAGATTGCACATTCACTGATTATTCCACAGGAAGGGCAATACTTCAAATTGGAGTGTGTTTCCATAGGCAACCCAATGTAAGTTGGTATTCGTTTTACTTCTTTAGTTTGGCAGCAGTTAAAAGAATAAAAAAGAGACATAAATTGGACTTGAAGTGTCATTCCTCTTTGTTGCATGAGTTCATTTCCACAGTTTATTTATTTATTTCATGTCTTGGAAAGAGAAGGCAGAGAGATAAAAGGGAAACATTTTTTTTTTATCTTTGCATTCCCAGACCTGAACCGGTGCTGTGGTCTAAAGACGGAGGGGAGCTGCCAGATATTGAACGTATGATAGTGGAGGGCAGCGAACTCACCATCACCACATTAAACAAAACAGACAATGGCACATACCGCTGTGAGGCCAGCAACCACCTGGGGACCAGCAGTGCAGAATACATACTCTTTGTATATGGTGAGTACAGATATGACCAGTCTTTCTATGGATGATCAGTTTTATATTCCATACAGAGGGTTTGTATGACCAGGTCAGGCTACCAGAGCTTTCACCGAAAGGGAATCTCTTAATCTCTTAAAGAACAAACGATAACTTTATTGTGGCTTTAATATGTTTTTCCTGATATGTCATAAAGGTTAAAAATAATTCCTACATCAACTACTTATCACTTCGACTTCTTGCATGACTGAAGCAAGTCAAATTATTCAGCTACTCTTTTATGCCACTGTGAAACAAGTGGAAACCAACTGGCTGCTGGAAGGGAGCAACAACAACAAAAATTCATTAAAATATAACAATACTACATGACAAATGATCAGAACTTACTGCATAACAATCATTTACAATTTTATATGGTTTATATGTTTGTGTTTTTTATGGGTATGTACTTCCTTGTCTATATGTGGACTCTTGTTTACTTTTGTTTATATTTATTTTTGGGCTTTCACACCTTTATGAAAAGGGCAAAATGGTGGATGTGAAAGACAGCGGGGAACAACATACTGAAAAGGAACCACAAATTAGCAGACCCCAATTCCAAAATAGTTTAGACGTTGTGTAAAACGTAAATAAAATCATCATATCATGAAATGTAAATCCTTTTCATCCTCTTGTCAGTTAAATACAGCACAAATACATGAATTGAAGGCAGGCCCCCTGCTTCAAGAAAATTAGCCTCTGTACATGGGGCATGACCTCACCTCTAGCCCAGGCAGTGCCCCAGAGCGTTGTGTTTTTGTTATATTTATTGATTCTACTATAGAGGCAGCTAGGTGTTTGCATCCAGGACAGATAGTGTATTGTTTTGTATTGTTTCATGTTGAATGATATATCATAGGCTGTTGTGTCATATAGTTTCCTACTGTATAGTATTGAATTGTATCATATCATGTCAAATGCATATATCGTAGGCTGTTGTATCATTTTGTATTGCATCATATTTGCTCTTACTGTAGGGTATTGTCTTATAAGTTACTGTACCACATCATATCATGTCATATCATATCGTATCACAGTGTACTGAATCATATCATACCCAGTGTCTGGGGTGAAGCATTACAAAGTAATCTGCTAGAGTAATCAGATTACTTCTTTGTTGTGACGAGTTGTGTTACACGTTAGTTTTACAAAGCAAGTAATTCATTGCTAGTTACATTTTCATAAAAGTTGTCTGTCACTAAAAGGAAAAATCCCCAGTGTCCTTTCTCTTCTGGCCACAAAAAAGGAGAGAAAGAAAAAAAGCCCCTCAGACATCAGCCATGTTTGTCCTCCTTATTTTCCTGCATGCATGTTGGCATGTAGCACCCTGCCAGTGAAAGGTAAACACAGTTCTGCCGGTGCACGCACAATGCTTGCTTATTGAGCTTATTGAGCTAGTGAGATGACATAGAGGACAGCATTATACTGTGGAATTATCCCCTTTAAGTTGGATTTTTGGATGAAATGGACAAGATCAGCATCATGATGAAATGTAAGTTTTAAAGCTCCTGTTTTGTTTTTATTGAATCAGCTCCGCAGCCGTTCAAGTTACACAGCATTTATGTGATTCTGTATGTCTCTGCTCAGGTTGTTGAAAGTCTGTGAGCACATTAAAGGGCTGTAAAGTTTTTTTTACTAATGTTAGTGGTGTTATCAGGCAGCAGAGACACAGAATGGGCTGTAAACCAGCCAAGCGTTATATGTTGTTTCTCTAACCACTAGGTGGAACGAGTGGTTCAAGGGTTTTTATACTTTTCTTAGTATGTAATGCAGTAATGTAACAAGTTAGTTTCAAAAGTAAAGCTACCCAACACTGATCATGCCATATTGTACTGTAGGGTATTGAATAATATCGTATCATATCATATTGTGTTCTGTCATGTTGTGTTTTATCGTATCATAGAGAATCACATCAAGTCTAGTCAAATTGTATCATTTTATACCACTTGGTTTCCTATACTATTGTATCCTTGTATCATATTGTATCATATTGTATTGTATCAAATCATATTGTATCACATTGTACATCTCATGTGGTGTCATGTCATGTTGGTCCTGTGCCTTTATGTGGTGTTGTGTTACTTCATGTTGTATCACATTGTATGAAATGGCTGTATATCATATTTTATTGTATAGTATCATACCGTGTCATATTTGTCATTTGACTCATACAGTACATCTCCTATAATATAGAATGTTTTGTATTATATTGTATCATATCCTATCGTATTGTATTGTAAAGTTTTCTGTCACATTGATTTGTCTCATGTCATCCTTAGTAAAACATAGAGCTTAATAATTTTTCTTTTCAGTCATCTATGCACATGATGACTGAAAGCCTATGATTGCTGTGCTCCATAGGTATTGTACCTTAGAAGACAGCGTAAATTCATTTACAGGTCATTTTACATGCAATTAAAGTAAGAGCCCTTTATGGACCAACACTAGTGCAAGAAAGTGATCAGCTCAGTTACGGATCCCTATGTCACAGCTCACAGCACAGCAATCTGTAGATTTCCTCAAAAAGTCACTTCCAGCTGTTGCCTCTGAATTGTGCAGGACAGCCTACATAACTGTACTGTACGTATTGCTACACAGGTTTAGCTTTTGGACTGTCCCTGCAGGAAACAGGAAAAAAAGTGTTAAGGATGCAGAATTTTGCTTCCCAGTACTGCCTGGGGGAGAGATAAGTTAATCCCGAGACAGTGGAGCTGCAGAGAGAATAAAGACAGCATGGTGCAGGAAACGGATCATTAAGGCTTCTGCAGCACATGTTTATAACAAATACAGCTGGGTGAAAATATGAAAAAAATAAACAAGGACGGCATAACATGGATTTATTTGTTTCCGATTTTTTCCAATTAAACTGTCCAACATGACAGTGGCGCTTGTTTGGGAATAGCTGGAATCAGTCAGGCACACACACAGTCAGTGGATGCATTGGAGACTCTTTTCATTTTGTTTTAAAAGGAGAGGTTTTTATGGAGAGGAGAGCCTCCTTTGGTTAAAAATAAGAAGAATAGAATGATGACACATTTGTCCTTTTAGCGTTTTTCTTAAGTCTCCCTTTTTCTCAACACGCTTATTGCATAGGGTAAGCATCCATGTCACTCTAATCAGTTCATTTTTGTTTAAAACTCTGAAAATGTTCCTATTATCCAAAGATAAAAGGAACATTGAAATGAGTTGAATTAGCATGGATTCTTGGGATTAAACATGTTTTGTACCAGAGAGTCATTTCTCCATTTTGTCAGAATACCCGAGGAAAGAGCGGAAGTTATAAGCAGCGCTCTAACTTCTAACACAAAGGTCCTAGTTACTCCGTAAGGATGAAAAATTGAGTCAAGCGGTTAAAAGATGTGCAAGACGGGCTCATTTCCACTGATGATGACAGTCATTCTTCAGAGCTACACCGTGTCTGGCTGAATACTTCCCGGGTCTCTCCGGATCGTCTCAGCCTCTAAGCCTAATTTGCTAATGACAGGAGAGCTGAGAAGCAATAAATGTCATCGCTCTGCTGCAATTTATCACCGTCTGCAATTATGCTACTTAATACACTGTATTAAATAAAGCAAAGAAATGGCGTATGAAAATTAGTCTGAGTGAGATGTTAGCCAGTTGGTAATAGATAGTAGTTTGGTTAAATACAGTTGAGGAATGAGTGCATCTCTCAGCCTCTCATTCTCTTATTTATATTTTACTCATACATTTCCATGTCAAAAGACATGAAATCTCTTGGTTTTTATTATCGTTGCATTGTGGCTCATGATTCACCCACCAATACTCAGTTGCTTTAAAAGGGAATATATGCAGGAAATAATAGTCTTTCATGTATGACTCATCCCTTCTTCCAAACATATTTGCTAAAAGGATTTATCCATTCAAAGCCTAAACCCTTTGTGCAATATGATATTTCACTTTCATTATTTTGCTCATAGTCAGTGAGGTTAAAGACAAGACCATCCACGTGCAGTAATTGATTTGTGCCATTTGATTTTCTCGTGACTTTCCTCATGTCGATTCTGCTCTCCATGGGCTTTTATTTGGCTCCTTTCTTCATAAATCAGACGTCATCACCTTACTACCGCCATCTTAATCTCCCCGCTTCTCTCTCCAGTCTCTATTCTTCCTGTCTTTTTTATACCGACATTCCCACATCAGGCAGAAGAACTCGCAGCTGCGATCGCAGGTCTGCTTGCGTCCCCCCCATGGCCCTGCCTCAACGCTCCATGCGCTCACAAACATGACACTGCTGATGATTGATGAGCTAACAACTAGGCTTTGAGCTAGAAAATAGCATTGTTTTACTGGATGAATTCAATACTCTGTCTATTTTCTGTCTTTCTCTTCTGCTTCAGTTTTTATGCGCAGCATTGCTGCCTCACCTGCCTTTTTATTGCCATTTCTGATTAGATTTATTTTTGGTGGCTTACGAAATTCAGCCATTGCAGCACATCAGTTCTTTACTGTTTGTCAAGCATTGCTTCATTTTACATATTTGCAGGAGCAGAAAGTAGAAGACATGAGAGTGTTTATATGTTGTTATGAGGCTGAATGCTTTCTATCATTACGACCAAACAAAAAGGGCATGTGCAATTACCTCTGAATGATGTTTATCAAAATGACATGCTCCATGTGTTTACTTCAGTTCCAGTCTCCTAATGGAATTAGAGTTGTTATGTGAGACTTTGAACATGTTTTTTCTTTACTTAATAGTCACAATTGCTTCAGTGAGGTATAAGAAAACAAGCATTAACTTACATTTAGGATTTGCTTAAGCTATAATCATAGTGACTCTGAAAGTAGCCTGGTTGAGATTTACATGATGCCGTCATCAACCACCAAAATTTGCTTAGTCTGAGCCAGCCTTAAGAAATTTCAGGATTAAAGGGTTTGTCCACACAAAGTACAATAATCACACCCTCAATTTATGTCTTGCACTATTAGCATGCAGAGAGTTTTACATTTATTTTCTCTGGTTTTGACAAATTTGTCTTAAAATCTATGCTTCAAGGTCCAGCGTTAGGGTGAAGTGATGGAGGGGGCAGTGAAAAATAAGGAGGGGCCATGTAGGTAATCATCCTACTTGTCTACTTCTGCTTTTTTAATCATAGGGGCGGCATTATATTGTGTTTGCAAAAAGATAGGTCAGTAAAACCGAGGTAAGGGCTGAAAAGTCAAATAAACTGTCAAATCATAGCTTGTCTTTCTGGCAACACTACCCTTAATGTAACTTCCTCGAAATGCCCATTCTAGCCATGGAACAAAATATATTTAGGGGCAAAAAGTCCTATTTATAACCTCAAAAAGCAAGTAAAGCTTGAACCAGTGTTTCACAAGACTTTTTTTTGTCTCCAGCCACAATGAGTAACCGTCTTTAAGAATTACAGACCTTTACAACAGCTACTAGACATTTGCTTTTGATTACCATGTGACCAATAACTTGAATTTTACAGCAATAAAACATATTAAAACAGAAAATCTGTGACTCAGCCTCATGTCTGGGCTAAAATGGGACTGGGGACATGGGGATTTTTCCTTCTGAACCTCACCCAAGACAAGACAGTAGAAACCGAGCCGATGGGAAACCTGAATAATTGTTATGCTATTATTACAGCCTGCTTGACACATTTAACACATGGTCAGACCTTAGAAATAATGGACAGACATTTTTTATTTGTCTGTATGTAAGCTGTTTGAACAAACATAATGGAAATTGTAAGCTGCCTACACTTAACATGTGAACTACAGCAGAACTTAGCTTCACATTAGCACCGTTAGCTCTAAGTTAGCTCATTAGCACATTAGCTGCTATAACTTAGCAGCTTACAACAGCCAAATACCACCAACAAAACTGTCCCGACAAATAACAAACAAGTGCTTGGTTAACCATGAACTACATTAACACTCCATATTACAACTGACCATTTAGTTTTACCATCAACTGTCCCACATTAGTCCTCATAAACTGATGATCTCAACTGAAACCTCTACTAAAACAGTCAAATCCAAAGACAAAAGCATCCACTGTCGATGGTTCTCATTGATGGCTGTTCTAACTGCTGCTGATTAGCCATGAACACCCAGCGTCGGGGACGTGAGATGATGTTGGTCTGGCTTTGTCCTGGCCGCTGCATCAGTGCTTATGCTGCTTAGCTGCTCCCTTTGTTTCGGCTCCTTTATTACCTGTTGCCTGTTGTTCCAGTTGCTCTAAAGTACCAGAGATGAGCTTTGTTTGACGTCATCTATGTTGATCACATGAATATTCATCACCTATACTAGCCATGTGCTGTCTTATGTACAATACAAAAACAACCCAACACTGCACAGGAAGTAGGTCATAGTAAAATTACTTCAAGTTCATATTTAAGGATTCTTGCAGCATATCTTCTAGCTACCGCAATAAATAATGTGAAATTATTCACAATTTAATTATTTGGTCATTGGCATATTTTTCAGCCTGATATTTTCCCGTTAATATTTTTATCTGCTGGACATCTGTGAAACAAGTCAAAGACCAATAAATGCCAGCCAGTGGGAACTCTGGCTTGAACACTCGTGTAAGAAAGACTGAAGTAAAATGTTGTATTTCATCTGTGCTTTCAGCACCTTGGACAGCGCCACAATGCACAGGCCAGTACAAACGGACTGAAGAGCCTTCCTGAAAATATTTAAAACAGTTAGATGCTCCATGGCACTAAAGAAGCAGAATAATGGATATCAAATTAACTGAAAACTCATGCAATTTATTCCACGTTATGTGCACAAAAACTGAAGCTAACCTGTGTTACCTTACAGAAGAGTTGGAGCCTCTTTGTATTCATGTTGAAGCCCCTGAACAGGTGCCAGGGGGCACCTGAAATCTTTTCTTGAAATCCCAAAATGTTTGCACATTAAATTTGGCAGTTGCCTGAAGTCTCTTTTTTGTTTTTCCTTTTTTCAACCCTACCATGCTCTATTATCTGTTTCTAAAGCCTTTTTGGGCAACAAATAAGCAACAGACTACAATGTTAAATGTTTTTTAATCATGTGGCCCAACCACACCCCCCTGAGGGGGGCGCCAGAGATTCCAAAGGGGGCAATTTGCACAAACTAACTAAAATAATAACTAAACTAAAATTAATAGTGTCTTTGGGTAAGAACATTTGTGTTAAGGAATTTGGAACTAAACACTGAAAAAAGTTAAAACTGATTTTAGTTTTTGGTTGCAATGTATCACTTTTTCATAGTGATACATTTCACTTGCTCTTATTTCCTTGACCAGAATTGGGAGCGGGTGTGTCAAAGGATAAAAGGTTGAGAACAACTGCCCTACAGTATGCTCCGATGGTCACAGGGGCGTAGCACAGGGGGGAATAAGGGTACTGATTACCCCGGCCCACACTAGAAGGGGCCTTTGAGGAGCCTGCAATGAAAAGTGTGTTTGTATCCATTTTTTCTTAGTAATCAGTCATTATTGAATCAAAAGCGACAAAATGAATCGCTAAACAGACTGAAATTCTGAAATAGAGTAAAATAAATACCTGGGAGCCTCTGCTCCTCCCTTAAAAATGTCCAAATGGTATAGTCCAGTGCTGCAAAATAATGCAAGTAAATTCAGTTTAACCATTGTAAAAATATTGTTCATAAATGGGGAAATTATGCTTCAAATATAAATTAAACTGCATAGATAGTACATGGTGCTTGTATCTTGTTTACCTTAAAATGAGTAAAAAAAACAAAACAAAACAAAACTGAAATTTATCAGAGGGGGCAAAGCCCTTTCGTACCTGTATGCTTCCACCCAAAAACAGTATCGTCCAATTGATTCCTGTTTGATGTCCAAAATAAAAAATAAAAAAATACATCTCCATTTTCCTCACTCAAATATTTGACAGATCTTTTTTAACCTGATCAAATACCAGAATATCTGTGTAGCCACATAACCCAAGAGTTCAGCTTTTCTTCCTCTCCTGCCCTTGTTTCTGTATCTTGTGCTGCTCTCAGTGACCTTTTCCAGTAGCTCCAGTTAAGCATTCATTTGCTTCTGACAGCAAGCTTTGCTTAGTGTCTCTTCTGCACGCTGTCAAAGGGAAAAATAGAAAAACAGACCATGCTAATATCTCATGTTTCCTTTGAACTTTGTGGTCACCTTCTTTATCACGGTGTTGTTCCCCTCGTCTTCCCCTACTGCTGTCAATGTCTGCAACCATGGCAACAGCCAAAGACTTTCCAGGGCCTACAACAGGTAAATATCCCACTAGCAGTCATTGCAAGCCAGATTAACAGTGTGTGATGCTGGATCTGGATTTGGGTCAGGACACATCACGACCTCCACACAGCATGAGCCAAACCATCACCATGCATGGATGCTCACTCTGCTGACGCCAGCTGCTTTGTCTCCAGCTATGTCACGGGCTGCATAAGTTATCACACAATATGTTTCTGGTTTGGTTTGTCTTTGCACAAAGAGAGGGACGGCTCAATCTGAGAGGAGCTGGCCTACAGATTTTTCTCTGTGCCAGTGTGTAAATATTTTATTTCAGATCATGTGTTTACAGCAGAAAGGGGGAGGCCAAACTCTTTGTGGGAACTCTTTATCTTCACATTTCTGACAGAATAGTGCATAGAAAATGTGTCTGTTTCCCATATTCTTTCAGGTACTTATAGAAACAAAGTCATGGCAGATTTAGTTACTTAGTTTTGCTTTGGTTTATATTTGACAGTAATATGTATTAAATAACATGTTAACGTAATATTTAATGTGGCTATTTGTTTTAATGTGTCTGTTAAACTGAGTTTTTGTATATTTCTGTGCCACTTAATTATGTGTAGTTTTACATGTGTAAATTTCTTGTTATATATACATGTTTTGTCAAATTTGCTCCTGTGTTTTTTGACATGGAATTTTTGGTCTTTTTGTTCAGATTGATATTCAAATGCCAAGTGAAATCAATCTCTTTAATTTTGTTCTTGGTATGAATACAGGACGGTCTATGTACAAGTGTGCTCAGGTGCCTAATCTGCTCGGGGTCCTTCATCTTTTGGTGACATTACACACTCCGACTGGCTGTGCGTCTGAGAGTTTACAGAAGTGGTTTTCACAGCTGTTCCTTGCAGGTGTTTGGTTGCACCAACTGACCAGAGCAACCAGACCAACTAGCATGGGGAATTCTTACCCTGAAGTACAACATTACTGAGGGGACATACCTACATCACAGACTTGTTTTTGCTGGTCATACCAGATGTTCTCACTGAGCCTCATTTGCGGATAGATATCAATTGTTCTGTTTTATTTCATATTCACTTTTACAAAATAAACTTCTGTTTCCCATGTTACTAAAGCCCTTTAATATATAAACTTATGGATAGATATAAAACACAGATATAGTTAATTTTTTATTAATTTATGCTCTGCATAAATGTCTTATGCTGTCTGGAAGTATGATTTATGAGACTGAATATCAACTCCAATATTTATGTTAAGGCTGTCAAACAATTAAATTTGCTCATTGCAATTAATCTCCAAATTTTAGATGGTTAATCTGAATAATCTCCCTAAAGTAGCCCCAGGCCCTGGGAGGGTTTTATTTTTAACTAAAATGAGACATTAAGGTAGAAGCAGCTACAGACCACAGATCTCAGACAACCTCCCTTGAAGACCACTAATGTGAGACACAGCCTCTGCCAAACAACGTGTTTTAATTTGCTGGCACAACATTTTAGAGTTTGTTGTTTTTTAAATTGTTTAAACTTCATTCATAAACAAAGTCTGGCAGGTGCATTCATGAAACAACCACACTGAAAACATTAGACTAAACAAAGTTTTATGAATAAAATGGAAAAAAGGTCAGAGATCTAATCCGGGATTAAATTATGTACAGACTTGTTTTAGAAGTAGTTACGCAAACATTGGTTTCCTTTAGCTTTGTTAGCTTGAGCTAAAGCTAAGGTAGCCACATAAGCTACATAATAAGGGTGCTGCAAATTGCTTGCTTCAGTACTTAACACTAAATAAGCTATTTAAAGTACATTAAAGCACAAAGTGCATTCAATTTGGAATGATAGACACTTTTCACCCTCAGTGAACAACATATTTGTGACGTAGCATGCTTGCTAACTAGCTAGCTATTGTTATTGCCGACAGCAGTTCAATTTGGAAAAAAGGCATCTGAGGCAAAATTAGTTTGTTTTTATTGAAGCAAACATGTCGACATTAAATACATGTTACATGAATTCAGTAGTGAGTGAAAATAGCCATTAAGTTACGCTTCAGATCAACTTTGGCAGTTAGGTGTCTATTAAAAAAAAAAAAAAAAAAAGTAGAAGGAAAAAAACAGTTGTCACTTCCTGTTCCTGTAATGTTGCTGTGAAAGCCAATGTAGCTACGCTAACTTTAACTTTAGCAATGTGAGCTTTAGCAAACGTAACTAAAGCTAACTTAGCTCGATTAGCTACGCAAGTAGCTTTAGCTACATGGCTAATGTAGCTTTGTTAGCTTTAGCTGCTATGAGTGTTTTCATAGAGCACAAGCTTTTATGCCTTTATTAAACATTCAGTAATTAGGTTCAGCAGGTAAGGTTTTTGACTTTTAACTTTTGGTATCCCAGTCCTTACCTTAACCCGAACCCTAACTGGAAGTTTAGTCTGATTTTATTTTGAAAATTTTATTGTGTATTTCCGTTCTGAAAGGGGTGGCATCTCACGGCAGTGCTTATTTTACATCATTTTGGTCTTAAGGAGATGTTGCTTTGGCTTAAGCAAAGTGTGCTGGAAGGGACATAAAGCATGCCATTAATGTGATAAGAAACATTATTGTTCTATTTATGGACCTTTATCCCAGAACCCCTGATTTGTATCCAAAACTTCATCTTCCTATTGACGCATTAGTTAATCTTAGACAGTGACCCCAATGTCGTCCCACCCCAATTCAAGTCAAGGACAAGAATATTTTACTTTTAACCCCACTCATTACAAGTTTCATGTATTTTTTCTCAACTTATTGTGGAAAACATGAACAAATAGATTATTTGTTTATACGAACATTAAAACAAGCCTACCTCTGACATATCACAGTGTGCGATGTCACTTTCAGACGTAGGTCCCTGAGCTGATCTGACACCCGAGCACATCTCGTACCTACAACAGTGCCGACTCATGTGTGAGATGAAGGCTTATATAGTGAACTGTGATAATGTGACGATCAAATGCAGCAGGAGCAGTGTAGCAGTGATTATGTCATACCTTTGAGCTGTGTGTGATACCATTTTTACTTATGCCCCTTGTTGACAATGGAATCATTTGTACGGACCATTATACCATCCACATACAGTATTCAACCAAAACTCAGTTGACAAATTTGTTTCAAAACAATTTCATCCCCAAAGTGTGAAGCGTGTGTTTGTGAGTCCCTGATAAAACAACAGTGGTGGTTCTTTTGCATGGAGTAATAAATAATAAACTGCATGCTTCACGTCTTCATTCTTCTTTTAACGTCCCACTCTTTGGGTTGCTGAAGTAAGGGTTGCATTTCCTTAACAGAGCAGTATAACGAGGTTTGTAGCAACATCCCCGCCGTCATTTCTCAGGGTCACTTTGCAAAAGTGAGCACAAGCCATAGCCATTCATCAGCTTGAGATAATGAGAGCACACAAGGTGCACAGTAAAGACACATCCACTTACAGTTTATTACAGGAGAGACACAAAGGCACGCTCCTGCTTGGAAAACCTTCAGCTCGCTCTCTGCCCAGAGGATGCCTCATGTTAAATAACACTTATTTAAAAAAAGCAGCACTTCAGCCGCAGCATGAGGCAGCGAGCAAGGGGAAAACACAAAACACAGCATGTGTAGAAGCTTTGGCAAAAACTAAAAAAAACATCACTCAGACATAGACTTCAGTTTTCCTGCAGCATTTTGTTTTTCATAATTCCACATGTTTGAATTATGCAGAGATTGGTTGTATATCAAATGATTATTTCTTTTTTACCTTAATTTGAGCACATCAAAGCAGCCGTGTCAAGTTGAACCACATAAGGCAGAAACTCATTTTGGAGTGTTGTGCTTTGTGTGTTCAAGCTACATCTGCAGTTTTTCAGGATAATTGCAGGTGTAAAATATTTTCATTGCAGTTTAAGAAACATGTACAGCTGCATTAGACAGCAGCCAAACATCTTGCAGGTGTTAAAATTATCTCCCACTCTTCCCTCCACTCCCTCTATCTCTGTCTCTTTTTAGATCCTAACGCTTTAGGACAACATGGACCTGACCACGCTTTAATCGGTGGCGTTGTGGCAGTTGTGGTCTTCATCACCCTGTGTCTGATAATAGTTCTTGGACGATATCTGGCCAGACATAAAGGTAAAAGAGGTCACCTCTAGCTTGGATTTTATGTGTATAACTGCTGCCTTTCAGCAGGAGGATAACTTGCTGTGCCTCTTATGTCTACAGGAACTTACTTAACACACGAGGCCAAAGGAGCAGAGGACGCCCCCGACGCAGACACAGCCATCATCAATGCTGAGGGAAACCATGTGCATGCAGAGGAAAAGAAAGAGTACTTCATTTAGACTTCTGTTGCTCCTTTCCTTTTTTCATGAC
Source organism: Cheilinus undulatus (assembly GCF_018320785.1). Classification (NCBI taxonomy): domain Eukaryota; kingdom Metazoa; phylum Chordata; class Actinopteri; order Labriformes; family Labridae; genus Cheilinus; species Cheilinus undulatus. The sequence goes on along the minus strand of NC_054866.1, from coordinate 42,103,002 downwards.
TACTTTTGACAGCAGACATGCAAATTTCAAGCTGCCTCAGCTTCACAACATGATCCGTTTTGCTTTACTTACTTATTCTTTGTTTTTTTCTGCTTCGGTATGCTTGTTTTCAAAGCATTCACTGACACTATAGCCTTCTTCTTTTGTAATTAATGTAAACCATGTACAATTGGATTGTTTCCATTTCAGTTTCACGGTGCCTAAATGCTGTGCATTTCTTTCATTTCTTGCATTTTTTTTCTCTTTTGACTTGACCTGTTCAACTTTATGTAGATTTTTTAAAAATTCAGAAGCAAACAGAAATGTGCTTAAACTCGAGTTGGAGTCAAGTCTTAACTTTTCAAACTGTTTCAAAGCAAAACATGTCAGTTTCATCAAGTTATCACACATTAACTTTAGAAGAGTCTTTTTAGGTGTAAAAGGTGATTTTCAAAGTTTCCACACCTACGTTATCACATCCCAGTCGTACATTTACAGGGTCAAAAGCTGCATTTCCACTAAGTAGCCTGGTTCGGTTTGGTTCAGTAATGTAGGTAATTGATTGTGTTTCCACTGTCAAAAGTTGAGAATGGGAACTAAATTGACGACTAATTGTGGACCTTGATTTATTCAGATTAACTTGATTAGTCTTGACAGCCCCACTATATAGAAAGTCAACCCACTGGAACATGCCAAGATGCTTCACCGTCTACATTATTTGGGGTAAAGCTTGTTTTTCTGCTGTAGACCCAGGCAGTCTGAGATGAAGCTATGGGCCAGCCTCAGTAGGACATGCACTGTATGGACAAACATATGGGGACTGTAATGACATTGAATTCATGTTTGAATACAAAGGGCCTTCTCTAAAATGTTGCCGCTAAGTTGGAAGCATAGCATTGTCCAAAATGTTTTGGTATGCTAAAGCATTAGGTATCCCTTTACTGGAGATAAGGGGCCTAAGCCAAACCCTGAAAAACAGCAAAATACCATAAACCCTTCTCCACCAAACCTCACAGCTGGCACAATGCAGTCAGACAGGTAACATTCTCCTGCCATCCACAAACCCAGAGTCAGCCATCTGACTGCTAAACAGAGGAGCGTGATTGGTCCTTCCACAAGACACGTTTTCACTGCTCCACAGTCCAGTGTTGGTGTTTTTTACACCACTCCATCTGATGCTTAGCATTGGACTTGGTGATGTGAGGCTTGCATGCAGCTGCTCATCCGTGGACACCCATTCCATGAAGCTCCCGCTTAAGTTTTTGTGCTTACATTAGTGCCAGTGGAAGTTCAGAACTCTTCAGTTAAGGAATCAGCAGAGTGTTGGTGATTTTTACATGCCTTAGCAGCCTTTGACCCTGCTCTGTGATTTTACGTGATCACCTAAGAATATCATTTACAGTTGACTATGGAATATCCAGCACGGATGAAATTTCACAAACTGTCTTATTGCAACGGTGGCATCCATCAAAGTACCACTCTTGAAGTCACTGCACTCTTCTGAATGACCCATTTTGTATCACAAATGTTTGCAAAGGGAGACTGCATGGCTATGTGCTTGATTTTATACACCTGTGGCAACTGGTCTTACTGAAACACCTGAATCCAATATTTAACAGGTGGGGTTAAATACTTTTGTCCATATAGTGCATGTTCTGGGCGTGCCCTTCTCTCAGCAGTTATTTAGGACATGTCTTTGATGTATTCTCTCGAACTTGCATCATTGCTTTCTCTTAGACTTATTCTTTTAAACTGGAAGTTTAGCAAAGCATAATTTCTGCGGTGCTTTCCTTTTTTTAACCTTGGAGAAACTCAGATATAAAAAAGGAATAAAAGCAAAAACTTGGCTTTAACTAGCCGCCTTTCTATAGATTTTACCCAATATTTTCCCTGTAATTAAAGTACCTGTTTATCTGGTCATTATCGTTATAGCCTATATATTGATGTGAGTAATGCTGTATTGCTTTCAAAATCAGTCCACATATGGAAATATGGGAAGAAGACCCTGTATAGTTTCTGTTTTGTTTTCTCGAGTATTGAAGATGGGGTTTGAGGGCTTACTATCTTTTTTTATGTATAATGCTTGTTTGCATTGTGTCTCAACTTGTGTAATATGTATTTCTGAGTACCAGAATCCAGATTTTTTTAAAAAGAAGCCAAATTGATACCAAATTAAGAGCTGTTTGGGAGCCAAAAGAGGACTGAGCTGTGCCAAATAATCTAGATCTCTAGAGCTCCTATCACTGCAAACAAGGTTGGACCAACATTGGCTGTGGAAACACAAGCAAGATCAGGGTTTACTACACCAGACCTTACCAAGCTGAATCAAACTGAACCAAATTGGACTGCTCGGTGAAATCGCACCGGTACTGACCACAACACAACATGGAAGTAGGGATGCACGATATTGCTGGCATGATACCGGTTTCTGCAGATATTAATTATTCATATCAGTAGATATAAACATTTCTGCCAGTATTGACACCTGATACACTTTATTGCCAAAAGCATTCCCTCACTCATCCAAATAATTGAAATCAGGTGTTCCAATCACTTCCATGGCCACAGGTGTATAAAATTAAGCACCTAGGCATGCAGACTGTTTCTACCAACATTTGTAAAAGAATGGGTTGCTCTCAGGAGCTCAGTGAATTCCAGCGTGGAACTGTGATAGGATGCCACCAGTGCAGCAAGTCCAGTCGTGAAATCTCCTCACTCCCAAATATTCCACAGTCAACTGTCAGTGGTATTATAACAAAGTGGAAACGATTGTGAACGACAGCAACTTAGCCCCCAAGTGGTAGGCCATGTAAAATGACGGGGCGGGGTCAGCGGATGCTGAGGCGCATAGTGCGCAGAGGTCGCCAACTTTCTGCAGAGTCAAGTGGGAACAGTTTGGCGATGGCCCCTTCCTGTTCCAACATGACTGTGTACCAGTGCACAAAGCAAGGTCCATAAAAACATGGATCTGAGAGTTTGGTGTGGATGAACTTGACTGGCCTGCACAGAGTCCTGACCTCAACCCAATAGAACACCTTTGGGATGAATTAGAGCGGAGACTGAGAGCCTGGAGACTGGAAGAATGGTCAAAAATTCCCATAAACACACTCCTAAGCCTTGCAGAAAGCCTTCCCAGAAGAGTTGAAGCTGTTATAGCTGCAAAGGGTGGACCGATGTCATATTAAACCCTATGGATTAAGAATGGGATGTCACTTAAGTTCATATGCCAGTCAAGGCAGGTGAGCGAATACTTTTGGCAATATTGTGTTTATCAGTTGTAAATATCACCTAACCTTGCAAAGCAGATGGATACGCCCGTTTCCTTGTTTCTCACTGGCCAATACGTCTTGCAAAGCTCCCATCTGAACCGTTTGGGCCTGGTTAGAAAGTGACAGGACCAATCAGCGACGAGGGGCAGTACTTTCAGGTGCAGCAGAGTCGTGACGTAAACAAGCAGCAGCAAGAGCTGGTGCACTTATGGAGGAAGAGATTAGCGTGGATGGTGCTAAAGCGCCAGTTTTATCAGAACTTGACGACATTTCTTCTTAAAAGAAGAACAAAGAACAGCAGTGAGTTGTTTTCTTTTCAAAAACGACAAGAGTCGAGTATTTACATGTCTATAGTCGCCATGTTTCGCGTTATTCCTCAGTAGCTGCGCACGCGCAGCTTGCTTGCTGCTACGTCACGTGCTTTGTTGCTCTGATTGGCCCATAGAGATGTGATGGACAAAACGTTCACCCAATCATACTCCGAGGATTTTTTAAAGCCTCTGCCTTTTCTCAAACATTTCCTATTGAAGCTTTCCCAGATGGATGTGTGAAACACATTCATCTGGTGTGTCAGGTTAAATATCACCTGAACTTATGAATAAATTTGTGGAGATCTGGGATGGACCAACAGATCTACATCAGCTGAAGTCTTTTTCTTTATTCTTCCTCATTTTTCAAACTTCAGAGAGTGTTTTATGGACTTAAGTTGTAGGTCTGAATTGTGTTTATCTGTCAGTGTGGGTATTGGTATCACCATAAATGAATTTCCAAATGTCAGCATATCAGATATCACCAAAAGTCCAGTGTCTTGCATCCCTACACAGAAGCACAATCCATGTGATTGTCTCTAGATAAAGTCCTGTCCCTCTGAGCACTGTCTGTATATTCCTGCATCCTTTTATTTCATTTTTTTGTCTCATTCTGGTGATTTGTACCAACAGAGAACAAGTTAGAAAACTAAAGCACAAAAGTCTGAGGACTAACATGGTGGGAAAACACATCAACAGATTCTTGTCTCAGGATCCAAAATGAGTCGAGATGGAGAGATGGGTTCCAACATGTGATAAAGATTTCAGTACACTTACCGTTATCGTCACGGATGAGGAACTTTAACTTTGGTTTGATGTAAGATCCGAGCTGAATGACTGGAACCTTGTGACGGTTCATTATTTATGTTGATTTTATTGAACAACTATGCTCAATGTGTGGATATCGCTGTAAAATACTTTGCTAACGTGAATATTGGTGAACAATATTGTTGACTCTTGGGATCCCTGATACATTGCAATTTGTATATTAGCATATACAGTATTTAAAGTATTCCACAAGTCTTCATTTCTCCCATTTATCTTGCCTGATGGCGTGTAAATAATGTGTAAGTATTCAATTTTAGTAAAAAGATCAGACACTGGTTAGAGGTTTTCATTTCAGGTCTTATTAGTTCATGCCACTTTAAGGAGATTGTTTTCACACTTTGGGAGATCTTTTCAAACAGGGATTCTGATGAATTGCTTAAAATGTAAAAAAGACAAAAAATCTGGTTAAAATATATGTATTTATTATTATTGATTGATTGATTGACATTTATTATATAATAATATATTGATTGATATTATTGCTGTTACTAAAGTAGTTGTCTGACATTAACTTTTCCAGTTTTTAATTCTGTATCTTATCATTGAAACAATACAAGGATCACCGTTATGGCCTTTGAGTTTGCTGCAAACAGTACTAATGACATGTTGAGGCATTGGTGAATCAGACATCCCCTCACTGTATAAAGTCACTGTATCAAAGACATCTGAACATATTGCCAATGCTCATACATGTTATTTTGTTAGTTCAATATGATGCTATAAATAACTCATTTTGTACAAAGTTTGAATCGCTGTAATTTATTTGCTTTTTATGGGGGATGTGTGAGGTTTGCTTTTTTCTCAGTATTGAATATTCATTTTTCAACTATGCCACTGTAAAAAAGAAAAAAAGAAAAAGAGAGACAAAGTGCGGATTAAAATATGAACAAGTTGAAAACTGCCATTTTGTTGTGACTAGGTTTGTACTTTGAAATGCACTCAAGAGTAATTCTTTGTGCTGGTGAATTTCATTACATTTGTCATAATAAGAGTGTGCATATCTACAGCGATATAAAAGGGAAAATATGTTGATGGACAGTGCTTTGACCAAAGCTGCACTGTAATTGTTATTCCATGAAACTGTCGAGTATTACTCAGCCTTTAGTATTAATAATATATGCAAAGTGCTGAAGGATTAAAAAAGCATGGAGCTCCTCAGGAAGATTGCCCGAGGCGCTCGGCTCTTCTCATGATTTGTGCATTAATACAGGGTGACAAAAGGAAGACTTGAGTCTCCCAAAACTCTTCTCCGTCTCACTGGAGCTGACTTCAATATGCTTGAAGTGGCTTCATGAAGCTACCCGCAGATGTCAGCGCAGCAGGCCGCTGTTGCCCTTGTTTTAACAAGCTTGAGAGAGGAAGTTGGCTGAGGACAACTGGAGGCAAACCCCTTTTTGATTTGACATAATGGTCGGGATTGGAGGATACAGCTGATTGCTTTAATTGGAAGTGAAATGATAACACTTAAGATGAAAACTTCATCAATCCCTGAAGGGAAATTAGACTGTTGAGAAAGCAGATAGTTGTATCATCTAAGGGGAAAAAAGACAAAGAGAATACATGTGCTAAAAAGGTGCCAAATGTAGAAAAACTAGTAAAATAAGTAAAAGTAAAGTAAGTAAAGTAAAATACACTGCAAAACAGTATTAAAACAAGAAGTTGTATGCAAATGCTGCTTTGTTACAGAAGGAAAATAGGAGTAGGGATCACTAATTTGTAGATTTCTGCAGGTGTTAGCATTCATGTTTCTTAATTACTCTAAATAAGGATTACTGCAGGATAAATCTGAGCCATAGATGAGGATTAGAAAGCTTAAATAAATATGCATACCATAAACAAATAGGAGTGTGCTCATAAAAACAACTTGAGTAAACAAGGGGCATAGGGAAGGATCAAAATAAGTATTCAAGGAACGTGTAGAGCAACCATTCATTTTACATTCAGTGCCTATAAAAAGTATGGATGTTTACCTTTTTATTGATTTTATAAATCAATCATGGTCAATATAAATGGTTTAAAGACAACAAGGTGAATGTTCTGGAGCGCTGAGTCAAAGTGCAGACCTCAATAGAATAGAAAATATGTGGCTTGACTTGAAAAGGGCTGTTCATGCCCAATCCCCATGTAACCTGACAGAGCTTGAGCAGTTTTGTGAAGAAGAGTGGAGTGAAATTGCAGAATCCAGATGTGCAAACCTGGTTGAGACCTATCCACACAGACTCAATGCTGTGATTGCAGCCAAAGGTGAATCTACTAAATACTGACTTTGAGGGTTTGAATATTTTTGCAGTCACTTATTTTACATTACATCATTTTATTTAATTGACATTACTTTGTAGAAATCTATTTTCTCTTTGACATTAATTAGGTTAAGTTTTTTTTTTTATAAATTTTCTTAAAAAAAATTAAAAAAAAGCTGAATTTTATTGACCATGACTGATTTAAAAAAATCAATCAGAGGGTATAACATGTAAGGAGATGAATACTTTTAGAAGCATTGTAATCCAAGAACATGTAGAGCTGTTCAAACATTATCTAAACAAAGCCATATTTAACTAAGCTGAAGTCTAATGGTCTGAAGAAAAGCGATATGAAAACTACTCCTCATCAGACTGACTAACGCAAATGTTGACTCTAGTATCTTACATTTTGTGGTATTCTAAACACCTTGATGTGCAGCACACCCTACCAATTGAGGAAATAAAAGAATGCACCTTTTATGGTCCATTACCACTGCTTCAGTGGCACTGATGAACTTTGAGACATTTCCGGATGGATCTAATAGCCATGTATGGGTTACTGAGCTCACGTTAAATATCTGGACATCCTTAAAGAGAGATCTCGTTCCAGAACACGGGGCACGCGTCATTACGAGCCTCCATTCTTCAGCTCCCATTGACCTTGAGCATAATGTCGCTTCCCAGCAGACTAATGCCGCCATTATCAACACACTGTCCGGCCAACCATCTGCCTGCTACACACATCGCCCCGCTCCCCATCTCCTCTCGCAGACACAGCTCCCCATACTCACTTCATAATCATTACCACCAAAAGCCCAGCCAGTTCAAATAAACATCAGCTCCCACTATCATACTCCTTCCCGTTATTAAAAGCTCAGTGCTTCGTTAAGCTATGTAAATTGAGATCGACTGTCTTGAATAATGCCCGGCTAAAAATAATGCTAAGAATCAATCATAATTTAGTAATTGGATATTTGTGGAGGGACACTCATGCAATCTTACATAGTGGGTTGGAAAATGGATTTTTCTTTTTACCCTTGAAATGTGAGAACCTTACCCTGGGCGATGTAACAATCACAGCATGACCTCTGAGGAGGCCTTGTAAGTCTTACTAAAGTGAAGAAACTGATCCCCACTGTACCCTGTAGGCAGGGTCTGTATCAGTCCTCCAGCTCACAATAAGCTCTTATCATAGCAGAACAGAAGTCTCTGACAAAATCCTTCAGGGAAAAATTGATATCTTTAAAAATATTACACTTAAACATCTGGTGTCGCCAGCACATTTATAAATTTGAGAACTGGAACATTAATATTTAATCTAATTGCCCATGCAATTTCAGTCCTGCACATCAACACCCACTGATCACTTCATTAGGTACACCTGCTTAACACCCACAGATGCTAATATCAAATCAGCCAATCACGTAGCAACAGCCAATGCATTCTTGCTTTGAATGGCCATGCTGTTGGTGTCAGATGGGCAGGTCTGAGTATTTCACAAACTGCTGATCTACTGGGATTATCACAAACAACCATCTCTGGGGTTTACAGAGAATGGTTTCAAAAAGAGAAAATACCCTGTTCTCTGGGCCAAAAGGCCCTGTTGTTGGCAGAAGTCAGAGGAGAATGACCAGGCTGGTTCAGGCTGATAGGAAGGCAATGATGGGCCTCATTTACCAACCTTTCTGAAGAGGAATTTGTTCTTAAAGGAGCAGTGTGCAATATTTAGCCTAGAAGCATTCAGTAGAACAAACTTAGTAAAAATTAAATATCTAAATCAGTGTTTAATCAGCTGAATATATACTTTTTTATGTTTTATCAACTTAGAATAAGCTTTTTATTTATATATATGGAGGGTCCCCTCCTTGGATTGGATTTTTGCATCTTGCATGTTTGAACAATACTACAGAAGGGAGCAAAAAACAGAAACCCATTTTAAAAATTCCACTGTTGGCCAAGATTACTATCAGAAATTAGCATCACATTTTAAAGCCAGTATATTGTATGTTATCAGTAATCCCCAGTATTACACAATACACCTTTAAAACTTAGAGTGAGGTTTTAAAAAGGTTCTGACATTTATCAGAATTTTCTAACCTGTGATTTGCTCTTAGAGCAAAATCTAAGGTTACTAGTGTACAGTCTAACACATGTTTTTGATATGACAGAAAGAAATGATCAGTTTTTCACTTAGTAGCAATAAGATATGCTAAATTGAGAACAACAGAATGAAATAATATTACCACCACCAAGGAGGTTATGTGATCTGCAGGGTTTGTTTGTTCATTAGGAAATTTTCAGGAAATGTCACAAATGGCACAATAGAGAACTGATTAGATTTTGGGAGTGATCATGATCACCGTCTGGATCCAGGAATTTTTTAAAGGATTCTGTACTATTGGGAGATAGGGTTGATGGTGGAGGTCTGCGCTCTCCGAGTGCTTTTCTAGTTTTTAATCATAGTTTACTGAATTTTGATAAATTAGCACCTTCATATTATTGAATAAAATACATGACTGAGATGTGGTAAACTTTTAATCTAATCATGCAATATTTGATCGTAAATGTGAAATGTAAAATTCTGAATATTTTAATCCCCTGAGACAAACTTTGAAAATAAATGTTTAAAACAAGTAACATGGGAATCAAATCAATCTTGACAGAAGTTCTTTGGCTCCTGGATTCTATAGGAGGAAATTTTGAGATCGAGGAGTGACTGGTCTGAGCAGCATCAGAATAAATCCCCCCATGGAGTCCAGACTCTGGTGGTGGCTTAAAGAATTGCAGAGAGCAGAAGGATTAGGACTTGATGGCTAATGATTCTGAGAAAACAGGTGGCGACAGGGTGGTGGAGGGAGAGAAAGGCACACTTAACAGGAGAGCAGAGCAATGATTGGCTAACAGTGAGGGAGAGGCACCGTGCTATTGGTTAGATAAGGCCAGGTGATGAGCTGATTGTGACATCTCACAGACAGTTACAGCTTTCAAAAACAGCTTTGGCAAATGATGGCAGAACTTTAGTGGGCACACGAAATAGAGTGAGCTATGATTGAAAATGCTAATTCGTAGTCTTCCTGACTATGATTTAAACATCTGCAGTGAAATAACAACCATTAATATAAGACCTCTCATCATCACGATCAATTACATCATCTTCACCAACAAATAATGACCAAAGTACCAAGTTCTGGGTCACTCACATAGAACTGGGTGCTAAAACCCTCGAAGTAGAGCAAACAAGTGCAAGCCAACTGTAGCTGGGAGACTCATTCTAGCCTTGGGGACAACAGCAGGGAAGAGTCTAGCAAAGTGCATAACATTCTCTAAAGAGCTGGGTCTTTAGCTTTCCCTGGCTGTAGAAAGGGAATCTGCAGATCAAATGCAGTTGAATATTTCACTTTCGAGGGGCAATAGAGGTGAGCAGTCAAACGCGTGACTTAGGGCTCTGATGTGATGGAAGTACCGGTTGCATTTTGCTGGCTGAGAGTAGTGGATGAATGGGAGTGTAGACCTGGATAAGGGATTCCTGGTAAACAGGAGCAGTTTTAGTTGCTGCTGTATAAGCAATGACTAGAGTTTTAAATTTGACGCAAGCTGCAACTGGAAGCCAGTGTAGCGAGATGAACAGTGGAGTGAAATGTGCCAGTAATGGGTTGCAGTAGTCAATGCGCGATTTTACAAAAGCCTGCACCAGGAGCATGCTCTGTCAGGTAGGGTCTGATCCTCTTGATGTTATCCAGGGTAAATCAGCAAGACTGGACAACCGAGGCCATATGAATCTTGAAGGTTAGCTGGTCGGCCAGACATGTAGAAGACTTTCTCTGAAGGCACAAAAAACCCTTGAAGCACATGGGCTACAGCAGCCGAAGACCAAAACAGGTTCAAATCTTGTCAGTCAAGACCAGGGACCTGAAGCTGCAGTTCACCAGAATTGGACAATAGAAGAGGAGAGAAACTTTGCTTGTAGTCTCTATTCCTGCCTAGAGATTCCAATGAGGCAAGATTTAAGCATAAGCAGCATGAAAGCCTGCCAGACCAACAACCATGGCATGTTCAAAGGCACCTAAATCACCTTTCTTCCTCACTCTGATCCTCAGTTTGCACTTTAGCACATCACCTCGACCGTGTTTACTTGCCTAAATGCAGAGGTTGCTGCCATAAGATTGGCTAATTAGATATTGGCCAAGTAAGCAGTTGAATAGGTGTACCTAATAAAGTGGTTGTTACATCGTCAAATAAAAAAAAAGATTCTTCTGTTTTCTTTTCCCAGCATAAAGACTGAGAAAACCTTTTTTTAACAGTAACTTGGAAGAGTTTGTTATTTTTCTGTTCCGTCCAACAGTTTGTCTGTAGATTAGTGACAACTGGAGGAGTCCCAGCAAGACCGGACATGAAAAGCTCCCCAACCCTGACACAAACACTGCTCCGTCTTTTGGATTAACAGCACAAAGTTTTATGCAGAAATAAGTAATTTCACTTGTTTTCACTGTCCAAGCATGTAAATTGCCTTGTGTTATCCACTGGCTGATTTGCGGAGGAAGTAAAAAGATGAAAGGATTTCAGAGATAGAGAAGGATTGAGAAGCAAATATCAGCACGCTGAACAGAACTGATGAGGGAAGGTTTCTGGTCTGGATCTTGTTTATAATCACAGATTAAACCAGTATTAGTGACAATGTGGAGAAACCTTATGATTTCTTCAACCCTAGATTTAAAAAGAAAACATCTCTGACTCATGTTTATTTTATTTTTTAAAGAAAGGAAATATATGTCATCTTTCATATGGGACAAATATTTAGGAGGAGGCTGCCTTAGACTTGAGAAAATTCTGGAAGAAGTCTGAGTGATGTCAGTCATTTGGCTGCTGAAGGAGGCTTTTGAGTCCAGTCTGCAGAGGTTGTCGTACTGGAAATTCTGTCTCATACTTTAGATCAGATGAAACACAGACAAAGAGGTGAGGCAGATCTTAGAGATGCACAATACTATCATCATATTGGTATCAGCAGATGAAAGCTCAAAAAGTCAATTGTTGGTATTTGCAGGCATGAAAATGTCAGCTGATTCAGCTGATATCCACTGTAAGTATTGCCTGAATGTTTAATATGTTTGTGCAGTTGAGCCTACCTCAGCTGAAGTTTGTTCCCTTTTTCATTCCCGTTTCATAAACTTTAGAGTGTTCTGAGAACTTCAGTTTTAGGTCTGAGCTCCAGCTAATTGAATTTTTTGCTCTTGAGAGGAAATGTGTTTATGTGTTATTTCAAGGATTGTCTCAGAGAAAGCACCCTGCTGTTAAACCAGTTGTTTAATTAGGAGAATTAATTTTAATTGGAGAGTAAGCTCAATAAAAAGGGTCATATTTTTATTTCGTGCTCTACAGAGCTCTCTGTCTGTCAGCAGCTTGTTATGGTGCTTTTGTTGCTCCAAAAACAGCAGATGAAACTTGGTTGGACTCTGACTCTTAAAAATCTTAGTACAGGAGAAACTTGGTGTTCTTTACAATGACAGAAAATTGTTTTTACAGTGCATTCTGACAGTACTCAGACCTCCTTCTCTTTTTTCAATTGTGTTATGTTGCAGCCAATCCTTTCAATTCATTTTTTCACTTAGTACCCCATAATGGCAAAGTCAAAACAGATTCTTGCAAATTTATTAAAAAGAAAAAACTGACCTAAGTATTCAGACTCTCTACTCAGTACTTACCTGAAGTACCTAGGGCAGCAATTACAGCCTCGAGTCTTTTGGGATATGACGCGACAAGCTTTGCACACCTGATTGGAGGATTTTCTGCCATTCATCTTTACAAATCCTTTCAAGCTCAATCAGGTTTAGGTTTCTCCAGAGGCATTTGATAGGGTTTAGGTCAGGGCTCTTTAGGACATTCCAAAGCCACCTCTATGTAGTCTTGGCTGTATGTTCAGGGTCATTGTCATGTTGGAAGGTGTACCTTCAGCCTAGTCATCCTGAGTGCTGCAAAAGACATTTTCATTGAGGCTATCTGTACTTTGAGCCATTCCGCTTTTCCTACCCTGACCAGTCTCCCAGTCTGTGCTACCGAAAAACACCCCCACAGCATGACACTGCCACCGCCATGCTTCGAAGGTATTGGGCAGGTGATAAGCGGTGCCTGGTTTCCTCCAGACATAACATTTAGAATTGAGGCCAAACAGCTCAATCTTGGTTTCATTAGACCAGAGAATCTTTTGTCTCACAAGCTGAGAGTCCTCAAGTTGCTTTTTTGAAAACTCAAAGCAGGCTCTAATGTGTTTTGCACCAAGGGAAGGCTTCCATCTCTGCAATAATCCTTTTTCAGTGGAGGGCTGCAGTGTTGGTTTTCCTCTCTGAGCTTTGTCCCATCTCAACACAGGATCTCTGGAGCTCAGTCAGAATGACCATCAGGTTCTTGGTCACCTCTCTCACTGAGGTCTTTCTCCCTTTGTTGCTATTTAAATTTGGCTGGGCGACCAGCTCTTAAAAGAGTCCTGGTTGTGCCAAACTTCTTCCATTTGAGATTTATGGAGGCCACAGTGCTCTTGAAACTTTCAGTGCAGAAGAAATTTTCTGTTGCCTTCCCAAGACCTCTGCCTCGCAACAATCCTGTCTCTGAGCTCTGCCTGCAGTTCCTTTGACCTCATGGTTTGGTTTTAGCTCTGATATGCATTGCCAGCTCCGAGACCTTCTATATCCAAATTATGTCCAATCAATTATATTTACCAAAGGTGGACTCCAATCAAGGTGTAGAAACTACTCAGCAATGATCAAGAGAAATGGGAGGAACCTGAGCTAAATTTCAAGTGTTGTTGCAAAGGGTCTGAAAACTTAGATCAATTTTACATTTCTGTTCTGTTTTCACTTCATTGGTGGAGGTATTTCTTAAAATGTTTTTGGAAATATTGGCATATTGGATATCAGCAACTTTAAGTTCTTCTGCAGTCAGCCTCAAGTGGGCATAAGAGGAACTGCAGTTTCTTGCGCCTCCACATCAGCTTCATTCATGGAGGCAGCTGGAACTGGTAATGATTGCTCTGCATCCAGAGATTTGTGCAACAAAACAGATGTTGGAAGAATAAGTCCACATTTTCTCAGTTTCCTTTTATTTACTGACAGTTTACTCCAGTGGAGCATAACCTGGAATAATAACATGTTTACAACACTGCTGCTACCTTGGTAAAAGGAGTCCTTGCAGAAAATCTCATGATCATGCCAACTCACCCTGCAGGTCCACTCTGTGGATTTGTCAAAATATCTTCAGGTAGATTCTCTAAACCTTTTCTTGCTTTATAAATGTTCAAACAGCATATTTTCCTGTGGAGCCAAAGGTGGAGCACAGCTGAGCCGTCTGTGGCCCCCTTTTGACTTATAGCTGCAACGTTCACGCCTCATCTGCATGGCTGCTGAATCAGAAGGGCTGCAGGATATTATCTTGAGATGTGTTTTGCCTAATCATATTTGATGAGATTAAACAGATCACTCAGACTTCCTCTTGTGACAGGGCCAAGTGGAAGTTAGAAGAAGTCAAATGATGTGGAACAAAGAACATGAGCTTGTGTATCCCCCTGGATGCATCACCATGCCATTAGGCTAGATGAATGTGTACAGTCAGATACAATTCCCCTGTCTGCTGCATGAGGGCTTACACTCTGTGAAGCAGCGGCTCCGCTGTTCGAATCAGGCTGCATGCAGGCCAGTAGATGGATGACAGAAACAAGGCTACCAAGTGTATTTTAAAGCCATTCATCCACAATGACTCACATTCTCTGTGGTGCGTCTTTAAATAGCCTGCCCTGGGATTGTCTGTTTGCCATTTGATTTATTCTGTGTTGTATTTTTAGATCTAATTAAAATAAACTTTCCTTATTGTTTGGCAGAATTTTGAATCATGCAGACCCACGAGAGTACATTAAGGGAAGCCTTGTTGTGGGTCGTCTTTTAGAGGGGGGGAAAAAGTCAGTACCTGTGGCATAAGGTATGCAGTAAATAGTGTGCCATCTGTTTGGATTTGAGCACTTGAGATTCTTCCAAGGAACTCACCAGAGGCTTAATTAAAGTTGGAATATTAGAGAGTGGGAAACTGATGTTCCTCCAATAAAATGACAGCTATAGAAAATCCTACCATTAGTTTGATAACAGAGATTAATTTTACTTTGGAGTGAAAAGGCAGTGCTGCACTTTTATTTAAGTGTTGATCCTTGGAGGTTATCTGAGAATATTTTGAACCTTTTTCCAAGGGGGGGTCTTTGTAGTTGTTAATTCTCTTCATGTTCTGCAAGTTTTTTTTTATGCTAGATTCAATTTATCTTTGAGAATCTGCCATTCATAGCTAATGTTCACATCTAATAGATGTCATATTTATCCATACAGATGGCACCCCTAGTTGCTTAATGAACAGATATGCCTTATTTTTGTTGTATGGAGGAACATCCATCCCTTATCCCTTTAGGGGTGGCAGGAGTCTGGAGCTGATCTCAGCTCACAAGGTTGACAAACACTGATAATTACTCTTATATTCACACCAACACCAGCTAACCTGATGAGCATGTCTTTGGACTGGGGGACAGAACATGCTGACTCTACACAGTGCTAACATTTCACCACTGTGCATCCTGGAAGACCATACATTGAATATGTATGCTGTGACAATGTCACTGGAATTTTAATTTAAAGTTATGTGACTGTAAAGACAAAACTAAATCAAAACTCAAAGATTTTACATGTAGCACGCAGCAAACAATGACAAAGACTTTTTTGCATAAACGTGTTCTCCTATGTCTTGGGGATCCAAAAGTGAAATGATAATCAGTCTGTGACAAAAGGTCTTAAAATATTCACATTTTTACAAAAAAATCCTTGTGCTTTCTTGGATTGGCTGGATTTAAGCCATTAATAAAAGCAGTTCCCGTCTGCAATGACACAGAGGGCCGTATCACAGGCTCTCTTTCTCTCATTCTCTGCATTATGAGCTAATCAGGCCCTCTCCACTGAGAACATATGTGCAGTTTGGTAAGGCATGATGTGACGATTGAACAGTCCGCCACTGGTTTCCACAGCCCATGTGACAACCATTGTAGGAAAATAATATGGTGGCTGATGCCAAGCTAGTGGCAGAAACAATCAAAAATGGATTGAAATTGAATAAAAAATGTTCTATGTCTGAGAAACTGGTGTGAATTTAATCTTTAAATGTCATGGAAGTTTCAGACTCACTAGAGAAGTGTCTGTAACGGCTATGAAGGCGTTGATGATGTCATTAGAATGACAAATATAAGGGCTCCCAGAGGGAAAAGTAAATGGCTGTGATTTATGCTTCAAAAAATAATCAAATTTTGTAACCTGTGTCTCTTCTTGTCATGAGACATCTGTCTCAGAGGGTTAATAATCACTCACTCGCGTACCTCCCTTTCCCTGCTCTGGCAATCAGCTGGTAGGGCCGTCCGCTCACTTGAATTCTGCACCAATCCCATTCTGCCATAATCTCTACTGAGCCAATCATTCTGCTGTTATATTTTAAAATTTGTTATCCCCTGCTCCGCAGCACTCCTCCACCCCAGCCACCTCCATTTCATCTAATCAGTGTTCAAGTCTAGCTTCTCTGTGCATCCTGCATCCCTTCATCACTCTTCCAAGTCACCTCATCAATGCCTTGGTCCAGCTCCTCATCTCATCTTACTCCTTAGGGGGTATCCTATCCTGCTGTCGGCCTTACTACCCCTTCAAGACATCACGATGAAGTCTTTATTCCAAAGATATTTCACATTTCCAAATAATTTCCAATTTTTTTTAAATAAATCATCGTGAAACTCATTTGAAATCTCCCCTGATTAAACTGTTTTCAAAAGTGTTTTGTCTTTTAAAAATTAAAACACTCCTGACTGCATCACAGTTGTGATGAAAGACTGATAGTAAACTTCTCATGGACATCTGGATGCTTCTCTGAGTGTGTGAAAGGGTTTTAGTGTATTGAAAATGAAACAATTACAACTACATATGTATTTAATGGACATAACATTATATTCCTTCTCTAGTGATTCAGTTTCCTTTATCAAACAACAAACGCTCTGGGATGCAAACAGCTTTTTAATGAGTAAACATTTTACAGAAAAGGTTCTGACAGACGGCTGTGCTGTGCCTGCAGGATGCCAGCTGTCTGGATGTGGGTGGACATCAAGTACTGGCATCAGCTTCATTATCATCAAGGTCCTCCTCTCCCTCCTCTGGCCATTTCTCTTTTTTTCCTATATGCAAATAGTAGCATAGGACGTCACTAATTGCTATGGATAAAAATAGCTTTTCAGCACGATATACTGTATGCTTTGGCTCGGTGCACTGTTTTTCCACTGTGATTTAATCTGTTGAACTTGTAATTATAACAACACAAACCCTTACACCTATGCATGTACTATAGAAGACTTGTGTGTGATGTACACACCCAGTTCATTTAAATGCACAGTGAAGTCAAGTAAAATTTATAGCTTGATTAGACCATAAAACTGGACTACTGTGCATGCCCCCTTACAGCTAACTGTAATAGACATTCTTCCTGTTGCTAATAAGTTAACGAGCTGTAAACTGGTTGTATGTCTAACTGCATAGGTGGAGCAGGGCTCGGCTTAAAGGGCTGAAGCACCACATGTCTTCTCATAAGCCCTGAATCTTTCAGGTTGATAAAAGAATGTTGCTGCTGAGTGTTATGGTAGATAAAGTCCTGTGTTGTCTTAGCTGTGTGATCAGAGTCTTTGTCATGTTCGAAGGTTAACTTTCAGCCCAGTCTGAGGCCACTGTAGGGCACATTTTCATTGAGGATATCAATGTACTTGGCTTCATTCAGCTTACCCTCAACTCTGACCAGTCTCCCAGTCTCTGCTGCTGAAAAACAACCCCACAGCATGATGCTGCCACCACTATGCTTCACTATTGGGGTGGTATTGGGCAGATGATGAGCGGTGCCTGGTTCCCTCCATAACGTTTGGTTTCATCAGACCAAAGAATCTTGTCTCAATCTTGTCTCTAAACCAGGCACTGCCTATCACCTCCTAACAGTGGTGCTTGGTGGTGGCAGCATCATGCTGTGAGGGTTTTTTTCAGCAGCAGGGACTGGAGGACGGGTCAGGGTTGAGGGACAGCTGAATGTGAAGAAATATCCTGAATGAAAATGCCTTTTGCAAGGCTCAGGACCTCAGATCGGGCCAAAGATCCACTTTCCAAAATTACACTGACCCTAAGCACACAGTCAAGAGAACACAGGAGTGGCTTATGGACAACAACTCTGTGAGCCTTGACTTGAACTCTATCGAACATCTCTGCAGAGACCATGACAAAATTGAGAAAAGGGGTTCAAGATACTTCCTGAATACACTGTCGAGGTGTATCCCCAGGGCAGTGGTTTCAAAGTTTTACCTTATCTAACTGCATGTAGGCATATTGACTGTGTTTAAAGTTTTCAGATTTCATGGCTCTCATTTACTTTACTCAAATCTGCAAAGAAAAAAAAACTTAAGAGTTAAATGTAGCTATAAATACTGGCTCTGTAAGTTAGGAGTGATTTCTAGCAGGCACAAGACTAAAGCCTCTAACACCTGCAGACATTTTAGTTTGCTAGCAGAGGCCCCTTAGACTGGAAAATACATCCATGTTCGCTAAGGAGAGAAAATGTACTCTTCAGCCTTTTTTTCTTGTGAAAATATTCGACAGCTGACAAGATACTTTAAGGCTGTTTGACCCTCACTGTCAGATTTCTGTGTTTACTTTACAGCGTAGTTAGTAGCAGTCCTTTGTCTGTGAAAAACTGACAATGGAAACACAGTCAGCCTGATATTCTCTCTCAACATTAGTGAATTAAATAAATAACAGGCACTTTCAAAACCCTGCATTAAATGTTCCCTGCATTAAAGCACTTGCAGCTGCTGAGATAAGTTGCAAACATATAAGAAAGCTCTTGTCTTGATTTATAGGCTTGTAGCTGCAGTTAAAGGGAGCATATACAAAGAAGGGAAGGACCTGTGGGGCTGGTAAGGCTTGACTACTTCCTGAGCAGAGTGCCAGTCGTCTTTATGATGCCAGTCAGTGTGATGGTGAGCCTCAGGGATTACTCCAGACAGACAGCTCAGTAAGACAACTGATTAAATGGTGGTGAGAAGAGAGAAAATGTTTAATTCAGCCATATTTAGTATTCATGGGATGGATAGCCATACAAGAGTTCACCTTGAGGGGTCATCAGGAGAGGAGGTCCAGAATCCCAAAGAGCTGCCAGGCCAAGTTTCCACAGAGCACTTGGAAACACAAACTGATTGTGTTTTTAATTGCTTTGATTATCGAGTTTACTTTGGCTGAATTGAAAATGGTAATGCAACACAAAGCAAATTAACAGATTGATATGCTGTGAAAAGGAGCTCTGTTGTGCAGCTCCTGTGACATTGTGATGAATTTATCCGCAGAATCACTGCACAGCTTCAACTGATACAAATGAATGAATTCCTCATGCATTCAATCTGATGCATTAATGCATTACAGTCAGTGTAAATATGCTAACATTTATGTATGATGGCATTATGGAGAATCTGGCAAAAAGAGACCCACTGTGCACATGATTTACTGCATTAGGAGATCATATCTTATAAAAATATAATTAACAGCTATGTTACCAATTTCACAGGCTCCAAGATAACATGGAGGAATAGATTACAATTATATGGAAATCCTATGAGATGTGCATCCATACATTTTAAACACTTGCATTTCTGTTTTCTTTAGAACTGGACTAAAGCCTGGCACACACTCATGGTGTGGCCATGTTAAATCTGTTCAAGTCACAGTCTACCTCCATTGCTTACTTTACTTTATTGAACTGAGAAGTCTTTTCAACAGACATTTTACTAAACCACCTTTAAATTCATTTATGAATTTCACATATTAAGGGAGAAATTCTACTTTAAAAGTGACGACACTCTCCTGCTCTGTGACGCCAGTGATCGTGAACAACAAACAAGCCATTATGGGTAATTTGCTGCATGAGGTCAGAAGGTGTTGCCACTTTTTAACAGCTTTTCTTCCTTGATATGTGAAAATCATCTAAATATAGAAGCCTAAGTAAATATACCTACTCAAAATAACAAAATAACAAGTAACCAGTAGAGGTGGGCGGAGCTTAAGAGACCGTGTGAGTGATCCCACACATGACAACAAATGATAGTTCTCACACATAGTTCCCGCAGTTTTCACCGCGTCATTCACCAACAACCAGAATCTCCACTCTCAGAAATCCTCCACGACTGAAAGACTTTGGAGTAAATCAGCTAAATGTGGTAAGTGTAATGCATAAAAAAAAAGTTAGGAAATATTTTTCATTTAAAAAAAACCCTGCTATTTATGTATGCTGTCCATTTTTGCCACTTCAACTTCTTAAAATCTTAGAAATAAATAATAGTTTTAATTCATAGAAATCAAAGTTGTTGCTCATCATCAACATATCCAAAGCTGTGGTAATCCCCTTCAAGGAAATCCAATTTACATGTAAAATATGAAAAATATGATATAATTTGTTTTTTACATTACAAAATTCAGGGTTTTGCACTTCCACTACCATTGAAAGGGTTACATTCCTTAATATATCATTAATATTAGATATTTCTGATCTAACCTTTACAAAAGAGTAAGGAAATATTTTTGATTTTTTTTATTTACTACTATTTGTGTATGGGGTTCATTTTTGCCTCTTACATCAGTAGAATTACAACTCATTAAAATCTTAAATCTTAAAATAAGAACTAATTTCATTAATCAGTGTGCTCCTCATTATCATCATACTTAAGGCTTTGATGATACCTTTATAGGAAATCAAATTTCCATGTAGTTTGTGAAATTTTTAATGTTTGTGTTTTCAAACTACAAAAAACAGCAACAAAAAAACAGGGGTTTTGCACTTCAACTGGCACTGAAAGGGTTAAATTTCCAAAATTGAATGAATATTTGACATATATGATCAGGTCTGATCTTGATTAAATAACTAATGCAAGAAGATGGAAAAACATATTAATGCATGCTATTTTTATTGTTATTTATTGCTGCCCTTTTTTGCCACTTACAGCCGGGTTGTAACTGTTTCTTTGACACTATCTCAGGGTTAACACACCGCAGCAAAATCTGGCCAGATTATCTTTAGAGCCATTAGATGATTTGGCCTCTGCTGACTCTGGTCAGGTGAGGGGAATGAGGCCTAAAAGTAGCCTGGTCATGATGTAAAGAGTGTATTCTGTCCTGTCTATCTTGATATCTAAGGATAACTACATTTATTTTTCAGAAATAATAAGTTAATTGCAGTAATTTTCCCAAGAAATTGATTTGTTTCTATTGGAAAACTAGTTTTATTATGCCCCCTTTAGGCTTCCGTACAATTGTGTCGCATCAGAGAAAGACTGTTTGATAAATAGTCATCCAGAAAGAATGAGAGTGCAGTTAGAAATGTGGATTAATTTGTGTTAAATTATAACAATTAGAAGGAACAACATTTTTATTTTTGGTTAGTAACAGAACAAAAGGGGACAAAGCCGCTGCAGTGTGCATCTTTTTCAGGACTTCTCAGCATAAGTTTGGCGACTCTTCAACGTAATGCTTCCAAAACCTTCTATTCAGTTTCTGCAGCTTCAAGTAACTCAAAACAATACTATTTATATTAGCTTGGCTCTGTGAAAAGTGCCAGCCACAGTGAAATGATGAAATCCCTGTGTTGAAATACCTCACTGTGACGTTCAAAACTAATTCAATTATATGCATCACCAGTTCAATAGACCTACAGAATTGGGTTATTGTCTGAAATGGAGAAAAAAAGAGAGAAAAATACCAGTAAATCATGTGTGAATGAAGTTTAATGTAAAAATTATTTTCACAAAGAGTTGCTAAAATTGGCTTCAAGAACAAGGGATATGATTTCTCAGTCATTTGTTGAGCTATTTACTCTGAATCAAGAGAAGATTTAAATGTGCATTTCATAAACTACTGTTATAAAAGGAGGTAACAAGATTACAACTCTTTAAGTCTCACTAATGAGCATTCGTTTCTGCTGAACTAAATAATTGTTAAGAGTGTTACCAGACCAGAGAATAGTGTTTATTCATGCAATATTATCAGCACTTTTTACTTTTATGTTATTGCAAATATCATTTAAAATCTGTATTAATGCACAGTATGTAAAACCTGCAGCCAGGAGCCTGTCGATCAAAGATGACAGATACAAAAGTGCCCAGTTCCTTTGCATACTTCATGTTTTTAACTGAGGTGTCTTTTCAACAAAAGCTGCACTCCATGTGTATTTCCTGAATAGTAAACCATCATTTTGGTTTTACTGATTAATTCCATATTATGAGGCAGAAACACTGTTTACAGTGGCTCTCCTGCTTCATGCTTTAAGCTGCTTTCAAAGCTTTCTTGGAATGATGGCGGTGTTAATCAGGATGAACACTTTTAACCAATGTTCTCCCTCATTATGTGAAATCCATCCATGAAACAAAAACAATAGTTTACCGTTTACTGTACTACTACATTAGAATATATCAAGCTATGTATAAAACATTGTATAATAGTACTGAATAATGGGCCTAATAAAAAGTTTTATAAGTTTACTGTAAGACAAACTTCAAAAAGGTTTATATAGCAGCAGGAACTTTTTAAACTTCTTTATTAAAGAGTGGAGGAGGATTAAAAACATTCACTGTTTACATTTTGCTCTTCTTGACATTGTGATATACACAGATGACCAAACATAATAAAGGCAGAAATAAATAATAGTACTCCCACTCTTAACTACTTGTATAACTCTTTTTTCCCTGCCAATCCCCCTCCCTCCTCTAATTATAATATAAATAAAAATCTAAATAGTCTTTTTTCTCAAGCTTAATAAAGATATGGAAACACTGGGAAAAGGGGGAATATAAAAGGTACAGAGGAAATAAAGATAGTCACAATATTTGTTCAAACTGTTTGTAAAGTCTGTAAGGATTTGAAATATGCCAGGAAAGGTTCCCATTTT
The DNA here is from genome assembly GCF_018320785.1 of Cheilinus undulatus. Taxonomy (NCBI): domain Eukaryota; kingdom Metazoa; phylum Chordata; class Actinopteri; order Labriformes; family Labridae; genus Cheilinus; species Cheilinus undulatus. Next base: position 42,080,364 of record NC_054866.1, on the reverse strand, counting down.
TCAAAACAAATTTTCTGAATTGCCTGTGGCTTGTCCCTCTTCTTTTCTAGTTTCAGGGAATACATTACATCTTGAAGCCACGGAGAGATAAAGGGGACTTTATTAGACTTCCAAAGGAGTGGAAGTCTCTGTTGTTCTAATAGGGATGTAAAAGCTAAATGAATCAATTGATTAGAGGTGAACAGACTGTGTCCCAGAGGTGTGCCAAATATTGCTATAAAAGGACAGTCTCTAATATTGATATTTTGGACACAGTCCCAAAGTAGTTCTGACAAAAGTTTGCCAACTTTGAATCCTTGTAGAACACGTGATTTCATTCATATGGAGATAAATGGCATTTATCACAGTTACTTTCCACTGCGGGAAACATTTCAGACAGCCTGGCTTTAGAAAACTAAACCTTATTCAGAACTTTATATTGTACAAGTCCAAGTTGAGCATGGATAGAGCTTTTGTTGGTCCCTTTTTCAAAACAACTTCAGTCCACATACACACACAGCATCTACAGCTGCCAATTACACTTGACATTTTCACTGTATTTTTGTTAAGAATGAGGCAATGTTGGGTTGTTTATCCATTAAAAAAACATGTTTCAATGCTCATCGATCATCGATTGCATCAAACATGTGATAGGAATACATCTTTTGAAGGTCAATATTAATGACGAGTTTCACGATGAGCTCTGATAGATTCCAGAAATGTTTTCAGTGGGAAAAAGTCTCCAACATCAAAGTTCATTGATTCACAGGCTATTTCGTAATCTTTTCATGATTCCTCCTCTCAATGTCAGCCCTATCACAAGAGAACGCAGTGGTCTCCCCTACAATCTCAGCCCTTTGACTACGCTCCCACCCCTTACTTTCATTCAATGTATCAGTATGTCACAGAAAAGAGAAATGCTTTGAGGCAAGCAAGTAGAAGTGAAATGAACACCACCGTTGGTCCAACCTTCACCACCTGCACCACCCTGCCACTGTCACTTTGTGATAATGATGTCACCATTGCAGAGACCCTGATCAGAGGAAACAGGACAGCACCCCAGAGATCTCCAGACATACTCTGCAGAACCTTGATCTACAGGGGCACCTCACTGACATTGACGCCCAAGCTCAGTGTCAAACTAGGTGAGAGATTCATAATACAGTAGGAAGCCTCTGTTTTCATACATAACTATCATAGTGATGTTTATACACTCTCCAGCTACTTAATTAGCTACACCTGTTCAGCTGCTCACATATGCAAATATATAATCAGCCAGTCACATGGCAGCAAACATGTAGATATGGTCAGAGTGATCTGCTGAAGTCAAACTGAGTATTAAAATAGGTAAGAAAGGCGATTTATGGGACTCCCAATAAGCCATGGATGTTGATGCCAACTGGTCCAGTCTGAGTATTTAATAAACTGCTTATCTACTGGGATTTTCACACTTAGTTATCTCTAGGGTTTATACAGTGTGGTATGAAAAGAGGCATTATCCAGTGAGCAGTTCTTTGGGTAATGGTGATTGCAGAGGTCAGAAGGCACTTCTTGAGCTAATAGAAAGGCAACATCAATTAAAACCAAATAGCCACTCCATACAACCAAGGCACGCATAAGAGCATCAACAACAGCCGAAGACTACATTAGGTACCGTTCTTGTCAGCTATGACTAGGGGACTGAAGCTTCAATATGCCAGGCTCACCAAAACTGGTCAATAGACGGTTGAAAAAATATTGTTTGGTCTGATAAGTCTCAGTTTCTTCTGAGAGATCTGGATGGTAAGGCAAGAACTCGATGTAAACAATACAAAAGCCATCCAGACCACCAACAAAGATGACATATTCAAGATCATTTTAATCACCTTTCTTCCCCTATCTGATACTCGGATTGAACTTAAGCAGGTATCTTTACCATGTCTATATATGCCTTAATGCATTGGAACAGGTATACCTAATGAAGTGGCCGGTGAGAATATGATGCAGTGTAGTACAAGGACAGCTGCGTTTCCCAATATTACCCGATAGTAATGAAAGAAAGCCAACACAGGTCAAATTGTGGATTCTGGACTGTTGATTGATTGTACTTCATCTACGTGTCATGCACAAAAAGGGCTCAACGATTATATGTTAATAAGACACCACAGATTCCTGCAGTGCTCAAGCAAATCTATTCATAAAAGCAATTACAAGGTTGCATTTTCCTTTTACAGCCCAGTATTAAGAGTACATTCTGCCATTTCTCCAGGCGTTGAAGATATAATCTGCTATAACAAGGTTCCTTTTCTGAAACAAAGCTCAACTATTTTCTAACAGTCCAACCCAAAAAAGTCAGCATTAATGGAAGACATTTTCTTAATGATGTGTTAACATCCGTGCTGGTGTTTAGCATGGTGGGAAATTAGCACCCACCACCAGCCAAATGCAAGTATTTTTGAGCAGTGCCAGGTGAATATGCTCAACTTACAAGCCACTGGTACAGGTAAATTAAAGTAGCCAAAATCAAAAGAGTTAATGTTGTTGGTTATCAGCTTAAATGAAACACTTTTTCCTGCTTGCAAGTAATAGAAGTTAAACAATGCCTGAATTTTGGCTTGACACTGCAGAAAAGTGTATGTATGTTTTACTTCATTTAATATTCTATGTACTATTTGTATGTAAACTATTTTATGTCCTGGACCCCACAAAGAATAGCTGCGGCCATGTGCCAATGCTAATGGGGATCCCAATAAACAATAAAATGCATGTAAAATATCAAATTGTAGCAAGTTTAAAACTCACAATGCAGGGAAATACCTATGAATTTACAATGCCCCTGTAGGAAGCACAGCAAGAGTTTGCATAGTTGAGTATCAGACAAACTGGTTTAAATGGGCAACAGTTCAAATTGATTGTGCAACAACTTTCTTATTAAAAGCCTATAACTTGAAAAATACTAGAAACGCACTCGAAGAGCGCAGACCTCCGCCATTAGCCCTATCTCCTAATAGTAAAGAATCCTTTAAAAAATCCTGGATCCAGACGGTGATCCGGATCACTCTCAAAATCTAATCAGTTCTTCCTTATGCCATGTCTGACATTTCCTGAAAATTTCATCAAAATCCATCCATAACTTTTTGAGTTATGTTGCTAACAAACTAACAAACAAACTCTGCCGATCACATAACCTCCTTGGCGGAGGTGATAAGCCCTGTTTTTTACCTTATACCACATCAAAAAATGCTGCTTGTTAAAACAGAGAAGCTGGTAAAAAATGTTAGAGCCTGGTAAATATTTGTATCCACCAGTCACAGTGTCAGGTCGATTAAAAAAGTTTAATTTCAACCCTGGTGTACAGTATAGATTTTTTTGTCCTTCACTCAGATCTTGCTAAGAGCAATTATTCAACTTTTAAATAATGACATTCAAAGTCAGTAACCTGACCTAATTTCCTACAAAATGGGAGATAAGTGTATGCCCACGACTGCCACAAATGTGTCTATCATTTGTTGTTTCTCTTGTCACTCTCCTCTTCCTGCTCTTCTTCCACCCCTTCCCCTCCTTCTAGCCTTTTCCAACCTGCAGCTTTGGCAGAGGGCTGTCAACACGAGTCTGGTCTGCTCGAAAGTTCTGCCGATTAAAGAGAAGATTTTTGTCACCACTGTAAAGGAGCTTAATCCTGCTAGTGCTATGCTAATGTTGATAACGCTAGTCTTTATTATGATAGGCCACAACAGTGAGTACAGTCTAGACGCTCTTTTTGTACTGTCTTGAGACAACTTCAGATATAAATTGGTGCAATACAAACGGGTGATTGATCAGTAGTCTCAGTCCGAGCTTTATGAATCAAGCACTCAGAGTTTATGATTGCAGTAAAAGCCAATTTGAAAATTTTCATCCAGTTTTAAGATTTAACAATTAATGCTGCCATCAATATATGTAAGATATAAATGAGATTTGTTCAAGAAGTCCAAAATTCAACAACTATTCCTCTTCTTATGGACAGCAACATCCAGCTTAACAGCTTAACCCAGAGTCCCTGCATAGCATTCAGGTGCAGAGGATAGCTGGCTGGCTCCATTTTAAAAGAAAGCTCCCGACCTTGAAATTGTAAAACTTGGCTTTTCTTGTCTGGACATAGGTAGAAAGTACAAGCCTATAAACCCAAGTGATACCAAAAAAGAAGCTTTGTCCCATCAGCCCTCAGTGAAATCAACAAGTTATGTCATGTTCCAAAAGCAGATACCTTGTTATTTACTGACTTTTTATTGAACTGTGCACATTTTATCTTGTTTTTCATTTAACTTTTGATGTCTTTTCCAATTCATGGTATTATCATTAAAGGTATCTTACCTTATCTGTCCCTGGGTGTGTATGGATGGATGGAGAACACAGAAGATTCAGATCAGTTACTGTTATAAAGGAGGTAATACAGTTGTTGAGAAGTGGTCTCCACTTGACTGGTTACTGACTTGTATTGAACAAGGTAATGTTGATAACTTGTACCATAGCTGTAGCTACAGTAAAGGTCAATAGCACTGCTCTATTGCTTTTGTGAGAAAGAATAAAGAGCTAAAACTTCTACAAGAGAAATCTATTTTTCACATGTGGCAGACTGATACCAGCAGTGATGCAGGGAGCAGGGAGCTATAACTAAGGTGAGTTACCATTTTCCACTTGGTTTTCCATAGTCATACCTCAAGGCACAAATCCATCATGGTTTTAGTTAGAGTGGCAGTCTTTTTTTGCAATGTCAGAATAATATGCTGGAAAATCAGAAGTGCCACTCATAAGTTCACTTACCCGGTGAATGACGGAAGAAAGGAAGAGGATATTCACAGTGTGCAAAGGTAAGCAAAGGAGCAGTGAAAGATTTCCTTACTCATGCATTCATTGACACATCTCCTTTGAATAAGCCTGTGAATACCAATCTTCAGACATAAATATAGCCAGCTATTTTGTATATTTTCGGTTCTACAGTTCTGTCATTGAGGGATTGCAGAGACTCATCAGAAAGGGTAAAAAAAAAAATGACGCACCTTGAAGTCATCTGTGCATGGAATGAAATAAATTAAAGATTTTGAGTAAAATAAATTCTACCTTTATTGACAGAGCCTTTACAGCTGATTCTTACAAATGTTGGCAATTCATACTTCACTGGTCACTGCTTTATCAAAACCATTCAGGTGGTATTTAAATAGAGAAAAGAGGTTTTATTCATGATTCATGTCGACTTATTTGATAACACTATGAGTAATGTCCAGCTAATCCACTCTTGGATGAGACTTAAGGCACTCACGATGTCAGCGACACTGGCAGTGAACGCTTACAAATATTTAGAAATGCACTCATTCAGATATCAACCAGATGACTTCATTCAGCTATGTTGTCTGGTGACAAATCTGTTTAATATTTTAATGTCAAATTTTGAACAGATAAAATATTGAAATTTTGAATGGGTGCTCTCCTTCAGCAATGAATCTGTCAACAGCTTAGACATGTTTTGCTCTTACCAAGTTAGAAGTAAACATTATTTTGGGAAAAAAAGCCGGTTGAAGTTGCATCAGTCCTGGCTATTTAGAGGAGGGAAGACTGTTGAGTCATAGCCATAAACAGTGGTGTTATGATGAAAGTATCAAAAGACTGATTCAGCTCAGAGACCTCGCTGTAGAAATTCAAGCTGAGGAAGTGATATTAAACAGGATGAGGGGGTGGACAAGTTTGCTCATCCTGATTCTGAGTTTCATGTCCTGGGGGAAAAGCAGGAGCTGTGGGTGCACCTGGGAGTGAACTCTCCATGATAAACAAACGGGCAGACGACTCCTCTGATGAGTCTTCTGAAGAGGAAAGTTTGAAGTCTGACTGGACTGAGCATCAGCATCCCGAGGGGGGAAGAGAGGAACAGGACAGAACAGGACCGGCATAACTAAAATGAAATGACCGATAATTTTTCAGAGGACATTGGTTTATGCCTCAGATCAGGATGAGCAACCCCTCCTCGTTCAACTCTGGGTCTTATAAATCATCTCTCAAGAAAGCTGTTTAATGCCTAAATGATGCTGAACATATTTTAATTCAATGTAGGTTACTTAGGAGAAAGCCCTCGCTAATGTTTCTGTTTTACTGTTGTGTTATGAACAAGACCAGACATGACCTGACTGTGCCTTTTAAGCTCATAAAACAACATTTTAATCTGATTTATGGATGTAAGATAATATAAGACGGCATTTTTATTTTTGATCCAAAGAAGAGTTGATTTTCTACCACATCTTTTCTTATTTCTAAGGTTTAGACAGAATGTTCTGGATAGAGGTTATGAATAAAATAGGTTTAAACCCATTAACATCACATCAGGAGACTTCTAACTTTGGTGATATACTGCTGCCATCTGCTGGGCAATGGAAACCAAACATTCTCACAATAAATTCAATCATATGTATGATTAAAAATTGGAATTTTTTCTAACTTTCTGTACTTGCTTTCCCATTCAATGTATACCTATTTATCGAGCAGCCCCACATTTCTGCTCATGATCATGAAACATGTAGTATGCTTATTTCCATTCATTTCATAAGTTAATATTTTACAAGGTCTGACCTCTGAAATGCACACTCAGAGTTCAAACTCTTTCAAGGAGATCATTTCAGCGATATTTTTACAGCATTAGGACATGCATACTGTATGGTGTAAAACAGCTTCCAGGTTACAAGTGTTATGGCAATGACAGAAATGTAATGAACTCATAATGCATTTTCAAAGATGCACAGTAAGCTTTTGATGCAGGGAAAAGTGCACTTTGCTCATAAAATATCCATTATTAATCACCATATGTTTGTAGAAGTTACACTGACTGTTAATTAATTAAAATAATAATAAAAAAAGCATTTCATGTGTTTTTAAAATTTCCATATCAGTCTCAGGGGGCTTAAATGAGAGTCCATGTACCAAAAAAGGCATGGTTTAAATGCCAGAGGATAATCCATAATTGCACATAATTTATCTTTCACAAAACCATTCAAAGAAATTGGAACTTTGAGCTCTCTGTGATAATGTTATCTATAATGGAAAACGCTGAAAATAAACAGATCTCATGAACAGATTTCTAACGTGTTGACTGTTTTGCTGAATTATTTATATTGCATCAAATCTGAAAATCCTGCAATAGCCTGGTAGTTATTAGCAGTGGTGCCATTTGTGGAAAGAAACACCTAAGGCTAGGTGTGATCTGGTGCATATGCAGAGGTATTAAAATTACAAATATAACTGCAGTCCTTGAGAAACTCTGAGAAAGAGAGCACATTTTAATGCAACCTTTTCTAAAAAACATACCTATTAGCTAAAGAAAGTGAGGACTTTGTTTCTCCAAATTGCAGACATGTTCTTTCTTTTATCTCAACGAAGTCCCTGAGCAGCATCCATAAAAAGGTGATTTATTTATCAAGCACTTATGACTCTATGCCCAGCATCCATTTATATGTGCTCATGTGAAACACAAAAATCCTCTTCAACTGTAATGAATGCATTTCAAATTACATTAAAGCTTATTTTCGAAAACAAAAAAAAAAAGGAAGCATATGAAAAGGAAGAAGTAATATACCTTTCTTTGTTGTTCCATCAACTACCTCCCTTCAATGCCGAAATACATCTGAAAGACGTCACAACAGCCCTTTTCATTTAAAAACTGGTACAGCTGTCCAAGGTCCATGTGATTACCTCGGTTCCCATGGGGGTCAAACATTGCCTCTTCAAAGCCTGTGAATTTGCGCAGGGAGTCTATACTTTGAACAGTTCTGCTGTCCTCACCCTGATGATCAAGGGGAATGTCCTCTCTATGTCGAATCATGATCTTCTTCCATGTCAGAACCTTCACTCTGTGAAATGGGAAAAAGTTTGGAAAATAATAAACCTGGCACCTCAGCAGGCTTCTGGGCTGTGACGTCAGTGACTAAAAATAACAAAATTCAAGCTACCTGGACCAGAACTCCTCGCAGGCAGATTGAGGACCTTCCACGCACACAATGCCAGGCTTCCCAGGCATGCTAAATCCAGAAAGGTCCAGCTCCTTGGACCACTCCAGGATGCTCTTTCTCTTGGTCTTGTTGTAGATGTGGTGGCTGTAAATCCACAGTCGGCTGAACACTTCCCCTGATTGTGGAGAAGCAGGCTCTTTTTTAGAAGGTGCTGCTGATAAACTCTTACTAATAAAGAGCTGCAGGTTGTCTTTCACCCAGTCCACAGCAGAGAGCACACACACTTCCCCCTGGCAGTTTTCCAAGAGGTATGTGTTGAGATCTGCATGGAGCTGAGTCTGCTGGGCTCTGCTCAGATCGGAGCACCTGGGGCACGTTTAAAACACGATTTGAAAGCATTCAGGGAAGATTCAAGGCTTTTTGAAATGAAACGTCAAATCTTTATGGACAAAACATCTGACGAAAAATCCTGAAGATGCTGACTCAAACTATAACAAACCACAACTATAAGAAATCTTGAAGAGGCTGACTGCCTTGAGAATAAATACCATTTTTTTGTACTTCTAAAAACAAAAAGAGAGTTTTTTGTTTGGTTTTGTTAGGGTTGTTTGTTTTGCATTGTGCTTTAAATATATAACTTTCTTGAATAAATATCTTGCAAAATTTCTAGTTTATACAAAAAAAAATTCCACTTGGTGGAAAGGACAACAGAATGAAATACATACCCTCAGACACACTCATCAACAACACTGTACTAGGGACATAACAATACACTCAAATCATGATATGATACAAACATATCCCAAAACTGGGTTCATATGGTTTTGCCCCACTACCATTCATTTTTTAAAGGCATGAGATTAGAGACAATTTCTACATAAATAAGATTTTTAAGTTTAAACCTATGACACTAAAAATATCTAATATAGCATTCCAAATTTTCTGAATACAAAAATGATACTTTTTACATTTAGGTAGTACGGTTGCTGCTGAAAATGCTGTTTTTATATATAAACAGGACAGTAGTGTTAATTGTGACAGCTATTTTTAATTTTACTCTTATTCTTTAAATTAAAGTCATTTAGTTTTAGTCACATTTCAGTTTAGTTTTAGTCTAGTTTTAGTCATTAAAACTTAAAAACATTTTTGTCCAGTTTTAGTCAGTTAAAATCCCCCTAAATTTTAGTCAAGCTCCAGATTACCTTTCAGAATTAGTCACCCCTATCAGACATCCTGCCCTCCTTAGGTCTAACACTCTTAAGTTACTGTCGGTTCTTTGCACCCACCTGAAGACTGGAAGCTCTATCACCTTGAGTCAAGTTTAAATTTGCTACTTCCTTTGCTTGGAATAATTTACAAAAAGAGTTCAAACTCAATAAACTGATCTCATTGGCACTTTTGAGAGGAAGCCGAAAGACTTGGAGACAGACTTATCTGGCTGCAGATGTTTTGATTAATTTACAAATGTGGTTGATTTTGGTTTGGTTCTTAAGTTGTTATCTTGTGTCTCTTGATGTATGTAGACTACATATCTTGTATTATGTTCGCTGTATATGGCTGCTCTTTGTCTGTCTAAAACTCTGTTTACTGCTGCTCTCTTGGTCAGGACACTCCTGAAAAGGGATTTTTAATCTTAATGAGAATTTTTTTTTCCTGGTTAGATAAAGGTTATGATTTTTTTTAAACCATAGCTCCAAAACTTTGGAGAGGTCTGCTCGCCTTTGTGCTCTGCAAGCTAAATTATTGACACCCCTGTTTAGATTGGCATTCCAGTAAAAACTATGTTGTATGCTCATGCGTGGCAGTCTCATTATCTCTGCAGTTGTATTTTCTGTATTGTTGCTATCACTTTTGTGGTGATTGCATTATTGCAACATTGAAACTTGAAATTTTTTTTTATTTGCAATATAAAAAAGGAGATTGACTGATTGACACACCCCCTGTTGATACATGCTCCTCCATCAGTTTGCAATGATTACATCTTTTTTCAGTTGGAAAGAAGTACCGCTATTAAACCACCAATCAAAAACTCTTTGAAACTACAAGGACAACGCGCAGCACAATGTATGATGTATTAGTTTAGCATTTCAGTTCTAAAAATTCCAGCAAGGTTACCAAAGCAGGATTAGCCTCTTAACTTTCTGGCAATTTCTCATTATCTGTGTGATAAATCTGTTAATCATCCATGAGCTGAGACTGCACCATAGACTGTTATCTTTCAACAGTCTTTGGTCTTTACTGAGCTCCAAAAAATGATTAGATGTTGTTATTTGGTCAGATTAATCTTCTAAGATCAACCTTTGTTGTTCATTCTACTGTGTTCAAATGTGCTTGTTTTAAGACCTCATATGTGGCGTACCTTACTGTGATCTCGGGTAGCACACTGGGATATTCAGATGGATAAGCACAAGACAGAATGACATCAGCCTGTTTGATGGGGGAAAAAAACACAGTTTTGTTTAAAGGGCATGTTAAAAGAACAATGACACATGCAATGATAGTCAACATTCAGTTACCCTCTCTATCTTCTGTTTGATGAGGAACTGCGGTCTGGAGGGAGGAGGGCTGTCTGTTGAATCGGAACCCTCCACATAGTCCCTGAGCTCAGCTACTGCCAGCTGGTCTGTGATCTCCAGCTCCTCCTGGGTGGGAAACATGCTCGTCAGCAGCTCTATCTCTGCAAGCTGACACTCAGCCCATTCCAAGTAAGACATGCTGACAATGACTAACTAAAGAGACGTCCTTTATGTAAAAAAAAATCGCAGTTTTTGGGGCAGCTTTTCCCTCTTCGGGTTTAAAAAAATGTTGATGCTGCAGGTTACCTTTACGCCACGTTGTTATTTAACACAGCCTGGCTAAGCAATGACATGTTACCTGTTTATTAGCATCAGAGGTAACGATTCCCAACCTTACGTCTTGTCAAGCATGGGCATCAATTAAAAAAATACTTAATGAGCCATAATTATAAAAAGTTTCACAATGCAAATGAACGACTGACTGACGTAGGTGTATTTCTACTACCGACCGTTGGTAGATGTAGCCGTGCTTGCCGTGCTACGTATCGTTTCTAGTCGGACTGTTTCGAGTGAGGCACACAGGAAACACTTGTGCGAAGCAAGAGAAACAGCGACACCACATAATGATCCTCTGCTCTTTGCATGTGTCAACTGAGATTTGTCTGCGAAATCAGTCGAGTTCTGTTCGCTTTTTTTCTAAACTTTGAACACCAGTTTTTCCTCATTTAACATTCCTGGTTGAGTGACATTAGCTGTTAGAACCAAATCGACTATGGCCCTGTTAGAGAAGTCACGACTACTGAGTAAACGAAACTGAGAAGTCTGGATGATTTAGGACTCGTTGGAGACAGTAAGTTGAATGGACCACGAGGACGGTAATGGGGGAAATCTCGTGATATTTTCATTTCACATCACTTTTGCTTTCATCGGTGTACTCAAATGTGTTAAATTGTAGTTAGAAGCAGTGTAAACGGACGAAGCTAGTAGCCAAAGCTAACGCTGCTTCAGATTACTTCTGTTTGTTATCTATTTATCTGTCATTTTGCTTCACATCAGGTTAAAATGGGAAAGAAAAGAGGAAAGGAAAGGAGCTCTAGAGAGGAGGAGGACATTGACCTTTCGGGTAAATAAAAATACACCATCACTATCACGCCATATGGCAACCTGTGGAGGGCCTGGTGTGATTTTCTCAAAATATCCTCGTTTCTCGTCAAAGGTCCATCCTGTAGACATATCAAAAAGGGATCAGACCAAACTCTGTTAAAGAAACTCCCTGGGAATTCAGATTGGATGAACTGTCAGGATTGCAAGCATGAGGAAAATAAACAATCTGTTAGCACCACTCTGCCACAGGAGCCTGAGGAGGAAAATGAAACGGCACCCATTTGGATGTGCTTGAAATGTGGTCACAGAGTGAGTTAATGGTTAATTAGTAATTCAGATCTTGAAATTACATAACTTGAATTTTTACTGATGAACGTCTTGATGCATCTTTCCTATCAGGGATGTGGGCGAAACTCTGAGGACAAGCATGCCATCAAACATTATGAGACTCCTCGGTCAGATCCACATTGCCTGGTGATCAGTCTGGACAATTGGAGTGTATGGTGAGTATTTGCCAGTGCCATTAAAACAGCAGAAGTGGAAAGTAGCTAATTACATTTGCTTAAATTACAGTAACTGAGTTTTTTTGGTTCCTGTCATAGGAGGAGTGAGGGGGTGGCTTGCAGGGCTTTAGCCTCGAATGTTTTCTCAGAAATAAGAAAGTAGTTTTCTGCTTAGTGTTATGATGGATAATTGCAGATGTCTGGGTATTTTGATTGATAAATCTCTGTCTTTTACTCCTCACATACAGTAACTGGTTAAAAAGTTGGAAATAAAATCCTGCCTTTCTTTTGAATTTAAAAAAGACCGATCGCTGCTACTTTTATTAATTGTGTTTATTATTTAAAATCAGAATGCATGGCTCATTCCCTTCAATGCAACAATTCACATTGCATCTACAATATGTGTCAAAATTATCATAGCTGGATATTTTTTCAAAATTGTTCAGCCCTAGTTTTCATGATGGTTGCTACAAGGCTTTAAGTTAAAAAAAATCAGTAAATTTACTACCATGATCAAAGTAGATAAATAAGGATATGTAATTCATACTCATATGTGTGCCCATTTGTGTCAGACTTACAGGAAAGAACGGTTTATGTTTAATCTTTATAATATTGTGTTTTTTTAGAATGATTTATTGCTTGTGTTTATTGAAAAATGCATAAGATGAGGAACTTCACAACATGATTGCATGTCAAATCACTAATGCAATTTTTGAAAAATACCCACAATTAGATTACTTTCTCAAATTGTTTAGCCCTAGTAGCTACTTAGTACTTAAAGTAAACTTAAGTTTAAACACTTTTTACTTTTTCCCGAGTTGATTTATATACCAATACTTTTACCTTTACTTTATTAAATTTTTACCAGAGTAACTGTACTTTTACTTGAGTACAATAATCGTGTACTTTTTCCACATCTGTTAAACAGCAGACACATCTTGTGTTTTACATGATAAACCCTTTTTTTATGTGTTGCCATTCTTACAGGTGTTACATATGTGATGATGAAGTCCAGTACTCAAGAACCGGACATTTAGCTCAGCTGGTGACCAACATAAAGAAGCAAGTCTCTGCAGACCCCGTTAAGAGACCACAAAGAAGTAAGTCCCATTGGAAGGTTCTTACACCTTTTTGTCATCTTTATCAAACTGTATCATTAGAACTACATCACTGAATAATCATGCTCATACCCACCTTGATGTTTGTGTACGTAGGTGTGAAAGAGGAAGATAAGGTGATAGAAAATGAGCAAGAAATTAAAACTGTGAAAGCAGAGGAAAGTGAAGACAAAGACAATGAGGACCGCCAAAAGAAAAACATCAAGAAAGAGAATAATGGGAAATCACAAAAGCCTCCACCATCAGAGGAAAAGGGTAGTGTTTCTGTTAAAGGACTGAGCAACCTGGGAAACACATGTTTCTTCAATGCAGTTATTCAGGTAAGATTGTGCTTGATAGGATGCATGGCTTGAGTCAAAATGAGAGCGATTGTTGAATTATTACTAACTGCTACCATTATCTTTTTTCAGAATCTATCTCAAACACCCCTCTTAAGACAGACCCTCAATAAAGTGACAGAGGAGAAAATGAGTCTTAATATAAAACCTGTTGGCTCCTCAGAGTTGGTCAGCGGCCATTCTTGTTTTCTTTGGTTTAACTTTAAAGGTCATAGAATTATCCATCCCGCTATAAACCTGTTTATAACCTACAGATTCTGATAACGATTACAGGATCCTCTCACGGTGCAGTTAGACCGACCTGGCTCCCTGACACTGGCTATGTGTCAACTACTCAATGAGATCCAGGAATCCAAGAAGGGTGTGGTAACACCACGGGAGTTGTTCACACAAGTTTGTAAAAAGTGAGTGTAAGGAGAGGATAAGGAGATTTCAGCATTAACCTGCTCTGAAAACATATAGTACAAACCAGCATTTATGTCCTAAATACCATAATTATATCATGTCCTTTCTGCAGGGCTGCCAGATTTAAAGGATTTCAGCAGCAAGATAGCCAGGAGCTATTGCGCTACCTTCTAGATGGGATGCGAGCTGAGGAAGTCAAGGTTTGCACTCATTAAAAATCACTAAAAAAAAGGACACTTAAGCTGTTTAGGTTTTTAACTCTAATAAATACAAGTTATGCCATTCAGAAACTTCTTTCAGCCTCAAGTTAAAACATACTGGCTCACAAAAAAAAACATCTCATCCTCACCAGCGCCCCCTCACGCCCGAGTTCCACTTGTTTCAGGACCACGTACAAAACACATTGAATCGTAATGAACAAGGTAGAGGAGACATACATATTAACAAGGTAGTTTCACCAAGCAATTCAGACACCAAATTGATTAAAGATTCAGGGCAAAAAAATGAAAAGAATTGTACTTAGAAATTATGTTTACTGCAATTTAATAACCATGAAGATTTTGTTTTCACAAAAAAGCTACACCCACAAGTTGGAACATTTTTCACCAAATAGGTGTTTGACACAAGAGAAATCAAAAGTTGTTCAGAGGTTGAGGTTTTAAAGAATCTGCAAAAAATGTTCATGTTTGTTTCAATTTGATCTACTCCCTTAGTCTTTTTAAAGGCTATTTTCTCTTCATTGACCATTCATATTTTGTATTCTCTCTCTGTAGAGAGTACACTCGGGGATCATGGAGGTAGTAAAAGAATCCAGAAAAAGCACAGATGCAGAGCAACTAAAAACAGTAGTTAAAGGTGAGTAACTAAGCTGTAAATTTAACATTTCATATTTATCTCATTGTTGGTTGCAAACTAACATTTTTTAATGGATGCAATCTTGGCACATATTATGTTCCACTTTCAGAGTATGAGAAAAATGGATGTCCTAAAAACTTTGTTGACCATGTTTTCGGTGGGGAAACTACCAGCACTATAATGTGCCAGCAGTGTAAGACGGTATGTGTATTTGAAAGAAATGCAAGATACTCTTGACATGTTGGTTTCAAGCTAAATTGTCAATGCTTTATCAACTTGCAGGTGTCTGTTGTCACAGAGACATTTTTGGATCTTTCCCTTCCTGTGTCAGATGAGGTAAGACCTTTTTGACCAATTTGGGGGGCAGTTATTTGGTCAGCTTTTCTGTATTTGTTTTTTTTTTGTGTGTACTCTTGTGACTTTGTCTTTCAGGCATACCGAAAGAAAAACCAGAAAAAAGGTTTCCAGAAATCCAGTGAATCAAGCCAGGATGGCAGAGACAGCCCAGCTTTGACTAATGGAGGTGATGGGATTCCAACTGGGGCTGGCAGCAAGTATCAGCAGAAGAAAGCCAAGAAGCAGGCAAAGAAGCAGGCAAAGGTATTAGACTGAGTTTATTCAGATGTTTTTTCCTTTACCTTAATGCATACATTTCATGAGTGAATATAAAGCAATTGGAAAAAATTGAAGATTTTTTTCTTATCTTCACTATAGCAACAAAAAAGGCAGCAGAAGTTTGAGGAGAGAGTCACTTTAGACAGTCTGGCATCTCCGAACAACACAGAGAGCAAACAGACGGATCCTGCTGATGATGCAAAGGATGGGGCAAATGCTGAAAATGAAATGCATGAAGGAGAAAATCCTACACAAATTTTGTCAGAAGAGAACCAGAGCAACCTTGATATGACCCAGGGCAAGAAAGGCAAAGAAGGAGATGATGATGATTCACTGATTGACTGTGACTCGTCAACTGTGTCATCAGTAAGTAATCGTTTTACTGTCCTATCAGAGGAGCAGCACTCAAAGGACAGCATCAAAGATGACAAAACTGCTGACATTGATCTAGATGGAGAGGATGACACAGAGCTGGTGAGTGAAATGGAGAAAGTAACCTTGAATGATGCTTTCATCGAAGACTCGGATGCTGTCGAACAAGACATGGAGCATGAAGATGAGCCACTGGAAGCTAAAGAGTACACTGTAGTGAGTCAGGACCCGGAGCTGGCCTTCCAAACCCTGGCTACCAGAACAGCCCCTGAGAAACAGGAGTGTTCAGTACAATCATGCCTCTTTCAGTTCACAGAAGTGGAAACCCTCACACAGAACAACAGCTTGCTTTGTGTCACCTGTACTAAACGGCAATCAAACAAAGACAAAGGTGGGGGTGTGTAAAGTGTCCATGATTATCTTAATTGCCTGCGTCTCTGATGTAACGATTGTCTATCCATTGCTGTAGAGCAGCTCAGTTATGAACTGGAGTAAATTCCTTATTTTTTGTTTCGATTAGAAGCTAAAAAAAATATCTACACTGATGCCTTGAAGCAGATGCTGATCTCCTCTCCACCACCAGTGCTTACCCTTCATCTAAAGAGATTTCAACAGGTGAGACAGCTAAAGAACATTGTAGCATTTTTGTACCTTTGATCAAGTTGACTGTCATAGAAGCTGCTGTTATTTCTCATAACTGTGACCCAATTTATGTGCAGCTTACACTGCTGTTTGATTTTCATCATGTCATTTTCATATGGAAATTTGAAGAGATTTTCTTTACTTTTTCTCTCCAGAATGGATATAGTATATGTAAAGTGAACAGACATGTTCAGTTCCCCATGATGCTGGATATAGCTCCCTTTTGTGGGGCCAAAAGCAAGGTATGCCTAATTTGGATCACTAACTTTTATTATCATTGGTCTTGGAGTGCTATTCTTGAATCTATCAAAATTGTATCAAAGTTTGAACACTAACAAACAGTTATTTCAAACAGAATGTGACAGAGGGGGATACCCGGATTTTGTACAGCTTGTATGGAATGGTAGAGCACAGTGGAACAATGCGTTCAGGTCACTATACTGCATATGTGAAAGTCCGATCTGAATGTCCCAAATCCCCATCAAACGGACCAACAGCACAAGGTAGGCTTCATGAATATAAACAGAATGATAACTAAGTAAAAGTTCTGTATCTGACAACAGAATAATGACCAGGTTTTGCTACGTATATTATTTCTACTGTACCCTTTCAGGAGATGCAGAGCTACCCAGAGGATCCTGGTTCCATATCAGCGACACAAGTGTTCAGCCTGTGAGCGAGACTAAAGTGCTGAGTTGCCAAGCCTACCTCCTCTTTTATGAAAGAATCATCTAATCCACTTGTGCCTTGCAACTCAGAAAATGCAAACAGACCAACCTGCCGCATCTCTGCAGCATAAAAGATAAACATTTGACCAACCTTGGCCTCACTTGTCACAGCCTCCATCATGAATGCAATGAAATTATTTTGATTTTACAGAAGGGATGATTAACAGTGTTGACATTTTTCTCACAGGGGTGGGAAGAAGTGTTTTAAGTATTAAACATTGTTGCTCTGTTTCTCACAGATGAGACTATGGCAAGATGTGTTATAAGGCAAGACTGGCATTCAGCATATTGTGATGTTGGGTTTGTGATGAAAAAGTATGAAAGAACCTTGGGTAAAATAATTGGTAAATTCTATTTATACTTATATTTTTATCAATATATTGCAATTAAATGCCTCAAAATGAGAAGCTCTTCCTGTGTGTTTTTGGCTGTACTGAGCATGCGCAGTATGTCGCAATAGCGTCTGGTTCTGGTTATCACATGACGAGAACAAAGTCTGACTCCGGATGGAAAGACCCTTCTCTATCCAGAATTTACTAATGACAGTGTTATTAAGTTGACATGACAGGTCAGTAAACGTTTGCCGTCTATAAACGAGTGTTTAGACCTTGAGTTAGTTTTTAAGGAAGTCTCAGGGCGTATCTTAAAACAGGAAGAGACGTTAACTCGCTAACGTTAACGTTGTTGGAGCTAACGGTCTGGCCTAGCTTAAAGCCTCTCCCTTGAGATGACAACTGTTATCATCACATATATTTCGTTATGATAAAGTTTCGCGTCGTGATTGTCACAGCCTTGTCCCCTTTCTATGGATGTTCAAGTTGCGATTGTTAGCCATGCTCTGTCGTGGTAACTCGAGTAATCATGACTCAGCATTTTAAACTTGTAGCACGGGTTAAGAGGTTGAACCAAATTAAACACCCGGCGTTACAGATGACAGTTAAAGCTTTTGCTAGTTTATTATACAGCTGACAGCACCTCGTCTACTCCACTCAACCAGTACTGCATTTAGTCAAACCATTATATTTACGGATGTATGACAAGTGATATTATCTCTAATATACTATAATAATAAAATGAAAAGGTCCAGTGAAGTGTCTCTCATCAAGACAGGCAATTTGACTGTCCTGTGGCCCCATTTGCTGCTTAATTTACCAATGTAAACTCAATATTTGGGTTCCCCTAGCATAGTGAATTTTGAATGACATTTAACGGCAGTGGGTCCAAATCACACACACAAAAAAAAAAAAAAATTGTAGGAAGATATTGCACGCTGGTTATACTGCTCAAATACAAAGGTGACATATTGGTACCAGTAAGATGATGTAAAATTTATGAAAAATTCATTGCACTGTATCAGTGCTGCATGATTTGGTGAGAATGAAATTACGATTGCACTTCACAATACTGCGATTGTGTTATACACAAATGGTATGAGTCTGCTTGCTTGGTTATCATGAAAAATGCAAAGAATAGTAAGTTTTGAGTTGTACATTTCTCAACTCAAAGCTGCATTATTAATAATAGTATGATATTGAGTAGCATACAATCCAAAAAACTGAAGTTTTTACAGGTATTCCTTTTTTGAAAGTAAAGGCACTTTTACAAAGTCCAAATGCAGTGGCCCTACTGCAAACATAAAGGCCTTTCTGCAGACATTTTTTTGTAAACCTTTGAAGTACCATATAATACAAGAATTATTGCAGCCTTTTATGTAATTAAACAGTCTGACATCACAATCAAGATTAAATTGCTCGTGCAGTACCACTCTAAAGCAGCTGTGTAATGAAATAGATTAAGCAGGCATAGGTTTTAAAATCTTTGATACTTTTTGATGCCATCAGTCCTTAAAACAAAAGAGATGGCTTGATTTTAAAAGACTGGTTTAAAAGTGTTGATGTAGCCATTCCCAAACTTCAGCATGCTGCAGCCCAGTTTGAGACCTGAAAATCATCTGGGGCCCGCCTTCGACAACCATAACATGAGACTTCAATATTTTCTTTTATCTATAATATTTTCATGTCATAAACAGGGAATTACAATGCAAATACATGTTTTAAGATACATTAACATTACTAAGAACGTTTTTGTGGGGTCACAAAATACAATCAGTGAGCCACTGGTTTTTATTCTGTTTTGATCAGCCATCTACAAAGTCACTTAAATGGTCTTCTCCAATATTTATCTCTGTAAACAGACTTTGTGGCCAATGAAATCCCTTCCAAGTAATTTTAGTGTCTCTTAAGACACTGATCAATTCCTCAAATCAGGATGCGAGTGGCATTGTAGAATGTCAGTAGTTTATCCGGCACCCTTTAAATTGTTACACCGGTTGTATACATCACACAAAATAAACGGTAAAAGGATGGCATGGTAAAACTTATGACTGTTTTGTTACTTCTGAGATTTAATTGATAAACAGAAACAACGTACTTCAAGATTATTTAAAATGTAATTTATAATCTTTTTTTTAAATATCTGATGTTTTGAGTTATGGTAAATACCTCTTATGGCCCACCAACAGTTGCTCTGGGGCCCACACTTTGGGAAGCACTGTACTGATGGGTAAGAATTTTAACAACTATGACACCAACATCAGCCACCCTAGAAAAATATGTCTGGTCTACAACAAAAACAAATTCTCCTTCTGAGACAAAATCCACAGGATGCTACAACAAGCGATTCTTAACTTATTGGTTTATTTATATATTATTATACCAATTATTTTCATTTATAAAACCATTACATAAAAGTACTGAAAAATGGTCTCCATAAGTACAAAGTGAGGTCTTCAAATCTTAATATTGAAGCGTAAGACAATCCATTAACTATATTATTGTGGAGAAGTGAGGAAAACAAGAGTATACATATTTACAAACTGGAATGATGATTACATTTCTGTGAGGGCATTACTGAGCAAGGAGAGTGCAGATTGTGTTCTGTTTATAAAAACATTATTGTGTGATTATGATGATTTTTGACTCCTCCATACTCCCTCTGTTACACAGGCTGAACTTATAACAACCATGTCGCTCCAGACTCCTCGCATTTCAGTGTTCACCTTTCAGTCTGCAGTGCACAGCGCCCATGTTCTCCAGTGTCTGGATGAGCAGAGGCAGCGGGATGTTCTGTGTGATGTCACTGTGGTTGTGGGGAACAGGAGCTTTCGAGCCCACTGCTCTGTCTTAGCTTCCTGCAGTGACTACTTTCAAAGCAGGGTTACCAGTGTCACCAGGCACAATCCTGTCATCACCTTGCCTGAAGAGGTGGGTTTGTCTCAGTTGATCTAAATCAGTGGTTCTCAACTGGTGGATCGGGACCCAAAAGTGGGTTGCGGAGCAGTGTTTAGTGGGTCGTGACTACATGTCTGAAAAAAAATGGTTGCAAAACTCCTGAAGTCCTTTTTGGACATGCCTCAGTACTTTTATTTTACCCTGTTTTACTGAAAGTGGGTAGATCTAAATATTTGATCAATATTTAAACTAATTTGCCTCCTCTTCTTGCTACTTTTCCCATGATAATGAAGTAATTTCACAAGTTCTTTTGAAAATTGGAAAAAATTTACACATAATGATGGGAAAAGAGGGTATAAAATGTGCCAGTTTTGTCCCCTTTCTTTTTTATATCAGATGATTTGGTCCAATCATGCTCCAAGCTGCAACAAATTAAATTAACTCAACATGCGTTGTTTAAATTTTTTTTTGAAAGTTGGGTCGTGATCTGTCGTAAGACAGACTGGTGGGTCTCGAGGCCGGACCAGTTAAGAACCACTGATCTAAAGTATGGGAAAATAATGAAATTTGCATGTCATTTTATCCTTGAATGATCATACTTAGTGTGGTGAGTTTAACAGTTTGCTGAACTATTTTGGGCCACTGACAAATTTCTGAATGATGTAATATTTTAGAGCACAACATTAGACAATGCCGCTCTTGAATGCAGTCCTCATTCAACCATTATGTTTAGAATCAAGTCTTTTATGATCACAATATTAACGCATTAATACAATTTGTGATCATAAACATGGCTATGATATAACAAGCTGCAATGCTGGTGCACACAGATTGACCACCCAAAAGTTTTCAATGAGACTATAATTCTGTGTAACAGGTAGTTTTTCACAGTTTACCATGTGGAATGCAGTCACTGCAATGCTCATGTTTCCTGTCTACCATGAGATAATATTGTGTAACATGTCTTTTACTTAAGTGTGCAACCCTTGCATGTCTTTGCACATGCTAACACTTACGGGTGGTAATACATCTGTTAGCTATGCATTGTGTTTCATGCTATGTTCATTCTAAATGGGTGTTAAAGTGCCTACTGAGATTTATACTTCAGTTCAGTCACTGGGGTAAGACACTGTGAGTTATCAGCAATTTCCTGAAATATTATTTAAATAGCTGATTAACTTTCTGGTGTGTTTGTATTTTATTATAGAAAGTGATATGAGGTCTATTGTGGCTCAAAAATCTGCTTTATCTCCTTTTCCCATAGGTGACTGTCGAGGGATTTGAACCTTTGCTTCAGTTTGCATACACATCAAAGCTGCCCTTCACGAAAGAAAACATTCATGACATTCACAGCAGTGCTGAGTTTTTGGGATTTCATAACTTGGAGTCCGCTTGCTTTGATTTCCTCATCCCAAAGTTTTCTGAAGGCAAAAGAACCTCTCAGGAGGTCAGGCGCAGAGTCTGTTGTCAAAGTCAGGATCCTAGTGCCAGCTTTGGCTCCTGTGTAAAGAGCAGCCAACCACACTTATTTGAGTCACACAGCTCAGTGCCTTCAAGACGTGATGAACAACAAAACTTTCCATCACAGTGTCCTCGGACCACACAGGGTCAGACGAACAGCAGGGAGGAACACTTCTGTTTGGAGAACTGTGGGCCACAAATGGCCCCCTTATCTCTGGAGTTAACAGCGAATGGTGTTTGCCCCATGTTGTCTTTGACATGTTCAGACTCTGACAAAGCAGATCATTCCTCTCAGTTTTGTGAGAGAGACATTTTAGAGATAGGAGATGTATGTAACGAAAGTGAATTAAGTCTAGCTGACTGTGGCCTACCCTGTGAGCTGTCTACCCCAGGGAATGTGAATCCACCGGAACTCATCGAGCCAGCAAGCAGCGATGTTAAGCAGACTGTTGAAACGCTTGGTGCTGAATCTAACTGTGATCCTCATTCCTGTCCCCTCAACACATCAGGGGTTGAAGATTGCAGTGAGTTATTAAAGCAGAGTGAGGCTGGCCTTGAACAGAGCATGGCAGGTGATCTCTCAGACGCTACACTAAATGCACTTAGCCAAGAAGAGGGATTTGGGGAGAGGAGCAGTGTGGAAAGGGAGGTTGCTGAACATCTGGCAAAGGGATTTTGGCCGGATCTATGCCCATCTCAGGCTCAACCACTCCCCCTGGATCCCATGGACCAGAACAATCTGGCAAAAGCATCAGAGTTTCATTGGCTTAAGCAGCTGGACCTGAGCTCCAGTGTAGGAGACTGTCCCTTTCTCAGGGACCTTGCGACAGGTGATGATGCAGCTCAACGCACTGAAAACATGTCCCAGTCAGAGAAAAGCCCCTACATGTCCTCCTCATTAAACTCCGGGGATGATTCAGACCTAGACACAGATGGAGACACTGAGGCCACCAACAAAAGAGCTGCAGAGGTCATTGTGATAAACACCACCCTTTAATAACACATAATTAAAGTTACAATTTCATCAAATCATGACTCCCAAAATTTATTTTCCACAGATTCAGCTCCCATTTCCAGTGGAGCAGATCTCAGCCTTGACTCGGAGTGCTTTCCAGCAGCTTCTGAGACACCATCACCTGACCTCAGATCAGCTGGAGTTTGTTCATGACGTCAGGCGTAGAAGTAAAAACCGGGTGGCTGCACAGCGGTGCAGAAAGAGGAAGCTGGACAGCATTCACCAGCTAGAATGTGAAATCAAACGATTAGTAAGTTTCAAGGTTTGCACAACATACTGACAAGGATAGCATCATGAAATTGTCTCTCCATAAAGGTTCATTGTTGTCCTGAAGAGGCAATTTTGTTGCACTGCCCCAACCCCTCTTTTACCTCTTCATTTTACATTACAAATAAGTTTCTTTTGTGCCAGAGGTAATCTTAGGGCACTTTAATCCGAAAGAATTTATTTAAGAAAGTAATACTTCCTAATACATACAATTAAAATATTGCTGCTCTTTTGTTTGCTTTTGGTATGAATAGGAAGCTATTCAGCATTTTTGTTTAAAGCATGTTGTGCAGAACATGGTCTGGCCTGTTCTACACAGTCAACCCCCTGAGATTGATTTAGAAGATCACATTAAAATGTGTACCTACCACGCTCAAAAGATCCATGCCATTGATAGCAGTATGAGGAACAGACATAACACTAATTTGTGGGCATCACACCTTGTATTCTTTTCATTTAACCCCCCAGTATCACTCTGGACATTTTCTTCCAAAAGATTAATTTTTTACTTTATTTTGTGATAACTTTGTCTGTGTCACTGCTAACTTTGTCTGTGTCATTGCATGTGGCATGATTTTTCTTGTAGGAAGGTTGTTTTCTTGATACATTTGAAATCTCAGATTCATTTTTCAAAGGGCCTATAGTATACTCTGTACAAATTTACTATCCTAATAGGCCAACTGTTGGTCCAGGGAGCTAAATTTTAAACTAATCATGCACAAAGATAAACGCTTTCCACACTATTAAGCAAATGACATTTTTCTCTTATTTTCCAAAATATTAATGCAAATGACAGAGTATCTTTCAAGTCATCAACCATTAGACCATAATTCAGATGTTTTTGATCAAACTTCATAATGATACACTGTTCCACATTATTAAGCATGACAGAGTTTTAAAACTTTTTTTTGGTTGTAAAGAACTGAAAATGGTCATTTGTTGAATTACCAGCATTAGGAGGTCATATTTACTGAAATCAAAAGCTATTTCAATCAAAACATCTTAACAGGCCAAGTTACATGTTAACATAAAGACCATTTCTTTGATATTGCCTTCACAATTCTTGCATTCATTGAACTTGTGAGTTTTTGGAGAGTTTTTGCATGAATTTCTTTACAGGATGCCAGAATAGCCTCCCAGAACAGCAGTTTTGAAGTGAACTGCCTCCCACCCTCATAGATCTTTAGTTTGAGGATGCTCCAGAGGTTCTCAACAGGGTTGAGGTCAGGGTGGGATGGGGGCCACACTATGAGTTTCTCTCCTTTTATTACAGACCAATTACAGACCAAAGACGTTGGACCCACAAACTTTGGATGAATGTTTTGGACTTACAGAGAATATAATTAAATGTTAAAAAAAAAACAAAAAACAGTTGCAAAATAATGACTGAATATCAGTATTGCTGTAAGTTTTTCAGTTCTATTAAATTGCTCTTTATTTTTTCTTTTAGTGGTTACTTCTGATCAAGTGTGAGGTTTGTGCATTGATGAAGTGATGGAGAAGTGATAAACATTTGTTTCATTATCTCTGCAGAAAAATGAGAGAGAGCGGCTTCTACAAGAGCGTACTGAGCTGGAACAAAACCTGGAGGAGACTAGGCAGAATCTGTGTGGGTTATGCAAGAGTGTCAGCATCGAGTCTGGCTCTGATCATGAGCATTTGCAGATTCTTGCCAAGCTGTCCTCACCAGACTTACCCATCTCCCTGCCAGACTTACCTATCTCCTCTCCCTCACTTTTGGGTAAAGATGATGGATCTCAGATCACTATTGAAATGGTAAGTTGTTCTTCAGAGTACGACCCAAACAAACTGCCTGCTGGCTCTGGTCAAAGTGCTGCTGCATCAGAGGCTGGCACACAGACAGAGGAGGCAGGTCCTCCACAGAGTTCTCCAGATCCTGCACCTCTGCTAAATGCCTGTCTGGACATGAGCAACATCTTATAATGGGACTCAAATTCCAGTGTCATTTCTAATCATACAAGACTTGGGAGCAGCAGGTGGGCTCACAGTACATACTGTAATCCAATTTTGGAATAAATACACTTTTCTGCCTGATGTATAGTAGTGTGAAAACATAGGATATCTCATGAAACATTTTAACCCTTATCAACACCTTTTTTAATCAGTATTAAGAGATTGTTATAATAATATAAACTCAAATATAAAAATGACTTCAAACTGAATTTTCAGTTGAGGAAAAACTTAAGACAAATCCACAATCATCCATTCATTTGATATCTGATTTAAAAATCAAGTTAGTCACTCCGGTAGCATGACATGCCACATACCCATAGCACTAGTTATATTTTACTTTCATCTGAGCGACAGTCCATAGATAATTTGGATGAGCATTCTGTCTGTCACATTCATCACGGGCCAATCAGAGAAACAAAACAGATGACATGGCTGGCGACTGTTGCCATAGCTGCATCCATGATAATCTCTTCATAAGATCCAATTTTTTACAGGCTTGCAATTACTTTCTGTAAACCTTGCCCATTACTACTTTCTCGTTCTCCTCAAATGCAATGCCAATTCAATGCAAGGTTAACAAATGGTAATACTGTTTTGGAGAGTTTTAGGAGTGCACTTTCTTGTATTATATCAAACACCACTAACTGTTAATCTATTAATTGTTTGCGATATTGATAACAGTATGCTTTGTTTGAAAAAAACGTACCTGAAAGAAGACTTGTAGATGCATATAAACCTGCAAAAAGGGATCAGGAATGATATCCAAGTGATTTCAAATTCTGTTTCACGGTCCTGGAAGTAAATTCTGGTTAAGGCTTTCTAGCAAATCAGGAACACACCGCAAGATACTTTAAAAGGTCTCAATCAAGCTATAAACATCATCACAGGACCTGAAATCAGCTCTTGCCTCAGTTGATATTAAAGTTTATGCCTCTACTATTAAAACTTCGGACAGTTGATTCTTTAGTTAATTTATAGTGTCACTGTAACTGAAGACAAAATGAAAACGCCCTTCTTTTTGAAGCAGGAACTTGTCCTACTTGTTATGATAGAATCCCTTTGACTTTTATATATTCAAGGACCATGCAACATGACAGTGACCCAAACATTCCTGCAAATCCAGGCAGCAGCTTGCCTAATATCATATATAAAAAATTAACTAAATGAATAGTTTCAGCCTTTTGTGATAATCAAACCATTCACTGGACTTCAAAAGTCTGGTTCCAGGCAAATACAACAAGGCCCCAAACAAAGACATGAGATAGGTCTGTCATTGCGAAGTAAAACACAGAACTTAATCCTTTCCCTTAAACATCTTGCAGCTAAAATAATTCAGCTTGGAAAAGATGGAAAACAATTTTACTTATCATAAAGGTCAACAGTTATGTAAAACCTACAATCATGATGCAGTGTGGGCCAGTACAGAATTGGGTGCTCAGGCTTTTTCCTCATTAAGTTAACTAAATGATAACAGAGTTCAACTTTTCACTTTTAATGAAATCAGATAAAATTTATCTATACAAATTCTTGAAATAAAATATGTCTGTATCTCTTATAGAGGAACGAATTTCATGAAATGTCCTGGTTTTTCACATGAATGTAGATATCTTAAAGTTACTTTTGTTTTCTGTATTTCTACTATGCTTTTCACTGAGGCAACACAGAATTCAGTATTAATAATGATATTGAAGTGCAGAAAATTTTAGGATACATTCTAGATGTTTCCATTTTCTAAATGATCTTAAAAGTTTGTTTTACTCAGGGAAATTAATAACCTGACTGTATGGATGACAAAATAATTCCTGCTGCACACACACCCTAACCTCTGCTCCTTGCTCACATTTACGCTCACAATTATGGAAAGAATTATATCCTTTCATTTTCATCAATGTTTTTAAACATTCAAACCTAATACATACTGTCACTTTGTCACTTGTCTCTTTAATTAAATATTCACATCACTTTAGAGTACTTTTTAAATGAAAGATATGAGTTATAGTAACAGCAATCATGAATTCTCAACAGCATTATTTTTTTATCTCAGCTCAAAGGTTATATGAATCACTGTAATAAATAGTAAACCCAGATATCTGAGGAATGGCTCCAAAGTTTCTTAAAGTGTTACACAGGAACATCTTTTAATGCAAAATGTGCCTTATGCAGTAGTACAGATACAGGCAATCTTTATATGTTGTTACTTCAAGCACTGTTGCACATTAACCAGAGCCCAAACTGAGGGCCTTTTTTTGTTTATGTCTGTCTTTATGTCAAGGATCTTTTGTTAAATGCTGCCATATGTAACAAATTAAAATAAAACTGTTTATTGCCATTTAGTGTTTTTTTTTCTTTCTAGTAGAAGGAGCAAGGAATAGTTTTCTATTGATTTGTAGTCCCACTGTATGGCCAGTAGGTGGAAGTGCAAGCTTGTACACCTCACCAGCTTTTGTGATTTCTAACTGACTGACTGGACCCCTTGGTGGTAGAAATATTTCCTTTTGCATTTCATTTCATCTTTAAGCTTGAGTTCTTTCATCATTACTTTTATGAAATCAAAAGGCTGAAGATGGAAAAAGTCTGCAAACTTTAAGCGAAACAATTACTTGAGATAAAAAAGCTATTCCACTTTTGTGAGGCAGTAGGAGTGGACATGTCATAGTCAACAAAACTGATCTTATCTTTTGCAGAAACCTTGAGTGCATAATGAGAAACTTGATGTCAGAGCTAATAATATCAGTTAAAACCTATTAACTTAAGGTCTGAAAGTCACCAGGCTGTCATCTATCAGTATTAATAAAAATACTAATCCACCTCAGCAAAATTATGCTGGATAGTCTATTGTTTGGAAGTGGAATTGAGCACTTGTCTTTGTATTATTAAGATCTACAGCACAACACATAATTAATATGAAAGCTATGGATTAGATTAGATAAGTGCTGATATAATAAGACTGACTGCAGACAGGAAATTATAAAAAGGTAAGCTGTATATCACAACCATTGCTGTGACCCAGCAGTGAAAATTTTGTTCTGAAATCCTTCCTGAGATTTAAGCTAGAGGTACGCATTAACAAGTTGCAGACTTAATTTTTAATTATGTAAAAAACTGAATTCAGTGTATAGATTTACATTTCTTAAGCTTTTAATTAGTATGTACTTTTTCAGCAAACTTATCTGTGCAGCCTCACTGGCTTATTTAGTTTTTTATTTTTTTGTTTATTTTTTTAGGAGAAGCAGCCCGAGGAAAAATGTGTTACTCATACACAGATGAACACATTTACATTTGTAAGGCTGTGGATTTGGCATGAGTGAGAAGCTTCTCAGTACTAACTGAGGCACAGAAACACCTGTCCTCCTACCGAAAGGGTACATAGAGTGAGTCAGGTAAATTACTGTGGAAAACAGTAAGTTCCAATCTCAGTGATTAATGAAAACTAAGTTGAAAAAGTAGTTGACCACTTGGATGTTTTACACTTTTACTGATTTTAACAATCAATCACAGTAAACATAATTTGACTTTTTGACAAAAAAACCTCTTTAATGTCAAAGTGAAAACATTTCTACAAAGTAATGTCAATTGAATAAATATGTGTAATATAAAATTAGTGACTGCATAAATGTTAATTCCCTTCAAATCAGGATGTAGTAGATGCACTTTTGGCTGCAATCACAGCACTGAGTCTGTGGATGGGTATCTAAGTCAGGCTTGCACATCTGGACACTGCGTTGTTATTCCATTCTTCTTTGCAAAACTGCTCAAGTTCTGTCAGGTTGCACATGGATTGGGCATGAACAGCCCTTTTCAAGTCCAGTCACAAATTCTCCACTGGGTTGAGGTCTGGGCTTTGACTCAGCCACTCTGTATCATTCACCTTGTTGCCTTCAAACCTTTTCTGTGTAGCTTTCACTGTATGCTTTGGGTCATTGACTAACTGGAAATTAAATCTTCTCCCAAGCCATAGTTCTCTTGCAGACTGAAAATAATTGTCATCCAGGATTTTCCCATATTTTGCTGCTTTAATTTTACCCTCTACCTTTACAAGCCTTCCTAGGCTGGCTGCCGAGAAGCATCCCCACAGCATGATGCTTCCACCACCATGCTTCACAGTGGGGATGGTTTGTTTGTGGTGATGCGCAGTGTTTGGTGTCTTGTGTGATGGCCAGAAAGCACATATTGGTCTCATCAGACCAAAGAATTTTCTCCCACTTGACCATGGACATGCCTTTCACTGAACTCTAATCCAGATTTAATGAGTTTTCTTCAACAGTGGCTTTCTCTTTGCTGCTCTCCCATAAAGCTTTGACTCATGAAGAACCTAACAATTGAACAATTGTTGTATGCAGAGTCTCTCCCATCTCAGCTGCTGAAACTTGTAACTCCTTCAGAGTAGTCAGTGGTGTCTTGTTGGCATCTCTCACCAGGCTCCTTCTTGTAAAGGTTGTGAGGATGGCCTGATCTAGGCAGATCTACTCGTGCCATATTCCTTCCATTTCTTGTTGATGGATTTAACCAAACTCCGGGGGACGTTCAGTGCCTTGAAAATGTTTTTTTTGTATCCATCCCAACTTATACTTTTCAATCACCTTTTCTCTGAGTTACTTGGAGTGTCTTCATTTTGTCTTTATGGTGTAATGGAGTCAGGTGATCTCCATTTTACTAATCGAGAGACTGCTAGCACCACTTGGCTGAACCTGTTGAATTAGGTCAGTCACTTTAAAGGGGGGTAAATATTTATGCAGTTACTCATTTTTCATATTTTACGTACATATTTTCTTAAATTTTGATTACTTAAAGAAATCTGTTTTCACTTTGACATTAAAGATGTTTTTTTTTGTCAGAAGTGCCAAATTATATTGACCATGATTGATTCAAAAAATCAACAGAAGGTTAAAACATCCAAGGAGGTGACTGATTTTTATAGACTCTGTATCTATGACATGTTGTTACAGATGTTGTTACAGATACTTGTGGCACCTAAAAGTGGTGTAGTTTGGACTAAGAGGAGGATTTCAGTCGTATCAAAGTGCTGCAAAAACAGGTATGAATTTAATCACAAAGACACAAAAGACTCCAACTCTGCCATGAGACTAAATCACAACCTAAACCCCTACCATTGTATGTTGCCACTCTCCTGAGACCTTCTACAAGGCTCTCTGTATCGTCCTCAGTCTCATTGGACTGGTACCAAATAGCATTTGACCTCCTATCTCTCTTTCATCGTGGCAACCTAGTTCTTATGCAGGCAGTGTTTTGTTTTTAGCACATCAATGCAAGTCATCTCAGATCAAAGCATTAGATACACCAAGATAATTACAAGCAAGAAAACAATGTGAGACTTGCATGCTCATTATCAGCCACATTCCTCACCTTTCTTTTTGCCGCTTATTCTTGCAAACAACTAATTATGTGTGTAAAGAAAAAAAAACAGAAACTTGAAGCTACACACCTCGTTCAAGGATTCATCTCAGAGAAGAAACACCTTTGAGCAGACAACATCACATCATACTGCAGTATCAATCATGGCATGCCTAATGCTTGATCTTCATTGTTGTCTGGTTCATCTTAGTGTTGCCTGAGTGTTGGGCTGTTAACATCCACACTTGAGCAAACTGGGATGTAGATTTGTTAAGGTGCTGAGAGCAAAAAAATGAACTGACTCTGGTCTGAGGGCTCTTTCCCTTACATGTGAGAGCTAGCAGCATCGTATTTTAACAAGTGTTAAACAAATCAAGCATACTTTTTAAAAAATTGAACCGTTTTGTTGAGTTTTTGTCTTCTTCTGACTAATTTTACAGATTGTGGTTGTTACTTTGTGTCCTTTTAAGCACTTGGTGACAGTGAAAGCAACAAACAATCAATTTTATTTTCCTCAGTCCTCAAGGTTAAAGTGGTATTTACACCACCAGCCCTGATGTGAATTAAAAACAACTGGCCCCCATCTCTGAGAAGTGGACTCACCAACATACACTGACATACAAAGCTGCAACTTCAAACTCAACAAGTGGTGTTGCATTAAAAAGTCAAAAGGATTAGATGGTGATAATGCCACAGAGATAAGATATCATCCCCCTGTGCTGCCATGAAATCAAGTCTTCAAGTTCATGTTTGTCTGACCTTCATCACCTTTAAACAACAAAGTGCACCAAACTATTATAAAAGGTCGTGCCTCAAATTAGTATTATTCCCAAGTATTTGTGTTTTTAATGCACAGTTTGGGTTTTGGAGCATTGTAGCACATAAAGTAAGATTATCCTCTCTTGCAAGCTACACAGGAAGAGAAACTTGATTTGAGGAGGAAGCAGCTGTGCAGCATGGCAAGGTCAGAGGCCCGTAATCCGCGGCCTCATTCATGCAAGATTAAAAACCTGCTCTGAGTTCTGATTAAGAACGCAGGGTTAGAAGATTAAAGACCAGCAAACAAAATGAAAGCAGTTTAAGCCCAATCCTGGAATTCATCAGAATACCAAAACCTTAAACTGTCATTACAACGCGAGATTAATGCAAAGCCCTCTTGAACTCTGTCTGTCTTCATATATCTTCTGTGTCAGAGCCTATATTTCCTCCTTTCTTTTATCAAAGACTTCAATGATCTTTCAGTTTGTGACTCGTCATTTCTTTGCACTTCTCTTTAAAATGCATTATTTTGTTTACATCATGATGAAACTATCAGCGTGGTCCCGAAATCATCATATAATTGTAATGTCAGACATGGTTTGATAGATTTTAGGGTTTAAATTTGTCCTTCTTACCCACTATTCACCAACCACTTATCCTTTAACAAAAAATACTCCACAGTGTTTAGGTAAAAAGGATTAAAAAAACAGAAGGCAAGGGGGAAAACAAGGATAAGAAATTAAAACATCTGGAAGATCACTTGCTAGCCAAAATTGCAAAAGCAGAAAATATGCCAATAAAGTTGGCAAACACTATTCAAGCTGTTTGGACTTTTCTTGCACGATTAAACTAACAGATTCTTTTGATGCCACAGTTGCAAGCGTTACATAGTATTTTAGACATATGTCCAGTTTTTTGGACCATCAAACAATATATGTAGCCCCAGCCAGTGGTCACCAACCTTTTTTAGATAAATATCCCCTGTCATATTGACAAAAAAGGCTAGATCTATCCACCAAAATTCAACAGAGAAAACTGATTAATGTTTACTTTTCAGTTGATATAATTTAATTTACAAAAGTAAACCTCCTAAGACCGTGCATGTACATATGAAGACATTTTATATTGGCTGTCCTATAACAGAAATAATTTCTGCAATTAGATTAAAGAAAATTCCAGGATGTCAAATGAAGTTAAAGTAATTTTCTTGATGTGTTCGGAGAACATGCTTTGACATTTTCACGCATTTTCATGAAAGATTGGGAGATTTATATGCTATTTTTTTGGAGTTGGATTGGGAATCTCAGGGGGCGGATTGTTCTTTGCAATTTTCAAGAATTTTCATAAAAATTTCAGAGAAATTGTTTGGATTTTTGGAGCAATTTTCAATAATTTTATTGGAATTTTTTTGTAAAATCTGAGAGGAATGTAGGCGGAATATGCTTTGAAATTTTGGGGGGAATTTGCTTGAAAATTTTAAGGAATTTATATGAATTTTTGGGATATTATTATTGCAATGTTTAGGCTTAATGATACATTTTCACATAAATATTTCGGGGATATTTAAAGAAATATTTGGGATTTTTTTAAATATTGGGATACTGCCAAAACATATTTACATATTTTCTCAGAGATAAGGGTAATAAGGGAAAAAATTTGTGGATTTTAGAAATAAAATTTTTTACACTTGGCCTTAACAAGTCTTTGTGGTCCCACATCATATTGACTCCCCCATACTTCTCTGAATGACTGACACCATTTCTGACTGCACAATCCCAAAAATGGACCAACTTGCTGACACAGCCAAAACAACTGCTCTAAAATCTCTCCGCTGCTGTATTTTCTGCAGAAACAGGACCTATCTGGAAAATATTTTGAAGAAAACTAAAAATACATTCAAACAAAAGTTCAGGTCTCAGGAGGTTAAAGCTCATAAAAACAGTCTTCACTATATCAAAATGATCTAAGATTAAAAGGAACAAAATCATAGCAATTATTGTTTCCCTACCCTTATTAAAGTTTAAAATGTTGGAACAAACGTAAGAATTCTGCAAGAAATGACAATATCAAAATCTTTTTTGAAAATGAGATGAAAATTAGTTTTTACATCTTCTGGATAAAACCTGCAGAAATTTAAAACATTCTTTTAATTCAAACGACAGAATGAAGCAGCATGTGGCAACAGCTGATATTAATCATCCTCAAGACAAGAGGGATGAGGGAAAATGAGTTGAGTTAGACTTATTGTTAAAAATCTACTTGACACCGGTGATAAGAATTTAAAGGTTGGTAACATCAGATTATGGGCAGATTTTTCAACTAGTTCACAAATGCCTCATTTACTTTTGAAAAGCAATTGTTTGCACGCCTGTTATGGTCCCCTGAATGCAAAGCCCTCAGAGCAGACATCCATACAGTTAGAAGTTTTGTTGTAGTGTTAAAAATCCTTGAGAAAAACACAATGCTTGTGTAATGTTAGCAGCATAAGGTCCATGACCTTCTGCAACATAACATAAATCTTATAAGCTGCTGAGCTACAGTATCCTAACTGATTACATGCTGCAGTCACTATGAAGTTCTTTTTGAGGGAAGAGCAGAGAAAAGGGTTGTATCCTATTGACAGGATTATATAAATGAAGACCATAATACTGTAATCTTCCAGTGAAATGAGAGAGACCGGAGTATATGCTGATGCCAGCTAGCTAGCACCCTGCCCTGCAACTGTCAGATTAACAAACAGCTGGTTGTACAGTGACAGATTACATTCACACTTGTGTTTTTTTGTCTTAACAGTCTTCACCCTGTTGAATTTTTAACGCTGAGAGCACAAGAAGCCTTTCATGACAAGAGCTGTGAAAAAACAACATTGAGGAACAGCTCCTTAGCCAGTCATGGGTAAAAAGTCCAAATTTATCAGCATCAAGAGCCACGAGGAAAAGCAAAAATGATGTGTGCAGTTCTGCCAGAAACATTGGTTTTTAATTAACTTTGATGCTGTGAGAATCACATTCAGAATTGAGTCTTTTTTCAGTTTAGCAGAGCTGAAAAAAAAATCCTACAATTTAAAAAAAAAAACACCATCATCCTCCAAACAGTCATATACTGCATGCATTTGATCTACGCTGGTGTTGTGTATAGTACAAAAGGCAGCTGCACAATAAAATTATTAAACCTGCACAGTGGAAAGTTTAAACAACACTTTAAACAAGGAAATGAGAATCATCTTTATTAATACATTTATATTAATGGTAAAGACAAATCAACTGGAACTGAAGTCAAATGAACTGAAATATCAGTGCTGTGACAGGTGCAGACTGTTTCCACAGATCATGTTTGTTTGCAAATTAAACTGTGTAATCATGCCCTCCCCTTTGATTTTACTACTTGAAGACACACCAAAGTCCTCTTCTCAGCCCTGCACAGTGGAAAGAAATCAGCGGATGTACACTGAAAATGTGGAAGTGAAGGTGGATTTAAAGGAGAGCGAAAACTGAAAAAGATGTCTCATTAAACCAAACGTTGGATTAAAAACATCTCAGATTGATTGATTTTGAACTTGTGCTGAAGTATTTCACTAACTTGGACATATCTTAGAAACAACAGACTACATTCTGAGTGTTTTTCAATCAAAGATGAACACTTTGAATAACAGCATAACTCTGTAGAAATGGTGTTGCTGTAGGTATTGATAATGTGGCGTTGGACAAACAGTGATTTTTACTCCTGAATCCCACTCTCAGTTGTCAAAGAAATCATATTGCTGACATTTGGTCCCATCATCCTGTATTACAGAGACAAATAAAGGCTTAGTTTTTTCTGTCAGATTTTGGGAAAGAAGAATCTTTCAATTCCTTGTCTGGATGACAGAGGCAGCACTCTATGAACCAAAATGTTTAGCTTGTTTCTAATCCACTACCTAATGAGAATGCAATTTACAGGCCTGAGTGAGGTGAATGTTGTCTTAACCAGAGCTGAAAGCAGAGAAGAGAAAGCAAAAGGCTGCAGCTGAGCTTGTGGCTTCTTTAATTAGCAAGCGTGATGACTTGAGATGTCAGGCCACTTTAACGCTGAATCTGAAGGTCAACTCACTCTAACAACTGCTGAAAGGGGGAAAAAAACTCGTTTCAATATTTTTTGGCCTGAAAACAAAATCTGAGAGTCTGTTCAGATTTCTTGTGACATCACAGTGGGTGTCATTATGATGATACCAATCCCTAAACTGGTACCTCCAACCATGGCCATGGAGGTTCAGCTTGACCCTGCCCAGGCCTGTGCAGGTTCCCTTTGAGCAAAGCCCAGCCAGTCCCATGAACTGTTTTTATGGAACCAAGCCTGGTACAAATCTGTCATTTCTTTAATAAGTAGGCTGTTATAACCAAAGTCTCAAACTACAATTCTGATTTGTTTTAATGACTGAAATTATTTCAGATGAGATCTTAACATCGAAGCGTGTATTACAGCCGTGGTCTATTTATTGTTTATGACATTCAGAGCAGTGAGGATGAGGAGCAGATGCACAGACATTATTGAACTTCTTGGAGATCATCAGTCTGTAAAGGTCACATATTTTACCCCTTGAAGACAAGTTTCTATTGGTCTCAGAGGTCCCCAAAATATGCCCGTGAAGCACTCCAGTATTGGAGGTGGTGTTAACTCCCCACATGACATCATGAGGTAAAAATCTGAGAACAACACATTTTCTGAAAGGACGAGAAAGAGAGGGGGAAGGGAATGGATTTGTACAATTTTTTTGTTTTTTTTGGGGGGGGGGGGGGGGATTGTGGACAGGCCAGGGGGACATATTTTTGTTAGAAAAGCCTGAAAAAGTGTATTTTGCCTGATATGTGACCTTTAAGAGACTAGGCAACAGTCTGCACTACTCTTCACTCACTTCACTGGCAAACCAAGTTGCATTAAAACTGATGATTTATTAAAGTTTCTGCTTATTTTTCATTTACCAGCACCACTTTTTAACAGATTTTCTCCCTCATGTCAAAAATACAAATTTTTGAAGAAAACAGTGATACAGTGTTTTGTAAATAAACAGTTTGGAGGGTGGTTTTTAAAAGACTTCTTAATTGAACAACAGGTCAATGACATGACATGCATATTTTTGCGCCTGAATCTATTATTTACTTTGAAAAAAAGAAAGTTAATGGCATATATAAATTTGTTCTATTAAATCTACTTTGTTTGGAAACATTTTCACAATATGTGAATAAATAATTAATTTCATATTTTGGCATCTAAAACCCTAAAAATGTCAGGTGATGCAACCATCCAATTAAATGAACAGATTATTGACACGGTTAGAAATGGCTTTTTAAACGTGAGAACTTAAAATCATAACACTTTGGCATGATTTTGTGGTTGGAATTTTTGAAATACACAAATTTTATTAAAATGTATAATTTTAAAGCTCGTAAGATCACTAAAAAAGCTTTTGTCCCTAAATGCACAAGTTCTAAAATGTCAGGGTGGCTCAACCATAAGCATGGGCCTTTTATTTAAAATGGATAGATAAAAAGATTTTAGCACAATTTATCATCAGTTTAATTCTAGCTGACACAATAATATCCACTTTTATCAAGAAACAAACATTTTTGTGTATTTATGCTGTAGTATATAGCTTTCATAAAAATATAAATGTCTTTCATGAAAACAGAACTAAAATAGGTTGAAAATTGCAAAAATGGGCAGAAAAGGTGATGAAATGGCATTTTAGAATGTGCAGAAATAGGTTAACACAGTCAAAAAGAGAGGCAGAAAGTGGCAAACGTGGACATAACAAAGTGAAATGTGGGTAAAATTGGCAAAAAAATGGGTTGAAAGTGGCAGAAATTGGCAGAAAATATTAACATTTTTTTTAAAAGCAGCAAAAACTGATATAAAGTGGCAAAAAGGGGCAGAAACATGGTTTAAAGAGTTTAAAAGTGGCACAAATAAATAATTTCAGCATCAGAACCCAATAATAATTTGACACACTGTTCAGCTCCAAAATTAGGCAACTGTTAGCCAGGAAGCTAGCACTAATGCTACTAATCCAACACACATACATTGATACTATGAATAAATCACAACTGGGGAAGGCCCGCTCTTTGGCTTTGTCAGGGGCTCAGCCAAATTTGTGGGCAGGCAAGCTTAAACAACAAAAAGTTGTTTTACCATCAAATTCTTGCCCAGCCTGCGGTGGGTTCCAGGCTATGGGCCATGTTGGGCTAGTCTCGGGCAGAGAACCTACCCTGTAGTTGGGGTGAGAAGAATGATATTTGCATTTGAAGAGACGCAAACCAAAACCAGGCTGTTTGGCGCTGGTTTATAGATGGTCAAAACCCTCCTTTGGTGCTTGATCCATATATTTTGAACAAAGACCAGAGCAGGTATTCAATCTTGACCACAGGGGACTGTGTTAAAAGGTGGAAACGGAGTATAATATGTCTCTGTTAACAGTTTACATGCTGTCGAACCAATATTCAGCAGTGAATGAAAGCATCCATAGTGACTTGCAAATGCATTTTAACACGCTAGTATGAAGAACTTAGTAAATACAACATCTGTGTTTGTTAAAAATAAGACCTTGGTGAATAAAAGTGTGGTATTAAAGAATACAAAAGTGCAGTTATGTTTTCTGGGTTGTAGGTCATCAAAAGCAAATAAACCCAAGGTTACTTAAATATAACCATTGTTCTCTGATAAAACACCCCCTAAAAACATGATTAAAGAGAACTCAATAGTGTAACAAATCAAAGTTTGCAAAATGAGACAAACATGAAGTGGTTTAAAAAAGTTAGATCTTACAGATGTAATTCAAAAGATTCTGTGATGAAACAGAAAGCGAAGTGTTAACGTCTTCATTCAGTACAGGAAAGGCTGTGCATAAAAGAAAAGGAGCAATTAAAACAAAGCGAGGGGAAATTAAAGGTTAAAGGATGTAATGTCCTCACATAACTTCATTGACCCTGATAAGATTCCAACATGACAAAAAACTAATGCATGCATGATTAAGAACCTCATGTCATACAAAAAGCAAAAGAAAAAATATTAAAGACAGCAACTGATGGCCTGAGTGTCAAGCAACTTCGATAAAATCTTGAGTAAGAACTCACTCATAAACAAATTGGAATAAACTGTAATAAACCAAGATTTTTGAAGTACATAAGTGATTACAAAAGTGGTAAGAAGCTGTTTTGTTCTCTCAAAGTTTCTGTGAGTATAAATATGAAAACAGCTAACATTTTATAACACAAGTCTCTCAAATACTGCAGTTGTTGAAAACAAGTCTCAAAAGATACCACTTACCATAACATACCCATATATAATATAATGGCATGACACTGACATGTTTCTTCACACAAAACGATGTTACAATGATTTATACAAAACAAACAGAAAAAAACATAAAGGCCAAGATGGTCAAGTGTCCTGATGTCAGAAGAGAACAACCATCTGTCATCGTAAAAAGGGGTTCAAATGTAATTGTCCATATAAGACCTTAATGATCATTTCCTCTACATCAAAACTACTGAAAAGTCAAACTCTGTGTTAAAAGTATCTCTTTTTTGATTGTAACAATGCAGTTCAACACATTCAGAAACTTTTGTTGGCCCAGTGATTGAAATAGTCCTCTGAAGACAACAGTGACAAAGCAGAAGTGTGTGTGGTAAGTTCATAACAGTCTTCTTTTGAGTCCCCAGTGTGTTAATATTTGTTGTGCCATTCACACTGACCAACACTAACCTCCTCAATGTCCAAGTTCTTTCTGGATTTGTAAATAAATTCCCCAATTGCAACAAAAACTGAGAGCACCAGTCCAGCTGCCAGCACGATAAAGATTCCTCCAATGTTCTCCACACCCAAAGCACTGGCCTCTTTGCTGTCCTCCTCCGGGCAGCCGTTACCTCTCCACCATTTCTCCTTCATCATGTGTAGCTTCCCTTCCTCCTGGAGCTGCAGGATGGCGATGGTGACTTTGTCTCTGTAAGGGGAGCCTAAAGCAAAGTAAAGATCACCGTTACTGATATCACAAATGATACAACTTTGTTGTTTGGAAGACAAATACAAAACATTTACAGTGCCTATTACAAGTATTCACCTCCTTGAATGTTTTACCCTTTTACTGATTTTTATAAATCAGTCATGGTTGTATGGTTTGGCTGTATTCAAACAAAAAAAAGATTCTTCAATGATAAAGTGAAAACAGGTTTCTCCAAAGTAATGTCTCTTAAACAAATACATTTGGGGGGTGCAGATATCCTAGTGGTATACAGCATACCCCATGTACGCTGGCAGCCTGGGTTTGAATCTGGCCTGTGGCCCTTTCCTGTCCTCCTCTATCAATAAAGGCATAAAATGCCCAAAAATACATTTTAAAAGAAAAATACATTTTATTAAATAAGTGACTGCATAAATACTCACCCCCCTAAAAGTAATTGTCCTAATTCAACAGAGATCCAACCAACTATTGTAGTGAGATCACCTGACTGCAGAGAATGTGTCTCAGGTGAAAAAAAATTAGCCCAAATATTCACCCCCTTTAAAAATGACTGACCTAATTCCACAGAGGTCTAGTATGAAGTACAAAGACACCTGTGTCTAGAAGGTCCAGTCACTAGTTAATGAGTATTCCTGGCTACCATTACACCATCAACACATGGTTTGGGAGAAGATTTAATTTCCAGCAAGACTATGACCCGAAGCATGCAGAGACAGCTACACAGAAATGTTTTAAAGACAACAAGGTGTAGCTTCTAGAGTGGCCGAATCAAGCCCAGACCTCAATCCAATAGAGAATTTGTGGCTGGACTTGAAAAGAGCTGGTCACGCTTGATCCTTGTGCAACCTGACAGAGCTTGAGCAGTTTTTCAAAGAAGAATGGAGTAAAGTTTCAGTGTCCAGATGTACAAGCCTGATCTAGACCTATCCACACAGACTCAGTGCTGTGATTGCTGCCAAAGGTGCATATATTAAGGGGGTGAATAATTATGCAGTCACTTATTTTACATTACATAATTTAACCCTGGGAGCTCCATGCCACGTGAGCACTAAGGGCACATCCCTTTCTAAATCACTTGGTAACGTTTGAACTATAAGTCATGGGCACTAACTTGTTTTTCATCTGAAAGCTCTCTGTTGTGCCTTTCTAATCATGTCTTCCATACATTCATACCTCTTACAGAACATTTTCTAGTGAGCCCGGGACTTGGCTGACTTTCCGGAGTCTCTGAGGACAGCGTTGTCGTATACAACAATACGTGACACAGGTTGTAAAAACGTTGATAACTTTTGAACCATAAGTCATAGAAGCTTACTCTTTTTTTCCCCTGAAAGCTGACCATTTTGCAGTTTGTTTGCTACCATTGATGTCTCTGTAGCCCTAAAGGATGCCGTTGTAGAAAGCCTGGAACTTCAGTGACTTTTCAGGGTCTTTGGAGATTAAATTCACAGCATTACATCCGATAATAAGCGTCTTTTTATTCATCTATAATCCATTTTTGATCATGTACTTTGGCTTTCTTCAGTGAGCAGCGCAATGTTTGTTGACATACAATGCATTGTGGGAGTTGTAGTCAACCAGTTGCATCTCTACTGCTTAGAGGAGTGGCACAAATGAATCTAACTGCAAAAAGCGCATGGACTTTTTCTTTGTATATATGCAGATATTTTGAAGACAGTTTGTCGCAGAATGTGTATTTTTTACTGTTTTGTCAGTGAAAGGCTAAGTTACTATTGTAAACTGTGTGTTATCAATAAGAATCTGTGAGTTTCAAATTCCGATGTGTTTTTTTCTTTTGTCTTTAGAGTCCTATAACTTTTTAAAAATTCGAGTGACATTACTGTATTAGATATATTCTTAAAGCCCAGTTTGTCCTGAAAAAAAGGATGTATGGAGCTTGACTGTGCACCACAGGGTTGATGTTTTATAAGCTTTTTAAGACAAAAAGTCCAGATGAGACATGATAGGGAAAAAATAGCTGTGAGCTCTAAGGGTTAATTGATTGTCATTACTTTGTGGTAATCTGTTTGCAATTTGACATTAAAGTTTTTCTTGTCAAAAAAGCCAATTTAAATTGACCATAACTGAGTTACAAAATCAATGAAAGGGCAGAACATCCAAGGGGTGAATGCTCTTGATAGCCACTGTATTTGCTATGGTTATTAATGTGTGTCTCTCTTCTCACTTACCAATTGGGGTACCTACTCCATAACCCTTTGAATCTATCAGGCCTCCAATCTGTGTGAGGTTGCAGTTACGTTGGCTGATGTACTCAATGCTGGTCGACTCCATTAGTAGAGCGTAGTCTGTTGTTAGAACCCTCTGAATGCCCTCACGATTGTTTTTCACCAAAGCCGTGTTTTTCCTGCTACTCATGAATGCCCACATTTTTTCATAGGTTGAAATCTTAGATTTCTGTGAAAAGACAATCAGGATTTATGGCAGTTAAAAACAATGCATCTTGATGTTCAACAAGCAAAAACAACAACACAGAGGATTACACAGAGCAGATAATGTTGATACATGGGCAAATGCGGTCGAGACATGCTTGATTCTTGTTTCTAATATTTCTGTGAAACAGTATTGGGACACTACTGACTGAAACAATCATCCTGATGCATGTCAGGAGAAGTTCATCAAATTCTCTGCACGTTCAGAGAGGCTGGTTTCTGTGCTGCAGGCAAAACAAAACAATAAACTCTTTAAAATGTTTTGAAAAATACCTGCAGGTTTTGTTCAGCTGCGTGTACAGTATAGGTATGTTTCTAGGAGATAAAAGTTACACCCGATTCCTTTTATGACTTAATTTTCTTCCATCCCATCACACATCAAGTAACTGTGAAGACTGGCTGCTTAAAGGTAAAAACAGTAAGGCTCATAACAATAAAAAGTAGGATTCTTTTGCATCCTCCCTGATAAAAAACACAGGATAGCTACGTTTTTCATTAACTGCATGGTGGAAATAACTTTACCTTAAAAAAGGTCATTGTGGAGCCATCTCTTACAGCACCGTACTCTATTTTGGTTTGCTTGGCCAAGTCATCTGCAGAGTCGATGGGTGAGTCCATCCTCTCCACTGTCAGGAAGGCAGCCAAGTTGGCAGTGTATGACGAGATTATGATCAGTGTAAAGAACCACCATATGCCACCAACAATCCTTGTAGACAGGGCCTTAGGCATCAGTTCGGATCCTTAAAGATAACACCACAGGGAACATCAACAATCCTTCAACAAAAAATTGCATTGATAAAGACCTTTTTTTTTTTCCTTGGGCATTTGCAGAGTATGAGTAAAGCAAATACATAATAACATTTCAAATGCTTCAAGTTTACCTTGCTGCATAAGAGCTCCAACTCCAAACCATACACTGTTTATCAGTGTGAAGTTGTTTTCAACAACATCTGAGTCTGGGTTGCAGGGGTGAGGGTTGTACCATTCATAGGGAGTGAACCTGATGGTGAAGAATTATTAAGTTATCAACAGATTGAAGGTTCTAAACAGACATAATACCTTAATATTGAAACTATAATACAATTTTTCTGTAATTGTTATTGTTTCAATTATCGTATTGTGCATAATACAGTCAATGTGCAAAGAATCTAATGCTTATTGCACTCATGCAATGCCTATAAAAAGTACTTACCCCCTTGAACGTTTTACCCTTTTATTGATTTTATAAATCAAACTTGGTCAATATAATTTTTTTTTATCTTTCAACAATGTTACAAGAGGCAGTTTACCTGGCAATAACAAACAGCACACAGCTGACACCCAGGCATGCCAGCAACACATACATCCAGATATCAGGAGACAGAGGGTTGAGAAAGGAAAACACTCCTGGGT
This sequence comes from Cheilinus undulatus, assembly GCF_018320785.1. Lineage (NCBI taxonomy): Eukaryota > Metazoa > Chordata > Actinopteri > Labriformes > Labridae > Cheilinus > Cheilinus undulatus. The sequence goes on along the minus strand of NC_054866.1, from coordinate 42,037,347 downwards.
TAGTGCCGTTGGGTTTGTGGTAGAGGATGCTAATCCCCAGAGTCATGAAGGGCTTGGAGAAATCTATCACCTTTTCCCTTACATAGGTGATAGTAAGTGGGGCCACAGCAAGGTCAGCCACCTGGTACAAACAAAAACATCAAGCAGACACCCATTCAAAAACAGATGATACTGTGGATAACTTGGATGTTCTCTCAGCAGTATTATTGCTTGCTTGATACTTACATGATCAATGAGCTCTCGCACCATACCGTTCCACTCTCCTTTGTCATTCTGAGCTCCATATTTGCCATCAGACACCAGCTTCACCTCGTAGGAGAAGCCCAAAATGTTGGACAGCTCTTTGAGCAGGTCCAGGCAGTAGCCTTCAAAGCGATCATTTCCATACAGAGGTTTGTCTGATTTTTTATACATCACATAAGGATTTTCCTGCAACAAGGCACATTATAGATGTTAGTTTTATAAAGACATTCCTTATCAAAGCTTGATAATGTTACTTTCTTAATACCAGAATAGTTGTGACAATGAGGGTTCTGTTGGCCATGGAGTCAGTCACATTAGTGGATGAGTCCTTGTTGGTTTCTGTTAAATTAAGGCCTGTTTGGGAGTTCCACACACCAATCTGTAAAGAATAAAACATCAAAATAACCAAAGAATAATGAAGGAAAAGATCTGTAGTTTATTCAGAAACCTTCACAGGGTAATGAAAGGAAAAAGGGAGAAACGGTAGGAAGCATGAAATACAGATGAGAGTGTGTGAGAGGGAAATAAGGAAAAGAACACAAAACATAGTAGTAAAGCTTGAAATGCTATGCCCTGTACAGAGACATTAAACATATCTTTCCGTTAGATATCTAGGTTAACTTTGTATATAACAGGGAGAATCACAGAGGGTAGCAGGTAGAGTAAATGATGAGTTTTATTAATCCTTTACTCTGCCATGGCAGCCAAAGTACAGACCTTTTTCCACACTTTATTCAGGCGGTTGTTGCCTGCGATGGTCTTGCAGAAATAATAAAAAAAAAGGCATTTAATCACAGATCCCTGAACTAAAAACAAACAAAAAAAAAAAAAGAAAGAAATGTTTGAACTGAAGCTGAAGGTCTTTGTAGTGCAGAGATCTGTCATTAACGGCTAACAAGCCCGTTAATGATCCGACAAAACTGAGAGCAGCCTTGTCAGTGTGATTAAAGGAACTGCTACAAACTTCTTAACTAAAAATCAAAGTTGAAACTATTTACAAGAACCTAATGTCAAAACAATTAGAGGCATAATTAGGACACCCAATTTGAGATACTGAATAATGTTGCAGCACGGGTAAGTCATCCAACAGCGACATTATAAAATATGCAGGAAATGCACGTTTTGTTTACAACATCCTGTACTAACAGTATAAACACAGGTCAGAAGGATCACCTTCTCCAAGCCATCCTCCTTGAGGCTGATGACATCTAAATCAAATTCTTTCCGCAGGCCGTCTGTCTTGTTTATAACTATTTGTCCCGTCAAGCCGTTCCATTGTGCCTGCAGCAAAGAAAGAGCAGAAAACAAAACCAATGAGCCCTCTCGGTTTTTATTGTCATATACATGATGCAAAGTGGAGCAGAAGTCTTGAGAAACGGGAGCAGTTTCTTAAAGAATGAATAATTGATGAGTGCTGTGTTACGCAAAGAAACACTGACAAGGGCTGATGCATCCTAATGGACATTTCTGCATTGGCTGGATCCTGAGTGGAAATATGAAGTGTGTTTGGGTGCGCGGCACGGTGGACGGTGATGTAAATGGAGCAGGCAGGCATGGCCTCTGTGTGACTAGTGAGCAGCGGGTGGGCAGCAGAGATCATGGATATTTGAATGCGGTTGATAATGAAGTGAGCTCAGCTGAATAATGCTCAGGTTACATCTCTATTACAGAGGGCTTGCACAGATGAGCTGCATCTCAATTGTGAGCTAAGAGGGGAAGTGTAGTAGCCACTGTCTTATGTGCTTGTAACATATCCACAAATCAACATCCAAACTTTGAAATTTGCCCAGTTATTGAAGTGCACACAAAAATATAACTAAAAGGACAGTAGTATTTCATATTAATCTTTCTTGTGAAAGGGAATGACTCACTCCAAAGCTGTCAGCGGCCATTTCATAACACTGTTCAAACAGTGTTTTGTTGCACCATGGAGGAAAGTAAAGTTGATTGAATTTGATCACAACTAGGCCTGTGGATTATTGTGAGAGTGCACAACTGTAATAAATTGTTATTGTGTTTCTAGCATTTGGGAAATAAAGCCACTATTTACTTGTTTGTTTTTTGGGGTACTTAAAGTGGCACAAACCAAGTGCTCTGAATTTACCACAAGCCACACTAAAACTGTCAAAATGAGCAAATACCTTTGAGGTGAGAAGGAAGTCTTTGAATGAGCTGTCCTTCTCTGTAATAACTGATTTATGTGCATGTTATGAAATAAAATGCAGTGCATGAAGTCAGTAAGGATGTAAATATCAGAGAAGTTTATTATTTCAAATTCCCTGCAAATCCATTGCCAGAAAAGGACTAAGAGACTCAGCATTACACTGTGGTAATTTTATTTAAGAAATGATCTATTTTACTTGATAATACTATGAAAATTCGAGTAACTGTTGAGTAAAAGTTGATGTTTTTCTGAGGCTCTTGTGGTCTACAGTCTGTGATACTATAGTTGTTTCCCCTGACACTAGTGCTGCACTGTTGGTCTAACCTAATTGCAATCGCATAAAAGGCTTCAGTCATTTTTGTTTAAAGTAGTACTTGAAAGCCTTACAAAAATGCCTGAAGAAAAGCCTTCAAGTTACAATAGTGCCACAATTGCACTTTGTAGAAGTATCTGTCTCTTCAAAATGAGAAAAAAATTTTGGTAACACTTTCTATGCCCCTCTCTATAATGAATTATAGCATATTACAAGTAAACCTATAACTATGGTTATACAGAATTATATGTGCGTAATAACCCATTATAAGCACTCATGACTATTCATAAGGCCTTATAAAAGTAATCATAACTAATTATGATGCCAGTCTTTATAATGACTTGTAATGTGTTATAGAGCATGTAGTTATGAGCCATTATGGACAATGGCATTATAAGGCATTATAAATAGCCATGAATGCTTACAACTATAGTTAAACAGCATTATAGGTGTGTTATAACACACTATAAGTATACTTGTTTGTTAGAATTCATTATAGAGAGGGGGCATACAAGTGTTACCAAACTTTGTTTGTAAAATATCAAGCTATTTTGAAAACAGCGCAAACATCAGGTTTTGTATTTTTCATGCATCTTAATTTGTGTATTTCCTAAGTTAAGAAATACACATATCATAACTTTCATTGCTCTCTTCATTCTCCTTGAAAACCAAGCCAGTAGACTAATTTTATCATTTAGGTATTATATCATAATCACAATTATAAATCACAATATTGTCCAGTGTAAACGCATTTGCACATTATTACCAAATTGTGCAGCACTCCCAGACATACGTGCTTTCTTCTCATTTTGTTTTTTAGTTGTACTTAGCAAAAAAGCTTAAGATGTGCTGAGGTATATCATGGGATGGAAATTAACTTTTTGCCTACGTGCCACTTTGGCTGATGATTCAATAATCTACCAGCCACTCACTTTTTTTAAATCACTTATTTAGTATAGTATTCAAGATCTTGTTTTTCAATCTAGATGAGTAAATTACATGGGAGATGGTGCGCCAATGATCCAAGCTGTCATTCACTTTAAACTTTTTCAACCATTTTTTTCTGTGCCAGTCCATGCTAACATTTGCTGAGTGACAAATGGGGACTCTGTAAATACATGCTGCATTTTCCTGCAATATAAGTGTCAGACATAAGAGAATTAAATATTTTGTGCACAATTCCTGCAATCTCACGCTGGAATTCAGGCCTTATTTAACCATCTTGGAGCTGACACAAGCAAAATGATCAGTTTAAAGACACCTTTTGCAGGTGTGGTTTTGCAGCACAAATCAAAACATTCCAGCACACAGACAACTGTAAAGGTTTGACAGCAGCTCTGTCTCAGGGAGGAGGAGACTGGGTTCTTTGGTCAATTAGTGATTAGATCTGCTTGGTTCTGTTAATAAAAGTGGTAGATTGATGTCATTTACCATAATTCTGTTATGGTACTTTTATTTACCTGCCCTAGTGGCTGGTAGGTTGAGCAAATGCACCACACCCTGCTTAAAAAAATACATGTATTTGGCTGATTTCCTACCCTGGTAGTATCGCTTTACAACAAGGTAAAGGTAAAAATCATGAACGAAAAAAAACTCAAGATTAGACAATAGGTGCATGAAAATGTTTCAATGAGATAATAGATATTGAATTATCTGAACAAAAAAAAAATACTGACCATTCATTGAAGACATACTAAAGAACAAGGAGCTTTTGTTTTTTATCATCTTGATTCCAAATATTTGGTCAGAATACCACTAAAATTATTTTTGTATATGTTATAGGAAGGGAAAAAATAATTTCCATAGAGATCTGTGAAGAAGAAGCATATCTTCATCATTTCAGTGCACAGCTTCACAAGATTTAAGTTGAACTTAAACTTAATCTCACGCTGCCTTTAAGAGAAATGTATATTACGTCAGAGTTGAGATTAGAAGGTTATCTCTGTTTGCAGTTTCTGGCAGCAGTTTCTAATCTACACAATCTATAGAAGGTTATGAGTAAAGTTTAGTGAAGTTGCTCTTTGATTATAAAGCTTCACATGGACTTATTGCAAACATCTGCGAGATCTGCTTGACCCCTAAGGTCAGATTTATTCCTGTCATTAAGTGTGCTCTTCAAATCTGATCATTCAGAAGTGTTTCTGTCACAAGCATGTGCTGGTGTCATTAATGTCCATAGTGTATTGATGACATGATGTTCTCAGATTGGAGAGCGCCAATGATAAAAGGCTAAGAGTGGGATTGAAGACACCACACTGGCACAGAACATCCATGAACAAACTGGAAAAGCCATCATAGTTGTGATGAGAAAAAGTAATTTACTTTTCTCCAGGCATCTGTGAAACCAAACGAACAAACATGCCTTCTATGAGTGCTTGTTGTATTAAGGAGAGCAGGTGAGTGCAGAAATGAAGACGCTCTTCATGAGCTGCCAATTCCAATTGAAACTCTCAACTTGGAGCATTACTTGTGTGCTACATTACTGATTGCTTGAGCAAAATGTCTTTTTGCCCTCTTTTCCTGGTGAGAGCAGTGTGCAGGTGGAGCTGCAAGCTAAAGCTGCATTTCCACCACATGGTCCAGTTCGGTATGGTATACAGTTAAGTGTGTTTATTTTCTTAATTTGGGAAAGGGCCTAAAGTAGCCAATCCATACCATCCAACTTTTATAGGGCTCCTCTGTTTGGGTACCAAGCATACCTATCCAATAAATGCTTTTAAAGGAAACTGTAATGTAGTAAACCTTATAGTGTAGTGGTTAGATTAAAATGACAAGTCATATCAAGATGACAAGTCATGAGCAGTAGTGATAGGTGTTATCAAATGTAGAGCTGTTTAGGAGCCAAAAGACTGTCTCTTATTGCTGAGCTGAGCTAAATGATCTGGATCTCAAAATGAGCCAGAATACCCATCACTACAATGAGGCTGCATTGACACTGGCTGTGGAAACACAAGCAACACCAAGGCTTATTGTACAAACGATACCATACTGTGCTAATCCAAACTAGAACACTGGTGAAAAGCACCATAGCATTTCTGGATTCAATGCCTTTCTGAAAGGCACTACCGGTAACCGGTATAAAACACTCCTAGTGCATAAAAGTAGTCGGCCATCTACCAGTATTAACTTAAAATGTGTATACCTCTCTACATTTAGAAAGCTTACTTAGGCATTTTTCATCTCTTACGCATTTTCCATCACTCAGGCACTCACTGCTTTCTTTACAGTGTACTCCTCATCTTGTAAAGACTCTGACAAAATACTACACCACTCTCTGCTCACACAAAAATTACTTCAGAGCAGCGAACAAATCCCTCCTCTGCTAGACATTATGATCACAATGGCAGCCTGTAACAAAACCTCAAAGATAGTCTGTGTCAAGATACAAACTGTAACAAATAATTTGGTCTCTGATCCCTGCATGAATGCGTATTGTGCTTTTAGAATAGCTGCATGAAAAGATGGCTAGTACTGTAAAGAACATCTGATTTGTTAATGGGCCAGAAGAAAGTATCAGTGTGATAAATGTAAAGGTGATATATTATAACCCTTCCACCTTTCAGCGAAGCCTCCTGTGTTTTAAATGGCATGTCTGTGCTTTGCGTTAGTCAAATTTTAACATGGATGACAAACCCGGAGGAGGTTTTTGACTCAGAATAAACCAGCTATTAACAGCTTCTTTTTTTCAGAACGCTCCCTTAGGTGTGTGTCTCCATAAATGCAATAAAGCTCCTCCTCTATGCCAACATGAGCAGAAGTGAAGCTGCAACCTCAGGTGTTAAAAATAAATCCAGTGTGGTAACGCTAAAACTTGCATTTCTTTGAGTGGCCACTTACTGTAAGGGTTGGCTGCAGGAGCACCAGATGTTGCATACACACCATGTTAAAAAGCTGATTTTGAAAGAGGAAATAAGAAGTTTACAGTCTCGTTGAAAAAAAACAATTCTGGTCAAACTAGTTCATGTCTATACTGGCATAAACTGTAGAAAGGAGAATTTTGGGATATTCAAACTACTCACAATTTTAATTCCCACCTTTACTTCTGAGAGTAAAGCTCTCTAAAATGCTCCTTCAGAGCCAGTCATGTTAAGGACGTGTTGCAGATTAACCTAATTAGTTGCACAATGCTCCTCTAGCTGTTTTTTTTTATCACTCACTTACTTTTCCAGCCTTTTCTTGCCCTGTCCCTACTTTTTGGGATGTTTTGCTGCCATCAAATTCAAAATGAGCAAATATTTTTCATGAAATGGTGAAATGTCTCAGTTTCAACATCTGATCTGTTATTAATGTTCTACTGTGAATAAAATATGAGTATATGAGATTTGTAAATCATTGCATTCTGTCTTTATTTACATTTCAAACAGAGTCCACGCTTTTGGGGAATTGCAGTTGTATATGCAAAAATAACAAGTGTTTATTTAATGAATTCTCTTTAAATTGGCACACTGTCATGACATACCACTGGATACGGTACTGGACATGGTGCCTATTGGACAGGGGATAGAACGTGGACCAACCCACAGTAAATAATCATTGGACATGAAGCTCATATCTAACATCTTATTAAGTAAAACTGCAGATCACAGTCTAATTAAAGACAGCATCTGCTGCTGCTTTACAGCTGTAATGTAGATTTAATCACTCTGTACATTTTGTCTCCACTCGAAATGAAAAGCTCATTTGTTAGAGAAACATCTAATTAACAACTGCAATATAACAAGAGAGCTGACAAGACTCAGATGAATATATCTTCTCAGGGCTGAGAATATGCTTCCCTTTTAAACTGGGATCATTTCTATCAGACAGACATATTTTTCAAAATATTAGTGTCTGCTTTTAAGTGTTCTTCTGTCTTACTGTGCTCCTATTCTGTCTTCTGTCAGATCAATAGTTCATGCAGAGTTTAATAGTTTTTTCTTTTTCAATTACCTAAGCTCTGCACTACAGGATGCTTACTGTGCCGTCTTTACACTATAGAGATGAGGATGTAAAGTGAAATTTAGAGCAAATATATTTCAAAATGAGTTCTTTGTTATCTGATTGTGTGTGCTGTGAACCCACTGATGGAAACCTGCAGCTCTCAGTGGGCAGCTCCGTTCAGGAGCCCTCTGACAACTCTCTAATGTAAGACACCTCAAACCTGCAGTCCATGACGTCAATCCCCATCTCCTGGGTGAAATTATTTCAAACACAATGCACACGCTCCTCAATCTTCACATCTCAGCTCCTGTATTGTTTCTGCTCCTGCACCCGAGGAAACCAGATAAACGCTGTGGCACGGATGGATGGGTGAATGGATGTCACACATTTATAAAGCAAACTCACGTCTTTGAGCATGCTCATGAAGCGTGATCCAAAGCGCCACGGTTTGTGTCTGTGGCACTGCAGGGAGCTGACGGTGATCTGGGAGGTGCGTTGTGAGGCAGCAGCCACCATGTAGACAGCGTCATACATCAGAGCCGCCTCGGTCTGAAAGAGAAACAAAGCTGTTGTCATCCATCAGCTGGAAATCACATCATGACCTTGTCACATCATGACTGTGGACATAAACTCACATCACTTTACTTTTGATACAAACCAAAAACTGCAGCAATAAAAAAACAATGACAACTGAACACACTGGCACCTTAAACTAGCCAAAGTGAGCTAAACTAGAGGAGCACTTTTATTCCAAGACTCTCTCTTGCTGTCAGCATAACAACAAGGCTAAAAACAAGCACTCCTGTGTTCTCACACAAATAGGTGAGTGATGAGCACGTCCCATTGATTCTTTGTAAAGATTCTGAGCAGCTTGCCAAACTCTGTGAGTTTATTTTGGAAAATGATCTCTCAGGAAAGCCTTGATTTTTAGAGTTAACATTACAGAAGTTTAACTGTAAAAATGTAAGCATGTAAAACAAATTTTTCCTAGTTAAATACTGTATATAGTAATGCTTTAGCTAAGGGTCCACAAATATCAATGAGTTTTGAGATCATGAATTCATGCAAGAAAAATTCAGAATTAACGATGGAATATCAGGAGTGCACATATATTAGTATCTCATGTCTGGCTTCATACATTTAATAAGGCATTATTATAGCTGTCTGAACCATTCAGGGTTATTAACAATGTTCATTTTGACATTGGTCAGGCTGCACTTACGCAAGTCGTATGTAAATTTGGCTCTTTATTAAATCAATAACAAAACAGAACAAGTAGAAATGAGCTACTACACCCACCTCAATTGCTTGCTTGTTATTCTGAGTTGAGGGCTCAGTTTATTACAAAACTGCACTCCATTCGGTGTTTCACTGAACAGTAGACTAAAATTCCAGTTTCATGGATGAATTTCACATAAAGAAGAAGAAAAGCTATTCAAAGTGGCCTGGTTTGCATTTCGAGCAATTTTAAAATGTTTCAAGAACACCTTGTCAGGTTAACTTTTAACAGCTTTTCACCCTCATTATGTGAAATTCATCCATGAAACCAGCACAGTGGTATACTATTTGGTAAATACACCAGATGTGGAGGGTGGGTGTGGGGTTCCACATTTCTGGAGGACTTTTGATGATAGAACGCACAGCTGATGGCAGAGACTAATCATAATCTAGGGATCAAACCCATGACCTTCCAAATATAAACGACTGACTCTACCTACTCAGCCAGTTGCCCCGTTGTCACACATCATGCCTGTCACAACAACTTTAAGGTACTGTAGGTATGTCTGGCACAACTTTACCAACTTCCGAGGCGCATGGAGGATGACAAAGTCTGGAAGGAAACAAAAAAACTCCAGCAACGTTTTTAGTTTAGAGAACAACTCTGTTAGGATGATGCGTTTCAAATTGTGGCCTTCATCAGTTTTGGCTTGAAGGCCACCAGCCAATACCCGTCAGTCTAATAAAGTTGTTCTCTAAACTACAAGAGCTGCTGGAGCTTTCTGTTTCCTGTCACATCAACTTTGTCATAGCAGCTGCCATAACAAGACAAAAAAGTTTCTCCGGCTTTGACAAATGTTGGTTGAAGCTTTGAAAGGGCAAGACAAGCAACTGCCCGATTGGCTGAATTGTAATCATGATAACTTCAACATGACTAATCATGTGTGTGGACCCTCAGATTATTTGGATCAAGAATCTTTCTTTAATACTGTTACACAATTAAACAATCATGAACATTAGTTAATACATAAATGAATGTATGAAGCTAGGCATTAGGTACTGTTAATGCATGCAAACTACTAAATTTCATCATGACTTCAGGCATGATTCATGATAACTCACTGATAATTTGTTGACCATTGACTAAAGTTTTATTAAATGTCCCATATGTCTTCTGATTGTGAGATTTTCCAGACAAACTTTTTTTTTTTTTTACTGTAATTAAAAAAACAACAACAAAAAATAGAAACTCTTAAGACTGTTAAATAAGATACCTAATTCTGCCAGGCCCACATGTACAAACAAAATCAATGAAGAAACAAAGTCTGGAACAATCACTGAGACAAACTAACTAAAAACTGTAGGAGTTCAGATAAGACCAGCTGTTCTCAGCTAACAATCCAAATGACTGTCCAGCTTTATATGGAATCAGTGGGAGGGTTTTTAATCTACATACACATGGTAACCTCTATCAAGGTTAGCTTTAACTCACTGTCATCATCCCCTCCATCATTCCAGTCTCAGGTTTGGATGGAGCCTGCAGTCGCTCCATGGCCCACCTCTCCACCACCGAGGCCACCTGAGGGCTGTCTATGTTGAGCAGTCTAAAGCCTGTCATGTTGACCCCGCTGTAGCGGTACGGCTCCAGGTCGAGGGCAAACAGGTCCTGTACGAGAGCAAACACATCATCAGACCTCAGACAGCGGGGAAAATACAGTACAGTACTGGGGAATGATGCCAAGGGCACAGACAACATCCAGAAATCTGATTATGAGACAGACCACAGATGTTTGAGTTAATCTGCATTATCTGTGCCTAATAGAGTCTCAAGGTTAACACAGACATCAAGGATAGAATAAACGGACACCTAATAAAGACAATAAAGTTTTCAATTATGTTTCATTTCACTAGCTTACATTTCCTTCATCAGAATGAAACTCCAGGGGTCTAAATCCTGTAACACGCTATACATTAAGAAGCTGTCACGCATTCTAGACATGTAAAAATCCAGACATGTGGCTTCAAAACAAGTCTCTTACCAGTGTGGTGAAAAAGAAGTGGTAATATTCAGTCATCATCCCCATGGACAGGATCTAAACAGGAGGATATGAACATGTTCATAGGCTTCATTTCGCACTCAACACTCACATGAGAAAATATTGTTTGTGTTGCAAATAGCACAAATAACATTTTCTGTCCTTGAAGCCATCTAGCCAAATCTTCATCCAGGACCTCATGAAATTCAAACATTACTTTTGTTTTTCTGATTAGTTAATTTTGTATTACCTGTATAGGTTGTATAGAGAAGTATATATGACATTCTGCCCTTGTTAAAGTAAAGTTTGTGGCTCCTAGGTCTAAATGTGGATATATATGGATAAAAAAGTAAGATCTGCCTGGACCTGGTAAAGAGCACTGGATTTCTGAGGACAGAATTTGACTTGTCTTGCACATAGGGAAATGTAATCCAAAAGAAAATATCTAAATAACACAGAGACCATCCTTCACTGGGAAAAAATATAACATTTTAAACATTAAATCATCATTTTGGGGTTCGACTTTAACAATAAGCTATATCCAGAAGAAAAATGGCTTCACTTGGAGCTCTTGTAAGTGATTTACCTGTTTGAGAACATCAGCTGATGTTTGATAAGAGCAGTCAAAGATGACATAAAACTCCTTCCCCTTCTTCATCTCTTTCAACAGAGGACGGGCATCTTTACTTCCTGTTGGCAGCTGGCGGATCTTGATTTTAATGCTGTATCTGGATGGAGCTTTGATCAATTCTTGCAAGCGGATAAGTCCTTAAAAGACAAGGAAACAATCATAAGACTCTATAATCACACAGCCAAACAGTAAAGATTTAGTGGGACAAGGAGGACTGTGAACTGACTTCAGTATTTATTGATTGTATTTGAGTATTTGTGATTGTTTAAAGATCTGGGCTATCTGACAGTTTTTAAGATGACTTTTCTGTTCTAGCTCTGAATTCAGAATTCTGAAAAAGAAATTGAGACAATTTTTTTTTTTCACTTGTGAGAAAAAAGTCAGAATTCTGTTTAAACACAGAATTCTGACTTTTTTTCTCGAATTCTGACTTTTTTCTCAGAAGTGAAAAAAAAATTGTCTCAATTTTTTTTCAGTGACCCTAATACTCTTCCATATATGTCAATGGTGTTATTCTAGTATTGTTATTCCCTGTGCTGATGACCACAATTCTTCACTTCTAGAGTGAAAATAATTACATATTCACTACATTTTGCTACAGACACAAGAATAAGAGGTTAAAACACTGTCTCTTAACATATTCATGATTGTTTCTCAAATATTATCATTTTATGCACATTTATGTTTGCTTAAACAAACCATTATCACAAAGTCACACATAAAACAAAAATATCTGAAACAGAAAAGAGAATCTTCTGTTCCTTGCATTCCCATCATTCCTCTGACTACATGTGCTAAAGAGATTGAGATATAATTTTTCAGAAAACTCTTAAATGTAGCTTATAGTGTAAGGTAACACCAGTGACAAAATATGGTGTTTACAATCTTACAAAAGATTATTAAGAATTCATTTATGAAAATAAATTATGCCAAACACAAAAAATAGATTGAAATGATAATAATAATAATAATAATAATAATAATAATAATAATAAAAGTTGTCAGTTGATAAAAAAATTATCAAAATAATTATAGGCTTTATAATAAGTTAATTATAATCAATCACATATATGGATTATTTGAGAAAGACTGCATTACTGGGATTTTTTAAGAATGGCAACCCAACTATCTACTAGCATTTGAGACCAAAGACAAATTGCACACTCTAGTTAATGTAGGATGGAGTTAATCTGTGGAATATGGATTTTATATATAAAATGATCTTAAAAAATCAAAAGCACAAAGAATTGTACATGTGTTCCAAACAAAGATACAAACTTACTTTAACCGGTGGTGTGATGGCATCGGAGAGTGACTAATCAGTATGCATTACATTATTAACATTTTTCACCCCTGTGATTAATAAATAGAAATTAATTTTTCAAAAATGACAGGACTATGTATCATAATAACAATAATGATATATTATTACTATACCTTGTATAAATAAATAAAAGTACATAATATCTTTAACTTCTACAATAAAATAATAATAATAATAATAATAATAATAATAATAATAACAAAAATTCCACACAATAAAACGGAATACGTTGTGAACAAAAAGAACGATTTAACATTCTAAATGTTTTTTGTTTGTTTGTTTGTTTTACATTTTGCGAACCTAGAAGTGGACGTTTCTGTAGGACGACCCAGTTTCATTTTGTTCGACAATTTTGAGTCACATTATGGCGTCTATGATTTGAATTATTTTGAAGTAAATATCAAAAATCATATAACGTTTTCTTATGGTCCAACTACGTGCGCTTTACTAAGTAGATGGTGCAGTTCCCGGGTATTTCCGCTAGAGGGCAGTGAACGTTATTATTTCTAAATCCCAACTGTCGAGTTTTCAATACAGTTGTTAGCATCAATTCTTTTGTTAGTTCGTCGTTGTGGAAGAGTCTTGCTACACCCGCTATATGTGAAAAATGGGAAGTGTTGGCGTTTTCTAGAACAATATTACGCTGGACAAAACGCTGTGGTTTCTAACCGTTTCCTCTGAAAGGAAAAAAAAATCGAACAGTTCGTAATTTTTACGTTTCTGACTGTTTCCGCCATCTCGTACGGAGTTGTTTTCTCAAATTACTCCCTTGTAATTGACGCGAGCTTGACGAATTTGACATTGCAGTTCAATACCAAAACCACAAGACGGCGACAAGGGCGTTATTCCTAGAGCAGTAACTTAGCCACAACCCTGAAAACTAACCTAAGAGGTTAATTATTTAATCAAAATATTTGAAGTAAGTACAGCATTACATCAAAATCATACCTCTTACTTATTGCAGGTGTTTCCATTTTTTCTTTTAACCCTTGTATGCTCTTCTTGTATTGATCAGTTCATAACTCTCCTTACTTTCGTATCTAGTTTAATCATAATTTACGAAACACTGCCCTTAGTGGTCGCTGTAAAATTCATCAAGAAACAACATTGACTGCGGATATGACAGCGTGTACCCACTTCCTCCATGGACCTTAAAAAATAAGCCTTCAAATAAGAATGAATGTGCGTGAAAACTACGGGAATTGCGTCCTGTCCTCGATATATGGGTAAATACACCTGTTTTTCGTTTGGAAAGTGGTTTTTGATAATGGAAAGCATAAATCCATGAAATATACAACGACATATTTACACTCCGATTCACTGTTACTGTGTAAGTGTCGCTGTTAGCATGTGACGTTAGCTAGCTATGTAGCAAGCAGGTCCACATCTGATTTCTCTCATTGGCCAGAGAAAGTAGTTAGGAGTTTCATTTTTCCAATTTTAAACTTAAGAAAACAAGAGTTTAAACTGTGGCCTTGTAAACTTTGTAACAGGTGCTGCTGAGTGCAGGCTGTGGGGGAGGATTTAAATATCTGAGTCTCCAAACACAATGTCAAAGAGCAAGAGCATGAAGAAACACTTGTACAGGTAAGACCCAAAATTTAATTATTTCTTTATTATTTTGTGCCACAACTTTAAAGCTGAATGCTGATTCAGCTTTGGCCTTGTTGCACAGCCTGAAAAGACTGTGAACACATTTCTGTGAACCAATATTTCCAGGAATTTCTGATCTCATTTTGCTGCATCCCAAGTGCTCAGTGTTTGGTGTGATTTAAATGTGTGGATAAAGAAGCTGTGGCTGATAAGAAAAGGTTATCTTACTGCATCACCACAAGTTGAACCTTGATTTAATTGGATAATTACCTTGACATTGTCTCTTTTGACCAGGCTGCAAATGAAAGAAGTACAATTCAAATTTTGAAGTTTGATGTCTTAATGCTGTAGCAGAACAACTTCGCTTTCCATCACTGTTTAGTCAATATGTGCTTTAGCAGAGCGGCTGCAAAGCGAGAGGATAATTTGTCAGAAACAGGATAATTCAGCCACTGGATATTAATAATTACAAATTAGTCGACAGTGTGAACTTGTAAAATCTCTGCTATAGTAAGTTACTGCTGTGTTGTTTAGGTACTGGAACTTATGGTTTCCCAGGGGTGTTTAAGTTTATACCACATTTTTTCTCGACATCACAAAACAAGCGCACCTCTATGAGCTGTACAAAGTTCAAGGAGTTCTAGAAACAACATTGTTTCTGTCAAGGCGTCCTTAATATTTTCAGAAAATCTGAAGTCACTCCTGTCAAAAATTAACAAGAAAACAAACATTTTACATCCCCATGACTGCAGAGGGATTTATGCAGTTATGGAATAAATAAAATGAATCTCTGAAGCGCTCTTAGTGCTTCAGAGATTCGTTTTAATTAACAGTTTAAATAAACGCCTTGGATGAAACACATTGTAGTTGTGTAGACCTGAAAATCACACTTTTATGTGTTTCTCACTCAAACTGAAAAAAAAGACCATGACCCCTAGATAATGTGATTTCAAGAGCATAAGAGACAATTTTGATCATTTGTGCAGGAATAGCTGATGACCTGCATTTTCATGATCATTCTTGGTTAGATTTAAAGTAGCGCTGTAAGGATTAATCGCATTAATGGTGATTAACTATAATCTATAATTAGTGCACTGATATTATTTTTATTTGTGGTTAATCACATGCTTTATTTCAGCTTTAAACAACCCTAGTTTAATCCATGTTAGGGTCTTCCTGCAGACACAGTGATGTAAAATAAGTCCACCACTGCTCCTTAAAGTCTCATGTCACTTTAAAAAACACAGACAGCTCAGTGGACGTCAAAAGTCATCTGAACGTTGTGCTATCAAACATTTACCTTTTTAATGCTCTCTTTCCCTTTAATCCATCACAAGTTCCTTTTTCTGCATTTACGTTCATGTTAAAATCTTTGCTCTACCTATAAAATCAGGTCTTTAACCAAACAGGAAATCAACTACCCTTAGTTAGAAACAGTAGAGAAATCCAGAATGACACAAAAACAGTTTTAAATGCAAAAAAAGAGGAATTTTAGAACGTGTTTTTTAAAAAAGGATGTGATTAATCGTGATTAACTGCAGAAATCTTGAGATTAATGGCGATTAAATATGCTCTAATTTTAAGCATTTTGAAGGCACCCTTGATAATGCCAGGAGTACCCCTGTGAAGAAAGGCTGTCGTAGAAGACCATCAGCCTTCAGTGTTAGAGCTTTCATTTTTTCCATGTGAGATTTTTTTAGAAGAATCCAGTCTTTATTTCAGAACTGGTCTCTGTTCAGGACAGACAATGTGGTGTCCTCTTTTCAGGCTGGACTCTGCTCCCATATTCTAGCAGGATGTGTCTGAACACTGCCTTCATCATTGTTAAGAAAGCTGATGATATTAAAGTTTTCCAGCTCTATTGCAAGATAAAGGAGCTAAAGTTGTTGTGAGAAAATACACTTGGAGGCAAAACTTAAGGGAGCAAACCTGATTCCTAAACGGCCAAACAAAGTTAAGTCAAAACTACATCCAAAGATTCCACATTACATCTCCCTCACCTCCGTCCTAAACTAACATTTTGACTTTGACCTCCTGAGACTTGAGCTTTTGTTTGGAAGGCATTTTTAGTTTTGCCCTCTTATTTGAGATCAGTAGGACTGGATAAGTCCAAAAGGGCAGCCTTGCCTTTGTACAGGAATTAGTTTTGACCAAAAATGATGTCCACAAATGTCTTAAGGGTCCTGTTTCTGCTGAAAATCCAGCACTGGATTGGTTTTGGCTGAGTGTTGGCTGAGTGTTGGCTGAGTGGGAGTCTTCAGTCAGTCAGAAATGATCAATCATTAAGGGAGAGATGGGGGAGTCATTTTTAATTATATTTTGATAATGGACAACATGGACTTGTTCAGGCAAATCATGAAAAAAATTTCTAATAAAAGTTCTGAATCTCAAGGAAATTTTACTTTTTGAAATCCACAAAAATCTCTTGAATTTCAAAGAAATTACCCAGAATTTCTGTTAAAAAAAATCTTGAACATATATTTTTAAATATCCCGTAAGACTGCCACAAAATTTCTTCAAATACTCCTCAAATGTTTTAGGGGAACTTCATCATCAAACAGATTCCTGGAAATTTCCTTTATTATTATCATTATTTTTTTAATTTCTAAGGACCCCTCCCCATATTCCCAACAAAATCACAGATGGATTCCCCAAATTTCAATGAAAATAAATACCTAGCAATTTCCCACCCTAAGCTAGAATCAAAGTCCCGAGCAATGAAACTCTCTTAATATATAATTATATCCCAAAAATTGATATCCGTGAAACTTCCTGAAAATTTTATTTCAATTCTCCCAACATTAAAAGTAAATAACTCTACCTTCAATGGAAACTCCAGACAATTATGTCAGAAGTCCAGATATGAGAAATTATCACACTGTTGTGGGAAGGCCAAAATGTCATCCGCCAAAATGTCATCCTCATGCATGCATGCAGGGTCTTAAAGGTTAAATTTTTAGTGAGCCACATACGTGTTTATAATAACGTGTACAGTATTCACTCAGCATCAAAAAGCCACCATTTCTACATTATAGTGAAGGCCCTCATATAACAGTCATTTAAATACAGGATATATAGTGATAGTGTTTTAATCACAGCTGACATATGCTGCTGTTCTCATTACTGACTCTCCATCTGGATTTAACACCATATGTCTCCTGTCTTCATCTCCACTCACCAGTTGCGTCCTCGTAGACGACGGTGACCGTCTTCCACTTGTAGTACTGAACGATGTCCAGCACGGCTCTGCTGATGGACGTGTACTCAGGATAGAGGTTGATGTAGAAGCTGTCTTTGTTGTCCACTGACGGGTGTTTCCAGCGGGTCTGGATGTGAGGGACTTCCAGGGCGTTACAAATAGACTGGACCGCACTGACAGAGGAGCTGTGAGAGGGGCCGAAGACGGCTCCGACACCCAGGGCCAACTGGTCACAGGCTGAGCGGATGAAAAATAGAGCAGAGAGGGAATAAGGAATCATTTCTGTTGGTTTAGCATTTACACTTTATGATACAAAAGGTGATACAGAACTGCACATTTTTTCTTTTAAAAACAGCACTTAGAATATTTTCACACCAATACCACACTTTTCCAGACCAAGTACGAGTACTTACATTTGGATAATCTCCAGTTCTGAGTAGAAGTATGAATACTTTATAATACCATAAAGGTTCTTACATTTATTCTGAAAGTTTTTTTCCTTTTCTGCAGATGTTCTTGTCTCTCCTCCTGACAATTTATCAGAGCAAAGTTTTATTATCCTCTACTTTTTTCATCCTCATTTTTGTTAAAATATCATCAAACTGCAGACGTGGCTCCAACTTTGACTACATACAAAGCTAACATCCCCGCTTTTTTTTAGAGTTACACAACACTGCATTTTTGCAGATATCTGCTTTGTTGTTATATCAAACTTCATTCTAGCTTTAATAGCAAAGAGCACTACCATTTCTACTACAGGACACATATAGTTCCTTGCATTACATGTACATTATATGTGAAATGTGTGTTTAACCGTAGTAGTTAAACAAAGCTTCACTTGACTTTTTGAGAGCTACAGACAGCACTATAACAACCTGCTGACAGCCTGTGAGCTCTGGGATACACTTAATAAACATGTGAGCCTTTTTTATTCATCTTAAACTTTACAGTTTAAATGAAGTGTAATGTCTAAACAACAGGTTTAACAGCAGACTGAGATAATCCTGACCAAGGTCTTTAACATTCTCTCAAGTGTAAACATGTAGCTATCTGTAGTTCAGAGGTAAAACTTCAGTCCTGAATAAAAATGTTTAAAAGTTTTAAAGAGTGAAGATGAAGAAATATTCAGCAGAGGTAGGTCTGCTGGTTCTGCTTAAAACTTCATGTTTTTACATATGACTAAGATTTACACATTAAATTAGCTGATGTTTACTCCAAATATGTTGGGGGTAATTATCTGCAGAAATTTTCCTATCAGTTGACACCCTTTTTTTAGCTTTAAGCCAATATCTGATGATACCAATGTCATGCCAATAATCTCATGCATTCCTAAATATTTTGCAAAAAGTTTTTGGAACATTTCAAAAAGAATTTCAGGTCAAATCTTAGATCAAACGGTTAAATTTGTAATCCAGCTAGGAAAACGAGACTGAGACAGATAATGTCTGGTGAGTCAGTTTCATCAAGTTTTTAAATAACTTATTTTTTTAAAATGACATGTAACGTAAAGCCCAGTTCAGACCAAAGACTGTGATTCTGCTGTCAAGTCACAGATAGCTGGTTTCAGGATGTTGCAAGCATAAAAGCATTAAAAAGGGAAATATAAACCTTGTTTGAAAGCCTATAAATGCTAATTTCATCAGATAAAGTCATGCTATGAACTCTGGGAATGCTTACATCTGTCTTTTCCCCCAGGTTTTCACTCAGAAACTTAAGTCTGTAAACACTCCTGTCTCCTCCACTGACTACTTATCATGCTCAAAACCCAGCTAATGGAGGAGTCAGGACTGTTAATGGGCTGGAATTTCTGTGTAAAAACTCAAACATAGATTTAATCATTTCAAAAAAGCAGATAAAGTGAAAAGGGAAATAGAAATATTGTTTCGAAAAGGCTCTCCTTTTTCCAGCTGTGCATGAAACGTGCTGAGCAATGTAAGATAATCCATACTAAATTCAAGACAGTGGGAGCTAATTTATTCTGGAGAATATTAATTATTCTCAGAGGAAATGTTATAACCAGAATAAGCTAGCAAAATATATTTGTGTTTTTATGTGCCAGGATATTTTGCTGCCATGCTGGGATATTAATGATACGTTATTATCATCAAGTTATTATAATGATGACAAAGATGCGAATTAATGTGCAGTACTGCACCTCTTTTAGAGACAGATTTATTACTGGTAATTTCAGAAATAAGTCATCACCCTTCAGTGGCAGCAGTCTGAACTGTCAGGAGTTTAAATGTTGCTGAGTGGCCTCATCACATCTTTGGTCTGAGCAGGGCTGAGGTTTTCATTCATGGTTTTGAAATAGAGGTCAGTTAATTAGCCTGTAATGTGCTTGTGATTTGCGTAAATCCTGAAATCAGCAATGTGAATGGCCATTTTAATTCCCACATTTGGGGACCAGGGCTAATAAATCAGCTTCCCAACCAAAGAGCAACCTTTAGTGTTGAAAAATGAAACCATGGCAGAAGTGTTAACAAACTGCAGTTCCTTGAGTGTCCACTTGAGGCTGGCTTCAGAAGCAGCAGGAGTCACACAGACACACCATGTTAAAATGTTGATTTCTTCCACAGATATAAACATGTGTACAGCCTGCTCAAAAATGATTTTGGCTAGAGTAGTTCATGTTTGCATTGGCACACACTGTACAGAGGTCTAAAAAGGGACGAGTTGGTGCTCTGGTGATTGGAAGATCCCGGTAGTAGTCAAATGAGGACGTCACCCAGACTTCAGTACTTTGTGCTGTCTATGTTCCCAATGTAAGTTTGTGCCCTCTGCTGGTTAAAGCAGTGCTTCAATGTATTTTTGTTTTGAATGGTTACAGTTTTCCATATTTGTGTTAGTCTTTCATCATATTTTAAGTTTCTGTTCCATCCCTTATCATAATATCATTCCTACCTCTTCTGGAGGCCTCAAAGCTGTCGAATAAGTTTATTCTCTGGATGTCGTAGGTCAACGTGGTGTTTGGCATTAAGGTCCGGTTCCTGTTTATGTTGGTCACAGCAAATTTAAAGGCCAGTTCTTCAACACTAATGGGCTCATTCTCCAGTGTTTCAAAGATACCCCCTGCAGGAATAAAAGAAAGAGAGACAGTGAGGAACACACTGCAGGTAATTGCAGAGAAGTCGCTGATCAAGTGCCTTTGCTTCATCTTCATCAAATAGGTGATGGTTGAATAATTTGACCTATTTTCTCAAGGGTTCCTTACGTAAAGGGAGCCTAAAGAAACAGCTAGAGACCTGATGTGAGTGACAGTTTGATCTAATTTATGGAAAAGCTCCAAATCTCACATGCTGACTCAGTGGCAGTGAGTTTGATGATTTAGTGAGGAATACAGCCCAAATGTTCAGTTCATTATAGTACGGTGTCAGCTAGTAGATCCATTAAAAGAATCCCATTCTCACATTATTTTGCTCTCTCTCTCTTTATAGTAATTCTATGGGGTTCAAAAGTTGAACAGCAGCACCTGTTCACCTCACATGGTCATATACATTCTTTTTAGATTTACTGCCTGAGACGAGAGTCAGTTTTGATGAAATCAGACTTTAATTTTCACCCACTACTGGCCTGTGATTTATAGAGTACCACAGACGAGCCTGAATACATGATGTAATTTATTTTAAAAAGGTTAAAGACTAAGTGTTTCTGCTCCTGCTGCCAAAACACTCTCCACTATGAATAGTATATCTTTACAAGCCCTCCTCTTGTCGATTATTTCCCTTCTTTAGTTTGGACTAACTTTTAACAAAGTTGAAGATGTGGAGGTTTTATTTCCCTCTCCCAGTTTCCCTGTCTATGAAGTAAATTGTAATTAAGTGCTTTTCTGGCACTTAATGTGACCAAATGAGCCTTTTATTGTGAAATTTGCAGAGTATTCTGTTCTTTTCCGACACTCTGAGCTCTTTAAGAGCCATAAAACCACAGTGAAAGAGCAGAGCTCACCTCTGAGGTGTCACTGTTCATGGAGGAGGTGCTTTGTCATACTAGGAAGAAGACTTTACAGATACCTCATTGTGCTGTGGTGGATTCACCTTGTCACGTGATAATATACTGTAAGACTGGAACATTTTTCATGTGCTAATCAAGAGTTATGATCCAGTCATGCCTGTCAGTATCCAGTAATCACTTTAAATGTAAAACAATAACCTGCGTTTTTTTCAAAGAGAGCTTAGCAGAGTCAAACAAAACATGTCTTTTCTGTTTTTGTGTGATACTCTTATGTCTGCTACATAAAGTGGTGCAGTAATGAGGCCAAACCCCAGGAATGAATGAGCATTTTAGCACTTCTGGTGCCAAAGGTTTTTCTGAATATTTTTCTGGTTAGATGCCTAAAATAAGGTCTGTGATATACACAAGATTTAGAGATTTAATGGGGTTTTTTTTGGTCTATGACAGAAGATACACCAGGAGCTGCCCCACTAATTAATTTTTAGTTTTTTTTCACATCTTTCCAAAGGCAGGAGTTAGTCATTAAAGTACTTGCTTTGTGCCAAACTGTTACCATAAAGTTGGAAGCAAAGCATTGTCCAAAATGTCTTGGTATGCTGAAGCATTAAGATTGGCCTTCACTGGAGATAACCCTGAAAAACAGGCCCATACCATTATCCCTCCTCTATCAAACTTCACAGTTGGCACAATGCAGTCAGGCAGGTATCGCTCTCATTGCATACACCAAACCCAGACTCGCCCATCTGACCACAAAACAGAGAAGCCTGATAGCGTGATTCATCCCTCATGCCATCACAGTGCCACACTTGAAGTCACTGAGCTCTTCAGAACAACCCATTTTGTATGGCAAATGTTTACAAATGGAGACTGCATAGCTGGGAGCTTGATTTTATGCATCTGTGACAAAAGGTGTGATTGAAACACCTAAATTAGATCAAAGAACCAAAGAAACAGCAGTAAATCTGTAAAAATCTCACATCTAAGCAAGCATATCCCATGTAGAAATATATATTTGAAGTCACATCCACCTGAAAAATCCAGATAAACATAAAATTCCAAGATATAAAGCCCCCAAAGTCAGGCTTGCATTGTTAGTACTTAGTAAACGTGTTTGCCAATAGGTCTAGCAAATAGAAATTGACAAGTCTTTAAATACGGCAGTGTTCTGCATTTCAGCCTTTTAAGACCAAGTGGTTAAATGAATAGCAAATTCACTTGTTTTGGTATGAGAATGATAAATTGGTTAACCTTATTCCCTTAGATTCTGCATAGGGCTGAACAGTGTTGGGAAAAAATGGCTTTGTAAATCTTTTCTTATGAGATCAAAAGTTATATGAAAAAGAACAGTAAGTAATCTAAATAGATTTACATATAGTTGATGCTTTATTGACAGATAATGTGTCTCTCCTAGTCTCAGGTGGATTCTGACTCCTCTTGATTCGAGCTCTGGAGAGTTTTGTCCTCTTCCTCTCCATGTATGTTACTCCACCAGCTTTGTTCCTCCAACACAGACACCGTCTCGCTCTCCTGCTCTGATTTGAGCTCCCTGAGTTCCCTCTGCAGGTCCTGGCTGACCTCGTCTTCCTGATTGGTTAGTTTCTTTTCACTCATGTTGTCTTTGAGCCTTGTTGCCACTTCTTCTATGACCTGGATGAACAGAGGAACCAGACTGAGTACTGACTCAAGCTTCAGCTGCACCCTTGTCTTGGCACTTGCAGCCTCCAGGTAGGGTGACTGCTCTCTCCTCAGCTTGGCTTTATTTTCGTCAAACAGCTCCATGAGAAGAGTTTGGAGCTTTGATGCCTGCTGCTTGAAGTAGTTTTGGGTCTGCGGATCACATAGATCAGTGAAATCCTCAATATCCTTACATAGATATTTACAGAGATACTGAAACTCTTTACGAGCAACATCGTCACCACCATCATTACTGTCATCACTGTCACTGCTGTCCGAGCTGTCTGTGCTATCATCACTGTTGGTGCTATCTTCATTGCATTCATACTTTTTTTGCTGTTTTTCCAGCATTTTCTGCAGAACGTTATTGGCCATTTTCTCTGCAGTCAGCCTATTCTGTAGCTTCTGTAGCTTGTATTTCTGACTGACATTGTTGGTTTCAGACTTTTGCAGCTTCCTCTTCAGCTCCCTCAGCTGCTTTTTCAGAGCATTAATCTCCAGGTCATTGTCTCTCAGTTGACACTCTCCGTCCTTTGACCTATCATCTCTTAGCTGCCTCTCCGTCTTGTCCATTTTAACATGCTAGATGCCCCAAACAGTGCAGATGTTGTCTCTTTGTGTCTGTGCTGTCTCTCTGTTGAAGGTTTGTTTATCTCTGAATGAAAAGTTTCAGTTGTGTACTTCAACCTGTGGTTGTCATAACAAACATGGAGATTTTTTTAATAGTCCATTGTTCTCTCCACAACAACATCCCTACATTAGTGTATTCCTTTAAAATGAGTTTATGTTCTTAAAGTGGCAGTTAGCTACATGAGCATTCCACTGAAATGCTGTTGTCATGGCAACCTTAATGTAATTCACAAAACCAAAGCAACGGTGTTATACAATAAAAAGGCCTTAAATCATGGTCAATTCATAAAGGGCTAGTGAGTCTTTTTGTTGAAAGGTGGCTGATTAGAATGTTTTTACTTTGTTAACTTTGAAGGGTTG
Organism: Cheilinus undulatus; assembly: GCF_018320785.1. Lineage (NCBI taxonomy): Eukaryota > Metazoa > Chordata > Actinopteri > Labriformes > Labridae > Cheilinus > Cheilinus undulatus. The sequence goes on along the minus strand of NC_054866.1, from coordinate 42,013,088 downwards.
TTAAGCCCTTGTTTTCTCATCAGCTTGTATGGTTGTACTGTTGCTTTAAACATAATTTTTACCACTTTTGTCCTCTCAGAAATTGCCAGAAAGAGGTTGTTAAACTTCCAAACTCCCAACCGAGCAGAGCACAGGTGCGCTGCTCGGCTGCGCACTGCATGGCAGCGTGCTCCGTATATTTTTGTTCTGTGTACGACGGAGCTGCTGTTTTAATGCGAAACAAATTTCAGATCTTGCCTCTGACAGTAAATTATTATCAAATCAACTATCAAATCAAATCAAAAACTGGGAGACTTTCACCTGGGAATATTCAGGCTGTTGCTGTCTATTGCTGTGCTTGTGTGGTTGCCAGGATAATGTTGATTGTGCTCTTGATTTCCTGTCCACGTGTGAGCTTCGCCCCACATGTACTCATTCAGTGCACGTCTGTAACGTACTGAGAGGCCCATACCCACTCGCTACGGTACAAAAATGCAAACCTAGTTTGCACCCCTATTTTAAATGCTTACAGATATGGACAGACCATTCTGTTGGTACTCTGTAATGATTTCAACTGTTTTCTGTCTGTTCTCTGGTAGCTTACAAATACCGACCAAAAGCTGCAGTCCCACCACCAGTTGTGGGGGCAGTGTTTAGCAGCCAACAGTTCAACCCAGAGTAATAAAATCAAAGATGAATATTTAAAAAAAAACATGGAACTTAATTGGTTTTTCTGAGAAAATATCACCAAATATTGAGTGAGCTGCTGGAAAAAGTTAATGTATCAATAATGTCAGCTCACTTAGGCATAAAGACCAACAACTACAAGAGCACAGCTGAGCAGAAAACGGACCATTCCTCTTTAGTCTATGGGACTGATGGAGCATCAACAGAGTAGTTGTGTAGTTCCGTAAGAGACAGTGACCTCTAGTGGATTCATTTTTCAATGTCCACTCCAACATAACAGACACACGCAAGTATGCGGGCACTGGCAGTTGTAATTTTAACAATGCAGGGATCTATTTTCATATGTGCATAGAACATAAACTAGCCTTTAGCTGGTGTATACAATGGCTGCTGCCGCCATGGCATTTTGCTCAGATGTAGCCATAGTATAGCAGCAGTTTGATCAAAACTCTGCCACATTTCTCGACTAAAAGAAGAGTAAATGCTTTTTTTTGCTCACAACAGCTCACTGGATCATTTGTACACTTTTGCAATTCAGCCATCAGATATGAAAGGTTCTGTCTGTATGTACTGGTGAATCCTTTTTGTTTGTTGGGTAAGAAAAAAAAAACTGGAAAGAATTTGTCTCTGATGTCCTTGTGTTAATGACAGGTGGTTAGAAAGTGCAACTCTGTTTCCACCTTCTGTTGGCTGCAGTGGGTGAACAGGCTGTCTTCTTTGGGGATCCAGCTGTGTGTGTGGCGTCCTCTCAGTGGTGAGGTTGTGCTCACCGAGTCTGTACATAGTCAAACAGTCAACACTCGGCCCTAGTACGTATATAGCGGCAGTTTATCAGAACTGGTTCACATTTCTCTGTTACAACAAGAGCAAAAAAACACACTTAAAGCTTTTTTGGCAGAGAAGGTGTTTTTGCAGTTCACCTGGCCAGCCTGATGTACAATCAGGGTCCAACACTGGAAAACAACAATAGCAGGTTTTCTGCCGAGCTTAGGTTCCTCCCGGAACATGTCTGATTGAAACACCTAATTTCAATAATTATTTGCAGGGGTGGACAAATACTTTTGTCCATATAGTCATCCCTGCAGAACTATTTTACAGTAAGTGCTGCAGGTGATTATACTTTTAAAAATCAGTAAAACACATTTCCCAAACCAAAGGTACCAGTCAAAGAATCGTTGATTCACTTGACAACAGTTTTGACCTGTAATGATTATCAGTTAACAAAACATATTAAAGCATTCACACAGCAGTTAAGCTGTAAAAAAATCTCTCATCTAGAAAGTATATTCCTTGTAAACATGTAGTTTTTCGCATTACAAGTCAATTCATCTAAAAAATCCAAATACACATATATAAAACCCCTAAAATCAGGCCTGCATTGCTAGTACTAAGGGCACTTTCACATTAGGCCCAGTTGTTTCGAACTGCACCATGGAGCGATTCCTCCCCCTCCGCCTTCCCCCCTGGCTTGCTTTTATACTAGCAACATCGAACCGTGCCAAGGTGCACTTGCATATTTACTCAGTCTGAAACAGCAGGTGGCGGTATGCACGTAGCTGTTTTACAACCCTGCAAAGGAGGATAAAGAGGAAGAAGCTACCATGGCAACCACTGGGGTCATGACCTGAGCAAAGATTGTTTTTGTTTTGACCCGGCAAAAAGTCCATTCTGCAGCCATGGATGATTAAAATCACTTCTAAGATGCCAGCAACTTCGCTCGTCATATCTGCACATCTACCACAGCTCAGAGGATTAAATGGGCTCGCGCTGTGCCGATACAGTGGTTTTTGAGGTGACAGGAGACTTTTATTGCCTTTGCACCTCCTCTCACTGACTCCAACTTATGTTCATCTGTAAGGTGAGTCATAACAGACCGTTTATTGGCTGGATTCTGATGATTTCTGCCCTTTATTTAGGAAAATGTGAACAAACTGCCGCGCTGTGGAAAGAAGTTTAGTTTTTACAATGATGTCATAAAGCTGTTACGACGCTCTGTCCCATATCCAAGCGCGGTTGCATTCACATCTCATCCGAACTGTGCCAGAGTCCACTTGAGTTGCGCCCGAGAACACCTCCCCAAGTGGGCCCGGGCCCGGTGTTTGGGCGCAGTTCGTTTGCATTCACACTAACAAAACGTACCGGACTTTGGGCTCAAGTGCACTCGGATCCGGGACCGGGCACCTACTGTGAAAGCACCTTTAGTAAACATGTCTGCCAATAGGTCTAACTAATTGCACCTAATGAGAGTCTTTAAATACGATGTAGCCAATTGAGGATTGATTTAATTTGATTAATCGATAACCCTTAATGCTTTTGTATTCTCAATATGGCTGACCAGTATTAGAAAAAAACTGGCATTGTGATAGGTTGTCCTCTGAAATATAAAATGTTATATTAAAATTTAAAGAAAGTAATCTAAATGGATCACATTTACAAATATTTGATGGTTTATTGACGGATAATGTCTCTCGCCCAGTCTCAGGTGGATTCTGACTCCTCCTGATTCGAACTCTGGAGAGTTTTGTCCTCTTCCTCTCCTCCAGGGTCTTTTCCAAGTCTGTGACCTCCGCCAGCTTCTTGTTCCTCCAACACAGATGCTGTCTTGTTCTCCTGCTGTGATTTGAGCCTCTGAGTTCCCTCTGCAGGTCCTGGCTGACCTCTTCTTCCTGATTGGTTTGTTTCTTTTCACTCATGTTGTCTTTGAGCCTTGTTGCCACTTCTTCTATGACCTGGGCAAACAGACGAACCAGATTACAGAGTACTGACTCTCGCTTCAGCTACTCCCTACTCTTGGCACTTGCAGCTTCAAGGTCAGGTGACTGCACTCCCATCAGCTTGGTTTCATATGCGTTGGAGAGCTCCATGAAACAAGTTTGGAGGTTTGATACCGGCTGCTCAAAGTAATTTTGTGTCTGCGGGTCACATAGAATGATGATATCCTCAAGAGCATTACATAGAGATTTACAGTGATGCTGAAACCATGTAACAGCATCATCGTCATCACTGTCACTGCTGTCTGTGCTATCATCACTGTCTGTGCTATCTTCACTGTCTGTGCTATCTTCACTGTCTGTGCTATCTTCTGCATTCATACTTTTTTTTGCTGTTTTTCCAGCTTTTTGTGAAGAACTTCATTGACCATTTTCTCTGCCCTCACGTACTCCTGTAGCCACTGGATGATGCACTGCTGTATGATGTTGCTGGTTTCAGACATTTGCAGCTTCCTCTTCAGCTCCTTCAGCTGCTTTTTCAGAGCGTCAATCTCCAGATCATCGTCTCTCAGTCGACACTCTCCTCCCATCTGACTACAAAACAGAGAAGCATGATAGTGTGATTCATCCCTCAACAGAACCTGTTTCCACTGCTCTTCAGTCCAGTGCTGGTGTGCTTCACACCACTCCATCTGACACTTGACATTGGGTTTGGTGATGTGAGGCTTGCATGCAGGTGCTCGGCCATGGAAGCTCCCACTGTACAGTTTTTGTGCTTACATTAATGCCAGTGGAACTCTTCAGCTATGAAATCATTAGCGTTGGCAACTTTTATCCACCAGGCACCTTAGCAGTTGTTGACCAGCTATTTGATGTGGTCTTCAGCTTTGTGGCTGAGTTGCTGTTGTTCCTAAATGCTTTGACTTCTAATGATATAACTTACAATTGACTGTGGCATATCCAGCGGGGATGAAATTTCATAAACTGTGATAATGCCATCACAGTGCCACACTTGAGGTCACTGAGCTCTTCAGAACGACCCATTTTGTATGGCAAATGTTTACAAATGGAGACTGCATAGCTGGGAGCTTGATTTTATGCATCTGTGACAAAAGGTCTGATTGAAACACCTAAATTAGATTAATCATATTAGTAGCCAAATACTTTTGTCCATATAGTGAGTGTCATCCCTGCAGCACTCTATTACAGTAAATCTGTAAAAATCTCACATCTAAGCAAGCATATCCCATGTAGAAATATATATTTGAAGTCACATCCACCTGAAAATCCAAGTCTTTAAACACGGCAATGTTCTGCATTTCAGCCTTTTAAAACCAAGTGGTTAAATGAATAGCAAATTCACTTGTTTTGGTATGAGAATGATAAACTGGTTAACCTTATTTCCTTAGATTCTGCATAGGGCTGAACAGTATTGGGAAAAAATGGCTTTGTAAATCTTTTCTTATGAGATCAAAAGTTATATGAAAAAGAACAGTAAGTAATCTAAATAGATTTACAGTTGAGTTTAGTTTAGTTGATGCTTTATTGACAGATAATGTGTCTCTCCTAGTCTCAGGTGGATTCTGACTCCTCCTGATTCGAGCTCTGGAGAGTTTCGTCCTCTTCCTCTTCTCCAGTGTCCTCTCCATGTATGTTACTCCACCAGCTTTGTTCCTCCAACACAGACACCGTCTCGCTCTCCTGCTCTGATTTGAGCTCCCTGAGTTCCCTCTGCAGGTCCTGGCTGACCTCGTCTTCCTGATTGGTTAGTTTCTTTTCACTCATGTTGTCTTTGAGCCTTGTTGCCACTTCTTCTATGACCTGGATGAACAGAGGAACCAGACTGAGTACTGACTCAAACTTCAGCTGCACCCTTGTCTTGGCACTTGCAGCCTCCAGGTAGGGTGACTGCTCTCTCCTCAGCTTGGCTTTATTTTCGTCAAACAGCTCCATGAGAAGAGTTTGGAGCTTTGATGCCTGCTGCTTGAAGTAGTTTTGGGTCTGCGGATCACATAGATCAGTGAAATCCTCAATATCCTTACATAGATATTTACAGAGATACTGAAACTCTTTACGAGCAACATCGTCACCACCATCATTATTGTCATCACTGTCACTGCTGTCCGAGCTGTCTGTGCTATCATCACTGTCGGTGCTATCTTCATTGCATTCATACTTTTTTTGCTGTTTTCCAGCATTTTCTGAAGAACATCATTGGCCATTTTCTCTGCAGTCAGCCTATTCTGTAGCTCCTGTATGTTGTATTTCCGACTGACGTTGTTGGTTTCAGACTTTTGCAGCTTCCTCTTCAGCTCCCTCAGCTGCTTTTTCAGAGCGTCAATCTCCAGGTCATTGTCTCTGAATTGACACTCTTCATCCTTTGACCTGTCGTCTCTTAGCTGCTTTCCCGTCTTGTCCATTTTAACGTGCTAGATGCCCCAAACAGTGCAGATGTTGTCTCTTTGTGTCTGTGCTATCTCTCTGTTGAAGGTTTGTTTATCTCTGAATGAAAAGTTTCAGTTGTGTACTTCAACCTGCTGTTGTCATCCCTACATTAGCGCATTCCTTTAAAATGAGTTTATGTTCTTAAAGTGGCAGTTAGCTACATGAGCATTCCAGTGAAATGCTGTTGTCATGGCAACCTGCCTGCTGTCCAAATATTGTTCTCATACTATCAGTGTGTTCAAAATATAGTTCCATCATGCATTGAGTTTATGTTGGATTAAAAATAGGCAATCAACATTTGAATCATACAGTCATTATTTAATAATTTTTGACTTAAGTCTGTTTTCTTTTAACCTTTCAAAGCAGATGGATTGGCCAGCTCTTATGTCTGTCACTGGCACATCCATCTTGCAAAGCTTCAGTTTGAAAAGATTGTGCCAGATCTGAAAACAAATCATCCTCATTTTAGGGGCAAAGAAGGTGGCAGCTACAGGTGGAGTTTAGTTGAACTGGAAGCTGGTGGAAATGGCTGCTGCCAGTATATCATTTTGATGTAGCTGTGGTATAGCAGCAGTTTTATCAGAACTTGACCACATTTATTCATTCAAACAAGAGCAAAGAGCCACACTGAAAGCTCGTCATGATGAAAAAGATGTTTTCAGTCTTCTGCTGATCTGCTTTGGCATGAGTTTGCTCATTTATGCTCATCTAAAACTTTATACGGACAGACCTTTCTGTCCTTATTCTGCAATGATTTCATCTTTTTTTTTTTTTTGTCCATTCTCTCAAAGCTTACAGATATGGACCAAATGTAGTAATACCACCACCATTCGTGGGGGAATTGTTAGCAGTTCAACCGAGAGTAACAAAACATAACAAAGAAAAATCATATGCAAAAAGGTTGAAACTAATCTAGCTTTCCGAGGAAATATCGCTGAATATTGAGTGAGCAAATTTATATTAATCATAATAATAATAACAGAAAAGGTATTACAATTGGTATTAAATATCTGTGTTTCACTTTGAGTTTATGATTTAAAATAAGAAATTCTATAGTGTATTTTTTGATGTGCAGACAGTCCTGTTCATGGTGGTTGTGTGGTGTTTTAGGCTCTGTTTTGGTCACAACAGCTCATGTAATCTGCTGCAACATTTGCCACTATTACAGTTCACCCAGCAGATAAGCAGACTTTTGTTGTTTTGTTCATGCTGGTAAATTATTTTTGTTTGCCAGTGGTTAGAAAGTGCAGCTCTGTTTTTATCTCCTGTTGGCTGCAGTGGGTGCACAGTCTTTCCCCTTCAGGGATCCAGCTTCGCTTGTGGCGTCCTCTCTCAGTCTGTACATAGTCAAACAGCCAACACTCTTTTCTCTTTTTGCTGCTAACAATGTAGGAAAGATCAGATTTAACTATAAAACCTGCTTGGATATCAAAAGTAGTTGCTCAAAACTTTGAGTAAACCTTAATTTTTTTTTTTTTTTTTACTTTTACTTGAGTAGATAGATTGGTAACTTCTACTTAACTAAGTTTTAACCAGAGTAACTGTACTTTTATTGAGTACAACAGTCTTGCACTTCTCCCACCTCTAATGACTGCATTGAAAAGGGGAGGAAAACATACAGTGAGGAAACAATGCATATTAAAAAATAAATTTTTGGCAATTTTTTACGCTTTTGCAGTATGTTCAGTGCAATAACTTCCATTGTGATAATAAAATAGCAGTTCAGTGCTCAGCCTCTTGCTGTCTATCCTGTCTCTTTAGGAGAACTTAGAAGTTTTACAGCTCCCCTTACAGGGACGAGGCAATAACCACTGACAAGTGCTTTCAAAATGAGCTGAGACCACAACCGCCAACTTATATTTCAACAATCATGTCCTTTAAAGATGATTACTCAGCTCTGTGTGTTTGCATGTGTATTTGTATGTGTATCAAGGCTGGAGTCAGCTGTTGTTTCAGAGTTGAGATGATCATTCTGAAAACCATCCAACTCTTAATCCAAACACTCGCTACTGAAATGTGGCATGCCATGCCTCACAAAACGGATGTCTAGATCATATAAATATTGCTGCAGCCAGGCACGAGTGCATTGTATGTAATGTTTTTTTTTTTTTTTCAGATGCATATAAAGCAGATTTAAAAACGTCAGGATTAAGGGCAGAAGACACTGGATTGGCACTGGATTGTCAGCGCCTCCATACAGTGTGGATAAGGGTTGTCATGAAACCAGAGTCATAAACTTCCATTTGATGAAAAAATCAAATGATATTGATACTTGTTTCAAGGCACCCAGTATCGGGCCATAACTGTACAAATATGCTGGGAATATTGACTTGTTTCTCTCCTATGTACCTGTCCTTTGTCACTGATGTGGTTTATGTTTGTGCTTTAGACCTGTGTGATACTCTGTGTCTTTTTGCAGCACATATATGCCACTTAAACCTTTAAAATGTAAATCACTAACATGTGGGCCTTCTTCCATCTAAAAAAAATATATATATTTAGTATTCAGTATTTGTTCTCACTGCATTGACATTCAGGCAGGAATAGTCCAGTTCTGAACAATTAGAGTAATTCAGTTTGTTTAACCTAAAACAACTGCATAATCATCTGTTTCAAGTTTTCCACATACACGTAATTTTTTCCTATATCCAAACAAAGGCTAATGGTGGTACTTTAAAAGCTCTGCCATTTTCAGAATTGTTGATCAATAGTTACATTAACCCTGAACACAAAGGATAAGCATGCCATTTCTATTCCGCAGTAGTTTTCAAGTGACCTCACTACAGCGCAGAGGCTACAGATGGCAATAGGTCACAGCTCTCTGTAACACTCTTTGAAGAATTGCCTGTGAAATTGTGATTGATTTGAGAGGAGAAAGGGCCTTTAAAAACCTCCCCCTGAGACCTTGATTGTGAATGACCTTTTTCTTTGCTGTAGCTTAGCCTCAAACCCCAAACTGAGAGAGCCTTGTCTGGACTCCCTGGTCACTAAAAGCATGCTTGAAAGTGCCAATCCTAATTATGGTCACCAAGCCTCAGTGAGCAGCTGCTAGGGCCTGTTTAAGTTCTTAATTCTGTCCTCTTCAATTTAATTCTCAGGCCGAAATGCAATAACCTTCTCCTTCCTTTGCACACAATGTGTATTTCATGTCTGAGTCAGTGATGTCAGCGTTTCCCTTTGAGCAGTTTGGATATAAACGAGAAATTAAGTCAAGATTTGACCAGCCAGTCTTGATGTTTTTGTGTCACAAGCTCTATTAAGAATTTAACAGCAAAATCATCCAAATGTCAGCACCACAGCATCACTTGATTTACTTTCCTACTCTCTGTGGAAATACACGGTCCAGGAAAAGTAGAACTAGCTGCTGCTCTTGCATTTTTCATTTCTATATTTGTAAATGACCTCTAATCATGCGCATAATAATATGAACCTATTCTGATGAAAGAGCTTAAAAATGCAGCCAAAATGTGTGCTGCATACATTTGCAGAGAAGCACGGCGAGTAAACAAAACAGTAAATAAGGATAAAACCTCATCAGAGACAGTCATTGCATATCCCTTAAAGGATATAAAGAAAACATTAGAGTTCATCATTTAGCAGTAGCTTTTAATAATGGATGGATATACCATTACAGCCCAGTCTATTACATTAGTGTCTCCTCCAGCATTTAATGATTATAACCTCATTGACTGCCCTACAAAAGAGCTCAAAGCTCAACTCATAAATAACAGAGATGAAGCAGCTGTCAGATACATCTGGGATGAGACAGACAAACACATATTGTAGGTTTGGAAGACTTCAAATCAAGGAAAATACAACATTTTACTGTCAGCCAAAGACAAATATATCTATTTTATTACACTGCTCACTTATTCATTTCCTCTCTGAAGCTTGGTGAAATGAACATCCCACAGGAAGAAAACAGATTAATCTCTTCTCTCATTTCCACCTGAGATAAAATCTTGAACTTCTCTTTAAAGTGAAATGATTTGATTTTCACAGAGGGACACGGTCCACATGTAGAGTTCTGGTCAAAGCATCCAGAGCTGGGGGGTGTAGCAGCAAGACAGTTCAGCATACCCAGGTTTTCTTTGAGTAATCTGACTCGACAAAGTTTTTTAGTTGTCAGGGTTATCGAGTTTCACAAAGCTGGTTAAGAACTTTCTCTGCTCTGCTTCAAGCTGTGCATGCTCATAGAAAAGGGGGCGTTAAGCAAGTCATTTGACGCTTCTTCTGCTTTAAAACAAACAACGGCCAGCTGTCTGCCTCTGTCAGATTAAAATGATGAAGCCATGATGAACAGGCTGACACAAAATTAATTGCTTTTAACCTTCTGCTGCACAGAAGGAGAGAAACACTGCAGACTACTTTACTGTTGTATTTATTGAAAAGTTTAAGCATTTCCTCTTTCACTTCAACAATGATAAAGAATCAGGTATAATCACACCTGAAAGCCTTCCGCTTAAAAATGTGAACATAGCTTTACTAACTGCTAGGCCAAATTGAAGTCAAATCATTATATATAGTTAGTTGAATGTACAATACATTTTCTTATAGGCTTTGTTTTTAACGTAGAACCAGCTGTGTTTCAGTGTAATGGGAACAAACATAAAAACATGATTTTTTTTTTAGATATGTGTGTGGATTTTACATGAAACAAAGCAGTTTAAACAAGAGGGGGTAGATAACAGGTTTCACCATGTGTTGATGATGCATAATAGGGATGCACAATATTATCAGTATGATGTTGATATTTGCTAGGACTGGGAAATTAATTGAAATTTAGATAATATGTCCTACTGCAATTTTCAAATCACTGAAAGTGCAATATTTCTTTATCCTGAAATGTGTGTCAAAATAGTTTGGTGTAGTTTTTTTAGATTATTTTTGGGGTCTTTTTTCTCTTAATTTTAAAAGAACAGCTGAAATTGGTCAGAGAATATTGGGAGAGAGAGTCGGGGGAAGACAAGCACCAGCACCCAAGACAGAGAATCCTGCTATCATCACACAGAGGACTTTAGCCCTGTACTTCTGCTCTACCCACTGAGCTAAACCAGCACCCTTTAGCAGAGATTTAATGGTCTACACATCATGCAAACATTCAGTTGTCATTTATTAGAATAGTTTACCAATATCCTACTTTCTTTGTTTCTGTATGTTTTTCTTTATTGAGAAGTGAATGACAAACTGATCTTTTCCCTCAACACAACAATCCATGTTGAATTTGCAATATGAGTTGTATTTTTGGTGTAAAAGAAATGAAATTTATTAAACTCTGAAGCCATCACACACCCAGCTAAAGTAGCTTTGTAACTCTGGAACATGGAAATAATCTCAGTGCTCTTGATTTTATAATTTTATGGATAAAGTCCATATTCTACGGATTAACAGCACTTTAGATTGACTAGTAAGTGGACAGTCTGTCCTTGGACTCAACTTCTCCTGTTTCAAAAGCTAGTCGAAGTTTTGATGCTATTCAGAAGCATGTCCTTTCTGATTGTTTTATTACTATTATTATTAACCAGAACTGCAATCTCGCTCAAATTATGGGCGTATGCGATTAGTTGCATATGCAAAATTTTCAAAATTGTTCAACTCTAGTTTAAAGTATCTAACAGTGTGTTGGTTATAAAATAGAATCATTTATTGCTTGTGTTTGTTGCAAAGTACACAAAAATTAACAGCATAATAAATCAGAATTGCAGTATTGGGAAACAGTTGCAATTTAGATTATTTTCTTAAATTGTTCAGCCCTTGTATTGGCAGATATGAACATTTCTGCTCATATTTACAACCAATATTTTGGCTATAAAAACCTGCTGTAAATATTGTGATTTTAGGCAGGACCAACAGACCTACCTCAATATAAGTCTTTTCTTTATTCATCATCATTCCTCACACTTCAAAGTGTGTTTGAAGGACTGAAAACTGTTAACTTGTCCATCCTGAAATTAAAAATTGTGTGTTTTAAGGGCTGAAGTTTTAGGTCTGAACTACATTTAGATATTGGTATTGATATCAGAATAGACCATGATTAATTTTGTAAAAAAAAAAAAAAAAAAACAAGGAAAAGGGGGCATATCTTATATCGGCAAAACTCCAATATCATGCATCCCTAATACATAAAGTATGTTTTATTGGTTAACTGCACGGCTTTGTTCATTAAAAACTTTACAACATAGGAAATTTAACATTACAAGTCTAAAAGTTTTTGCAAGCGTTTTTTTTGTGCTTGGGCAGTAAATCAACTTTTACTGATGAATCTTATTTGTGGAAAATCTAAATGTTAAAAAAATCAAGATTATCTCTTAAACTTCCTCCATAGCTTTTGTGGTTTTGCCTTGTAAAGTGCAGCTTTCACTCTCAGTTTTCCTCCCTCTGATAAATACACACAAAAACACAAATGCTCTCAAAAAAGCCGAGGTGATTCTCTGGCTATACAACATTTTGGATGGCCTGTTTGGAATATCTACTGACCATTTAAGCGTTTATATCCACATAAGATCCCGTTTTACAATCCATATGCTAGTTAACAACATCAACTTTTCCCTTTAATTCAACTATTTCTACTTCTACTTTGACTACTTTATTACATGTTGGAATATTAAGCAGGAAAGGAAACTGCCTAAAATCATAAATCAGGGTTTGTGTGAACATTTAGAGATTTTATTCTTAAACCATATCACCCAGCCCTTTATATTCTTTTATCTGAAATTCTGCAATGTCTGTGGAGAACATTTCCAGGTAATAACTGATAAAAAGATCCAGTACTTGACAGCTGAATTTCAGATATAACTCTGAACAACCTGGTCCCAGTGAGATTATGAGTAAATTATCGGTTAACCATGGTGATCTCACCAGGTTTAAAAAGAGCTGCTCACAACACAGTAAACTTTGACTTCAGGCTCAACAGACCAGGCTTACCCTCTGATTTCTCTTCATGGTGGACCCCCAGGTCCACAACAGCTGAACCCCACAGTGAAATATTTTTGCTAATAGCAGCTGAGCTCTTTGTTTAAATTTCATTCTAACTATACCAGAGGTGGTTACAGTGTCAGGAAATCCCTGATCCATCTGTTGGCGTGGTTATTGCACAGCAGAGGAGTAAAACTCAGTTATAATCATCCCCATGACCACCATCACCCATCCAGACATCTGGAGTGAAGCAGCAATCACACCTCAGTTTTTATTTCATTTTTGAATATTAGCTCTTTAAAACAGCCGTATTATGTCATATTTCAGTTGAATTACCCCACAAAACACTGCTTGAAAACTATGAAAAAACCTTTTCCCTTTTTATACTGAATAAAAGTTGATGTCTAGAGCAGCTTTAAATGATCCCTCGTCTTTCATGTAGACATTTTAGAATAATAGTCAACTTGAATATTGTTGGTAATTAAGACACCTTAGCATCAACTAGTAAGCTGGAGTCTGAATCATATGTATAAAAAACTTCCTTGGAATAAAAAAACATGCTTTCTTTTCTTGTTTAAGATGGGGCAATGATAGAATGTTTAAGAGAGGAGCATAGCACACTGTTGTTGCAGTTTAACAAAAGAACAACAAAAGAGCGTGCAGAATGCCCACAGACGAGCCGTTTAATCAGCCCAGATACGATCCAATAACAGTATCAGGTCTAATATTATTATTTTCATATCAGAGTTCAGACTGATGGCGCTGATCCACCTCACTGATCTAAATTCCAGTGTTTTCGCCAGGCCATGAATGTACCAGATGTAGACACTGCCAAGACTGACGAAGCAGTGTGCTATGTGTGACAAAAGCTCATACCGAGACCACTCGTCATGTTTCACTTTGACATTAAAGAGCAGTCAGATAACAACACAGATGTCACCCGTTTGTATCTGTGTGATAAATATGAGGTACAGTAAAAAAAGGACAACAGGTGTGCTCTCTCCTCCTTGAGTCTATTGTTTGTTATTAAGCAACATGAAGGCGTCTACTCTCTATGCCTGTCTTTGGCTTTAATACGAGCTGCAGCAACTCATATTACAACAGCGTAAACAACAGTTTTAAAGATGTTTTAACTCCTGACTTGCTTGTTTTGAGTCCATGATGATTCAAAGAAGCAGGCTGTGGTGTTAAAAAAGGTTGGAAAAGCCACTATATAGTGATAGCCAGACTGTGAACACAGTAGCTGCTGCTAAAGCTAATTGAATCAGTGATAAGCATTTGTTGTTGTTGTCTTCCTCTGCTGCTTTTATTGTGAACGCCAACATCAGGGAAAGGGTGTTTTCAGTGGCGGCTGTCTTTTTAATATCAGTTTTTCATTTTAAAACTTCACATCTGTTGCTTCCTGCTGCAATAGACCCTAGATACACCCTTTACATCCTACATCCAGAAAGTAAGCATAAATAAAAAAAGACTCTTGCATTGAGATTATGCAAATCTTAATGTATCCTACAATCCAGAAGATAAAAATTAATAGCGATTAATGTTATATATCTCTAGGGAATGGATCCTATGTGGCACTTGCAACATGACACTGTCTCCTGTAAACAACCGTGACCAGACACGAGCTTTTTAGCAGCCTTGTCTGGTCATGTTGAGAGTGTAACTCAAAAATGGGTCATAGGATTGTGGCTCAGGGCGTCTTTACATTCTGCTCCCCTAAATTTCAAAGGACAAACCAATGCTGTAAATTGGATTTGTTTTTAAGTAATGAAGATCACAAGAAAGAAATGAGAATCTCACACTTTCTGTTTGCAGATGACACGTGGATCAATGCATTCATCAATAGGCTATTAGAGTGCAGATGAACAAATAGACAAAGAAAGTTGAAGCACTCTGTTTAAATTTCATAACTTTGATTTTTGAGGATCAGTTAAGACTAATAAAACTAAAGGAATTAAACAGTCTTGCCTTTGGGGCAGTTTGCATTGTACAGTGAATACATAAGAATGCAATTACCTATGCTTTGTTCTAAAAAATGAAGTAATTCAGCAATCCGTGAAATCCTGTAAATTAAAGTTTGGATGTTTTTTCTAGGAAAAGCCTCCTCTCTGCCATTTAAACGCAGCAGAATTAACTTTGCTTTATAATAAATACAGAAAAGGAAAGAGAATGAATGCTATAGCCACCACTTTCTACTCTCAAATATAATTTTCAGGATCACCAAGCTCCCATTTCATGTTTTATAGGCCAGACAATGCTGTGGGGTGATGCATGCTACGAGGTCACAAAAACAAAAGATTGTGCTCATGCTGCAGGCATATGCTGATCAACCCTGAGGCCATGCCTTTAATAGACTTCTGTTCCTCACTTCAGCGCTGAGAGCAAAAGAAGAGCAGGGTTCAGGTTGAAGCAGCTGCTCTGACAGAAATGTGAGGTTAACATTAAAAAAGCGAACTTCAGATCTTGATTGTAATTTTGGGAGTCTGTGCCATTATCACATGAAGGGAAGTCTTTTAAGGCAGAGGGACACAATGACGTAGTGTTTTGCTTTCTCCCCTCTCCCCATCCTGGGCCAGTTCCCAGTGAGACCCCCCACCCCCTCCTCGACAACACCACCAGCTCCACTCCAACCTGGGCCAGTGCCAGACTGTGAATGAATGAGGAGGTCCTAACCAGTCTACTATCTTCGTTTGATGTGGAGCACTGAGGTCTCTCTGTTTCCAGCATAGATGCAGGCGACCCTTCACCAAAACATTAAGACTGAAATCAAGAGGTAACAAGTCTAGCTATTTCATAAAACTGCTCAATGTATGGATGTCCATTGATGGGATAACTCCCTCAGATGGTGTCTTTACTTGCATATATGGGTCATATCATGAATAAACAAATTAGATCTAATGGAGCATGCAGGAATGTAACAAACAGCAAATCAGAGCGGAGGCCAGGCCACAAGCTGCCGCTGTGTGCTCTCCCAAGTGATGAGATTTGGTTGCTGCCTAAGTACCATATTTGGGGAAGAGACTTTCTGCATAAAGAAGATTAGTATTAGTTGTTTAAGGGCTTTGGGGAGAAGATTTACCATTATTACTAACCCAGTGTAAAGAGGGGAAGCCAGTCACAATCTGATGCCAACACTTGCCAAGACAGAGAAATGTTAATTTAACCAAGCCACACACCATATGGGAGAGATTAGGATGTGTGCGGGTCATGAAGAGAATGACAAAGATTAGGTGGCCTCGGAGAGTGATAGATGATTTAGAGAGATTAACAATATAGAGCACAGATCGGGACTGTCAGGACGAGTAGGCGGCGCTGGCCTATTAGTCTATAAAGTTTGCCAATGCCACTGGTCTGATTGTGAAAGTCTTTAGAAGTAGATGAAGTTTAGAGAGAAACGGAGTCGCCCTGGGCACTGAATGGAGCAGAGTCCCGAGGCCTAAATTGAAAAAGGCATTTTTGTGATGCAATCTTCTTACCCATGAGAGGAATAGTGGATAACAAACGGGAGAGGAGCAGACAGCTTTAATTTTCTACCAAACACCGTCTTATTGTTACAAAGTTACATCAGAAATCAAAGGGGGATAGCTGGGGCGCTGTTTGTCTAATTACAATGGCAGATTAAAGCTGAAGGCACAGCTCTTGTCAACTCTCAAAGGCTCAGCAGGCAACTTCAGACTCAGATCTCCATTCACAAATGTAATAGGTCATCAGCATGATTGTGCACCAAGACTTAATAACTTTTCAGGATGTTAGGCGAAAGACTAACCACATTTATTAAACTTTCACTGTCCTCTCCATATATTCATTTCCAGCAAAGACATAATCATGCCAAACACATCTGCAATAAGATGCAGCAGTAGGTTAACCTAATCACTCATCTGCCTCTGCCCTGCATGGTCAACATGGAGGAGCAAAGAGAGAGAGACTCGGGCATCAGCCAACCAAAGTGGATTAACATGATTTTGATGAAAACCAATAGAGCTGTTTCATGTGGACGGCCCAGCACTCTGTCCTCAGTTCCTCCCTCATGAAAAAGAATCCCTTCATGAGCCGTACAAGAAAACTGAAGAGACAGCACAACAACGTGCAAAGTTTCTACAGGACATAATTTCTAATTATGACACTCATCTTAAGCATGCTACTGAAAAACGTAGTTACACTAAACACGCAGTGACTCAGTCTAATTTTAAAATTATGCCAGAAGTTATATTTTATCCTGCTTCCATTCACTTTACATGGATATTCTTGCATGACATCTGCGTGTTTAATCTCTGCATTTATTATCCTGGCTGAATTAAATTAAATATGATGCTTACATGCAACAGTTCATGCTCCAGAGGTACTGGGAGAGATTAGATAATATACATTATACCACAGTCACTTTTCTGTTTTTACCATAAAGAATGCAATAGTTACTAATGTTACCAAAGCGAAATGACCACTAACATGTGTCGTCATCCGACAAAATAGCTGAAATGCTGTATTTAAGTAAATAAGCATGACATATGAAAAGCATCTTTCCACTTACCAATTCTTAGGACTTGCTGTGAAGTCAGCCAAAACCCTGCTATAAAGTACAGAAGTGAAAATAACAGTCCCTTCCTTTTCGCCATGGTCCTCCCTCCAGAGTCAAATTTAACATTGATATCAGTTTTTCTGCCCTCGGTAATTCATGCTGATAATTTTTCAGTCCTCATATCCATAGTGAAAATAAACTGGGGTCTGACCCACATCCATCCCTCACACATTGTGATGAGAAAAAAAAAACAATAACAAGAAAAAGACTCCACTCGCAGCTGTCTCTGATCAACAAAACTCCAGTTTTCCCATTCTAAAATCCTCTGTGTGCCAGTAAGGGCTTGCTTCTCAAATTCACTGTGCAGACATCCCTCTTATGTTTCTTTTTTCTTTTTTTCTGGTGCACTCTTGAATTGTAGGATGAGACTGAGGAGGAGGAGGACCGTGCACTGTGCTCCTGCTGTCAAGCTCCAATGAAAAGCAGAGAGCAGTTCTTGTTACAACTTTCAAAATAAAAGCTGCAAGAGCAAAAGGTAGGTAAGATTAACATGTTTAAGGGGGGAGGAGGGTACATATGCTCAGACAGATACATATGTACTATAAGCAAAGAAAGTGTGGCTGACCTTCACGTCTTCTTAAAATTTATTTTATGGGGGGAGAAATCCTATAGTGTGCAACCACTATCTTCAGTCTGTTCACATTCATGGGACTTATTTTATCCAAGTATGCCTTATGTGTGCATATGTTAATTTATGAATACATCCAAGCTTTATTTATCCAAATGTTTTCTAGACAGATCAATAATTCCCATATTCCACTACTCATTTTTATCAACCAAGGTCATTAATATTGAAGCACTCTTTTAAAAGTACAGACTATTTTCAGTCTGTTGGTTTCTGTTTTGGCCAGCACTTGAATGCTGTTATTCTGAAATCATAAGTGTCGTTTTTCCGGTCCCACTCCCCCTGTCTTTGGCTGACTGGACACTGCTGAGGGTCCCTCCCGTGCAGGCGCTCAATTGAGGGCACAGCCAAGCCTCTAATCCGCAAACATGGATACGTCCTGAAGATTAACTTCAAATCTGGCAACATTCGACCTCGACAACGTCTTTGCTTTGGTACACCGAGGAATGATTAAATCTTTGCTCCAGTCCTGATGGAAACGCAAATCTAATCTTCAAACTGGTCTGTGACGCTCCCTTGAAGATTAACTACCTCAAACTGTTTATCTGACACAGTCTCATAGTAAAATAAAATGTGTTTTCATTACTGTAACCCACTTCATTTTTTCTCTTGAACCAAAACGGTTTGGGGTGAAAGTTTAAAAGTTCTTTTAGTTGCTCAGTAAAGACATGATCAACAACTGCTGATTAAGCTGGATACCTACTCTCCACAAGCACAGAACAGCACATCATCAGGGTCTGACGATGAGTGCTTTGAGATTTCTGTAATCTCATTGAAATTTATTTTCCCAGGACTGAGCAAAGTTATATACAGAGATTTATGTAAATATTATAATTTGAACAACATTAATTAGCCATGTGGGATTTTAATCAACAGGTTGTATTTTTGTCCTGAGTGAAGACCTTGATGATGATGTTTTATACACTCAAACCACCATGCCCTCAGTAGCTTTCACTTAAACCAGATCTAATATTTTCAGCTAGTTCCATAATCTGGTTTTGTTCAAATTAAAGCTTCAGATTGAGATATAGTGCAAGCTGAAGTGTTATTCTCCTGCCACCTGCAGTCTGAGAAGGAAATATTGTTGTATCTATCCATGCTTCAAGACACTCATCACGATCTTTGGCATCATCTAGTGGTGAAAAACTGAGACTGTCCTGGACTCAACCAGACCTACACGCTGAAAGTATTGTCAAGTAATTTGAACTGCCAGTATGAGGATTTTTAAGAAGTGATCTCTTAACCCAGTGTGGAAGACCATCCAGGTGGCTGTACTCTAAAATAATAACTGTTACTTTTGTGGTAGTAGCAGTAACCCCTTAGAATTCTGGGTAATATCAGTCAAAAACACCTAATCAGGAATACCCAAATTAAATTGAATGCTGTGTTTGAACCATTTGGAGTACAAGCACAAGTGTCTTTAGAAAGGTGATACTCTGAAGTTTCTTCCCAAACTGTCAGACTTACTTTAGCTGCTTCTGGTATTGAGTAATACAACAAATTACAAAATAGTTTCTCCTGTCTGATTTGTATTTTAAAACAGAGGTCTGTAGATGACTGTAGCTGGTAGGTTTTAGCTGGAAATCTCAACTGGGCCAAAGCATGAAGCCTTCCCTCATTCAGGTTCAAAGTTGATAATAATAGAACAGAAAATGAGAATCTTATATTGGTTTATATGAGGGAAAAGTGGAGACTCCAAAAAGGATCGAGGGTATCAGACATTTTACTATGGTGCTATGATAGTAATTGCCTGGAAAAAACACATTACTACAGTATATACAGTGGACTACAGAAAAAAACAAAGGCAAATTTAAAATTATACAAAATCAGTCCTTGAATATTTATGGATGCAATCCTGTTTTTGGACTAAAATTTGACTGGATTTAAATTGTGGGGGCTCTTTCTGAAGCAGCAGCAATGTTTTTGATTGAATATTATGATCAGGAAAGCACAGGAGATTATTTAATGGGGAGCTGTGTCACTTTTATTAGTGTTTTTGTTTTGTCTGCAGCCTGAAAAATGCATTAATTGTAGCTTCTGTGGTGGTTTTATCCTTGAATGGTTAACATGGTCAGAACCCTGAGAATCAGAGCTTTCTGGTGGTGAATGACATGTTATATTTACATTTTGTAAATAACTGAATAGTTACTAAAACATCTGACAACCTGCCATTGGGCCCTAGTTATTAAGTAAGGCTGTTCAATTTCTAGAATATAATTTGTGGAAAATCTAGTTTTATTCAAATCAACGTGTCATACTTTTGTAGTTTTTAAGCTTCTATTATCCTGTTAGCAAAATGCTGGCATTTGGCATGAAAACAAGTAAGCATGTCCATTGTTTACATTCAACATCCATCATTCAACATAGAAATTACACACAAAGCCAAAAATGCAAGTTAAATAGATATATCTTCGAGTTAGAAATGTATTTTTATTTTTTTATTTTTCCTTTTGTACTATGAAGCTGCTCTCATCCCCTCAGAAAGTCCTTGGCATTTGACTGTATATTCCCAACAAGTTAGTACATCATAGACATGCAACGTCCTGCAAACCATGCACATATATTTTGGGACAGTCAGAAATTAAACTTATTTTGGGTTGATGTACACAATACAATTAAAAACATTCTGTTAATATCAAAGGAGTGTAAGGTTTTTTACCTTACTGATAACAAATAAGACAAACTGATACAAATCTGGCCCTCCAGCTGTACAACAGTGGTTTAGAAAATATGAGAGATTTAGAAAAAAATGACCTATCATCTAGGGGAAATTGTTTTAGTAGCAAATGGGAGAAATAGATGATTCAAGAATCACTGTCAGATATGCATGGACTGCTATCTTGAAGATACTGGCTGTGCATAATCCCTTTAAGGATAATGTACTCCTACAACTAAACCCAGTTTTTTTCATTTTGTTAACTCTACTTATATATGCTACTTAGCTATGCAACGTCCATGATTAAACATAAATTTGACACACAAAGCCAAAAAAGTGAGCTTAAGTAAAGGGATGCACATTATTATCACTTTAAAGTGTGTTTTAAGGGCTGAAGTTTTAGGTCTGTGCTGCGTTTAAATATCTGTATTGATATCGGTATTGGCTTTTGTAAGTTTCGGCATATTGACTTTCTGCACAAATCCAATATCATGCATCCATACTGCAGTACAATGTTATAATTCTGCTTATTTATGCATTTATTACATTTTTGGTCTTTTATACTTTTATTTGAGATTACAGTTGCTAGTGGGAAGTCATTATCCCCCTTCTCCTCCCCCTTTAAAAAATACTGCTGATAAAAAAAAGAGATTCTCCAAGTGATTTATTTGATTTTATATCCTTAAGCACTATTTGGCTCCTTGTTAAATGGCTGCAAAGACAAAAACACAAACAGTAACCTCAACCAATGAAAAAATACAATAAACAGTTGGTTACAATTAAACACAAGGCTATGATGTTCAAAAGAAATAATTTCAAATAAATATCTCTTGAACAGTAAGTCCATACTGTTGCTACAGAAAGACAGCCTAATGGCAGCTTCAACAACAACCATAGTTCTGTTTAACAAGAACTTATAACCTTTATTACATAATAGGAATTTTAAAAAGCTGTTTTATGTATTAAAAACATGAAATGGTTGTAGTCCTGGCATCAGAATTATCCAAATATGAGCAGAGAAAATGTGATTTATCTTGCCTTAAATATCAGTTGGTAATGTACTTTATCAGTAAGCTCTTGTCTTTATATGTACACACCAGGCCTGCTCCTGCGAGAGTCTTGCTGAACTCTTGATGATTTGTATCCTACGAAAACAGGAGTGTGTGGAACCGGCTGAAAACTGGACTGGTGTGACGCTGTAGGATAAAGCGAGTATGGAGTGGTGTTTTGGCTGATGTATAAGGAGTTTCCTGGAGTATACAGGCTTCCAACATGGTTAGAGCTCTGCAGGGAGGATCGTTGAGCCATGCTACCTTGATATAAGAGTGATGCACTTTCAGGCATACCAGGGTTATAGACAGCAGGGGGGGTAATTAATGCTCCATCAGTGGTCATTACTTGAGGGAGGTTCTGTAGTGGCATTGCAAATTGTTGTCCAACAGAGCCATTGTTTGGCAGAGGAGGCTGGTATGCTGTAGATTGGAGGCTGGAAAGAGTTGACAGTGGATGGTAATTCATTAGAGTTGGTTTACTGGGTGCTGGCTTGTAACTGAGCAACTGTGCTGGGTGGTACACATCAAATGAGCCTTTCTCTGAGGGCATGCGGCGGCAGAGGAACAGCATGGCTGAAGCAAAAAGGAAGGCACCAGTCACCCACCCGATGTAGAGAGCCTCCCCCAGCTCTCTCCTCTGGGCGTCAATTAGCAAAGGGTTATAAAAATCCCTGATGATGACGTGACCAGTCCACGACACAGGGATAAAAACACAGACACAAGCCATCAGCTGCATTCCACCTGCAACGAACAGGAATATGGTCTTAGCCCAGGTGTTACCCTTAAAACAGGACGTGCATCGCATTCCTGCTAGAGCAACAAGAAGCCCCAGTCCAGATAAAGCCAGAGAACAGCACATGAGGCCCCGGGCTGCCTGCAACTCTGGTGGCAGGAAGAGCAGAGAGTCGTACACCTTACACTGCATCCTTATGTTAGCCTGTCGAAAGCAGTTCATCCACAGGCCCTCCCAGCGGGTTTCCATCACAATTATGTTCTCTCCGATGAAAGCCGTCACCTTCCACATGGGCATTCCTGTTGTAGCTGCTGCCCCGATTAGTCCAATCAAGCCGACACACATTGCAGCAATTTCTGAAACCCCCTGAACCATTATGGAGTGTTAGAAGGTTCAGTGATATTGCAATAAAAATGTTTAAGGCTCCCTATAACAACAGCATTTAGTCCAAGATGTGTCCAAGGCAGCAAGGATCCTCTCATCTGACTCAGTTTGTATGCAGTAATCATTGTTTGTTGTGGGAAAGAGGGTTTGCGGTAACCTGGTTGGCCCAGAGCTATGGGGGTAAAGACGACCTGTCCTTATTTTGTGTTTATGATTCCTCTGGCTATGGTGGAATATCGCTGCCATCAGTCTGCAGCAGTAAACACCAACAAGGGAAAGAGCAAGAGATACCAGAGAGAGATCACAACTACACAGATTTTTTTTAAAATAATTTTTAGTGTTTTTATTTACATATTGTTTGATTTTAAAAAATCAGAAGCAAAAAAATATGTACCACAAGCATCAGCAATACATCTGTTGTCCACATGGGAGCAGACTTTCTTGATAGTTGAAGAGAGCAAGCTTAGATTACACACTCAAAATGTATTCACTGTTGAGTACTAGAAATGTATTTTATAAATCATTAGGGAGATTTTTTAGTGGCCTTTTTATTAATTAAATGTTTTGAAAAAAAGCAGCATAGACAAACATGTTTTTACATCAAGCAAGCAAGAAACCAGTGCCATTACGTCATCAAATATTTTCATTATGACACAGCAATCAAACAACAGTACATTTGTTGGCAGCTCCCTGACATGTTGGAATTTCTGCCTCAAAGTGTTAAGACATCCACTCCACTGTACTATGAATTGAGATTCTGCCACTGTTATTTAATAGTCTTTAGTCTATTCTCTGTACACGGACTAATGAACCCCTATCCACTCCTCTAATCACATAATTGAGTTTGCATACGACACAACAGTGGTTGGTCTCATTACTGGGGAAAGAGGAGTCTTCATACAGCACTCTCAGTGAGGTGTGAGGCTAATAATCTGGTTCTGAACACAAAGAAAACTGAGGAAATGGTGTTGGGCTTAAGAAGACAAAGAGCAGATCCTGCACCCGTTCTTATAAATGGAGAGGAAGTGGAGATGGTCTCCACTTCCTAGTTCCAGGGGTCACCATCTTACAAGACCTTCCTGGTCTGCAAACACCTCAGCAGTAGTCATAAAGTCCCAGCAGAGATTGCACTTTCTAAGATTACTCAGGAAAAATGTCTGAAGGAGAATCTGCTGGTGACCTTTTATCGCTCCACCATTGAGAGTGCTGGCATACTGCATCACAGTCAGGGTGTCCGCGGGTTCTTAAAAAGTTGATCAATCAATTCAGACAAAATTAAAGCTTATAAAAAGTATTTAAGCATCTAAAATAAAAGACTTTAAAAGACTTTAATGTCTTAAATTTTGTAGGTTGTTCTTTTTAAATAACATTTTCATCTGAAGAGGTTGTTGGCTAGTTTTAGATTTAGATTTAATCACACATTAGATTTTTGAAACTCTGCCAAATATGACCTCAATCCTTCCCAGACTTATTCAGATAAGTTATTGAATTTAATACAACTCAATTATTGTGAGCTATGATTTATCAGCTAACATTAAAGTGTTTTGCATACAGCACTTTCCCAAAATCTAATCTCAAAATGCCCAAAGAAAGCTTAATTTACACACTACAATATAAAATACTACTGGCATTTTCTTTTCTTTTTTCACATTCTTGTCCTACTATCAGCACAAAACAAACACAACTGTGTCATTAAAAATTGGTTAGAAATTGAAGATGCGACAAGTCTTAAAAATGTATGAAGAGGGTCTTACAAAAGATCTTTAAGTATTAAATCCAATGTCAGATTTTCTGTATATACCCTGCACAGTGTGGTATACTGGCTGCTCAGCTGCTGACAGGATGACCTTCAAAAAAATCAGTGGAGAAAATCACTGGCTGTCCTCTGCCTTCTCTAGAAGACATTGCCAGCTCACGATGCCTCAGCATAGCCAGAAACACAGTAAAGGACAGTTCCCATAAACTTTTTGCAGTCCTACCCTCTGGGAAACTCTACAAAAGCTTTTAAAAAGCAGAACAAACAGACTAAAACTAGTTTATTTCCCTGGGACATCAGAGCTGTAAATGCTTGCACATGATTTTAATATCCATCTGAATTTCAGTGCAATATCTTAATAATTTAATGTGTTGATATCTGTTGATTTATGGTGTTTTGTTTTTATGTTTTTGTGTGATCTGTTTTTAAAGCAGCAGTGCTTTCAAATGAGGCTTTTTAATTTTGTTGTACTGCCTTTGCAATGACAGTAAAGAGGTTCTTTTCTATTCTAAATTGCAGATTGGATTTAAAATCCCTGAAACTAAACAAAAGGTTATTGATAGTTTAGGCGTAAACATGCGTCATCACTCTGCTGAGTGATGAAACGAAAATAGAAATGTTTCCTCATTGATTGAAAATGTATGAAACGGAGGTAAAACCCCAGATGAATTAGTCATTGTTTCGTCCTGAGCTCTCTGTAACTCATTCAAAGTGACTTGCAAATGGCGATCACATGTTCATGCTGTCACCTTGTCTCTATAACAAGGCTCTAACACAAAGCTCTCAGGTTGAGTTTCCTGTGAGTCCACACCCTTAAACAAGCAGTCCTAAACCTGCATCTCATGTTTGCTCTCATTTGTTCAGTTCCATCTCTCCCAGAGAGCTCCAGGGCATACAGTAAACTTAAACAAAAACTGAAAGTTAAATACAGACTCACAGTTGTTTTCTGGTAACATTGATAGACATGATCTTTTAAGTTTTCAAAAACACAAGTCTGAGTTATTTTCTCCAAATCAGTCACAAGCATGATGTTTACTGTCCCAAGGGTTGTTCCTGTAACCCTGCTACCTTTGTTGGTCCTTTTAATACCGGTTTTAGATTGATTGGTCTCTGCGATAAAGCTTAAAAGGAAAATTCACTGAAACAGTGAATGAGGTATTACTAACAACAAAAACATGAATCATTTAAACTGTGAACCCGAATAAACCTGCTTGATAATGGCGCTTACATCTCTCATTGGTTACAGGTTGCATGAAATGTTAAATACAAGGTAGTTACACAACTAATATGCAAACACAGGATTGTCAGTATAAAATTTGATTAATAACAAGCATTAAAATGATTGAAATGAATTACTGGCATGAAAATGAGAATATTTTTACATATGAAGATGCTGTAAATATCACTTACTCACTTACTACTCCTCAAAAATATACAAGAGGCATGTAAAGGTTATTTCACTTTAACACAGTAAGTTATGTACATGAAATGCATTCATTTTCTTACATGAAAGACATCTTTCAGTGTGATAGGCACGGCAAGTTTATCTTTTAAGCACCGAAGAGCAATTCAAAGTGCCTAATAGTAATAATAATGTGAAAAATGCTTTTCCTTTCATATGGTGACCGTACCTGTTGTCATAATGGCTAAAGTCATTCTGAGTGTTCAGAGATAAGCCACTCCACTGCGAACTGAGGGGTACCTGGAGTTGTAGCTGTAGTTGTTGGAGGGATGTCTTGACAGTATTGGCTGTGGCTGTGGTTGGGGAAGGAGCACCAGCTGTTGAGGCTGTAGAGGCTGTAATGGTTGTGGTGGCTGTGGAGGGTAGGCCATGTAGTCGGAGGCCCTTGAGTACAGATACCTCTCTGACTCCTTACTGTCAGACTGCAGATTGCAACAAACAAAAAAGCATCCACCAGCGAACAAGAAAGCAGCAGCCACCCAGCCGATATACAGAGCCTCCCCGAGCTCCCTGCGCTGGGCGTCGATCAGCAAGGGGTTGTAGAAGTCCCTGATGATGACGTGACCCGTCCAGGAAACGGGGATGAGCACACAGATGCAAGCACATATGATCATAACTCCTGCAGTGATGAGGACAAGTCTCTTCGCTTTGTCGTCGTTTTGAATGCAGGACGTGCACTGCAGTCCAACCAAGCTGATCAGGAGACCGAGGCCACCCAAAGCTAGGGCGCTGCACATGAGCCCCCTTGCCGCTTGTAGGTCAGGTGACAGGGCCAGGAGAGAATCGTACACCTTGCACTGCATCCTGATGTCGGCCTGTCGAAAGCAGTTCATCCACAAACCCTCGTATCGGGTCTCAAACACAATGATGTTCTCTCCTATGAAAGCTGTGACACGCCACATCGGCATCCCGGTACTTGCTGCTGTCCCAATCATCCCTATAAGGGTCAACATCAGGGCAACTATTTCCAGTGCTGAGTTGGCCATCCTGTTCTCTTCTTTGTTTCCTCCAGACTGAAATGTAGAATAATGTGCAGGAATAGTGTGGCTCTAGGAGGAAGCAGCAGAATCCCTCTATGGAGTGGCTTTGCATCCTAGTGGAGAAGGAGGAGCAGATGGATGTTCACCTGTACTGCCTCCTCCCTGTGGACAGGACACCTGAATGGGAGGGGTGGGAATTGCAACCTGTTGCTGGGAAACAGAACCCCCAGGCATTGTTTTTTTCTTTGTACACCTACCACAGGAGCTGCTTCAAGCTGCTACTCTGTTTATTCAGAAGTCTCAGTTTACACTGTCAGATCAAGTTTTACAAGGGAACCCTTTTCCCTTAAAAATCATTGGGGAATTTTCTTCAACTTCCTCAATGTGCTGTTAGGTTAGGAATTAAAAAGTTGCATGCTAATATATTACCAGTGTAAATATACTGTAGATATCATAGCCATTGTTGAGCTGTGGGCAGTTCCCTTTTTAACTAGGCAAGTTATGTGTTAAATATCCAGGGCTTAGCCCACACAAAGGACAGTCCAGACTATCCCCAGAAGATTTTGCTTATTCTGCTTTTGTATGCCCTGTTTTGAGAAACAAATTTTGAATTGAAACAAATCTGTGCATCATTTGTTGCAGTTTGATCAAATGATGCAGTTTGGGTGCAGATTTGGCTCAGTGGGTAGTCCTCAACACAGTTTTTGCAGTATGGATTTAAGGTCTCCATGCTGCCTGGTGCATGTTTTCCCCTCTCTTTCTCCCTGTGATTCCTCTCTCTCTTCAGCTGACCTATCTAAATAAAGGCAAAATTTAAAAAATAATCTTTAAATCAAGATGCAGAAAAAAAAAAATCATCAGTACTTACATTTTTTTTCTCAACCTTAATTGCACTAAAAAATGTCATTATCATGCTAAAATAATAAAATACCATGTTGAAGTTCAATGATTTTAACTTCTGCCTCCAGAAAATGCCTGGTATTTCTTTAAGTTACATTTTACATGAAGGGTAGGAATTTGGCATTAAAGTTAACAACTTAACTATATTTTTTCAAACAAAGAAAATAAAAAGCAAACTATGGATACTGATTCATTCACAAAAATGCTGAAAACTGTACTTTTATAGCAATGTTAAAACTACTTTTATACTGCAGTGAGTGTATAACTTGTTAAAAGATCCGTTTTTTAAATCATGCTTGGCTTTAAGAATAAAATTTCAATTTTGGGATTAGCAAAGCCTTATTGTTTGTCACTCATTTCTTTTTGCATTTATCTATCATAGCTTAAATAAGCAACATACTTTTAACCAACCTAAAAGATTCTGGGCTTTTAAGAAAACATTTGGGGCTTAAGCCTCATAAACCACACCCTTTCTCCGGCTATGAGATAGACTCTTGATTAAGGCTGCAACGAGTGTTCACCATAATCGATGATGTCAACTATAAAAAAAAATTTGTTGACGCAGAAATTTAAGTGTCGACTAATCGTATGATTGTTTTTGGTATTGGTGAAATCAAATACCGGCCTCTTAAAACTCATCTGTACTTACACTTCACTACTCAAAGAAGAGAGCCAGCCTCACACCAGAACATGGTGACATGTTGTTCCTGCACTGCAATTTCAAGAAATTCTAATCTATTGTTTAGTCACTTGGGCTGGAAGTTTGATTTGTTTACATTAAGCTTTATTTGTACTTTTGGACTTTGGATGGGCAATTTGCTTTATTTACTTTTATGGACATACCAGTCACTTTAAAGAAAGCCATCCTTTAGTTATTTGTAACCTGCAAGGCAGGTCAACTGCTGCTATTTAAATTGCTACTGTTTATATAAAATGAGGATCCAGAACAGCATGCAAAATGATTGCGATCAGTCGACTGATCGGGAAATTTATTGATAGATTAGTCAACATAGAAAATAATGATTAGTTGCAGCCCTACTCTTGATAATCATTTATTTATTATATTGTAATTGCAATTGCAATATTGTCCAGTATAACCACAGTTGAACATTTTTACCAAATCCTGCAGCACTGTTGGTAGCCTAGTGGTTCTATCTGCAAGCCTGGAAGCCTAGGTTCAAATCTGGCCTATGGGTCTTCTCCCTCATGTTACTCCCCATTCTCTCTCCCCAGTTTCTGACTCTATCCTCTGTCCTTGCTAAAATATAAATGGACACAATCCCCAAAATAGATAGTTTAAAAAAGTGTTTTTTTGTTTGTTTGTTTTTTTTTAATAACCACTATTACACAATTGATATGCAGATGCTGCGAGTCCTTCTTCATATTACCATACAATCAAATACCTGTACTTCCTAGAACTATTATAGTAGAATAATATTACAGTACTAATGTAATTTTATTGTTGCAATAAAGTGATGACGATTACTTTCTTTTTTAGTATTACCTTCTATTACAATTATATAGATATGAAAAAATATACCTTATATCACTAGAAGTGCTTTTTGATTACTTATAATGTCTGATATATAGATGTATTTTTTTCTTTTCCTTTCTTAACTTATCTTCACGAGTTTTTTCCCTCCTATCTCTTTTCCTTTCTCATTCTCTCTCCTTTTGCTTTCTTTATCGCAAACAAGAAAATTACACATACACAGGTAACATGTACACATATGCATGCTTTTTGTGTCTATAATACTATAATACATTACCCATGTAAATACAGATATCACAGCTTTTTTAAAGCTGTGGGCTTTATCTCTGTCATATTTAAGTCACTCACCACTTCTGAGTTCATTATGTTTCAATAAAAAATAACTGTAATGTGAGCACAGATAAACAATATTGGCAAAAATTAGTGTTTAGAAATCTTATAAAATGCTTTTAGCAGTGTGGTTGAGTAAGTTGTTGTGGAGATGGTGGTAACACTTGTGTACCCATGTGTCACTGTCAGTATTGAATTTCTTGTCTCAGTCTCTTGTGTCTGTCTGTGCTGAGGAAGAAGCAGACGGTTGCAGCTCTCGCTTAGTTGAAATGAAATCTCTTGGCAGGCTTGCCTTGTGGGTGGATCTGTAAGATCAGTCTGGTTTGACCAGTTCAGCCACATTTCCTCTGACAACAATGGAGAAAAACATAGCAACTCCACATTTACACAACAGTGAAAGAAACGGGAGCAGTTTCAGGTTGAACTCTTGAATCCAAGTTAAACTGAAAATCTTTCTAAAGGAGTTCATAAACAGTCATCATGTCACCAGAAACTCACCATTATTTCTTCTTCCATGTTTTTTCTGACCTGAACTGCCCAAAGGAAGCAAACAAAATGCTGTTTTTATCATCATAATCCCTTTATTAGAAACCAAAAATGATCTCAACTCTAGGCCAATATATTGAAAAAATATTTACATTTACAACAAAAACTCAAACAGTAAATTAAAATCTGCTGGAGGTATGTAATTTGATGAAGGCCTAGTGCATAATTTTTCTCAAAGAGCATGTCAGCAGAGGCTGTAAAACTGTGAATTACAGATTAAATGGGCTACCTGAATGTCCCATCAAATTTAGTGTAAATCATATGAAAACAAACAAAGCAGTTGATGATCAGAACACATTCAGTTAAAAAACTTGACTCTCTTTAGAAAGGTGAAACATGAGGGCATCTCCATTAACAGTCTCTGTCAACATTACATGATTTTCCTCTTCAGATCTACCAAATTGTGGTAGGTAAAACAAAGAAGCATTAAAGAGTCATTAATTGTCTCTGTGCTTGATTTTTCTCTCTAGTACTGACTTGGTGTGTATGCCACAGATCCTGGTGGGGGTTGAGAGTAGGCAGGCCCGTAGGTGTATGCTGGCTGGTAGGTATACGGCTGGTATGTGTATCCAGGCTGGTAGATATTTTCCCCGGGGTTGTATACAATTCTCTCGTCTGGGTCTTGGGTGCGTGGAGCGTGACGGCACAGCAGGATCACTCCGGCAGTGAAAAGCAAAGCTGAGGTCACCCAGCCGATGTAAAGAGCCTCCCCCAGCTCCCTGCGCTGTGCATCGATCAGCAGAGGGTTGTAGAAATCTCTGATTATGACGTGGCCGGTCCAGGACACAGGGATTAAGGTGGTGATGCAGCCCATGAGGAACAGACAGCCTCCTGCCACAAGGACAATGTGCTTGGTACGAGCTCGATGGTCCACCACCTTAGTACACTTCATCCCCACTGCCGAGACGATCAGGGCAAAGCTAGTCAGAGCCACAGAGGCACACATCAGACCCCTGGCAGCCTGGAGGTCTGGTGGCAGAAACAGCAGGGAATCGTACACCTTACATTGCATCCTGATGTTGGCTTGTCTGTAGCAGTTCATCCACAAACCCTCCCAACGTGTCTCCATGACAATAATGTTTTCCTCAATGAAAGCCGTTACCTTCCACATTGGCAGGCCTGTCACGGCTGCCACACCGATTAGTCCAATGAAACCAATGATGAGGGCTACAACCTCACAGCAGATGGCTTCACGGCGGTCCTTTTTCGCGATTCTCTGCTTCTCTTCATATATAGAGTCTTGATAGTCTGCATAGGCTCTGGCCTGTTTCTCATCGTAGTAGGACCCAGCGTAAGACTGAGGTGGCTTGCTGTAGCCACTGTAAGCAGTGTAGGTAGCCATTATCGCACAGAGAGCCAAAGACAACCTTTGGCGGCTCTCTCACAGCTCAGGAAACAAAGCTGAGGAGAAGAGCCAGTCAAGGGACTTATACACCCACAAAAAATGCTAAGGATGCAATGCAGCCTTACTGGTTGAGCTGCTTTACTGCCAGATAAATGGTGACACACCAGTAGTTGTTACTTGTTTTGATGCTAATACACCTTTCTTCATTGACAATGATCCTTTTGTCCTGTGATTAATCCAAAAGGAATCAAATCAAAGTGGATTACAGTGCCATGTTATTTGTGTTGCTAACCTTAAGGATATTTAAACACAATTTTAGATTTACATAATATCAACATATTGGTAACAGCAGGTACTGGCCTTAGAAGTCAACTATCTATGTTGTCTAAGGTGGCCTGGAAGTGCAGTGCAAAATTACAAAGCTTGATACAAACTTTCATTAACCAAAATAATTTTTACATTTTTTAAAACAAGTTAAATTTAGCAAAACACTTTTACAAAAGACAAAGCAAATATACAAAAAGTCAAATAAAAGATCACAAAGTCTGAAACACTTGGAAAAAAACATTTTTACAACTCATGAAACAAATTAAAAATTCAAGAAAAACAACTTTTAAAATTTAGAATTAACATTTTACAGATCAAATTTAAAAGACACTTTAACAAGAGCTGAGACAAATTTATGAGACAGAATGCTTTTACAACTTCTGAATAGGGATGAGTACCAAAATCAGTACTTCTGTTAATACCAACCAAATTCTACCAGTAATTCCACGTATTGATTCACGTAAATAAAAAAACAGTTTCACATTTCTTTACATAAATGCATTATTGACTGTTAGAAAGTGGAAGAGTAGGGAATTTTCCATGCCAGATGTGAATGCCGCATTGCATGCACAAGAGCATAATCAGTAGCAGCTTATTCAATCAACAAAGCATGGCTGATAGGAAGAGCTCAAAGGCTACACTGCAATATTTGTGACGCAAAGTGCAAGGCTCGCTAGGGCAATACTTTTAGGAAGCAGTATGATGATTCAAAACAGCGCCTGCTGCTTCCTTCTCTCATCCTCTTGCCCTCCCTTTCTCTCTCCCTCTCTCGCACTGAAACCTCACTCTAAACACTGTGATTCACAAGTGTACTATGTGAATACCAATAATAGATATATATAACCGATAAAGGCACAAGTTTATCTCTCAGCCACCTAACAGTGACTGAATTAAAACTTGGCACAGCTGGTGCCGTATGCAGCTCTCCGTCAGGATGGATGGATCAGGGCCAGAGGCTCACCCTCACTTCTTATTTTTATCACAGTTTGAAACAGTTGGCCACATTCTACGAGGTTGCAGTGAATACAGGTAGAACACAACAGACTCAGTGTGCAAGATTTTGGTGCATGATGGATTTACGGATTAAGGCATGGTTATGCTTTCTGTGTGACCAGCCGCATGATTAATTGTTCAGTGTGGAGCGGGCTCTGCTCCTACGTTAGAAAGTTGACATGCTAGTGTTGTTGGAAAAGAACTGCATGAGGAAGAAAGATGCACAGTACTAGGTTATGCTGGAGAAGTAGTTTGTTTACTTTCATTTGTAGTACGTAATATTTCAATTTGTAAAATATTATG
Organism: Cheilinus undulatus; assembly: GCF_018320785.1. Classification (NCBI taxonomy): domain Eukaryota; kingdom Metazoa; phylum Chordata; class Actinopteri; order Labriformes; family Labridae; genus Cheilinus; species Cheilinus undulatus. Next base: position 41,979,891 of record NC_054866.1, on the reverse strand, counting down.
CCTTTGTTTATTTACTTATTTTGACTCTGTCTTCTTTTGTTTATGGACCCCATCACGTATCTCCAAACTGGAGAGGAATAGGAGGTAGTAGGGTCTGGGTTTAATTTGTGCAATATAAAAAAAAAAACACTTGGTAATTATAGTAGTTTAGGTTTTTTTTTTATGTTGGAGTAATTTGTAAAAACACTCCTGATGTTACATTACAAATGGTGTTTGATGTTATTTCGATATATTTGATAGTGTTTTGATATTGAGAAATAAAAAGCTAAAAATTCAGAATTTGTGAGGTTTTTTGTATTAAGAAACAACATTTATTATGGCTTATAAACACACAAAAGTACCGCAAATAGGTACACTGGTGTACTGTACCGATTCCCAGTTGCCGGGCATCGGTACCACATCAATTCTCATGTGTAAGGTACCTGTCCGTACCTCTACAAATTTACATACCTTATCTTACAGAAACGTAAAGTAAAAGTGTTTCAGACTTTGTAATTCTGTTGTGGCCTTTGGAAATGTGTTTTTTAAGTCTTGCAAACGTGTTTTAGACTTTGTAATTTTGTAGCCAACTTTATAAATTTGTATGAAGCTTTGTAAAAGTGTTTCAGAATTTGTAATTTTGTGCTGTACTTCCAGGCTACTGCAGTTTGCAGACAAGAACAACTTAAACAGTCGTTAGGTCGGCTGCGCATGTCCTCAAACTTGGTGGGAAGGTTAGGATATTTGGCCAAAATTTTGAAAAAAAGTTTTGAACTAACAGCATATTGGATACCATGAAATGTAAATTATTACACTCCTAACTTCACAAATATTATTATTTGACATGCCAGAACATAATTTCCATATCATATAGTTAACACATCCATATCCACATCCATAACCTTCATAACCAATGAAGGTTATGGATGTTTTCTCTTGCTCTTCTCTAAATATAATTTGGGGAAACTTTTAATCAAAATTTGGTCAGTTTTGTTTCTACAAATGTGCTCTCTCTGTCCTTAACCTGTCAAACTTAAAGCTAATACAGTGATCACAGATGTCTAATGGTCTCCACCTTCATAGGTAAACTGAGCTGATAAAAAGGTGCTGATCACAGAAACCTGAGTAGGATAGGTTGCTTTGTAACTCTGTATTGTCCGCTTGCCAGCAGTCTCACCTGGAGTGTGAAGGCTGTCTGACCTAAAAGACTGTAACTATTATTCTTAATAATGTTTAAGTTTTAAATTGTTAGAAATATGACACAACTGTAAAACCAGGGTGGTTCCAGGGTAGAGCAGAACCATGTTAGGAAAAAGTGGCATTATGATATTGTTTCTTATTGTGATGAATATTGTCATATGAAAAACATACAGGAAATTATTTCTAATAAGTGCAGTTCATTTATATGGGCATAAATGGACAAATAGCACAAATCCTGTCATCATGATTAAATTATTTTGAAATGAAGACTATTTTTATCTTCAGGGTGCACTAGATGAGATATATGTAATGTGCAGTATTTTTATGCCAAGTGAGAAAGTATTGCTTGTTTGCATGGAATAATGTTTTGCATTTATTGCAATAAATGTATACTTTTGTCATACATTTATTGTGAAAGCTTTTATTTTGCAATAATGATCATTTTGCAATAAATTGTACAGCTCTAGCAGTATTTCCGTTATGACCGTGGTCAATTAAAGTTTGTATTCAATACTATAGTAGCAATTATTGAGGAACAAATACATTAATGCGTACCAGCATAGAACCAAACCTTTCAGAAACTTAACAGATATGCTTTAAGTGATAAAACTTTTTGGCTGAGACTTATTAACAGCTCACAACACTCAACGGAGCAGTTATAAGTGATAGTTGACAGAAACTCTTGTCAAATGAGAGCACAAAAACATATAGCACAGAAAGTTTTATTTTAACATAAAATTCCATCAGATATTATTGGCAAAATATTTTGATGTAAAATGCTTACGGTGAAAATCACTTAAAGTGCTTTAGCATCTGAGATTACATTTGTCATTTGAATATCATGGTAATCAAAAACTAGCAAATTGAGTGGGAAAAAAAATATTCAGACAGAATTGCCCAGTTTGGATTTTTTGAAAAGGTAGAGACATGTATTTTCATAGTCTAAGGCCGTTCAGCAGAGGTCATTACACATATACTTGATGTTTATAAGAGCTGGATGGAGTCCTTTGCAGATACACGCTCTCCTCCTTCTTTTCATCCCTCCCTGCCATAAGATACGCGTCGGCATAGGTCTCTTCCTCTGATCTACGTTTGCTGAAGCAGAACAGAACAATGATCCCAGTAATCAGCAGAATTCCCGATGTGCCCCAGCCAATGAAGAGGGCCTCCCCCAGCTCCCGTTTCTGAGAATCGTCCATTGTCGGATTGTAGAATTTTCTAATGATTGTGTGGCCCACCCAGCTGACAGGGATTAGTGTTGTCAAACAGGAAAGCAGGTAAAAACAGCCACCTAAAGCCAGGGTAACGTTCTTGCTCTTCATGTTGTCAACACAACACTTACACTTTCGGGTCCCACATCCTGTGATGGAGAGGGCGAGGATTACCACGATAACAGAGGTGCACATAAGCCCCCTGGCTGCCTGCAGCTCTGTTGGCAGAATAAGCACTGAGTCATACACCTTACACTGCATCCTGAAGTCTTCTTGTCTGTAGCAGTTCATCCACAAGCCCTCCCAGAGTTCCTCCATGACAATGAGATTTGCTCCAATGAAGGCAGAGACCTTCCACATTGGCAGGGCAGTGGCTAGAATGGTCCCAAGGAGGCCAATAGAGCCCAGGACCATGGCTAAGACCTCCAGCTTTGCTGTCATGGTTGGAGTGGAGTGCTGTCTTGTGTTTAGTTTGCTGTCTATGAAAAGACTGCTCAGTGTGTCCGTTTCAAATCTGTGAAAACATCACCATGCCTGAAATGTCATCCTACAGGTTTTCTTGACTTGAGATTAGTCCTTACCAGTATTTCAAGTGCATCTAAAAAAAACTACTTTGCATTTTTCATGCTTTCATTTTTTCTCCCTCTGACAACCAAGAGGTAATGCACTTCTGTCATTTTTGCATTTTAGTCCTGACAAACACCAGTTAAAAAGTATCAGAATCATCTTTTCTGGCCAAGTATGTGTACTCGCATTAGGACTGAAAACCTAGTTTTTCATTTGTTTGAGTTCTAGCTTATTTTTTAAAGGTTTTAATGGATACAGTAGACATAATAAACATGATGTGGCTGTGCACAAATCAAAATTTCTCCTAAATCAGAATACAGTAGTGCAGGGATACATACTGTCTGCTTGATACAAATTAATTCATGCAATAGCAGTGGAAACGTGTTCTGTGGAGTGGTTAATCATGCTTCTCTGGCAGTCAGATGGGCGAGTCTGGATTTGGCAGATGCTGAGGAGTGTTACCTACCTGACTGCATTGTGCCAACAGTAAAGTTTGGTGGAGGACCTTATTATACTCTCCTCTTATTTCTTCTTCCTCAAAATTCACTGGAAATGTGATTGTGACCTCCAGCCTTAAAGTCTTGGTTCAATTTAGACACTATTTCGGCCTACTAACATTTTCTTTTAGAGCACCACTTGCAGCCAATCATATGTTTCTTCCATCTTTACTGGACAGCACATTTTCAGTCTGGGCTGGTCTAGGTATAAAATCTTTAAAAGATCTATATATACACTCTGTCTTTGCTCCTTTCCAACAACTAGTTGAAAAGTTCTCGCTTCCTAGGGAACATTTTTTTAGGTACCTTCAAACTCGTGATTTTTCACGCAGATTATTCCCAGTTTTTCCTGCTCTTCCTGATGTTTCTGAATTAGATATCTTTTTGGAGCCTCTGTCATCATTGAAGAGAGCAATTTCTGTCATTTATTCTAAAATCCATAATCTCAGATCAGACTCATCTGGAGCCCTTAAAAGTATTTGGGAAATAGATTTGGGAGAGACTATTTCAGATGATTTGTGGGTGGAAATTTTGAGAAGGGTGCACAGATCATCAATATGTGCTAAACATGAGTTCACTCAATGCAGGATTTTGCATCGGGCTCACTACACCAAAGCTTGGCTGGCAAAAATATTTGACACAGCATCTCACTTATGTGACCGATGTCAACAGGGTACTGCAAATTATATACATATGTTTTGGGGTTGCTCAACTTTAAAGACATTCTGGTCTGAAATCTTTGATACTTTATCGAAGGTAACGGGAAAAAAATTGTATATGGGATTCCATATTGAAGTACATGTATTTGAATACATCACAGTTCCTGTTGTCAGGTGGCCAAACACTTTTGTCCATGAAGTGTATGTAGCGATGATGATATCATGGACTCTTACCAATTTTGATTGTCCTTGTGCTGTATTTTATTTTCCCTATCACCTCCTGATTTCTTCCTGTGATGAAGTTTTGGATTTGCTGACAGGTTGGCTAAACTAAGTGGCTGAGTAAAGGCTAGTCTATAGCCTCACTCAGTATGTTGACATTCACAGTAATGGTTAATGGTAAATGAACTTGAGCTTGAATAGCACTGTTCTAGTTTTCTGACTACTTATAACACTTTTACACCGCAGGTCACACCTACCCATTCACACCACATTCATACACTGATAGTTAAATGAAGATTGGTCATCATTGTTAGCTAATCCCATTTATTACATGAAACAGGCAAAGCAGTGGGAGCGATTTGTCTTGCCCAGAGATCAAACCAACGACTTTCAGTTTGCAAAAGGACTGACTCTTTCAACTAAGCCACAGTCAAACCTGGTATTGGGCAGTTAAGCTGAACTACTGTCTCTCTGCCAGTGTACATGCACTGCAAGAGTACTGATATAATGTCCAGCACATGCTTGATTCCATTTCAATAGATGGTGACCTCCCCACTTTCATCTGGTTACAATGGATCTTCCTCCTGTTGACCTTGCTAACAAGTTAGCAAGAGATAAACTGGATGTATGTCAAACGGTAAAAGCATGAAAAACTTCACAAATCTGTACACGTATACTCAAGGGATGCATGATTTTGGATTTTTCTAATATGCCAATATTAACAAATGAATTTGAGACGATACCAACATTGACATCGATACCCATATTTAAATAAGATTCAGATCTAAAACGTCAGTCCTTAAAACACACTGATAATTTAAGGACTGATGATGAACAAAGAAAAGACTTCAGCTGACCGGGGTCTGTTGGTCCAGCCGAAGTTTCCACAAACGTGTTTGTATGGCCAAATTTTATAGATGAGAGGCAGATTTTTCTCTCGGTTGTAAATGCCAGCAGAAATGTTCATATCTGCTGATACTGATTATTTACTTTTTAAGTGAAAATCTGCCAAATCATGCTGATAATATTGTATATCCCTATACATGCTTTATAGGGCTGTCAAACATTTTAATCATGGCTAACCACAGAATATCTGCTGAATATTTTTCTCATTTTGAAAAGGAAAAGGAGCTTGTTATGGATTGAAATGAATAAGAGAACTGAAAGAGGGCAAATGTTTGACAACGCAAGGTAAAGATGTTTTCATTTTGTCCATTAAGCTGTCTGAGTTTTTTAAAGTGAAAGGAGACATCAAGGCGAGGTAGTGAACTTAATTTGCTTCAACATATGGCTGCAGGAAGACGTTGCACTGGCTGAACCACAGTATACTAAAAAGGACGCTACAGCACGCAATTAATGTGATTCTACAAAAGTACTGCACTAGTTAAGGACCTTAATCACGAATATTTCATTAATGCTGATAATCCTACTTTTGGCACAAATGCAATGCAAGCTATCGCTGTAGTTAAGGTGATATTTAAAGGCAGACAACAACACAATATCTGCTGTGTTTATCATTTATACATTCGACTTCCAGATCCAAGTCCAGTGTGGACACTGCAGAGCAGAAACCCTAGTTCATCTGGTCTGATTTGAAGTGTATAAATTCAGAGAAAGTCAGTCTCCAACCTCATTGTCTAGGTATGTTAGTGCAATTTCAGTCTATGTTTACCTGAGTTTTAGAATTCAAGTTTTAGTAACACAATAATTAGACTTTTCCTTGCTGCCTTTGAAATTATAGACTGACCTGTTGTTTTATATGCAAACTCCAGGGATTGCTAAGGGAACCTATGACTTTAAATCTTTGGGTTAGCCAACATAGTTACCGGCTTAATCACCACAGTAGTCTTAGCAACAGGCCAGGCCTGTAGTCAGTGAGTCTGATGATCAATTCAGTTTTTATGAAAGTTAACAAAAGTTAAGTTAATAAAGTTAACAAAAGTTAACAAAACACATCAAATACATCATGGCCTCTATAGACCTCTTCACACTGGCTAGTTATGGATGAAGGACATTGCAGTTAAGTTTGGAGAAACAGGGTAGACTTTGTGATAATGCCATTTTCCTGACTTCTCTGTTTTCACATTTAAATGATAAGTCTATCCTCACTTTAGGGATAAATAAATATGAAGAAAATAACCGAAACATGACCCAGTTGATGGTTAAACTGCTGATAAGAGGAAATGTTCCATAAAGCCACTCCTCTATTCAAACTGTGGCTAGTCTGAAAAAAAGTTACACCCCATTGAACGTCGTGTTTTTGAGGAAGAGGAGAGACAGAGAAGAAAGAGTGAAAGAGAGAGGTCACACAGCAGGAACAGAAACTGGAAAGCTGGTTGAACAGGTTTGCTGAGTGATACTATCATCACATCCTCAGCTGCTTCAAATGTAAACACATGCTCATGTTGGCAAACCAGTACCTGCCATTGGAAAACATCAAAAGTAGGCTGGGTTATTTTCTTAAGATTTGTTATATCTGTGCCTTGTCTGTGCTGGAATTTTGAATATAAGAGTTTGTTGCATTTCATTAAAAAGATGTTGGCAGTCAAAGAAACAAGTTTGTTTTTGGTTTAGTGGCACAGAAACAGCAGATGTGAAGAGCAGCTCATGTCTGCCCCCTGCTGTGTGTGAATGAGACTGCACTTTCCTGGGCCAAAACAAGACAATACATCAGAGAATTAATAGCAAGTATTTCACATTTTCTTCTCGAGCTTATTTCAGTGTTTAATCTTTGGATTGAGGATTTAGAGTTCTGTTTCCATAGCTGCTGTAACTAGTGACGTTAATTTTGTTTTTGTCACTTTCAATTAATCATTTCTATCTTTTACTGCTTACTAAATTAGCAGATTTACTGTTTTCCTTTCCTTTTTCATGAGTTTAACAGAGTTGTTGGTTTTTGAACTGCTGGTTGAACCACAGAAGTGAATTTTCAGGCCTTTTGATATTTACAAAATCTATTGACATGGGAAACAGCAGCCTGACATTGACTTAATCTTTAAATGCAGGCCCAGACAAAGAGCAACTGTATCCCATTAATCAATCCTGTGTGTTGCGTATTGTGGGTTAAATGTGAATCCATTCATTCAAAGCAACCCTGTCCCAGCTCAGCATGCTGTCAGCTCGGTAGCAGATACAGTTCCTGCAGCACAATAAAGTCTGAGGTAATCTTTCTCTGTTTATCTGAAGGAGCGTGGAGCTTTTGTGGTGGGTTTCACAATTGACAAGAGTGGGCAGGAGGTGGAAGACAGGAGAGAGAGCCTTGGTGACAGGATGTCCACAAAGCCCAGGCACATAAGAAGGAGATAAGGCTTTCAGAGTTATAGATTGTAGTTTGTATGGCATATGTGGCCACGCTCACCAGAGTTAGCATTTAGCTACTGATGATGACCTTTGCCCTCAAAGGGAAATGAAATGTAACAACAGCACAAGAGTTAGGGAAAACAACTTTCAGGCATCTGCTTCCTTAGCAGTGCTAGTGGCTTGAAAAAAATGCAAAGTTTTGACTGAAGCAAAAAAAAAAGTACAACAGCCATGTTGTTGCAACATCTCATATTTATTTAAAGTTGGAGTTTGTATCTTGGAGGGAACAAAACATATGACTAATAAGAGACGAGACAACTCATGCACATTTTACATCCCATTTCCCAATGATAATGTGGATTTTTACCAATTTTCCAGAGATCAGGAGGAAATATAACAACAAAAGGAAATTAAAGAGCTAAAATATTGAAAAAATGTTTACATTTGTCCATTATCACAACTGAACAGAGCAAAAATGTTTGATATTTGTCCACTAAGGTCTTCAGTACTTTCTATATTTGGGGCCACCATTTCTTCCAGACACATATTTGTGCCACTGAAAGCAGCTTTGTGACCCACTTTTGGGTCCTGACCCACCAGTTTAGATCCACTGCTTTAAAGTTTTACCGTTTTGTCATTCAGACTTTCCTTTTATACAGTTTATGGGTGTAACTACTATCGGAAAGGAAGTAAGAGATGCTTCAAGGAATTTACAGTGCAGGAGTAATGGGAGAAACTTAACTTAATATAGTTTGATATATTTTATTAAAACAATAAAATTACCATAACAATTCAATTACCCTACCCCGTTTCACTATTATGATTATCAATAACTATCAAACAGACTATGATCAGTCCAAAACTGCAATTGAACAAAAAAGAAGAGAGAGATGCAAGTAAAGAAAGAAAAGGGGGGATATAATACTGAATGAGTATTTTTAGATGTTTTTATTATTTTCCAGTCCTTGAAAAATTCCTTTGAAAGTGTATCTCAGTGATGCAGATGACCAAAGGATTACATGGTGCCCCATGTACCCAAGTGGTCTGGGTTTGAGCCAGACCTATGGCTCCTTTCTTGCATATCATTCCCCATCCTTTTATCCCTGTTTTGGACTTTATCCACTGTCTTCCTTAAAAAGTCCCAAAATAATACATGGAGTTATGTGTCCTTTGTTCTTTTGGGAGGGTGTTTCTCCTTAGTTCAAATTTAAAAAAAGAAAAACTGGAAATATGTATTGTAAGCATATTGTCACTCTGTGCATGTTTATTTCCAAATAAAAATGATTATTACAAAAAGCCCCAAAATAATTCTAAAATAAAAAGACCACAAAAAGACCACAAGAAATGGAAAGACCACATTTTAATGTATAACTCCTCAGTGGCAACTCAGTACTTAAAGTAAACTTTTAATTACTTTTTACTTTTACTTGAGTAGATTTATAAACCTGTACTTTTACACAAATAAATTTTAACCAGAGTAACTGTACTTTTACTTGACTACAATAGTTGTGCTCTTTTTCCACCTCTGCTTGACACAACATTTTAGAACCTCTAGAGGTTATGTCCTCAAAGTGGATGGCCAGGGTTCAAATCTGGCCCGTGCCCCCTCTCCCTCTCCTCTACCTGCAAAAATATCCCTTCGCAATTGTTTTCTTAAGACATTTTCCCTTTCATGTTTATTACAAACTCTTTCCTTCATTCGTGAGCATACTTTTGACCTTGAGTGAAAGGGTTAAGTGAAAACCTATTCAGACATTCCTTTACCTTTTCTGTGATAACCGGTGTTTTTGTCCCTTACCAATCAAACTGACTGAAGCCTGTAAAGCTGCTCTTGATGTCGACTCAAGGTTCGGTTTTGAGTCTCCCTCTTTTGTTGTGGAATTGCAGACTGTCTTTGTGTGCCGCTTTGAGGCAGCAGAACATTGATTAGTTCTTTCCTTCTCTGAGCACATTTGGCATTTGTGTTTTTTTTTTTCTCCTCACATCAAAAACTTGTTTGAGGAGTTTTCTTCAGAGCTGCAGGGAATGAGTTCGACTGTTAGGTGTAAATTAGCAAAATAATCACAATAGAGAGGCACTTTGTATTATAAGTAGGAAACAATTGTATTTATTATGATATCAATACATTTTTCTATATACACACAGTAATAAAAATGCAGTCTTAGTAGCACAATGAATTGTTTACAAGTATGACTTCTTTCTCTATTCAGGCATACTGCAAGACTTTCCCCATGATTGCATGAGCAAATTTGGATTTTTGTGAAAAAAAAAAAAGATTTTTTTTCCTGCTAACAAATTAATTTACATGTTGTGAATAAATTAAAAAAAAAAATCATTAATCCAAAACCAGTGAACAATCTTTTGAACACACAAGACCTTTTACAAGCGGATAAGGAAATTCTCTACAATACAGTGTGCACACAGTGTTGAAAATGAACTGTAACATTGTGGGTTCTTTAAATGGCAATACTGAAGAGTAAAAAGGTAAAATACAAGAAAATTTTGTTTCACAGTAAACAAAAATATGAAATAGCAAATTCAAGTAAAACAGGATTATGTTAAGTTAAAACAAATAAAGATCCCCTCGTGACTGTTTCATAGGGGTTATTACATAATTCAACTATTAAATGTACCAAAAGGACAACCAAAATATATTCTGGTTTTAAAAGATAGCTTTTAAACTGTAAAACAACAAAATAATACTATACATAACCAGGAAATCTTTCCCATAACATGTCAGTGTATATTCATGTGGAAAAATGTACAGGTACAGTTAACTATGCAAGACATGACTGTCCTTTGCAATTATTTATTCTATTTCTTAAAGGACAAAAAATACACAGCCCTTAACTATGATAATATCTCTGAGTTACACAGACAATATTAATGTTCTCACAATACCCAAATTTGGCAACAGCAGGCAGGACTATAGAATGCTGCCCAAATGTGCAAACCATGCCAATCAAAGCAACTGATTAGATCCATGATTGTATCAATAACTCATCTTTCAAAGCTTACACTCGACTTTCAATGTAACAGCATGTCATTTGGGATAAATCTCCCTCATCCTGTATTGCTCCACTGATGATCCTACCTGTACAAAAAGCATTCAGCAAAGTAAGGTAAGGAAGGATATATCTTCTACTAGCTGTGCGATATACGTCAATGCCCATGCATTGTTTGTGAAGACTGATGACTGATCTTTATGAAGCTCATGTAAAGCCATCTGAGACGCTCACCGTCTGCCTGTCCTCATCAGATTTTATGTGCCACAGTCAGTGGAAGAACCTGATTGCTCCCTCCGTACCCAAACATCATCCTTCTCCTCTTGTTTTTGATCCTCATCATCAGGTGTTTCACCACATGTTGGGGATTTAAGGCTTTCACTCTCCGTTTCCTCACCCTGCAAGGATAAAGCCATGACAGGAGCCTCCAGGTCGTCCTCACTGGACAGCACTCTGGGAGTCTTGCTGAACTCGTCATCTTCGTCACTGAGGATGTCGGTCTCCTTCACCTCTTCCTGGTCCTCGTATTCTTCCAGGTCAAACTGTTCTTCCACCCAGCGGTCAGTGTCACCTGCCAAGTCAGACTGCTGCTGCTGCTGATCAGATTCATCCTGCCGCTTTGTGAGGTTTGAATCAGACTCTTGAGGTGATGCAAGATCCTGTTCTGGCTCGCCATCAAAAACAATGTCTGTGTCTATGGTGAAGCGGTTGCGCACCAACTTCCTTCTTCCTAGAGTTCTGGTGGGGGCGGAAGCTGCCAAGTACAAAGAAAACATGAAAGAACACATTAGTAAATGAAAACTTTCTTTGGACATTACTTTAAATTGTGGTATCATCTTATCAGTATCGGTCTTTCTTAAAATTTTAAATCATGTCAAATAAGAAAACTTGAAAACAACCAATATTAATCAAAGTGTGAGACAGACTTGTTGGAATATATAAAATATATGAATATAGGTGAAACCATAAATGGCAATCCCTTTGTCTACTCTAAAACACCAAATCATTTCATATGTGTCACAAAAAAGTCAGAATTAGGACTCTTGGAGCTGTAGGGTAATGTAGCCACAGACTGGCATTTACCTGCTCTATTTATGGCAGGACGGGCTCCCTTCAGGGCACATAGGCGTTTCCCTCCAAAGGGCACATACTGCTGGTTAAGGGGTAAACTCTCAGTTTTAAGGAGCTGCCGGCGGTGCTTTTCTCTCAAGATGGAATGGACCGTCTTCAGAAAGTCCTTTTTACTCTCTGGAGAGCTGACAGAGATAAAAGCGAATGTTATCAGTTTGGCACTGTATAGATACCAGCTGACAGGCTTTTATCTGCAGGAGAATTAAATCTCCATCTGAGATCCTCACCTACAGCACAGCTGAAACGTCCTCTCTGGCCTTCCCTCTGATTCTGACTTTGTGTGGACGATCTCACACACTGCAGAGCCCTCCCCATCTGAAAGAATCAGGATTCGTTTAATTGATATACAGAGCAATCTGGTAAGGTTTTCTATGTTTTTGATTCAATTTAAAAAATACTTGTATACTTTTATGCAGGAATTTGAATTGGTTGTTGAAGTCTTTACCAGCATTAGTCAAGGATCTGACTTGAAGGGCGTCTGTTGGGATCATATGACGGTATCTGAAGGGGTCTTTTTCCTCAGAGGATACAGAAACTCGATGAGAGCCACCCTACATGTATTTAAAACAGAGAAATTTGGTTATTTTTCCACATCATTCTTTTAAAAATAGCTGCAGCAGTGACCCACTGAGCTGATTCTGAAAATGGGACATTAGAAAACTATTTCAAAAGGCTTTCTAAGTTATATTTCAAAAAGGCCTTTTCCAATGTTGATGGTGCATTTATTAGAACGAAACTTACAATTTTCTTTTTCTGCTTGGCTCCATCCTTGCATACAAAGACCACTGCCATTTTGAACACTGAAAAGGAAAAAAAAAAATTACTCAACACTTTAGTCTGCACTATAGACTGCAAATTTTCCTGAGAAGGGTGGAAAATAAGGATTAAAAAAGTCAACTAAAATCACATCATGATCGAGTAAAATCCTTTCTGACATACCAAACGTAGCCATCTGGGGCTCTTTCTTCCATTTCCCAAGGGAGGCTGGAGGGTTGATCCAGCTCACAGTGGTGTGGAGAAGCAGGTCACCCATGGACAAATCTGCAACCTGACAAAACCAGTAAAATATCAACTGTCATTCAGAATGTAGTCTTTGGTGACAAAGGATCCCGGGCATTCTTCCAACATACCTCTTTCTTGTCACCACTCTGCTCAGTGATGAGCTGATCAAACACTGCTCCGAACTCCTCATGGATCTTCTGCATCTCATTGATGTGGCTGGCAACTTTGTTCATGGCTTTCATGGCAACTGAAGATGATAGTAAAAAAACATGGATTACACTGAATTTAAATGACTGTATGCATTCACCCAGATGGTCTCCAACTAGAATTATTCCAACTTCATGGTCAGCCTTTGACCCAGTCTTACCATCCAGGTGGTAGTGCTCCTCACTGTCCGGGTCTGTGAGTGAGTAGAGCTCCTTCAGCAAGAGGGGATACTTCAGCACCCTCTGGATGGGTTTGATCAGGTATGACTCCAAGGTGGAGGAGTGCTGCTGCTTGGGGTTGCGCTCGTCCAGGAAGGCTTTGAAATCGGCATCAGTTTTGGCTGGAATGACCAATAAAAGCACAGTGTTGAAGGTAACATTTTTTCTTTGCCCTTTTGACAAATGATGCATTTGCATGCAGGTGATTCCACTCTTGAGTGTTTCACTAAAGCAATTTGGTTCAAGTGCTTCCATTCATAGTAAAAGTGCTCAACTGTATTTATTGTGCTAATTTTGTTTGGCTAAATTTGATTTGTATTGCCCTGGCAATTTTGCAAAACATGTTGATAATGTGAGAACTAAGAAAATGTTTATTTTTAACATTGTCATGCACTGCTACTTGCTTGTGGCAGAAGAGGGTTTTATTTATGAGCAGGCAGCCACAAGTAGGTTGAAAAAATCTCTTTACTGCTTTCATTAACAGCTCTATCACCATCCAAACTCGGAATAGGCAATATCTTGTTGACTCGACGAATGTAAATGCAGCAAACAAAGCCATCCACTCAAGTATCTAAGGGAGTGGGTGTACATGCAAGACAACAGACCGTTCAGCACTGCTCATTATATATCGTACAATGTTGCTAGGCCCTTCAGCCCTTGTAGTCAACAGCTTGAAAGTATGCAGAGGTCAAATGGACAACTGTCTGGCTGACAGCTCCACAGAACAGATTTATGGAGGCTTGCTGGATATGGCAGATGGTTGATGGATAAATACATCCTCTCCTTTGAGGCAAGAAGGAATGTCAACCCAAGAACACATTTACTCACCCTTTACAAGGACCTTTGGGACTTTGGTGTGGCTTGCACAGAAAGCACTATAGATTTTAAAACGGTCTGCATAGTAGAGGAAGGAGCCTCCCAGTGAGAATAGGACTTTCTGTGAAAAGAGAAGGAGTTACACAATCAGTGGTTTTGAAAGGGGTTCTTCTGAAGTCTTGTTGATGGTTATGTCTTTTGAATATAATTTACAAAGACATGGCATACCTTAAATTGATCCACTCGCTCTAGCTTTTCTAGGTCTGGAACCAGTCTTGTCCCATCTTCAAGAGTCTTAAGAAACTCAACCTGGAACTCCACCATTTCTGGCAAGTTCCCAAACAGAACATCCAGCTGGAAGATAAATGGATAAAGGACATTATTTTACAAAATTCTGTGATATTTCACTCTTCATTTGATGCCTTCCATTCTAAGCCCTTTCCACAGTTAGAGTCTGGAAACGCTCCGTTATACCTCTAAATGCATTTAATTATCACAAGTGTATGTAAAATATCTCTTTACTTTGCAAACCTCCCCCTCTCTCATCATTATCCACCCCTCCTGTTCTTGTACACAGCTACTCTTCACACGATTATGTAAGCCACTTTTCTAAGAGTGTTTCAACAGTGTTGGCATTTAAAAGCCAGCTACTCCTTACAGGCTCCAAGGGAACATGAAACGTACCTCATCCTGAGTTAGGAAGGTTTCTTTCTGCAGAGGGGTTAAATATCTCCCAATGAGGCAGTTGAGATCCTGCAAGACAAAAGGGAATCATGTTTGATAAAAGGTTACACCAGTCAGTAAATGAAAGACAGCAAAAACAACTCAGCTTTACATAACCTTAAAAAGATTCTTCACAACAAAACTGTGATTAAGTCCCGTAGGGACAGTCTGACAGTTTGTTCTGGATAAAAAACATAAAAGCTGCTGGATGCTTTGCTGCAACTGTAGAAGAAAAATGAGCAACATGGAAAGCTTATTTACGACAAAACCTATGGTCACAGTTGAACTCTACAGTGCTAATGAGATTAAAAAGAAGCTGTACCGAAAAATATAGAAATAGACATCTAACATTTCCTATAGAGGGGGGTGGGTCTTACAAACTGTACCACTGTAATTCATATTTTTCACCTTTCTTAATGTTTATGTCATAACAATCTTGGAATCCTTTGGCAATCATCATCTATCACCACCTGACAGATGACGTAGGAATGAACGTGAAGTTTTTAGACTTCCTTTTCTTTGCTGTCTTAACAACTGTGAAGTAAATGCCACTGTTTGTTTTTTTATGTGTCTAGAAACTGATTTCCTTTTTAATTCTTTGCAAATAACAGCATTCTATTTGTTTAAATTACAGCATCGTGATGCAGATCTTTAAATGTATACATGCAAGATTTGTCAGGCTCATCCTCAAAAGAAGAAAACTTTCAAATGTTTGTTGGATTGAGGTTAGATTAATCACCTCTGATGAGCTTTATGTAGTCAGGGGATCTAAATGCGAGATGATTTTCACAACCAAGCAGATTTGTGACATGAGATAAAATGTTTAATCTGTGGGATTGTCAGCTGTACTTTCTCCTTAGGTATTTTTTAATAGAGATCAATAAATCGTTGCCAAATTATCACTGATAGGAGCTGGTATGTCATTGAGGCGGGTAACATCCTGTCCATTTTTTTGGTTTTTTTGCTGTTCAGACTGTTTCTCTTGATTACACTGAACCCTGCTGTTGCATGACGGTATGTAATGGAGAATTACACAATGAGGCATTTGTGAGTACTCAGTAACCAGTAAACAGGGTCTTGTTTTAAACCGTAACACCACCGTTTGCTAGTGCTGGCGTAGCCCAATCAGTTTTCTGCTGCAAATACAGCGTTGCTGTGGAGTATGCTGTGTTCTACACTTTACAAAATGATTTGCAAGCATCTAATACTGACATTTCAAGCTTTCTAGGCCTTTCTTGTGCAAAATTGAATAACACAGATTAGTGTGGGGAATTATGGATAGGAGTATCTATTCAGCATTTGCATCCAGAAGGTAATGTCCCCTTTGCAGTCCGGCCTGGAGTGGGACAATACATTGTGATATCGAATGCAAAAGGTCTTTTATATGTCTGCCTTGCATAAAAGAATAAGCAGAGTTGTCATAGAGTAAAATGTCAATAAAAGAAACGAATACAAACAGGTTTAATTTGAAAGTGTCTTAGGGGGATATTTTGATTTTTTTTTAAGGTTGGGTTGTATGAGGTACTTGGTAATAGTAGTGCCATGAACCTCCAGAGATTTCAGTGAGCCTTCTCCTTCAAACAGGAAGCTAGGCTATAAAGCAACACAGACAGATCACTGCTCTGTGTACTTTAGTGAGTTTTAGGCAAAAATGGACCAAAAAACAATTGCTGGCTCAACTGCACACTTTATCAAACATTTTCTTTCACCCAGAATTCCTCTATGTTTGGCACTATTTTGCAGGAACTTTTACAGATGGAGACTCAGTAGAAAGGAGAGAGGGTAGACACTTAAGTGGAGACTGGTTAGCTTACTTGGTGGTGTAGAGGTGAAAACTATGAGCCCAGGCTCACAAGAGCTACTGCTGTCACAACTGGAACTTATCAGTACTTCTTAAGGACATTTCTGATCGAAGATAGAGAATCACAGACTCCTGCAGCCTGCATCACTCCCCATCCAGAGTTCCCAACCTTACTGAATGCCAGTGTTTTGCTGACCTTCTTCAACTTTCTGAAGATAAATTGGAGAAACCGACCCCAACTAGAAGAGCTGAATGGAAATTTATTCCACACAAGTTTATGGCTATTGCTTTATTCCTCTTATGGCTGATAATTAGACAAGCTACAGATGGCACAGTATGTTTACCTTTTCAAATTTTTGAGTCAGCTGTTGAAGTGGAAAATTGAGCTGAAATAACTACTTTGAGCTAAAGTTGATGTTTTTTTTTCTCTGACAGCTGGTCAGATATGCAAAGGCGAAAAAACACATAGTTAGCCAAAGCTCACATTGCAAAAAGTGCCAAACGAGGCTTTCTGGGTGAAAAATGAAATGTTTCTAAAATGTTCGATATAGCATGCTGTTGAGCCAACATTGTTTTTTGGCCCATTTTTACCTACAAATCTCTAAATTACGCAGAGCAGCTATACGCATCATTGGCGCTATATTCCCTAGCTTCCTCAATAGTGTCCTAAAGGAGCAACGCTCACTGAAATCACTGGAGACTAATGGCACTTTTATTGCCAAGTACCTCGCACAATCCAAACTCCAAAATACAGAAATTACCCTTCATCACACAAACACTGATAATAATTACAAAGGCAAAGAAGAAATCAATTTTACCCACATGGTCAAAAAAAGGGAACAATATTTTAATTTTTTTAGAGCAGCCTTCAAAATCTCAACAAGAACCAGACATAAACTGCAATAGCAATCTCAAGCAGACGTTTATGAACCACAGTACCATGTAGCCTACAGGGTTTTTCCAAGTATGACTAACCTTATCAAAACTCTCATATGATCAATCTTTTTTCCCTTGGTTGTTCAACAGCAGTTCCATCAAAGTTCAATTCTTTCTCCTTTTTCCCAGTGGTTTATCTACCCCCTTTATTACATTAGCAATTGAACTAAAGGTTCTATTACTGCAAACCACGCTCACAGACATACAGATGCATCCAAACAACACAGCAATGTAATTTCCATTTGACTCTGGGTAATGAGAACTAATAGCCCAAGTCCACCAAAATCAAACAATCCCATTTAAGGATTTTACCATAAACCATCCATCATGCACAGTGTTGTTACAATAATAAGAATGCAATGTACATTCAGCAAATGCCAGCTGTAATAAAATATAACATTTTAGATCGTCTTGATATTATCCCATTATGTACCCTCTCTAACCCAGTTATTTCACTGAGCCACATTTATACTGGGCAGAAAAAGATTAGACAATATCCAAGCAAGGGCACAGCTGTGTCCCCTCCATGTCTCCTGGGATGGAGATATAAATATGGATTGGTCATGTAGAATAGGTAATGTGTAAGGCTAACAAGACCTGAGGCAGACAGAAACACAGATTGATGGACAGGAGGAACACGCGCATACATTCACAAAAGACCATCTGGCCCTTACAAGTAAGATGAGTGATACTGACTTTGACATAGGTGCGTTCGGTCTCCACCAGCTCGCAAATGACTTTGCGGAGCTTGTCGGCATCCGAGAGCTGTCGTAGAGTTGCAGGAGGTGGAAAGGGCGAGTCCGGGCTAGGCGAAGAGGACACACACTCTGAGGGATTCATGTCATGGAGACTGCGGCAGAAAGCAGCGACTTGCTCTGTACTCTGCAAAAAGAGAGGGAAAGAAAAGTCTAATATGAAGAAAAGCGTGCAACTCCAAGCTAAAGGCAAAATAAATAAAATCCAGAGACTGATCTATGAGCACAGACGCTATTAGATTGCAGGTATTACTTTCCACCTACTGATATGCACAGAGTCATGACTGTGCAGAGAGTGAGCCTGGAAAGAGGCAGAGAGGCAGTTCTAAAAAAATCATTTGCACTAATTTGGTCTATTTTCAGAGTGTCATAACAATGACTCTCCGCCTCCTTCTCTTTCACTCACATCCTTCTCTTTCCTGATGTTTTCCTCCTACTGACGGATCACTGGTGTAGTGATTCATCTTTTTTAGAGAATCAAAATATACACACAGCAGTGTGTCCACATACAGTATGGGTTGCCTTGATACCAGCCTCGATGTGCTTTAGACTATGATTTTGGACAAAAATAGACCCCACTCAGCTTTCACGGCTGTATTACAGTTACTTTGTATGCAACAGGCTACAACCAAAACACCCATGACAACAAAAAGGCTTTTTAGATCAATAACAGGAAGTACAAAGACCTTTTTTTTTTTTTACCCATTTACACTTTTATGTATTTATTGATGAAAGGATTTTGCAAATCAAACATGTTTACAAGATGTATGATTTCAAAGGAGCTGATATATAAAGGTTATATTAGGAAGAGGCAAGGAGCAAACATTTATGGCCCAGTAACAGGAGCCACAATCTGGTATTGGAGCCACAGAGAGCACAGCAGGCTGAAAGGTCTCTTGTTGGTAATATGAGGATTTTTATAGGCCAGACAGAAGCAATTTATCTGCTGCACCTACAGGCTCCTTTGAGAATAATAACAACAAAGGCTTACAGCAGCACAATGTGAATGGTTATTATTCTCAAGTAACAAATAATCTTAATTAAGATCTAACCCACAAGTCTGTCATCATTCTAAAAATCTGAGGGCAAAAAACCCATCTAGTATCAGATGTTAGTTATGTCCAAAATTCATTTTTTAACTTAAATAAACAAAATGTTTTAAAATGTGCAGCAATTCATAGATTATAAATAGATCATCTGACCTGTGGCTGATTCCAGTCTTCAAATGACAAAATGTAAACAAACCATAGAAGGCAAGTACAGACAGAAGAAAGGCAGAACTCTCTTATCCAATGTCAGTCACGCATCCTCTCATGCAGCTTTGTGCATCACAATGGTTATCAGCACAGTTATCTAATCAGACACATCCATATGTGAGGCACGACAGCAATTTGTCTCTCTAGACAGTGTTCCCAAAATAATCAGTCAGCTCCCTGATCAACAGCTCAACGAGAAGTGCTATAAAATGTCATTTTGCAAATGCAATTTACAAGCTAAGCTGGTGCCATGTTTGCTAAATCTATAGTGAAAAAGCTGCAGCGATAGGCATTCTGTCAACTTTGACGTAGTTTATCGGTGATTAAAACCATAATCTCTTAATCTCCATCATAACCATTTGGATGTCAAGAGTGGATTTATCGAATCAAGTTGCTTAACAAAGGTCTGTCTGACCCCTCCCTCAACAAAAACCTTCATTAATACATTTGCTGCTCCTTATGTGCTTGGTCAGAACAGCATGAGGGATCCTTCATCATGGACTTATAGAGATCCATACACTTTGTATCCAGAAAAACACGTCAGACGACAACAGTTTCTCTCAATAATAATAATAATAATGATACATTTTGAGAGCGCCTTTCCTAACACTCAAGGACACTTTACAAGAATAAATAACACAATAAAATAACACAATAGTAAATAAGTAGTCATAGTCATAGTAGTCAGTCAGTAGTCAGTCGTAGTCATAATCAGTACTTTCTTTCTGCAGAACAGGACTTGTGATGAGATACAGCCTGTTAAGGCTGTGCAGCTAAACAATTTTAAATACAATTTTGTTTCCTACAGTAGAAGGACTAGACTAGCTTTATTGTCATTGCATATTGTACAATGAAATGAATGAAAAACAAGAAAGAAATATGAAACACAGTGCTGAACGAGGGCTAACCCAATATTGCAGTTGTGATGTAATATAATTTATATATTAATAATATATGATTATTTTTTAAGTTACTCACCTTGTGTATTTTTCAGTAAACACCAGCAATAATTATTTTATAACCTGGACTTGACATTAACCACCAACCAGCCATACAGATGGATTTCTGCCATGGCAGATAGTACAATGACACACATTACCCGCTTTGACGGGTTGAATTCATGGGTGGCACATCCTTTGCTTTGTTCTAAACGGGCTTGGCTGTTAGTGCCAGTGTTTGAGAACACTGTTACAGTGATAGATGCTTACTTCAATGAGGAAGTTTGCACATAAATGGAGTATTTTTCCCTACTTAATATTAAACCGCAAACTTTGTCAGTCTGCATTTTCTTCAGGGTGTATGAGAAAAAATGCTTTAAAGTTCGAAGTACATTGTTCATTTACATGTAAAAGGATTGAAGATCTTTTTGAAGCAAATTTTGGCATGCCATAGTCAACCTAAATCATTTATAAAATTAAATCCAACAAGGATATTGTGGCTATTGGAGATTAAAAATGGCTGATAACTCTGGGAAACAACTAGCCACAGTGGCTGGAGAGAAAAAAGTTACTGTCAAGTATTGAGTATAGCCAGCACAATATCAAATAGATTTAACTAGAACTAAAAGAGTATGAAAAATTTAACAGTGAATATTTTGACGCATATTGCAAATGTAATATGGACTGTTTGAAAAACATTGACACTTGTATGATGTGCAAAGCGTAACATCTCTGCTGCAAAAAAATGTTTTAAACTGGTATTTTGACATGTTTCAGATCAGAGAAATATTGCACCTTCTTGGATTTAAAAATTGCAGAAGCCCAAATTATAATTACAATTAATTACCTGGCCTTACAAGAAACTCAGCTTATAAAGTTAAGAATATAAAAAAGGAATTAGAGTCAAGGAGCTTTAAAAATGTAGTGCTTTCTGTACAGTCTATACTGTAATGCACTTTCAAAACAGATTTAAAAGTTGTACATCATGTGCAGGATAATTATTAAGTCATACTGCCTATTAAATGTTAACAGACATAAAAAGAGATGCATTAATGTAGAAACATTGCTTTAAGAGAGCAACAATACCGCACATTTAATGTTTTGCAGCATAATAGCACACACACATGAATGATATTGCACCATAGAGTTATGAACAGCATACAGTCATGAAAACAGCATAATCAATAATGCTTCTTATGCATTTCTATTTTTTGCATACTTATGATCATTTTCTTACTTGTTTTTCAAGTTATCTGAATATTTGTTGAGTGTTTAAGTTTGGTAAATGCATGTGATGCAGATGCAGTAAGACAGCAAATAATAAATTTAATTTAAATAAATAAATCTGCTTCATTTCATCAGACCAATTAGCCCACAGAGCTCAGCCAGTTTTAGTGAGCCTGGTAAGACACAGTCACAGTCCAGTCATCGTCTTCACAGCTACAGTCCAGGCTCATTAACTACATGACCAACTCAGCATGCATGCACAGTCATGACATGGCAGAGAGAAGGGAACGAGGAAAGGGGAGGGGGTCCCAAAAAGGAACAATATGCAGATAAGAGGGGCTGTAAAACAGGCAATGCTAGAGACAATTTCTCCATGTAAATTAAATATAGATTAGAAATGGTTTGAAGGCAGAGGAAGAGGATTGTATCTCTGCCCTGAAACTAGAGGAGAGCCTGAGATTGTAGGTCCAGATACCAACAGAGAAAACTACTACATTCAAAGAGTCGCTCCAAAATCAGTCCTGGTAGTTTGCCAAAGTCGAGTCACTCCTACATACGGTGTTTTATTTTGCATCCTGTGGAGCACTCCAGTGATTACAAGGCATCTCTGCGACACAGTGGTGACTCACAGCTTCCTGTTGTCTGTCTGTGGCAGCCAGGAGGATGTGAGACCCAAACACTGAGAAGCAGAGGTGTTTTACTCTTGCTGGAATACCACAATAGCTTGTCATCTATCACAGCAGTACCAAGAGCTTGCCAGGTAAAGGAAAGGTGTACAAGGAAGGAATCTCACCAGATGCAGCATGTCATAGACGGAGTCTGTGGAGCGCTTGCTGTGTTTACTCCACTTCAAGACGGACATAGCCAGGAGAAGGTGGACAGTCAGCGTCAGCTCAAGTACCAGAGGAAAAGAGACTCCAGGTTTTGAAAAGAATCAAGTCTACTCTACGCCTTTCCAACACATTTCTCCTCCCTTTTGTCTTCCCTCTGTTTTTAAAAAGGAAAGGGTGCTGTGGTGCTTGTGATGAAAGATGAGTGAAGCTGCTCAGCCTCCTCCTCTCCGCCCACCAGTGCCTACAGCCTCCCAACTCCCCTTCTTTTCGCCTTCAGAGTCTGCTGTAGTTCTGTCACTGTTACGTTGCCTTCTCCTCTCTCTCCCTCTCTCTCTCTCCTCTACAGGCGGCATAAACTCAGGCACACAGAGTGAGTGTGAAGATCTGGCCAGCTCCAGCAGCATTGTAAATGCGTCTTGATAATCCTCCAGGCCGGGGCGACAGCAAAGGAGCAGGAGAGAGTCCCGTCCTCAAGGTTGTGGAGGAGCAGGATTGGCTGGGCAAGCAGCACGGCAGTAGAATATGAATGCAGGGATTCAGGATTAAGGAGAAAGGAGAGCCGCAAGTAAGCAGGCCGCAAAGGAGGGTGGATACGGGAACAACCAGTTTGGTAGCTTTTGCAGGAATAAAATGAGGAGTCGAAAGTGTTGACTTGTGCAAAAAGTGATGATGGGTCACAAATCAACAGAGATAGGAATGTGTGATATATTCACAAGCTCAGACAGTTCTCTTAATCAAAACATGGCAGTTTCACACGCTCATACTATCACGTTTTATCTGCCTTTATCTCAAACTGAGACTTGGATGACTCACATGAAACTTGTGGGAGGGGAAAGGATAACACTAGAAAAGCTACTTTTTAAAACTACTACAAAAATTAAGCACAGATTTATAAGGCCTGATTTTGGTACTGGCTTCTTGTTGCATAAAAGAGAGCTGACAGGATACAATGACTGTAACTTTGGGGCGACTGTGGCTCAGCGGTTAGTCTGTTGGGTCTCAACCAGAAGGTCAGGGGTTTGACCTCAAGCCCCAGCAGTTATAAAACTCGATGTGTTCATGGGCAAGACCCCACATTGTGGGGTTAAAATGGGGGGGGGTTTAAAAATGAGATGTGATTTTAAAAAAGTGATGATAATGGGTTATTGTGGCAAAAAATTGGTTTCAAGAGACAAATGTGGGTGGAAATAGTGCAAAATTGATGAAAAGTGGCAAATAACAGCAGCAAAAGGAGTTAGAAATGGTACAAATAAATCATTTCCACATCAGACCCTTATAATAGTTTGATCCACTAGATGCATGCTAGCACCAATGCTACTTATCCAACATGCATGCATTGATACTGTCAATAAATCACAACTAGGGAGGGTCCATTATCTGGATTTTTCAGGGGCCCAGTTAGTTCTGTGGGCAGGTCTGAGTTAAATTGTAGAAAACAAAAAGCTGGAAGGATTGTTAATCATTGAATCTACATTGGAAGTACAAAATGTCTCTCTGCAAACTCGATGAGATTTCTGAGTGTAGTGACACTTTTTGCAGCAAGCATTTTAGTCAGCAAATTTGTCTGATTTTGAGATGTGAAGATTTAATTCTTCCCCCATAACTGGGCTCTGATGAATCACATGGCTGCACTGTTTATAGTTGTCAGTGTATAATTTCAATGATTCATCTTCAGAAAACTGAACTCAGAGAGAGAAGAAGGGTAATCATCCTTTAAAAGGAAAACCAAGTGAAATCAAAAAGACAAAATTCAACAAAACAAAACATGATCGAGCTACCTGTGATGGAATGGCACACACTTCTTTGGTGTTAGTGTTAATTTGGTTTACTTTCATCCAAATGGTGTGATTAAGAGACAAAGGATAAAAGAGTTGATATTTCCAGTCAAACTAAGGGTGAGCTGGCTGACAGATTTTTTCACTGACTTTTGTTGTCATGATGTAAAATTGGGAGGTCATCAAGTGTTTAAATAATTCATAACCTAAAAAAAGACATCCACTCTGGAGCATTTCATGAGTGACAGCCCTTTAAAATCAATGAGCTGCAGATAGACCAGCACTGTAGTCTTATTTAAAATGTTATTACTCTATCATTTATGTACTGTAAAACAGAGGACTGGTTATCTTGTTAGGCAGCTACATGTCATGAAAAGAAAAGATAAATCCGATGCAAGATTGTATAGAGAAGCAGGATGACACCTGGATGATGTACACTCTGCTTTCTTTACTAAAGAGGACACACTGTGCGACAAATAAACTCTTCAATGCTATTGCAAAAACATTATAGAGCAGAGAGGCTGCAGTAAAGGACAGGGATGGTAAACAAGCTCAGAAGCCAACACAACATATAAAAGATGAGTTTACAGTTGTTTTCTTTAGTTCTTCTTTATAGACCTTAAAGGCAAATAAAAAAGGGAGCCCTTACCTTCCTGCACTCATCAAACTCGCCGAAAATCTCAGAGTCGTCGTCCAGGCTGTCTCCTGAGCTTTCCAGCAACAGTCCCACACCATCGTCAAGAATCTCCTCTGAAAAGGTAAAAATATTGTGAGTATGAGCTCAAGAAACAGTATAAAATGTTAATTTTCTTTTACTGTCATTAAAAATGCATCTTATTTTTTTCTCCTTTCTTTCTCAGTTTTATTATGTTTGAGACCTTTTCGAGAAAAAATGTCGACCTTATCAGAGTATTCTACATGGGTGGGCTGCTGCACACCGCTGAGATCCTGCTATGCTCACTAATTAACACCCTGTAGAGTCACTTTGTTTGCATAAATTAAACTGGTGTCACTAAGGACACCAGCAGAAATCTTTTCTCTTCATGAGAAAAGAAAAACTCAAAGCCTCCAGTTTCTTTCTGATCCATTTGGTATCCTTTAGTACAAAGTGATTGCATGCCAGCTGGTCTGATAAACACGACCATACTGTGAGCGACTGATGGGTTGAAAGCGCTGAGCATGATTCCTTAAACTGTGGTTTTCAGATTTTTAATAACTGCTACTTCTCACCTTGACTCTGTGAGAAAATGTCTGTGTAGAGATCTTGCTCTGCATCTGAGCGGCGTGGTGGCAGGAAGCAGAGCTGACGGCGGTCCACAGAAGGCAGGGTGTTGACTGTCAAAGCAAGCGAGGCTTGAGAAAATGCTGCCTTCATGTCGGAGAAGTTAAGACTATAAGAGTCTTTTCCATTCAGCTGAAGTATTTCATCCCCAGCATTTAGACCTGCAAAGCATAAACACCATCAGTCGTGAATCCATTGGCTGGGTGTCATACATGCATACACTTGATTAATGGCATCTTCTGTCCAACTGAGTTGGCAACAACAACCTAGCTCATTTTCAGTATTTATTAACAGACCATTGAAAGCCTAATTTAGATGATGAAAGCAGATAATTTAAAGAAACCTCTGAAAATTTTCAGAGACCATTGGTTGAGATTCATTATCCTGTCTTCTCCTACTTCCTGACCCACTTCTCAGCTGCAGGTTTCCCACATGCTGCTGCATGGCACACAGCCTGTGCCCCCCCTTCACTATGACCATCTCCAGCATGACATTTGACAGCCCCCAACCCTGCAGTCTAACTTTATAGCAATGATACTGATGTGAAGCAGCTGTGCTAAGGTTGTCGTCCTTCACAAAGGCCAGTGAGAGGCACTGTGGTTATGATTATAGTAATCAACGCCCTTGAGAACTGCTGTTCTCTACCTCTACCTTCTCTGCCTATTGAAATTCACTAATGCATCTCTAATGCAAAATAGTAAAAAGATCTGCTGACCTCTATGTGAGATAAATGATTTTTTTCCCCCCAAGACAACATGTGAAAGAAGAAAAACTGGATCACATTCTGTCAGTTCACAGACATGTTTTTGAGGGGAGTTCATTTGATGGAAATGAAGGGAAACGTACCTTTGGCAAAGGCTAATCCACCTGCCTTTACATCAGTGATGTAGAGTTGTTGTACTCCATCCTCCTCCACTACTGAAATGGAGAAACCTGGAGGAGGGGAAGGAGAGGCAAGAATAAGTGGAGGAGGAGGAGAGAAGGGGGACTCTTACATAAAACACATCAGAGGGATTTGTGCAGCACAAATGGGAATAGACAAGAAAAAACATGGGCCATGCATAGGTCAAAGAAAAGCAATTATTGCACAGAAAAAAAACAGGGCTGCATATGCAGCTTTTGACACTGACTTCATTACGGCATCTTACAGTTACATAAACACTGAGTTATAGAAGTCATACAAAGGGAACAACAAAGGACTAGTTAAAAGATTCTTACCATAACCAATCATGCAGGATTCATCTCTGTCAAACTGGATTACTTTTGTTATTTTGGAGCAAAGCTCGATTTCTTTGTAAAGCTGTGAAGAACAAGAGACAAGTTATTATATAAATCATAAAACACGGCCTACTTTTTTCATTTTCTGGTGGGTGGGTTTCTGACAGAGTGGAGAAAGAGCGCTGATTTTCTATTTCATTAGACAAAGCAGCTCTATCACAGTCTTTGTGGATGGTCTATGATGTGTCATGATTACAGGATCTAAACACAAAAGTCACTACTGATATTGCTTATTAAGGCTTCTGAATAGATTAATGTTTTGTCGGAGGGTCCTCCCCAGCAGGCATTCCTCTGGAGAACACATATGAAATCAAAAGGATAAAAATACGAAACCTATTAATAATTCACACCAACGTTGCTCATGTGGTTTGTGGTTTACTTTTGATTGTGATTCCATACACATTCTAACAAACCACCAGCGCTTCCCCACAATCTTTCACCTTTTATTCATCAAATGGCAAAAGTATATTCAAGCAGCTAGTTACATACCAAGTCGCACACATCTTCTTCTGGTTTGGGAATGTAGAATTGCACTTGGTTTTCAATAAGGAGTTTAAGCCGCAGGTAGTGTTTAGTGGGATCCAGCTGGTGAGCCTGTGAAATGAGAGCAAATTAACTCTGATAGAGAGGTTTTTTCATCACAAAACTTATTAGCTGCCTACCAGGGAGTCACTTTTGCCAAGATTAATAAACATAGTGAGCTTTTTTTACCTTGTGTTGTTAAATTAGATACCATACCTTGATTATCCAGTGCATAAACATGGATTTAGATCTGTTTTGGGAATTTGGATACCAAATGGAAATGCTTAATGCTTAATGCTTTGTGTGGACACACTTCAGTACATACAGAAAACAATTTGACATCCAATAGCTCAGACTACATATGGTGGTTTGGGATGCCTTTATCTGGAGTGGACTGAAGTGCAGATGCAAGATGTACTGGCATGCATTAATGACCACTTCATTAGCTGATGCACTGTTTACTATTAGTATTCTGCCAGTAAACTTAAGCATAGCTTTATGCTCATCCAGTCAAGCATAGAGTGATGGAAATAGTGGCTCTTTTTACAAATAAGGATTATTTGTCTCAGCTCAGTAACAAGAGCTAGTCTTTCAGCTCTTAAGCGGCTCTTCATTTTGCCTTTTTTTTTAACAACAACTAAAGTGGACAAACAGAAGCCCCTTCTCCAATGGAGGCTGGCTTCTGTTATTTATAAAAAGATCCAGCATTTAGAACTGGTTGGTTTGAAACTAATTCAATTGTCATTTCAATTTAACCAGGACCCTGCAAGATTTATTTGCTAAATAGTATATCCTTATATGCATGTTTATTACAAAGTGAGGTAGAAAAACTGATAAAAAGGCACTGCTAGCCTCTTAGCTTGGGGCTAATTTCCCCCCATTCAGTCTTGTTGCCTCACTACACAGCATGTAGGGATTTGTAGGATAAGAGAGCCACAGATATTATGTATGGCTTGTTGTCTGTATAGCAGGTGGGAAAGTGAGCTCCAATCTTAGGTCGTCCCTGAAGACGCATTGTTAATGCATAGTTCTGCATAGAGGCAGCACTTAAGTGCAGTCACTTGTTATCTGAATGCCCAAAACACATTATTAATGCAAAATGTAAACAGGGCTTATCCAAACTGTTATTTGTCTCATTGGCTCTGAGGTGGCTCTCATTTTAAAAAGCATCTGCAGGTGCTTCAGGCTGTCTTACATCTTTGCCATGCAAACATCACTTGAGTGCAATGTGATCCACGGGTCAGGTCGGGTCATTTCAGGTTGATTAGTTTTACCTTGCAAATGGTTTCCAGGACACACAGTGCTGACTCTCCTGGCTGTATGATTGTCAGCACAGGCTGGTCATTTGGCAGACACACCCAGGAGGGGGTGAGGTGGTCGGGGACCCACAGGTCACTTTCCGTGCTTGGCCGTGGAAAGCTTTTCACGGTTCCACCCTCACTTTTCTTTGAACAGAGACAAGAAGGAAGCATTTTCAGTTGCTATTTGTATCAATGAACAGTTTGATTTGTTTAAAATTAGTGGCACCTGCTTGAAATACCTCTAAAATAGCCTCTATTGCCAAGTGGTTGTCTTATTGTTGTTACCTCTGGGTACATCCAGTAAAGGGCTATAATTCCCTGACGTCAGTGTTGGCTAGAGATTTAGTGCATAGCTTCTACTAATGTTTGACTTATGCCTCTCTGTCAAATATATGCAAACACAATTATTCCTCCTTACTGTGTGTTCCTTGGCAGGATCAACAAATATGCCTTCTAAAGGTTTTTTCACTGGCTCTTCGCCATCTGCAAAGACCTGCTGGGACAAAAGGAGAAGGTCAAATGGTCGTATCTCAAAAACAGGTCTATGTAACGCTCTGGAATTTTAAAAATGAACTCAAAGTCTCACAGACCTGGTTGATAGTTGGATGAGCTTTTGTTTTTTTCTTTGAGGTAGTGTCAAGACCCCAGAGAGAGGAGAACCTGCTCTTGCGCTTGCTG
The DNA here is from genome assembly GCF_018320785.1 of Cheilinus undulatus. Taxonomy (NCBI): domain Eukaryota; kingdom Metazoa; phylum Chordata; class Actinopteri; order Labriformes; family Labridae; genus Cheilinus; species Cheilinus undulatus. The sequence goes on along the minus strand of NC_054866.1, from coordinate 41,950,572 downwards.
CAGGAACGTGACATGGCCTGAGTTCGCCGTCGCACTCCGGTCTCTGTGCGGGCTGCCACCTGGAAAAACATAACTCAGTCAGAGCTCAACAAACCAAATGTGACATAGACAACCATCTGTTTGACCTCATGTCACATCACATTTTGGAAACCTTATTTTTCCTTTATACAGGTTAACAAGGATAAAAGACTCTGTAAAATACACATAAAACATAAAGAAGATTTATATAAGTGGTGCAAGTGGATGATCTCTGTAAAAATCATCAAAAACATTCTTTATTAACTTATCTGTTAAATAAAAGAGGACAGGGGGTCACTTGGGCCTTCTATGATAAATAGTTAACACAGATGTAGTGCTGCCATGTCTATTTCAAACATGCGCACTGGGTTCATGCAGATTTTTACACAACCTGGCATTTCTAGGCTACTCAAATGTGCAAAAGCCAGGGTTAAAAGTCTGAAAAAGACGCTGAAGTAGGCATTAAAAATCACTGTGCATGTAGGACCAGGCGTGCTCTAAATTTAACCTCTTTTTTTTGATCTGTCAACTCTTTTCAGCTCCTCTTGGACATAGTGCTGATGGAGGTATTCATGGAGGCAGAGATGTGCAAATTGGATGCGATTTAAACAGTTGGAAAGATAAAAGAGGAGGAGGAGAGAGCGGTTTGATTGTGCCTTTAGTTAGATGTCCCACTCTTCTATCTCTCGCAGCTCTGACACCCACCTGCTCAACAGCTTGCGTTGGTGGTGCAGGAAAAAAGTACATCAGTGATCTGAAAACCTGTCTCCAAAAATCGAATACATGTTTTCCTGTACTACAAGTGCTTTTAGCTGTGGAGTGCACAACCTCCATGTAGGAGTGGGAGGAAAAAATGAACCAAGCCTCCTAAGCAGCTGCCCTGCATGTGAGACAGCCTAAAATAATAGTACTCATTCTTGGAAAAAACATTAAACGCTGCACATATGAGTTTCTGGAATCGATTGCCAGTGGAACGACCATGTGTAATCAGTCATGATGTGAATCTGAAAGAGCATGCAGCATTTCTGTGTACAAAAAAAAACTAAGGAACTTCTGAATATGAGTGATTATAGTGATTAGAGATAATTTTTTTACTGAAAGGTTTAATCCCTTCATTTGATGTAAACATTGCTCCCTTAAACAGTCATTGATTTCAGGTCAAACTTGCAAAACATCCAGGTAATTGCATTAAAATGTAAAAACACAAAAACATACTGCCTTAAAGTAATTGTTGTACATTTATGTTAAGTAAAAGAAGATGAAATATGGATACTGTGTAACCATGAAGAAACAAAGAGGTTGTATTTACCAGTGCATGGAAGGAAGAGACTGAGAATATACCCAGGCGTCCCATTGCCAGCTTTGTGGGGCGAGATGCAAAGGCCAGGAGACGTTTGGGGTTGGGCAGCTCTCCTCCCTGCAAACTGGCCAGGTAGCATCTGAAGCGGAATAGATCCATGTGAAACTGCTCCAGGTTTTGCTCCCACAAGAAGATCTGCAGAATGAAAGGGAAACAGCAACACATCCAGTTAATTGTTCATCAAGGCTTCTGTTTGTCAACTTCAGTCCAGGAGGGGACATTTCCTCTCTCCTCTGAGGCTCTGCGAGCAATTTGCTAAAGTGTCGCCAACCTGCGCTCTCTGTTAGTAATGGCTTGATGTTTACTGGGGCAGTGGAGCAGGACATTGTGATTATGCACTGGGCCATCCCCCTCCCAGTCACAGTACTACACTGGTGTTTGGAGGGGCGGCCAGCACCATGGTGGAGGGCTCTGTAACACTGCCAAGTCGCCCAGAGACGGGAAAGAAACAATACTGTGCATTCCATTGGCAGATAGAGGCTGGGAGCGATTCAGCTTTCCAAGGAGCAGGCCCATATCCATTCAGCTCTGCACAATGTGAAACCTGACACTGCCAAACAGAACCGCTCCAAGCAGTCACTACCTAACTGACCAAACAAAGGCCATTTGATCACCCTTCTCTGTAAACAGTCCCATTAAAGACAATATGAGCTTTGCAATTAAGTGAGAGAATGGCAGGCTACTAACTAGTGCCAACTGCATACTGTGTTAGGAAACAAAAAGAAACCTGGTAGCTGTAAGGTGTGGAGCATCAGCAGTCTCACTGATATCTCTGACTCAATACCCTCAAACCTCTTCAAGAAAAAGTGCTTTAGTTGGTGCTTTGCAAGTGGAGTTCATCTAAGAGCAAATTTCCTATTTCATGAAGTGTGACAGCAGCAGGAGGTTAATGGCAAGATCCCTTATGTTGATTAAAAACTTTAGGAGAGTGTCAGCTAATTCACAATATTCAGGCAAAGGTTATTTTTGACCCTTTATGATTTGGATGCAGAAGGTCTAATGTGTTAAGGTTCCTTCCCCAAAAAAAGAAACTGCTATAGTGCAACCAGCACCGCCATATTTATTTGAATGACATAACTGTACATCTGGCAATCAGTCATCTTTAGATATAGAGCCAAATCATGACAAGAAGTAATCTCAGGAGATTAAACAGACAAGGTAGACCATTTTCTCATGGTTTTGATAAGACTGCATGCAACTGTCAGCAAGGGAGTACTCCAGGGTTCTAGCCTTGGGCCACTTCTTTTTACTCTATAAATAAATGACACTGCATGACAAAAAATGTAAATCCATCTTTATGCAGATGATGCAATTTTATATTCCACTGTACCCTCCAGGCCCTCTTGCAGCAACAGACTCTTCATCTCAAACTAATGTTGAAATCAGGATCTGATCTTTCAGGCATCACATTTCAATTTTAGTTAGGAAAATAAGGCCTCAGCTTGGTTTTCTTTACAGTGACTTATACTGACAATTGGCTGGCCCCCTTTGGGGTAAACTTCCTCCTTACCTGGCTACTTTCCAATCTATAAACATCTCAAGCCGGATCTCAAAATTGAACCACTTTAAAAACATAAAAGTTTAGGACTGAATGGGATTAAGATTGCTTTTAGATTTGCTGCAGTAAAGCTCCTTTCTCTTATAATATATCTTTTAAAGAACTATGTCTGAACTGCTTAAGGAAGGACATTGCAATTGCATTAATGAATAAAACATGAAATGAGACAGGTTTGTAGGTATGAATACATGATTGTGAGTATGTATGTGACCTTTTCTAACTTATTTGTTCATTTTTCACTTTTATTGCTGCAGGGCACCCTTGGTCTCAGTGGGCTCTACCTGCTAAAGTAAAGGATAAATAACTGTGTTAAAGAAATATCCTGCATCATTTGGAAAAGCTCTACTTGCCAAAAAAAAAAAAAGTTTTTGCAAGTTGAGAAGGGTTGAGAAGGGAGAAAATAACCAAAAGAAATGTGCTTTAAAAAGCTTTGAAAAGATCACTGCTTACTTTTAAAAAGATAAATGAAGGTGTTCACTCATAGTTCTTATGCAATTTAGAGGGTAACAAGCTGAGTATTTAACACATTTCCAGACACTTCATATCTATTTGTAAAATTCTCACACAACTGCTTAAGACAATATGAAGTTACTAAACGAATAAACTTGCCTGATCCAGGATCGTCTTCCTCTTCTTGGTGTCGGTAACAGCAGACAGCTGCATGTCCCCCATCTTCTTCATCTTCTCATCCATGTCTATCTTCTGCTCCAGCTTTTTGATCTCGGCCCGAAGCAGGCGGACTGTGTCCTCTCGGTGGTGTTGGCGGGCGACGGCAGTGGCACATGCTGAGTGGATGGCTGTGATCCAGTTCTCCAACTCTGTCTGGCTGCAGGTCTGCGTGGGTAGAGACAGCGATAAGTCAGAGGTTAGACAACAAAACAAAAGCTCTGTGCTTGTTTTGTAATGATTCACAGCTAATTATAATAAACATCAGACTTCTAAAAAAGGGCAAGAACCGTGCAGGAGGCACAGAAGTACTTTTAAGTCAAAGTAATTCTTGCTTTTGGGTGAATTTTCCAGTTGTTAACAGACCAGATGACATTTAACCCCTATTCTTACCTGAAACAGAAAAGCATCTCCCAGGGAGTTGCTGAGACAGAACACAAAGTCCTTTTTGGGATGCTCTGGCACAGCCTGAACGATACTGTTCTCAACCCAGATGGCATGCTTGGGAATACTGTTATTGTCTATCCCTGAACGACCATCAGTCTCATAGAAGAAAAGAGTGCAGCCTGAAAAACAATAGGGTAGAAGAACATGAAATCTACAAACTGTTTAAGTACTTGACTGATGAGAATAATTGTGATTTTTCTGCCTTTTTAAAAAACACAGTTTTGCTAAAGCAATTTAATTCTGCTCTCCAGTGGCCATCATTAAGAAGTGCAGCATGGCTGACTCATCAGCAAAGAGATCAAGATCATTCAAGTATTGATTTGATTTCAAGCTCAGTCAAGTGGCATATAATTAAATAATGAGCTTTTCAATGTCCCTAATTACTGCCGGGGTTACAGAGGTTACTTAAAGTTAGATTGAATCAAGTGTTACAGAGTAAAATACTGTTTGTCAGCAGAAACATGAATGTTATCACATAAATATGGGCCTTACTAAGCTGCTGCATGGATACCAATGTTTAAGAATCAAGTTTAAATGTTATGGACACATTAGGGGCATAACAGACCTTTCAGGGAAACCCAGTAACTCTTCCACTTGCGCCTGGTGGCTGACTCCACCTTCTTGTTCTTCTTATGTACGAGGAAGTTCTTAACAGCGAGCCTGCCAGCTTTGCGCACCATCCCCTGGGCAACGCTCAGCAGTGGGTCAGACTGGTAGGCGGAGCTCATGGTGCTTTGCTCGTCGCTCAGGGCTGACCCTGCCTCCTCTAAGCTTTCTGTCTGGCAGGAGCTCATCTCCAGCTCCTGGCGAAAGTTCTCATACACCCCTTGTACACACTCGGCAGCCCCACCACCGCTGCTGCTACCGCTGTCACTGCCGGCGAACATGCTCCTGCCGGCCGCCGAGCACACGGAGAAGGAGGCTGACATGGTCTTGTACCTCCGGGACTGATGTTCTGCCTCCACTGTCACCCCGTCGATACCACTGTCCTCGTACTCACTGCCCTCCCCGGCTGTGACATCCTGCGATGGGTCAGAAGCACAAGACAGGTGAGTCGGCATGGCACCCTCAGTTTTATCATCATCAAGAAGAGAGCCAGTTAAAAGATTCTGGCTTGTCTGAAAACAAAGCTGTCTCTGCAGATGCAGGATGGAGCCATTCTTCAAAATTAATCATGTTACAAAGTGACAACAGACGCCTGGAGAGAATCCACTGGTTACTTAATCTTGAAATCTGCCCAAAATTAATCACAAATCTGCTGTTAAAGCCTGCCCTTTCTGTGGCATCGCAGGGTCTGTCCTCTCCTACCCACATGGCCAAAGGCTCCTGGGAGATGAAGGGGGCTACACCGAGCGTGGTATCTCCATCTGGTCACATGACCCAATCATGCGCTCCAGAACCCTATTCACTAGGGCTACTGGTGCCCCGCAGTGACAGGGCCACCATACACGTTTTACTGTTACACTCTTCCACAGGCCTCCCTTCATTATCATAACAAAAGACTGAGGCATTTCAAACAGGGACTGACTTTAAGCTCTGCTTCCCCCTCCTGTCATTACAGTTCTTCTCCCAGGAAAAACAACAGATTCATCGGTAAAAGACACATCGCACCCTTGATATAAGCTTTCTTTTATACTCCAATTTGTTCGGCTGCTTATTATCTGTGAGGAGAATGCAGCGGAAAAACACTCAGACACAGCAGGGGAAATGAATAAAGGTAGGTGTCTTATTGGTGATGCCATGAGACGACATTAAGATTCTGTGCAGCATTCAAACTCTGTCCAAAAAAAGAATAAAAGGAGCAATGACCCAGCTTGAATACATTATTCCCCCTGAAGTGAATATCAAACCACCATGAACACACTGTTTACTTTTTCATCAATGGAGAAAATTATTTGTTCTGTACTCCATTTTAAAATGGCATTCTCCACGCTAACTTACAAGATCAGCACACAGTGAAATTGCTCTAAATCTTACCTGAATTGTCTGTGCCCTCCTGCCCTGCATGTTGGCACATATGGCAGCTTGGTGGCTGCTCAGGCCTTCAGACAGGCAGTGTGAACGCCGGCAGGGAAGGGTGTATGCACTGTAGGTGTTCCCATCTTCCTCTGATGGGGAGAGCATCTTATCATCCTCTCCCTCCCTGACAGCCCTATTTCCATCATGCCACTTGGTATAGCGGCGTTGGGCTTTCTGGCGGACTGGGTTTTTCTGGCTGAATAGCTCATCAAGGGAGTTGGCCCTGTCAGCTGAGTCTGTGGGACTGGACTGCAGGTGGCCTTCGCAGTCAGTGAAGTCCCTCTCGTTGGCCATGTCTATGATCTCCTCCGTGCTGGTCAGGTGCTCTTGGCTAAGGTCAGACAAAGAGAACTCCAGGCTGTCATCTCTCCACATATCTGCAGACTTGGACCTCTTCTTCTTAAAGCTTACGGTCTCTTTAAGGCCCTCACGAGTTTTCTGGAGGTATGTTACCTCACCGGTGTACAAATCATCATCCTGCACCTCCTCCGCGGTGGGGCCAGGCAGAGTTACATGCATCATGTTCATGTGAACAGAGGGATTGGCCAGGTCATTGTGAAAGGACACGGGGCGCAGGTTCATGGCCACACGGTCCACCCAAATGGGGCTACCAAAGTCTGGGAGTATATTTGTCTCGTTGAATGGCTCCAGGCCATTATCAGCAAGGGATTGTGGGATACTTGGAGTGCTGCTTGAGCGTGTGCTCGTCTCAGAGTTCCTGTGCTCTATTTTCCCTGATGAAGCATGTCTCGAGCGTCTGGACTGCTTGTTGGAGATGCGGAGAGACCGAGACATGTGCTTGCGTGACAAATAGCCATGTTCGTTTCCGTAGAGGTTATGGTCCCCGTTCTGGCTCTCGGCATTACCCATGATTCACAGGCTGAAAGAAAGAGGACACGCAGCTTAAATAACTTCTAAAGAACAAGAAAAGAACACAGAAACAGAACTTTCACCTTCAACATCACTAAGAACAGTTTCTGACATCAAATGAAAGAACGTCTGAATGTTGTTGTACCTGCAGGATCCTATTGATTTTTCTGGCATTTTGTTTGTCTCTGGATCTTCAGACAGTTTGGTCCTTCACCTGCTGTGATGATCCAAGAAGCTCTGAAGGGAAACAAAAAACACAGAAAAGACATATAGATGAGAATTTTCTTGTCTTAAATTCTTGCAATTCGTGCTTTCAGTTGTGAATGTTGTTTTATTAAAATAGAGGCTTGTATAGAGAAACAAGTACAGCTAAAAGCAGAAACGTAACACTATTGTTTTTGATGTTCAAGATAGCTTGTCTGTTGTTTTTATTATTCGAGTTGTTGCTTAGTGGTTAGTTGTTTTTTTTTTTTATCCAAGAGCTTCACTCTAGAACTGTTATAACTGGAGGCACCCTGACTATTAATTAAAGAAGACAACAACCATAAAGACTAGCCATTGAAAAATGAAAGCGAAACAAATACTATGCCTTTGTCTTAAGCAGGGCTCAAAATTTTGATTAAATTGCAATGTCTTACTGGAATTTTCAAACTTCATGAGGTGCAATATCTGTTGCGTTTTAAAATTCCAGTTTAATACAATTTTGATGCAGGATGTTATGATCCTGACATCCTGCAAGCATTCCAGTTTAATTTTTTTGTTGAATGATTTGCAACAAAATCCTACTTTCTTTCCTTTTGTATATGTTTTTATAATTAAATATGAGAATGGCAGGGCACAGATGGCCAAGTGGTTTAAGGTGCGCCCAATGTACACAAGCACCTGGGTTCAAGTCTGGCCTGTGTCTACTCTCCCACATGCCTCTCCCCCACTTTCTCATCCCTTTCTGACTCTGTCGACTGTTAAATATCAACAAGTGAACAGCATAAAATGATCATTTCCTCCAATATAGTAATTCATATCTAATTTGCAATGAGTAAAAAAAAATTTTTTTTTCAAAATTTGTTAGCCTTAGTTCAATCTATCAAATACTGTATTTGTTATCATATAGAGAGATTAAATGCTTGTTTTTGGAAAAAAAAACAAAACAAAAAAACAAGATGAAGTCTGTTAAAATGTAATCAAAGTCATTGTAATCGCAATGTTGGAGAAAGAAAATGCTATGTGATTATTCTCACAAATCATTCAGCCCTGGTCTGAGGTAACTCGAAAGGGGTCTGTGAGACACGGCATCTGTCAGAATGGCCAATACAATGTTTTAAACATTTTTTAAATTCAAATTTATGTAAAAACAAACTCTTGCAGTAAAATTCATTTATAACCAAGTTGCAAACATTACAGACTTAGCAACATTTCGTAAATAAAACAGAAAAAGGTCTGATGTTCGGATTAAATAATGTATAGACCTGTATTAGAAGTAGTTACAGGAACGGTTGCTCACTTTAGCTTTCTTAGCTTTAGCTAAGGCTAACATAGTCTCCTAGCCAAGTTGTTCATGTTACTATGTAAGCCAATGCAGCAGCGTTAGCTTTAACTATAGATAACAAAAGCTTAAGTGGGCTACCATTCACATAACTGCTTCTAAAATGGGTCTAGTTCTAGCTAATGTAGCATAACCCCACATAGCTAATGTGGCTTTGCTTGCTTTAGCTTTAGCGAAGTTATCTACATAGCTAAGTTATCTATAAATCTACCATAGCTTCGTTAGCTTTAGCCTTAGCTATGCTAAAAGCCTAAGAGTGTTTCCATGAGGGCAAGCTATTTTTCTCTGAGCAGAGGTTTTACTTGCTTTTATTAAATGTTTTGTCATTAGGTTCTGCAGGTCTGTTTTTTGACTTTTAGCTTTCAGTATCCTAACCCTTGCAACCAGACTGTTTTGAGTAACTGTGCTGTACTGATGAAAAAATCACCCTGTATTTCCCAAGCACCAAGTACTTTCCTTGTAATGTTGACTAAATTCTGTCCTGGGAAGAACAAAGTGAAAAGTGTAATATTGTTCTACAAAGAGGCAAACACAGGGAAGAAGAGCAAATAGTAACTCAATCCCTGCTTATAGTTTTGTCTCTTTACCATACATGAAGAAGAGGCAGCTCCGAACAAGCCAGCTAGATGAAAAACAACCATCAATCTGACAGAGGAAGTGATCCACTCAGCCCCCTTCAACATGCACAGGGGTTGTGTGAAGTGGAGGGGATGTAATGACAATATGAGCGCTGTGACAGCCTGAGTGAACAGGAGTTATTCAGAGCTGAAGTGAACCATCCATGTAGCGTTGTTGTCTATTCTCAAGCACTATCTCCTGCATTAGAGAGGACTGGGACAGGGGAAAGTTTGCTCCATGATGCACACTACCTGCCTTTAGGCTGGACAGCCTGCTCAAAAAAGGTCCAGTTCTATGCCTGGGACCACTAACAGATGGGACAGAAGATTAACCGCGCACATTGTGGCTGTTGTTCTTCCTGATGTGCTCTCCCCTCCTTTTAGGACAGACCCTATGGGGGGGTGCAGTGTTTTTGCGTGTGTAGCAGACACAGATGAGTGGGAGCCCAACCCTCTGCTGCTGCATGCACTCAGGCTTACTGTGAAGAGGGGCGTTACATAAACTAGAGCTGACCCCGTTTCTCTACCGTATGCTGCCCCCTTTCCCCCTCTTCTTCTGCTAACTCATCACCTCGCACTAGTACTGCAATGCACAAGATTGGATGTTAGTGGAAGCGTTACCTACTTAAGTTTGTTGTCTGTTTCATCCCTTTTTGTTGAAGGGAGAAAGGATTAAAAAGAGGGGCAGAGCTTTGAAATGCTTGTACACTTTCACTGAGAGACACCAACATGCTTACAGATGCTAGTTCAATATTACACAAGGGGCTTCTTTCAGGCCTGTTTATATCCTCTTACACACAGTACCCTTTACTTTATATACGTCTGAGGTGTGGTGAAAGTTTAATGTCTCTGCAGATGTCATCCCTGGAGAGAAACAAACTGTCATATGCAGTAAAATAAAGACCTACAGGAAGGTTTGGACAGGTTTAAAAGTATTTATGGATTTAGTTTCTGCTATTTATAGCACAGCTTTAATATGTTGCTGTGTTGGATTTGCTAATGTTCTCAGTGGTTGCAGTGTAACTGTAATGTGAAACTGGCCAGAAATTAATTAGACTGTTTCAAGCAGAGATCAGGGGCTTAATTATAAGTAGATGTGGTTTCCTAAGTTGTTACAGTTAAGGCAACCCACTGTGTAGTGACCTTGGATTTTCCAGCACAACCCCATTTAGTGAGGCTTGAAATATGTTAACCCAATGTTTACTGTGCTTGCCAAGGTGATCTAATGTTTCATAAACAGCCAATTAATTTTGCAACAATGCAATCTGTTTGTTTTTGGTTTACAATAGCAGCAAAAACGTCTGAGAAAACTTCACATAAAAGTGAGGAAAATTAAAACAAAAAATGCTTGCGTGAGGACAAAATAACAACATGGTGCATTTCCACCAATCAGTCCAGTTTGGTTCAGAATAGTTTGGCACAGCTTGGTACAGTAAACCCTGATCTTGCTTGCATTTCCACAGCTAACCTAAATCCAGCCTCAGTCGTACTGATGGGAATACTATGGATATCTATTTAACAGAACATTTGGCACTGCTAACAAAAGCTGGTCTTTTGGCTCCAAGTTGCTCTTGATTTGGTACCATTTTGGCTTTTTTTATGTCAACTAAAAAAAAATGGAAGAGAAAGAAACAAGGTATCCAAAAGAGCTGAATGGCCAGCTCCACATTCACTTGCAAATGGCACACCTTTATTGCCATGTTTACACAGAAATGATCTGATGTTCTTTATTTTCAGTCTCAAAAAGTTCTGCATTCAGATCATAATGTTTTGATAAGAGTTTCTGTGCATACAGATTGGCAAAAACAACCTAAGACACAGCAGTGTCCACAGATGATGTGGATGGACACTAAGAGTAAATTTTAAGAAAATATAAACTGGGAGAGAGTTGAACAAAAATAACTTGTCCCCCATTGTTTTTGAAGTCCACCTACTTGTGCATAGCTTGACTGGAACAGTTCTGCCCATGTGCAAAAAGCCTACTTCACTAGTAACATAATTCAAATGTGTGTAAGCATCCACTTTCAGAGGTATCTCTATATTACCACTTTACATGAAAATGAAAAAAGATGGCATTGCAAAAGTTTCAGCCTTGGTACCCTTTTCCAAAACTTACTGTCTGCAGCCAAAACACAACCAGAGGTTACAGTTTAGATGAAATTGTCGCATTAATATGACCTACGTATCAGGTTGGAATTCAGGTATTTTAGAGCAATGTCTGATGAATTCCCTCAACCTACAGGCCACCAGAGCAGGTGAACAAAAGTAACGCAATGGAGTGGTTTTACAACCGTAAGCGGCATAAATTAAGGGGGTTTTTTTGTTTTGTTTATACCAACTTCATGATCAGAACTGATCAGAACTAGTCAGTAACTGACCAAAGAACCCTACCTCCTCCTCCCTGAGCCAGAGCTGCTGTCAAGTGTTCACAGTCGGCTGTGTGCTGGGATGGTTTGAGTGGCATATGAGTAGTGCTGCAACTGGTCTACCTGCTTTAAACCAATGCTTTGCTTATCTTCAGTCCAAGATTGTTAAAGAAGGTCGGAATATCTGAATGAGATTGCAGGAGTTGAGCAAAAAATATTTAATTCTCTTAAACACTCTGACACTCATGATGCAGAAAAAAATGCTGCTTGAACTTGCAATGCCTCTGTATGTAACAGCAAATGTTTGAACAGATGAATATAGGACAAACTGGTCGAAAACACAGTTAGAAAAAGTTAATTTCCTGCTTGGTGGAAAGGCAGCTATAGTGGTAGAATGTGGGCTATTAAGCGAGTCAGGAAGTTCATATGGATGACAGACATAAAACATGACATAATCAGTCGAGATCATTAATAGAATAAGTTTAGAAACAGAGGCGACAGCTCTTTTTGAAGTCTTTTTAACAGCTGCATTCTTGTCAAGATAACAGAGCCCATATTCTTTCTTAACACAAAAAGTATTAAGACACAGTAAAAGTGTAGAGAGAGTTCTGATTTGACCAGAGGAAGCTCTTACAATGAAAGACTAAAAAACATGTTATGAATTTGGAAATGCAGGGATGAAAACCTACGCTGCATTTGGGTTACTAGAATATCTGAATATAGGATTCAAATAGCCCCAGATCCTCAGCACTTTATCCACTACAGCTGAAATGCTGCTGGAGCACAGAATCCATCATCAGCTCTTTATTAATACATGAGAGGGAATTTCAAGTGTGGAAAAGATGTTCTGGTGCACCAAATCCTCAGGAGCAGCCAGTGGGTTTCCTAGAAATACACCCTTACACACTGTCAGTTAGTGCTCCTTTTTTGGTCTCGAGTCTTCACTACCATTCTCCCTCCACAATTAAATAAATAATCGGGAATCAATGAATACTTTAGGTACTGCTGCTGGTAATGTTACAACGCAGTGCTCTAAATGGGTCATTTTTTTAGCAGGCTGAAATTAAAGTCAGTGCAGGACAAGAAGTCTCAGAAGATGCATCCAATACAAGGCCTTAATGAAACGCACCACCACTGGAGATTCCAGCAACCCACAGATGACAAAGAAGAATAGTTTTATTGTGCTTCAAGATTAGTAACACAACAGCTTCAGGGAAAAGCAGAGAAAATCATCATAGCTAACAAGAGTCAGAACATGAAAGGCATCAAGCTGCTGCTCAAGAAGCTGCTGCTGTTTAATGTCTAAGCCATTAAATTTTGTTTCATATAAAGCTGGAGACAAGGAATAAGCAACGTGTCTAAACATGTTTTAAAAAGTCAGATATAGTGCATATAAAAAAGTACTCACCCCCTTGGATCTTTTACCCTTTTAGTGATTTTATAAAATACAGTTTGGCTTTTTGACCAAAAAAACTCTTTCATGTCAAAGTGGAAACAGATTTCTACAGAGTAATGCTCATTAGATAATATTATGTAAAAGGTAAAGTGACAGCACAAATATTAAACCCCCAGTATTTAGTAGATGCACCTTTGGCTGCAATCACAGCACTGAGTCTGTGTAGATAGGTCTCAGTCAGGCTTGCACATCTGCTAAAGCTCTGTCAGGTTGCACAGGGATCAGGCAGCCCTTTCCAAGTCCAGCCCCAAATTCTCTATTGGATTGAGGTCTGTGCTTTGACTCGGCCACTCCAGAACATTCACCTTGCTGTCTTGAAACTGTTTCTTTGTTGCTTTTGCTGTATGATTCAGGTTTTTGTCTTGCTGGAAATAAATCTTTTCCAAAGCCGTAGTTTTAGACTTAATGAGATTGTCCTCCAGGATTTTCCTATATTTTGCTGCATTCATTTTACCATACACTTCTGCAAGGCCCATAAAGCTTTGACTGGAGGAGAACCCGGACCAGTTGTTGTATGCAGAGTTTCTCTCAGCTGCTGAAATTAACTCATTCAGAGTGGTCATAGGTGTCTTGGTGGCTAACCCTTTTCTCTGAGTTACTTGGAGTATTCTTTTGTCTTCATGGTGTAATAGTAGCCAGGACAACTGATTTATCAGTGAATGGACCTTCCACACCCAGGTGTCTTTACACTACAATCACTGGAGACACATTCACTGACCTCAGGTGATCCCCATTTCACAAATTGTGAGACTATTAGCACAAACTGGCTGGACCTGTTACACTGACATTACTTTTATAGAAATCTGTTTTTAGTTTGACATTGAAGAGGTTTTTTGTAACTTTTTTTTTGTCAAAAAAGCGAAATTATATTCAGCATGATTGATTTATAAAATCAATAAAAGGGTAAAACATTCAAGGGGTGAATATTTATTATAGGCACTGAATGTCAGATGTTTGCCTTTTGCATTACTTCATTTATTTTCATTTGATTGCCAAAACAGGATTAAATATTCTGCAGGTTTGTTACATATAAAACAGCTGTCAATGATAAGTTCCTGTTAAAGCCTGGCTTGTTTCATTTCTTCTAACAAATAGGAGCAAACTGTTTTCTTAAAACATGGATTGTCCTGGCTGACTTGAGTTGATTTATTATTAGAAATTAGTATCTGAATGACAGAACTGAAGCATAAATGTCACAGACTGTGATTTATGCTGTTAGAAGTATATTTCTCAAAACTAATTTGGATAAGATCTGAACCCATTTTAGGAGGGACGTGCTTATATTTCTATTCGGTGTGCTGTGGGATTTTGTCATCCCTGAAGTATGTGACAAGAAGATTTAAGGTCCTTTGGTTAATAAAGACCACTTAAAAGCCAGGCTTATATTTGACAAATGCTCAAGCCTGTTCGAACAGGATCAGGGGAAAAGTATCCTAAGCTCCACCTGCTCTACTCTGCTCAAGATGCCCAGGGACAAAAATGTCAAGCTGTTTGTAGCCTCTGAGGAAATGATGAAAATTCTTGCCCTCCAGCATAAATATGACTTATGGACTTAGAAAACAAGGTACGTCTTTAGTGAGAGCGTGAAACACCTGGTCACACATTCCTAAATGTTCTGCTCCATGTGGTAAGACACCCGATAAATGTACAGATAACAGACTCATAATAGGACGGCAGATACAAACACAAATTGAGCTTTTCTTTGATAAAAACCTGGGTTTAACTCAGTGTGTTTTGCTCTCCAGCTCAAACACCTCGCTTTCATTAAAGCCAACTGCACTGGTGAAAGGCAAGAATGCACTGGGCTGACTAGTTACAAGCTTCAACACAAAAACCCTGTAATCTGAACACTCCAGCCTCTGGAGATAATAACACAGGTAGATGTATGGAAGAGGAGGGGAGGGGGGAGAACTGAAAGACTAAAGTCAACTCAGCTCATGTTTCCCCACTGAAAGAGTCATATGCTTCTAGATCTCCTGTTCTCATGACTCATTTTCTGCTCCCGAGTGTGCTCAACTGTATTTAAGATTCTACAGGGCCGGAGGGAAATTTAGCATCAACAAGGCTTGTGGCTTCTTTTAAATGTTGCACTTTGTTACTAGAAAAGCAGAGGAACAAAACAAGTACTTCCTCCAGTCTTTATACTTGAAAGCTCAGCTGAAGACTAAGAGAGTGAACTAAAAGAGTACTATCTTCATGAATTTGAAGCCTTAGAAAGCCAGAGTAGACAGCTGGAAAATGGGGCTTTCAGTTTCGATGAAAGCAGCAAAGTTCTCCTTAGGAAGCTTTTGACAAGTGGTGGCACTGAAGTAACAGAGTAGCCAACATTAGGTCCCCTCCAGCCAAGATTTAAACACCCTTATTCAAAATGTATCTGAAAGAAAACAACTAACAGGAAAAAACAAGGAGTGAAAAACTGGTCAAACCATCTGCTGACGGTGCAACTTGTTGCTGTAAACGACAGCAATCCTTAAAGGGCTTTTCCACTAAGTGGCACTGTCTCCACTCCTCTCATCTCTACTCTTATTTTTTATTTTTCACTAAGGATCATACCTGGTGCATGATACATTTCTGAGAGGGCAGTCTGGCTACAGACAGTAGCTTTCAGGTACCCCGTCTCTCAGACCATTACTGCAAGATGCTGCATCTGTCAAACCAAAATGCATACTAGAACTGTCAAAATAAAATCAGATTAAACTTTCGGTTAGGTAAGGGTAAAGGTTAAGGTACCAAAAGTTAAAGGTCAAAAACCTGACCTGCAAAACCTGATTACAAAACATTTGATAAAGCAGAGTAAACAGCCTGCTTACAAGAAAAAAGCTTGTCCTCCGTGAAAACATTCTATCAAAGCAAACATAGTTTGCGTTGCTCCTTAAGCTGTATAGATAGCAGAGATGATCACAATAAAAGAGCTACTTCGCTAATGTAGCTAAAGCTAACAAAGCTCATGGATATCTATTTTAATGAAAGCTATGTAGCAGTGTTATCTATGTGGCTGCGTTAGCTTCAGCAACATTTGCTAACCTCACTCCTCCAAAGCTAACTTAGCTTCATGTTGTTGTAACATAACTATGTAGCTAGTGTAGCTATGTTTTCTTTAGCTAAAGTGAGCCACCGTATACGTATCTACTTCTAAAACAGGTCCATGCATATTTTACCCCAGGTTAGATCTCTGCGATGTAGTTAATTCATGAACTTAACTGTCTGACTTCCTTTATGAATGAGGTGAAAATGCAAAACTTGTAAACTGGAAAGCGTACTGACAAATCACGGCACTTCCATTCTGACAGAAATGTTGTCTCCCAGTAACAGTCTGCAAGATCAGGCTTCTGAGATTTACAGTCTGCAGCAAGATTGTCGGGACATTTTTGCTCTCTTGGGAGGTCCAAAGATACCAAAGTGGTACTAAAATTCAGCATTAAGAAACTGTCAACCACAACATGGTCAGAAGGCTTTTTCACACATTCAGCCCTGGTACCCGAAATATTTCAAGGCAAGATAGCAAGAAAATGTCCTGATTTGTTTGTTCACACTTCTCCCTCACCGTGGGATGTTTTCCTGTCAGTCAGTGGAGGAGTAGGAATACTACAGGGATGATTGGGGAATTCCAGTGTGAAGTTAGGATAAAAAAGCTTCTGTTTCAGTTTACATGTGCAGCTATAACCATGACAAAATTCAGGTCATTTTCAGGAGTTTTATGCAAGTATGAATTGAGCGAGAGAATAACCACTGGGAGTGTCAAAAGCGGGATGCCTGATGCGATAATTGAGCTGTCACTGTCAGCTTCAAACTGCTGTATAACTTCTCAAACTCTCCTGTGCTTTTCAATCGTCTTGATGCTTGCAACCATATGGAACAAAACTTGTCCCCTTGCTGTGACAAAAAGCCACAGAGAACCTACACACTGTCGCATTAATGTCCTTCATTGTCATTTTATATCACAGCAGTTTCACCTAGACTGAATTACTGTCAAAGTATAAACTGTAACGGAAAATTAAGTGATTGGTTAAACTGAGTAAGGTTTAGCCAGTACCGCATATGGAAATGCACCATTAGTCAAAAAAGACCCGTAATGGTAGATAAAAGTGCAAGTTACAAACATTTTCACAAGATAACATTTTACTGAAGACATATCAAGCAGTAAACTGAACCACAGAGACTTTTTCAGCAGCTGCTGAACTGATTTCATGTCTCAGATGAAGGCAGAAAATCCTGCTGCTGTGTGTTACCTTTCCAACCCGTCAAGAGAGGCTCAGGTGGTCATATGCTGGGGGACTCTGGAGAGCAGCCTTTAGAGAGATGCCAGCACACATCAAGCAGAAATCGGGGCTGACCATACAGCTAGTGTGAGACCTGATAAGACTGCAGAAAAGCTCTGTAATTCCTATACACACAAAACTCCTCAAAACTTCCTACAAATGCCATCTTTATGCACTTAACTGCTTCATTATTTCTGCTGTTCACCAGTTTGCAACTCTACATGTAACACAGATATAAAGGCAAAATGTGGGTACTTAATCAACCACTTGTGCCTCATTCATGTTATGCAGTCTTCCCCTACAAAGGCCCCCCACCCTCCTCCCGTCTGACACGCTTAAGCCTCCTGCTGTGGGAAGTGTATGTGAATGAGCAGCTGCGGGAGATTTCAGGGGTAGCCTGCCTGAAAATTTCAAGAAAAAAAATCATGAGTGCATGTATTAAGACAGTTAAAGGTGGCTGTGATAGAAAACGGACAGACATAATCTATCATACCCCAAAATAATAGGGGACCAGTTGGTGGGTTTGACCTTAAAAGACTTGTTTTGTTCTTTAATTTTTTCAGAACTTAATTTTAGAACACACCTGGATAACCTGCAACAGTACAGCTTAATATTCTGTCCATTTTGAAGTATTTACTTGCTGTTATGGTATTGTGGCTGTGTTTCTGCAGTGTCATCAGAGAGAACTAGGAAAGTATGGTTCTATAGGGTGGTACCACTGTGCTTTTCCCTCTGTTTATGTCCTGCTAAAGATAAGCCCCTATCCCACGATTACATACATACGCTTCTAAGGTATGGTCCATTTAAAATCCAGGGATTTTCTCTGCACTAAACCTTTGGAAACCATTTCAGGAGCTTGTTGCTGAGCAGCAGCTGGCGATGTTTAGCCTGGTGGCACCTTTGTCCCTGCCAGTGTTTCCTCTGGAGCAGGTCTGTGTGCAGAGGTCACCACTGCTGCTGCTGTTTGAGCGGTATGGGGTTTGTGTACAGCAGATGCTGCAGGTTTTGTTGGGTCAACAAATCTTTATTGTACTTTAAAGGGTAAAAATGCTTACAGTGCTTCTATGGCCACAGCTACAGGGTTTAATTTGACACCGTAGAGACCCCAACAGGACCCTGGTGGAATAAAATCTCACTTAATGTTGATGCTGTTGTATATTAAGCTGAGACAAACCGCTGGTCTTTCCACACTGGCTCAAGCTATAGGATTTTGTTGTGTAATTCTGTTTGCCGAGTACTTTTATCTCTATCATCAATATGGGTGATTTGTTTATCTAAAGGGTCTGAGCTGAAGTGCCATCAGACCACATCCTGCTTACAGCTCTTTAGCTCCTCATTGACGACCTTTGAAGTCCGTAAACGGCTGTTAATTTGGATAACACGTTGGCGGCAGACTGCTGGAAAACAAAGGAAGGTAAGTACAGGATGTGTTTGTGATTCCTCTCACTACAGTCAAATGGGGGAGGGGTTAAGTTTCTGAATTTCCCCTTAGGGATTAATAAAGGATGTAATTTAATATAGTATGGAGAGAGGGGAGTTTTTTTCATAAACCACCATCTCATATATGACAGCCTTTAAAGCTTAGCCTGAACATGTTATTTTGCTTCACCAGATAGTGCACCATAAAGATTACTATTCCTAGTATTATCTACTCAGATAACACAGATAGATTTCATTTCTACACATTTTAGGAAAGTTTTAGCTACAGACTGTTAATGTGATCTGTGCTTTACAGGGCTTTGAATTTAAAATGAAAAAAATGTGGTATATGGCTGCCAGTTTCCCTTAGAAGCAAGTAAATGTCCTTGGAACTCTCTATTTCTGGCAATGCTTCATGAAAACAGACTTTCACAATTTTGGGGGCACTGAAAACCAATTTATTGCTGCAAGCCTGGCTCAAAAGATTTAGTTTTTTTAACTTAACCAAATTGGCTTAAATCCAGCTTAATCAACAACTGAAAACATTCAGCACATTTACATGCAGTTAGAGAAAGTTGAATTTTTGAGTTATTACCACTACAACTGGACTATTAAAATACCTGTTAGCATGGTAGTCCGACTGAAATCACACTAAATCCGACCTCTCCAAATTGGACTGGACTAACACACCTCAGTATGTGGTTGAAGATTGATTTAGTCTTGAATTTTAACACTTTATTCTGACCAGACTGGACTTGGTGTTCTGCATATGCTATACCCAGTCCATACCAGTCATGCTTCCGTTAAATCAGTCGGTCCTATTGCTTATCGAGACAAAAGTTCACTTAAATGGCCTAACTGAGCTATAATCAGTGATGTAGTGCAGGGTATTCACAGGTATATAGAGCACACTTTCTTACTTTTCAGTCTTCATAGATTAATCAAGGGGTCAACCGACTATCAGCCTGAACGATTATCAGTATAGATTTATATTACAGATAAAGGATAAGTGAGATACCATGGCTCCACTGCAAGGTGCGTCTTCCCCTCTGGCTTTTTTCTCTCTCAGCAGTCTTGCAGTATGTCCTGCACACAATGCAATCTGCCTAGATTGTCTAGATGTCTCATAAGTGCTAGCATATCCACATGTTAGCCAAGGTGCTACCGACACACTGAGCGTAGGGCATCATTCTTGTTTTCCTGCTACTGTGTTACATTTCTTATGCTGACAGAGCTAAGGCGAAATTGTTTATTTTCTATCATTTTTGACCATGCAACTTTATTTTTGCCACATTAGGTACATTTTGTACCTCATAATAAATGCATGGCAGTTCAAGATATTAGTTATCGGTCTCGTGAATTACAATCAATCAGTATCAGTATAGACCTTTAAAACCATTGGTCGACCCCTAGAGTAATCTACTCCAGAATTCTCTATCCTAGCATGGCAGAGAGTATTCTAGTGTGTTGCTTTGAACCCCATAATCCCCAACACTGCTGTGGAATATGAAATAGTTCTCTCTGAATGTATATTCATGTAGATGTCTCAGTCTGTAGTCAGATGGCCTAGGGTGACGGTAAAATCACTTGGCTGCAAGAAAGATGCACTCTTGAGTTATATCTTGGACTTGTTTTTTCACAAATAAGTTGACAACATATGTTGAAACCTATGAAAACAAAGAAGATAGATGGTCCAGGACACATCTGAGAGAAAGAACGGGAAATTTCCATCAAGAAAAACCCAAAAAAGGTGAAAAGAAGACCTCAGTCGCAACTCCAATGCCTGGCTAGCTTAAAAGCTAACAACAACTGCCAGTAACTGCCATGAAACACTGCCTGATCAACAGGAGACTACTGAATGCTACCTGGTGAGATAGCATGGGGTGGCACGTACTGACGCAGCGGCCCGGCACTCCATCACTAGCAGCAAAACAAAGCCCTACACTTACACCAGAACTAACAGCATGCCCTCAGAGTTTACATCTTTCCCAACGGCGATTATCCGGAGAACGGATAAACGGAGACTGACAGGAAAGTGCAGAGCATCACGACACCTACAGCCGGTGGGGAGGAGGCAGAGATGGCATTGTGCGAGAAGGCGGAAGCGAGGCAAACAAGCCGGGCTGCAGGCTAGGCTAAGAATGGCCCGACACAAACCTGACGTACAGAGCATCCTTCTCCTGGGTGCCCGCTCCCTCACCAGCAGGATTGACGACAAGAGGCTGCGGATTTCTATTCATTGCTTGGACGGCTGTGTTTGCTGCAACAGAGGACACTGCCAACAATGCAATGACAATAAAAGACTAACTATCTATCTATCTATCTATCTATCTATCTAAAATCTGCTCTTCTTTTAATTTAATAAACATCCTCACTTCTGGAATAAGCAGGTGAAGTGACAGTGTGCAAATACTATAGGCTCATTTTTAGTGTGCAGGAGGGTCTAACATGTCCTTGTTTATGACACAGGGCGACTAGCCTTTCCTGAATGGGATACTCTGAGTATGTAGGAAATAAATTAGGAGTATGCACCTCTGCAGGCACCACTACACCCCTGGCTATAACCATAGCTTGACTTAAACTGTGCATACTAATGTAACAACTGTGTGAGACATGAAGATTTAACTGTTATTTTACTCTCATAAGTGGTTCAGAAAGATAACTGTAGCCTCTTTTATTGCTTTAGATAATTTGGATATGCCAGAACAAAGCAGTTCTGTTAAATCTTTTAATTTAAGCCAATCTCCCAATTAAATTAACCTCTCGTTTATTCTGTCATCTCTCTTAAATTTAAATTCTCTAAGTCCCGGTCCCAGTGTTCATTACACAAAGCACTGTGTCTGAACATCAATAATCCTCTCATTTTTCTTTAGTTCTCATATAAGTTGATTTACATCCAAAGCAAAACCCGGTTATCTGTAGATCTCAGCTCAGCCCTCATTAAAGCAAACTTTGAAGCAAACAGAAGGGCAAAAGTAAATCCTTTGAAAGGTTTCAAACTTAACTCCCGATAAAGTCACCATCAGACGTGGAGGAAATGTGTGAAAGTGACAGGATGGATCACACAGGAATTCAAGATTAATACTCCACACTTAGCGATGGAAGTATTCATCAGAGAAGTGTAAAAAAAAGTCTTTCATGGAATGAAGAAAACACGGCAGCTGCTCTGACAAAATATCACAACCACAAAACCGCTGGGGACTTTTTCAAGCCGACCTTCTCACTGCCTGTTACTGTTACTGTCACTGCACCGAGCATCCACACTCGTCTGTCTTTACATGCTTCACATTCCAGACTTTTACAATCCGCTGCTCCCGAGGACGACTCCACACACACCCAACAATTTTCTCCTCACACTAGGAGCAAATGTGCCTGACAGTTTTATGATTACAGATTTGTGATCAACGGTATCAATGCTGGGACTCACTGGTTACCAAAACACCAGGTTTGTGTTGCAATGGCAAATTGGTGTGTGCACCAGGGAATATTATATACTGGGAACCAGCGCACATGATGATTAAGTATGTGAAAAAAACAACTCGACGCTGAAATAAGATAGTGCAGGAGAAAGCTGAGAGATCAAATTAACTTTGCTGTAAATCCTCTGCCCTGATGGCTAGGGATAGTCTTTAGGATGCATATGAATAAAAACACATATATATAAATGCAACTCTAAGAACACATTACAAGAAAATTTGCATTGAGGAAATCTTTTGAAGATATGTTAATGTTTGCATTTTTCTACACTTTTGCATGTGCTTAACCTGAATGGGTTAACATTCAGCCCCGGTTTGCACTTTTCTCTTCATTATGTAAAATTCTAATCTAATCAAATGTCCTCCTCACTTCAGTAAGCCAACAGCACAACAAAACAGAGATGAATGGATGTTTTCAGACTAGCAGCCAGTCTGCTGGCTGAGCCTTTCACCTAGCAGTCTCAGCATGGCAGCTGCCTGAATGTCCCTCTGCTGGCAGCAGAATAAACACAATGCCAAGGACACTGAGGAGCAGCAATAATGCATTGGAAATATGTTTTCTAAATCTGGTTCACTCAAGATCTTTTCCACAGAGGCAATCATTTGCTTTCAGGTCAGTGAATAGCAAGCATGGCTTCAGTTTGAGTCACTTTCTATTATTTAGCATTTAAAGTGCAGGCATACAACCCAAATTCCACTCAAAATCACTTCTGGGTCAATGTCAGAGCTCAGCATTTTGATTACAGTAATAAGAAGCTGATAAAGATTCTGTATTTTTGTAATGCACATGGTAACAGAAGCAACAGTCCACCTTGTACTGTTAGACTGGATGGTTCGATGAGATTATTTCTACCTCCCTAAAGGTAGCCTGACTAAAAACAAACTTTTGCAATGGTCTTTTAAAAAAGAAGCATTCATTAATGACATGTCCAATGTTTACATGCACTGGGGATATTTGATCTTAATCATATCTGTTGACAGAGTCCCTGGTGAATCCCTGAGCACCACCTCAACCGTAACACCCCTGGAGCTCCCGGTCTCATGCAGTGATGTATTGTGCGCTGAAGCAGAGCCAAGGTGGATCCTGACACACATGACTACACAACACTGGGAAGAAAATGTGTCTTTTTCCTCCAAGCGGCCCTGATCACCATTTCCAGCACAGGGCTCCTGTGTGGCAATGAGATAAAATGTCAGAAAAGAACATTTCAGCTGGAGTCTAGGACCTCCATGCATTTACTTCTTTAAAATACGACTACAGTGAAACCAGCAGTCTACTTTTACAGTAACATCTTTCTGTTCTCTATAGGATGTTTGTAATCATATGATCCTAAATGTCTATTGGGGGTCAAGAGGTGGAATGGAAACAGGGAATGGTTTGTACTTCACGGCTCTTAATGTGCGTTAAAATTTTCTGATGATATTGCAGCATAGAGATCCATTGAGTACAATCCCTACACTTCACAAAAAAGTAATTTTTACTACAACTTAACAGAATTACCCTGCATGGGGGTGATCAATATCACAAATTACTCTTGTACTGAGCTAAGAGGCTAGCTGAGCCTCTTCAGTATATAAATAAAAAATCCATATTTTGTCAAAAACATCTTTTAATTGAAATAGAGATATACTATCAACCAAATAAGTCTTATGGTGTGAGCGACAGAGTAATGATGTGCCGTTTGCAAATAAGCCATGGTAGCTAGCCTCTGTTTGAGTGCCAGTTTCCTTTCCTCCATTTTTGTCTTTATTTAATCCACATTTCAAAGCTAAACTGCTACCAAATGAAGACTTGTTTGGGAGCCAAACAACCAGCTCTACTGAGCTAAGCCAAAGATCTGGATCTCTCAAAATTGACAGACATCAGCTGAGGAAACACAGGTAAGATCAGAGTGTTATGTGCCAAACTGTGGCAAAATTGTACCAAACCAAACCAGGCTTTTGTGGAAACAGACCATACATGAGCCCTCATCTAGGCTTAAGACCAGTGGTTCTAAACTAGTGGGCTAGGACCCAAATGTGGGTTACAGGGATGTTTTCAGGGTGTGTCTGGAAAAAAGATGGCATAAGATCAATGAAATACTGCAGTCCTTAGTGGACATGCTTCAATACATTTTATTTTGCTCTGTTTTATCATGAAGACGGATCCATTTAAATGTTTTCTCAATAATTCAACTCATTTATTTCCTTTTCTTGGAACGGCAAAGCTTTTTAGCCCATGATAAAGTAAAATCTAAAGATCTATGGAAATTGGCAAAAAAATATATCTGTAATTGTGGGGAAATGGGGTGTAAAATATATGTTCTACAAGATCCAGAAACTTTGAAAATTTGGGTCGTGATTTGTCATTGAAGAAACTAGTGGGTCCTGAGGATAACTAGCTGAGAACCACTGCTTTAGACGGCGTTTTTAATCCCTGTAAGTTTTCGTATTTTTTATTTTTTGCCTGAACACTTCACTACTTTCTGGACACAAACGTAGCTTAAGAATTAAGAATGCTTGCTTTTTTCACTTTAAAAACATGGCATAGTGATAACAGCTCAGAGCATGGCCTTTTTGTAGAGAAAAGCAATTTTAACTGTTTCAGGCTATTCAAATCAGTTGCTGCCTTCCTTGAATTTCCTTTGAAAAAGTTGCTAAAGATCGATATATGACAGCTCATACAACACATCACCATCTATCAACACAACTAAGCCTCAACAAACATGGTCAAACCGTGACATGTGAATCGGAAACAAATATAAAGCATTAGTTCTATATTACACCCATGACTTTTACACAGTGCAAACAGTGGTTCCTTTATAAACGATGGGTGAGGTTACACATTCAGGACTTTTGGGATCTGTGTTAAAAAAATCAACACAGCTGCAGCAACACAACAAATACAACAGGAAAAAACACCATCCAAAACAGAATGAGCCATAGTTAGACTCTGTGGTAACCAGAGGAACCAGAAAAATCCCATCCCTCCATATATAGCCTCACTTTTATAACAAGCTAAGAATCTGAAAGACCACCTGATCTCAGATGAACTCAACTGGCTTGTAAATCTACAATATAACCTTTGTTCTACTGCAGACTGTGCCTTTTAATTAAATGAAGCTTATGACACAAGATCATGCAAAACAATCTGTGATTACACATAATTTCCTCTCGGGAGAGTAATTTTATTAGACTGAGTAAAGACAAGTTTGCTGTTGCATGTGATTTTCAAATGAAGTTTTTTAAAAGTATCCTGTTTGTGTGTTTTAAAGATTTTTCTTCTGCGCTCATAACAAGAGCTTTGTCATGATTTACAAGTCTGAAAGCTGGAGCCTGACCTCCTGTCCTGCTAAGCCCCAAGCGGTCAATACATTTCCATAACTATGACACCAGATGACCATTTCTCGCCCCTCTCCCCACCGCGGGAGTCACACCACAGGCTTTTCAAACACAAAGCTGGGGTTTTAAATGAACTCACACATCATGAAGTCCTCCAGCACCCCCCTCTCTCCAGGATGCGCTTTGGGAATTCTCCTTGACTTTGACCATCTCTCACATTTGCAATTCATCATCTCTCTTTCTCAGCATCACAAAACCGCCACCACCACCACTGCCGCTGCTTTGTCATTACAACGACACAGACACAAGCAGCATTGTTTGCGTCTGGCAGGGAATGGAGAGCAATACAATGGCTCGCTGCCTGCAGTTGTAGGTGAAGTTGTTCCCTATACAGGAGAGCTACAGGTACAAACATGAGGTGGAAACCCCACCCTAAACACAGGCTGTTAAGACCCCAGGACATAGTTACATCACACTCACACACAAAAAGCCCCAATGAAATTATAGGGTATGGAAACACAAACACTGTTGGAAACTATGAAGTAAACATCCTAACACAAAAACCTCCATGCTGCATGATTTGCAAGAGCTTTGGTTAGCTCTGACTATTCAAGTCCACTCTGAAACCTATGCTCAAGGGCCACACGCTGACTCAGCGTGGAGTTGGTGGTGTTATTTAGCGCCTCTTCTGAAGAGTGGGAGGTTTGAAGCTGGACAGCCATTTGTCTCCTTTATCTACTAACACAGCTGAAGACACAATCTTGCAAACAAGCAAAACACACAATTACATCAATTTGAATGGCTTACCTTACTCTGCACAACCAGGAGATGTTTCTTTTTCTGCACATAGGAACCAAGAGTAACCCCACACTGAGGGGCAAATTTCAAGCTCTACATGAGGGGATTATTGATACTCCTCCAGCAAGTCCACAGCAAACTGACTCCTGAGTGCAAGGATGAGTTGAGGAACTGAAGGAGGGTGGGGGAGTGACTGTTTGTAACCCCTCTCCTCCCCTCCTTCTCCTCTCGCTGACTCTTTCACACTCCCTCCCTCCCTTCTTGCTCCCTCCTTCCTCCTATAACGCCATCCCCCTAAACTACAAACCTACTGCCAGCAGGAATGTGTGCTCCCTCCCTTGTCTCCTCTGTAATTGCCCCTCCACTCCCCGATGAGTAGCCTTATGTTTACACTAAATGCTGCAGCTTTTTTGTTGTATGAAAACAGAAAGGATCAACAGCTGTCAGGCCTTCATTTTCCCAGACTTGATCAGTTACAGTTTATTTGTAAAGTTAACCTCATTTTAGTGGCAAGGATGGAAATTACTCTTGCTTTAATCTCTCTTCTTTGTGGCTAAAAAGCCGGCTTTGCAGAAACAGCAATCTAGGAAATTAAACTAATGTTTTCTTTGCCTCCGAGGCACCGAGGGCTGAAAGGGTCGCCGTCTTAATGTGTTGTGTTGGATTAATTTGGAACAGTCCAAAATGGAATTGTGAGTGAGAGAGGATGGGCTTGCTGTTGTCATAGCACCGGTGATGTCGTGTGGCTATCACGTCAGCAGAGATGATGGAAGCGGCAGAGTTAACATTAGAGAGAGGGCACAGCCTCGCCTGTTTGGCTGCAGCCTGCATCATGTGCTCCAGCAGCAGCTTTGCATGAGCGCTGAGAGCATGCAGACACCCTGACAACCAACGCAGAGGAGGGACAGGGAGACAGGCACTGAGACCGGAGGAGTGAATTGCCATGTCTAGACATTGTGATGACTATGACCAACATAAAAAGCTCTCAGCAGCTTGGTCAGACACTTCCTCTCAGTGCAGCTTCATGTCCTGCCAAGGTTGTGACCCTGATATTAACTAAACCACAGGGTTTCATAGTAAGGACAGGAATGTCTGGTCTGCAGAGGGAACCAGACATCATAACGTTGGTTCTCTGAACTCAATTTCACACAGGTAATCCTGTCCCAATAACAGATTTGTCTTTGAGGTTTGGTGCCAGAATTTCTTCAGATTTTGCACACAAACACATCGTGTGCCAATTTCGTCTTTTCAATTAGTGTTCAAACAATTTGTTGGGATGCAGTCCAGTGCAAACAAAAAGACCTGGAAGCGCATGAAGTCATTGGGACAAGAGATTGTTCAAAAAGCTAACAATGTACTTCAAAGTGTAGGGGGGTGGGGGGGGTGGGGGGTACTCATGTAGTTTCTAATGGTCTACTTTGGTTCAGCAAAGATTAGGGTTGGGTTTCTTCTGATACTGGGGCTCAGTCAATATTTTTTTTTAATGGTGCCAGGGCCTAAAAGGCAGAGATGTGAATCTTGAAGTACCTCACGATTCGATTACGATTCTAAAGGTCATGACTCGATTCAGTCAGTTTTAGTCATTACAGATCTATTTTTGTTAGTCTTTGTCTAGTTTCTGTCATGGAAAAAAAGGCTGTCGACAAATAGTTTTAGTCGACAAAATTAACACTGCAGCACAGTACATGTCTATTTAGCAGTACATCAAAATGCATCTATCAGTGAAATGTGGACTGATGCTGAATCCACGTCTGCTCTCACCACAGGCATCTCAGAAATGCAGATTGCTTTCAAAGAGCTCAACTAAACAAAATAGTCTGCTTTCTCATCAGCAGCACAGGGCTATTAGGCCCCATGCTATCCCCACTCAATTTGGTACCTGATTGAATTGGACATCCAATACATTGACAGGCCATTCAATACCGCGGAGCAATTTGGCAGGTGAGACTACGGTTACAGATCCACAGCAACACTTCAGACTGCTGATGCTGTCCAGGTGTCACAACCAACAGCAATCACTGCCAATCACCTTCAGCCACAGTGAACAGAAAAAAACAGCTGAAGGTGGAGGAAAGACAGAGATCCATTTACCAAGATACACATTAAATAATAGGACTCTACCCCAAAAAATACAGCCTCTCCTCAAAGTAATACAACTCTAGTTTAGATGATTTAACAAAAGAAACCTTCAGGAAATAAAGCTATATGATTACTTTATATATGTACAAAGTTACCTAAGTTGGAACGAAACTAAGATTTTGCATCTTTAAACCTTTATTTTTACATGTGTCTTAGCTCCTGCCAAAAACACAGCTGATGCCTCCACGCTTCACAGCAGGGGTTAAACAGATGACTGGCTGCAGAAACAGATACAGTCTCATTTACAAAAGGAGACTGACACCACCAAACAGTGCCACTCTAATGAGACTGAATACTAAATTTTCATGCATGTCATTCTTCTTCTGATTTTTGCTTCTTTAATTGCTTCATAAAAGTCAAACTTCCTACTTGCTACTCTTTGGCTACTGCACTGAAACCGCCTAAATAAATTCTGATTTGTTCTGAAGGGAAGTCGTTAACATAAAATGTGGAAAAAGTCAACAGGATTTAACACATTCTCAAGCCATTGGAGCCCAATATGTTACGCCTAACAGGCCAAATCACATCACAGCTCCCAAGAATAGCTTAAAATAAAGGTCAGTTAATAATTGACTGTGCACCGTTTTATTTTAGCCACTCTGATTGGACCACAGGAGGAAGTATAATTCAACTGGATGTAGCTTTGGTGTTTACTTGTCCACTATGAAATGAGTTACCATGAAGGAAATTAGTTTTCTGAGAAGAACAGCGACCAGCACTACAGAGCAAAAGATGCAGACACTTAGCTAATGTCAGTGTTAGCCGTCAGGGCAGGCTGTAAGTGAGGAAAAGGTAGCTGAGGAGAGTCACTATGCAAATACAAACCTTGCAACTTTGCATTATTATAGGATTGTTGGAAAACATGTATACTAGGATGAAACCACTGGTGTCAGTCACCAGCTGCAACAACTTTGAACACAGCCAAATTGCTTCCTTCTCTCACACTGCTCTAACTCATATATAACAATATAACAAAGGGTGTTTGTCAGACTTATCATTAAGATGTTGATTCAACAGAATCTGTCAGTTGATTCAAACTAAATTCTCAGAACTGCACACAACAGCCACAGATAAACAAGCATTCAGAAAGTATTTATCCCCCTACACTTTTTCAGTTTATGTTGCCACCTGATGCTACAGCCCAATAAAAACATAGTTTTTGTTGTCATTAATCCAAACTCAATACCTCATCATGGCAAAGTGAAAACAGAATTTTAGAAATGTTTGAAAATATATTTAAACTGAAATACCACAAGATATAAGTATTCAAACCATTTGTGAAAATGCTTGAAATTGAGCTCAGGCTGGAATAGAAAAGGGCCTTCCCCAAACTGTTGCCGCAAAGTTGGAAGCATAGCATTGTCCCAAGTGTCTTGGTATCCTGAAGTATTAAGGATGCCCTTTGGCTTGGCTTTTTATATGGAGGATATCTCTTTATTTTCCTCCATTCAGCTTTCCCTCAACCCTGACCATTCTCCCAGTCCCTGCTGCTGACAAACACTCCCACAACATGATGCTGCCACCACCATGCTTCACTGTTGGGATGGTATTGGGTTTGTGGTGAGCAGTGCCTTGTTTCCTCCAGGCATAACATTTATAATTGTGGCCAAAAGTTAAATCTCAGTTTCATCAGACCAGATAATCTTGTTTCTTGCAGTCTGAGAGTTCTTCAGGTACTTTTTACAAACTCCAAGTGGGCTTTCATGTGTTTTGGATTGCCATTTAGCCATACTGCCATGAAGCCTGAGCAGTGAAAGGCTGCAGCGATGGCCGTCCTTCAGGAACTTTGTCCAATCTCCACACAGGATCTCTGGAGCAGAGTGACCATCAGGTTCTTGGTCACCTCTCTTACTATGGCTCTTCTGAGCTGTGAGGCCTTTCATAGAGGGGTGTGCATTTTTAAACCATGTCCAATCAATTAAATTTACTAGAGGTGGACTCCAATCAAGATACAGAAAAATCTCAAGAAAGATCAAGAGAAATGGGAGGAACCTGAGCTAACTTTCAAATGTCTTTGCTAAGGGTCTGAATACTTACATCAATGTGGTCTTTCAGTATTTTTACATTTTAATACATTTGCAAAAAAAAAAAAAAAACACAAATTCTGTTCCTACTTTGTCATTGTGGGGTACTGAGTGTAG
Source organism: Cheilinus undulatus (assembly GCF_018320785.1). Taxonomy (NCBI): domain Eukaryota; kingdom Metazoa; phylum Chordata; class Actinopteri; order Labriformes; family Labridae; genus Cheilinus; species Cheilinus undulatus. The sequence continues at coordinate 41,920,099 of NC_054866.1, read as the reverse complement.
ATTAATGAGAATAAAAAATGTTTTGTTGACTGTAGCATCAGGCTGCAACATAACAAAGCTGAAAAAAGTGAAGGGGGTCTGAATACTTTCTGAATGCATTATATACATACACACAGACTGCATGTACATCATTTATTACTATCGAACAGGAAGGTCAGCTGTATACAGCATGTTGTTTGTCATAAGGCTGTTTCATAGATTTTAATGGAAAGTCCATCACCATGAGGATTCGAATGTTTATTTTCTTCAAGGTCTCCTCAGTTACCATATCAAACAGCCTCCTGGTACCCTCTGAGGAAACAGATGATCCATTGTACTGAAAAGGACACGATGTACAACTGATATCTGAAAGAGAAAAATGCAACGGTTACGCAAGACATGAAAGCAGCAAACTCAGACCGGGTTGAGATCATTAGCAGAGGATCCAGTGGTCTCCAGCAGTGAGTTGACTCTCAAGAGCCGACATCAAAGACAGCCATACAGAGAGGGAAATAATTTAAAATGGGAAGAAAAAGCAGGAATTGATTTCTTGGGACTGAACCCATATAGAGAGCATAGGTAGCTGTCTGATACTAAATATTAAACTATGCTCAAAGCATGTTGTAGTGCAGCGGTCTGAGGGGTAAGGTCAACAATATACAGACTTACAGACAAAGCACACTGACAGTCATGTAACCCACATGATACGTTAACTGCTAGAAAGCATGCTTAGCTCAGTAAGCACTGATTTACAGGTCAATATGCATGTAGCTGTCAAAATTCAGACTACACTTCAATAAAACCAGTGGTTCTTATGAAAATGGCACACCTTGCTTTCACAATTAAATACCAATACTAGAAACATGTGATGCACAGATTTATCGATCTAACATTGGTATCGACTTGTTAACAAACATCACCTATCAGAAAAAAATGTGGCATGAACAGATATCAGTAGCAGATGTTTATCTATTGTGTTTTATCAGTTAGCATCTCACACACCAGATGGCTGATTCTGAGAAGAAATTTGTCTTTGGGCAGAAGATGTGACCTGCTAGACAAACTTTGATCTGATTTTATGATCAGATATAAAAGAAAATGTTGGCATAGTGGGATTGTTGTACCAAAAAGGGCGATGGAAAAAACATTGGTTCTGGCATTCACCCTAATTTTTTACAATCAGTGCATCTTTTCTTGAGAGTATCAGTATGTACGATATCTATAGAATACTTGTTTGTAAGGGAAAGATTTAAAAAACAGAAATTCTAACATGTAGGGAAAAAGGAGACTATAAATGTCTGGCATTCACAAAAAAAGAAAATGACCGTGCAAAATCTAAAACAAGTAGAATTTTTTGCATCAAAATATCTACATTACTAAAAAACAGTGACCATTCCAATGATATATATTTTTTAAAACAGAGGTCTTTCAGTATATTAAATATTTTCCTATATTTTCAAGGAAACTCTTAATTTTTATTATTGCAACAGGACACGTCTTATCATGGTGCGTGCCATAGGTTATGATGGCTCCCCAACTCCCCTCCGTAACATGGAGGCCCTTACACTAAGCATTTAAAGCTGGTTATGCACAGCATTGCTCAGCACAGCCTCCTTCTCAGAACTACTTCTTAAGTCAGAACCCATCCCACACAAGGGTCAAACTCAAGTAAACCGAACAGCCCTTTAAAAGTTATTGTTGATGATTGATGGCGTGATTAAGTTGCCTGAACTCTAGCCTCCCAAAAGAGGCTTGTAGCTTCAGCACATTTTGCACTTAGTATCCATTATTCATCCCAAAACCACAAGGCTCCATCAGCCACATGATGCTGCTGATCATCAACATTCTGACAGATAGTCATACGTTCATGCTCATGGCTCTGAAAAAAGGACAAAGAGAGCTCTGATGAGGCCTCTGATGATTGTATGTGATGTTTTTCCAAAGCTCATGACCATTGCAGAGAGCAGGTATAATACACTAGTCTGCTCGTACAGACATTGGTATCTTGCTTAATGATAGAAGATAGAATAAGTCGAACTGGCCCTTTGGAGAAAACCATCACCCAAGACCACCACATTTTAAAAAGAGGCTTTTAAGCCTGGAGTGAATACTCGGCATTGCCTCATTTGCAGAAGGAGACTGTTTGTTTCTCAAGGTGTTAGCTGCAGCACTCCGTCTATTCCTTTTAAATTTAATGAGAGTATTCATTAAGGTTTGTAATAATTCATGAGAGCACCCACACCTTCATTATAGTCGCTAGCTGAAATTAATACATCATGTTTCTGCTGCAGTATGATGCTAAGGCTTTAACATATAGACTAGCAGACCTTGAAGCTCTTTCTAATGTTAGTAGAGCAACGTTTTCTCTCATCGAATGGAGTGCAGAGTCATTCTAACATGCAGAAACACAAGGGGGACGTCCTCTGGAGAGCATTTGGGATCAAATCTTGGCAAGCAATTTAGGTGCTTTTCCGGATTATGCTGACTGTCAGCACATCATGAATTCATCACACATGACCTCACTGTGTCAGATGCAGGAATATGAGGCAACTTCCAGCCTCTGCAATCAGCAGTTTACAAAACTAATGTGTGCATATCTTTTTCAAATGCATGTAAAATACAGACGCAGGGTTCAAAGATTCAGTAAATCACTGCTCAAAGGATATGATACTTCAATCTCGGATGTATACAGTGGCTGATGAGCGATAACAAAGGGTTTCCTCTTTTCAACTGTCCAAAGATGGAGGAAGACAGACGGATACAGCAGCACATCAATAGTTCTCTCTAATGGAGACAGATGTCCTGTCCGAGGAACAAGGGAACACCGGGCTCTCTCTGTAACTCAATACAACATGGATGTAAACAGAGGTGGAAGGAACACAGAGTTGTCCTTCATCAATCAGCTCGAGCTGGAAAGAGAACAAAGTCTGCTCGATTTAGACAAAAAACATTTATGTAATGTCATTATTTCATATACATGTTCTAGAAAAACGGACTAAGCCCTTTCTTGCATATGGCTGCAACAAGACTCAATCTCCCTATTAAATAAGGACAGTGCTGTTCTGTGCAGAAAGAGAGCAGATAATTCTCACTAGACTAATTTGGCTATCAGCCTGTGAAGACTGCATTCAACAAGAGACAAGACCACTCACAGCTGCAACATCAACACTGTTACACAATGTAGCTGCTTCATTACAGGATTTGTGTGGGAGAGGACCACTGTCACATTAGTGTTTGATAAAATGGGATTCAGACCGTCTCTTACAGCTGCAGGGGGAAATTGTCCTCTAAATTACATTCTGTGAACATTTTGGAGCAACAGAGACCAAATATTTAATTTTCAAATAGATATTCTGACGAAAGACTGGAAACAGCTGATCTGTGATACAAACACAAAACTGTGAAATCAAATGAATCAACCGAGTCGTAATAATCAATTTAGATCAACTGATCCATCACCAACCAAATTAGTTTGACTTCATACTTGTATAATTAAATGAAGTAACTAAATCATGGGATCTCCTAACCCTCAATAGAGCTTCTATTCAGCTATAGCAAATATGAAACATTCAGAGAGACTCAAAAACAGGAGTAAACAGGACAAGAATATTCATCTAAACAGGAGTTTAGACAAATATTCAAACAACTTTGCTCTGCAGCTGAGTACTGCTGTGGTCATTTCATTGATAAGACCTGAGGGGCAAATAATGGCCATTCAGACCGCATTTCTCTACAACTCCTGGAGATTTGTGTGAATGCCGCTGAGGCTTTGGCCTAGCTCAGTCCTCACACTGTAATACCTAAAATCAGCCACCTAACATGATGACATAAGTCAGGAAAGATTCCCAGCTCTGTGGCTGTAGTCAAACTTCATACTCATAAAACACACCTCCTCTTCTTATTTGCTTTATTTGTAGAGGCAACCATGCATATCTGGACATTGCCCTATTGGATTAACATTAGGTTCAAATTGAAAAGGCTTTAAGGATGTCCAAAAGTTAATTATCAGTATCCTTATGTACAGCTGAAATACCCTAAATGGTCAAAAGTATTTGGCCACACCTGTTAATTATTGAATGCAGGTGTTTCAATCAGACCTGTCACCACAGGTGTGTAAAATCAAGCACCTAGCCACTGACATTGGACTGTGGAGCAGTGGAAATGTGTTGAGTGGAGTGATAAATCACGCTTCTCTGTTTAACAGTCAGATGGATAAGTCTGGGTTTGGCAGATGCAGGGAGAATGTTACCTGCCTGACTGCACTGTGCCAACTGTGAAGTTTGGTGGAGGAGAGATAATGGTATGAGGATGTTTTCAGGGTTTAGTTTAGGCTCCTTATCTCCAGTGAAGGGCAATCTTAATGCCTCAACATACCAATACATTTTGGACAATGCTATGCTTCCAACTCATTGGCAACAGCTCAGGGAAGGTCCTTTTCTATTCCACCAGTGCTCAAAGCAAAGACTATAAAGACATGGTTTGATGAGTTTGGTGTGGAAAAAACTTGGCCTGACTGCACAGTGCTCTGACCTCAACACCACTGAGAACCACTGGGATGAACTGGAATGGAGATTGCGGGTCAGGCCATCTCGTCCAACATCAGGCTGACCATAAAGATGCTCTACAGAATGAATGGACACAAATTCCCACAGAAACACTCCAAACTCTTATGGGTTAGGGTTAGCCTTCCCAGAAGAGAGGGGGCTGTTGTAGTTGCAGAAGGGGCTAACTCCATATTAAAGAACATGTTTTTGCATAAAATATGTCTGTTGGCGTAAAGGTTAGGCAGCCAAATACTTTGGTCCATATAGTGCAGCAGCAGAATGTATTAATACATTTGTGGAGTATTAAGAGGGACTTTAGCTGATATATTTTCTTTTTTCATCCCCATTATTTAAACTTCAAAGTGTGCTTTGAGGAAAAAAATGTGTTTTTTGTGTTATTTCAAACACTTTCTTAGGATTTTCTCAAGCAGTGACTCTGAAACCTACTGTTGAATTAGGAGAATTAATTTTAATTGGAAAAAATAAGATCCAGAAAAAGGGTTGCTTTTTTTTTTTTATCTATTACACTACAGAGCTCTCTGCGGTTACAGTGCTGATTGTAGCTCAGAAAAACGGTAGATGAAAGTTGGCTTTACTGTTACTGTTAAAGGTACATTTCGCACATCATGCACATGCAATCCAAAGAAATCACTTCCAGATTTTCATACATCTTTCACTTATAGAAGAATCAAATAATTGGTTTTATTTCTGTAACTGTGAAATTGTTGTAAAGGAGACACTAGGTGTTGTTTACAATAATATGGTTTTATATGTTGATATGGCAAAAACAAGTTTGGAAATATCAGCATATCAAAAATCAGCAAAAATCCAACATCATGCATTCAAAAGAAAAGTTGTAGGAAGAAAAACAATGCATCTGTTTGACATCACTACCCAAAGTGCATTGCACAACAATGCCATCCTACATGTGATTTTTTTCCTCAAAAATATTTCCTATCATTATATTTAAAATAAATATACTGATTTAAAAAATACAAAACCACTGTAGAGAATAAAATACCTCTGAACAGTTTCTAATGACCAGTATGTGTTAATGCCATCACACTTGGTTCAGTGTTGTTCACTTCACTCTACACTACTCTCTCTTCAGTATTTACTTTGCAAAGGCATGAAGAGTTATGTGTAAGTGGGACGGAAATGAATAATTCACAAAGAGCACTTTTGAGGGTTAAATTATGCGCATCTGAAGAAATCAACTGTGTTTGGTACTACATCGCTCTACATGCATAAAGAACAAAGTCATGGATTGTGGAAAAAGCCAACAAATTAGCATATGAATGTGCAGACATTCTTTCATGTGTGGCTACAATTGCTGCAGTGCCTGAAGTTGGCTTAACATTTGAGATCTTTGAGATGGAGAGTTAAAGAGTGAGGACACCAGCCAGGGGGGGAGGAGAACTAGTTACAGCTCGACCACACAGAGAAAGGGAGGGTGAGGTCTCTGTGCAGACATGTCACACAGGTGGGCTCAGGTTACCACCCTGAGGACACATCACCCAACACTGGGGCCTTTCTGCTGGGTGCTCCACATCCTGGTTGTTTATTCCATCACAGATGAGGTATTCTGATTGCTGTTTGTGTTATGCATGCAGGCTCTGTATCCGCTGCAGAAACACTTTTCACACAGGTTGATCAATACCTCTAACAAGATAACCTCCAGTTTAAGACTTTCTCCAAAACAACGGGAACCTCGTATTTAAAAACAACATTCAAAATGTTCCAAACTGGCAAATCCATGGATAACTTCTGACTCTGACTTTAGTCGCAAAAATAAAACAGTCATTAGAATTACAAGCAGTAAGAAAAAGTCAAAGTGCTGTATCAGTCAGGTTAAAACAAGACCTTTAAAATGCATGTCAAAGCCAGACTAACACCTACAAGTAGGTGATGTAGTGGGAGATCAATTAACTCTTGCATGTTTTGCGCTGGACTTTGACCCAGAGAATGATAAGAATAAATTCTTAGCAAAGCAGATGTCATGCTGTTGTTTTCCTTTCAATATTACCAAAAGTAAGAGGATAGTGCATTTTCAATATGTGTCAAAAGTAAATCATAGACTATGTACAACATATAAAAAGCTGTAAAATGTGTCCATGATTCACAATCCAGCATATAATGGGTTTATCACTTGCTAACTTGTCAGCAAGGTAAACAGGAAGAAGGTTCCTACTAATTAGCAGAGGGGGGCTATCACCATCTACTGTACTGGAGGCAGACATGCTCTTGTCAATAAACTGATTCTCCTGCTGTGTATGTACAAAGGAACAAGGACATTAGTCAAGTTCAGTATCCTCATCAAGCCACCAGGGGTGTAGTATAAGGTATACGCAGGTATGGCCACTCATTTATTAATATCAGTCAAAGGTAGAAAAAGTATGAGACTATTGTACTCAAGTAAAAGTACAGTTACTTTAGTTAAGAAGCTTAGTGTAAGTTCAAGCAGGAAGACTGTTTCATATCCATTCATCATTTCACTCATTAATGATCACTCATTCACATGTCTCCCTCTCCTCGCTCTGGTAATCAGCTAGTATGGGTGTCTATCTCTTTCTGCCATGACCTCTCTCCATCCAACCATCCTGAAGCTGTCATATCTTAAAATCTGTCCCCTCTCCTCCTCAGTAGGTTGTTTCAGTGCAACTGCTGCAACCCTCCTCCACCCCAGCCACCTCCATTACATCTCATCTGTGTCCAGGTCTCCTGTCTTTCTTCCTTTAATCACTCTTTCCAAGTCATCCTAGCAGTGCCTGGGTCAAGCTCCTCAGTCCTGAGTCCTTCCTCATCTCATCCTACGGCTGTCGAATATCCATCATATATACCATATCCTGCAGTCAGCCCCACTACCCCTTCAAGTTCATAAAGACATCACAATGGAATCTAATCACCGAAGACATTTCACAATCTCAAACGATTCCAAACTTGTGAAATAAATCACTGTTAACTTCACTGAGTCTGTTCTGATTGAAGTAAAATAAGTGTTCCATAAATCTGCTCAAGTAAAAATGAAGAGTAGTACTTTAAAAGTCTACTCAACGTAATGAGTAGCTAATAGGGTAGCAAGACTTCAGAATTATTACAGCCGAAAGTCAAGAGAAACAAGTTGTGTCAACTTTGACTAGTCATTGATGACGCCATGAATCCACAAGAAGGGAATAGTTTGCAACAACCAGCAAAATCTATGTGCAAACCATAATACATGTTAGCGACATGCATTATATGAACACTTTTGGGAACCAGTGAAAACAACATCAGCCTTTCTGCCGGGACAGATTTTTTCCTTAACTGCCGTCCTCTTGGTGTCCTTGTTGCAAACACCTAATCACAGGATTAGCAACTTGTCAAGTTCAAGCAAAAGGGTCAACACAGCAGTAAAGTTGACTAGTCGACTAGTCTATGCAACGCTGAGTAGCAACTGAGGGTTTGTAGTGAAGTGTGATCTTTCATGTTTTCTCAGTCAGCCGAACAGCTGGCAAGTTTAATGTCACTGACAGAAAGCTAGAACATCCTTTTGACTTTAAGGTTTCATTTATTTACTCTGTACTTGATGCTTTTCAAAATGTCATGATGTAGAATATTCCCTTTAGAATATACTTAAGTAAAACTACTAGTTTCAAATGTACTAGTACACAAAAAGCTACTCCATTCCAGTAATCTGAGTAAAAGTAATTAATTATTATTCACCTCTGGTCTCAGTTCAGTCGACCCACTTCTCAGTCCCCTCTGATACTCATCATTCAGAGTATGCTGCTTTTTTTTCTTCAGTTGGTGAAGACATGACCTGCCTTTCTTTGCCTCTAATTTGCCAAAACTTATTACGGCCTTTGCTGTTTGGTTGTGCAAAAAATTTCAGTGTAAGCCAATGAGAGGCAGAGCATGCAAAAATCTTTATTAGGGGTCCTCTGGGATTTTAAACAACAGGAACCAATCAGGCAGCAATACTTTCCTTCAGCTTGCTTCATTTATCATTATTTCATCATGGTCCTACTTGAGGTCAGACAAATAAATTGCTGATCAACGTGCAAATACACCATTTTTGGGTGTTGTAATTGTGCCAGACCAGTCTACAGCCAGGCAAATTATCCCCTAAAAATTGAGAGTCCATCCAACTCTCCAGGCACCACTACACCCTTGGCTACAACCATAGCTCAATTTGATGTGAATTTACTGAATGACTGGATAGATAAATGGCAAAAAAGGTAAATCAGAGGGCTTTAAAGCAGACTAAGCAGTTCATTTAAAATGCAAAGGACCAGGGGGTGCAGTAAAAACATACCGTTACTCTGACAGCTGAAAGCAGAATAACCCCATTCAAGTGAAAAACTTCTCAGTTACTAATGTGCATTAGCACTAATCTGATTCGCTCTGTGCTATTGCAAAACCTGAGCCGGGATCAACTTTTTTTTTTTTGCCAAATAACCATGCACTATTCTCATTATTCCCCTGCATTCAGGCCACCGCTGTGAAAACAAATTGGTTTTAGTGTGATGTGCAAAGAGGCTGCACGTTTGATTTCCATTATTGGTGTTAACACGGCAAATACTGCAGGATGGTACAACAGATTTTTGAGAACAATTCACTAAACTTTTTCAGAGAAATTTAACCGACTTCTCTGTTTAAACAGTTCAACATAAAAGTTTAGAGTAGTACTGTTTTCCAGGGGAAGCCTCTAAACATCTGCTGGTTCTTGAAAATCGAAGAATTTCGTCTTTGCCTCGATGACACCTTCTGTTAGAGCTCAGGGGCTCTGGGTAGAAAGAGTGTGGGGACAGAAGCAATGCTTTTAGCCAAATTATAGGATTGGAACACGCTGAGCATAAGGACGGATACAAAGTGGATTATGCTGTGTGGTTTAAGAGATTTCAATGAGTGTTGTAACATTTTTACTTGCGGGAAAACTCCTTACAGCAAGAATTCCCCATCATTGACACACATTCAAACCAATACGAAGAAATACACCAATGTTAAGAAATACACTACAAACTTCATGGAGCGCCCTTTAAAGTGCACTCTATGTTGATTGATTCTTGGTAAAACTTCACTAAATACTAGTTTAGTTTCACTTTGTTTCAACATCTAAACGTATGAATGTATTATGCTTTGTTGCATTTCAATGCAGTCATACATAACTTAACCAGTGGTTGAGTGGTTGCCAACATTTTTATGCTAGGGATCCCCAGCTAGTATGCAAGAAAAATAAAGCAGCAATTATAATTGTTTTCACTGACAAAGTCCCAACATAAAAGGTCTACTTACCTAATAGGTTCCTGCCAAAAGATCTATGTATAAACTATCCACTATTATGACAACATACAAGGGTCACTCTAAATAAATAAAGTCCAGCATGTGGCTCCATCCTTGCATGTCTCTCTTCATATCTCTCATCTGAGTCTGACTATCCACTGTCCTACTCTGTAAAATAAAGGCATAAAAAGCCCAATGATCCTGCAGCTGTCATATTTCAAAATCTGTCTCCTCTCCTCCGCAGCCAGTAGTTTCAGTGCAACTCTTGCAACCCTCCTCCACCCCAGCCACCTCCATTATATTTCGTATGTGTTCAGATCTCCTTCCTGTCTTTCTGCATCCCTTCATTTCCACCTTTTATATTGTAAATCTACAACTTTTTAAATTCAAAAATTCAGAGTTTGGTTCCTTTCAAATATATGACTTTATAATCTAGCAAGCTTTGAATTTTTTCATCAAGACTTTTGACTTTATTTCTCAAAAATGAACAGAATCCTCTTTGTTTTCTAAATCTCTTAGGGGGGTCTAATAGGGCCCCCTAAGATATGTACAACTTTTTTTGATGTCAGTCAAGAAAGCCCCCCCACACCTTTTTCTCCAACTCTCAGTACCCACACAAATAACTGATATATTGCTGTCAAAAATAAACATCAATTTGAATTTTTTTTTATCCTTTAAAGCAGAACATAAGTGTTCTTCCCAAAATACTTTTGTATGAACTATTCATAAGTGTTTTATCATGATTTTGGATAGTATGAGGGAACCTAATTTTAACATCTTCAGAGCAGACAGACCCCTGAAATCTCTGGTGCCCACCCAAGGGGTCCTGTACCCTAGGTTGGGAACCAATACTTAAAGCAGCTCTATAAAGCATACTGCAGCAGTCAGTACATTATCTCTTATCTTTTTTTATTCTTCAGCATAAAGCATTTCCTTCCATTGCTTTAATGTGGAATAGTCTGGTAACAGTACTCCAAACACCTCACTGCCTCATTGGTGGCATTATTTGTCAAAAATAACATTTAATTTTCAAATAATGAAAATAAAAGCTTCCAGGCCTAAGACTCTCACTCTGTCAGTGTTGAACTGACTATTCCAGCTCAAAACGTCATTTCTAAAAACAGAGATTAAACAGAGTTCAACTGTCCCAAGTCTATAAATCTGGTGCAGCATAAGCTTCAAAAATGTTACAGCACTGCACATTCACATCAGCTATGATTCCCCAGTGCACCAGCCAGTTCAGGATGTTTATCTCAGCACAGTATGAGGACAGGAAGACACCACTTTCAGCAGCAGAGTATGGCAGTGACGCTGCAACAAACTTGACACCATAAGGTCATTTGGAGTAAAGCAGCTGCACGAATGAGCTATTGCCTTTCACTTTAGTCACCTGCACATGATCTGTCACTAAAGCTAGATGTAAACACAGAAGCATCACCGGATCATCTGTTTACATCGCAGAGAGAGAGACAAGGAGCCCGGCTACATAGATGACTGCTTCATGCAACAATTTACCGCACTGAGGCCACACGCCCCTTTTCCTTTACAAACAGCAGAAAAGACCACAGAGGCGTTCAAATACCTCCGACTGGTATTTTATTCAGCCAGTTTCTCTGTATGTGTGGTTAAAGCGGCAGCCTGGTGCTGAGGAGAAGCAACATTTGTCTGTAGGGCTGCTGTGCAGCAGGGATGTCTGGACATGCACGTTAACCCTGCTGTATGCACCGTCACTCGGCTGTTTTTACCCCCAAATCTCTGACGTCTCACTGAATTAATAAGCAGCATATGTACAATACTCCGCGGACGTTTAAAAGCCTGTCTGGTGAGTCTACTGGAGCGTATCGGCCACCTCAGTGCGGCATCAGCTGTCACCTCTGATAAACTTGTATGATTGAGTGACGCGGTCATGCGTGTAGACGGCGCTAGGACCACGCGGAAGCATGTTCGGACATCGAGCCTCCTTTAAAATAAAGCAGCACGCTCACCGCCGTCCTCACGTACCTGTCACCGATACCCCTCGGTTCTGGCTGCTTCCATCCTGACTCTGGAATCTGCATGTTTCACACACCGGTGTTACCCATCCACGTCTCTGGTCGCCTCTCCAGCCTCTGCCTTCCTGTCCACGGACCATGCGTGCTGTTTCACACCGCTGAGAGGGGCGGGGCCCACCTTCCTTGGAGACGGCGTGCAAGTGGATCATGAGAGTGCCACTTACTTCATGTCAGAGCCAATCAGCGGTGGTTTACCTCGAATCGGCATGAAATGACTGTGGGATATGCAATGTGGCTGCTTGTCAAAGGTGGAAACAATTGAACGTTTATGTTTTGATTGTCGGTATGACACCTTGCTTTGGTCTAATGGTCACATTTGGTTGTCTTAGCAATTTCCCTCATTTATATATTATGATGTAACCTATTATACGGACGCATTAAATACTAACCTCACAGAAAGAATGAACCTTTCCGTTATTTGGGGGACACTATTCATACCGGTGCATGAAAAAGCATCAATGCCTTTCTCCCTTTGTGTTTTTGCCATTTTAGAAATAACTACGATGTGTGGAAAAAACATTCTTAAAATAACCAGAAAAAAGGCGCCCATGAAAAGTATTCACTCCCTTGGATGCCATACCATTTTATTAATTTCAAACAAACAAACAAATAAACAAACAAAAAACTTTTTAATGTCAAATTAAAAACAGAATTCTAAAAAGTAGAAATCCAGGTCTCCATCAAAAAGCAATTTTAATCTCAAGGGACTACCAGATTAAACAAAGGTTAAATAAATAGAAATAAATCATTCCAATGAAATCTAAAGAACTACAAAATAAAATGAAAGACGGCATAAATATTCACTCCCTTTAAAGTTAGTCAATTGGTGCTAGTAGTCTCAAAAAAAGTGAAATGGGGATCACCCAAGTACAGTGAATGTGTCTCAAGTGATTGTAGTGTAAAGACACCTGGGTCTGGAAAATCTAGCCGCTGGTTAATTGGTATTCCTTGCTACCATTACACCATGAAGACAAAAGAACACTCCAAGCAACTCAGAGAAAGGGTGATTGAAAAGTGGGAGTCAGGAGATGGATACAAAAACATTTTCAAGGCTCTGAACATCTCCCAGAGTTCAGTTAAATCCATCGTCAAAAAATGGAAGGAATATGGCACACATGTACAGTGCTTAACACATTTATTAGACCACCTGTCATAAAAACAAGAAAACATAAATATTTTAGAACGCTTTCAAAAACTTGTTTAAAACTAAAAACTAAAACTAAAAAGGCTTTACCATTTTGAACAGGAATGAGGAATTTCAACTGAATTCACCTTTTTATACCCAAATTTGAGCCGGCTCACTGGGCTTCTCTGAGAAGTCAGAAATTAATCAAGCATAGCATTCAACCACTAAAACTCATTGTTCTGTTCAGGAATGCAAGTAAATAACTATGATTTGACATATTAATCAAGAAATATTAATGTGCTGTACCATTTTTTCAGTTTTTTTGTAAATCAGTACATTTGAAAATTCATGGATAACAATAATAATTATATTTTAGCATTAAAAATATCATTTGGGTTAAAGAGCTTCTACATATTGGTGTATTAACCATTGCAGAAAAATAAACAATGATTTTAGTTATGCCAGTGCTGTTAATTTAGGGCAGCTGTGGCATAAACCTTACTTTGGGTGGTGGTCTAATAAATTTGTTAAGCACTGTATATCTGTCTTGATCAGGCCACCTAGGTGACTATGCAAGAAAGAGGCTAAGGCCACCAAGACACCTATAACTACTTTAAAGGAGTTTTAGCAGCGGAGATGGGAGAGACTCCGCAACACAACTGTTGTTGGGTTCTTCAAAGATTTATGGGACGATGTCAAAGCTATCTTTGAAGAAAACTCAGATTAAATCTGAAGTAGAGTTCACCAAAAGGCATGTAGGAGACTCCATGGTCAAGTGGAAGAGATTTCTTTGGTCCAATGAGACCAAAAATGGTGCTTCTCGGCCATCAGACAAGATTCAAAACACTGCACATCACTACACACCATCCCCACAGTGAAGCACTGTGGTGGTAGCATTAAGCTGTGGGGATGCTTCTCAGCAGCAGTCCCTGAAAGGCTTGTAAAGATTGAGGGTAAATGAATGTGTCAAACTACAGGAAAAGATCTTATTTAGTCTGCAAGAGAACTACTGTTGTGAAGTAGATTTATTTTCCAGGACAATGACCCGAAGCATACAACAAAAGCTACACAGAAATTATTTAAAGACAACAAGCTGAATGTTCAGGAGAGGCCAACTCTGTGGTGATCTGATCCAAATGACCTGGAATACTGAAAAGAGCTGAAATGCCCATCACTATCCCCTGGTGGGGATGTCCACAGTGTTGCTCAGATATATCACCAGGGTTGAAAAGGCCTGGACAGAAGAAATACTGTCGAGCTTGACCTTGGCTGTCAGGTGACTTGTGTGTTGACATATCGATTTAGACTCTTGCAGCCGTCCGCCCCTCTCCAGCCTGGGGTTGTGTCACGTTGTGCCCCGTGAGCAAATGCCCAAAACGTAAGCACATGGCTGTATATTAAAGTCCTTCCAGCATTGCTTTCTCAGAAATGCTAATAACTGAATCTTTCTTTTTTTTTTTTTTTTTGACTCATCTTAGTTTGTAAGTAAGGTTGGGTGAATAAAGGTTAAAAAATACATATTCAACTTGGCCACAGAGGCTTTTTTTAGAATCATATTAACAAACAGAAATAATCCTTCAGAAAAGCCTACTTTCTCTTTTAGTGCTCACTGGTGTGTCTGTATATTTCATGAATGAGTAAATGAGAAAATAATAGGTAGAGGCTTCAATCTGCACCAACCTTCTGTGACTGAATTTGAGACTAACATGATAAATGTTAAGACAGCAATAAAACAATGTCACTGTCAAGGTTCTTGGTAGTATCACACACTAGAATAAATCCACATCTGTTAGAGATGAAAAGGGATCCACAGCAATAAAACCCCTCTGATCAAATGGTAGTACCTCTTTTTATTATTCACAGCACATGATCAAACAAGGTGTGACCTTAATGTACAACAGAGGTTGGCCATGGTAACAGGGTTTATTCTACCCTCTACTGGCAGGACATGAAACTACCTCCTGCTAAAAATCAAATCTAATGTCTCTGTTAAGGGCAAATTACAAAGGTGTTCACTGAAAAAAAATACCCAAAAGGCATGAATCATAGATTTTACAGTTATATTCAAAGAATAAAAACTCTGCTGAGAGCATAAGTCAAAAATACAGACTTTGTCTGTGTTTTTACCTGCAACTACAAAGATTACAGACTTCAGAATGAACTACATGACTTCAAATATACAAAAAGATAGTTAACAGCTTAAAGCATGAACAATATTCACAGCCTGTTGAACTTGAAGAAGCACAGACAACATTCACAACATCTTGTCTTGTTTCATTGTTTATTTAAACCTAAGAAAATGTTCTTGTGGTGTAAGAAAAAGTCTCATCACACGTTCTCATCAGTCCTCACTGAACCAGATGTTCTGGTATTTATTTACAACAGCAGTTCAGTTTCCTCTCCCTTCAGGTCCTCTACCATCTCCCTCTAGGGAAAGGGGGGCCACCAAATCCTGGCCTCCCATTTTGGAAATGTCCCCCTTCTCTGACATCCATGCCTCCTGGTCCCATAGGGGGAGGTCGATGGAAAGGAGGTCCACGAGGAGGAAAAGGCATGGGCATTCTGAACCTGTCTGGTGGAAACATGGGTCCTCCAGGCATCCCTGGATGGGGCATGTGTGGCATGTTTGGAGGAGGGAGGAAAGGAGGTACATGAGGATTTGGCATGCCATGCAGAGGGGGCATACCTGGTCTGGGACCTGGCATGGGGCCTGGCATGGGACCAGGCATAGGGCCAGGCATGACACCTGGGCTGGATAGGTTCATTACTGGTGCTGCTGGAGATCCCAGCTGGTGTTCAGTGCTGGCATCTGAGGGAGTGACTTTTTCTGCCTCAGGATCATGTATCGACTTCTCTGGAGGTTTTACACTTCCGGCTGCAAAAAGAGGATAAGATAAGGGCTTATTGATTCACAGTTGAAAGTCAATTATCACGGCAGGAAAGAATCTCACAAGAGTAAAGTTTTAAGCGCTTAGAGCAGTGGCAACTTTCAACATTTCAGCTGTTCTCTTTGAGTTACAAGAGGAGCTACTTTTAATCAACTAGACTTCACTGCATTTGCCGTCTACATATCCAGTTTTTTCTTGGACATAAGTGTCTTACTTGATGCCAACTTTGCAGGGTCAAACTCTGGAGGGATGAAAGGCGCTCCACCTGGAGGCATGGCTGTGGGGGACAGCATGATGGGGGAAGAAAAAGCTGGTGGACTTCTGATCGAGTCTGTCTGCTCAACTGGTGGCACCTGAAAGACACAGATATCTTTATTTAGATCAAAGTGAGATGAACAAGGAAGTCTGCTTGAAGCTGGAAACACAGAAAAGAACTTTAACGCCTTCTGATCCCACGGCAGGGAGCTGCTGATTGATTTCATCCCACATGAATTCATCTGAAGCTCTTGAAGGTTTTTTTAGTGACGTTCTTTCACTGGGAACCTCAGAAGACATTTTAATCATACAATATCATACTCCAGAGTTAGAGAAGTCGAAATACAGAAAAAGAAGAAAGGGCATACATCATTTTTAACAGAGGTTTCCCCAATGAGTGTCTGAGGAAGTCCACAGATCATGAGAAGAGGCAACACAATTATAACTTCAATAAACAGCTACTGAAAAGGCATCTAAAACTTCTTCTGATAATCTATGTGATCAATGTAAAAACACAACCTCTGACTCAAAATACCATGACGTGAAGAAGTTTACCAGGTTCAAATGAACCACTATGATAGAATGAGACATGACTCAGAGGCTGGATGAACACTTTCACACATTTCTTTGACAGATTAAACAATATCTAGATGGATAGTACTTAAATCATCATACCTAAAATGCATTTTATTTAAACCATAATTTAATCAGGGGAAGGACCTTTTACTGGGGTGATCTGGCCAAGAGGTCACAATATATAAAGCATGTTCATGAGAGAGATCACACCAAGTTAAAAACTAACAATAATATATAAAATGCACAATATTTGCAATTAAAGTGCTCGAAAATGAAGACACAACAGAATGAGTTCTGACAATTTAAATCACTTGAGACTATTGCATGAACTAGAGGCAGCAAAACTGAACACTTTCAGTCCTGACATGAGGAACACACAGATGTAAAATGTCACCAGAACACAACACACTTATGTTTTAAGTATTTGCAGAAGAGTACATAAATAAAAGAAAAGAGCCTTGTCAGTCAGTTAGCCAATAAGTATATCACTCAAAGAAGGCCAGTCAGATTTGTCACAGAGTTCACAGTGATGGGTGAGACAACTACAACTAGTGACAAACCTCAGAGCACAGAGACACACTATTCAATTGGCTGAAACACTCATATTCAGTACATCACCTTAATGAAGCAAAGGTTGAAAGGTTGCTGAAATAAAACATTTCCGAGCTCTGAGGAGGGGGCAGGAATTCTTCCTATAATAGAAACCTTGTTTCACCCCAAGTTTTATGACCAAATTGGCAATGTGTTCATTGAATGACAGCTGTTTAATCAGCAAAACCTATTAGAGTTTCTAAACTCAAAATCTATTAATATAAATAGAGAATGAATAGGTCGTAAGACTGAACCTTGAGGCACACCTTAGATAGTTTGCAAACTACATTAAGCATGTCACCCACTCATAAGAAGCTCTATACTGTCCATGAGTTATTGCTCAGCCCAAATCAAATGATAGATATTGAAGTTGTTAAGGACAGCCATGTAAAACAATTCTGTATCATGTAAGTGTCTTAAAAACCCTGACAATGAACCAAATGCAAGTCTATTTGCAATAAGAACTGCCGGGAAAAAAAGTAATAAAAGTTTCAGGTTTTGTACTTACCCCCTCCGTACACTATCAACAGTATAATGTGAACTCTCATCGCCAGGGTTAAAATAACCTTTTATTAAATAAACATATACATACACACAAACTACCAGAAAAAAACCCTTGTTTTTGTCTAACAAGTGTAAGACAAAGAGTATCACCACTAGGGAAAAACAGACTTTAGTTTCAGTTCAAATTGAAAGTGCTTTAATTTGACACGTCAAAGCCTAACAACACAATGTTCTTTATACAGTATATACTCTGTCAAAGAACAATATAAGGTTCCTTTGATCAGGGCCTCCCCCCAACTCTCTGTAACACTCTCTGGAGAACAGTCTGTGTCATAGAAAGTGACATGACAACATCTGACCAATCAGCAGTGGCCCAGAGCATCTCAAACTTCCTGTTTCCTCCAGAACTTGTGTAATGCAGTTTTACATCTCTTTTGGTCCCACATCAGAGCCCCTTATGTCATAACTTACCATGATAAGTTGATGAAACTCACACATTATAACAGTGAACTGTAGCACTAAACATCAAGATAGGTTTTGTTTGCATAGGATTTCTAGCAAATACTGAAATTTTAGCATGAAAAATGGAGGCTTCATATTTGATAATACATCCATTTAGGGGCATAAAATGTTGTCCATGATAAGCCGTAGGGTTGTTTTTTTTTCTAGCAAGCGATGCTAAGGGTAGTTTCTTGAAAAACTACTCTTAAAACATAGAATAATAGTACCCTATAGTTTAGTTAGATGTTGCAACAAGTTTATAAATATTAAAGAATGATCCAGTGGCAAATTTGACTAATTTATAGAAATTTTCAAGATATAAATAGTTGTGTTTTTATAACCTTGTAACAGTTTTATTATACTTGTGGGTTTTATATGTTTTTATTTTCACTGTGAGCCTTATTTCTGCTAAAATTCATTTGATATTTGTGATTTTTGGGGTATTCTGATGAACTATGAGGAGGGATGAATGGCATAATGGTGAAATACATGGGATTTTAGTCAGTTTTACTATGATAAAATTCACTAATTATTTAAATAATTGTATTTTTTAGGTGTCCTGTAGGAATTCTAAGATAAAACTTGTTGTACCACTATTACCTACACAGTGTTCTGAAGCCAGTCATGTCTTGCCTCCCAAAGAGGTCACAGTCTTAAGGAAACCTCACCAACTTTGATGTCCCTGAGTCTCTGAAGCCATTTCAGATGGCTCTCCTTGTTCCATGCCCTATGCCCCTAGTTTTATGGAGAAGCAACATGCCCATTCCTCATAAAGTACCTCAGAGATGATTGTGTATAAAATAAATATTTTGTCTTTAAATAAATGTTTTGTATACATATAAGTAGATACTCATGTGACTTTCTATGCATCTGTTTCTACATTTACATTTTAATACGCATACACTTTTTTATTTATTTATTTTACCATAAACAGGCAAGGAACCATACATGCTCACTTTGTTTACCTTGATTTTCACCATAACAACAACAACAACAAAAACAACAACAACAACAACAACAAAAACATATACAAGTGACAAGAGTAAAAAAAAGGCCTTAGGATGTCCACCAATCATATTCTAGAGATTAAATGTTGAATTTCAAAGTGTTTGAATGCCTGCCCTATAAAGAGTAAGTACAGCCATACAATGTGAACAGTGAGTGTTTATGGCAGTATGTGAGTTACAGCAGGGCCTGATTATAACAGGACAGTAAGGACACACCCTACCAATGCTGAACAAGCCCTGTATTTACCTTAACTACCCAGAAAGACCATTCCTTAGGGTTTGACAGAGTTGTTCTGCAGGTCAGAGTCAATACAGTGGCTTTACTTTAAGGTCAAAGTACACAAAGGTGGAAACACAGGAGGGTCATTAGTGTTAAATTGCATGAGAGGGTGCAGAGTTCATGTGCTCTGAGAGGAAAAGAAAGACCAAGGTTTATGCAAACAATTTACAAAAGAGACTGCCTCACCACACCCTCTGAATTTGAGAGAAAAAAGTTTATGTTTTACCTCCTCCTCCTGAGTCACTGACAAAGGACAAAACAAAAGCTGGAACTAAAGGGCTTTTATTGTGGGATGATTGACATTGATAAAATTTAGCTGCAGTATAAAACTTAACACTGCGCATTAAAAAAGCATTATTGTTACTTTTGAGTGTGAATGTTTTCTTTTAATTTAAACTGTTTTTAATTATTAAAGGTGTGCAGGTTTAAAATCCTTTTTAGCATAGAGGGGTTGAAAGTAACCATTTCTATTGCATTGCACTTTATTATAAAGATGAACCTTTAAATTAAAATAGCCTGGCTGGAGATACATACTCTGATTTTATGTTTGGAGAACAGATTTTAGTTTTCTTTCAAAAGAAACTGCTCAATACTCAGTATGTTGTCAACTTTGAATGAATGTTTCTTTTTTTTCTGAGTAGATTTAAAGGCCAGAAGTTTTACTTTTAAATTAAAGTATTTTTATTTCCTAGGGGTGAAATACTTTTTACTCTGTCCACCAATGCTTGCATTCAACTAATAAAAAAGTACAGGCCTGACCACAGCAATGGCTCAGCCCCTCAACAGCCCTCCCCACATGCAAATCATTCATATCAAATCATGAGTGTCGTATCAGCAGAGTTGTTGCTAGCATCCTGGCTAACATTTCCCCCTTCAGTGCTGATATGTACCTTAAGAAGTTACTGTTTTTTTTTCAGAAGTTCACCTTGAAAGTTGCCTCAGTTTTGTCTCCTTTTCTGCAGGCTGTGGCATGGCTTTAAAGCCTGACATTACAAACCAATTGGTTCAACTCTGCCTCCAACATTTTTAACACTTAAAGACAGCTCATATCATTTTAATTAAAGGGTTTCCATCTTCAAATTGGCTGCATTTTACTGAAGCAACAATAAAATGTCTATTTAGTTAAACTGATTAAAAAATGTGAGGATTTAGGCTGCAAATATGACTGAAATGGTAAAACATAGTTATTACAGCTTAACTTTACGATTGTTTTTGCTGACCTGTATGGGCCCCCATGTGGCTAGGCCCCATAAACCCCTCCTCCCTATTCCCCCATCATGGGTGGCCTTGATAAAGTATAAATACAGCACGAAGTACTGCTGCTATTTTGTTCCTGGCATCCCAACAGAGCATGTTAAATCTGACACTCCTCATAACTTATTATTAGCTTAAATGAGGAAGATGTGCATCAAAATGCACAAGTAGGACAAAAGAAACCCCCAAGGGCTTATAAAAGAATTCCACCTAACATTGGTATCAAAACATCTGAGAAGTCCTGCCTCAAAATACAAACAAAATTCACACATTCATATAAAGTCTAAAAGCAGGGAGGTAAGACAATTTATAGTCAATTATTTATATATATTTCATACTGCATGCAATGAATACTCTATACTATTAAGAACCTTTATTTATTATCTCTTTCTAAAGCCAAAATACCAGAGTGACTGCAGAGTGAGGCAGAAAATCTGTTCCACATGACTGGGCCATGTCTCTCATAGAGAACGGTCTGAGCTTGGTTCTGTAGGATTGACTATGTAGAAGATCATTAGATCTTGTGCGACAACAGTGGAGCTAAGACCTAGAAATGATAAAGCAACCGAAAAACAACAGTGCCCATTTGCAGTGTAATAATATGAAATATGCTCAATTATTGCAGGCTTTGAGTAACTGAGCAACAAGGGGATTCACTGGAGTAAATGAGGATTAATTTTGTAATTAAAAGATGGAATGGAGATAGGTGTTATACCTGATAGCCTTTACTGTATTACAATAAGATATTAAATGATTGATTATACTGTAACACAGATGCAGAAGCTTTGTTCTTGACAGGATATGTCCTACATGTCATAAAATCCCATTATTTCTGCAACTTTAATGGACATGTATGATGTGTGCCTTTTGCAATTGAGCTTATCATTGATCATAATACTTAAGAACTCCAAATACGAAGCATGTTCAAGTACATTATTAGCTGAGACAATGTGCTGGATTTTAAATGAAAGAGATTTAACTTTAGGTTTGAAGATCATTAAGGTGCCACTTTTGACTTTAAGATATAATTATTGAATATGAAGCAGAAGTTAGTCATTTCTGAAACGCTGTTTATGCAAGTAATTAACTGGTGTATATCCATATCTGTGATTAAAAAAATCTTAGTATCATCAGCGTATGAAATTTAAAAAGGCTTTTTTTGATATAAAAGGCAAATCAGAAATATTTACAAGGAACCTGGTACAGAGCTAGGCTGTGAATAACGTCCTGTATGTTACTGTACCATGATTAAGCTTCGGTCCAAACATCATAGTTTCCTGCTAAGCAGAGAACTTCTGAACTCATTAGGCTTAACACCAGGCAGCCTGTAGTTTAGCTAATAATAAGTCAATAAAAACTCAGTTGTAAATTCCTGATTTTCTTCAGCTGTAACTATTTCATCAACCAATTGGAGCCATAGAAGGATACGGAGTAAGTTTTTTAACTATTGTATTATTATTGTATGAAGTATTGTGAAAAACAAGGTCATTATGAAATTGGTCTAAAATGTGAAAATACTAATAGATCATCACTTCTGAATGTTGGTGTTACTGTGGCCTGGTACAGAGAACCATTGAAGCTATGGCACGGTGGCAGTAAAACACAAGGGAGGCACTGTATCACTGATTTACTTTTAAGATCATCATGACTAGCACCAGTAAAGTCATTTTATAAACAATGTTTACTTTACATACAAACATGAGACCTTTGATATCGTATCAAATTCACAAATTTTACATAGTTTTAATTTATAAAACATTAAATCAATTAGTAGAATAAGAACCTCTTCATGTTAAGCCATTAATACACTGCCATATAATAAGTTTAACAAGAGATGTAATTAGAGACACATAACATTTTATAATTTATTCAAAACAGTTGATGTGTTAATTTAATTTAATCTATTTTTTTAAACAGCCTACTGCTTTTATCAGTGGTGGTGGTTCAGGACCCCTGGGGGGTTGTGGGACACAGAAGGAGGGCTTGTGAGATGCTTTCCAAGACATAGGCATT
This sequence comes from Cheilinus undulatus, assembly GCF_018320785.1. Lineage (NCBI taxonomy): Eukaryota > Metazoa > Chordata > Actinopteri > Labriformes > Labridae > Cheilinus > Cheilinus undulatus. The sequence continues at coordinate 41,897,268 of NC_054866.1, read as the reverse complement.
TTTAAAATGATATTGAATGGTATACTTTATCCATAAATATTAAACATAGACAAGATCATTTTAAGATAAAATTATAGTATCTAGGTGATATTGATTGATTCTAAAATTAAAGTAATGTGTAAAACTTTAAATTTAGGTAGGCAAATGGCAGAAATAATGTGACATATAAAGACATCATATGTGGATTCTGACATTTAGTGTCCACTCAGTGCTTCAGTCTGTACATGTATAGGTCCCCACTCTCTGTCACTTTATTTTGGGGGCTTTGGTTTAAAAAGTTCAGGAACCTCATCTCAAAAATTGTCAAACATTCAACCTAAGACTCTAAACCATTCATTTTCCCAACCAGATTTTCCTCCCTTGAATTATTGATAACTCTAAATCAAAAAGTAACCAATTTCATCAAATTAGAAGTCAAAGCCTACCAGATGCTCCAGATTGATCCCCCTGGGTTTTGTACTTGACTTTGATTTGTCTTGGTGCTGAGCAGACTCCAAAACAATAGCTTCAGAGAGGTTTGACTTTTTTATCATAAATAAATAAAATAAATAAATAAATCTTATGACCAACTGTCTTTTGCAAGGAGTCTCCATCCTTTCACATACACACCTCCACAAACTTATGTATCGAACTTTCCGTTATATTGTTTGATATAGATTTTCCAGTGCAGTCCTGTTTTTGTTTTTTTGGCTGCCCATTTGTCCGCACTGTTGAGTGGCAATAATAGTCCTCCTAGTAGAGTTTAAATAGCTTTTGTATACTTCACATATTAAAGTAAAAACCTAATCTAGTACTGGAAAAGTTTAAACAACATTTTTACCTTAAGAAACTTCCAAAATTTGCCATTCTCCACTTAAAAAAATTGGACAGCAACTCAACGAAAGTGCCAAACAACCTTACGTAGATGCCCCAATTTCTTAATCACCTAAAATGCATGGCCATTCAGGAAGGAGGAATGCTAATTCTAAAGAGGCGCAAACAAACAATGTCTTTATGTTGGTCCTCATTTTCCCACATTTAAAAAATGTATGAACAAACAAAGTCTATTACCATTATCTCCACAATAAGCCTTTTTTGATTATCTACTTCAGGGGTGTCCAAACTTTTATCCACTGAGGGCCATGTAAAGAAATATGTAAGGATGGGACCACTTTCATAAACCTCACCTTGAGGAAATTAAAGTTAGTAAAAACAAAGCTAATGTGGGATATGCTAAGTGACCGTGTGTGCTTAAATGAACAATTAATGACTGACAAGAAAAAAAAAAAATCTTTTTGATTTTGATTTATTATTTGCTGCAGGATGATCAAAAATGGACCAGAGGTCACATTTTGCCCCTGAGTCATAGGTTGGACACCCACAGTCTATTTCATGGACACAGCCCCTAGTGTTCATAAGAAGAACTGAAGGTAAAGGCTTACACCCTGGGTTCAAGATTTGGTCTAGGTTATTACCTGATCCTAAAGGAGCCAAAGTCACCCAGCTCTCTCTGATGGCAAAAACTCTGCCAATCAAACAGGTGAAATGCAGGAAGGATTTTTCTTTTGTATATTTAGTGAAAAAACAGCTTGAAGACATCCTATTGTTTGACACCAATTATTGTCAACAATCGCCTGTTAACCTACCTTAGTCCAGTATCTGGTGATGCTCAAAGACCTGGCTTTCATTTTTAGTCTGTCCAAAGAAATGCCCACAGGCAACTGCATAGCTGTTTGCGTTTCTGTAAGCCACAATGTAAGTTTTTATACCGCCACAAGGGGGCTCTAAAATTCAAATTTTGCCGCTCTTAAACTGTAGCTTTAAATTGTTCTTTTGCACCTGCCTAAAAGGCATTTCAAAGAAGCATGCTCGGGTAAGGTTGCAAGTATTTGGGGAATTTTTCACCTCCTGTTCTACTTCCATTGTCTAGAGGTCTTCTGCAATGACCTCAAAGCACTTAAAAAGGACTTTAATGATGTGCTTCTTCTACTTAATACATAGGATTACAAATAGTGACATTTGGTAACATTTTATTTGTAAGGGTTTGCATAAGATTGAGATGACACTGTCATGTATGACATGCCATTGACATGAATGGGGCTTTATGAATGTTGTCATTAAGTGTCATTCATTCTATCAACTAACTTTTCATTCAAAAAAAATAAGGCACACCCACCTCTACAAATAACTCTATACCACTGGACATCCCAAATCAGAAGAGGAAGTTCTCAGTCTACCTTGTTCTCTGTCTTGTTGTCCTGCAGCTCTTATTCCTTTCCTGGAGAGCCATTTAAGTAATAATTGGACCTTACCCCACTCTCCTCTACTGTGTTTAGTCTTTATGCTAGGCTAGGTCAGCTGGATACAGCCTTAGCTTACTGTACAAAAAAGCAAAAAGGGATTAGACAATGTCAAATTTGCATTAAAGGTGACAATTGACACCTAATGATAACATTCATAAACGTTCAGAACACCTCCTTCATGTTAATGACAGGTGTCATGTCTTAAGCATACCCCTTCAAAAGAAGTGTTACCCAACTTTTTTTTTTGTTTGTTTTTACAGCTGCTCTATTCCTGTCCCTTGTATGGGTATGTTGTCTTAGGAAAAATTACATCCAGTCTTTCTATAAGTCAAAACATATGATTAAAAGTGAATTTCTGACATCGTCAAAAGAAACAAAGCTCTTCAGGTCTACAGGCCTCCATCAAGTTGTCAGGAATTAAAATGACTGTGGAAATAGAAAGTCTTTTGACTGATTTTTTTTCTGAATGGTGATCCAAGGTCCTTCAGAATGAGAGAAAAACTCTTCATGACCAGTTAAAAACTCCCTTAGCATGTTAGACATAATGGGTGTAAATTAGGCTAACTAGTGATAAAACAATGCCTTTGGACAAAATCATTAACTTTAATTGATGTTCTTGACTGAATTCAGCAGTTAAGTGGTAAAATGGGGGTAGAGTTAAGGGTGAGGTTTTAGCAAACCTTCCTTATATGGATGTCCTCTTTCATGCAATCACACATCCTCTACATACAATGACAAAAAGGGGAATGCAGTAAAGTCAAACTGCCACGGCACAGGCCTTAGCCGTGTTAGCAACCGAGGGGTCTGTTCTTACCCTGGTGTTCGCTCCATCAGCAGAAAATACAGGATATGTGCTGCTCCGCTCTCCTGCAGGTTACATTCAGCCAGGCAGCTGGGCAACGCATCTTTCATCGAGATTCATATCCCGGACGGGCATCATCTCAGTTCTTTCCCTCTTGTCAATATAATTCCTTTGTTCTTTGGTTTAACCTGCTACTTACAAGACACGTGGAAAAACAGTAATGAGGCAGCCCTACAAAACACTGGCCTTCATATACTGAGATTATTTAAAAGAGTCACGGAAAATTGAAGTTCTTCTTTCATTACTGGGCAATTTCTTTACCTTCCAACTATTTCACATCATGAAAAAGAGCGAATCAAAAAAATTAAGTTTATAACACTCACCTTGGCCAGGCTTGTGTGAGTCATAATTATTCCACATGTAAATCTAGACCAATGCTGTACTGACTTGAGTTTAAAGGGGAATTGTTAGAAAGGGTGATATACAGATACGTCTTCAAAATCTGATTATCACGGAAAAGTCATTTTTGTAATTTAATTCAAACTGTGTGGAAACTGAAAATACAACACTTAAAGCAACTTTTGATTTTAAGCCTCTCCACTCTTCCTTTAGACTCTGAGACCCCGATTTCAAAATAAATGCATTTGGTGTTAGTCCACCGCGTTTCATCAAGTCCATGGTCAACACAGCAGTCTACCAGCAGATACCAGCTGCTGACCGAGCTTCATGGAGATGTAGATTTGATTTCCGAGCAGGACTTGTGCTCAGAGAGCAAAAACTGGTAACAGGTCAGTGTTAATGTGCTGTACTGGCCAGCCCCATACAGAATCTGTAGGGTATTATCAAGAGGAAGATGACAGCAGAGCAACAATAAAGACAAGCTGAAGGGCACAACATGGTCTTCCATATCTCAGCAGTGCCACAGACTGATTGCCTCCATGCTCAGTAATTCATGCATACAGAGTCCAGACCAAGTACTGAGTGCATAAATGAACATAACTGTCCAGAGGGCCGATACCTCTGTATTGTGTATCAGGTTTACACTGCCTTTTTGTATTGTTTTACTATTTCATCTTAATTTTTTGGATTTTCATGAACAAAGAGTCATTATCGTTAAGATTTAAACAAAACAACAAAAAGCTTTGTAATTTTTCATTTTCTGCACAATGAATTGCGACTATATGGAAGTTTTACTTATTGAAAAAAAGGAAAAATAAACTTTTCCATGAAATTGTTATTCTTAAGATGGAGTTGTATGAATAAACATCTTTTTAAAATAAAAATGGAGTGCAGCTCAAGGTCAAAAACTCCATAACATCCTGAATCCCTCTTTCGCTCTACTGCTCTCTCTCACTCATATTTGCAGATCACTGAAGCTGTTAGTTTGGAAGTCCTTCTGTCAAAACATAAAAGTTGTCTTCTTATACTTTCTCAGGGTTAAGGAAGGCAACAGGATTGGTAACAAACTATCATAAGTGCTGACAACAACTTGATTTTTGTTGATTTTGATGGGATCACGAAAAGCAGTACAGTAAAATATATGACCCTATAAACTGTGTTCAACATAAATTGAACAATTACACAGTTCCTTCAAATAAATTTCTTAATGCTGACTGTTGCCGGATTTTCAAAAAGTTATTCAGGCCACTAATAATGCATACTAGTATATAAATAGGCTATTTTCTTTCTTTTTTTTTTGTAGCTTTTCTGCTCTGTTACAGCGGCCACTGTTTCTTGTCTCCATCACACTTTGGCATCCATCATGCCACACGTTAACATCGTTTCTGACATGCACAAGCATTAAAGAATAGAGGCACTGGAGAAATTTGGCATTGTCTGTGCATCCTGGATCAGGATATTCAAAAGGTGCAAGAGAATTATTTGAGCCTCAATTGAAACACTGAGCTCACATGAAGGGGCTTTTGCCACCAAACCCAACATCACCACAGCCAGTACACTAAGTGATACTCTGCAGCCGTATGATGAAGGATAAAAAAAAAATGTTACTCAATTCTGGACATTATGGGCTGATGAAAATATCCTTTAAAAAATCTGAACATGAGTTAATCAAGACATACCACAGGCCCCATCTGCCGTACAGAACACTTTGTCTGACCAGTTTAAGTTTTCAAGATCATGGACATGTCCAGGATGCATGACTTCTTCTAACTAGCACTGCTTAGCAAATACGCTGCTTACTTGCCATCTTTTCTTAATCCTTCACCTATCTCTTGCCGATCTGGCAGTTGGTCAGAGTTGAAACTCAAATCTTTTCTGTGCTACGCACACTAACATAATCAGTAAATCTTAATGTGTCATTTGACACTTTCAACACAAACCAAACTGGAGATACAGACGGAAGAGAAAATCAAAAACAGACACTGTGATACGCTGATCCAGAAAGCAAATGAGATGTTGATGAGACCTCAGATTTTCTGGAGAGTTGACGCACATTGAAATTGGAATAAACAACATCAGTGTCGGGACATCAACACCGTCTCAAAACACAGCAGTATGTGGGATTAAATAAATATGTAAAAACTACACTATGGATATTATCATGCACATTTTTACAATGTTGGCTGAGAATGCATCACTGCCACCTTCCCCCTTGATCAAGTTTATCTATGCTGTACACATGCCAAATGCAGAGGCAGGTGAACAACAGTTCATATGGAGCAACTCAAAAACACATAACTCAGAAACATGACCCACATGGGTGCTATATTTTCTATATAAAACGGCAAGTTAATTGATGGCTTTACAGGCTTAAAAGGTGGTAGGCCAGGAAAAGAATTCTTTTCTGGGAGTTATTTCATGTGTCCAGCGGCTCCTTACCAGCTGACCACATCAAAATAGCTACACAAACACATCAGGAGAGAAACATGTCATCCTGAGGTGATATACAATAAAGGTATTTAGAGAATATTTCCTTCTACATGGCAATGGCCAGGTGGTGATGGCTCAGTGGTGCACATGCAGTAGACGAGGCATGATTTCAATCAATCTTAAAAAAGCAACAATCAAGTGCATCAACATAAATCATTTCTCTTCATGTCGACTGTATAAAGGGACCTTTACTGGCTGGATGAGTAAAATGCAACAACAGGTGAAGTCTAAAAGTGTGGTTGTGTACATGACCATTTGTTTGACACACTTGAACAGTTTTAAACTCCCTTTTCATTTCAAAGCAGAGTACACAACAAGTGTGGAGACCCACAGTCATCCACTCTATACGTTACTTTGAAGTCCCTCTGACTGAAGAGAAAGGTGTGAAAGAGTCTGAGAATGAAGTGTGACACCACAGTGTTTACTGGGCTTTTGCTTAGATAGGTAATACAATGACACAAAATATTAAACGTAAACTTAAGTAGTACTACGATTGAGCAGATTGGCACATATGCTAATTAATTATATTGTCCATCAAAAAGTTATTTCTAAAACCTAGTGGATTTTAAAAGAATCTAAATTTCATCTTCTAGGTCACTGCATGCAAAGCATTGGCAAGTGTTGAAAGAAATAGCAAGCGATAACAAAAAAAGCCAGAGACTCTGATCTGCTTCTATCATAAACAATCTTGGGATTGTCTAATATTATTGGATTAAAAGTTCCCTTTCAACCCTAAAAAAATAACCCAGTCCTTACTTTGGTGGGTGACTCTCATTCAAGCAAAAAACAATATTTGAACAAATTTTACAATAAAATGGCTTGTCTAGTTTTGTAAGCAATCATCGGCCAAGTGCAGAGTTGCTAATGGTGTTGTCGGCTTACCTTGTCTCCCACTTGGACAATCCTCCTCCAATAGAGTCTCTGAGTCCAACCAACAGCCAACATCAAATTGTCTGGAGCTCAAGATATTTGGGAAACTGTTCTTCAAAGTGATGTGCAAAGATTAGCAGACCTGCTGAGTATGGTAAGAGGCTGACAGTCCAGCTGGATCATCCTTTATTAGTCTTACTTTGTTTACCATTTGTTAGGCACATAGTCAAAATAGGACCCTGAAGTGGTATAGGTTTTATTTTTTAAAGCACTTATTGAATTGTATTTGAAGCAGATCAGATGATCTTTCAATGTGAAGTCATGATCAAATAAATTATCACGTAGCTGAGTTTTGGAGTTAGAATAGCACGAAACCAAGTTTAAAAAAAAGTATTTGGATTGTAAAGAGAATAATTTAAAAGGGATTGGATTCAAGGTTAGTAGGAATGATATTTTTGTATCACCCTTCTCATTTTATCCGTCACAACTATTACAATTGTTAAATGACATTTTTTTGAATCTGTACTAAAGACATGTGCTCATTTACTTTGGGCATGTAGTCATTTAAGGCTGAAACATCCGTGCAGAACTATTTTGTTGATAACTTCTTTCACTTTTATCCTCCTTTATCCTAAAATAGCTACCTCTGATACTTTGATATCAACACATCCATTGTGATTTATTTGGATGTATTACTCAATTTTAAATAGGTCTTGGTGTTGCAACAAAACATCCGCTGATTTTTTTCTTAAAAATTAGGTACCATGTTAAATCTCTCATTTTAATTAGCTCTATAAACTTATCCCCCACCAAAAATGGAGCATCACATGATAGTTGATGTAATTCAGCTATTTTGAATATATTAATTGAATTTCCATGTCGGGGGTCACATTGTAGAAATATTCAAGAATCCATTATTAACACTCTCTACTCAAATCACAGAAAAAGAAAAGTTGAACACTTCTTGGAGAGACCTACATCTGCCACAATATCAATTACATAAGATATTCATATACCACACTCCCCCTGCTCATGAGAGACGAGGAGAAACGGGGAGACAGTAGAACTGCAAACACAGAGGCAGCGGATCCACCATGAACAGAGGGGTGCTGCAAGTCAAAATGAGAAAGTGTGGGGAAACAGCAGATGCTTGTCCTGAAATGTTTTGAAGCTTTTTGTCCTCTGCTGAGGGGCATCTCCTTTCTGCACTGCTGACATGTTAGCTTTTGTGTGTGGCTGAAGCACATGGTCCTTCTGCGCAGACTTCCATCAGAGCCACGAACTCCAGAGCTGCTTGTTTGCTGTACACACGGCAAGAAATGCCACACATGCGCGTGTTGGGGACTGGCAAAGATCAGTTTCATAGGAGATGACCTGCTGGTCATCGGGCAAAGCCAAGCAGGCTGCGAATTGGCAGAGTCTGGTTATCAGCTAATTTATCAATGTATATTTGAAGAGTAACTAAACCCTCAGACCACTTTTTTACAGATCAAGTATATGGGGTTAGTAGTGCTATTGATCAGTTAGGGTCCAAAACTTTACATTTTAGTATTTAAAGTCTACATTTTTGTTAAAAATATGCTTAGAAACTGTCCTCTTCAGAAAGGAAAAAAAGTTTTTTTCCCTACTGGCTAATCTGGTGGCACAACATGAATGTGGTGCCAACTTTGTTCACCACGGAGCTCAACAGCTACCGCTTACGTTTTCTGTGACTTAACTTCAATAGTAGCAACCAACAGCTGGCTCACCACCCAGAGGGATCACAGTGTTACTCTAGGATTGTGGGTAATGCAAAATATGAACTTTTGTGTTCTTAATGACAATAACCATCAGTTACCCATTTAACCTGTCTTTTGTTGAAAAACACTTCAAATTTAAAGTTTTGTGGGTAAAGGCAGGATCAACCAATCTGAGGCCTTGCTGTGACAAAGACTGTGGGTACTGCAGAGCTGCTGCTGGAGATTGTGAGGTAGCTCATGATGGGTCTACTTGAGTGGTTATGACATTATGGTTAACACTCAAATCTTCAGCATAGAACGGATGATGGTGTGGCTGATTAGGGACAGTAGCAAAGGGGGAGATGCCTTATCCCTTCTCCCTCCCAGCCCTGTCCATGATGTTCTAAAAGCATTTTTTGACAGTCCAGGGTAGATGTGCCTCTGCTAAAGCTCTGGGGTTTAGTTACTCTTTTACTAAGATCCTAGTTCATATACTAACCCATCTTGAAGTTTGTGATGTAAACATTATTTATAATGAACTCCTGAAGTTATTTTCAAAACCAAACAGAGAAAAAAATACTCCCTCCTATAAATGCAGTAATAATTTACATTTTGTTTCCTCACTTTATTATGAAAGATATTTCGCACAGAACAAGATCTAAATGAAAGTAATGAAAAAGGAGAAACTGTTGGAGAAGTATTATCAAATTAAACCTGTTCAGCAGACGAGCTCATCTGACTTGTGAAAAAGTGGATAAAAATCACTGATTTAGATCCATCTGTTTATTTGATGACTCTGAAACACCCACTGTGATGCAAAGACACGAGAAACACTTCACAACCCTTCTTGGATAATAAATAATCCAAAATTAAATCAACACTGAAACATTTCTCTTTTAATATGACAGTTTAATGCACAACTACAAGACCCTGTCATAACCCATTCCTTGTACACACCCCAATCATGTCTACATGAAGAAACCTGAGAGGTGCTAAACTCAAGACAAGTGAGGAACTAAGAACCAACCAGTTGAGTCTGTGCATCCTACTGTGTACCACAGCTTTCTCTGAAAATCAATACAGCTCTGTAAAAGAATGACTAGCGCTGCTACTGGTATGGGTTTAAAATATATCTAAAGCATTAGCTGTCCATAATTATACTTCATCTGTGTATCATTAATACTCTGAACTAATGTCCATAGTTATTCACATATTATCCAGACTAAATGGTAAAATGAAAATTTTGATACCAGGTCAGCTGATACAGCTGGCCTGAAAATGACAGCCTATTTAGCACACATCACTCAATGTAAAGTGTACAGCATTGCTGACTTAACTATGGCTTAAGCCTAAATTTAATCCTCCAAGAGTGTATGCAGATGTTTAAGGTAAAGATGATATGTGTTCTTTGACCACACTTTGCCTCATATTTGCCTCTACTAATTTTGGTTGAAATGTATGATTGAAAGTATAACTGTGATGGTCTGATCAGAGTCCAGTTCTGAAAAATCTTCACAATAAATCAAGATAATAAAAAAGGTGGAAAAGTGCTGTCTCAATCTATTTTTTAAGTATTTTTACTGAGTAAGATTGTCTTTAAATAGAGTATCTAATTATAAAATACAAAAATTGTGTTGTTTCATGGTATTATGTAGAAAATGTGGTCTTTTGCTTTGTTTCAACAGCAAAAATTTACTTGGTCTGACTAGATTTTCAAAAAACTTAGTGGGTTCTCAGATAGGCACTATTACTCATTTGTAAGAATTTATTTTCCTTACATTTTCCAAGAGAAAGACTGAAAAGTATGTACCCCAAACCAAAGCAATTAAAACAATAAAATAGTACTTTTAATACGAAAAGGAAGGTGTTTAGGGACCATATTATCATTACCTGAATATTGGCTGTTATGGTCCCATCTGCTGGTGCACTTTCCAATGCTCCATTAACAGCTGGCAGCTTCACAAGGTCCTTGGCATTATTCCAGTCTGCAGAGAATGAAAACATAATACCAAAGTAAGGGAAACTGTCTCTATAACCTTCTGTAACTCTTTGGTCATTAGATCTGAGGTCAGTGGATAAGTGTGTACCTGGATTCAGTGTCTCTGCATCCAGTGTGCCCCCTTCTTGATAGCTCTCCAACTCGTCCACCTTGACCTTGCTCCAGGGGATGTAAGTAACTCCCCGCTCCACATCCCAGAACTTTTTGTGAGTTGATTTTATGCCTTTGTTTAAAGCCCAAGCAATCTGGAAAGGAAAGGTAATAGCCATGAAAACCAAACACTTAACAGCAAGACAAGATAAACAGAAATAATACAAAACTACAAATTTGTGTAAATGCCTCTGTACCTTAACGGGTTTTTGATTGACTTTGTATGACCCTCTTCTGAGTTTGTTTAAAGCTGTATTGGCGTCTTGTCTGTGAACCATGACGATATAAGCACAACCCCTCGGAGGAATCATCTGGACAGAGGGAAAGCAAAAGGATGTTTAAACACTCATTATTTTAAGATCATGGAGTATTACAGGTATCTCTGATATCAATTGTCTAAACTTACATTGATGGACTCAATCTGGCCAAACTCTTCCAAAAGGGACATCACATCAGACTGCTGAGTCTTTTTGTCTAGTTGCCCAACCCAAAGTGTAGTGCTGCAAACTAAATAAAAACAACAATGATTAATATTGTGTTTCACTCAGTACTATAGAGAGTATGCAGGAGACGCCACAGGCAGTATGAATCTCTGCTGCTACAGCCACTGAGTGGCAGAAAGATGGAGCTGGAGCTGGTGACAGGAATATAGGGAGTAAGCGGTGCTATTTAGGCTGAAAATTGCCATCTTTTTAAAAACTACATCTTGATGATGTTCACCGTGGTCAGTACAGATCCTCAGTTGATTATTCCATCAATATTTATTGGAGATTAAATAAAGAAATCTTTGTAAATTAATGTAATTTTCTACCCTGTTTGGTTAAATGCTGAAGTTAGTGCTGGGAACATTTCATTAAGTAAACATACCCGATGCCATAACAGTTTACATAATACTACATATATAAATAATAACAAATAAAAATAAAACATAATATGAAGGTTGAGAGCTGTACTGTGAGAGTTTTGCCACATCAAAATGAAATGAAGGTTTAACTGGGGTAATTTGTTTTAAAGAACCTTAGTTAATTCACTTTCACATCGTCATTGATGGACCAGGCTGACGTGTGCCTTCGTGCTCTGTTGTGTGTACTTAAAACCATGTCCATATGTTAGAAAACTCGATTTATAATCACATATCAATGTCAATGGTCCACTGGATCTCTAGTAAACATTATAGATCTCTGTCAAGTCTGAAATAGGAAGCACCATATTATCTACGTGGTACTGGTATCGGCAGAAATTGGCCTAAAAAGCCAATTATTGATACTGGCAGTTATTGAAGTTTCTGCTGATATTTACAACCAATATTTTGACCTTAAAATCATGCCTATATCAACTGAAAATATTGGCTGTACAATCAAATAAGCAAGTGGAGTTTTAGGCTGGACCAACAGACCTACGTCAACCAAAGTCTTCATCATCATTCCTTACACTTTAAAGTGTGTTTTATGGGCTGAAATTTGTAAATGTTTTCTACTGAAGTTTTATGTCTGAACTGCATTTAAATTAACATTGCAAAGCAGATGGATACGCCCGTTTCTGTGTTTCTCACTGGCAAATCCATCTTGCAAAATTCACGTCTGAACCATTTGGGCCCAGTTATAAAGTAATAGGACAAATCAGCAATGAGGGGCAGTACTATCGGCCGCAGCAGAGTTGTGACGTAAGCAAGAAGTAACAAGAGGCGGGTGCAGATATGGCGAAAGACATTAGCGTGGATGTTGCTAAAGCGTAAGTTTTATCAGAACTTAACAAAATTTCTTCATTTAAAGAAGAACAAAGAACAGCATTGAGTTGTTTTCCAAAAGTCGTGTACTGACATGTCTACAGATGCCATGGTTTGCATTATGTAGTCCTCTATAGAGTTTAACGGTCACTAGCCCAGCAATATTTACCATAATGCATTGTGTTTGCTTCTCTCAAACATGACGGATGAACGAGAGGAGCACAGGAACATACAGAAAAACTTTTTAAAATGCCTTTTTGTTTGTTGGTTTTACCAAATCTGTAAGGATTAAGGACTCAAAACGGAGTTACTTTTTCCCCCATGATGATTACAAGACATGAGACCATCATCTTTGTGCAAAAATAAATGATAATACACACAAAAAACGTATATTATTTTGTCACTATGGAGACAACTTTTTTTTTAATCTATTAGTACATTTATGTTTTTTTATGAAAATACATCACATTTGTATCAGTTTTCATTGAAATTCTACCATTAATTTCGATCCTCAGCCGTTGTCAAGGAAATTCACCAGCCGTTGCTGCTAAATGTTTTAATTGTGAGATGGCGATGACATCATCGCCCATGGCCGGAGTAGTATCTGAAATCATTTTTGTGTTTTGCTGTTGAGTTAACTATATAGTCCACTATATGCTACTCACTATATAGCGGATAGGAGGTAGAGAATGAGTGTGTGGTTTTGGACACAGCCTAAGTCTACAGATATGCCCGCTCATGGAAAGCGTGCATGAAGGGCTCAAAAAGTCTAAGGAAGACCCCTCACGCACTTTACGGGTGGACAGTGGGACTGCCCTAAGCCCTCACAACTCAGCAGGAATGCACCTCAAAGTCAGTGAGTGTGGACATTGAGACTGGGCCTGTATGTCTTTGCCGTGCTATTGTTACATTGTTCTTGTCTTATCCAACAGAGACACAGACAGACATCGATTCACCCAATAAAATGGACTTTATATTTGAGCTGATTCTTATCAGAGGCAGAAGAACAAAATAAGCATTAAAAACAAAAAACCATGGGAAGGAGTGCTTCTAGGACTCAATAAAAGTTTGTTTGAGGGGCTCTTTGGAAAAGGGATTCATAGAGTTGATAACAGGAAGAAAACTCCAAGGCACTCTCTTTAAGCATTAAAATGCCTTTATTCTCATGGCATGGTCATGTGTAGACCTTAAAAACACACTTCAACGCGTTTCAGCATCAAGCCTTCATCAGGAAGTCAAACCCCTTTGACCTGATACTTGTACCGGTATCTGTGCATTCCTAACATTCACATAATTGTTTCTGTTGTAGTACTTACCACTGAGTGTCTGACTCTTTATGCTGGGAAGGCCTTTCTGTCTGCGTTCTCTGTCTTTCTCTCTGTCATTTGTGTCTTGAGAACCAGAGCGAGATCCCCAGCGCCGTTCTCTAGAGCGAGAGCGAGAACGTCGATGCCTGGGCCTTCTTGAACGGGACGATGATCTTGATTTTCTTCTTCTTGGAGATCTAGAGCAAAAGATTGAAGCTGCTCAACATGGTTTCACCAGTGAACATGAACATGTACCTTGTTTGATGATCACAGCTGCTCACCTGGAACCAGATCTTGATCTTGATCTTCTGCCATGGCCTCTGTGTCTGCCCTCCCGCCTCAGTGACGAGCGCTCTCTTGAATTTTCCTACAAAGCAATGACATAAAAATTCAACATAACAATTCTTGTTTGACACACAAAATAGGTACCTCAGTTTGCAGGGAAGTTTGATTTATTCCACATTTTAATTTGAGAAATCAGGGACCGAACTCTCTAAATCTGATAACGTCAAAATATTGCAAATGCAGAGAAACGTAGATTTACCCGTGATCGTGAATAAACCTCATTCGAGGAGGGGTATCCATCTGGCACCCTGTGGCGTTCGATTTGACTTACTCCTCCAATGTGCTGAGGAATGACAGAGAAATCACACAAATTCAAAAAAGCAAATCATCAACAGCTTGAGGATTTCAATTAGGGATGCGCATGGCTAGCCAGCTAAACGGTTAAATATTATGTATCATAACAGCTGGCGCAAGATTTACTAGTCAGGTTAACTAATTCCCCTTCATTTTTCTATAAACGTGGGCCGAAAATCCTAGTCAAATGATCTTTTAAAAATGAAAGTGAAGCCTTCCACCACTAGAAGGGCTGTAGCTTCAGTTAGTGGCCTCTTCGCCTGTCAGCGCTTTCCCCAGCACTTCACTGGACATAAACATGAGAAGCTTGGCAGTCAGCATGGAGTAAGAACAGTGCGGTAGACAGTTTTTTGACTAGAAAATGGACTGTGAGATATTACAAGATGACACATTGTACTTCTAGATATAGTTAATATTTTTCTCTGCTAAGATCAGAGTTACAAGTGAGTGGCTCTTTTTGTATACAGTAATGATGACAGCTAAGGTTAACGTAGTGAGACCACTCTTTGTTACACACTGAGGAGACCACACTGGACTGGGAAGTGACGAAATTCACAGGACTCCTCCTTGTCAGGAAGTGGAGGAGGATCCTCCCCTGAAGATAAAAAGACACGCTTATCGAGGGTCAGGAGCTCTCTGCTCTGAGAGCTCACTGGGACACACAGATGAGTGATATTTGTGACATTTTGTAAACTTCATATGTAATCCTTAATAAACTTTGGGTCAATGACCTTTAAGCCAAACTAATGCTCTCTTTGTCCTTCTGCCAATAAGAGAACAGCGCAAAACTCTGACAGGACATAAAGTGGAATGTATGCTGTTGAGGGTTATACTCACCTATACTCAACCAAAGTGAATAGAGCCCACATATCAACATACAACATTAATCTGCGAGAGGATTTAAGACTGACGGAGCTAACTGCTAATGCTGGCTATGCTCTACACAATATATCAGGCTCACATTGTACCCACTGACACAACGACCCTGTGGTGGATTTGACTGCTTTCTAGGCATTTAGGCGAGTAGGGAAATAGATGCCTAGGAACATCCTTAGTTTCAACAGCTTAAAGATACACACAGTTTATTTCTTAAATCCTCAATACATCAAAGCATTCATGGAGCACTCAATATTTCAACTAGGACTTCATTTGAAATCACAAAGTGTGAAAAAAAACTCTACATTTTTAGTACAAGATAACAAATTTGTTTAATGCTGCAAACAATCAAATAAATACCTCTGCACCACCAGTCTGACCCATCATATGTGGATTAACATTCTCTGCATTGGGCATCTGACCGTGAAACTGGTTTGTCACATTTTCAGGATGGCCTCTGTAATGACAAAGTAAGTAGATTGTTGGTATTACAAGCATATAAACCCAATCCAGTAAAATAGTAACATAACAAAAATTTATTAGGTTACTATAGTTAACTAAAACTAACTAAATAACTAAAACTAAAACTCTGAAATCATTTTAGTTTACTGAAACTAACTAAAAACTAAGCTTGACCAAAAAAAAAAACTAAAACTAACTAAAACTGTATAGTGTGTTTACAAAACTAACTAAAATAAAATAGAAATAGAGACAAATTATCCTTAGTTTTAGTCTTTGGCACAACCACACTGACTGGCACCTACACACAAGTCTGTGGAGTGTAAAATTGCCTGATCTGATTGGTTAAGACTTCAGACAGTGGTAGTTTTATGTCTGGAGCTGTATTCAAACATCATCATTAAGTAAATAAAATGATAAGTGAAGAGAAGCCTGTTTGAATATATTTTTAAAATGTATTACGCTCGCTCAGTCCCGACATCTATTCGTAAAACTAAAACTAACAAAAACTAAACTGAAAACAAGCATTTTTGCAAAATAAAAACTAAACTAACAAACTAGCAGTCAAAACTAATAAAAACTAAGCTGATATCAAACACAGAAAGTGAAAAAGAAATACAAATAGAAACTAATGAAAAATCCAAAATTATTATAACCTTATTCAACACAATGATATTTGCACAGACAACATTTTGACATGTTATATGCAGATAATCACAGACATGATTACTTAAGATTTATCCACTAACTAGGAGTCCAGTGTCAGTTTTTAAGTTAAAAATTCAGAGACATTGGGATGTCCTTCAAGGACAAAATGGCACAACTAAATAATATCTAGGTTTTCCTTTGCGGCCGATCCTATAAAGAGTCAAAATCTTTGCCCAAAAAGACTCAATACCACTTACAAAAGGCTTCAAAGATTGTTAGACTTGTAAAAGGTTAACTGCAACATCACTTAAAACAGAATGAGTCAAGTTTCTAAAGAGGACCTCACACAGACAAGTTTTATTTCACAGCAAAACACTCTACTCAAATTAATGTGGATGTTCTGGTAAACTGAAAAGTTAAGTTGCGATTTTTTTTCACTGCACCTTCATTTAAACCAGGCGAAACACATTTCTACAAATATAAAAAAATGATATGAAACTCACTGTAAATGGGCAGTGGCATCTTTAGCCATCATATCGTCGGGTTCATCATCATAGTCAAATCGGTCCAGGAGTTTCTGTGAATTCCAATACATATCACAAAATTAGGAATGAGAAATGAACATCGCAGGTATGATTTGGAGACTTTAGGCCATGGTTTCACCTCAGCTAAAGAAGTTCTCTTCTCCGTCGGTGCATTGTAGGGGTTGAGCTGGGCCACAGGCATCTGAGGTGGGGTTGGCATGTTGTTAGCTATGTCTGCCACACTTTTATCTGCCTGCTGGAAACTCTGAAGCATCCTCTGCAGCTGCAGGAGGGAGAGTAAGGACTCATTTAGGATTTTAACAATTCTAGCCTGTTATGGCCCAAAACTGCCTGGGGCACTTAAACCAATTTACTGCTTACCTCTTGACCATGGGGGGATTGAAACAGCTGCGCCACAGCAGCCAAAGCATCAGGAGTGGGTAGCTGGGGCACAGCAGGCACATCTGAGGCACTAGTGACAGGAAGCTGTGTCCCTGGTTTGGGGTTGACAGGAACTATTCAGAGACAAGAATTTTGAGATTAATGTCTTAACCCTGGGGTATTGCTGTGGGGTGTTGTTTTGGAAGAATTACACTGACTTCACCTTCAACTGCAGGAGGAGGTTCAACAGATCCGTTGGCCATATCCATAAGTGGCTGAATGACGTCCATGTCAAACACCCCATTCTTCTGCCACAAATTCAGGACTCGGATAATTTTGCTCTAAGGAAAAATAATAATGCCTGTCTTTAGTTATTTCTTATCATTATTCTTACATGGATAATATTGGATGCTTAAACTTAGAGCACCTTGTCATCCTCTGGGCAGTGGAACAGGTTCTGAAAAGTATCTGAGAAGTTCTTCAAGAATCTGGGCCCAAATACATCCTTATCAACACCAAACTGATGCCGTGACTGTCGAACAATAGAATCAACCACGTACAAACCAGGGACCTTCAGTTCTGGCTTGCACTAAAAAGAAAAAAGAAAAAGTTCATTTCTCCTGCCAAGTTACAGGCTGAATTATAAAGTGACTTATCTAATGGACAGAACACTGATCAATATTACATACCTTCTTGATGAACTTTTCAACTATCTGGACAACATGCTTGTAAAGCTAGTAAAGACAAACAAGTCCCATCAGTCATTTCAGCAAAGAGCATAATATTTAATCATGCAAAATAAAAACACAATAACTGAAACACTGTAATAGCTTTTAATAGCCAATACTGTAGCTTGTAATATTTTAACATGACAAGTCATAGTCAAATCAAAAGGGTCTGATAATACTGACTAGAATCAAATATGAGATTTTGACTTCTTGTATTTTATATCGATTCAGCACTTCGACACCATACCTAAATCATATTCAGTTTGTCAGTGCCTTTACAAATATCGAAGCCCAAAACAGGATCACCAAAGTGAATCATTATTTAATTTTTTACATAATTTACTTGGGCCCTTAGGCCTTGAATGGTTGAAATCCAAACCACAACAACATTACTCCATATATTGTATATATTGTATTGTTTATAAAAGATTTAAAAAATCCAGTTAAACAAAAGAAGAAAAATTTGGAAATGAAATAATGAAAAAAAGACTCTCTTATTGCATTGCCCTCTGGTTACTTCTCAATTGTATCACTTGTTTGTATACAATTTTTACTGAAGCAGGACACCACAGATGTTGCTCTGGCACTGGCTGGCCATGAAATATGTACACACAGAGATAAATCCTTAGTATACAAGCCATAACTAGCCTATTCCAAGGTTAAAAAAGTATTAAAGCAAAGCTCACTGCCTGAGGTCAGCAGTTGCAGTTGATGTGAAATTTAGAAGTGGCTAAAAGGATGTTTTCATTATTTCTAGAGATAACAGTTATGAAAAGAAAAATGTCTCAAACACTGCTGGGCTCCAAAAATACAATTATTTATTACACCAAAGTAGTGACGTTTTGAGCACTGCTGCTCTACATCAGACCCCGGTCTGATGGCTCAGCACCTGCCCACCTTGGTTGGATGTACGTGTAAAACTTCTCTCCAAGAGATAAAAGTTTGACTATAAAGTCAAGACAATCCTCAGCTTAACTCAAAATGACAATTAAAATCAATTTACCTTAATAGCTTTGATGGCTGATTTTGTTACAGACATCATCTTAGCACGGGATATTGGAGGCTTCATGTCAATCATGGAGAATAACTGGATGGATTTAAGAAACATAATATGATTTTACATTAAAACAGAAAAAATACTGTTTGAGTAACAATTAGAAATCAATCCAGTACAAAACAAAGTCATTTCCCACAGATGGAGACAAAATTGTAAAAACATGTCAGAAAAAAATGTAGGATATCGGTAGCCTTCTCAGCATTTAAAAGTTCTCCTGTGCATACAGTTTAACTAGAGACTGGTTTTCTGCTCTTTGCTTGTGTTGTGTAATGTAATCTTAGACTCTTGAAAAAATTCAGCCATCTGTGACTGAGAAGAGTGGACATGTGTCTGTGAGTTACTTGTATTTATTGATAACTCGGGCTGACAAGAAAATAAATACAACTTTGAACTCTACTGAAACATCATATAACTCACACAAGAGCAAGATAGCTCAATTATGACCAAAAAAAGCACAATCATGATTATTCTGGCTGATATAGGGTCGCAAATTTCATGTATAGGTAGCCATACCCATACTTTACATTTTGTAAGTTGTTTTAGTCTGTCATGGATCCAACTCCATAAAACCCAAGTGACTAAGGTCGTTTACCTTTCCGGTCAACCAATGGCCTTGACTAAACTAACAGCACTATCAATGGGAGGATGGGATCTGACACCCTCAGCACATCGCTTAAATTAAAGTGAGAGATGTTTGTGGGGGAGTACTGTGAGGGGAAAGTGGCAGAACTCCCATATACCCTCACATGAAAAAATCTATGGACTAAACAACACGTGGCATCTGCTACAATGATCAACTGAACTCAATTTTCTGTTTTTCATGAGCATGGAAAGCCAAAATCCTCATAGGGACTCAGTTAATCACCATCATGATGCAAGAAAAAGTTAAAAGGAAAGGACCAGCTGACCAGCATTACGGTCAGCCACGGGATTAATGCAAGTGCAATATTTGGATCCGTACATGAGATTCATCTTTAAACGAGCAGTCATAAGCTAAAGAAACCAGCTCAATGTTTAATTTAACACCTTGATCTGTTGGGACTTCACAAACACAGAAGAGCAATATATCAATTTGTTATGCTACAACAAACAGACATACCACTGCATACATTTGAAACAGAATCCAGACAAACCAAAGTAGTACTGCACGATATTGTAAGACTGAGCAAATGCAAATGTTCTGGACAATATTGTGATTCGCAATGGCTGCATCTTCTACATAAACTGTATCATGAGCCTGCTTTCTTGGTTATCAAGGAAAATGCAAAAAAATATCATAGATTCGGCGTCTGTATAGGCCTATCTTAACTCAAAACATACAAATGTTAACATAAAAATTACCAAATCTGAAGATTTTACAGGATTGCTTAAAAAACGTATCATTTTCCAAAAATAAAAAGTTTTCCCTTTATCATAAATAAAATGCACTTCCACACAGTGAAATAGTAGCACTTTAATATATACTTAAAGACCTTTCTGCAGGCTTTTGTGTAAACCCTCAAGTAATACTTACTAAAAAATAACTGCACCTTTTAACTAGATTAAGTAAGTACACCGCGTGACATCACGATCGCTATCGGACTGATCGTGCAGCACAAGTCAGTCTTACGTTTCTGAGCTTACGATAACAAACAGAGGCTAAATCGAATACACCATTCGATTATCTATAAACCAATTGCACATTTCTACAACAAGAAAACACGTTAGCTAACAATTATGCGGACGTGCTATAACATTAATAACAGCTTTATGATAAACATGTAACAGGCCTTAAATTAATGTGCTGGGACGCTACGGGAGTTAAATTCCTCTAGATAATTATACTGTAAAGATCGTTACTGTTTTGGTGATGAACGTTAACAATTAACCAGACATTATGATCACAGGCCTGGATCAACCTGCATGCTTTTACGTCGACTTCAGCTTGTAGCTAACACATCAGACGAGCCATGTTTACAATCTACCACTTCTACTGAAAAACAAAAAAACGTTTCAAACACAATTTCACTCAATTCAAGTGTTCTGTCGCAACAGCGGTTGCAATTTATCTGCCTACAAAGATTAAAAAAAAAAAAAAGCATGCATTTAGTGACCAACGGTCAGCAGTCACTTTGGCCTACGAGTTTAGCTAGGTAAAAACACGAGCAAACTTTACCTCCATGTTGAACGCGTTTACTGCATCCATAGTCGTTGTTATAACGACAACCAATCAAGGAACTTGCTGACTCTTACCAAAATGCGTCGTTATAAGGATGAATACATAACAAGCAACGAATATAAAGCTCTAATTTATTGTTACTTGGTCACAATCCTCTCCGACGGTCAGTTAGGCTAACGGTTGCTATTAGCTTTGTGGTTCCGCCCCTGGTATTACCACGTTAGCGTCTGATGTCATGGGGAGTGCTGCGTTCAATAATTTAGGAAAAATGAAAATTATTGTAGATTGAGTGGAAGCGTCATTTGGTAGCTCTCTTTGAGCAAAATATTTGAAAACCAATCTCCCATTAAATTAAATCAATCAAATGAACGATATCTATATATTTCAAGATTTTACGAGTTTAATACAATAATGACGGTACAGTGAGGTAAAAAACATTTTCATTAATACCTCAAATTTGCTTTGCTGACGTTCCCATATTTCAGTGTAGCATTTGAAAGCGGCATTTCTGAAAAAAATAAGATATCACACGGCATAAGAAAATATCTGCATTAAAGAAAACTTCTATAAACATAAAGGTTCTGTGTGGGAAAACAGAATACAGAAGTAAAGTCAAATAAGAGCTTGAGCGGGAGTGGCAAGAAACTGGGGAAAAGGAAAAAAGAGGGAGACATGATTTTAATATTCAACCTTCAGTTAGAAATTGTTCTGTTTTTCTAGGAGCCGAACTGATGTTGTGACGTTAACAAGATTGAGGCTAGGATACTGTGGGTTAAATAAGAATTTACACACAGTTGGGAAACACCCCCAGTGGACAATGTGCTTGTGAGAGTCCAAAAACTGTCACTCACCTTAATTCAGTTGTAGGAACTACACAAAAGAGAGGAACACATTGTTTAAAAAATGATCAGAAATGGGAATTTCTTGCTTTTCAGTTAAAGTTTCGGCCAATATGAGAACCACGAACTGATTACAAAAGCGCGTATTCAATTTTTACATGCCACAGGCTCAAGAATATGAGGAACTGTCTTATATACAATGATATAATATAGTTCACCTGTGGATGGCAGTAATACGCCACGATGCGTCCAAACTGCCGGGAATTGTAGCAGAAGCAGAAGAAGCAGAAGAAGAAGAAGAAGTAGAAGAAGAAGAAGATCTTGTTTATCTAAACGGGTGTTTCATTTCACAGTTTTTATACATTAGTATATGAGCTTAAGTCTTTCTTTTATCATTTAAGTGTGAAGATACACAGTGCTGTTATACTTTTTAGTTTTAGTAATATTATGCTGTTTTCTAAAAAAAAAAAAAAAATGTAAAAAATAGAAAATATTACTGCATCAGTTTTTCTCTGAAAACAGGATTTGATACCTTGTCAATATTAAACTGCTAGTTTTCTGTCTTGTGCCTTGCTGACTCTTTAATGCCCTCCTGTGGCCAAATGCTGAACACTGCATACCTCTGAAGAAATACTGCCAGAACTGAAAGGAGGAAAGACTGGAGTGAAGCAGACAAACATTCGTTGCCAAGGCTTGGAAGGATTTTTCATACAACTAGCTAAAAAAAAGGATATCCACTCAAAGGAATACGATCAGCCATCAGGTGTTATTTTTAAATGGTAAACAAAATCAAGATTTTCTTCACAAACCCTGAAATGAAGTGATTTTTCCTCTGTCAAAATGAGATATTTGTGATGGAGAACTCAACCGGCATTGATCCTATTGAATGGGAATACTACAATGATTATCTTGATCTTGTGATTGTGGATCAAAACAAGCTGAAATACAATAAATGTAAGTCTTTATGCTTGATAAGATTTTTGTATTCTTCTCTGTCTCTACATGAAAATAACAGCAAATGCCCTCTTTGATTTCAGACTCCATTGTTATAATATTTTGGATCGTTCTGGCTGCTTTTGTGGGATTTCTCTCTCTTAGTTTAATCATAATGGCTGGCAGGGGAAAGTTTGCAAGGTAATTTTCTTTGAAATTCCAATTGTTTTTCACAGACTGAAAAATAAAACAGAAATACCATATGTATCTCACTATGAAAGCATGGGTATTTCTGCTAAATGAGGCTAAAACAACAGAGCAGCAATTCTAACTTCTTTTTGTTGCAGGAGTAGAAGATCAAATGGCACGCCAAGTCCCAGAGCATCAACTGCCTGATCTAAGAAGAATTGAGACAGCACAGTGTATGTCAAAATAATTTAGAATTGTGATTTAAAAAGATAAAAGCACATCTTGTATTGTACTATACAACCCTCTGTTCAAATTAACTATTGTCATTTAGTTCCAACAGGAAATAAATGTTTAAGAAAAAAACTCGAATTTGTGACAGTGTGTAAATCAACCATTTATAAAAGGTTTAACAAAATATCTTCAGTCTTTTTACAAGAAACAAATGGAGCTGTAAAATGAATGACAATAAGGTTTTCTTATAGTTAGTCAAAAGAAGACTGTGGTCTTTACAGGATCCAACTAACTCTTCATGGCAATGTCTTCACAGATGGCCCTGATGGCTGTTAGAGGAACTGATGATTTGGATGCTTCCCGTTTCTTGCACTTGGCTTTGGTCACCAAACTGACATGCGTCAGGAAGAGGTCAGCTGATGAGGCTCCACTCCACAACTCATGGATGTACAAGGACAACAGGCACAGGCCGGATTCTGCAAAGAGGAAAGGAGCAATGAATTTGACTCTGTCACCTAATTACAACTATGTGAAGCTCTGTATAGATGTTATTTTGTCAATATAGTGCTATGTCAATTCACAAATTCTTAATATAAATGATATATTTGGTTTTCTGTTCATCTGACCAAAACTTTGTATTTGATTGGGACAATAATACATTTCACACAACAATGTCTTGGCATTTTTTTAATAATCCCATGCTTAACCTCATGAGGTGTAGCTTTATTGGTTATCAATATGATGGCAGGCACAACCAGCCTCTTTTCTTTTCTGAAAAAAAATCTATGGATTTACATGCAAAGTTGAAAATTACCTGTTCTACCTCTGAGTTAAGGTTTATTTGTATTATGTCCATTTTTTTCCCCAAAGTTTATGATAATTTTTTGAGTTATGTAGTGAGAAGTAGTACTTTACTGTACTGTACTTTAGTAGTACTCTTTTGTCAGGCTAAGTATTATCACAGCATTGGGCTTTAACAGTGCACCAGTGCAAGCTTCGTCACCATTAGGCCTTGAGACTTTCATACTGATACCACAGCGGCATGATATTAGATGCACTGTTTTTTTAGGTATTCTGAGAGAGTGAGAGAGCTCAGCATAGCTGCAGCTCCACGGACATACACAGTGATTCAGACACACAGAATACCATGGCTTTTAACAGCACTGTGAACTGGGTTTCAGCCTCTATACTAGCCATCATAAGCAATGTGAGAGAGTCTATCAGGGGTATCAGGCTCTTACCACGTCTACGCTGATCATGTTTGGCCTCTGTCAGGCATGCAGAGACGACTACCTGGTGCAGCTCTGAAAGGTGGCCTTGGTTCTCCAGAAAGTGCACCATAATGTTTGTAAAAAGCTGGAAGGTTTCCATTCTTGTTGAAATGCTGGAGAAACACTGAGCTTCAAAGGCTTTATGGTAAAGTCGAAGAAGGTCTGCTTTCAAACCAGGATCCCTTAACACAGCATCAACGACTTCCTTATGCTTCACCACAACCTTTTCAACCCAGCGCAGGAATTCTTTTGTTCTGTTTTCATCATACACGTCCTCCACCAAGCACCTCAGGGACCACTTGGTGAGCAGGTGTGCAGTATCACCGTCCAAACCCAGTTTGTCTCTTGACTCAGCTGGCTGGGGTTCAGAAGAGGGAAACACAGGTTCCCAGTGAACAAAAATACTGCTGAGGTAAGATTTACACTCTGTCAGGAGATTATCTTCTTGTTTTTCAGTCTCAGCATCCTCAGTCAGATTCTCCTGTTGAGTGCGGGTCTTGGAAACGGAGCCTTTACCATGGGCTTTATCCTTCCCGATCCCTGAGGAGGAAGCAGAAACAAACTATGTTTATGACATTTCCAATGCGTGACTAATTTACCTAACATGAAACAGATTTAAACTCTCCTTTGTTTGTAAAAGAAATTAGCATTTGATGTTTTTAACAGAAATAGATTAATCACATCTACACCAAAACCATCCTAGATTATGTGAACTTGTGGCAGCGATATCCCCAAAACTTCACTTTTGACTACATTGGTAGATGATGTAAACTCGTTTGAGTTTTTGTAAATTATACAACAGCATGGATACTTTATTGGCTCATGTTGCTTTGAAAAGACAAAAAAGAAGGCTCATTGTAATACGATTTCTGACTTGTAGCTCATTCAGATCAGTATCCTCCATAATTTAATGATCATTAGTTCTGTACCAATAGGTTTCTACGTACTGTATTTTTGTCCAACTCTCAAACATTTAACACAAAAACACTCACCCAGCAACTCCTTCACTTTGTGCTTCTCAGACAAGGCTTGGATTTGGGTTAGGAGGGCTTTGTTGTGGGACAGGGAGGCCCAGCAGAGAAGCAAAGTGAGTGCTTCAGTACAGGATAGAAGCCGTTGGTGTAGTGTGAGTCGGTCAGCCTGTTTGTTTACACTGAGGGCTGTCCTGCGATGCTTTAGTATAGAGCACAGAGTCTGCAGAAACAGGCTCAGCTGAGCCACTTTCACATGTAACCTGAAGGGAGTAGATAAAACAAACACTGACATCCTTGACCAGAATAGTTCACATTTATCACATGTGGTTCTGAGTGACATCTCAAGTTCAATTAACAACAAAATGTATGACTAAAACAAAGTAAGCGCCCGAAAAGTGACCTCACACTCCAGTTACATTACTTTTTAACTGTGATGCCTTTAACAGTTGAATGTTCCATATGCAGTAGTTAAAGTCCTTTACCTGAGGTGTCTGCTGACAGTTAATGCCACACATAGGAATTCATTGATGAGTTGAAGTGGGAGACACTTTGCTGAGCGCTGAGGTTTCTCCTCTGAAGATGAAGAAGTCTCTGCTCCATCTACCTGCTTCTCTTTCTGCCCAAGGTTAGTAAACCAGAGCACATGGAGCAGATCTATGATGGCGCCTAACAGCTGCTGGTGTAGATTTCTGAAGAGAATCATAAGCTCAGACTTAAGAAGCAATATGACACTAACAGAAGAGATTAGTAGTAGTTAAATTTAAAGTGTCTATAAAAAGTGTTCACCCCCTTGGATGTTTACTTTTTTATTCATTTTATAAATCATGGTTAATATAATTTTGTTTTTTTTTAATGAAAAAAACTCAAATGCCAAAGTGAAAACAGATTTCTACAAAGTAATGTCAATTAAATAAAAATATGTAATGCAAATAAGTGGCTGCATACTGTAAATATTCAACTCCTTCAAGCCCATTTTTAGTAGATGCACCTTTGGCTGCAATCAGTCTGTATGGATAGGTCTAAATAAGGTTTGCACATCTGGACATGGCAATTTTACTCCATTCTTCTTTGCAAAACTGCTCAAGCTCTGCCAGGTTGCAAGGGGACTGGGCATGACCAGCCCTTTTCAAGTCTAGCCACAAATTCTCCATTGGATTGAAGTCTATGCTTTGACACAGCCACTTCAGAACATTCAACTCTGGTGAACTCTGGTCGAGATTAATCTGAGTTTTCCTCAACAGTGTCTTTCTCTTTGCCATTCTCCCATAAAGCTTTGGCAGGTATAAAACCCAGGCAACAGTTGTTATATTCAGAGTCTCTCCCATCTCAGCTGCTGAAGCTTGTGACTCTTTCAGAGAAGTCACAGGTGTCTTGGTGGCCTCTCTCACTAGTCTCCTTGTACGGTCACTCAGTTTGTGAGGATGGCCTGATCCAGGCAGATTTGCCATATTCCTTCCACTTATTGTGGATGGATTTCAAAGAAATCTGGGGGATGTACAGTGCTTTGGATTTTTTGTATCCATCCCCTGACTTATACTTTTCAATTTTGTTTTCATGGTGTAATGGTAGCCAGGGATACTGATGAATCAATGACAGGACCCTCCAAACCCAGGTGTCTTTATACTACAATCATTTGAGACACATTCACTGCACTCAGGTGATCCCCTTTGCACTAATTCTGAGACTAAAAGCACCAATAGGCTGGATCTCTTTTGAATTAGGTCAGTCACTTTAAAGGGGGTGAATATTTATGCAATCACTTATTTTACCTTACATATTTTTATATAATTGGCAGTACTTTGTAGAAATTTGTTTTCACTTTGACATTATAGAGGTTTCCTTTTTTTTGTCAAAAAAGCCAAACTGTACTGACTATGACCGATTTCTAAAGTCAATAAAAGGGAATAAAGTGGTGAATACTTTTTATAGGCACTGTTAAATCAGAACCAGACATCATTCTCAGGCTCACCTTTTCTCAACCATCTGTATCATCCATGTCAGGAGGCCACAACTCTTGGTGAGGTTATAAGCTGCTTTGGTCCCACGGGCTGCCTGGCACAACACTCTGATAATCTGTACCTATTGGAGAGAGACACAGATTTATGTTTATGTGTTTTTCCTTTAACTGCTAATGTGTTACTACATTACCAGTGCATACCTGGGTGTGTTCATCACACAGCGGGGTGCTGCTGAAGCCTAGAAGGGTCTGAAAGATGCCTTGTTGGTCACAAAGTTCATAGCAGTGCCCATCACTTATCCCTTCCTCCAGCACACTCAAGATCCACTCTCGTTCCTTTTTGTGCTGCAGAAAAACACACAGTCAGTCGGTCATGCTCCCAGTGATGACATCTCTTACAGACAGATAACATCAGTCCAAAAAAAGCTTAAGCTGGTCAAAACAAACTGATGAAGGTTAAATGTTGTTGACACAAGAAGAGTTTATTTGGACAGCTCTTTATCTGCTCAGGGCTGATCTCATCAATTCAGATTAAACCTTGCAGTAAAAGGAAAAGAAAACAACATTTTTTAGCTGTTTACGTAATTATTTACCTCCAGGTCAAAGCCATAGAAGAGCTTGAAGAACTCAGGGACTCTCCTGAAGTCCAGACTCTGATGGGACAGCAGGAACCTGTTTACCACCACATACATGTGGTCCTCTGAGAGAAAAAAACAAGAAGATCAGCCATCCTCAGGGCAGAGACAGTTATGCAACAATGAAGTGATTATTTACACAGAAGTTTAGCATTATAAAAGAGCAGGGCTCCTATTAAGTTTGAAATTATCTCAGACTTAGATAAACAAATGCCCTTGTCCAAACACTACAGATGTAATGTCATCAGAGACCAACTTCATGAAAGTTTCAGGGTTACACACCAGGTTTGAGCATCTGCTGAGCCACTTTGGTGATGTAAGAGGTCAAGACAAATGGCAGTCTTTGATTCTGCTGTCGAATCCCATTCTTCACCGTATCCATCAAGTACAGCAACTATTTGATTAAAAAAACAAGCTCATCAGCTTTCTGGAGGAGATTTCAACACAGAAAAAATGTAGAAGCTGACACATCCCGTTGACTCTTTACCTGGTTCTTCTCTCTAAAGCGAGCCCCCTCCAGATGTTGGTAAAAACAGCTAAGCACATGATATGCAGCTGCTCTAAGTTTTGGGTCGTAGCTACTGAGAGACATTACAGTCACTCCTAGGGCATGGCTGGATACAAACCTCAGGCAGTCAATCACACACTCTATTGTTTAGAAAAAGAGAGTGGAAGATGAATAAAACAGTGATAAGGAGCAAAGATATCATCAGTGAAATACACTCACCTGGCTGTAAGATGGTGCTGAATAGAGGTAAAAGAAAACAGGGATCATACAAAGCCCCAAGGTCCTTTATTGTGCTGTTTGAGAACAGCAGCTCCTTTTCATCCTATAAAAAAAAAAAACAATTGTAATCAAACAAAAGATAGTTTTATGCTATGTCACTTTGTAAAATCTATCTCAGAATCACAGTGACAGAAAATGAAATGCTATTTTGATTTTCAAAGCCCTGTAAAGCACATCAGAATGTTGTAATGGTGGATATTAATATTTCTTCTGATTTTTACAACAGCCATTTTGGCTATAAAAATCTGCTTTTATCGGCTGTAAATACTGGCCCAATGAACATATAAGTTAGTGGAGTATTTGGTTGAGCTAACAGACCTATGCCAGCTGAAGTCATTTTTTTGTTCGTCATCATTTCTTACACTTTAAAGAGTGATTTAAGGACAGAACTTTGTTAATTTGTTCATCACAAACATTAGATTGGGTTTTAAGGACTGAAGGTCTGAACATTTAGATATCAGTATCACCTAAAATTATTTTGTAAATATCCCTAGAAACTTCCCTAGAAATTTTAGATGAAATTACAGTAACAGTGATAGACAAAGTCCTTTCTCCCAGAATGATATTGCAGGATGAAACATCACCTACAGCTATGCAGTATGTAAACTATGACTGAGTTGTTTACTATCAGCCTGATGAAGGTCTGAGTAAAACAAAGTTTTGAAGCTGGAGTGTTTTGTATCTTTACTGTTGACTTTCTCCTGGTCACCTCTCCAGGAATGCAAAAGGTATTGTCCTGGGACACAGATGGCCTAATGGTTAAGGCGCACCCCATGTACACGAGCAGCCCAGGTTCAAGTCTGACCTGTGGCTCTTTTCCCGTCTCTCCCTTCTCTCTCATCCCTGTTTCCAACTCTATCAACTTTCATCCTCCATAAATACAGGAAAAAATGCCCCAAAACACATATCTTAAAAAAGAGGTATTATCCTTTTAATTTAAATTTTGGAAAAATTAAACATATTTTTGTTCAATTCTGTCATCCTTTGTAATGATTTTACTTACTTGCTATCTTACTACTGTCTCAAAAATTACCTTTTCCTGAAGCAATCATTGACCACAGTAGTTTCTATTTTCCTCTGTAGTGTTTAACATCTACTTTGTAAGTGTTTGAATTTCCACTGCTGTGTTTATGATGTGAGAATAGAGTTTTGAATCAAAGTGCAGTTAAAACTGTTTTGATGTTATTTTTTATTTAGAGGTTCTGTGAAAAAAAGCTTGAAAACTGGAATTTGTGCTCAATGTCCGGAGATAAAGGAGGAAGAGTTTGAGAAATTTGTCTTGGCTATTGTGAAAACTGTAACAAGTTTGTGGAGAAAATATACCTTTTCAG
Source organism: Cheilinus undulatus (assembly GCF_018320785.1). Taxonomy (NCBI): domain Eukaryota; kingdom Metazoa; phylum Chordata; class Actinopteri; order Labriformes; family Labridae; genus Cheilinus; species Cheilinus undulatus. The sequence continues at coordinate 41,866,908 of NC_054866.1, read as the reverse complement.
AATTAGATTAACTTATTCTGTAAAGACACTTTTCTTCAAAGTTAATATGATTTTGAGACTGACCTGCAGAATGATCCTGCGTTGTTGGGGAAAGTGTGCAATAGTCTGGAGCATCCTGTCAGGTTTCAGCAGGGCCAAAAGGTCGTCTGAGCTCGCTTGCTTCCACAGGGAAGCCCCCAGGCTTTTCCTGGTCTTGTGGTGCTCGACAGCCGCTGGGCCCCACAAGAAGGACCTTCATTTACAAAACCAAGTTCAGTCTTTGCATATAACAACTGCACTTGTTGCATGTGAAACATATAAAGATGAACATTACTTACTGAAACTTCATCAGACTGACGTTGTTTTTTTCATATTCTTGAAGAAGCAGTAAGAGCTTCTGATCTGCAAAATAAAAGAAAATATGTTAGAAAATAAAACAACACGTGCAATACAATAATATTTATACTTCCTGGTTTACCTGTGGTACTCAGTGTCACTCCATATGCCCCAAGAAGTACCACGAAGTGGTTGATGTTACAGACTGTTGGGCAATTTTTCACCAAACACAGAAGTAGAGACACTAGTGCTTCTGAAATGCAAACAAAGTATTTATGTAATAAAATAAATAACTGCTTCAGGTATTTTCCCTCCATTTGGGTTTGACTCCATTCATACCTTTAGTCTGACACATGTTTTGCTCTCCATCAGGGTCCAACATGGTGGGCAGAAACAGGGAGTGGCTGCTGGTCATCATGTGAAGGGTGGATAATGGTATCAGATCCTTCTGGACCTCACTGCCACTGTACATCATTTCTAATAGGCTTCTAACTGTGTTCAGAAAGTGGGGATCTCTGTAGCGATATCTGCAAAAACAGGACATGCTTTCGTGTTTAAGGCCTCTTTTTGTTTTTACTACTTTGAAACAAAAATCTGAGGATAGTCATCTTACTTAAGTCCATTCTTGATAAAGCTGTTCCATTCAGATGCAGTGATATCTTCAGCAGAAGTCTGTATAAAGAAGAGAAATTATGTACCGCATGAAGTAAAGACATTAAAAGCAATATAACGTGAGGAAAAGTGACCCACTAGGAGTCTCTGTAGTCTTTCAAGGATGCTGTGCTCTTTATCTGACAGAGAAGAAGTTTGATCTTTAGAGTGACTGTAAGCTGCGCTGAGACACTTGATGGCTGCACTGGTGACAGACTTCCTCCATGTTTCTTTTTCTTCTAGGCTATCAGACAGTTTCTCAGTGATGACATCCACCAGTTGCCATCTGGATAAAGAAAACATGAATAGGGTTTTCACTTGTGCAGCTAATAATAATAAAAAAGGTGCAGACAGAGACAGTTACTACCTTTCAAAACTTTGCACTTTCTGAAGAGCAGTGGGCAGATTTTTGATGAAGTCTCTGATGTCTTTGAAGTTTGCAGATTGTTTGATCAAACTGGTGAGTGCTTCTGTTATCTGGACTCCAGAGTCCTCTGTCAGCACTCCCAAAACCCATTGGGATAATTTTGGGAGTAGTGCTTGCTTTAGGGTTGCCAAAACCTCTTTTTGCACTAAAAAGAGCAGAATTTGGACAACTTGGTTTGACTTTAAAGTGGCAGTGAGAGAGAAAAAAGAGACAAACATCCTGCTGTACGCTTAAAGACAATAGAGAGCTTTTATTTAGTACTTACTGTCACTGTCCCTGGTGGGATCTTCTCGACCTGCAACCTTCAGATAGGTATTGATTAGTGGGAGGAATGTTTCTGTCTGGTCAGAGAGCTTCTCCATGCTTGCTGGTTCTTGGCACCAAACCTCAAAGCAGAGGCAGTGTGTGGAGCTGTTCTGCAGCAGCAAAGAGCTGATGGCCAAATTGTCTGGACAAGGCTTCTGAAGACTATGCAACAGCACGTCTGTGTGGATGAGCTTAGCACAACCTGGTTCATCTAACAGAGTCTGCATCAGAAAATCCTTCAGGACAGGACTGGAGCAAGACAGTAGCAGTGTTCCCAACCCCTGAAGATGTGCCTGAGACAGAAAGAGGCTTCCGTCTTGAGAAGAGTTAGCTTTGGACTCTGTAAGGATCTGCACGGCTACATTACCATAGAAGCTAAGTTTAGCTTGTGTGCCCTCACTGCTGGAGGAGATCAGCCTTTCCTGGGGGAGGAGAAGCAGCTTGGAAACCACTTCCCTTAGTTTACAGGAGTCCATGTAGCTGTGCAGAGACACAAGGGCCTGGAAAGGTCTTGACTGTTTCTTCACAGCATCTGATCCCTTCTCCATGAGCTCCTTGAGCACAGCTTTTTCTATTGCCTCCATGTAGGTACCAACAAGATCCAAGTGGCCCAGATCACACAGCGCTGGGGTGCTGGTCTTCAGCAAAGTCAAAATGTCATCATTCAGCTGTGCACAAAGATGTTTTAGTCTGACAGGGTTCAGAGTGTGAGAAGGCAGAGCAGCCAGCTCCAGAGCCAGAAACCACTGCTCCAAACATGGATGCTTGAAGATGGAGCTCAGTGCAGACAGAAGAACCTAAACACAGTTATTATAAAAACATTAGAATAAGACTTGATTGAGTTTATCAAAAAATATGCAGAAAAATTCAACATTAAAGCCAAATGTTCCCAAACCTGCTCTTTATTGGCCTCCATCATGGATGACTGATCAAACTCCAAGAAGAGATTTGATTCTTCTTGAAAGTCCTCGCCTGCTGTTTCACTGTTTTTGGTCTCCTGGAAGCCTTGTAGCTTGGATACCAAGTCCTGGAGTATTCCCATTAAGGTCTTCAGAAGGGTGACTCCTGTGTCTTTGGAAAGCTGTTCACAAGGAAAAGATATGTTGAGTATTTGACTTGAAAATTTACCGAGAAGTAAGTCCATTTCATGCTCTTACTGTGCCAAGGTTTTCCACTGTTGTTTTAATGTAGAGTAAGATCTGCTTGATTGCTACAGGAAACTCCGCCAACAGCATGGAAGCCAGAGTTTCTTCCACATTTTTCATGAAGGCGTCCTCAAGCAAAGGGCTCAGTCCTTGGCTATATGCAGCTTTCATGAGCTCAGTGAATGAAGTGGGGGTCAATAGTCCTGGTCGATGGCTTTCAAAGGGCTTGAACTGTAAGGCAAAGGTAACTGTTATTATCTATGAGGAAATTTTAGGTATGTCATCACTTCAGATCAACAATATGATTCCACCAAAGACTGACCAGATCCTCCTGGCACTGCTGCGGAAGCCATTTAGAGTAATACTGATGAAGATGTATGATGGAGTGATGAGGAGGAGAAGAGGGTTCTAATGTAATTAGCTCTTTATCGTACTGCTGCAGAGCCAGACAGAAAGGGAGCGGCTCCCTCTGACAGTGGAGGACATCTGAGAGCACAGCAGACAAGTACTCACATACCACCCCTGAGGAGAAACACAAAGATCAGCTGATGAGTAAGAAAAATAACATACATGACAATTAGCCTCTGATGTCTGGTAAACCAATTTTTGAGCATAAAGAAGACACTGTTTTTGACCAAACTTGCTCTTCTGAAAATTACTGGATTTCAAGTTTTTATATATCTGCTAGTATTAAGATTTGATGCTATTCATTTTAACAAGTTGAGGTAGAAGTGTTTACCTTTGTCTGAAGTCAATTTGTTCCGAGTTTCCAGAGCTGCAGGCACAACTGCACTGAAGGGGAAGGTTTGGATAATGAGGTCTTCACTTAAGTCTGGTCCAAATTGCTCCATCTCGCCTTCATTGCCCTCCATTATGACATCCAGCATATCTAGCACATCTAGAAGACAATATCAGAATGTAAAAAAACATTGTTCATAAGCCAGCTTGTGGTTGAAAGAAATCTTTTTCGGTTTTAAAACACTCACCGTCAATGTGTGATACTGGGATACTGACAGCATCACCCTCCTGGCTGCTCAGGTTAGCCTGAACATAAGCTGCCTCCTGCACCAGACTGGCAACCTTGTCAGTGTATGTGTGAGAATGGCACACCAGTTTCACAAACACCTAGAGTAAGAGACCAAAATGTTAATATTAACTAGACAATGCAATTTATGATTAAATTGTGCTGTGAATGCTGCATGCTGATAACCTTGCAAAGCAGATGGATACGCCAGTTTCCTTAATTTTCACTGACGAATCCATCTTGCAAAGCTCCTGTCTGAACTGTTTGGGCCCAGTTAGAAAGTGACAAGATCAATCAGTGACGAGGGGCAGTACTTTCGAGCGTGGCGGAGACGTAACGTAAGCAAGCAGCAACAAGAAGCCGGTGCAATTATGGAAGCTTAGCGTGGATGCTGCTAAAGCACCAGTTTTAGCAGAACATGACAACATTTTTTTGTTAAAAGAAGAACAAAGAACAGCAGTGAGTTGTTTACTTTTCAAAAACGACAAAAGTTGTGCACTGACATGTCTACAGTCGACATGGTTCACGTTGGTCCTCGGTGGCTGTGCACGCACACCTCAATAGCGGCTACGTCGTGTGTTTTGTTGCTCTGATTGGCCCGTAAAGATGTGACAGACAGAACATCCATCCAATCAAAGTCCGAGTTTTTTTCAAATCCTCTGCCCTTTCCCAAACACTTAGTATTGAAGGTTTTCCAGATGAACGTGTCAAACAAATCCATCTGGCGTGTCAGGTTAGCATGCTGAATGGCTGGTGCCAAACTGCTAATGCTGAGTATGAAAACGATTGTATGATATCTTTGAAAGATACTGAATGTATTGTTGAATGGCTGATGCCAAACTGCTAATGCTTAGTATGAAAAAGTTTGAAAGAATGCTGCTGAGTTTTGAATCAGGGTAAGAAAATGTGTGAATACAGCACTTGAAGCCTGGTTCGAACATTCAATCCATTCATTTCAGTCATCCCAACTTTTTTGAAAATCGCTGAATGTCTGAAACAAAGAATGGTAGGTCATTCCAAGCCATTCCCAATTATTCTGAATATTCTTAAGTTTGAAAGGTTTGAATAGGTTGAATTTTATGGGAGAACAAACCTTTGAAAGAGGTGGGCAGAAGAAAAATAATTGAGTTTTGGCGCAGAAAAACATTACCTGTGAATGCTATGTGATAAATGCATTATTGCATTATTTGCATTATTTAATCTTTGCAGCACACATCAGAGACAGTACTGCTAAAAATTTTTAACTATGATGGTGCTAAGATGGGCTCACCCTCTCTAGGAACTGGATCACAGTCTCTTGTTGTTGTTGCTCTACTCTGGTGAGCTGGTCGATCCAGAGCTCAAGCTCAGTGTAGGTGTACTCAAACACCCCACTGTCCTTTAGCACCTGGAGACAAGACAGGAAATAACAATCAGTAACAACCAGTAAGGCTGAAAATTATTAATGAAAGACTTAAAGTAAAGAACCCTTTTGTAACAATAAAATCAAAACAATAAACAGCAAAAGAGGCTCAGTAGGCTTTCAGATGTTTTGCAGTCAAAATGTCATGGGTTGGATCCCAAGCTGTTACAGCTACATATGGATGCATCCTTAGGAAAGACACTAGACCTCAATTTGCTCCCACTGCTGTGTGACTGTGATTAGCTGATGGCCACTTCACTTGCTTCCTTTGCCATTACTGTTTAAATGCTGAGTGAAGTGGTGTGAATGGATAAGCGTGACCCGCTTTAAGTAGTTAGATGATTAGAAAAAACATTAAAAAGCTCAAGTACATTAACCATTTACCAAAAACAGTCTGCCCTATGTAAGTCAAATAAATAACAGTAACAATAGAGGATAATAATCATGTCCTGTTTGTCCAGGTTAAAATTTGGGAAGTTTTATATCTAAATGTTTAGATCTCTGTGCAGGCTCCAGTAAAAAGTCAGGCAGAAGAATAGATGGTCCTTACTTTCATAAGCAGCATTCTCGTTGAGTTTTTCAGATGGCTGCTGCTGCTGCTGGCAAACATCTTTAGAAGCAGGTAAAGTACTGATTTCTCTCCAGATGATGATTCTGCATCTGGAACATCCTAACGTGGAACGAAACACACAACAATGCTGAGTGTAAAGAAGTAAAACTTCTTAACAGCAACATTTAAAATCCAAACAGTGTAAGTTCTTCTACCTGTAGGCGAAACCAGGAGAACTTGCTAGCAGGCAGATCTAATGCTAACTGCAGAATCTGAAACTGCAAAACTGGGGGAACTTCTTCCCTTATTCCTTTGTCTGACACAAACCCTGGAGTGGTGAAAAAAGGGAGTTTTTTTTTAAAGAAAGAGCTACATCCTACTTGAAACACTTAAATGAACTCAGTGATTGAAACAAAGGCTTTACCTTTCAAGAGTTTGCTGAAGTCAAACTTGCACTGGCTGACCAGATGAGGCACGACTTTCTGGTAAAGACATATGACCTGAAGAATCACAGCCTTCTGCAGGATCACCTCAGCTGTCTCAGCAACTGCTCAACATAAAAACACAGAGTGAATGACAGATCTTACCTGAATAAAAAATATACTTAAAGCCTGGTATAACATGCATTACCTGGTACTTCATCTTTATCCTCTTTCTGTTCAGCACCGCCTTTAATTTTTGTAGTTTTATCTCCACCCTCCGTCTTTTCCTTCTTGCTTATTGACTGCCACTTTGAGACTATGCCCAGCAGATCAGGCAAAATCTACAAGATGCATAAAAAGTGTAGATGCAAGTTGTTAAAGAAGCATTGTGACAAAAAAAATGTGTGTTGGAACAGCACAATCCTGATCTTACCTTGCCGAGTGTCTCCCTGTACTGCTGCACCAACTCCTCCATCATGTCAGGAGTGTAAACATCTGAGCTGTGCCCCTCTGACTTGTCCAGGAGGTACTCTATATTTTTATTGGCTCTTTTCAGGATGAACTTCACTACAGACAGAGTTGTGAGCTGCACTGGTGTATTGGCAAGCTGATGGGCACAAGTAAAAAATTATATTTAACCAAATGCAGTTGTTTCAGTGATCTGCAGCTTCAGCATTGATTTAGTTTTTGAATCCCTTACACTGAGGCCCTGTATGAAGAAGGTCTTATTACAGACTGGAGGTACAGATATCACCATGATCATGGAGAGAAGGCGAGGGATGGGGATGACCTCACGAGTTTGAAAGACTGTGGCAATCTCTGGCTGGGCCTCGTAGATCTAAGATACACATTCAGTTCAGATATGTCCACTTTTTAAGAGAAGCTAGAGGCAAGCCACAACTGTGCCTAAAAGATACCTGAAAACTGTACCTTTTTCAGTAGCTTCACACTGTCCTGCCAAGCACTCTTGGGACGGGGTGTGTATGAATACTGAGTTTCCTGAAAGTACCTGGCCAGAATGTCAGGACTCCCTTTAAACACATTCGCCACCAGCTCTGCCACCAAATCGTCCTCTGTGGCCCGTTTCAGCCCCACCAAGAACTGAAGCAAGACAATGTTTCCAACCCTGAACATGTAAAATCCTGTTATCAGCATGTGCAGATCTCAGAAGATTACAAGAGAAGTATTGCAAAGTGATTACTGACCTGCCAGCTGTCCCAAAGCTTGCATCATGAAAGCTGATCCCATGCTTACGGGAGCAGCACAGGTCAAGAAGGAAACTGTGAACAAGCTCCCTTATGACAGATATCCCAGCATGCTCAGAGTCTGCTGCCATCTTAGAAGAAAGAAGAAAAGTTAAAACAATGATAATCTTTGTTTCAACTTACTGCACGATACGGACATAAGTATTTGGCCACATCTATTAATTATTGGATTCAGGTGTTTCGATCAGACCTGTTGCTGCAGGTGTATAAATTCAAGCACCTAGCCATGCAGACTCTATTTGCAAACATTTGTGATAATAAATGAAGAGCTCACTGACTTCAAGTATGGTACTGTGGTGGATGCAACCTTTGCAATAAGACAGATCATAAAGTTTCATTCCTGCTGGATATTCCAGAGTCAGCTGGAAGTGATATTATGAGAAAGTGGAAGTATTTAGGAACAACAGCAGCTCATCCACGAAGCGGAAGACCTTGTAAAATCCCAGAGCGGGATCAATGACTGCTAAGGCACATGGTGCATAAAAAAAATCGCCAACATTCTCCTGATTCTACAGCTGAAGAGTTTCCAGCATCTGATAGCATTAATGTAAGCATTAAAACTGTGCAGTGGGAGCTTCATGGAATGGCTTTCGATTGCCATTTCCAAGCAGGTACCTGCAAGCCTCACGTCACCAAGTCCAATGCCAAGCGTCAGATGGGGTTTGTGTAAAGCACATTAACACTGGACTGTGGAGCAGTGGAAACGTGTTCTATGGAGTATGGGTTTGGCAGATGCTGGGAGAACGTTATCTCACTGACTGCATTGTGCTGACTGGGAAGTTTGGTGGGGGAGGGATAATGGTATGGGGCTGTTTTTCAGGGTTCAGGCTAGGGCCCTTATCACTGGTGAAGAGCAATCTTAATGCTACAGCATACCAAGATATTTTGGACAATGCTATACAACTTTGTGGCAACATCCCAACATGACTGTGCCCCAGTGCACAATGCAAGGAGTATAAAGACATATTTTGATGAGTTTGGTGTGGGAGAACTTGACTGGCCCACACAAAGCCCTGACCTCAACCCCATCGAGCACCTTTGGGATGAGCTGGAAGGGAGATTGCGATCCAGGCCTTTCTTGTCCAACATCAGACCTTGACCTCATAAATGCTCTACAGAATGAATAGGCAGAAATTCCTACAGAAACACCCCAAAATCTTGTGGATAGCCTTTTAAGAAGAGTGGAAGCTGTTTTAGCTACAAAATCCATATTCAAGTACATGTATTTGAATACAGCATCTTTACAATCCTTGTTAGAGTAATGGTCAGGCAGCTGAATACTTCTGTCCATAAAGCATTTTTCAAAGAGCAAATGCAAAAGGAACTTACATTGTTTTCATTAGTGGTAACATCCACAATTCCATTCCACTTATACAGAGATGCTATGTTGGCCAAAACCACAGGTGTGAAAAATCGCACTTTCTGCGTTTTAGTTATGGCTTTGTTTAGGACAACCTGCACCAACACAAATAACAACAAATAATTCAATTAACAACAAATATAGAAAATAAAACCATGTACAGATATTTACCAAAAAAGCATGAACAGCTGAGCACTTACTCTACTCTTCAGTGTGGACAAAATGAGATTGACAATAGACATCCTGTCCTCCTTCACACCTGTACTCAGGATTACCGGCAGCAGCTCTGAAAAGCAACAAAACCTTTTCATTAACATGGTGGAGATAAGAGTACATCATACAATCTAGTCTTTGTTTTAGAATTACCTTTGATTTCCAACACCTGCACAACTGTTGCATTATCCCCGGACACCAAAAAGGACAGCACAAATTGGATAAACCCCATGCGGACATCTGGCTTTCCCTAAATTGATAAAAGAATGATGTAAACAAATTCTGATTTATGGTAAATATGCTGATCCTATAAACTCTGACACATGCTGAAAGCTGAAAAACATCGATTCTACTTCATACTTTCTTATCCCTTCTTTTTGCCAGTCCAGATAGCCCTCGGTTGATGTGAATCTGACTCAGGACCTCTCTGGCAGCTTCAGGACCCTGAGACACCAAGGCGGAGAGGAGGCTGAGGCACTGTCTGACAAACCTGTGCAAAACGCAAAATACTGTATTGGTAGGCAAAAGCACTGGCTGGACTGACAGAACTGGACTTGACTGGCATTTGTGTCAAGTTTATTGAGATCACACACCTGGGGTTTTCTGAATGTAAAGATCCCTGCAGAAGTTTCATATAGTTGGAGGCAATCTTTTTGACAATAGCGTTACCAACCATGCTGAAGTGGGACAGGTCACTGGCTGTCCTCAGAAGAATCATCTCCAGACTCTCAAAAATCAGCATCATCTGGTCAGAGGAAGCATCTGATTAACACTTGACATGCTGAACAAATGTAAGCCAGTCCAACAGAGAGGAATACTTCAGCTTACCTCATTCTCTTTGGAGTTTTCCCTGTCTAGCAGTTTGAATATTTCGGCACACTCCATTGAGATTTTAATATAACCTTCAACCACATCGTACAGGTCAGGGCAGGGCAGCTTCTTAGCGGTGCATATGAACTTCCCCAGCCCTGCACACAACAGAACAGTACGACTTAATAAAATAAAGGTAGTTAAAATGTTTCCAAGACAGTTTTATTGAATTACTATGTCGTAGTATCACTCCAGGACGTCACATTTAGCGTCACTCTCACCCTTCATAGCGGTAGTCGGCTCCTTTAACATGGCTTTAAACACAGTCCCGTTGAACTCCGGAACTTTTTCTTTCTTCTTTGGAGTTTCAGACTCCGCCGAATCTTCACTGCGACGTTTTCTATCCATTTTAATAGCAGATATTACCAACGAACAATATATTTCACTGTCCTACCATGATACTTCTGTCACTGCACCCCACGTTGCGGTGTAAACAGAGCGCAGTCCAACGAAAATAATATCCGATGGGAAACTTCGAACTCTACTTTTAGTTCCGCGTTTTAGCTTCTGCTCGTTTTAAACCGAGTTGATATATCAGCAAAAACATCGCCTACACACAAATCTAAATTCACGAGGCGTATGAAAAGAGTGAGTGCATTTAACTGGTTTCTACTTTTCCAAGTAAATCTGTTGTGGCACACAAATACAAAACCGGATACGAGCAGGAGCGGTTTAAGTAATTTGGAGGCCCAAGGCAAAGACCAATATAACAGCCCTCCTCCTTCAGTTAAAAGCATCCTAGAAAATGGAAGAAATAACCACTGAACCAAACTTTGAAACCTTATACCAGTAGAAAAATAAGAAGATCTGGTGGAACTAAATGCTTACTGAAGAGCAGCTATTTAGCATCACTGACTCAAAACGCTGTGTCATCAGCTTCAGCTCCAGAAAGGGGTAGCTCATTTGTGGTGGAAAAGCAAATGCCCTGCATGCAGAGCCACCTTGGCAAGGCAAAGCACGTAGAGCCAAGCCAGTCAATGTAATGGAAAAGCCCCAATATTTTCAGGCATCTCTATTCTACAGAGTCCCCAAGAGACAATGGCAGAAAACAGTTTGTGGTGCAATTTCTCTGCTTTATGAGATAGTTTCTCAGTAGGACAGGAAAGTTTTTACAGAGCACAAGATAGTTTTGCTCCAAAGAAACTTTTTCTTGCTCAGCAGGAACAATTCCATAAGCATGAGAAAATTACTGGTGAACACTAGATAGTTTTGCAGGCATACCAGAAATTGATATTTTATTTTTTCCAGCCCATATCCGTCAGGGGCTCCGTACTAGTCAGTGAAAAGAACTACAGGACTTAATCAAATCTGAAATATGGAAACCTTTGATTCATATAAAGATAGATATTGAGACAGACAGACAGAGAGAAATCCTTCTTTGATAAGGCTCAAACAACACACAAAAAAAACTTATATAAAAACACATCTAAAAACATATTAAAACCCCGAGCACAGTCTTTAAAATGAGGGTCCGGGGATCAAAGGCAACAGCTGATGAACAAGTAATACACAAGTATGGTGTCAGCTGGTAAAACCAAGTGTTGTGTGGTGTCTGTTGAATACTGTTAGGGTTTATATTGCAGCAGGGGTAAAGGATTTTTACTATTTTTACTATTGTTTTTGTTTTTATGGGCCAGGGGATCTTTTTATTTCCTGCCAAAGACAGTAACTGGAAGGAGTGGTGGAGGGGTTGAGAAGGGTCCTCTGATCAGATCAGGGTGACTGTCCTGATCACAGAGCAGTTGTTCAGTTCAGAAAGGTGAGTAGACATCCTGATTAAAGAGATTATTTCCAAACTTTTAGACCAGTGTTTCCCAACCATTTTTCCTTGGAGCACCCCTCCTACATGTACCTAAGAAAAGTGGAGCCCCCCCAGAACCCAAGAGAGAAGAAAAGGTGACACACTGCTGTCAAAAATGACATAGATTTTAATCGTTTCACTGATAAACTCCTGAAAAAGAAGCCTATGCATGCTTTTCTTATCTAAAGACCTTTGCGTAAACAACTTAATAACTGCTTTGTCATGGTTTTAATCAATATTTTCAAATCTTATTTTGCCAGCCTCAGAGCCTCGCGCCCCTCCTAAGATGTTTGGCGCACCCCCTGGGGGTCCAGGACCCCAGGTTGGGAACCAATACTTTAGACCACTGGTTCTCAACTGGTCTAGCAGTAGGAACCAACAACACTTCCTTCATGACAAATCAAGACCAACACTTTTAAAGATTTAGAAAATAATTATTTAATAAATAATAACTTAAAAAACACAAAGTATATTGCAGTTTTTATCCAGAAGAAAAAGACAGCACAAAAAATGCTTCAAAAGTGCAAAATGACAGAAGCTTTGATAGGGCATTCACGCATATGGTTTAGTGTAATCTATTTTCCCTTAGAACATCTAATTCTAAGTTGTCTTTTTAGAGATCTTGTGAAATTACCCATCAATGGAAAACCAGCATTACTATTGGTAGAAAAGGAGACTAATACGCCAAGATAGCAAGAAAATTACCAAATCATACTCATCATCATTATGGGGAAACACAGTTCAATACAATGTACAGATAAACAATAACTCGTGGCTTCCATACATTACAGACTTTTTGTCACATTTTTTCCAGCACACAATCCCTAAAAACAGCTCCTAACCCATTTGTGGGTCCTGACCCACCAGTTGAGAACCACTGCTTAAGTCTGACATGTGTGATTCTGTTATAGTAAACCTATTTTTGCTCCAAATGCTGTCTAAAAGTTAGACTGCCCTCTGTTCATATCAGCATCAGTCATTTTCATTCTCCCTCCTCCTGAGTGCATGAATGGCAGTGACTTGGAAACTTGAATGAAGAAAAAATGTGTTTTGTTTTTAGGGATTATGCAGAATGCCTGAGGAATGTTAAAGCCTGGTTGTTATGCTGACATCGCTGACAGACTCCATGTCATTAGTCAAAGATTTGTGCTGATTTGAGCTGATTTAAAGATATGTCTAAGTGCAATTTTTATTTATACACTTCAATTTTCAGCATGTCTTCTTTTAGTGTCTCTCCATTACAGCATTATTTTGGGTTAAAGCACATTTTGCTGAGACCATGTAGACATAGTTGTGGTTCAGCGATGTAGCCTATTTGGAGCTAGTGTGGTTTACAGCATAAGTGTAGCCTCTTCTCAGTTATTCACTCAACAAACATTCACAGGCACTTCTACCCAAACAGAAAGTTGAAGTCAAAATTATACAGGGCTTACGTTGTTCTGTAAAGCTATGACTAAAATATAAATGGTATTTTTGTGTAGTAGTGCTGATCTTTACATTGTGGAGATGACCTGTTTTTAGTGTTTAATCATCCTCTTGTTTCATGATCATTGATGAGAGAATGAACCAGTTTATCTGTAGTAAAAAGTCCATTTACATTCTGTTCAGTTTATTAAACTCATAAACACTTTAAAATATTATTGCATTGTGTGCAACTGCATTTAGAGTCTGCTAAAAAGGTTACACTGACATATTGTAGGATGAAATCCCAACTTTAGCACTAAAAAGGAGAAAATTTGTTGGTTCTTGTGATTAAATTTGCTCTGTCATTTGCAGTTTTGCCACCAGGGGTCACTATCGTTTTCTTTGAGATTTAAAGTAATCCACAAACCCAGAGCTGAAATGGTTTGCAGGTAGCTCAACGTTCAGCTGCTTTCTGGATTATTGAAGAACATTGAACAAAATCCTTCACTCCTTGACTCGGTGTCAGGTGTAGGTGCAACAGTCTGGTTGTTGTTTGGTCAGTCACTCTCTGCAAGAGGCCCTCAGACTCCTGGTGTGTTTCTGCATGATTCTGAAGATCCTGTGGAGTGCAGCCTGCAGCAGTCTGCTGTAGTCGGGATGTTACTTTGGATTCTGGTGGTCTGATTACAGCTCACTGCTGCAGAGGCTATAAAACGCATCTGCCTGTGGTGCACAAACCATCAGCAGTCATTTTTAGAATAAAGGTCTTAAACCAGGCAAATGTTGCCCTGCCTGTTATACAATATCTGCAGCATGACACATTCTGGCAAATGAAAGCTTTACTTGAAATTCACATGACAGTTAACTTAATCTGAGTGCTCATTTTTTATTCTAGGATAATCCACAAACAATGAGACACTCATGCTTTTTCCTATAATTTGTTATTTACGATCAAAACTGGCAAAAAAGGTTCAAGTTTTAAGTCGTCCTGATGCAACAGTTAGCAACTGTTAGGATGTCCAGCTACTGACTGAGCTCAGAATTTAGCAGAGGAAATGCCTTTAAGGTATGACAAAATGGATGAGAGTCGATCTTAGAGGGACCATAAATCTTGTTTTATCCCGTTGAAATTCAAAATAGACCTTAACTGAAAATCATGAAGGATGACCCAGAAATTCTAAACGCTCCTAAAACTCAGATCAATCCCGCAGAGTTTAATTTTGATGCTGGCATGTATAAGAATAAGGAATGCCCTCCCCTACAAAGTATTGGAGACTGAGACCAGTTTTTTTTACTTTTACTGTCGACTGAAAACATTTGGGTTTGACATCAAAAGGTGAATATAAGACGAGAGATCAACATTTCAGCCTTTATTTCCAGATGTTTACATCTGGATCTGATACACAACTTAGGAGAGAACACCAAAATTTTAGATGAGCAAAAGTATTTGAACAGATAGACTCAAAATAGATCAGAGTGAATAAGACTAAATATTTAGTTGCAAATCAAGTGACTCACTGCCACTACCAAATTTTTGCATTCTTTTTGTGAAGCTTTTCCAGTCTTTTTTGGGCAGCTACACCCTTCAGTCTCCTCTTTAGCAGTAAAATGCATGCTCTGTAGGGTTTAAGTCTGGAGATTGACTTGGCCAGTCTAAAACCTTCCACTTCTTGCCCCTGATGAACTCCTTTGTTGTTTTGGCTGTGCGTTTTTGGTCATTATCTTGCTGCATTGATGAAGGATCTCCCAGTCAGTTAGGTTGCCTCTTTCTTTAACCCTTTGCAAATAACAAAACACCCAAATGTTTAGTATCAACATTTTCAGGACAGTCTCAGCTTTATGTAAACAGAGGCCCACTTTGTCCTAGAGGACTGTAAAGAGCCCAAATGCTGACTTCTGAAATCTGAACATTTTTGAATCTCTTGTGAAAACACGCCTTCATTCATGTGGACGAATTGTTATGGTTTACCAAAGTGTTATCTTCACAAAAGTAGTGGAATATATGAAATAATAGGTTAGTGTGGAAAACATATCTAAAATGAAATTCTGCCATATTGATTTTTGAGTATAAATGTTGTCCGTTAGTCTATTTTCACCTAACTTAAGCTGTGTCATCTTCATCACTGCTTCTCTGCATTTGTTACAAGGCTTCTGCAACACTAGGAAATCAACAGGTCTAATTCTCTCCTCTTTCTCCAATCTTTCGACTTACCTCTCCTGCAAAAACTGTGGTAGGAGGGCCTTAGGGATTCCAGAGTGTCAGTTGGTTTGGAAAGGACAGACAAAGAATTCATCCAACGACTCACAGTGAGAGGTGACAACATGTGCCCATTGCTCTCTTACTGGCCCTGTAACTCCAGCTGTGAATCATGGGGGATGGCGAGTGAGGACGGAAGTGAAAGATGAGGTTGCATTTCAACAACTTAAAATGACAAAGATATTAACAAAAACATAGCGAAAACGTGCTGGCGAGTGCTAAGACCTCAGAGGGTTAAACTGGAAGATGAAATGTTTCTGTAGACTTCTGAGTTAATTTTGCTGCTGCCATCATGTGTTACACCACACACCATCAGTGAAGATTAATGAGCCTGTCCCAGAAGAAGCCATGCAAGCACAAGCCATGACATTACCTCCACTGTGTTTCCCAGATGAGCTTGTATGTTTGGGATTGTGAACAGATCCTTTCATTCTCCAAACTTTAGCCTCTCCATCACTTTGGTAAGGGTTCATCTTTGTCTCTTGAAATGTTGGTCTCTTGTCTTATATTCATCTTTTGATGTCAAACCCAAACGTTTTCAGTCTACAGCAAAAGTAAAGGAATCAGCCTCACTATTCCAGTACTTTTGGAGGGGAGTGTATGTCCTGGTGTTGTAATGTTGTAAAGCAAATCTTTTAATCTCCTTTAGCTTGTTTGTGTTTAATATGGCCAACATGTGGATTCAGACGTTGAGGATCTACGTATAGCCAACTTAAATAGGCTACTTTTATAAATTGATGTAGAAATGTAATTTTAAGAATGAAATTTATGCTGAATCCAGGAAAAGGGAGAAAACAATGACTGCACAATGGTGACCAGCTGTCATAATGGCATTCTCTTTGAGTCTGGGCCAAAGATCTTTTTATAATTTAAAACCAGAAAAACACTCAACATAAAAGCTGGAACTACTGCCTGGCAGTTTCATGTCTCCACAAAGTTTCCAAATGCTTGACAGTGAAAGTACAGTAGTGGGTGAATGAATCACCCTAGTCCTTCAAGATAAGTCTAGGCCAGCCTTCAGTGTGCTGCAGTCCTTTTTCTGACCCATAAATCTTCCATTAAAATACCCTTCAATGACAACATCAGACTTAATTATTCATCATTTATTTATCATAATGTTGTGTCATGAATTTCAATGCAAAACCTTGGCTTTAAGTGTCGTTAACATTTACTTTTTACAAGCAGCATATAGAATGTTTAGCACTGCCACTAGTTAATCCAACACCAGTTAAACTGTGACACCAGTTGTATACATCAGACAAGACAAATGATAAAAAGATGATATGGGTTATAACATCTGGCTGTGTGTTGTTACTTCTGAAACTTAGAATAATAAAATGTAATCAAGTACTTTACAATCATTCAAAACAGGATTTTGAAAAATCTCTATGATTTTTTAATTATTATGAAAAGGCCCTGTTCTACACGTTGGGAAGCACCTGTCTAGGTGTTTCCTGTGGAGCGAGTATTATAAGCAAAGACTGAACATGAACCCTATGACATCTGTTCCTCCAAAACCTAATCAGTTCGTCCTTGTGTGAGAGTGAACATTTCTGCAAAATTAAAAGAAAATCCCTCAAAGCATTCCTGACTTACAGGCACATCTCAAAACATCTCAAAACATTAGAATATTATGTAAAAGTTCAGTTTTTCCCTATGATTTACTTCAGAAAGTTAAACTTCCATATATTTTAGTTTCATCTCATACAAAGTGAAACATTACAAGACTACAATATTGTGGAAAAGTCCACTTGGCAAAGGTTTCTCTCACTCTGGTTCAGCACACACAACCCCAGTCATGGTGCTGTGGAGCTTTATGGAGATATTGATTTCCTTTTCCAGCAGGACTTGGCACCTGCTCACAGTGAAGCCAAAATGACCAGAAACTGGTTTGCTGACTATAGTATTACTGTTTGTGATTGTCCAGCCAAGTGGTCTGGCCTGAACCCCATAGGTCCCATCAGAGATGATGATGAAAACGATTGCAGTTTCGTTTTGAAAAAGTTTTCCATAGACGGGATCGTTTCAGGAAATATCTGTGTAAGCACGGAACCACTGAAAACAACTGAAAATGCTGTAGTGCATATGCCAAGCCTGTCATAGTGCTACTGCCATGGAAATCCACCAAAAGAGAGAAGATCACAGAAAACTGGCACACAAACCTTTTTCTAGTTGCCCTTCTGGTTGTTCTCCGCATTGAATTTAAGAACATATGGTGTATGCGTTTCGCGGTGGTGGTAAAGAGCATCAGATTTTGCTGTGAAAGCCATAACAAGCTCAGTAGCTTCTGCAGCATGAACACAACCCTGTAATCCACCATTGTTGTTTTTGCCAGAACCGCACAGGCGTCTTAAGAGAGCTACGCTATGTGTGACGTAATCGTTAATCAAGAAAGATGGGGTTGGCTGTCCACACGGAGACGAAACAGTAGTCGTTTATGGATTTGTGCACTCTGTGGCCCGTTTTCATAAAGTATTGTTTACAGTCACCCAAAACGCTGTTTCTGTTTGGATGAAACACCCATACGACAAAAAACTTTAGCGTATACTCCTGAATTCGTCTCCGTGTGGGGAAATATCAAGAGGAAGATAAGAGACCCCAGATGCAATAATGAGCTGAAGGCTGTTATCCAAGCCCCAGCAGTGATACAGACTGATTGGCTCCAGCGTTGATGCAGTAATTTGTGCAAAGATGCTCCAACCAATACCCAAGTGCAAAAATGAGCTTCATTTTCCAGAGGGTCAACATTTCTGTATTATTGATCCTTTTTTTGATTGATGTTTTGTGATATTCTGACATTTTTGAGATAGTGGTTGTGATTGTTCTGAGCTTTAAGCCATAATCATCTGCATTAAAACAAAAAAAGCCATGAAATATCTCACTTTGCAGTAATAAATCTTAATTCTAGAACTGAAGTTTCACTTTTTAAATCAAATCACAGGAAAACAAAATAAACTTTTTCATGATATACCAATTTTTTTAGATGTGACCCCCATGACCTTTGACTTTAAAGGTCACATATTTTAGCCCTTTAGGACAAGTTTAGTTTGGTCCCAGAGGTCCCCAAAACATGCCTGTGAAGTTTGTTGCTAAAAAAACACTACAGTATTGGATTTTTGCATGTCTAAAAAACCCTCTGTTTCAGCCCTGCTCAGAACGAGCTGGTTCTGTGTGTCTGTGGCTTTAAATGTTAACGGTCTGTCTGACTCCGCCCCTCTCAGGAAATGGATGTGGCTTAATGGATGTGGCTCTCCTGATGCTCCGTTCAGCTGCCAGCTGAGAAGAGGATCAGGAGAGAAGGGCAGGACTTTTTTCCAAGCAGGGAGGGCCAACTGAACCTGGGGGGCAGTGCTGCCTCCCCACATGACATCATGAGGGGAAAATCTGGACCAGGGGCACATATGTTTTGTTAGAAAAGCCTGGAAAAAGTGTATTTTGAATATCGTGACCTGTAAAAAAAGTCATCTGTTCATACTTGGGCCATGGTGAACATTTGTACCAGTTTGATGAAAATCCATTAGCGTGTTCTTGAGATATTGCATTCATAAGAATGGTCCAGAAACATTCTGCCTCTGGCCTTGGCTATCACTAGTAGGAAGCTTTAAAAGCAAGACAGGCATACTAACATTCACTACAGCACCAGCAACAACCATCATCAAAAGTTCAACATTTTATTTATTTTTCTTACTGTTTTTGCATGAGACCTTTTTGGGACAAACATGATAAAATCAGTCTCCAATAATTCCTTGTGAGAACCAACTTTATAGTATTTTTATGATGGTAAACATCATGAATTTGATATTTGTCCTCGGTAATGATGCACAAAGTGCAGTCATAAACTGCAAGATGTTATGAGGTGGAGCATGAGAATAGCAGATATCCATTATTTCATCCTTTCTTGTGCAGCACTGTTCCTATGATGTATCCACTCTGATGAGTTAGGGGTCTCTCCTGTCTAATAATGCCTTTGCTCTTAAACGGTGTAGCACAGGCATTTCATGCATGAGAGAGAACTACTGCGCTCCCTCTGTAGGATGGGCTGCTGAAGTGCTCCACGCTGGATTTTGGAGGAAGCAGGAGTGGTACAGTTATGTGAAGCCTTTTCCGGTCCATAAATGCCATGTTTATTTTTGAAGTTCTGGCCTGGTGTGCAGCACTTCTCTTTTAAACAAAATGGTGGGTGTATGAAGCCTGTCACAGCACTGACAGTGGTGGTCAGGCCTTTATAGCTCTGGGATGTAGGAGCAGGATGCTCGTCAGTTCAAAGAGGCAGAGGCCACGTGTAGCTCAGGCAGAGCCATCATGTCAGCAGAAGGGCAAACTGCTTCCTCTCTTTGCAGGGGGAAAGACACAACGATTATTTACGACACTGGTGTCCTTCATGCCACAATGTGCTACACTACTTAGCACTGATATATGATGGAAAAAGAACTCCAGTTTACTGAGCAAGCTTTGTTTTGCTCAATGCATTAGCATGGATTTTTTTAATTCAATTTTTTTCATGTAAAAACACATTTAGATATAATAAACTTCCCCTCCCTTTTAGTAGAATTGTATATCACAGAGTTATATATACTTATGTGTTTACTCCCTCTGTTAGGATGCCAGTAGCACGACTGGGTCTGGATAGAGACACTGGGTGGTTTTCTAAAGAGTTCTTTTCCACAGCTGAAGCCACTTTACCATGCCTGTTTTCACCGCAGCGCACCACAGGCCCTTCTGTGGGGTTTCTGCGCTTCCGTTGTGTGCCTCTCAGAGCCTCTCAGGCCTCCTCACAATAACACTGCAGCCAACGCTGTCGCAGGATCAAAGATCACCCCATGCCTAACAAACAGCGAGACACTCGGCCTATCAGAAACATCTGGGAGTGGTTGGGTGCAGCTGTTGGTGCGTGCCCACACCCCTCAAACAATCAGGACACGGGCCAGATGTGGACATCATCTCACGTAAGGTACAGATGTTTCTGTTCCTCACAATCACTCACCACAAGCAGAGCTGGGATGCTTTCTGAAGTCCTATTGAGTTTAGGCTGTTTATAGAGCACCCAGATATGGTTCAGTTCCTGGGGATATGCCACTGGCTTCAGCAGATGATTGAAAACAGTGCTGCTGTTGCAAAATACTGTTGGAAAAAGTACAAATTTTTCTGTTTTTCAAAATGGGTAACTGTAAACCACTAAATATCACCTAGTCTGACCCTGCTGCTGATATAGAGCTGATGTTGCTGGTCTTTTTTATACATTTCAAATAATAAGCACTTATATCACAGTCGTAGAAATATGCTGCCAGAATACGGTGTGCCACAGAAACCTCATAACTTCTCAGTGTCAGATCCCAACAGCATGTCCTCTATTACTGTGCCCCCTTTTTATGAGGAAGGATGAACCCTTAGATCATTTACAGAAGTAAAAGTGACATGATAAAAACAGGGCCAGAAAAATCATATGTAAGAGAAATCCCATAAACCACACATGTTAAAGTTAACGTTAAATACAGTATCTGATGTACTTATTAGGAAAAATTGTGTTTCTCTGTGTTGTATTGTTGATAAATTAATGTGTTTGGAAGATCCATTGTTTGTTTTGCACCCTTTCCAGGGCTGTAGGATGGTGCAGTGGTTAGTGCTGTACCTCTGGTTCAAATCCCAGTTGGACAGAGCCTTTCTGTGTGGAGTTATGTTGCGTTGGATTGTACTCTGAACTTGGAAAAATCCGGGTCAGAAATTCTGACTTCTGAGGTCAATGCGTTACATTGCATAAGCCTGATACACATGGCCGGCCGCAGTAAGCTGATGTTTGTTTTGATGTTTTTCGGGGATCAAAAATGACTGATGGGGAAATGTATTAGCTACTTGAGGGACAGAGAGAAAAAGAAACGTCATATGCTGTAAGCATGACTTGAACATACCAGCGAGGGGAATCTGACATGCATCAAAGCGAGCTGTGCAGAGGCCTGTACTGTAGTAACACAAATGCTAAATTAGACGACACATAAAAGTTGAGGAGAAAGTGACTCTCATGGTGTGCGACACCATATTGCTATGTCATTCTGACCGACTCGAGCTGCTTGGATCCTACCCAAATTCCCGAGTCGGAGTCCCGAGCTCAAGGGCCGTTCTAGTGCACTTTTCCGATTTAGAGGTTGGATTTATCCAAGTTCCGAGTACAACCGAACGCAGCATTAGCATCTTTTCCCTTTGAGTACTCAGGCTTCCTCTTAAAATCCAAAGACATACTTAAGAGGGGTCTGGCTGCAGGCTGCATATCTCAGATGCCTCTTCTTGCAGACCACCACTGTCAGAACAGAAGAGTACCAGAACATTTTAAAGGAAGATTTTTTTTAATGAACTTTATTCATAAACAAAGTCTTAAGTTACATCCATAAAAATATCCACATTGCAAATATTACAGACTAAGTAACATTACATCAATGTAAAAAAAGACTGATATCTAATCCAGGATTAATTATATATAATTAATGGCTTGCTTCAGCTTCATTAGCTCAGATAAAGCTAGCATAGCTCTGCTGGCTACGTAGTTAACATTACTACTAGAGAGACGTAAGTTGTAAGCCAATGTAGCTACAATCACAAAAGCTTTATCTAAAGCTTATGAAGCTAAAACAAGCCACCGTTTGCTTAAAACAGATCTTGCTGTAGCAAACATAGCATAATCTAACAAAGTTAGCATAGCTTCATTTGCTTTTGCTACATCAGTTATGTCAGTTATATAAAAGTCGATTAGCTGTGCAGCTCTACTATAATTTATTCTAGTTTTATCGTTCATTCTCAACTGTGTGGAATTCACTCCTCTACCTGCATTTTCCTGTAGCTGCTCTCATCACCCAGTCACACCTTTCCAATAACATTGCTCCACTCCCTCATTGCAAGCATATCATAGTGGTTGTTTTTTTATTATATTTTTTATTTTCTAAATATGATCCTCTACCTCCCATCACCTTTTAAGTGTCATCAACTTCATCATACCATCAGCTGTAGACAGCATCATTAGCCATCTATCTTAGTGGATCAGCTTCTTCATCCCTCAAATAACATCATTAGCTGACACCTCCAGTGTTGAGACTTCACATGGGAATAGATTTTGCTGTAAACCCATTATCATATCTCCATGTAGAGTTCAAGCCTAAAGATTTTCTGACAAAAAAATCACATCCATGTCATGTAAATATTCATCTTTTATTCAATTTCTAGACTCTAGAAATGCAATTGTTCATACATGTCGCCCTAAGAAACTTTTCATACCAGGAGCAACGTCAAGAAAAGGTTGAAGATGAGACTTAATTAGTGTCCATTCCTGTACCTGATGCATCAGAAGTTCAGAGTTGATGCATCAGAAGTTCAGAGTTGATGCGTTGGATATGATGTTAAAAGCAGGCAGGAGATGTCTGCAGAGACTCTCCTGCTCCTGCAGGCTCCCTGCGGTGATTAGAAAAACACTTTGGTGGATATTACAGTGTGTTATTCTTCCCTCCGCTGTCTCTGCCTGTTCCCTCTCTCTACACACCATTAAAACAACATCTTTGGCCCAGGCTCACCAAGCATGACATCGGAAGCAAAGTTTAGTGAGGTACCCTCCCCATGACCTCCTCCTCCCCTTTTTCATGAATGAAATGGTTTTTGTTCAGTACATCAAAAGGAGGGCTTCTGTTTATCCTGGCTTTGACTTTCTGCATGTCCCCTCCTCAGGTTTTCTCTGCAATGTAAGCACCAAGACTTAAAGCCATCTTATGTGGGCTGTGATAACGGGAATATAATGCATTTGTTTTAGCAGAGAATTTAGCTCATCTCCCATTGTTGCAGTCCCTTGTCTGCACGACTTTTGCAGTCTCTCCGTCATTCTCAAGCTGCCTGATGGTCTTCAAAGAGAAACTATGTACCCAGAGGCCTTTAAATCTCCGGGGACAGTCACCTGTCAGCAGAAGCCACTGTGGAGTGTCATCTGAATCCTGCCCTCATTACTCATAATCTTCTTATATATAGACATAAGAGAGTAGTGCGGTTTAGAACAGTTGGAGCAGGTTAATGAGGAGAGTTAATGTGGGCTTCTTCAACATCAGTCAGCAGATGTGATATAGTAGCTCTTCCTGAGAGTGATAAATCTCTCCAAGGTCTTCCTGTGAGAACATGATGGTTTAAATTATTAAGCAATCTCTTGATTTAACAGAAGCTGCCGGGAAACTTCTTCACATTACTTTAGTGTTTTTGTTCATGTTAGTCAAAATTTAACTTGAAAATGAGGTTAAGAGTAAGGAATGAAATTTTATCTAAAATCTCTGATTCTAAACCTAGTATACTGTGGAGCGGACGTTGAAGAAGGATGTGGGGATGGCACCTGGTACAGAGGCCTCCTGAGTACATCTCCCTTCCCTGCAAAAAAAATCACAGGGGAGTGTTTTTCCTAGAGGGATTCATCTTTTGGGTGTCACAAAAGTTATTGGAGATCCCCCCCTAAGGAGATGGAGTAAATTTGTGGGGACTAGGATGCTGCCAAACAAATCCTCAGGCTAAAAAACTGCACAGGGGTAGAATAGATAAAAAGAAAACTCCAAGGTAGAAGTGAAATGCTGTGGTAGTTAAGGCCTAATCTAAATGAGGGTGGGTATTTTTTTTTTTTTTTTTTTTGGTGCATTTTTGTCTGCATGCAAGTGGCATCTTAGGTCATTAAAAACACGCTTGTATGTCACACTGTCCACAGCCTTCTGTTTTGTTTGACATCACTGGTGAGTGACATCGTTCATTTACATTCCCTCTAGGTACTCCCTAGGTCATCAGACATACAGTATATGTACAAAAGCATTTTACTGCCTGACCATGAAACCAACAGGGACTGTAATGCCATTGTCTTCAAATACATGTACTTTAATATGGAGTTAGCCCCTTTTTGCAGCTAAAACAGCCTCAACTCTTCTTGGAAGGATTTCCACCAGATTTTGGAGTGTTGCTGTGGGAATATGTGCCCATTCACTCTGTAGCATTTATGAAGTCAGGCATTGATGTTGGATGAGAAGGAGGGTTATGCAATCTCCATTCCAGTTCATCCCAAAGGTGCTCGATAGGGTTGAGGTCAGGGCTGAGGTCAAGTTCTTCCACACCAAACCATGCCTTTATAGTCCTTGCGTTGTGCACTGAGGCACAGTTGGAATAGAAAAGGGCCTTCCCAAACTGTTGCCACAAAGTTTGAAGCATAACATTGTCCAAAATTTCTTGGCATGCTGAAGCATCAAGATTGGCCCTCAATAAAGATAGGGGGCCTAGCCCAAACCCTGAAAAACACCCCAATACCATAATTCCTCCTCCACCAAACTTCACAGTTGGCACAGTGCGGTCAGGCAGGTAACATTTTCCGGGCATCTGTCAAACCCAGACTCTCTCACCTGACTGCCAAACAGAGAAGCGTGATTCATCACTTTATAGTCGTAGTTAAAAAAGCAAGGACTATAAAGACATGTTTTGATGAGTTTGGTGTAGGAGAACTTGACAGCCCTAACCTCAACCCCATCGAGCACCTTTGGGATGAACTAAAACTGGCCTTCTCATTCAACATCACCTCATTAATGCTCTACAGAATGAATGGGCAAAAATTCCCCCAGAAACACTCCACTTGTAGAAAGCCTTCCAAGAACTCCTCCAATACTCCTTATTAAAGCACGTGATTTGAATACAATGTCATGACAGTCTCTGTTGGTGTAATAGTGAAGTCGCCAAATACTTTTGTCCAATGTATGTTAATGAACAGAGATGCCTGAATGGACTACAGAGGTCAGTGTTGCTTCATATAACACTCTGAGACAAAAGTCTTACGATCAACTGGGGCATGATTTATGATGGCACAACTTTAAAAATAAAACGAAAAGTAAAAAAGATGGGGTTTTTTCCATGCTAAGAACATGGCTGCTGTCTGTGAGTGAGCGCCATGCAGTGAAGGACAAGCTACTCTTATAATGGCATGCACTTTACAGCACATAACAGTGTGTTTTATCATTGATGTTTCTGAGGACACAGCATGCGTGGAGGTAAAAACCTTTATTGGACTGTGGTGTTAGAAGTAATGGATATAAACTTCTAATATTCACAGGGGTCAGACTAGGGAAACTCAAGAGCAGGAAAGTTTAAAACTATTCAGAGCTAAAGGTTTCATGGAGGACGAGTGTGAACACGCTTCAAGTTTACTTATGTTATCTCCCCCTTGAGTAATTCAAAGTCAATCCAATGGTTCATCACATATCTAACTTGCATTGCACTGATAAAATCAGAGCGGTGGTGTGAAGGAGAGTGCATGTGAATGAGTTGGAAAGAGATTTACTTGTAACTTGTCTATGACCTTCCTGACATGCAGGAGTCTGAGGTTGTCCTCTATCTTCCATCCTGAACTTCTCCACCCTTCTTTGATCATGCAACTACTTTATCTCTCACAACGTCCTTCCCATTCGTTAATTATTTGGCTGCAGGCGTTGGCGCGGGGTTCCTGAACTGATGAGTCAGAGGATAAAATGACTCTGTGTGCTCAGGCAGAGGATTGGGGTGAAACCTCAGCAAACCATCAAAGAGTAAAAAGGGGATGTGGTTATTTACTATAGCCGAGGTTATAGAATAATTTCTTTCAGCATTAAAATGATTATGCTGGTTTATCATCTGTAATTTCTGATGGGAAACCTTGCCTGTGTATTTTTAGTTGTGGTTCTCAGCAGCTGCTTTATAGAGTGCTACTGATTATAGTGTTTGTGCAAACCCAAGCACATATGGCTTTGACATGTGTCACAGCGGCTCTCGTCTTCAACATCTGTGCGTGACTAAAACTGAAACACGACAAACTCATGTTGGTTCTTCCTATGAGCGATTTCTTAGATTTACTCCCCATCACCTTTATCCTCCATCCTTCTTCCTGAGTGTGTTTTGGATTTCTGTGGCTTTGTTCTTAAACTCCTGACAAGCATTTATTATGTTTCCCAAGTTGGGCTTATTTTACACAACAGGCTGTGTTGCACGCTAGAGCAGTTTCCACTTGGGTGATTTCAGTCGTAGATCATAACTGACCAGCTGTCCAGGCTCAGAAAATGCTGGAACATGGTCACAGCTGCGTGTTCTTGCCCTTTGATGTCACTGTATCCTTCAGATTCTCACAGTAAAAATATGACTTATTAAGTAGTGGAGCCTGGCCAGTGCAAAATATAAGTCTTTATAATTTGAAGGCTTCTCCTCTAGGCCAAATTCAACAGAGGCACAAGAGCCCACAGAGAGTCATTTGTTTTTATGATATTTATCAAACTGTTATATTCATCACTCAGCAGCATAAAGGAGTATGATAAAATGGCAGTCTGATGTTTATTTCATATCGCACAATCACATTTTATATCTGCTGGGTGATTGCTTTTGTAGTACCCTCAGACAAAGCAAAATGAAAGACTTTATCATCTCTGGTAATCTCAGTACTGTTAGAAATCTCCCATGCAAGATTAGGATAGGTATACAGAAGCTATGTGGGGTTCTGTATTTGTGTTTTTAGGCTGAACTGTATGTGTAATCACTGACTCTTCACTCCATCACAACTTCACCCAGATTTTTCCATCCAGCTTCTTTGAAAAAATTCAGTGTACATTCAGTATGAGTCTACAGGAGACCGCTGCAGGAAGTATTCAGGGAAATCTACAGTGGCTGAACCAGGTCAGGTCAGGTACGGGGCATATGCCGGGTTGGCACTTCCCCACATCAACCTTGGTCCTCCTGATGGCCATCCTCCAGGCCCATGCCCCATCTCTCCAGGTATCCTCCCAGCTGCCCCCCTCCCCCCCATGATGCATGCAGTCACCCCTAGCATCTGGACCAGCCCACTGGGTCCTGGGCACCCAGTATGCGGTGTGCTGGTCAGGCTCAGGAAGGCACTCCAAGTGCACATAAAAGCAGCTGCTGTCCCTGTATTAGGCAGCTGACCCTTCCCACCCTCCTCACCTGAGCACATCAGCATTAGATGTTCTTGTATTTCAACTAGATGGGCCAGACATGGCTATCGAACAGGTCGGGTGTATCAGGCCCCTTGTAGTTCCTCGAGCACCTCCTATTTTTGCATTCTTCGTTCAGGACAGAATTAAAGTAATGTTTCTGCATGTCGATCAAAGGTTTGGTGTAAAGCAAAAAGCCCCGCACAATAAGGATGTGAGTCTCCTACTCCTTAGGGTCAGACTTTGGGTCGATCTTGGTGTCCAGGGTGTTATTAACACCATGGGATTTCCTAAACTTCACCAGGCTCTCCAACCATGCTAGACTTTACTCGTCATGGCGACCATGTCCAGAGCAGAGATGACATCATACTGCTTAAAGCCTATCTTGATGGACATCGGAGATCGAAATGATCGGAAAGAAAGCTTAAAAAAAGAAGGTTGCATCAGTCTCTCCAACAATACCCTAAAATGCGCTGAAGAGAAGTCATCACAAGGGAGTATAGCCAGCGCCTCTGGCCATCAGTCAATGTCTATGCCTCACAAGAGTAGGACCAGGTAGGACTGGGAGGACTAAGGACCGAAAGACTTATGTCCAAATGGTCAGAAACTGGGAATGCCACACTGACTTGCTCAGTGAACACACTGACCCGTGCGTAAGTCCAAGTTGACCTCAGTCTTGCAGTCAGTTGATCGATGGATTACAAGGTATGTGAACTGCTTTACAGCTTTCAAGCTCTCCCCATTCACAGACATAGACACAGATTTGATGGCAGCATCCAAAGCATCCCCAAATGCCTGAATGACTGAGTGGGCGGGTTAAATGGACTTGGAAATGGTAAATGGGCTTTAGCTTGTGTAGCCCTTTTCTTGTCGTCTGACTACTCAAAATGTTTTTTATTCATGTGCTTTTTACACACTCTCCCATTCACACCATTTTTGTACACTGATGGCAAATCCTGTTATGAGAAGCTCAGTTGGCAGGCGCCCGTATACAGAGGCTGTGTTCCTCAATGTGCTGGTCACAGGATCGATTCCTGGTCTCTGCATTGTTTAGTGCATGTCTTCCCCCGCTCTCTCTTCCCATACTCCCTGTCTCTCTTTCAGTGTTAATTTTGGCAGCTATTTTTACCTCTGCCAAAGAGGTTATGTGATGGATGGGTTTGTTTCGTTTGTTCGTTTGTTTGCAACATAACTCAAAAAGTTGTGGACAGATTTTGATGGAATTTTCAGAAATGGCACAAGGAAGAACTGATTAGATTCTGGGAGTGATCCGGATCACCGTCTGGATCCAGGAATTTTTAAAAGGATTCTGTACTATTGGGAAATAGGGCTAATGGCGGAGGAGTGCGCTGTTACCACTAGGAGATGGCGGACATGAGTAACTTCAATCCCAGCAGCATTTTTGGGTGTATTTCTATTCAAAGTTTTGGAGTTTATAGAGTTTGAAACACCCGGTCGAGGAGACGAGTCGGAGTGTAACAGAGAGAAAGACAGCAAATTGTAGTGAGAGTACTCACAATGCTGGGAGGAATAGAGGAATATTCACCCTCTGCCATGACTTCCAGTCGTCCAGTGAGACCATGGGTGAGACTGTCGGTGCATCTGTTGGCACCAGCAGGCAATGCTTCCACCATGACAGTCCACCCATAGCGAAGCCAATGCTTTGCCTCACCGCGTGACCACCCCACCAGGGAGGGAGTAATCGGCAACTGCCATGGAGGGGGGCACAAGCGGACGGATCCAGGATTTTTAAAAGGATTCTTCACTATTGGGAGATAGGGCTAATGGCGGAGGTCTGCGCTCTCTGAATACTTTTCTAGTTAATTTAAGTCTTAGTCTTTAGATGAAATGTCTTTTAGTTTTAGTCACATTTTAGTCATTTCTACCCTTTTTAGTTTTAGTCTAGTTTTAGTCGACGAAAACTCATCACAGATCTATTTTTGTTAGTCTAAGTCTAGTTTTTGTCATGGAAAAAAGGCTGCCGATGAACATTTTTAGTCATAGTATTAGTCGACAAAATTAACACTAGTCTCTTCAAAGGTCCTATCCAAATAAAGGCAAAAAGCCCTAAATAATCTTTTAAGAAATGCCCATCAGTTTTAACTAATCCCACTAAGTAATGTAAATATACATTAACATTTACGTACATGCCACTGGATCTGCAATGGGGTAAGTTAGGATTCAGTGTCTTGCACACAGTCTTCGACATGTGACGGCAAGAGATGGGGATCAAATCCCTAATCTATCACTTGAGAGATGACCAACTCTACCACTGATCCACAGCTGATCCATGTTGGATTGTAATATAATGCAACCATAGTTGTGTGAGTAATGAAGCCGGACTATATGTATATTTTTTTGGTAACTGATTTCAACTTGTACAGAACTTTTTGTCTGACTTATCAAATTACTTTGACACTACAGATTACACTTATCCATTCATACCCATTGTGCACAACAATACTATATTCTCACTTTTGAATGGCCTCATACTATGTATCACCATGATAGAGGCCATGATACACTTTGATTTTGGATAATAAACATGTTGTAATAAACATGTCCTACACTGAATTCACCCCAGCTGCTGGTTGTTATTGTAGAGGACAACAGAAGATGTGTAGTTTTAGGGTTATTACACTTTAAAACATTTAAAATCAGGTCTTCAGAGAACCAAGTAAATTAAAAGTCTATAATCATTTAGCTATTAATACATACAAATACAGTAATATTTAACTTTTTAAACTTAAAATATCCTGCTCTGTTTTCTCTCTTGCTTTTGTTTTTCACACTTTTCATATAATATTCTGGTTTCATTTTATTATAAGCATATAGTCATTTGCTTTACATCTGCATGAAATGGCACTGCAGTTTCTGTGATGAACAGACGAGTGAGGATTAACCAGCATTACTCACTGCCAAAATCAGCTGCTTGAAGTCTTTATTACCTTTGCCACTTTTCAGCTTATGTCTTTACAAATAAAGCATAATTTGCAACTAATGATCCACAGATCCTGTTTAAAAGTTGAGGCAATTTTTTACTTAACAGCGTTATTAGGTGCTGGTATGGACGACACATATTAGTCTGGTGAGCCTTGGGTTGTTGCTAACTGCTACTTAGTGTGGTGTCTGTTGATGACAATTGGTGTTGCTGCAGTGTTTCACCTTGTTTACAGCACAACTTGCATGACTCATATCCAACTCCGGACTTCAGGGTCTTTTGAGATATCTAAAATAATCCTGTAACTTTGCTTAAAACTTTGCTAAAAATTATGATCCGTGTTACAACCATAAGTACCTCTAACTTGTGATGTGTGAGGCGTGGGCTGCATCATGCAGTTTTACGGCTGCTGCCATCTGCTGGCTTTTGCTTATTAAATGCACCATGGGGGATGTAGTATATGTTAAAACTGCTGTCACTGCACAAACTGTATTGATATATGTATCGGCAAGGAGCATGTGACGATATATTGCTGCATTGATTTTTTTTTAGCACAGACCTTATTCAAACACTGATGGCAAAGGATTAGCTAATCTTATTCATAAATATCCCTAAACAATTAGACACATTGACATTATTAAGTGTCTTGCCCAGGGACACATTAACATGTGACTCTGGGAGCTGGGGATTGAACCCATGACCTTTCAGTTGAGACAGCCTACTATACTAAGCCACAGTTTTCCACTCACAGTTTACACTCTGAATAAATAATTACATGTGGCAGTGATATAAAGGCATAAACTTTCATCATAACATTGGACTCTGTTGCTTTTTCAGCCATTTCTGCATCATTATTTTTACTTCATGCCACTTCGTTCCCCTCCTCCAAGACTATTCTTAAATTTTCTTGAAACCTTAAGGGTGTATGTTTGAGAAAATGTATATAATTTTAACATGTGTTTTATAAATTTGTCCAGAAAAATGTGATTTTATACATTACATGACATTGGATAACCTTTTCAAGGATCACAGATCTAAAAACTTTAATTTAGGGAGTGGAATCTGGATCAGTAAAAGTGCATGATTGCAGACAGAGCAGATGTACGGTGACTTTATCAGACCACAGAATAGGATGCTGTTCTGTCAGACTACGAAAAAGATTTAAGAGAACCCGTGGATAAAAATAGTTCTCCACACTGACACGTTTCTAACATCTCCTGCTACTTTCCATCGTCAGTGGATCAAGGATAGTCTTTACTTTGTTGTCCAAAAAGTTTTTCTAGAGCACACTTCTTCAATTACTGGTACAGATACACATGACGTCTAAAACCATGCCACTTTGATCTCCTTCATACTTACACATCTACTTGTACTCTCCAATCTTACTCCTCCATGCTCCTTACTACACCTCCTGCCTTTAAAGGGCCTTGAGCTTTCAGCAGTGCAGCCTCCCTTCTCTGAAACTGTCTCCCACAAGCCATCTGTGACATACTGATTTTCTGCCTACTACAAATCCTGCCTCAAAAGCCACCTTTTAAGAATTGCTTATGTCGTGGTTGTGTACTCTCTTGCTCTCTTGCATTACGTGATGAACAAGGCATAAATTTCACTTTTGGCACCAGCACACAGTTTATTCAAATGACGACGGAAGCATTTGACGCCTCTCACAGTCGCTCTAAAGGAATAAGCTCTAAACATGCACAGCAGCAACATTTTAAACACAGATGTTTAATGTTGGGTTTTATATGGAAGCAGCAGGGGTGAAGAGTCCATGACAAATTTCTCACTTTGTAATTCATTAATCTTGAATCTTGGCAGAAAAAATTAATTTGAATTTAAATGGTAAATATACCAGATAGCAACAGAAGCTCATTAAGACTGTCACTGCCACTCTCGTAGTAATAAGCTCCAAAAACGTTACAATATTGAAACAAATAAATAAGCTAACTGTTGGTTAAGGCTTCACCAAAGAGATCAATGCTGGAGCTACAATATAAACTAGCAAAGCATGACGACATGGTGAACCTAAATTACAAATTAATACACTGAACAGACTAAACAACATTTTATAAATAGAATAGAGAAAAAGATCAGAGGTCTATTCTGGGATAAAATAATGTGTAGATTCGTTTTCGAAGTAGTTACATGAACTGTGGCTTGCTTCAGCCTCGTAAGCTTATCTAAAGCTAACATAGCTACACTAGCTGTGTAAGTAACGTTACTACATAAGCCAATGTAGCTAAGTTAGCTTTCGCAATGTTAGCTCTTGCAATTGTAGCTTAAGCTAACATAGCTACGTACATAATGTAAGTAGCCTAACATAACGGTTTTGTGAGCTTAGCTTTAGCTACATAGCTACATTAGCTATGTAGCTCTGTTTTCTAAAGCAAAGTTAGCTTTAGCAAAATGAGCTTTAGCAAATGTAGCTAAAGCTAACTTAGCTAAATAGATACCCAGCTGATGTATCTGCTTTATAAGTTTAGCTTGAGCTAAGTTAGCTACATAGCTATGTAGCTCCGTTATCTACATAGCTTTTGAGCAAAAAAATCACTGGATGTTATCGAAGTGAACAGCAAATAAACCTCAGAAAGTTGTTTACATGTTACGCTCACGCTGGACTCGCTATTGCGTGATCTTGCAATTCTTGCATGAACTCAGCTCTCCCTGTGCTCTCTTGGCTCCAGCTGCTCAGGGCTATTCAGGGCTGCGTTGCACTTCAGAAGTGTGCAGACAGAGATCTATGGACATGGATATTTTAATTATGAGAGACTTGATATGAGTTAAAAATGATTTATTGTACAGGTTTGTTACAGATACGTCCTTCTCTATCCTTCATTGCTGCTGGTTTTCTTCCCCCCTCTCTCTAAACTATCAGGGTCAGACTCCGGGTGTAACATGTACGGACGTATATCAAAATTTGCCATATTTTACTCAGTCGGTCCGGTTCATTAAAATTTTACAAGTACCAGCATAGCAATATAGCCACATTGGAGGGGGTGGGCACAAAACATTGAGTCCTGCTGCCGGCCAGCCTCCGGAAAATCAGCTAATCGGCCAATCGGGGGAAGGCCAATTGAAGGTCTGTGGTGGGGGGGGTTTAGAGAGACAGCAGCGAAAACGAAGCATTTCAGACAGAGGTTAAAATAAGGGTTTTTCAGGACGCCAGTGTGAGAAACGTGAGGAGTTTTTTGGGCTGTAAACCATGTGAAGCTACTATGTGGGTAACAGAGAGATGGTGTAAAGCTTTAAAAAAAGGCACAATACCCCCACTTTAAGTGAATAGATGCCTATATCAGTTGATTACCAAAAAAGGATTATTTTTGTGCATTTTGCCATTATTTGACAGGACAGCTGAAGAGAGACAGAAAATAAGGGCAGCAAACATGCACCGAGACCAGGAATCGATCAGTGTTTGGAGGGTCCCAGCCTCTGCCCATGGGGACCCACTCCACCCACTGAGCCACACCGGTGACCGAATGAGTGATTATTAATGAATAAGAGGATGAACAGAAATGAAACAGTCTTCCTGCTCAAATTTACGCTAAGCTTCATTTGGAATTTGTGGGTTCCCTGAAAAAAAAAAAACCTCTATGAAATGTGTCATTGTTATTGAATAAAATAAATTAGAATAATTATGTGTACCTCGGATTATACACCGTTACTCACCTCTTCTGCTGTGCACCATGATATCAGTCCATGGATGTGTTTCAAAAATCCGCCCAGTTACGTCTAAATCTACACTGGAAAAGAAAATTCTTGATTATGATAGCTTCAGGTGGTTTCAAGCAGTTGAATAAAGTTTCCTTAACTCAAGTTAACAAGTTGAATGAAGTTATCTTGAGTTAAAACTTGAGTTGAATCAACAGTGATCTTTTTTTTTCAGAGTACATTTTTTATTTAATTTAACTGGAAAAAACACTGTCATCACAAAATTAAAGGAAAAATCAACTCTTGATGTTTAAAAAAACAACTGTGGGAACAAATGAAGAAAACATTAAAGATATTACTGATTGATCAAACATCTAAAGAGATGCTGAAACTCTCAAAAACACATAAATAAAGCAACTGTGATGTCAGCTCCTCCTGTGTCTGCATCTTTGGTGTTTTTGTGACAAGATTTGTGTTTCTAATTATGAGGAGTAATCAGAAAGCTTGGAAAAAGTGCACATTCTAGTTTCATGTTTAGCACTGTTTCATGCATGACGCTCAAGAAGCTGTTTTATATTTGCATCTCCATAAGGAACTGTTTACCATTCCTAACTATTCAGCCCTGTTTCTTGTTATGTAAATGTTTGCTCATGAGCGTGACCATATGGATCATGTGACCCTCCGACAAATTGTTGGTGAAGTTGGCAGCCTTGAGGGCTAATGCTGTACCCGCAAATACATAACTGCATGGCAGAAAACAGCATACTTTGCATGTTGATCCTATTTCTGTAAAGTCAAAGCACTGATCCTGCTGATATCTTATGGAATAAAATCTGTGCTTGCACCATCAACATAACATTCTGCTCATATGCAGGACAAGACGGCTGACACTTCATCAGGTCAGCATATGCATTAGCTCTGTCTCTCCATATGGGCCTCATTGAAAGAGTTAAATGAGTGGAAACTCTTAATTTTGTTTTTTTCTGCACTCACGCAGGCTTCGGTGACTGCTGACTTAAAGTCTTTATTCACTCTGTCGGCTATCTTTGGTTTCTACGTTGATGCTGATTGACATGTTCAGAGGGAATTGTGAAACAACACAACTTCAGCTCCCTCTGCTATAAATACAAGAACATAATTTATCGCTGATAGGAGGGTGTGGGTCATTTTGCTTCCTGTGGAACTAACCGAAAGCTTCACACTGGCCAAAGAAAATGATGACAGCAGCTGACTCATAGCAGAGAAAAGTAGTGTCCACGGTTATATATTATTGTGCTTTATTCTGTCACTCACTTTGAATGAGCGTTCTTTTTCAGTCGTGACGGTTGTGATCTGCCGGTGTGGTCACGACTCACGGCCGAGTTCAGCGAGGTGAAGAAACGAAGGAATTCAGCCGCTCTGCTCTGCGCTGACCCTGATAGTGATTGTTCACTTCACTGCCAAGGCTCATTGCTATGGTGTGTTTCAAAATGACAGACCAAGAAGAGTCAACAGTTTCTGAACTTTCTCAAGTGACAGCATTGTGAAGATTGGAGTAATGGGATTAGAGGCCTTTTTCCCCCTCTCCTCAAAGAAAAGTTTGCTTGAACAATTTAATTGTTTTGGGAATTCCAGGCCATCTCTCTCAATGCTGTGCATTCCTTTCCCAAACAGCACAACGCATTCCTGGAGAATAAAAGTGATCTCCATCAGAATCAGTTAGACTCCCTACAATGTCTGAGGAATGTCGGTCAGCAGGAGGACGACGTGCTGGACTGTGTGATTGATAGTCTATTAATTACAAAGAAAAGTGGGTGTCATTGTTATAAGCCAGACTGATGTTTAAGTCCAAGAGAGAGCTGGTCCTTTCCTTTGCAGCTTCTGAGAGAAACTGAATATGAAGGATAAAAAATATGACTTAACGATGTCTCAAGTTTACTGTAAATCCAAAGAAGTTAGTGCAAAGTTTAATGATGATATTTAACATTGTGCCATCCCAATATTTTGTATGCTCCTCTTGTCCTTAGGGTGAAAAATAATTGCCTTCACCGAACTCCACTGATGCAGAGGTGGAAGAGTACTAGACTCTCATACTCAAGTAATAGTACAGTTACTTTGGTTAAAATTTACTTAAGTAAAAGTACTGTTCCTTAAATCCACTCAAGTTACAGTAAAAAGTATGTAATTTAAAGTCAACTTAAAGTAGTGAGAAGCTACTTTTAATACCCAGAAAGCATCTATAGTGAAATTTTTTTTTTCCTTCCTGTGCAATAACAAGAGAATATGTTTTATATAGAATATG
Organism: Cheilinus undulatus; assembly: GCF_018320785.1. Taxonomy (NCBI): domain Eukaryota; kingdom Metazoa; phylum Chordata; class Actinopteri; order Labriformes; family Labridae; genus Cheilinus; species Cheilinus undulatus. The sequence continues at coordinate 41,830,672 of NC_054866.1, read as the reverse complement.
ATATATCTTGGGCTCCTCATTCAGCCTTTTTGTGCTTAATTTTTTAGTCAGTACTTAATGCTTTTAAAAATGTAGTGAACAATCATACTTCCCCACAAATATACTGAAGTAAAAGTAAAATTACTGATTTTAAGAGTACTCAGAAAATTACAAGTACACAAAAACTACTCAACAACAGTAATTTGAATAAACATAACTATTTTTTTTTTCACCAGAAACATGTTTCTGATATCATCTTAGTTAAATTTTTAACTTATCTTGTAGATACTTAATTTAAGGGATGTAATTTTGAATTGAGAAATTATTTGATCAACTCGCATTGATGTAATTCAACATTACAGCTTTCGAGTATCAACATTTATGATTGGTTCATGATATACTGTAAGTTATTATGTGTCAGCTAACTATTTTAGTTAGCTTAGACCATCAGTAGCCGCTGCTTTCAGGCTTCTTGAATGTGTTGTTTTGGAGTAGCCACAGCCGTGGTTTACAGTGAACGTCTGTCTACAGTTTTAACATTCATAAGCTGCTGAAATGTGAATCAGTTTCCAACACATTTGTTTTCTGATGAACACCTATCTTGTAATTAAGATCCAAGATCCTTCATCACCACTTTTTGCCCATTTTTGCCACTCGAAAGTTTAAACAAATATTTGCTTTTTTTTTGCCACTCTTAAGCAATTGTTTTGGCTCATTACATTTGATTTCGCTGGTTGTTGCCCTTGTTGGCCACTGGTTTACCACTTTATGCCCATTTCTGTTACTTTTTGCCTATTTTTGGAAACTGTTTTGCAACTATACACCCATTTTGCCACTTTATGCACATATTTTATTCACTCTTTTGCCACTTTACGCACATTTTGATACTTCTATTTGCCACTTATAACCCATTTTGCCACTTTTCATTTGATTTGGCTTTTTTTCGCCCTAGTTTGCCCGTGGTTTATCACTTTCTGCCCATTTTGTTACTTCACGCCTGTTTTTGGCACCATTATTCCATTATACACCCAACTTTGCCAATGTTTTGCTACTTTATGCAAATTTTTAATCCACTGTTTTGCCACATTTTGACCCTTCTATTTGCCACTTTTAACCATGTTTTGATTTTCAAGCCATTTTTGCCATATTTTTTACATTTTCCACCCATTTAGGCATTTTATGCCACTTTATGCCCATGTGAGCAACTTCTCTAAGAATTTTAACCCATTTTGCAACTTTTCAATCATTTTTGCCACTTTTTGCCCATTTGAACCAGTTTTTGATGTTGTCTTACCTTCGGTGCCTCTTAAAAAAAACACTCTAAACCCATCTTTGCTACTTTTTGCCCCTTTTTGCAACTATACACCAGTTTGTGTGACTTCTCACCCCTTTTGTTGCCACTCTAAGCCCATTTTTGCCAATGTTTTTCCACTTACACTCATTTTGCCTCTCTTTCTTTGTACTTTTTTCCCCATTTTAGTCAGTTTTGCCACTTTAACCCACTTTGTTGCTTTTGACACTTTTTTTCCCCACTTTTTTAAAACAGTTTTTTTTGTCAGGCCTCCTGACATTTGTACACATCATGGCTCAGCTTTAAAGACGGACATTAATTTCAAAATGGTTAAGTTCAGTGTGCCCATCCACTTTGTTAAGATCACCAATAAAAACGTGATTCTGTTTATAGAAAAGGGTTTTACATCTTGAAAAAGGCTATATTGCACTGCATTGTGAATGAATAAAAAGAGCTTTTTGTTGCTTTGATAAGAGTAGTTATTCTTCTGGTTATAACAATATTACATTATAGGTAGAGTTATTGCACCATCATAAACTTGTTTTTTGTTGCCAGAGATTACTGAATAGCCATCAAAAGAAGCAGAGATTAAGACTGCATGTATTATAATAATCAGCCATGCCTTTTGTAATGTGGTGTTATTATGTTTTCTTATTTTCATTCCAGTGAGGAAAACAGCCTAAAAGTATTGTCTTCCCTCATTTTTTCCAATCATTTCCAATCATATTGATCGAGAACAGCATCAGATAAGAATGAAATACAATTATAGATACAAAATGAAATCATGAAGAACTTGAAAAATATTGTTTTTGTTTTTTCTCCCTAAAATTGTTTTTCTCCCTAAGACAACACAAGAATTACAGAAGAAACACTTAAAGTTTCATTTCCAAACCTCTCTGAGCCAGTTTCTTGCTTGAGGAGAATTTCTTCAGCTTGTAAATCTCATACTTGGCAGAACTTTTTTTTTTTTGCTCTGTTTATTACAACCCCTCTGGTTACAAGACGAATTTGGCTTGAGGGGAAGTGCCAGTTTTATTGATTTTCTTGTCAATCTTAATCTCCTCCTGAGACTGTTGCAACATTATTTGTGGATTCACAATGTAGCTGTTTGTACAATCCTTATTTTTTTCACAATTTTTCTTGAATCTTTGTTTGTCTCATTCACAATGGTCACTTGCTCTAAAATGTGCAATATCTTGTTTGAGTACTCCCAGCTAAATCTTGGTTTAATAAATGAAAAACCAACAAACAGCAAATATGCCCAGAAGTGCAGCGTGCAAAGCCCATTGCTGTTTTGCAGCAGCTTTAAACTGGTTAAAGGTGTATTCCCCTGCTGTTTCTCTGTACTTAGACATATTTAGCCTGTCCACATGCATATGTAGGACTCAGTAAAGTGGTTGCAGGCATCTCACAGTCTTTGTCATCAGAGAATGCATGAGAAACACAATATTGTTGTGGTTAGTTATGGACTGTTGTTCAGCCGCTTTAATGCACACAAGCACATGCAGACTCGCCTCCATCGGCAGAGCTCTGCTTTCTATCTCTGCAGTCACACCAGTCTCACCTGGGACCCAGCGTGAAGGCACGGCTGTACTCAGAGGGGCCTAATGTTCTTTCAATTAAAATAACATCGCTTCCCTCAGTCTTTGTTTTCTGTTCAGGCCATGAAATAAAGGTTTTAATACAAAAAGGGCCAAGGACACAAATTAAAACACTAAAATAATTCAGAATGGCATGTTTGAGAAGTAGCAGGACGCCCTGTGTCAAGTAGCTCAGAAAATAAAGTTTTGTCCCTTTCATGTTTTTATGAATCTGCGGGCAAAATAAAACATTTATTGGACACATGGTTCAGAAAACCAAACATTTACTTTTATAGACTGTTAATCTACTTGGTCTGGAGTCTTATGTGTCCTTCAGAGCGACAAAAAGAGAATTTATAGTCCCCATCATCACGTGTGCTAACTCACTGGATACCACCGAGGAGATGCTCAGTTCTTCTAGACAGAAAATAAAGTTAATGGAAATCATGTTTTAAAAGTAATGACTGTGTGCCTTGATTTGATCACCCTGACTCTTACATGAAAGATTTATTGATATAATCTTTTAAGTCAGGAAGCAATAACTCTAAACAGAAATCTATGAAAGATCTTCTACATCATGATTAGCCAGAAGATGACGAAGAGCTAGTGCTCCAGAATTATATTAACCAAATGAAAACCATGTGTTGGCTTTGTACATGTTCTTAAACAGAATTGTAGTTCATGCGTATGAGCATTGCATGGAAAAACACTATATATTTTACTATGCTTCAATACAGTGCTACTGAAAATACCCTCTAAGACCTGATTTCAGATCTTTTCATCCATTTACTTTACAAAAAAAGTAGAGACCAGGCTCATATTTCCTAAAGCGCACAGCAACCTGCAGGAAATGGTCCACCAGTGTTTCTGGTTAATGTTTCGGCTCATTAAAAGTCCACATTAGAGTTTTGCTCAAGCACATACCCAACTCCCGAAAACACTGCTGTGGTTTCCCATTCAAATCTTCAGCATAATTTACCTCCAAACACGATTTCTTGTGTTTTTGCTCTAGAAAGGCTGTAAAAGGAGAGTAGGGCATTACCATGGGTTCCCAACCTGGGTCTGGGCACCCTGGGGCACCAAAGGCCTTAGGGGGACACTATATTGGGGCGGCAGTAGCTCAGTCTGGAAGGACTTGGGCTGGGGATCGGAGGGTTGCCGATTCAAGTCCTGGTCAGACCATATCTGGATTTTGGTCTGGTAGCTGGAGAGAGGCCACTTCCTGAGCACTGTCAAAGTGCCCTTGAGCAAATCACTGAACTCCCAACAGCTCACGGCAGCGCTTCAACAAGAGCAGCAAGGCCATCACTCTGACATCTCTCCATTAGTGCATGAGGATCCTGTTTGTACATGAGTATTCGCATGTAATTCAGCCTATGTGTGTGTAGCATGTATAACAATAGAGTTTAAACTGTGAATTTCCCCTTGTGGGACTAATAAAGGAATATCTTCTTCTTCTTCTTCTTCTTATCTGCTCTGAGATCATAAAAAGATATAAAAAATATAAGGTAGCACACTTAAGGGGATATTTCAGTATTTTTGAATTTGGATTGTTAAAGAAATGTGGCAATACTAGTAGCATTAGCGGCTCACAGATGCCTGCAGCCTGCATCACTCCCCATCCAGAGTTCCCTGCCTCGGTGCTTCTTCAACTTTCTGAAGACCGGAAAAGCTGAAGAGAAATTTGTAAGTAAAGTTTACACATTCAAGGGTAGACGTGTCGTTTTTACAGTGGACAAGTGGAACAAATGGTTAAAGGTAACCCAAAAGTTCTCTTAACGCATTAAGGCTCGGTTATGCTTTCTGCGTGAACACTGAAACGTCTGGTGTGTTTATACCTAGCAGCGTCTTCCTCCTTATGCAAACTGATATTCTCCCAAAAGCTAGAGTGTCATCAAAAATCCCGTTTGTAGCATGTTTTGACATCTGGCGTGTCCGCAAAAATTCAACACATGGGTCATTTGTGCTGTGTCTGAAGATTTTACATCACATCTGACATGCAGACACTTGCATCTCTGCAGATGTGTCAAGCATAAAACAGGCTTTAGTTTTCTCAGTAGGTAATGCAGTAATCTAACAAGGTGCATTTAAAAGTAACGCTACCAACACTGCAAACTATGCATGCATACACCAACATGTGTTCACATAGACACATGCACATGTACACTGAAATAACTAGCTTTAAATGCTTCAAAATGTTTTGATGAGTGTACAATTGAACCAACATTGGTTTTTGGCACATTTTTACCTGAAAGTTACTAAATTACATGGAGAAACTGTACCTATCTGTTACGCTGTATGGCCTAGCTTCCTCTAGCATGTACAGTTTAAAGAATCAATGCTTTTAGAAATCTCTGTAGGCTAATGCCACACTAGTATTACCACGTACCTAATACAACCCAACCTCAAAAACACAGAAATAGCCCTTTAATGGATAGCTTCTACAGTACTTATTTTGAGAAGAAAAGTGTGTTCACACCTATGATGTTGGGATTTTAATGCTGAAAGAAGTAAAAGGGATGTTGATGATTTTCTATGTGGGAGGGAACTTTGGCTTAGATGTGACTGATTCATGAAACCAGTGATGGATATTTTTGATTTCATTTTGTCTTTGCACATCTGTTAAGACAGATGCCAGGAGGCCAATGTTTCTATCAAAATTATATTTGAGTCACAATCTTTGATTCGCAGCGTTTCGGTACATGACCTTCATCAGGCAAACCCAATAGTTTTGCTTTGTTAACAGCCTCAAAACAGAAAAAGTCCTGAAACATTTAGACACAGCAGAGCTGAGGAGCGTTTCGTCCTTAGAGTTCAGGTTTGTCATACATGCTATTTATTGTGATATCAACAAATCAACATCAGGACTAAATATCTTCTCTGCATGCTGTGAATCAACAACGATGGGTGAGATCACCCCCTCTTTCTGTGACTTTGTTTTCTAAGTCTTGATGAAATTCAGATTCACGCTCTTACATGCGATGAGGAAAAACATTCAAAGGTCCTTTTAGTTACCTAAGGCGTTTTTCAAAAGCAAACAATAGAAACCTTCTGAGTTTAACGAAAACAACTCAAGCTTTGGTGACTTCTGGGTCAACATTTGTACACAAGAAAAATGCAGATTTAATAAACAGAAACCAAAAGTTTTATTTACTACATCACTTACACAAAAGAAAGTCAGAGATACAAGTCCTCCCCAGATTCCAACTATATTAATATTACATGAAGAAGCTCAATAACCACTTATCTAATCCAGTTTTATTACTTTGAATGTATCAAGTTGGAAGCACTTCTGTTGTGGTTAAAGTGAATTAATCTGGCGAAGAGCCTGTCACACACTGAACTTTAATCGTGATTAAACTTGATCTGTTTATTATTTCTTCCATGGACTTTCAGTGCAGATGAAGGCGCCAAGCTCGGTGGTTTCCCCTCTAATCCACGGTCAAATGTCACTAAAATAGCCATCACAGAAAAATGACCAAGACCACAAATGTCTGATGTGGACAACATCTAACCTCAGAGTGGAACTGCAGATCTGTCTGCTATTACAGCACCTTGATTTTTTTAAATCAGGGTCTCCTCTGATGACTCACAGGCGTAGTATAGATGCGCCCCACCAGTGAGGATGAGGAGCTGTCTTCTCAGCACTGGACGATCAAATGCATGGGGAAACACTGAAGTGCTGCAAAGATGCAAAATGTGAACATGAAGAGGACAACAGCAAAGTTGAAAAGTTTTACTTTTTCATGGACTAAAAAGAATGTTTTTGCAGTATATCTACAGCACGATACTTTAAATGTTAAAGAAACAAACCCATGAATCACCATGACGTTTTCCAGATTTCATAATTTGTCAGAGTCAGACTGGACAGTTCTGACTCAAACATTTTGATTTGCATGCTTTCAGCAGGATATTTGACCATCCATTTTCTTGTCAACAGGAAGTGTTGACAACAGATTTCAGACATATTTGCACAAAGCAAACAAAAACAAAGATATTTGCAATAAACATGCATATTGATAAGATAGCACTCCTAATATTGTCCTTGTTTAACTCTCGAGGACAAACTACAGACTGCACATGAAAGGCAGAAGGGATTCTAATTATATGAAAAACCTGAGCATGTTATCAGTGAAAAGACAGACAAAGGAAACCTGTTATTGTCTTTATTCACCTTATTTCACTGATACTTGTATCACTGTATGACTTCAAATCTTTTTATTATACCTCCACACCGGCAATAGCAAAAACATTATTGGGTTGTCTATCTAACTGTCTGTCTGTCCATGCTGTACTTGTGAACATGAAAACTCAAGTATGCTTAGTGGGATTTACTACAAACCTTGCACTAATGTAAATTCAACATAAACGTGCATCGTAGGCGTCCGTGTAGCTCAGTGGGTGGAGCAGGCGCCCACAAGCAGAGGCTAAAGTCCTAATGCACCATGCACCAGTCTCAGTACATGTTTGGTGCATGGTTCCCCAATTGTCTCTCCACATGTTTCCTGTCTCTATACAGCTGCCCAAAAAATAATCTTAAGAATTAAAAGGGCTCCCGACTGGTCAGATGGATTTCTGGCATGTTTGATATTTTGGCCAAATGACTGCACAAAGCCACATGGTTTGAGCAGAGCCATGAGCAAATCCCCCAATTTTGAGGCATTTTTTCTCTGTAAACTGGCGGACTGCTCCTTAAATCACGATCAACACAGCAGGAATGCCTTCCTGATGGGCCTTCCTGACAAAAATCAAGGAAATACACAAAAAAGAAAAAGGTCTACATGCCAGCTGACACTGAGTATTTACTGCTATTTATCTGTTTGTTGTGTTTGCTGGCTCTTTATCTGTGTGTGATAATGGAGCCTGCAAAATCCCCAAAAAATTAGAGAGACCAACTTCTTTGTATTCTAGAATCATCTCATTCAAAGTGAGATATTTCAAGATTTTTTTTGTTTTAATAATGATGATTATGGCTTACAGCTCTCAAAAATCCAGAATCCACCATCCTAAAATAGTAGAAGATCACACACACACACAAAAAAAAAAATTAAAAAAAAAAAAAAACACAGTACGCCATGTTCAGCAAACCAGTTTCTGGTAGTTTTGGCTTCACTGTGGGTAGGTGTCAAGTCCTGCTTGATAGATGGCTGACCATGTTGAATCTGGACTTGATAAAGCACAGAGGACCAACAGCAGCAGATGACATGGCACCTAAAACCATCATTAACTGTGGAAACTAAAAACACTGGACTTCAAGCACCTTAGATTCTGTGCCTCTCAGATCTTCCTCCACTCTCTAGGAGCTTGATTTCCAAACGAAATTCAAACTTTAATTTCATCTGAAAACCGCTAAGCAGTGGTCCACTTCTCTTTCTGCTTAGTCAAGACACTTATCCACTGACTCCAGCCTCAGTCCACTTCCTGTGAAACTCCTCTTTTTTGAATCTGCTGTTTGACAGTCCTCTGAAGACTCAGCTCATCCCTGTTGCTTGTGTTACTTTTCTTAACACACTTTTCCCTTCCAGTCAACTTTTCATGAATAAACTTTAATACAGCCTCTGAGAACAGCCTGCCCTTTCAGCAGTGACTTTCTGTGGCTTACCCTCAAGTTGAGTCAGCAGTCTTCCCCGTGATTGTGGTTGTGTGTAGTGAACCAGAGTGAGAGAAATAATTGATAAGAAATTGGACCTTCCCAAAATATTCTTAGCTTTCAGGTCTGTAAAGTGTGGTCCAGTTCTGATAAAATTACTGCTACACTATAGCTACATCCCAGCTAACCACTACACTGGGGGCAGCTGTTGCTAACGGCTCACAGTACAACTTTACTCCACTCGTATACGGCCTCATCCTCCTCACATGACTCTGATTGGTTTGAGCAGTTTTTGGTTTGGCACAAACGCTGTGGATTGGAGCTCTCTAGATTGATTTGCCTGATGACAGACTGGCAAATCCATCAGCTTTTCTAAGTTTGTTTTACTGGCAGCAAATCAATTTTCTCTGAATGATCAATAAAGCTGACGTATTTGAAGCTGGGGTTGAAGATTTTTGAAAATCAACCTATCACAGGAACCAGGATCTTCTTCTTGAGCCACCACTGTAGCTGCCTGGCAGTATAACCGTCAGTGTTACTTTTATGCCATTTCAATAACAGTTGTCTTTCCTTGCACTCTAAATCACACATAAGTAAACAACATATCCCTATATATGATGTGATTTTCTTGTGTTTCCTGTCATCCTGTTCCATCAGAATGACTGGCAGTGGAGCATATAAGGGACAGACAGTGCCAGGGACATGGATGCTTCAGTGAGAAGTAAAGCTGAAGGCTATTCTCACCTTGTGGAAAAAAAAGAGCAGCGTATATGTGGATAGCTACGTTTGTGTGTTTTCTGAGTGTGTGCACTTTTGCCTATGTGAGTTCTCCTCCTCTTCCTCTGCTGTCACAGTAATAATGAGTTGCTGGCAGAGCTGGAACTCATTCCACTCGGTGATACAGGAGTTTAAAGAGTCTGGAGACAGAACTGGGTTGCTCAGAGGTGAAAAAAAGGTTCAGCTCACAGAAATGTTGAAATATGGTGAGATTGACACTGACCAAACTTTTTTTTTCCTTTCAGAAAGTTTTATCACTCTTAATCAGCACAGAGTGACAGCTTCAGCATGTCAATACTATTCATAGTAGCGCTTTTATACTGTCACTGTGTGATCATGTGGTTTTATTCAACTTTAAGAATAACGACTCAATCGTGTTTCACAGAGATGAAAACAATAAATATCAATCAACCTACAAAGTAGTTAATGATAGCAGGGCATGCATATGCTCCACTGTGTCAGTATTTCTCTTATCAATAAACATGACGTTGACACAGCAGGGCCCCCCGTTGTTTACATGTTTAGAGGCTCTTCATGCAAAGTGACAGAGGTTTAATAACTTTCAGGGCTTCCAGTGACAGACAGGAGAGAGAAATGGGGGTTTAGGCTCCTGCACTATTAGAGATTAAAGCATCGCTTCTCTGGGGGAGCAGACAGGAGAGATGTAGGCCGTGCTCCTTTCAAGAGTCGCAAGATGTGAGGAAAAGTTAGGGGCATTGATTCATTTTCTAGACTCAGATGAAAAACACCCGCAGGAGGTCTTTTGACTTCAAACATCTGAAGGAAACTGTCTGTCTGTATGAGAGCGTTGTTTCTCTGAGAGATGCAGTGGATGTGTTATAAAATACTGCACAGGTGAAAAGCCTCACTTACACCTACGGGCCTGAAATATAAGAAATCGAAATGTTGCTTTATTCTGTGCTTATGTTAGCCCTAAAAAAATTATGAAGATAATAAAGAAGGAAATGTTCAAGCTTTAGTGCTTTTTCCTGATTAAATCTGAAGTCTAATGGTCCAGAGCTCCTTCTCTCCCAGTTTAAGACCACAGAAACAGGCTACTATATTCATAAGGTACCAGCATAGGTGGTTTTAACTTTAGACAAAGATATAGGCAGTTGTCTGGGGCCTTGTGTAACACCTGAAAACAAAATTAATCCCCATAAACATATTAAACTATGAATGTAACACAAAGCTGTAGCTTTTAATGCAATAATCCAACATGTAAGAAATGTCCCACTAATGTAATAGCAGTTGCATACTGCAAACACAATAACTATTACATTTGCAGGGATTTGTTACATTTGTTGCTGTTTCTCAAAAGTGTATTAACTTCACACAAATGTACTGTGAACATAAAAAAGAAAGTTGTGGTCATTGTTTTTTTTCTCCTTTTTACAACTACCAGTAGATTCAAGTCAGCTTAAGCCCAAAACACATCAAAAAACGCAGTCATGGTGATGTTATGTTCGCCATGAAACAGGAAGTTTTTTTTTCACAGATTCTTAAAACACTCATAGAGCCATAATTCTTAGCATGACGATTTTAACAGGAAAAGGAGAGGATTGATATTAATTTTGGAAAATTCTGCAAAATCCACGTTGTTCTTGAACTAAGCCATCAGAGGGGGGTTTATCTGATCCAAATATAAGCAATTTTTCAGTTAACAGAAAGCTAAACAAAAACATAACTTCTTTTGCACATGAACAAAACTCATAAGTATAAGCTGTGCTGGCTCTCCCTATTAAAACAAGTTAAAAACTACTTCCAGTAGTTGCCATGACGAGGTTGTGACTTGAGCTTTAGATGACATGAACCCACTAGCAGTTGTAAAAAGGCTACATCACGCAGCAGTGGTCACAAAAATGTAGGCGCTGTCGAAGACAAATTCAGGAGTTTACGCAAAAGTTTTTTGTGGTATCGGCGTTTCATGCACCTGGAACGACGTTTTGGGAGGCCGTAAATGCTACTTTTTGAAACCAGGTCCTAGAGTGAACAAATCTGTAAGCCCTTACAGTTTCACCTCCGTGTGGACAGCCAACCACATCTTTCTTGAAACAGTTACGTCATACATAGCATAGCCCACTTAAGCCGCATGCGCATGTCAAACCAAAACAACTATGGCAGTTTACAAGGCTATGTTCATGCTGCAGAAGCTACTGAGCTTATTATGGCTTTAAAGTAAAATCCGATGCTCCTTTACCACCACCGAGAACAACATACAACAAATTTTCTTAAATCCAACACGGAGAAAAACCAGTAGGGCAACCAGGAGAAAGTTCTGGGCAGTTTTCCGTAATCTTCTTCTCTTTTATGGTGCATTTCCGTGGCAGTGTCACAGCGCCACTTATGGGCTTGGCATATATAATTTAGAGCGTTTTCAGTCCCTTTCAGTGGTTTCATGCTTTTGTGGACATTTCCTGAAATGATCTGGTGTTTATGTAACCTTGCAAAACAGATGGATACGCCTGTTTCCTTGTTTCTCACTGGTGACTCCATCTTGCAAAGCTCCCATCTGAACCGTTTGGGCCCGGTTAGAAAGTGACAGGACCAATCAGTGACGAGGGGCAGTACTTTCAGGCGCAGCAGAGTCGTGATGTGAACAAGTAGCAGAAGAGCTGGTGCAGTTATAGAGGAAGAGATTAGCGTGGATGCTGCTAAAACGCCAGTTTTATCAGAACTTGACAACATTTCTTCATTAAAAGAAGAACAAAGAACAAAGAACAGCAGTGAGTTGTTTACTTTTCAAAAACGACAAAAGTTGAGTACTTACATGTCTATAGCCGCCATGTTTTGTGTTATTCCCCAGTAGCTGCGCACACACAGCTCGATGGCGGCTACATCACGTGTTTTGTTGCTCTGATTGGCCCGTAGAGATGTGACAGACAGAACGTTCACCCAATCACACTCTGAGTTTTTTTCAAAGCCTCTGCCTTTTCTCAAACGTTTCCTTTTGAAGCTTTCCCAGGTGGATGTGTGAAGCAAATCCATCTGGCGTGTCAGGTTAGTGTTTATGGGAAACTTTTTCAAAATGAAAGAGAAATATATCATTTATCATCTCCTTGTAGACAAGGCCTGAGTTATCATGTTCATATCAAATTGTGGGAAAATACTATATATTTTTAAAAGCCAGAGATTTTGACCTTCCTGAAAAGGTTTTTTTTTTTTTTTTTACATTTGTAAGATTATTACATTTATTATATTTGCAGGTGCAACAGTGCCTGAAGGTACGAGGTGTGAATCAAATGTAAGAAATAGAGGAAAAATAATTTCATTACTTTAGATGAATAATGTGACAAGTGTGTTTGCCATAATTTAAAAGCGAATGATTGCAAGTTAGATTTAAAAAGAAATAGCACATCTACAAAATGGCATCAAATGAATTTTAAAATGATCATTTTTTGCAGAGGAACTAATTTAACTATTATATGCACATTTTTTATATCTATGAGTTTCACCTTCCCTTGACATCTCTAGATATTGAGATTTAAAGACATTAATTCACATTATTATATTAATTTAAGTTATACCCCACATAAAGAGCAAGCACTGCTAACTCACACAAGGGTATTTATTACTTTAGTTTTATAGTTCTGTGCTTTTGTCGTTTGAAAAGAAATGCTTAAATATTTTCTTCACTTTCATTGATTGCTTTGAACAAAATGAAAAAGGGCTCTTTGCTCTAAGGCCTCCAAATTTATTAAACCGCCCCTGGGTAAAAGCACAATCACCAAAACTTTTCTTGACTCTCAAACTTTTTTAACCTTACACAAGGTCATTTTAATCATCGAAGCAGCTCTGTGATAAACCACGTGGAGCCGAGCAAATTGTTACTGATCTACACTTCCCCTTTGCAGAGGATGGTGGCACCAAAGTTCAGCATAACCTGGCTCTCCTCTGTGCAGTCGGCGCGTCTCCCTGTGGCAGCAGCAGCAGCAGCACTGAGGACGAGAAGGAGCAGGAGGAGGAGGAGAAGGAGGAGGAGAGGAGCAGGAGCCTTCAGTCCGTCACGTGTTGAATAAATTAGATTTGGAGAGGGACGTCCACAGCTCGGCCCCGCACTGTTTGGTTTCAGTCAGCGTGCTGCAGCAGAGGCACACAGTGGATGCAGAGAAGTTACCGCTTACTGGAGGAGGACGACAGAAAAGTTTCTCAAGTTTTATTCTGAGTCCTTTTTGCAGGCGAGACGTCCGAGAGAAATACATTGGTTTGGGCAGTTTGCGCGCAGCTGGAGCAGACTCTGCAAACACTGGTGAAGGACACGTTTCTGGAGTCCTGACATGGATGTAACTATCACTTTGAACTTCATAAGGGAATACTGAGAGGAATTTGGATACCTGGACACTCGGCTTCTCTTCGATACAGCGGAGCAACAGATGAATGTGAGTGCCTATCACAGCATGTCACAGAAAGGCTGCAAAATACACCACTAAGTCCAGCTGTGCACTTATAAGTCACTTGTTCACCACACTTCACAGCTAACTCCCTGACTCCTAGCTTAGAAAAGGATGGCTGTGTAAACTTAAGACGTTAGCTGCGTTGTCAGCAGACCAGTTTCCATCTTTTTTGGCAGTAAGTATGCTGCAGTTTTACAGTTGCAGGGTTATAACACTTAAAAATTAAAGTCAAAATCCGTTCAGAAATATATATTAAAGGTAGTAATAACTCCTCACAAATGCAGTTGTCCAAGTTTCAGCTTAAAATCTGACTGCAGTGATGGTTTTGAGCTGAACGCGCTCATCTCTGAGGAGCAGACAAATATTTTCACAGCATGTCATGTCGCACTTTTTTAAACTCCTCTGAGACATTCCTTTCAAATTGGTCACTCTATGGAGTGACTTGATTGTCCCCAGTGCTGCTGCCGCTGCTGAGCCTTTGTGCCTCCCCTCTCACTCCGGTCCAGCACATACCAAATGATTACCCACATGTCGGCACAGTTATTGTGTGTAGACTTGTGTTCATTGACCGTGAATGGGTGTTTCTTTCCCTCAATTAATAAATTAATTAAGTCTCCGCTGGGTTCCATCACCCGCACTTTAGCTGTGAGTGTGATGGTTGCCATGGTGCAGCTTAGTAACTATGCAGTCTTTTTTTAACTTAAGGCTGAATAAGGAGCTCAGACTCCTCCTTTCGTTTCTCACCACCAGGCTTCAGTTTTAGGGGAACAGCAGACCTAAATGTGTGCCACCTCTGCAATTGTTAAGTTCCACACATGTGCAGTTTTCATTGTGGTTGCCAGTTTCTGCCTGAATAGCTCATTTTATACAGACACAATTAGGTTTTAATGAAGCTAATTAACCAGAGCACTTGAGTATCTGTCTCTTAGCCTTTGTTAAAATTGTCAAGGTTTTGTTCATCTACCCATGTTCCCACAACAGTTGTTTTGGAAACACTGACAATGGTTTCGTGCAGTTTGGACTGTGCCCTGGAGTTTTCATGTTTGATGAATAATTCCTCCTCGATGTGCCTTTAATAGATGTGTTTCTAAAGTTCTGGTACATTTCAGTACTATTAAAGATTACATTAACAGAGGTTGTGTAATTTTCAAAGCGTGACATCAAAAATACATTGAGGTATCAAATTTTCTGACAGCCTTACTCCACCCCACAGCATTGCTCTAATATCTTCCACTTTTAAGGTTCAGTCTCATTTCTGCTTTTACCCTGGAGGTCTGGCTGCAGACTGTACGTTTCTGACAGCCGCACAGACTGTTCATCTGACACAATATATATCCGATAAGAAGTGCCTTGATTTGCCAGTGTAACATATTTCCAGTTTTTGTTGAAAAAAATCAGCTGTATACATAAACAAAGTCAGTTTCATTCATGGAATAACCACACTGCAAACAATACAAACTAATAAACGTTTCATAAATAACTCAGAGAGAAAGATCAGAAGTCTAATCAGGATAATTATGTGTAGACCAATTTTAGAAGTAGTTACATGCTTTAGCTAAAGTTAGCACACATAGCCATGCTTGCTATGTAATTGATGTTACTACACAAGCCATTGTAGCCAAGTTAGCTTTAGCAACATAATCTCTAGCAGATGTAGCTAAAGCTTAGGTAGCTACATATTACATAACTGCTTTGTGAGATAGCTTTAGCTGAATTAGCTTGGGCTACATTAGCTACATAGCTCTGTTATCTATAGCTAAGCTAGCAGCATTTAGCAACTTGAGCTGTATCAATTGTATCTAAAGCTAACTTAGCTACATAGATAACTCAGATACATAGATGCTCTGTGAGCTTAGCTGTAGCTATCTTAGCTACATAGTGCTATTATCTACATAGCTTACACAGCTATGAGCTACTTAAGCTATGTTTGGTACATTAGAATTTTTTCATGAGGACAAGCGTTTTTCCTGTAAGCAGACTGTTTACTTGGCTTTATTCAACATTTTATGATCAGGTTTTGTGGTCAGGTTTTTATTTTTTGGTATCCTAACAGTTACCTTAACCCTTACCCTAACCCTAAAAGAAGTTTGATCTCGTTTTAAAAAAACAAAAAAGTTTTAGCCTGTATTTCCATTCTGAGATGAACTGTCTGTGAGAGTGGCTGTCAGAGATGAACGGTTTGCAGCCAGACTGTCTTGTGTTTTTTACAGTACCCCCTCACCACTTGAAACAGAGTTGGTAGTTGTGAAATCCTCCCCTTTGAAATGGATGACCCTTCATCATCTTGATGCATCTTCAGTAGTCACTGAAAGTGTTAGATGACAACACCAGACATTTCTATTCTAGGTAGTATATCACAATGCTTGTTGAAAATCAAGAAGGCGTTACACCAACATTAGATATTACATTGGTATTGTAATTTTAAACCACTGACATTTGTAGGCACGTTTCTTGAGCAACCATCTTTTTGTTGATTCACAAGGCCTTCTGGGAGATTTTTCAGACTTGTTTGGATTGATTGGTTGATTGATTGATATCTTTATTTCGATCATGTAAATGACATTTTAAAAACAATTTTGGATTGTACCTCTGAAAAATCTCCATTTGAAGGGCAATGTGGAACTCCCCTAGAACTCCACTGTGCTCCTCCATTCCAACAAAAATTGGGACACCCTGTGCCTAGAGGATAACATGAAAACCTAGGGGTATATAGCTAAGTAGCAGGGGCAGGGGGTGTATGGGAATTGAGCCAAGACAGGTGTAAGTTAAAATTTTGTAAATTTACACGCCACGTTGTCAGACGGAGCGCTCCACAGCGTGCAACCCAGCAGATTACCCAGCCTTACAATTAGGTTGTAGACTGTAAAACTGAATTGCCCTTCTGTGATTAATAAAGTTGTCTGAAACTGAATCTGAGATAGAATGTTTCCCCTATCCATTGCATGACATTTATTTTACATCCAACTGAGCAACAGCTCATAGTTGGTGTTTGAGGAAGGCAGAACCTTAAAAAAGAAAACCCTTGGAGGATTATTGGACAAAGGTCTTGTCACAGTCACCATAGGCCAATCAGAGCAACAAAACATATGACAAAGTGGGCATGCATAGCAGGAAATGAACTACATAACATGAGCTTGAAAGGCAACTGTTATTGTTGGTCACTATTAGTGGAGCAAGTTGGTTAGTCAAACTTTTCCAAAGCTGGTCGATACAGAAACATAAACATCTTTCCACTAAGAAAAGCTTACAGTGCTGCTTTTTGCCTAGTTCTGATAAAGCTGCTAGTGTACCTGTTCATGGTCGCCATTATTTACCAGCTCGCAGTAAAACTAAACCATTGCCCATTGCTACTTCCTCCTTATCCTCAAATGACGCTGATCAGACTGGGCACAAATACTTCGTCTTGAAGCTTTTCAAGATGGATCTGCCTAATGACAGACGTGCAATCTAGCTAATCCATCAGCTTTGCATGACTAAAAATTTTCAGCTTAACACGAGAGAGAAAAACAAAACAAAAAAAGCAGCTGTTATGGGCAAAACCAAAATGTGGACCTCCGCAGCTTTTATAACATTCCAGGGATTGTGTCATAAAGCCTGAAAACAGTGTATGAAGTAATCATTTCACCAGTCCTGTCTCCAAAGCATGTGTTGTTGATGAAAACAGAGTTTCAGACTCCCAAAAGAGGAATGAATAAACAAAAAATATGTAACTCCCAGGATGGCAGCATCAGCACCACCCAGAAAGTGTCTTGCTGCCTCACATTTCTGCAAACTCCAGTGCTTCAGTTCTGGTCATTTGCTTATAGTGTCATCATAAGTAAGTCAAGGCTGTCGTTTCTGGAGTTTTTCTCATTTGAACTGTGTCACCTATGATTAAAAATCCACATTCATGCTGGGAGCTGAAGACTTCACGGAATAGCCTCAAGTTTTTAAATATCTCTGTTCTTTTGGGAAACACATGTCATTACTGCAACGTGAGCTGAACTTTGACTCTCGTTGCAGTAATGTTGTCCTAACTCTGCTTTTACCCCGCTACTGTAACTCGACACACATGTGTTTTTAATGATGCAACCACTAGTATATCAGATGGTGTCATCTTCAAAGCACAAGGTGTGTGTGTTTTTTATCTGGAACATCTTAGACAAACAGCTGGATAAACCCATGCTGCTCTTGCTGTGGGAAAGAGACGATTCCCTGGTAACCTTTATCTCATTGTGAAAAGAAATCAATCCTTCCCAATCATGTTCATTAAGGCTCTGTGTCTGATGTCTGTGCTGTTTGTCCTCGTCTCATAAAAAGCCAATTGATTTGTGTTTGGAAGACAAATACAGGGCACTGAAACATGGAAGTTAAAAGCGGGAATAGCCTGGCAAACACTCAGAGATTTTTAGTTTGCTTTGTGCTAAGCCTGTCATCCTCATGTCCAGTCAATCCACAGCTCCCTCTGTGGTTTCCATTACAGCTCCATTGAGCCTCAGGCAGCATGGCATGTTAGTGAAACCACAGAAGTTTTCTTTGAATTAGCTGGAATCACGGCATGGAATAAAAAGCTAATTTAAGAATGGGTCACGAAAGATGTCACATGTGTAAGGTGGTGAAATGGTTTGGCTAATTAAAATAATGCAGATGAGGTAGTGTATTTAGGATCATGTTTATGATGACTGGGTAGATTTGTATCTGTATTTAGATTTTTCTCCTTATGATCAGATACTCCACTTTGAAAAAAAGCATCTGATTCAACTCACAGGAGGCTATCTTGAATATCAGGTCTGGTTATAGTTTGAAATATTAGCCTAAGACTAGTATTTGACAATTTTATGATATCCCCAAGTCATCTCAGATTGAGTGATGTTGTTTATTTTGGCAAGTTTGAGCTGTGGTACATCCACAGCATTAATTATGATGTATAAAAATATCTCTTAAAAATCATATTTATGTTTCATGAGAGGTTTGGCACTGATCTGTGAAATGTCGGTATTGGCTCATGGACGGAGGCAGCAGTAGTGTTTATGCAGATGTATTGTCAGTTATGGGTTTTTCCAAACCAAAAGCCTGGCTGCTTGTCTTGATCTTGTAATAAAGACAAATTAACAGAAATGTGAAATCTGAAAATAAATAAATCTTGTTTAAACCATTGTGAAAGGTGAATATCTATAACGTTTCTCCAAACATGATGTAGAGCACAGTGCAGAGGCAGAAAAGCAGCCCTGATGTTCTCGCCACTCATGGCTGCCAGGGATTTGATGCTGATTCCAGTCATGCTAGCAAAGTACCCAGAATTCAAACAGAGGTTTCATTCTGCATGTAAATCCTGCAAACCTTGGACTTTGTTGGTTGACTTGATTCAGAGAATTTCAAAAGAAAGTGGGTCAAAACTAGTTACTGCCTATTGCAGTGTACATAAATATGCGTTACACATACAGTATGGGCTGGTTTTTAGTAGAAAAGATTATATCAGGATTTAAAATGTGAAAATAAAAATTGAGTCTTTGTTCTGTGGGTGCATGTTGGCATAATCCTGCATCATTTGCGACAGATTAGCACACTCTTCATCAAGGTTTTACTTAAGGCAGAGGGGACTCAACATGATTTAGGACAGTGATGTCAGGTCATAGTTTAAGTCCAAACTACAGTCGGAGAGGCTTACAAAATGCAAAAGCTTCCAATCACTAGCAATTATTAATTCAGGGCCAATATTGATACCTATTATTAGTAGTGCATGAGACTGAGAGCCAATTTGGAATCGGTGTGCAATTGTTATGACAAGAAAATGTACGTAAGTGTCAAAAATAAAACTAAGAACTTAAGGAAAATACATATTTTAGCACTAGTGCTGTTAACATGACAACCAGCACAGAGCAACACTGTAGCAGCAGGAAGCAAGACATTATGCCGTACACTCCCTGTGTCTGTGGCACCCAGGCCCCTGACATCAGGACAGTCAGGTAGTGTTGTGGGCAGTACAGGCAGTGGTGTGGTCTAAGGGGTAGATTAACGGCGCTGATATTTTACATTTTGCCAATCATTGGTATTTATTCTACCAATTACTGATATGATAAATTAATTAAGAAGTCTGCTACTTTGGCTCTGCAGCATCTGTGTCTTCCCCGGCTCAGTTTTCCCTCACACTGACTCATTTAATGCCCCTCCCACACTACTATCTGATTGGGTAAGACGTCACAGGAGTTCTTGCCAATCAACACAGCAGCCCAGTGTGTAATATAAGCAGTGTAGTTTCCAATGTGTGACAAAGAAATACAGTGGTTGTTGCTGAACCTAAAAACTCTATGACCCTCCACACCAAATATCTAAAAAACACAGTTCTTCACCCAGTTTCTACATTTACAAGTCTGTCCAGTCTCACAGTTATAACACAGAAATTGCCTGAATAGTGAACTTTGTTTCGTCACCAACATTAGCCTTCAGTGTAAATCAATGGGGTTTGAAACAATGTATTGAGCTGCAGCTGATGTTGTTTCTTAGAAGTACAGCAGTGCCAGTGCTGCAGGGACAAGATGACTAAACAATGATAGACTGGTGTTTTTTCCTTTCACTAAACATATTACAGTTCCCTGTTAACAGTAATGGGGCTAAAATGCCCTGAAGCTGTTTGTGATAATGTTATAGAGATGAGAGAAACTGCTGCTGAATTGCTTAAATTGGAGGTACTTGACTGGTCCTTCATGCATATCACTCTACCAGAATAAAAAAGGTAAAATGTGGCTTTCCATCTATTTTCAACACTGCTTATCCCATTGGGGGTCTGGAGCCTATCCCAGCTATCATTGGGCAAGAGATGGGGTACACCCTGGGCTGGTCACCAATCGCAGAGCTGACATATAGAGACAGACATCCAGGCACACTCACATTTACACCTGAGGGCAATTTAGAGTCACCAGTTAACCTAACAAGTATGTCTTTGGTGATGGGAGGAAACCAGAGTACCCAGAGAGAACCCATGTATGCATGGAGAGAACATGCTTACTCGTATAGAAAGGCCCTGACCAGGAAGTGAACCAAGAACCTTCTTGCTGTGAGGCAACAGGACTAACCCCTGCGCCACCATGCAGCCCATAAATGTGGCTTAAGATATATAAAATATTCATATAGATGACTTAGTCAATAGCTTTCTACCTGATTCAGATTATTGATATGAAAGTCTACTCTTAAATTTATGTTTAATTTAATTAAGATTTACATCTTAATTATCAGTAACATTTAAGTGATGAAATAATATATCTGTAGTTGTAATTCAGTTGTGCAATATATCATAATGAAATGCTGTTGTGTTTTTTCACATTGACTATATGTTGTTTGTCAAAAATACACTTTATTACATAAGATTTTGGCTTATACTTGTTTTTGGACATTTTTAGACTGTGGTGTTGCTGCTTTTTTAAATCGGGGGCCCTAGAATAATTGGTGAATACATATATGAATTGTAAAAGGTGTACAGTCACCAGAGGTAAAAACTCATCTTTATTACTGTTGGACTTATTTATCTGTACCAGTTCAAATTCAGAATTCTCATTAATAGATTTCATTTTTTGCTATAATGAATATTGGTTTCAGATATAAGTTATCGGTTTCATGAGCAACTAATAATCAGTATCGGTCCCAAAAAATCATATCAGTTGACCCCTAGTGCTACTTCACCATGCAGTGGAGTGGCACACCTTTTGATAAATACACTTTTTTGATTATTAAATAAATTGCAGAAACTGGTGACTGGCTAAATGCCAGATATTGGTATCAATAATGTGTCTACCCCTTTTCTTAACCGCTGTTTTTCTGGATTTCTCTCCCTGTGCTTTATGTGAATAGAATGAATTCTTTAAAATCTCCACTGCTAACTGGCCATTGCTTCCAGACATGCAGCTCTCTGTGATTGAGGCCTTGGTAGGTGGAACACTATTGTTATATAATATCTTAGCTGTAAAGTTCAGAAACTTTGACTTCAGACAGAATATTTCAAAACCATATGTTCCTCTTAACCTGGTATTGTGCAATTAGCTTACCCGACTGTGTCTGCTATATCCATCAGGTTACTCCGCTCTGAGAGGTCCTCCGCTGCAGCTCAACCAGAGAGAGCATTATTTCAGTTGTGGCATTTGGACAAAGATTCTGGCCTTGGAAAGCTATCCTTTGTGCTTTGGAGAAAAGCTTTTTAGAAGTGCATCCCCCAGTGTTGCAGTAAAGTAAATCAAAAGTGAGGCTTTAAAGTTCAAGAGCTGTCATGATTTTCATGGATGTGCTTATGTTTTGGCTAAGAACATCACTCTCAAAGCAGCCCATAGTATAGTGTGTGATGGTGGATTTGTACTGGTTTCCTTTATAGTACTGTCGCTTGCAATAGTTCTGATCGCTGTGAAGAATTCTGAATGGATGGCAAATTCTGCTCCAGAGGAAGCAGTAACAGCAGTTGTTTTCATTGAAGGTTAGTCACTGTTCACTATAGGTTTATCTTGAGCTGTAAAGTTATCATCCTCAGAGATCCTGTGGGATCCTGATAACGGCTGACTGAAATTAGCCCTGAAATCTTGTGTGCTCATGGCCAGCTTCCAGCAGCCCTCAATTACAACGCTGCAGAGCCAGAAAAATAGGAAGAGGTAGACTGCATGGAGCCCTTCAACTCTGCTGTACTGCTCCGTCACTCAAACACACTTTCACCACCGCGGCTGAGACAGATCACCACACTGCATTCAGACACACATGGGAGGCATTTAGTGCACCGTGTACACACAGACTCACTTACTGACACACAGATGTTTTGTAAATGTTGCCCTGTGTTACCACTAGGGGGAGCCTTGCAGAGCTTTAACTTGACACCTAATTCCTTAAAATTTATTTAGTCTTTTTGTATTTACTTCCTCGCAATAAAGATATTTACTCTGCAGACACATCAAAACAGGCATGAATTACATGTAGTTAGCCCAAACCACAGACAATTGGAAGCTACCCTCATTATTTAATGAAAAAGACACTATTATTTTTGTGTGCCAGACACTCAGTGGTTTTGGATTATCCTGCAGATGGTGAGAGTCTTATTGAGCAATTTCCACACTGCTCCAAATGTTTCTAAGTCTCAGTTACAGATCCTCCGCTGTGGTGTGGGTACACTGCCAGAACAGGCCTATTGTTTATGCAAGAAATTCTAACACCCTTGTTCCTTTTCAAATTTAAATATTTTCTCATGGACTCTACATTCAACGTGTTAATTTTATAAGTACTATAAGACTAATATTAGCTTTTGGTTATTTGAATGTTTAAAAGGTGCTCGGAGGTTGTTTCAAAACATGAGATGGCACACATTAATATTACATCCAGGACTCCACCTCACAGATTTGCATGAGGCGTTCTGCTATAGCGAGCACTCAGAGGGTGATTCGTGCACCTTTGTAATTAGAGTTGAATATCTACAGCCGTAGATGTCTGAGGCAGTATGCTGCGGGCCTGTGGTTTGAAGTTTCTTCTGCAGGGGAGAGCTTTCTGGTACGTAAAGGGAACAAGGTGTCGAATTATTAAGTGAACGAAGAGTGAAGGAAAATTTTATGTGCAGGTTATATTGTAGGTGCTGTGGTTGGGAGCAGAGCCCGTAAAACATGTGGGAAAGTGTTTAAGGCATATACTTATTTTTCTTTAACTAAGTAACTCTGTATTTTGACTCTGAAATAATACACCTTTTTTAGTTTCTGCAGCTGTCAGGTTTTGATATTTCTCAGCTTTTCCTCTTTGTGTGTCTCCAGGTTTAAAAAGAAGGAGCCAAAATGAAGACAGCTGCCAAGGGTTTTGGGAAGTCTATAATGGACCCTTCAGGTTGGTGGAACAGAAGAATAGCGCTAATGGTGTATGTGGTCTTGGAGCTTGTAACGGTCCATTCATCCGTCGTCCTCGGGACTCTTGAGCTGCAGCTGGATGAGGAACAGCCAGCAGGCACCATTGTGGGTGACATTAGTGCCGGACTTCCCCCTGGCGTCACTGCATCCCTGTTCTTCATCTCAGACCATGAAGGCACAGGTGTGGGCACTGATTTGGACATAGATGAGAGCACAGGGATTATTAAAACTGCTAAGGTTCTGGACAGGGAACTTCGGGATAGGTACAATTTCATCGCAGTTACCATGACGGGTGTGACAGTGGAGGTGACTATCAAGGTGAATGACATAAATGACCATGCTCCGGCGTTCCCCAAAAAACGGGCCACCTTTAAAATCCCTGAGCAGACAGCCATCGGCACCAGGTTTCCTCTCGACCCAGCTGTTGATGCAGATAAAGGCCAGCTCACCACACAGGGTTATCTCATCAAGGATGGAAATGTTGGCCAGGCTTTCACCTTGGAGACAAGGAGGGGAAGCAATGAGGTCCTCTATCTGGACTTGGTGGTCAATGCCATTCTAGACAGAGAGAAAAGATCCACCTATACTTTATCTCTGGAGGCCTTTGATGGTGGTTCTCCCAAGAGGACTGATCAGATAACTTTAGATATTACAGTACAAGACATCAATGACAACGCTCCTGTTTTTAACCAGAGCCGCTACCATGCTATAATATCTGAAAACCTCCACCCAGGAAGCAACATCCTGCAGGTGTTTGCCACAGATGCCGATGATGGAGACAATGGAATGGTTTTGTATGAAATCAACCGCAGACAAAGCGATCCAGACCACTACTTTGTCATCGACTCCCGTACAGGCGTGATTACACTCAATAAGCCGCTTGACTTTGAGATGAGGCGAGTCCACGAGCTGGTGGTCCAGGCTCAGGACAACGCAACTCAACCAGAGGTGACGAATGCCTTCGTTACGATCCATGTGAGAGACTACAATGACAACCAGCCCACCATGACTATCATCTTCCTCAGTGAGGATGGATCTCCAAGGATCTCTGAAGGCGCACAGCCAGGCCAGTATGTTGCCAGGATTTCAGTCACCGATCCAGACTACGGCGAGTATGCAAATGTCAATGTGTCACTAGAGGGTGGAGATGGAAAATTCGCCCTGACCACCAAGGATAGCATCATATATCTGATCTGTGTGGACCAGATACTCGACCGGGAGGAGAGAGACACCTACGAGCTGAGGGTGATGGCAACAGACTCGGGCACGCCTCCTCTCAGAGCCGAGTCATCCTTTGTAATCCAGGTGACTGACGTCAATGACAACCCTCCTCTGTTTGACCAGCCAGTGTACAGGCAGGTCATCCCTGAGGTGGTGTTTCCAGGGAGCTTTGTGTTACAGGTGACGGCTCGAGACAAAGACCAGGGACCCAATGGGGACATTAACTACAGCATCCTGCAAGACCAAGGTGCGTACTCGGACTGGTTCAGTATAGACTCAGTAACTGGGATTATCACCACTCTCACACAGCTGGATTATGAAAAGAACCCTAATCCCAGTATAACTGTGGTGGCGACTGATGGAGGGAAACCACCGCTCTCCTCCACTGCTGTGGTAAACATTGTACTTCAGGATATTAACGACAACGAGCCTGTTTTTGAGAGAAACTTCTACAACGTGTCCATCATGGAGAACACAGCTCTTGGGACCTGCATCCTTGAGGTAAGAACTTTCTTCGTTGAAAGTTTAAGTATTTATTGATTTTGGAAACATACTCCCACACTTAAACCCTGAGCTCATGCAAGATGTTGAACTCAGCCTGGGGGCAATAGTGAAGAGCAAAAACAAATGAGAATTTATTAGATAAATAGGTCAGGAATTTGCCAGACTTTGCTGATTCTTTGCATTCCTCTCTGAGGAGTTATGTTTTAATGGTAAAACTGTTGAAATTGGCCTGCCTCAGAGAGGATTTACCTGCAGATTTAGGCCAAGATGATCTCCTCTTTGGCTGTCCTCCCCTTCACCTCTTAAAATGTTTCCAGGGTAACAGAGGGAGTGTAAAGTCCTCTGTCAGCCCAGGCACAATGGGCTTTTTCACATATTCACAGACAGAGACAAATTTGTGGCTTTATGCAGAGAAATAGATGTCACTTCACTTTGAAAAGGCACCTTAATTAGTCTAGTTGGGCGTGAGAAAGAATGGCTTTTGCTGACAAGATGATATAGAGTTCAAAGAAATTACAGGAACTCAAGAGACCGTAGTCCTGCCTGGTTAAACAGATTGTTTTCACAAATGATTTTTTGCAATCTTATTAAAAAGACACCCACTTACAAAAAGACAGCTCATCAGTTGTTTAAATCAGTCAAACAAAAGTCAGCACTCTTTTCTCATTTTTAAAAAGAAAACAAATTGTATTTCTCAAGAGTCTGCAGTAGTACTGCACGGATCAAGGACTTGGACACAGCGTTCAGTCCAGAGAGAGAGCCCAGCAGACGGGATCTTGGCCCAGGGTCTGGCCTTGGGAGAGGGAGGGGTGAAAGGAGACATGGGCTTTACCGCGACTCCTGGCTCGAATGCAGAAATAGAAGCTATGAGGGCTTCTTCTGGGAGGCCCCCTAATTATAAATCACAGGGACCACAAGGATAAGGAGAAAGGGGAACGTACTGAAATTGATTATGGAATTTGAAACAGAGTCAAAGAATAATTAAAAAATGTACGTTTTGGAGTTCTGTAAAGCTGCACGATCACTCTTTCCAATGTGGATTGAAGTTCACGTTTTTTTGAGGATATCTGAAAGCCTATGTACTTTTTCAAGCTACGTGGTCAGAGTTCTTTCCTTCATCTGTATTACCTCCAGAAACATTACTACCTGCTCTCAAACTCTCAGAGAATGACACGTTTGATCAGTTGGCTCTTTCTATGAAGTACTTCAGTAAAGCAGCGGCTCTCTGGCCTCTCTCGGCCTTGCCTGGATGCTGCAGACGTGCGGTTGGCGGGCCTTGTGAGAACAGACGGTTCTTACTCGGGGTGCCAGCTTTACATCCAAACATCTCAGCAAGACATCTGATGTGTGTCTTTCGTTTTTTCTGCAGATAAAATTCCCTCTGTCCCCCCCTTTTTTCCCCCCAAACTGTGCTGTCCAAAAAACCTATTACAATCTGGGTATTGTGACCATTAATTCAAACGTTTGAAGTGGCTCGATTATTTTCCTCTGCAGGTCACCAGCGCAGCAGTTCATGACTATTCCAATATAGGCTGGCTCCACACTGCTGCGCCTGTGATGTGTTGCCACTCTCTTTTGAACATCGATTGGTTTATGGATGACTTTGGAATTAGATGTGTGGGGAAAAACAGATAACTAAAAATAAGGACTTAAGCCTATTAACAGCAATCAGTCTTCTAATGCAATATGAAAGATCTGCTGCAAAGAAAATAGGTCATCCTTGGGAGTGGAAATCAAATACAAAATAAAAAACATTTTAAAAACCACAGGCTTCATTGTGGAATGCATTTCATGAGCCATCACTGTTTCTATTTGTCATTATTAGTTGTCAAACTGTGTCCAATTTTACAAGTTTTCTTGATTGTGCAAATGTCAAATAAAACTGTTACACCATCGATGGATTTCTGTACTCTGTGATAGGGCTGGGCAGTATGGATCAAAAGCTAAAGCTCAATGGCCATATTCCATATTTATCTCTTTGTTCTGTAAGAAGCTAACAAAAACGGTCAGCTTTCAGTCAAATCCACATAAACCAGGTGCAGTAGCGTTAGCTGATACATAAGAAAATACTGGTAAGTGAATGGAGAAAGTGTAGTCTTGAACCCTCTGAGCCCTATTTTTTTATTTTGTTTACTGTTTTGTCTCCCTTGACTTATTGTCTTCAAAAGCTTGTAAAACACCAATCCTGTGGTTCACAGTCAATCTCTAAACATCCTTTTTCAGGGCAAACTAGGCTTTAAGAATATGTTTGCTGCAGTAATGTCACTGGGATTTAAAAAAAAAAAGTCATGTGACTATGAAGATGAAGATGAACAATGAAAATGCTAAATAGAAATTATAGCCCAGAGATTTTTATGTATTACTCACATTTAAAAATAACAGTGAAGGCTTTTTTGCACAGACTTGTTCTCCAAAAAAATTCTGTAAAAAAAAAATGTCGTAGAAATATTCACCATTACAGAAATAGTCCTTGTGCTTTTTGGAAGGGACACATCACAGCCTCTCTGTGTTTACACACTTTGACATGACTTAACGATGGAACAGCCTGCCATTGGTTGTCACAATGCATTGTGGGGAAACAATATGGTGGCTAATGCTAAGACTAGTGGCAGAAACGATGGTGAAATGGATTATAAAATGGATAAGAAGGCGTTTAGTGTCAGAGTTACTGGTGTGAAGAGTATCATTAGAATGGCCAAATGGAGGGCTACCAGGGGAAAAAGAAAGTAGGTGGCAACAATTTAGGGTTCAAAAGTTGTTTGACTTTAAATAACCGGAGCGTATGCATATGTGTGAGAACTAGGGGCGGGAATCATCAGTGACCCCAACATATGATATTCCCATACTCAGGCCACCATACGATATTATTTCATTTTTAAACATTTTGCTATACACATGGGATTGTGATACCACATATTGTGGTACATTGTGATCTATACCATTTTTAAATGTTCAGTGCTGAGTGAGGTGATGTCTGCAGTATTTTATTATGTTGCAAACCCCATGTGGCATGTCCATCTCATTTGTGCCCTAAAAGTAGGTACATATACTTGATTTAGATGCAAATGAGGGAACAAGAGAAGCAGACAAGCCGGAGGCTGCCAGAAGAAACATGTAATGCTATTTTAACTATATTGATACAAAAACATCTTATACTGTATCTAGTATATCAGTATACATGAAAATTGCAAAGCCCTACTCTGTGATATGTTTATTTGATCAATTTATGATTGATCAGGACCTCTTGCACTTTGTAAAGTGTTTTATACTGCGGATTGCAGCCATGCATTAACTGAAGAGATAGAATTACACTCTGAAAAATAGGAAAGTATACAAGAAGAATTCTAAAGAGACAATTTGATAAGCCTTTAAGCAGTGTGGTTTTATTTCTGACATGATGGAGGTGTAAGAAAAGATGTCATTAGGGATAATGAGGACTATCAGCCAGCCTTAATATGTCCAAATCCGGTAAAGCAAAGCCTGGCACTCTTGGCTCTGAGAGGGATTTGCCATCAATTCTCCTGCGTGTTATTTCACTTATGAAATAATGAAGCGTTCCTGTTGGTTATGTCAGAATCTCACATTGGGGAATAATTTACACCTCATAGTGCTGTGGTTTTTGGTCGGTTTGGAGTGAATTGGCCCTCTGTCTGTTTTGGGGGGTCGCTCTGGCTCCAGTAGAAAGGCGAGAGGGGGTCTCTAGGCAGCTGAGGGGGAAATGAGCCCTGACAAGCGCTGGCATGAGCGGCGGAGGTGACACAAGCAGGGGGGCTTCCTCGTCTGTCCGTCGGTCTGTCCCTCTCCAAATTCTTATCTGATCTCACTTCATTTCTCATTAGCCGGGTGTGAGAATAGGCCAGACCTAATTTTTTAAACCTGTCTCCCCTGTGGTCATTACAGAGTGGACCGCTTGTCACTGTTGGAGCCCCTTTAAGCAACATGAGACCAGCGCTGATTGCTGCGATTGAAGGAGTGAATACTTCACCACTTTTATTGATTGAAGCTGCTGCAAATGCTTCTGCCACCCAAAGTGCTTCCTGTCTGAGCCTTGTCCTGGCATTTTTAGACCAGTAAACACATCACTTCCCTTTAAAAACATCTGTGTCTTTTGTAGGATTATAATGAATTGGCTGTGATTTCCTGTGAGCAGCATTATGGACCAGTTTTAGGTTAGATAACTTGATTCGTTCTAATCAGACGAACATAAAGTACCTCTCAAACACATTCATTATTTCATTGAATTCTTTGAAAGGCAGCCTTGTTGAAAGAGGTACCTCAGTGGAGTGGTACTCTCCATCATTTCTCCTTGGCTGTCTACATAAAAGCAGCCAGTCTATAGGGAGAAAGACAACTCATAATTGCCCTGGAGAGAAAGTCTGAATGATTGAAAGAATGTGCTCCTTTCACACTAGTCCCTCACAGTTTCCACAGTCTTTGTGTACTTTAGTGACCACCTACTGCTGGCCACCAGGCAGGTTCTAATAACACTGATACCAATACTTTGAGCCATTGTGTCCCTGAGCTTTATTAACTGATTAAAAAATGCTGGTACTGCCATGTAGAGAGGAAATATGTAATCCAGAAATGTTCATAATGCGCTCTGCAGTGCAGGATAATGATGTGTTTTTCTCTGAATTATTACAGGAGTTTCTCTCATTTGTGAGAGGACTTTAGAAAGCCTGCAGTGCTGCTCTACACCTGCCTTTCACAATCTGCCTTCATTTTGCTGTTTGTACAAAAATAACTACACAGCATCACCCAGACTCAATTTGATACGTCAAATTAAAGAAATTACAATTTTCCTGAAAAATGTACCCACAGACAGAAGATTATGATTGACAGAAATTTGCAAGTGGCTTGAAAATAATTAGTTTGTAAACATCAAAAAGTATCTTCTCTTAACCCTTTATAGGGAACTCATTGAAATATTTTGAAATTGAAAGTTTAAGCAGTAAAACAGTGCTTCCCAAATTCTGATCCACTATCCACTGGTGGGCCCCAGAGGGACTGTAGGTGGGCTGCAAGAGGTCAATCACAATAACTAAATATTTAAGAAATAAAACAAGGTAATCATGTTTTAAATGATCATAAAATACTTGATTACATAATACTTTTACTCCAAGAGGTAACAAAACAGAAACCAGAAGTTTTAACCTTTGGAGGCTCTTAAAAATGGACACCCTTAATAACCCCTAAGGACCAAAATGGCTCATTTCATACTAACAGCTCTAACATTATTATACATTCAAATTTTTCAAATTATTGTTTGTGAATTTTTAACCAACCCCCCCTCTACTCTGAAACTTTAAATTATCATAACTTTTAACAAAATCTACCCTTTCTATTTGATGGAAAAAATCGAAAAAAATGCAAAGTAGATTTTTTTTCTTCCTGGTCTTCAGAGCCTGTTATATGTCATTAATCTTTGGCAACATTGGTAGTTGTGCATTATCATTTTTGCACAATGTCAAATGTATAAAAAACATTACACACAAGCCCTTAAGAACCAACATGGCTCACTACATACATTAGGCTATGAAATTATTATACATTCATACTTTTCAAAACTGTTTTTGGTTAACCTTTGACTTAAGACACCTTTTTGACATTTTTTGTTGATGTCATGGTTTAACTGGGGCTGGACTAACTAGTGACACTGTTAAACATTCTACAGTAACACTCACTTCCAGATTTCAAGAGTTTATCAGTGTCTTTTTGGAGACATTTGTGCTACTTGAGGAGGGTTTGCTGGGCATCAGAGTAAGTTTAGAGAAATGAATATTAAAAAAGAAAATGCAAGTGTCTTTGCAGATGCCTGATTAAAATGAAAATAAATGGCAGTGACCCATTATTTGTACTTTGTTACCCCAAAAACATTATCCAAGTACCTACAACCAACTAGATGCTTGGTTGCTAGATGAAGAGGCCACACATCTTAATATAGACAACATTTTACAACCCTAAACAGTCGTATGTCCAAAATGGTTCCTCCATTTTTCAAAAATTTCAGTACTTGATAGAAATCCTTTACAAACAAAACCTGTTAGTAGTTGGGTTAGCACTACTGTCAACTTTAAAATGTGTGAGTTTCATCATCTTATCATGGTTAGTCATGATGTTAGGGTCTTTTTTTGGACCAAAAGAGACATAAAACAGCATTTTTCAAAGTCTGGAGGGAAGAGGAAGTTTGAAACACTCTGGGCCTGCTTGGCTGAGAAAAATCACCCTGGTTCTACTGTATCACAGAGAGTTTGGGGGGGGGGGGTCAAAAAGAAAGTCGACCATAGTGATCAGCTGTGGTTCCTTGCCCCGTAAAGGGTTAATGATTTAGATGCTTGTCTATGGTGTAAACCTCGTTTGCCAACATCTTTCAGTGCAGTGTGTATAAATAGCTCATTCCATCTAAATTTAAGTTGTGCAAAAAAAAAAAAAAAAAAAAAAAAAAACAAAGCCAATTGCAATAATTTTGTGACTAAAAGGGACACCTGACTGCTCCATCACGTTGCCACATTTCCTCTCTGTAATCAACTCTGTTAACTTCTCAAGTAAAGCTTTTTTTGTGTATACAAACTATGCAGATGAGTGAAATTGCTAGTTTCAGAAAGTATTTTGGTACACACCGTGGAATCAGTTCTCACCAAACATTTTTTAGGGGATGGTTTGTGTCAAACAAAATGTTCTCTTGTCTTTTTTAATACCAGACTGGCACGTCTCCTGTGAGATTGGTTTAGCTGGAAGCCAGCTGACGCTGCTTTTGGTCTCCTCTGTTTCTTTTTCCTTCTGCTATAACTACCCAGCTTCGTTGTGGCTCTGTGGTGTAACAGCATTTCAGGGAATGGTGAAATTGCAGGAAACTGGATGTGCTACTTAATGTGTTCACAAATGTAATACTTCCTTGAACACTTACTCCTGGGCCTTGCAGGGGCACTGGAGCGAACATAAACACTGATGTACATCTGGATGGAGTGTGGGTGTTCAGGTCAAAGTTGCTGTGCTTGAGACAGCCAAGCGCGTTTTATTGTGCTCAGACGTCCTTCAGCAAATCCACTGCTTCTCTTTTTCCAATGACACGGGAAGAGGAGAAGGCTGGAGTAAAATCTTAAACATTTTTGAAATTTTAAATGCAGAAGCTGGACAGGAGTATTGCTCATTAGGGTAAAGAGGTTAGACTTCAAATCCTGAAACTGAATAGAAAAACCTGTTATTTGTGAGCCATTTTGATGAGAAATGTAGCTGATCTGCTTATTTCCCTGTGCCCATGTGGATGTCCTTCAAATGCTCTCATTGTCCAAGTTACTGTTGAAAACCCAAATATAACAGATCCAAAAAAGCGAAAACTCCTCATGTTTCAGAAGTTAAATCTTGGGAGCGTTCGCCTTTTATGCTTGATGAATGACTTAAAGGCGGCATCATTTATCAACATTACTGTCACAAAGCTAATTTAATTGTTTAAAGCAGTGGTTTGTTAATGTCAGATAGCCAATCCTTTTGAAAGTAAATACTTTGGTTTTATTATATTTTAAAAAACCGTGGCTCTGACAGTCCTTGAAAACTTATCCTTCTAAAGCTTTTAAAATGTAAAGTTGTTATTTTCTCACAATGCTGCAGCCAAAAGCCCGTGATATTATAAAACATGAAATCAATGCTGTTGATAGCTGTTATGTGGGTGCTGAATGGTAAAGCAAACAGTGTCTCAAAGCCTTCAGGGTGGCTGTCCAGGGTCAGTGCGGACTGTGATGCAGCCATGCAGTGTCAACTGTGGCTGTGAAGCAAAAGTCGTGAGACAAACGTCTGCTGGAAGGGTTTCCTGCCCACATCTGGCGAGGAAGGAAGATAGGCTTATATGGCTCTCACTTGAGACCAGAAATTTCATTAGTACAGTCTGTCAGCCAGACTGTCTGCTGCAGGTGAAGCAGACTTTTCAGCGCTGTGTCCAAGTTTCTATGAAAGGGTGTGAGTGTAGTGAAAGAAGAGAGAGAAAAAAAAACAGTCGGTCATCTCCAGGGGGACAGTCGGGCTCTGGCAGCTGTGACAAAGGCCCGACTCAGCAGCTGGGTCCAGCTGTTGATCCCTCCTCTAACATCTCTCCTCTGACTCTGAGGGGTGGGATCTCCTGAACTCTTCCTGTCTCTTTGTCTGCCTTTATTCCTTCTTCTTGTGCGTCCAGACTTCTTATCTCTCCTCACTTCCTTTTCCCACACTGCTGCGTCCCCTCTGTGATCCAGTTACACCTCTTCACTTCCCCCCATTTCCCTCTGGAGTGGTGACACGTCGGTTGAAGCAGGTGTGAGCAGCACATCTGCCTGCCTGGAGACCCTCTGGCCTCCCCGGTTGACCTGAACACACTGCCTTGTGGGTCCCAGTCGGTCGAGGCCCAGGCTTATCCAATTTGATGATGCAAGAGAGAAAAGGGTGTAAATTACCACCAGAGTGAAGTCAGACTGCAGGTGTGTGTTTTTACACAGTCAGATTGTCACAGTGTTGCATTCAAAGCACTTTAGCTTGACCTTTGTTAATAGAGACAATTATTCACTTTGTCTCCTCCTCCTTTGGGATGGCTGAACGAGACGGCTGGGATACACTGAGGCTCGCTGTGACGAGGGCTGCCAGGCCTTCTGTTGTCACAGCTCGCGGTCTCCCTGCACATGTGCAAGACAGTTGGCCCTGCACAACAAGCTGGGCATCAGGAAGCATCATCTGCTCGTAATGTTCACTCTGTTCCAAAGCAAATCTGAGCGAAATCATCCGTGCAGTCCCCTGCTGTCAATAAGACGCCACCAGACTGGAAAGCAGACGCTTTGTGACAGCCTGCCAGGTAGCAAAAAGCAGGAACCATAAAGCTAGATACCAAACAAACAGTCGCAAAAATAGAATTTATATATGTGATCATTCCTCTTTGATAAGTTGGGTGTCCATCCACCAGTTTTAGTGTGCATTTTTATTGTGCACATTAGAAACAGACTGGAAATGCTACAAATTTGGAAAAAAAAAAAATCCCAACCTGAAAAATTGCAAAAAGTTATACCCTTGAAGGAGTTGGATAAGCTGGCGTATCATTAAAAGGAAACTGCCACTTCTTAGCTGAGGAAACACATTTAGGGAATAAATGATGACATCTCAGGATTAACATGCTTAAGTAAGCACCCAGGGCTGTCACTAGAACTCTTCCAAGGTTGATATGTCTGTAACTTTGTTTTAAATGTGCTGCTGCCTGTCTTGGCCAATATGCTTTTATACAAGAGGTTCTGAATCTCAGTGAGATTTTCACTTGATAAAAACATTTTAAATAAATATATAAAGAAGCTTAGAAAAAGTTGACAAAACTTTCCAGTTCAACTGATAAAATCCCCCCTTTTTTTGTTTATCTCTTCCAAGATACAGTCTCGGGAATGCAACATAATGTTGAGCCCGACACTTTTTCTAGTGTTTTCCATATGTAGCACCACCTATAGGGCTTTTTCACAATGACTTTTGGCCATGCTGGTCAAAAACAAGCCGCGCTGGTTTACTTTTTCATCACTAGTTTGGCTGCGACTTCACGCCAAGCCAAGCTGAGCTGAGTCCTGCTCTGGAGCAAGTCCCAAGCTCAATCTCCCCACCTTCAGGCACACTGGGGTGATGTCCCAGCGGTTCATTGTCATACAAGGATGCCCAGCAGAGGTGTTTAAGTAGCAAGCACTGCACCAGTCTTTGAAACACCTGCCAGATTACCAAAAGACAAAGGAGTAACTCTGAAGTAGAAACAATGGCCAACTCATGAACAGCTGAAAACACAAAACAAGCCTATTGAAGCCCAGCTATTTAAGCTCGTCAGCTCAAAATGCCACTTCATTTGCTCTAATGGTAGTTCAAATGGGTAACTCGGTTGTGGTGGAAAAGTAAATCCCTTGCTGTGCTGAGCTGCCGTGTGGAGTCAAACCAAGTAGAGCCAAGCTGCTCAATGTAATGGAAAAGCCCCACTAGAGTCCTGCACTTGGTTGGTTCCCAATGGGGGACCTGACAAAAAAGTTTCAGCTACAGGTAATGTAATTTTATAATTTCACGGGTACAGGCATTCCTAAAAATAAACAGAGCAGGTGGGTGAGTTGGTGAGTGGGTAGCAGGTGACAACAATAGACAAAGAGAAAATGTTAGGCCATATGACAATGGTTGCCATTATTTTTACAATCAAATAAGCGAACACTGTAGAGTATGATCAAAATTAGTTCCTTCAAGCTTTGAGGTCATTTTGGGCACAATTTTACCTCTTTATTAGCTCATAACTTGTTCTTTGGTGAATCAAAGGTTGTCGAGCAAATCTGCCACAAATTGGTGTGAAGCATCCTGTGTTCCCATGGTATATGTATATGTTCAAGCTCACAGGTCTGACTCTAATGCTGTTGCCATGGTGACCCATTAGTTGCCATGAAAGAGGGAGTAGTCTTGTGAGGGGTTTTGAAGGGCTCTAAAGGGCTTGCACTGCCGTGAAAATTGATGGAAATAATGACAGTGAAAAATTTAAAGGTTACATGTGCAGTTTGGTGTTCGACTGGCTTAATGGCTCAGTGGCGCCACCCATAAAATTTTTAAAACTTAGCCCCGCACCACACACATTCTAGAAATTTTAAATTTGGTACACATATCCAGCATAACAGGATCTACAGAAAAAGCCTGCTTGATCTGCTAGAAGTTTTGCTACTTATTTGTTTGTCTGCATCCGACCTCATCCGTTACACAGGGCATGGCTGCACATTGACAGTCATTACTGGAAAAATTGCATAGTTTGGGCCACCTTTATTAAGACGGAGCAACATTTTTATAACATGCTTTATTTGGCTACACTGTGTACTTTCATTTCATGTTGGCTGTAACAGACATGACAGGTCAGAGAATTTTAGATTTTCTGAGCTCAAAAGATGTCTCTGTCTCTAACATGTACAGTAATGCCCTTGATTTGCATTCATTGATTTGCACAGCACCAGTGCATCCCTATTTTTAAGCAGCTTTTATTTTTAAATTGAAATTAATTCTCCTATTTACAAAAAGTTTTGTGGGGTAGTTCACTGAGACAACCCTGACATTGTTGTTGAAATGACATGAAGACAAACTTTTCCCAAGTATAGAAAATTAAACTACAAAATTCATCCTTTAGAACTTTCACCATGATTTAAGGAATGTAGAAGGAAAAGAAAATCAAGCTTCAACTGAGGTAAGCCTATTGATTTTGCTATAAACTGCACAAAGTTATACATAAATTCTGCTGATACATGCGCTGGTTATATCAGCAAAAACGTTTGCATCTGCTGATAGTGATAATTAACTTTGTGAGATAATATCTGCTGATACAGATACCATGCTAATAATACTGTGCATCCTCATGTGTAGGTATTGATTGAAGCCAAGCTGCCAGCATTTAGCATTTTACATTCACAAAACTGCTTCGTTCCAGAAAAGCATGAACTATATTTATACACAGCCCCAACTTTTCTTAACCACCGAGCAAATTGTCTCCGTATCCAGAGCTCGACTGTTACAAAGAATGCATCGCTTTTGTCTGCCAGCAACCTCAGCCCCCCCTTAAGCTTCAGCCTCGCTGCTGCTCTGGCTGCCAGTTTAAAAAACGCTTGAGAAGAAAGTTACAGAGCCCAACAAGCTTGTGAAAAGATTGGAGCATTCAGCTGCAGGGCGTGTGGTCAGATCATCCTATTTCTACTCTCAATTAGATCGATCTGGGTTTACCACCAGGTCTGGTTGGGACTGCGAAGGTGGCCAAGTTGGAGGGAGAGTCAATATCTCACTTATGAGGGTGGGAAAAAAGAAATGGGGTGTAGTGTTTCAGGGTAGAGGTTGTAAAAGAGCAAGAAACCTACAAAATACAAACAAGGGGTGAAGATTCAGAGGCCAAGGCGATACCTCTCTGTGCGGTCAGAGAATGTGGGGGATACGCTGACACTGTGTGAGCAGGATGCTTTGCAGATGCTTGTTAACAGTAATGATGATGCTGTGGAGGCTCTCGGCTTCTGTATGGACCAAATGATTGCTCAAGACGGGTGGGTGAAACTCAAAACTTATTTTAACAATACATCAAAAATCTTTTCCAAGATTTGCATTACATTTTAAATTTTTACAGACCTGGATTGCATTTAGTTCTGCTTTTTCTTGGAATTTAGCCTACAAGCTTTTGAAGGTCGTTTGTTTGAGGCATTTTACATTGTAGAAGTTTGAGACTTTTTCATGTAAATGATGCTATTTTCTGTCACGATAAAGATGTTCAAGCAAACATTAAGATATTCCTAAATATTTGACAAATCGGCATCCTTTTATGCTTATGAACAGAAAGTTATGTTGCCGGTTTGCTCTTGATTTTGGTGAGTGAGTACTTTTTCAGGCCTTGTAAGACAGCGAAAAAGAAAGCAAAGCGAGAGAACGATAAACCACACAGAGAGGGAGGTTTGTTGGGTGAGACGCTCCACTTTTACACTGCGGTTCCCCCACTTTGTCTGTCTTGGCTTCAGACAGAGAGGCACCCAGGCCTGCTCCCACCAGGCTCCTAGTCTGTGTGTACTGATGCTCCATGGTGGTCCACCCTCACACTGTTGGTTTCATATCTTGAAACCTTCGCCACATAGAGCAGAGACGCCTCTCGTGTTATAAGGGAGGACATCTGTTCTGTCTTATCTCTTCTAAGGTTCTGCTTTCACCCAGCAGATTAGTTTTAATAAGGGAACAACTGCTTAGCTTAACTCTGACTTCCTCTAAGTGCGTGGGGCTGATTTGGAGATTTAGCGGGGGAACTAATTACCACAGTGCTGCGTTCCTAATCAATAAGGCTAATTTGGCCTGGTGCTGCAGAGTTTATGTTGAGTGGTGTACTGCTTCTTTTAACAGCCGTGTTGAAAGGCTAAGTCTTTGTTTGGATTGTTGTGTATAGCCTGGTGCTGTGAGGAGCCTGCAGGCTGTGTGGGGAGCATTGGGACTCTCTGCTGTAATTAGGCCAGGCTGGTATGCAGTAGAACAGGACTCAGGATGTGTGATGTGGTATCAGAAAAAGTGAACAAATAGCCGGCGACTGGCTCTGTGTATTTGTGTGTCTCGGTGTAGACTGAGTTTTAGGGTGGAAAATTCTCTAATCAGCGCCCCGGGATCCTCCCAGATTGCATCACAGATGCATTTCGTGGGATCCAGATCATCAGCACAGGAGACGTAGGAGCAGGGAAATTAATGGAGCAGACAGGATTTTGTCTACCCAATGGCCAAAATTGAATTATTAATACAAGAACTCTGCACCAACTTTCCATTCCGGCGTAGGCTGAAGGACGGACATGCAGCCAATCCAACCCAATCGGGACAGATCTGTATCGGAACACCTTGGAATGAGACATTAAAACTTTATTATTATTTTTTCTACTATTAGAGGTCTGCACTCTACTGTTGCTTTCTCTCAAGCTTTCACTAGAGGCGGATCACCCTCTGAGGCTGTCTTTAAAAAAAATCATAGCTGGGGGCGCTGGCAAGGCCGACATAAAGGAGGATAAAGGGAGAGCTTTCTGGGGAATAATAACTCCTTCTCCAAGAAACAAAAATGAATGTTATTTAGTTATGCTGTAGTATAATGAAGGCCTTTTAAAAATGTAAAGCCCTTTTCTGAAAAAAAAATTGGCTTTTAATTGGTAGTGTTAACAATGTGGATGTACACACTGAACTACATGATAAGGAAAGTAATGCCAGGCTTCAGAGCCAAGCCATGATCATTGCAAATGTCAGGATGCAAGAAAATAAAGTAGAAGAAACAAGGCAAAAAAAAAAATAAAAAAAATAGATGAAAAGTGGCAAAATGGATAAAATGTGGCAAAAACTGGCACCAATACTACTCATCTAACAAGCATCATTTATAACATCAATATTTGAAATGTGGCAAGAAGGGTGTAAACAGCACAAAGGGGTTAAAAGTTGAACAGAAAATGGCAAAAATGGGTGAGAAGTGTTAAACTTGGCAAAAAGCCACAAAACTAAGAGAAAAGAATAAAAATGAAATGGCAGAAATGGGCGAAAAGCTGCAAAAATTGGTAAAGAAAGGGTGAAAATCAGCAAACAATGGGTTCAAATTAGAATAAAGTAGCAACAATGGGCAAGAAGTGGAAAAAAATTGGGCAAAAAATGACAAAAAATTGTATAAAGTCTAAAAATGCAGTGCACATTGGGCAAAAAGCTGCAAAATGTGTTAAAAGTATGTTAAAAACATGTTAGATGGCTAAAATGGAATAGAAGTGGCAAAATGTGCGAGAAATGGCAAAAACCCATAAAAATGGGATAAAAGTTGCAATAATGAAGTGGCAAAAACAGGCTTAAGGCTAAAAAATGGGTTAAAAGGGCTTAAGACAAGGGTGAAAAGTGGCACAAATTGGATAAAAGTGTTAAAAATGGGTTGAAAGTACTAACAACACTGATAAATTGTTTAAAAAAGTGGCAAAAATGGGTAAAAAAAACTGAAAAAAATGGGTTCAAAATGTTAAATAGAGGGTGAAAATAGCACAAATATGATTAAAGTGACAGAAATGGGCGAGAGGTGTCAAAGAGTCGGCAAAATGGGTAAAAAGTGGAAATAAAGGAAAGAAAGGAATAGCAACTATTCCTGCAACTATGCGGCAGATATGCTCTCAAGTTGCAACAAGGGGTGGCATAATTGGGGTGGAAATTGGTGAAACGGTTTAAAAAATTGCACAAATAATTTCATTAGAACCCAATCGTAGGCACTCTTTTCAGCTCCAAACTCAGGAAACTGTTAGCCAGAACGCTAGCACCAATGCTAATGATACAACACACCTACATTGATATTATCAATAAAGCACAACCGGAGTGGGCCCCTTCTCTTTGGTTCTTCAGGGGCCCAGCTAATTCTGTGGGCAGGCCTGGGCACCCCTAGCCTCTGGGTTAGTTCATATGTCAGTATAGAGGCTGTATGTGGCCCAGGTTCAGTCTGTGATTCCCGTCATTCTTCAGACAGCCTCTCCTTGATTTCTGTCTCTTTTCACTGTCCTGTCTCTCAAATAAATTCAAAATATTTCTTCAAATACACAATTCAGTGCTCAGGAAAAAGTTTGTATTGTCTACATCACCTTCTGCAGATTTAACTCTCACTCTCTGCACACAAGGACACAGTCAGTGCAGGAGCCGGGATAATGGAGAAAGAAGTTGTTGTTACTTTCAACAATCCAATTCATCATGGCCAGTGCTACAGGCATCCAGACATCTGTTTCAGAAGCTGCTTGTCGTCAAACCTGGCTGTGTCTTTGTAGAGGATCCCTGAAAAAACATGCACTGTGCCTTTCTTGGGAACCCTGATGCAACAACAGAAGCATGACGTCCCAGCGCTCTTGTCCTGCACTACAAAATCCTGTTTTATCTCTCCTAGATCTCTGTGCCCTCTTTAAAAGTCGGAAACCTTTGTAATAGCCTTTCTCACAGTGCTGCAGAGTTTAAAGAAGGCTTTCGGGGTCATCTCTTTTGTCTGCTGATCCTCACATACAGTCCCAGCACAGGTCTGGATGGGCGTACAGATGTGAAAAATAAGGCGTCTTCTCCTCCCAGTTGTTCTTATCAACAGCTTATTGCTTACAGGACCTGATTAGTACAGACTGTGGATGAAATGATTAATGTTGCAATTTCCTTCTCCTATGAGAAGTCACGGCATGCAGCAACAACACTGGCTCATTCAAAGATTTGACTTGGACTGGGTTGGATTATCCTTTTAACTCTTTAATTGTTGCAATAAACTTGATTATTTCGTTTCCTACCCAAGTCTTATTCACAGCTTTTTACTCTTTTTTCTGCTCGCCACTGAGCAGATTTTGCTCAAGCAAAATGTCAGTTTTAAGAAAGTTTTCTCATTTTTCAATGACATTTTTCGGTCATTCTGGGCTGAACTGTCATCAGTTCAATCAGATCCCTGCTGGTCTGAAGTCTTGGCAGTCGTTGGCTCCTGGTGGATTGGCCAACAGAGTGAGTACACGACAGGACAGAGGCAGTTTCATCATCACAAGTATAACAAAAGCTTTGATTAAAAATAAATACTGTTTTAACCCTGGAGAAGCCATGATGTGCTGCTTTTTAAGTTGATTTTGACTTCATATGAAAGTCTCCTGGGCTCCGTGCAATGGATTTGTGTTCTTCAAATCAAACTGAATGTTTGATAAGACCACAGAGACATATTCTCTTATTGTGCTGCTCGTGCATAGATAATCTCCCCATCAAGAAGTGCTTATTTTATTGCAATAAGATAATGTTAAGATGCTACAGTAAATTACTATTTCAGCACAATCCTGAACTGTTTGCAATGGTTCTCTGTTTTTCTATGAAATGTTACTCATCAGAGTAAAGGAAATTAAAAAATCTGAGAGGAAATCTGTCTTTAAATGTTCTAACCCTACTCATATGAAAGCACAATGCTTTTTCATTGATGCCCTGTGTGTAGTATGAGTGTTTGAGCTTTGTTCAAGAAGTTAATGCTCGGTCACAAAGCTGCCACAGTCACTTTTTCAGTGAATAATGGTATACTGAGGATATTACGAGTGTGAGAGGAAAGATTAGAAATAATGAGGCTCCTTTTTCTCCCTTTACATCTCAGATAGTTTCAGTCAACGCTCTTTCCCTGTCACAGTTCCTGCTATCACTGCTGAGCACCATTTTTTATTTATGGACCTTCCTCTGCAAGTTTTTCCTCTTAACCTCAAGCATACTAATCCTACACACTAATAGGCTTGGTGGTATCCATGCAGTTTTTTCCTCTTTGTGACCGTTAGATTCATCTTTGAAAAATCATCTCCTTCGGTTTGAAATGTACTGCCCTGGTATCTGCTGCCTGTGTAACCTTTCTACTCTACAAGAGTCAACATTTTGTCCTTCAGCTAAGCATGTTTTGGACTAGGGGGATGTTGTCTGCATCCTTTGCTCTCCTGATGAATTTTTGCAAAGAAGTCTTTCTTTAGGAGTCTCCTCAGAGCGCCTCTCCCTCCTGCAGTTCTGTAAATGACTTGTAAACAGGCTGTTTAAGTGTGAAGTCACCCTGTGCCCTGTTGCTTCCGCTCTTTATTCATCACACTAACACATACAGAGTGAAGTTTGCAGCATGTTTTTGCTAAATAGCTGGGGGTAGGGTATCACTGCTGCAGAGGGACAGGGCCAAGCTCTGGCATGATCTGCAGAAAGTTATATATCTGCAGGAAAGATACAAGAAATCCTGAAATATTTTAGAGTCAAAGACACTTTTTTAAAATGTCCCTTTATTTGACATAATTTAAGGCATTTAACCCATTATAGGGGAACCCATTCAAAAACTCTTAAATTCAAAATTTAAGCCCCGGAATATTATTGGTGGACATTCCAATACTTTATACTTTTGCCACTCCTCTATATATTTTACATTATTATAGTGAAAATCAAGGCTAATGAAGGGACCAAATATATGGCTCCTTGCCTGTTTTTGGTATTAAAAAAAAAAAAAAAATATATATATATATATATATATAAATATATATATATATATATATATCAATACATCAATAGTTCAATGACATCATCTTCAAAGGCACAGATGGAGTGTTTTATAAAGTTAAAGGATGTCATCATCTTTAAAGGCAAAGGTTGAATGTTTTATAAACATTAAAGGATAACACTGCCTTCAAAGGCAAGGATTGAATGTTTTTTACCTTTTTAAAATGATATCACCTTCAAAGGCAAGAATTGAATGTTTTTTTTTTTTTTTTACATTTTTCAGGTTGAAATCACCTTCAAAGGCAAGGATTGAATGCTTTTTTACATTTGAAAGTTTGAAGCTTCAAAGGCATCATTTTTAAAGGCTGACGACAGAATGATTGTAAAGCTGGGGCTGTTTGGGCCTTTTTCCACCATTTTTGTCAAATGTTAGGCCATCATGGGAAACATTTGGAAAAGTGGATGGAACTGGCAAGTAAATTTCAGTAATTTACACAACATTTTACCGTATCTCCTTTTCTTAGAATAAAAAAAGCTGATTTTCCCAAGAAATTAGGTTATTCCAAGAAAATTTGGTTATTCCTTTAGAAATGGCCAAAGTTTCCATTCAAACTTAGGAGAATGAAATAAAAAATAAAGTGCATGCATGCCAATCTGTAACTACATGCCTTTCAGACTTATTTGTGTTGTCCTGTTTCTTTATTTAATCATTTTTGTGACATCAAAGGTCCAAACTGTGGCGTT
Source organism: Cheilinus undulatus (assembly GCF_018320785.1). Classification (NCBI taxonomy): domain Eukaryota; kingdom Metazoa; phylum Chordata; class Actinopteri; order Labriformes; family Labridae; genus Cheilinus; species Cheilinus undulatus. The sequence continues at coordinate 41,787,287 of NC_054866.1, read as the reverse complement.
CACCATTGAATACATCTGTGAGAGGTCTCGATTTCTCATAAGGAGTAGGTGATGGGTCCTGATGCCCAACTAGTTGATAACCACTGCTATAGAGTACTATTATCCTACATGATTATGAGTTATGTTAGAAGGAAATACCCTTTGTATGGTTGCTACATCAGTAGGCCATATGTTGTAACATAGACAACATTTTACACTCCTAACCAGGCATATGTCCAAATATGGTTCCTCCATTTTTCACACAAAAATTTCAGTAACTGCTAGAACTCCTACACAAACAAAACTATCATGACATTTAGCACTACAATTCACTCTTATATTGTGTGAGTTTTGATTAACATGTCATGGTTAGTTATGATGTTAGGGCTGTTGATGTCGGACCAAAACAGATGTAAAACTGCATTTTGCAGGTTCTGGAGGAAACAGGAAGTTTATGATACTTTGGGCTGCTGCTGATTGGTCAGATGCTGTGATGTCACTTTCTGTGACGCTGACTGAGCACTGATTGGCTGAGAAAGATCATTTTGGTTCCACAGAGAGTTGGTGGAAGGCCATGAAGGAATTGGACTAAAATGACCTTATATGATTCCTTTTCCTATAAAATGGTTAAACAAAATATTTTGATAAATACATCCCACTAGTTGTCTAACTAGACTAATTGTCAAACAAGCAGAAATTAGTCATCACACATTGAATAAGTGTTTTGACTGAGCCAAAGTGTGACAGGAAAGAAACTGAAGAAAGAACGGTATCCTGACATGAGGGGTGAAAATGTAAGATGATTGAAGGAAATGGGGGCTGTGAAAGGAGGAATAGTGAGAAAAAGGCAGATGCTGGATTGAAAAGGAGGCGATTTACCTCATGCAGAGTGTCTAAAAGTGGCGTGTAGATAAGGCTGAAGTGGTCCTTTGTTACCATGGTAATATTGGGAAACGTTGGAGGCGTAAACAAGGAACCCCATCGATTTCATGGGCAAATAATCATCCCAAAATGCCTGTTTTCTGTTGCAACTGCAGTGAAGTATTTTCACAGGACGGTCCATTGTTAAATAGTGAAAAGGCGAACTCCTGAAACCTTGAAATCACAGCTGCCGGTGTGATGTACTAAAACACATCTCTGATCTTTTATTTTGTCAGGTTTAGGACCATAAAGGGTTAAGCTGTCCCCCTTTTTCCAGAGTTCATCACTGTTTCTCTTTGGACTGTCTCAGCTATCATACAACATTATCAACACATCCTAAGGGTCTGGGGAACATGTAGAGGGGTCCGAGGATGTTTGTTTAGAGATAGAAACATCATGATCTGCTGGCCGGAGTAGGTACATTTATCCTGCTGTGTAAACACAGAGGGTAAACCCAGCTATCCGATGAATCTATATTGTATATCAACTGAGGTTTTTATTCAGAGGGGGGAATCAAGGGGGGAGCAATGGACTGAATATGTTTATTCAACATGTTCGCTCTCCTAAACCCCCTCCCTCCCCTGCATGTTGTCAGTGGCTGGGCCTCTGCATCTGTCACGAAGGACAGACATGGGGGAGAGTTCACAAGGCTCTCTCTCTCTCTAACTCCAGCTCTGTTCAGTCCTCTTTGTCCATGCTTTTTGTCTCGCTGCAAGGACTTCCTTCACCCTGTCCCTCCGGGCTCCCTTGGGCTCTGATAACACATCGGGGGCATCCTAATGAAGTGCAAGCGCGATTAGATTCAATTTGTCCTTCTTTTCCACATGGGAGGCAAGAGCTATCAGTCTGAAAAACACTTCCCTTCAGAAACACTCTTACCCCACACCTACATCCCTCTGGTGCCCAGAGCTGCCAGACTGATGCTAACATGCAGACTTTATCTCAGCTTAGCCATGTGAAGAAACAAACGCATATCTGTTATCTCAGACCAGACAAAGCCTATGTGGGCGCTGTGGACAGGCTTTCAATGGGCTGAGAGTCAGGATGTGTTTGCCTCAAATCCACATTTTGGTGAAATTGTTAAACAGCCTCTTGACAGCCTGATTCAGAAATGGTAAAGGCCAGACAGACAAGTGAATTTTTCCATTAGAGAGGACCATTTTCAGTTTATCTGTGAAAATTTAATTCCAAAGTTTAGTTTGGCCACTAACAGCAAGAAACTGATAAATTGAAACATAAAAACTGAATACAGTTTACAATAAAAAAGTTAAAATCTCAGACTTCTGTGAGGCACACTTGTTAGCCATCTCTGAGGGCTCTTTTATGCTCTCTTTACACATGAAAATGGTAAGGTAATCTTTAAATAATATAAATGTCACTAACACTAATCCTTTACGACTAGATGTGTGTCAGTAAATTCATCAAAATTCCTGTTAAATCTCTGCTCAGCTGTTCTGCAGTAGTTGCAGTAGGGCCCAGGCAAGCTAGTATTATATATGCTTTTGGTCCTGTCTATGGATGCACCTATGCATCGGTTAGACATGGGACAATATCGGCCCCATTTACGTTTGTCAGCCACCAGGTTAATATCTGATTGTTCAGTGACAGATATCAGTTATAAATCTGTTTATCTGATCTGTTTAGTCCAAACTCTTTTAAGCTGACATCTGAGATATCTAGCTGCTGAATCAAACTGGTCTTTTTTTTACAGGGCTCAAAATACCAAATAGACTGTTTCAGATATCCAATGCATGGATATATTTCACATTCATCTGGGAAATCTCCCTTACAAAGGGTTTTGGAAGGGCAGAACTTTTCAGAAAATTCATGGAAGGGGATTGGATTAAAATTCTGTCTGTTGCATCCATGACAGGCTGATCATGCGCAGATCTAGTCCTAACCTGAGTGTTTGAACCATGACACTGGTTGTTCGCCAAAACTGGAGACATGCAAAAAGATCTCTGCTTAGAAAAGCTTTCAGTGTGGCTCTTTCCTTTTGTTTTGATAAAGAAATGTGGTTGAGGGCTGATTAAACTGCCGCTTTTCTACAGCTTCATCCAATCTAATTGCTACCATGGTGTTAGCAGTTGTGTACACCAGCTTACAGTGCAACTCAACCCAACCCATAACGATCTCTGAAGTAGGTCTGGAGAAGAGCAGAAGACTTCTCTGCAATGAAAAGTTTTCAGTGGTGCTCATTGCTCTTGTATCAATACAGAAATGTCATCCAGCTCTGATAAAGTTGCTGCTGCAGCTACATCCAAGCAAATTGCTCCATCAGCAGCCAATGTACATGCCGACTCACACTACAACTGCTTAAACTGCTGCTAAACAAGCCAATGGCTACGCTGGCAGCACCCACTGCTATCAGCTCACATTACAACTTAACCAAACCTCTAGCTACTGCCTTGTTCTCCTCAAATGATGCTCGTTGGTTGAAACCGTTTTGGGTTCAGCATATTGTAAAGTGGAGCTTTGCCAGATGGATTTGCATGATGACAGTCCTGCAAATTTCTCTGCTGTTGCAAGCTTAGAAGAAGAAACCCTGATCTCTTTTTATGGCCAAATTTGAGAGAAAATGTTGGCATAGTAGGAGTCTTGTACCAAAGAGAGAGATGAAATGAAAAATCATGAATTGGCTGAACTGTTGTTTGACATAATTAGCCCAAATTTTCACAAACTGTGGATCTCTAGTTGGAACTAACTTGCACAAAAACTCTTCAAAAGTCTCCCAATTTTCCAAAGTATTCTCCTTTGTTGTCTAAACTTGATCTGGTTGTAACTGTTGACAACATTACTGCCCTAAAGATTCCCGGAGATATGGAAAACTTGGTTTTCATCTGTGAGCTTCCAGAAAACGAGCAGAAATATAGATGAAATAAATGAAGAGTATGGACAGAGGGCTCTATCCATATCCCTATGTGCATCTAATGTGGAGTATGACTAAACCTCTGGGTTAAGGCTTTGATAATACTAAAAATAAGATATAGTAAAGATGAAATCGAGATTTCGTTGTGCTTGGGTCAAATTTAGATAAGATAAGGGAATTTAGACGGAATCAAATTAGACTTAGTGTTTATTTTGGTTGGTTTTAGTCTTTTGATGGAAATGTGTATTCTTTGGTCAAATTTGAGTGATTTTTAACCTTTATAGTTTTAGTCTTTTTTTGTCAATGAAAGCAGTTTCTAGTCCAGTTGTAGTTGATAAGAAATCCTAACATTTCAGTCTTTCCAAAATGCACCTGAGACTAAACCTAAGTATTAGTACTCATAAAACATTGTCATACTGTACTGAGTATCATTTTAAAGCATCATAACATGACAACTTGGTATTGGTGAGTACCCAAATTTATATCGAGAGTATTTTGTCTTGGGAAAAAGATATTGGTACAGCCCTTATTGTTGGAATATTCTGAAAAGAACTGTGAAAGTTTCTTTTGAGCTGCAGGATATTACCCTTCTCAAAGTCAGAAACTAAATAATAACTGTAAAAACTTTGGTCAAATGTTTCCAACCATCTTAAGTCATTCAGTTGGACCGTATAAAAACTTGTGTTATGTAAGGGTATGAGAGGGATAAATTGTGCAGTAGTTTGCGTGCCAGTGTGTTCTTTTCCCAGTCTGGGAAGGTAGGACAAAGCTGCAGGATTTGGCCAGTGTTTGTGCAGAAGGAGAAGAGTGCATCACGATGAGGCCAAAGCACACAAGCTGAGGAGATTTTTGGCCTCAACATTCAGAAGACAAAGCTTCAATCAAAGCACATCCACGCTTTCAGAACAGTGGGATCTGACATCAATCCAGAACATATTTGATCTAATTTATGAGCGTGCGAAAGATGAAGTTGAAGTAATAAATTGGCCTTCTAATTACAGTAAATGACCAGACAAGTACTTAAAGATGGGAGCTTACTGAAGGAAATGAGGCGGTAACGATGAGGACACTCTACACTCTTCTGGAGATGGAGATGTTTTGACATTATTTTTTTCCCAACACAGATACAAAAACTTATCCAGTACTGAGGGCCAGTGGGGATATGGGGATAAAGTTGCATGTAGGCTGTGTCAGGTTATACTTACATAAGCCTGCTAAAGAGGATTGTAGGCTGGTGATGCTGGCACTGCATGTGTTTGACACATTTAACTCCATGTTGTTTACCCACTGCTGCTGTGATCCCACCTTAAATAATACTGCTTAGGGGAGAGACATGCAGGAAATAGTGCCACGGGCCGGATTCGAACCCGGGTTGCCTGCGTATATGGCGTGCACCTTAACCACTCGACTACCGGCGCGCCGGAGTTACCCACTTTTACACCATAAGTGAAGTTACTGACAAAGTTAGGGAGGGGCCGCAAGTGAAGAGCAAACTTAACCATTAAAAGGAAGATGTACTGAAGTCTATGGAAGGGCACTCTCTAGATCAAGTGCACCTTTTGGTCTTTTGCTCAATGACTGAAAAGTGAAAGGTTGTCAAGAATTGAGTTGTGTTAACTTAAAAACCCAAATCAGCTATTTCAGTGCCATTTTTCTGGGTTAACAGAACACATTCTAGTTTTAAAAAGTGCTAAATCACTTCACCTATTTTTTATCATTGTACTCAAATTGTTTGACAAGCATCCCTCAATCTGCAGAGTTTTGCAAGAATGCATTTGGTTATTAGCCAAATCTGCACTGTGAGTGAAGTTACTGACTCAGTTAGAGAAGTCCCGTCTGTGCGGAGCAACCACAATATACAATGGATGGTGTACTGAACATTATGAAGAGGACTTCCTGGTTCACTTTCAACACTCTGGTTTGACAGTGTACATGAGAAAAATGTTCGGTGGCATCTGATTAGGCAGGTTATGTTAATATCAGCACAGTAGCAGCCTGAGGTAAAGCCACAATAGCTATTGATCATTCAGGCATGAGGGAGGTAGTTGTCCAGTATATAATCCTTCACTTCTAATGGATAGATTTACTATTCAAAATGCATTGTCAAGATTTTCTTAAATGCTGCTTATTTACCACAGTTTCCTTAAACATCAAGTTAATGTTTTCAAAGCATGCCACATGTTTAGAGTTTTTCTCAAGATACATAGCCATGTGCAATGGTTTTAGGCATGCAAAGCGCTAAGGATTCATCACAGGGTCCTGATGTGCCACAAGCAGGGCCAAAGAGGGCGTGAGGGTGAGGGTGGCTAGAGTGAAGCTCAACACATGTTGGCACATGTGTGTTGCTAGGCAGCCAAGGTCAAGCTTAATGGCATATTTTTTTGTTCGGGCCTCTTCATCCTGTGTAATACGCCTGGAGACTGCTGGCTTCTTGCTCTGCCCTAAATGTGTGGATTTTGTCATTTTTTCAGCAGACTCTTTTCCCATGATCCTGGTGAAATGCAAGGACATCCAAAGCATGACTGGGGTTTGTGTCAATCCTCCTTCGAGCCAGGTGGTGCAACAAGGCAGTTTACTCGCCACATGTGCTTTACTTTAGTCTTGGTGTTTGAGTCCAAACATGCCTAAAAATTCTGCACTGTACTGTAATTTTTGCTTTGTGTATATTGAATTGGACAACCAAAGTGGGACAGGAAATGTAGGGATGAGAGAGTCAGAATGACATTCACCAAACTGCCCTAGTCTTGGATTGAACCAGCCACTCAGCTAAAGCAGTGAGTAACTGTTTGGATTTTTTTTTACCATCCACTACACATTACTTTATAGTGAATGGGTTGAGCATAAAACATTTTCAGATTTAAAAAGTGGCACCTGAGCCATAGCTCCGTGTTTGGTAAGAAGGTCACATGCCTTAGAAAATAGTTAATTTCTTCTCTACCCGTTTGTAGTCCTAATTTTTCTTCTTTGAGTTCTCCACATGTGTAGCTGCTCTGATATGACCTCTCCTTTACTGGCTCATCTTTAGTGCTTTTCCCTCTCTGCACTTTATGACTGGTTTATAGTATGCAGTAAGCTTCATTAATTCGATCCCAGTGGCCCTCACTCCTGTTTTCAAAGGAGAGAGTTCAGGACTTGGTGTGGTCTGCCCGAGGCCTGGGTGGTATGGTGAAAAAGGATTAACGGTGTGACGTCAGAGTGCTCTGACTGGAAAGAGTGGCATGATATGCTCACATAGCAGTGTTCACACTGGACAGTAGTTAGTTTCCAGCTCTGCTAAAGCCTGGGAATCTTCAGATGTGGCCTCTGAAGGAAGCCAGTGGAAATGAACACCGTGGCAGCGGTGTGCTCTGTGGATGAGAGAGAGGAAATTGCTCGCTCACCAAACTAATTCAGGGTTTTCAAATCCTTTCCAGGCTCACCAAAGAAAGACTTTTCAAAAATCGAACTTTGTTTTCTGTCTTTTTGCTCATTAGATACCAAAAAACAAAGAACAGTGGGGAAACAGTGTTCTTCTCTAAAGCTGAGTGGTTGAATAGATTGATGGATCAGCCGTTTACCCATACTCATGCTATTCTGCAAAATAAATTATTCAAATGAATTCTACTGAGCCAGGACAGCTCATAGAAAACGTTGTGTGAAGCTCTTTTTTAAAAACAGAGCTCATTTAGCTTTGGCTGTTAGCGGAGTGATGGGCGACGCTGAGACGAAAGCAGATTGGTTCTAAATAAATCAAATAACTCCTTTATCTCTTGCCAGGGACTTTTTGACTCTGTTTTCACCTTTCAGTACAAAAACATTGCCTCTGGTGCAAAGAAATATAAATAGTTTTTGACTTTTCTTGGTGTGTTTTTACTTTAATAATTGCTGTTGTGCCCTCATTTTCACCCTTATACAAAGCGTACTATATCCCTGTTTTGTCAAATCTGGTAACCTGACCTAATTAAGGTTTTATTTACAAGTGCATCAGTATCCCTGTTGTTTCTTTTACACCAGAGCACTGATGTGAAGCGAGGGTCCCTTTAGAAGACTCGTCTAGACCCCTTTCAGAGCGAGCTTCCTGTTGCCAGGCTGTTAAAAATGCCGGAGGAGTTGCCACAATGCGCCCGTATAGAAAAGCTTATGGCACAAACACGGCACTGTCTGTGTCCGTAGGCTCTGTTGGTGCGGGACAGCTGCTTTATGATGGTAAACTCCTTCCTGAAAGCTGAGGACCCCCTGCTAACGTGCCAGCATAACCGCATTGTACGTGAATTGACTCTGCGTGTTGGATTAGCTGGTTAAATACAGTGATCCTTTCCCTCAAACGTGCAATCCTGACATTTAGGGCATTAGAATACCAACAAAGACTGTTCAATCTTTCTCAGGCTTTCTTTCTTGTTTATTCTTGGCCCAGTGTGAGGAAGACAGCAACCTGCATGTTAATTATGCATCTCTGTACGGCTCTATGGAAGAACTTTCATGTTGGGATTAAATCAGTGTTTGCAGGAGACAAACTGGGCAGTTTTTTGGTTTGCAATACTTTTGTTGTACTTGTAGATAAAAAGGGTTAAAGCATTTTTTGTGTAGGGACACAGCCAAACCAGTGACAGGGAGCTCTTGCCATCTTGGCAAGTATCTGCGCTAAATAAATACAGCAAGACAGAAGGGGAAAAGGCAAGTGAATATTGGGATCCAAACCAGAAACCGAGCCCTGTAGGTTTTTTATTTCCCTCTGTCATGCACACGGGCTGAAACGCGCCTCAACAGTATGGAAGAGGAGGAGGGCGGTAAGGAGATAGACAGAAGGCTAAAGTAGAGAGTTAAAAAAAAAAACGAGCAAGAGAGGTCTGAGGAGGGCAGAAGAAAAAAAGAACGAGCTAGAAAATGGAATAAAAATAGGCTCATGATGGAGCTGGTGTCTCGATGAGGCAGCCCACTAACCTCAGAGGCGCCACACTCCCGGGCTTATCCCAACCCAGTGAAAAGGAGGGGCCACACCACACATCTCTGTGACTGCCAAGGCTCCAGCGCCGGGCCGACTTTCTCCTTCTCTGTCTGGGGGTGGAGGGGCCTGTCATTGAAGACTTTGAAACATAACAAAGCGCTGCTCCCCCTCCCTCTGAACGACAGGGAAGCCCCTCACGCTTCAGAGCAGCCAGCAGCCAGGTGTCACCTCAGACCTGCAGGGTTTTCTCTGCTTTGGTTAGTGAGGTTTGCGACTCTCTGTAGGAGCTGGATGCTACTGAGGCAGAAGCCTGACATTTGAACTGCACAGGGAATCTGACTGCACGCTGCAGTGGAGGTCACATCAATCACAGTGAAGTTTGGGGCAGACGGAGCAGACATGAACCTGGAGGGAGGTCACTGACCTGGGACTGAAATTCCTCTGGTTTACCAACACTTCCTGTCATCCTGAGCTTTTACTTGGATTACTGCTGGAAACAACAGAGTAGTGCACGGATAGATCAATTATTAAGAGAAATTAAACTGGCAATCAGAAAATAAATCCAATCTGGATACCACCAAATGTCAGAGGACGAGAAGTGACTTCTTGTTTTAAACTTTCTTTTGCTTCAAGAGTCATGGAAGGTAAAGCAGCCTTATTTATTCATAAAAAATAACGGATTCAGATCCGTCAGGAAGTCTTCGCTGTCATCTGGGAAATATTGACAGACACAGACAGGAAGAGGACGAGACAGCTCAACATGATCACTCTTTTGGAGGATACTCTGAGGCAAAATATTTTCATAACTGTTTGAAATTTTACATTTAGAGTGGATTAGGGAGACTACACACATTTTCCTTCATATGAAGAAAAGAACATCTGGATTGCATTACTTGTATCTTTTATAAAGTGTTTTGCTTCTTTCAATTTGTCACATCAATCACAGAAGTGAACATGAATTATGAACAACTGGTATTTAATATTGTTTTGATTTTTGTGTTCCTCCCACTCTAAAGGAAAAACAATGAAATTGCCAAGATTAGAAACTTTTATTTATTATGGAAAAATTACAACGTTTAGTTATTTCTTATCTTGAATTTATAAGTCTGTCTTTCTTTCCTTACCAAAGGACTTTGACACTAATCTTTGAATTTAAAGTGACTGAATAAGACCAAATATAATACTTGAAACTGAAATGAATAAATATAATTTTTCTAGGATTAGTTTTTGAAGAAGGCATGATCAAAACTTTTTTACTTAAATGGTATAAAAGGTTTGTACGAATGGCCAAATCAGTACTTCCATCCTTCCATTATCTCAGTGATTCCCAAATGGTGGCCCAGAGGCCAAGTTTGGCTTGTCATTGCCAATTATCTGGCCTGATGTGACCCTTATCATCGCTCTGAATTCATCATAATCTCAAAATGTACAGTGCTCAGCAAATTTATTAGACCACCAGTCATGAAAACGAGAAGACATAAATATTTTAGAAATCTTTCAAAAACTTGTTCAAAATTAAAATGTTATTGTTATTTATTTGGCAAATAAAAAACTGAAACAACTAAATACTCCTTTTCCCCACGATATACAAAAAACTTCATATTTTGTATGGCCTCCTTTGGCCTTGGTACCAGCTTGCATTCTTGCTGGCATTGTTTTATGTACTTTTCCAAAGTCTCTTCTGTTATTGAGTTCCAACTAGTTTCTAGCTGTTCCCACAGACTTGCTTTAGATGAAACTTTTATGCAATCAATCTTTGAATCTACTAAATCCCAAATTTGTTCAATAGGATTCAAATCAGGACTTTGACTTGGCCAGTCCATCAGTTCCAGTACTCCAGGTTCCTTTTTCTTGCTCAAATAGTCTCTGCACAACTTTGAAGTATGCTTGGGGTCATTGTCTTGTTGGTATATGAACCCTCGACCAATCAGATTCAGTCCAGAAGGGATTCCATGATGCACTAAGGTGTTGTGGTAGACATTTTTGTTCATGATATCGTCCATTTTCACTCATTTGTCCACGCCGTATCCACAAATGGAACCCCATACCATAATGGAAACTCCACCGTGTTTCACTGTGGGTGCAATGCATCTGGCATCAAAACATTCTCCAGCTTTTCTGCAGACATAAACATGACGATGCTGACCGAAGAGTTCAAACTTGGACTCGTCTGTCCAGAGTACCTTCTTCCAGTCATCAACAGTCCAGTGTTTGTGCTCCCTGGCAAATCTGAGGCATTTCTGGATGTTTGCAGGCCTCGACAATGGCTTCTTAGCAGCTATTCTGCCCTTTAAACCTTGTTCCGTCAGTCGTCTGCTTATGGTCATTCTGGAGACTTTCTCAGATTCTGATCTAGAAGCATTCATCTCTGCCTGAGGATCAGCAGTGGTCTTTCTTCTGTCTCTAGTACTTCAAATCTTGAGGTGTCTGACATCTGCTTCATTTAATTTTGGTTTCCTGCCTCTTCCTTGGCGCATTTTCTAAGTACCAGTCTCGGCAATTGACTCCAAAGCATACTTGACCACAATGTGAGAACACTATGTCTTTCCCTGTTTGTGTCAGAGACCATCCAGCATCATGAAGTGCTTTAATGCAGACTCTTCATTTTCAGTCAGCTCTACACATTTTACCATTTTGAACAGGAATGAGGAATTTCAAACTGAATTCACCTTTTTATATCCAAATTTGAGCCGGCTCACTGGGCTTATCTGAGAAGTCAGAAATGAATCAAGCATAACATTCAACCACTAAAACTCATTTTTCTGTTCAAGAATGCAAGTAAATAACTATAATTTGACATATTCATCAAGAAATATTAATGTGCTTTACTATTTTTTCAGTTTTTTTGTACATCAGTAAATTTGAAAATTCATGGATAACAATAATAATTATATTTTAGCATTAAAAATATCATTTGGGTTAAAGAGCTTCTACGTAGTGGTGTGTTAACCATTGCAGAAACATAAAAAATGATTTTGGTAATTACCAATGCTGTTAATTTAGGGCAGCTGTGGCATAAACCTTACTTTGGGTGGTGGTCTAATAAATTTGTTAAGCACTGTATTTTTTGGGCATTTTATGCCTTTATTCATAGGGGGAGGACAGTGGTAGAGCCAGAAACAGGGATGAGAGAGTGGGGGAGAGACATGTAGGAAAGGAGCCACACTTCTGACTTAAAAACAAGAATAATAAGCAATAGTTCTCTTGCAGACTGAATAAAATTGTCCTCCAGGATTTTCAGTGTCTTTCCGCATTCATTTTACCCTCTACCTTTACAAGCCTGCTTTGGCCGGCTGTTGAGAAGCATCCCCACAGCATGATGCTGCCACCACTGTGCCTCACAGTGGGGTTGGTGTGTTTGTGGAGATGTGCAGTGTTTGACGTCTTGTGTGATTGCTAAAAAGCACCATTTTGGTCTCATTAGACCAAAGAACTTTCTTCCACTTGACCATGCAGTCTCCCACATGTCTATCAGGGAACTCTAATTGAGATTAATGAGTTTTCTTCAAAGGTGGCATTCTCTTTGCCACTCCCCCATAAAGCTCTGACTGGTTAAGAACCTGAGCAACAGTTGTTGTATGCAGAGTCTCTCTCATCTCAGCTGCTGAAGCTTGTAACTCCTTCAGAGTAGTCATAGATGTCTCGGTTGCCTCTCTCACTAGCCTCCTTCTTGCACGGTCACTCAGACTGTGAGGACACCCTGATCCAGGCAGATTTACACATGTGTCATATTCCTTCTATTTCTTGATACATGGATTGAACTCCAAGGGATGTTCAATAACTTGGACATTTTTTGTATCCATTCCCAGACTTATGCTTTTCAGTATTCTTTTCTCTGAGCAATGAGGGTTTTTTGTGTTCTTGGTGTAATGGTAGCCAGGAATAGTGATTGTGTCAGGTGTCTTTATACTACAATCACTTGAGACACATTCACTGCACACAGGTGATCCCATTTGTCTAACTGTGAGACTACTAGCTAGGGCTGCAGTAATCGATTCTTTTTGTAATGAAGTACTCTATTGATTCTTCTGGCGATTAATCGAGTACTATAATAAGAAATATTGCATTTTTCAATCAGTCACTTCTGCTTTTTTCAAGAGAAATAGTACTAGAGAAATGAGAAAAGAAGCTGGGTCCCTTAAATGAACTACTTCTATATTAAAAATTAGTACTAACAGATTCTCTAAAGAAAATATATTTTACAAAGTGCAATGAAGTTCTGATGACGATTTACATTCCTTGAAGTTACAAGGAAAGGAAGTTAGCTAAATAATGACATTAGATTATGCCATATTTGGGTTTTATGGATCCTCTCTTATGAAATTTTTGTTGCCAATACTTTATTTCTTCTATTGTAGTTCATTTTTATTTTCCATTTTGTCATTAAAGGGACACTTATTCATTTTAACATCCTCTACTTTATACATGAACGTAATATTTTACATTATAGCAATTAAGTTCCATCATTCACACAGTGGTTTGATGATGTCTGAAAGGTGAACCTTTAAATTACAGGAATATGGTCTATTTTTCAAAAGGGTGTTCACTTTTAATTTTTGTACATTTTTGTTTGTGAGTTCATCGATCATAAAAATATGACCTTTTAAGACCATCCACTGACATGGAGAACACATTTTAAGGGATAAAGCTGCTTCTATGACCTGTTGAATCCTGACTGTATGATTGATGAACTTTAACCTATTTAGTCTCTCTCTCGGTTACTGTCTGTGGCAATAGTGTGTTTCTATTTATTTGGTGTCAATTCATTATCAATATAAGTCTTATCAAATCATTCGGGATGCTGAAACTTTTTGAAAAAAAAATGCTGTAATCAAGACGTCAGTGCGTTGAATTTTAAATAATTTAAAATTAAATGTATAATGTGTGCATGCGGAAGAGAGAGAGAGAGAAAGAGAGGGAAAAGAGAGGGAAAGCACCAAAACATAATTTGAATCATAATGCCTGACGGTTTTCTGTAAAACCCTTGGGTCAATCAGAGAAGTTTATGAAATAGTCTGAAGTCTGCAGACACAAACTTGAGCACTGTTTCACACCGCCGAGTCATGCAGGCAGCATGTAAACTTGGGGATCTGCGTAGGTTCACCGGTGCAGGCTTAACGCCATATTTGCCATGAAACCGACGGGCAGTGACAGCGTAAAAATGCAGGACATGTGCCTGAAAACATCACTGCGTCATCTTCTCTTCCCTCGTGATTGTCACGCCTCAAATCATGCATATTGCGCTATAGTAACAGCTAAAACAAGTGCATTGTGCCACACAAACACATGGCGTGATGTGAAGGGCTTATAGCATGGGCGTATATGGATACATGAGTGATTTAAGCAGTGTCTCAAGGCAGATAATTTGCCTCGAGGAATTTTTTAAACCGAATCACCCGAATAATTCGAGGAATCATTTCAGCCCTACTACTAGCACCAATGGGTTGGACCTCTGTTGAATTTATAAAATCAGTAAAAGGTAAAATATTCAAGGGGGTGAATGCTTTTTATAGGCACTGTATTTGTTGTCATACGTTTTCCAGTTTCTCCCAGACTTCATCATCAAACAATGACTACCAGATGGAAGCCACAGGACAATGCTCAGAACTATCTTTTGTGCAGCTTAGAGTTAATTTTTCAATTGTCTTTGAAAGTGGTTAACCTCAAAATGGTTTTAATTCCAGGAAATATGTTTCTTCAGGCAAACAAGGAGGAGACTTTCATCCAATTCAGTGTTTCCATTCAAAATTCTCATTATGGGACCATTTGGAGGAAATTAAGTTTCATTTCTGTCCATGTCACACCGGTGTTCTTCATTTAGCAGGGTCCATGATAACACTCAGTGTGCAGAGTTATAGCTCTATTCAAACCGCCCCGTTTGCACTCTAAGACCTTTTCATATGGTAGCAATCTCGCCGTGAGCAGTTTCAGCAACCAAAAGCCCAATCCATCAGCCACTGTCACATGCTGCAATGAAATGTGAAGGGAGTGTAGACGCTGAGAGGAATAATGTTCTTTTAAAATGGAAAATAGCAGTTCAGATTTAATTTGTGCGTAATTGCTGTGGGGAAGAGCAAGAAAATTAGGACATCAATGCAAAATTTAACGTATTTATTTAAAGATGAACACAGCGATGTAAACAGAGCAGCTGGCTCTTTTAAAACGTGCTGCTGCTCATTAGTCTTAAGATAACAGTGGGATTCTGGTCAAATGTGCTGATTTCATTCATAACACAACAGATTGGTTGTAATTGCTTCCACTTTCATGTTTCATGAGACTGTCACCACACTCTGTTTGGGTTTGATTCAGAAAATGAGCAGCAGATTTCAACTCCGATGCATACTGGAGGAAAAAAAGCTGCCGTGTGCATGCAATATTAGTGATCGTTGCCAGATTACACGCACCATATGTATTCCTTTTAGAGGATCGACCGTATTTCCT
Organism: Cheilinus undulatus; assembly: GCF_018320785.1. Lineage (NCBI taxonomy): Eukaryota > Metazoa > Chordata > Actinopteri > Labriformes > Labridae > Cheilinus > Cheilinus undulatus. The sequence goes on along the minus strand of NC_054866.1, from coordinate 41,772,153 downwards.
CTTTGATAAATTCCTCCCAAAGTCATCACACGGTGCTGCCTTATTTACCTACACAGCTAACCGCTTCCATGCTTTCCAATTCAAGTGTAGCCTGTGGACTGATGATAGCGGCACAGCAGGTCAAAGAAGGACAGCACTGCCTTCAGCTATCTCCCACACAGAAAACAAATCATATCCGCTCAACTTTAAGGAGTAAGACCTGGGATAAAAGGTAATATTAACTGTCTGTCTAACCAGATGAAAAGCAGTCTGGGAGCATGCAGCCTCCTCGCTCCTGCCCCGAGCATCATGCAAGCATGTCCACGCTGCAGCGTGCCCCTTCTCCTAGGTCACTGGAGGACTGCTGTGTGGGATTATGGGATGCAGGATGTCTACTGCTACAATACAAAAAAGGGAAATGAGAGGTGTCTAAATAAAGCCAGTTAAAATGAGTCACAAGAAAAGTGAACGAACCTCCTGCTTCATTCAGTTATGGCTGGAGATGAGATGAAGTTATGCACCGAAAAGGATAATATAAGGGTAGAGAGAGAGGGAGAGACAACAAGAAGGGAAGATGAAAGCAGCAGACAGAAACAGAGAGAGGGAGGCAATCACAGCTGTTGGAAACACGAGCTTACGCGCAGTTTTTTCAACGTTATTGGATGTCTCCTGTGAAGAATGAGGGCTGGAGGGTTGAATTGTCCCTCGAATGGAGACAGCGCAGTCATAATGTTAGATTGGTGAAGAAAAATAGACAAAGTTTGGAGTTGTCTGGATACAGCTTGAGTGTTATTTTCAGCCAGCTCACTGCAGATTATTCCAAAACTTAATATCAGTTCAGTGATGGTGATTTAGGGCTGCATGACAGTGCAGCAGTTAGCAATATGAGCCAGCAGCTCAATGGTGTTTTGTGCCCTCAACTCCCCCTAGAAGGCGGCACCCACCTGGAAGGCACACCTCACTCTCCAACAGCTTTCCAATCAGGCGAAGTCATGAGCTTAACCTCTCTCCAGTCACTAGCAAGCTTGGCGCTTCCCCAGACAACTATGCTTGCTTGCTGGCATAAGTTTGTTAATATTAGCTACCTTAAGTCAAATCAGAGATAAGTCATAGATTATAACAAACAAGCAAGCAAAATCAACCAACTGAATATGCTTAGCTCCTTAATAATTAATTGGTGGGCATCTAGATGCCTGCTAGGATGGTTAGTAACTTAAAATCTTGAGCTTAGCTGACTTCAATGCACCTAAAAACACGGTAAGGACATGCTAATATCTTCCAGGCCGCTTATACTGGCTACCTGTCAGGCAGCCTATTAGCTGTGGATAACTGTAAGGCAGCTAGGCATAGTTAGTGCTCATGTATACTAGCTACCTACCAGGAAGCCCCTTGGCTCCTTTATCCACAACCAACAGGCTGCCTGGTACGTAGCTAGTACATCAGCAGCCTGGAAGGCAAGTGCCAACTATGCCTAGCTGCCTTACAGTTATAACCAGCCAATGGGCTGCCTAGCAGGTAGCCAGTATAAGCGGCCATTAGCATGTCCCTACCATGTCTTTAGCTACCTTAAAGTCAGCTTGGCTCTGGAAAATTAGTTTTTTGCTTGTTTGTTTTCATCTATGTCATAATTCAGATTTGACTTAAGGTAGCTAATATTAACAAACTTATGCCTAATGTAGGAGTTAGCAAGCATGCTAGCATAATTGTCTGGGCAAGCGACAAGCTTTCTTGATACGATGGTGACTGATGATTGGATGAGAGGCTAAGCTCATGACTTGACCCGATTGAAAGGGTGTTGGAAGGTGGGGTATGCCTTCCAGGCAAAATTTAGAGCACAAAACACCATTGTGCCTCAAAGCAATAAGGTTTGAATCCGTATGGACAGGCTTTTCTGCGTGGAACTTGTGTGTCAGCCTCCTCCCACAAACCGAAGACAAGCTTATTAGGTCAATTAGTGACTCTAAATTTTAATAGGTGTGAGCAGGAGCATGCCTGGTTGTTTTTCTCTACATGTCAGCCCTGTGATTGACTGGCGGTGGTGTCCAGGGTCTACCCAGCCTCTTGCCCAGTGACAGCTTGGATTGGCTCCAGCCCCCCTGCGACCCAAAATGGGATAAGCAGTGTAGATAATGGATGGAGGGATGGATGGATGGATGGATAATGATTCATTCAGAGGATGTCAGTGTGCCCTGATCAGGCTGAATAGACTGAATGTTATCACATCACCAAGATGTCCAAGAGTGAAAGCGTCACTTAACAGAATTACATCAGCTGTCAGGCAGGACTGCGGGGTTTCTTGGACAGTTTCTGTTCACTGTGTTTCTTTTGCTGTTTCTGCTGATTCAGATCAATCTGAAAAGCCAGAATTCTGCCGTATCCAGTTTTTATAAGACTGTCTGAACTAATGGAAAGCATAAAGAAATACAATTTAAAAGTAGCTAAATCCTTTCTTCTGCCTTAACAAGGCTAACAATAATCTTTTAGAGGGAACACTAACACTGCTTCAAATTTAATAAATGCTTTCTTAGTCATACTACAGTGAAAACTTAAACTTATGTCTGGAACATCAGTGTTGCTTTGTGATCTGCAGTTCTCAAAAGATGGTTTCTGTCATATCTTCACTTTACAATCAAACAAGTATTTCTTTGAAAGTTGACAACCATATAAGCCAGCATTAAAAGCATGCTTGAAGAGGCGTAGGGCCTGAAGCCAGGAGTTTATGCTGACCAAATTGATTGACCTTTTCGGTCTTTTCTGTTTTCTCATTTACATAACTGAGAGTGGTTTACCAGGGTGAAGTGAGGCCCAGCAAGTAGCCGGCAGTGAGCAGCTGCTTCTCATCTTTCTATGTAAGCATGTGTGTTATGACTCTGCTCTGATTGGGTATCACATAACCCCATGTATCTCCAGGCCCTTTGGGAGTTGGCTGTAGGCACTTGGTGGTTCATTATTGTACTATAGAGATGTCTGAGCTGTAAGGAACGGCTTGCTGTGGCTAATATATATATCTAATGGCCATATTTGTTTGTGTCACATGTTGTTGAGTATTTCAAACACTGCATATTATTGGGGGGGGGGGGTGTATTGAGTAAACTAGGATTTTTTACCTAATAGAATATTAACAATACAGTAAGTAATCTCCCAGTAGTCTAGAACTGTATCTTTTTTATTTGTCTTTAAAGTCAGGTTCAGACTACACAAATTCAGCCAGGTATTAACCTGATTGCACTGTCACCTCTCATCATTAAAAGTCAGGCCTGAACATGAAGGTTTGGAACGACAAATTCTCTTGTAGTGTGACACAGTTAATGCATCCAGGATGCATTAGCTTGACACCATGACTTCTCCTGACATCACCAACATGTATCTTGACGCCGACCAATAGGATTGTTTTTGCTCCGAGGGACCTTCTGTGGGCTAGCATATCGGCTAACTGGGCTAGTTTTTTTGACTTGTTATCACATTTGTACCTCATGCTCTATTAATCTTGCAAAGCAGATGGATACGTCCGTTTCCTTGTTTCTCACTGGCGAATCCATCTTGCAAAGCTCCCGTCTGAACTGTTTGGGGCCAGTTAGAAAGTGACTGGACCAATCAACAACGAGGGGCAGTACTTTCAGGTGCAGCAGAGTCGTGACGTAAACAAGCAGCAGCAAAAGCTGGTGTTGTTAAGGAGGAAGAGATTAGCGTGGATGCTGCTAAAGTGCCAGTTTTATCAGAACTTGACACTTCTTTGTTAAAAGAAGAACAAAGAACAGCAGTGAGTTGTTTTCTTTTCAAAAACGACAAAAGTCGAGTACTTAGATGTCTATAGTCACCATGTTTCGCGTTATTTCTCAGTAGCGCAGCTCGATACCAGCTACGTCACATGTTTTGTTGCTCTTATTGGCCGTGGAAATGTGATAGACAGAACGTTCATCCAGTCACACTGAGTTTTTTTCAAATCCTCTGCCTTTTCTCAAACATTTCCTATTGAAGCTTTCCCAGATATGTGTGAAACAAATCCATCTGGCATGTCAGGTTAATGCTCTACTGAAAGTCCTTTAAAGAAAGCCAATCTATATTGCCCTATTCAGAAGCAGCACATACAGCAGCATGAGAGGTCAGAATCACAGCTGTATGATTGCCAGTCTATTGGACAAGAAAGTAGGGATGCAAAATATTGGATTTGCTGATATTTACAGATAATTTTTGGCCGATACTAATGTTGATACCGATATTTAAATATGTATTCTAGACCAAAAACTTCAGTCCTTTGAAGACACTTTAATGTATAAGGATGTACAAAGAAACTAACTTGAGGACTTAAAACACACTTTAAAGTTTAAAGATTGAGAATGAACAAAGAGGAAGACTTCAACAAGTGTAGGTCTGTTGTTCCAGCCAAAACCTTTTCAAACTAGTTCGTACAAATGGCAAAAATTCATGGCCGAGATATGCTGATATTAACAGCCTAAATATTGGTTGTAAATATCCGACACATTGATAATGTTTTGCTTCCCTACAAGAAAGAAGACTTTTGTAGCATCAGAAAAGACTAAAAAAATTGGCAGTTTGAGCCTGAGTTTCTTAATTATGGCAAAAATCAGAACCTTGATTATTTTGATTGCTATCAAGAGCATGAGATCGAGGTACAGGCTGAAGCAGACTAACTGCTTTGCAGAGGGTGATTGGTTGAAATCTATCCATCTCTCCATGACCTGTACACTTTCAGGACACTGAGGAGGGCAGGTAAAATTGCAGCCGACCATCTCTCACCCTGGACAGGGTCTTCTTGAGACCCTCTCCTCTGGCAGGAGGCCGTAGTCCATCAGGACCAAAACCTCTTGCCACAAGAACAGTTTCTCTCCCTCTGCTGTCAGCGTCATGAACAGTACTCCAGCCCCCCAAAACAAGTTTAACATAGCGTGTGGCACAGTAGTCTTTGAAATATGAGCGTCTTGTTTTCCTGAATGTTGGAAACCAAAACTGTAATCAAAGCTGAAACTCTATTAATCGACCAGCACCAGTTTGAGCTGGTCTTTAGTACCACTGGAAAAGAACATTTCCAAACTTGCATAAACCCTTTCATGATACAAATTCAGCTTAATCCCTGATGAAAACATAAAATCCTCCTGATAATTCACCATTAGTGGACAGAAACTGCTCAGCCACCCCTCAGCCTGATGTCCCCTCTCTCTGAGAGCTCTCGCTTCTCTCTTCCTCCTGTCAGGGGTCACTCGCTCAGATATAAACCTGGTCTCCTGCCAGCCTAAAGCTTATATCTGTTTCTCTGTTTTGGAATCCAGCCCTCTCCCTGGCTCCTCCACTTCCCGCATCCTGCGCGACGGTCCTTAGGTTGTTTGTGAAATGGAAGTAGTGCAGGACTCCTCTGGGACGTAACAGAGAAGGAAAGGTCTGCGGCCCCCTCACCTCCTTGTTCCTGCAGGGTCCCCGGCGGCTCGGTGAACAGTGGGCTCGCTCTCCTGCTCTTTGGAATTTTTGTGTGTGTTTTTGTCCGAGAAAAAGAGAGCTCTTTACGTTTGTGCAGTAGAGGTGGGAGTTTTTTGCTTTTCTGCATTAGAAGTAGATGTCACATTGAGTTAGTCCAGCCAGCTGCTGAAATCTGGCTAGACTGGAGAACAATATTTTTTCAAGATTGCCCTGGAGTGCCAGTAGCTGAGCCAAAACGGAGGGATGCTGCTGTCCAAGCTTCTGCACATTCCTCTTGTTCCTCTGCATGATCCATCCTTCATGTTTTTCCTCCCTGGAACAGGTTAAATACATTTGTATTTGACGTTCCAGCTTTGTAATTACACTTTGTCCCAGCCCATCAGTCTCTCTAGACCTTCACCACAGTGTGCAGCAGCAAGGTTTGCATGCTGTTATCCTTATCTGCAGGATGCACCAGGCAGTCTGACTGATGGGTGGTGCATCTATTGTGGGATGATATAAAATATCTCCCACATGCAATTTCTGTGGTGTCATTTGTAATTGATCTCAGTTGTACTTTGTGCAGTTTCTCATATTACACCTCACTGGAGTTTCCCTCCCTGTCCCAAAGCTCAATTAGCTTTCATGCCTGCTTGAGCTCATCAGATGTAGAAGCAGATTTTCTTCTCTGGGAAAAATTAAGATCCATTTATAACTATAAACTAAACATTTTCTTGGAGGAGACATGAGGCAATGCTTCACTAGAGGGAAATTAGCTGCCTAATTTGTTCTCAACAGAAGATCAGGGACGTCCCACATTCCTCACCGCGGCATTGAATGTATAGCATGTGAAACTGAAGAATGTGATTTTAATAAGTGGCATGAATAAGGACTTGTTTGGTACTGAAGCGAAGGTCCACCCAATCCCACATTACCAATGCTATGAAATCCAATCATTCCCATGGTTGGGTTTTTCTCTTGTTTTCAGGAGAAAAAGAGAAAGTGTTGTGGGCAGTCGTGCACCCCTCCTGTGACCGACTTGAGGTGTGTTCTCTGGGCAGCTGTCTCAGTCCAGGGTTACACAACAGCCAGGTGGGAGTATCTGTGACTGGGCCGGCACACTTGGGTTGCCAGCTTTAGCATGAATTCCATCAACACCCGCATGTCGTCTGTCAGCTGCGCTAATCTAAAGTCGACAGTTGTAAAAATAGAGCTGTTAGACGGTAGATCTCCCCTCATTGACTCCGTCTGCAGCAGCCCCAGGCTTTAATCCTGCAGTTGCTCCCCTGATTGAAAACAAATGCATCCTTCATCAGTGTATTCATCAAGACCTACATTCCTTGTAAATGATTGATCTATAGATACCTCAGATGTAAAACTAACTGGTCATACTTTGAACACATAAATGAACATTCTAACTTTGAATTCATGGTGAGCTAAATTTAACACAAAAGGTAAGGAAATGTATCTTTGGTTGATTATTTCTTTGTTGTAACAATGCTTTTGGCAATAAATCTTATACCGTTGGAAAGCCTGTTTATTTCCCTTTTAAATGTTGCCACATTTGTAAGGAACAGGAATTAGTGGGATGAGCAGCAGATGAGTATGTGAGTTGCACCCATGGAGAATTTGCCAAATCTTCTGTGCCAATGCCACGCAGTTACTTTTACTGTTGCTATTGACTCTTGTTTTGAGCTTCTGGTACCAGCACCTGGGAGCATGGGCCATGCTTTAGTGGTCAGTAGAACCAGCATGCCAGGTTTAAACTGATCTGGATAGGGCCAGTTCAATAGAGCAGCTTCAAGCTGGTGTTCCACAGAACCAAGTTGCAGCACTGTTTGGAGTGGGCCCTAGTGCCATCTCCAAACTGAAGGCCAAGTTTCATATAGTAGGGGACAGCAGAGACAGGCCACAAAGTGGGCGTCCCAAGAAGAAGACACCCCAAGAAGTCCTCACCCTGTCAGCATTAAGGAACTGTAGGCTGTCCTCTAAAGATTTGCAGCCAAGGTTTACAGGTTTGCATGATATGACTGACAGCTCTCTGCCCAGACAAACTTGAACAGACTGGATACAGGACTGGATACAGCCAGTCTCCAGTCTCATAGGACTGCCAAGAGGTCTGCCACGACTGCCTTTCATCATCCGCCCTGATGAGTCCAGATTCTGCCCATGGCAGTTGGATCGTCAGGGCAGAGTGTGGCGAAGATAAGGAGAATGCCATGCTTATTACTGCACTTATAGAGTAACATCTTTTGGTGGAGGTAATGTGATGGTGTGGGGCGGCGTCCCCCTTACTGTAAAAACGAGGCTTGTCATCATTGGAGGCAATCACAGTGCAGAGAGATATCGAGATGAGATTCTGCAACCAGCGGCAATCCCATATCTCTACAGTCTGGGGTTAAACTCTATCTTCCAAGATGACAAAGTGCTCGCCCCCACAGAGCAGGATTTGTCAGAGACTACCTCCAGAATTTGGGAGTGGAGAGGATGGAATGGCCAGCCAGCAGTCCTGACCTTAACCCCACTGAACACTTGTGGGATCACTTTGGGCGTGCTGTTTGTGCGAGAGTGACCAACACAACCATGTTGGCTGACTTGCGACAAATGCTGGTTGAAGAATGGGATGCAATCCCACAGCAGTGTGTGACCAGACTGGTGACCAGGATGAGGAAGAGGTGCCAGGCTGTTGTGGCTGTGTATGGTTCTTCCACATGCTACTGAAGCTCCTGTTTGTTAAATGACTAAAGTGGCTCATCTGTTGCAGACTGCTATAATGTGGTGACCTTAAACATGGGGCAAGAAGTGACATACCCTTTTGGGCTTTTCCTTAGTTTGGTGGGTTATTTTTAATTTCACCCCCTCCCTGCTAACTTAATCCTAAACTTTATTGTTTGGGTGCCTAACCCTAACCCTCTTTCTCTGGGTGTGTTAAATTTAAATGTACCCCTCCTCAGTCAATTTTCATTTTTTTTTTATTCTTAGAATTCTGCTGTTATGGAAAAATAGCCACCTGCTGTAACCTCTGACAGCGAGCCTAAAATATGTCATTCAGGTTGTCATTCTGGTTCCAGTTTGGGTAAAGTACGACACTTTCTGCCCCACAGTCAAGGCCACCCCATTGTAGAGGTCTAAAGTCAAATGTCCCACCATTTTGTTCCACAGCCAGTTCCCCTTGTGGAATTTTTCATGGGTGTCACCCACATACTCAGCTCTTCTGCTCATCCTACAAATGCATGTTCCTTACAAATGTTGCACTGTTCAAAAGGGAAATAAACAGGCTTTCCAACAGTATATGATGTTTTTTGCCAAGAGGAATTGTTACAACAAAGAAAGAATTAACCAAACACAGATTTTTGTACTTTCTGAAACTTTCTGGCAGCTGCTTTGTACTGACTTCTTCTTAAAAACACTGTGCTTTAAATATCTAGGATATGAAAAATGGCAGCAGAAGAACAGACTGGATTAACTTATGGTCCTGGCAAAGTACAAATTCAAGCGTAATTTGAAAGTCACAGGCATGAAATGGTCTATTGTGTTGTTACAGAGGTCAGATGCTCTTATTCAGTTCTGGTCTGGCTGTAGATCCTCGGGTTAGTAAGGCAGAGGCTCTGGGGTTAAAGAATGGCCAACAGTCGGCTCAGCAGCTCTGCATGTTTGAAACCCGAGTAAATTAAGACAAACTCACCACTCAAAGTTATGCTCCAGGATTCTTAATCAAACCGGGTTTCTCCGAATGGGAACAAAAATAAATACAACACTAAAAGGCCCCCCTCAAGTGCTCAACCTTCTGCTGCTCTCTCCAGTTCGACTTCAGCCTTTTCATCTGCGTCTGGTCTGATCTGTTGGATCCATTAGTCTGAGGAGGCCTGTGGCTCTTTGTCTGAAGGGATATTTCAAACTGTTAGTAGTGAATGGTCTATTGGCACATAAAATGGTGAAGAATTGAAGCATGAGCTTCAAAAGACAAACCACTAAAAAGCTGACAGACAAACTGAGTCCGTAAGCCAATAACCAAGGAGACTGTTTGTCTCAGCTTTGACGTTAAAAAAACAAAAACATTTATTCTGAATGTGAAGAATAATGCCTGGCAGAGTGTATGTCTAAAGTGCTCAGAGGAGAAATTGAGGATGATGGTGAAGCATTGATCCAAACAGCTGCAGAGTAAATAAGGAAGAAGGATGCACCCAGACTATTCAGGGCCTTAAATGAAAGAGTGGCTGTGTGCTTAAATACACTAAGAACATCTTTTGAATTTGATTGTTTTTCTTAAATTGTGTAGGACACCTTTAACAAATCTCAGGATGTAGAGGCGCACAAAGAGCAGAGGAGGTCATGGCTTTTTAAGGGAAGATGGCAAACCAATCAGGGATGCCTTAAATGAGTCCACCAGAGGGGCAGACAGAGGTCAGGAATCTACAACAAAAAGCGCTGTTACCTCTGAAATATCCACATAATACTTAGATTTTATGGAACCAAAACCTGTGACGCCTGCTGTCAACACACTGAGGTTATTTCAGAGAAAACAGGAAAACATAAAAGCAGGTATTTGTTCTTTCATCTCTTGTTCAAAGTCGGTGTCATGTAGCATTAAAAACAATCTCTGCATACTGCAGCGAGTTTCAGTGCCTCTTAGGCTTTGGCTTTGTTGGTTTATGTATGGGCGGTTTGTTTTTTCCGTTGCTCTTTCCACATCCCCGTCCTCGATCCTGGCTCTGTTTGGCAGCTCACATTGTTGTGTTGCTTGTGGTGTTGAGCGGCAGGTCGATCAGAGTCATCCAGAAGCCAGGCCTGGAACCGTGAGAAAGGACCGCTGTGTGATTGGATTAGCTTTTGAGCGCCACGTTGCTTAATTAATGAAAATGACCCGGGAGCGGGGAGTGAAGCCATTGTCTGCAGAGTGACAAAGTTCCTGCCCGTCAACAGTATCCTTAACAGGATTTCACAAAGTACGCCAGGCGTTCTTAATTTGTTGGCTCAGATCTCTGCAGAGAGGAATTACTGGCAGCTGAGGTGTTGTCCTCCCTTCATTTTACAGTGGTGAACATTCAAGCACAAGCTCCAATCCATGAGCAAAAACAAGAATTCTGAATAAGATTTCTCTGGATAAGAATCAAGTTTGACTGAGCCAAGCAGTAGCAGAACTTCTCACTTCTCCTCCACGCTCAGCTTTTAACTGGACATGAAAATTACAGTGAAGTGATTGAACCTTCACTTCCATTCAGCCGGTCAGCAGCTCACACCTGCAGATTATGGCACAGTTCAATGCTTTCAGAGCACATGTGAACAGTAGCTCTGCTTCACTTGATGATGTGTGAGCCCCTCCCTCCATCCATCCTCCTTTCAGTCCTCTTCCTTTTACTTTCTATTGAAGGGGGATGTAAATGTGGGCTGGTATTCTGAGGGTGACGACCCTGCGGGGTCTTCTGAGAGCTTCAGTAGAACCAGTGTGACCAGATTAGTTTGCATTCCTCAGAGCTGAATGGCTCTCTGGAAACTATTACCTGGAATTACTTCAAATCAAAGACTTCTTCCTATTATCTCAGCAGGATCAGTCAGAGCAGACCACTGTGTGACTGCCAACTAGGATGTTAAAATAACAAAAAGGCATACCTGTCCCCATGACAACTAATTTGTTTTTATTGCAGCACCCCTGCCCCTCCCAGCCCTTTATAAAAGGAGGAAAAACACGTTCATTCAGTTGCAACACTGGATTATTGAAAAGTTCTTTGTGCAGAAAACAACAAATACATTTTTATGACCACTTATTACTGGTACCTACATGGGGAATTACCTTTAGACATCAGGCAAACACACCAACAAGCCTGATAGTCAGGCTTCCCCATACTGACCCAAGTCAGCATGCATTTTTTTTTTTTTTCATATTTCAGTCTTTTTTGCCTTTAGCTGCGTCACTATAGGGCTGCTGTATCTCAGACGTCTTAGCTTGAAGGTTGGGGGATTGATCCCTACCTTCTGCAACCACATGTTTAAGTGTCCTAGGGCAAGACACTGAATCTTAAAATTAATCCAAATGTCCCATCCCAACTATAAATGATAAAAGAAATGGACATTTTACATTGGCAGTTTCAGCCATCAGTATGTGATTGTGGTTTGAACGTAGTAGAAGACTAAAAACGGGTTGCACAAGCTCAAGACTATTGAGCATCACTGTAGTCAGAGCATGTAGAAGCATCAGCATTTACATATGAAATCTAGAGCAGTAGATCTGAACTAGTCTAGCCTCAGGACGCAACACCAACTCCATGTTGACCAAAATTTCGAAGATGTTCAACCAACTGGATTTATATAATGATGGTATATTATGAACAGTGATTTATTTTAAATGCTATAGATGTGACAAAACAAACTGAGTAAAATGAATGTTTGGAAAAGGACCCATTGACTTTTTCTCACAATTTTTATATAAGGCACACATTCATGATCCACTGAAAACAGCTCAGAGATAGGGGTTGGTTGAAGTCAGCATTGGTGGATATTGGCTTAAGAAGTTAGAAAGTTAATTTTCATTTTATGCAGAGAGTTCTAAGGACAAAGGTTTGGTTTTTATGTATTCTTAAATTGTCTCTTAAGGACTGAATTTTTAGGTCTGAAGTGAACTACAATTATATATCGGTATCAATTTTAGTGTCAGCTTTAATGAATTCTTTAAAATCTGCATATTGGTTTGCAGCAAGTATCCAACATCATGCAAGTGACAATATCCTTCATCCATAACCCACTTTTGGCTCACAACCCACCAGAGAGCCGTTTCTCTAGAGCAGCTATTTTCAAACTTTTTTGTTCAAGGCTCACCATGCTTAAACCCATCCAAAATTGCCTCTTTAACATTTCATCTTCACTTGATGTTTAGTTGTAGTAATAATGCATGGTTGATGAAATTCACAATACACACCTAGACATGCATTTGGGAACAACAGATTTAAACAAATCGGTGCTAAAATTGAGTTTTTGTTTTTCAGCATATATTTCAGCTGTCAGCCTTATTCACAGTTGTTAATTAAAGCAATCTGCTGTTGTAAATTATAACCTTTTTGTGCCTGTTATTTGTCATTTTAACGCAAAATTATCCAAAATATATACATATGAAACAAAAGCACTGGTACAAATACCAGAAACTTGGCAGAAGAAAAATGTTTTCAAAGAAAGATGCTAACATAGCTACATTGCTACAGTGATGCTTATATTTTGATATCATGTGATTAGGGTTAGGGTTAGGGTTAGGTTGCATGTTTTAAAACAATTTCAAAGTATCAAAAATACATGTGAGAACACAGTTTTTGTATTATTGTAGTAATCAAGCATGGTTGTAAAAAATTTTCAGGGCACTCCAAGACATGCTGTCTTGCCACACCATTTGAGAACCACTGGTCTAGAGCAGCCTTTCTAAACACACTGGGGTGCCCTCAGTCATTGTCAGACGTGCCTTAAAAAGACTTAAAATCAACCGCAAATATCAGTGAATATGCAGATTATTAGCTATGCCAGCGCAAATGATCAAAATTGTCTCACATGCCCTTTTCCTGATATCACGCCAGCACCAGGGTCAAGAAATAAATCTGCTTACAGCAGTACACACTGTGCAAGAATCATGCATTTAGTTTTTTCTTTCTTTTTGGTAGGTGTGCCAAAGCAGGTCAAAGCATGTTTCTAAAGGGCCATTCCATGAAAATACAGGCATTTTAATTGCCTTAGAGATTTATCTTGCTAGTTCTGTTACTAATCCAATTCCATAGCAGACAAAGGGATGTCAAATGTTTGCTTTATTATCAGCATATTTTGACTGGGGTGTCTTGCAATTTTTCTGATTTTTAAAGGGTGTCTCAACAGAGAAAACGCTGAGAACCACTGCCCCACAGTCTTTTTGAACTACCTTTATCAGAGCTCACAAAGGTATGAGATAATTGCAACCGATGGAAAACAGAAAAATGCATCTTACAGTTAAATTTGTTTCAAAACTCCCCAAGACACTAAAAGTACTCATGTATATGCACACATATACATTCAAGTGTGTGCACCCACACAAGAGAGCACATCTGCCAGTCTTTCTGTGCAGCCTCATCTCTCAATCACTGACAACACCTCCCAACTCCAGCTAAATATTCCCAAATGCTCTCCTGCTCATCATGTTGATGAGGATCTGTCAGACACAGTTTTCCCTCTGTGTCTGCAGCCTGAAGAGCACAGACTGACTTTTGTTCACCAAACATACCATCAGCAGGTTACCTGCAGGTTGAAAGGGAAGCTTCTTTCAGAGTGATGGCGCTATTAAGTCCTCAGGCTTGTCAGCAAGGATTTTGCAGTGTTTATTCTGCAATTAACTTCACTGATAAGTTTATTAATGCAAAAATTCATACTCTATCTATATTTCCCTATTTGCTTTTTAAGAGAGAAACTTCTCAAAAACAACAAGAATTCAGCTATAACAAAGATAGAGGGACCGAGGTAAAATCTTAAATCTTGGCACAAGTTTAGCTAAATGACCTTTTCCACATCCTCACTGTGGTCGAAGTACTAAACGGGCCTCCTAGTATGTGTGTCTTTAAGTTCCTCTTTGATGTTTTTTAATCTCATTTGAAATTTGGTAAGCATGAAAACTGCCTTTTCTTCTTGAAACTTCTCCATCCCAGCCTCTTGTTTTTCTTCTCTCCCCACTAGAGTTCCTGGTTTTGAGTTTCTCCTCAGCTTACAAAGATCTAAAAATCTCTGAACTGCATCTAAACACTACAGCTACGTGCTAGCCGGATAAAGATTTAAGATCTTCCACTGAGCATGCTTCCTCATGTTCATTTTTATGTTTGGAAAATAAAATGCTTTTCCATTATTAAGAAAAAAGAGAAGCTTTTGGGCGGGTAAAGCCTCTCAGCTTTGCAGCACAAATTAAACTCTTATAGGGGAGAAGTAATGAATGAATTAGATTTCATTCATTGAGGCTTTATGACAGTCTGCATTTTGGACTGGTGTTGAATCCCCAAGCCACTTCTATTTGGATCTCTCTGTGGGGAGGAGAACAACAGCTCAAAGACAAATCTTCCACTCTCAGCGATGCAAAGACCAGAATTCCTGGGCAGCCTGCCCGTACGAGTGATTTTCTAGTTTTCTGAGTGTTTCATAAGAGGCTTGTCTAGTGTGCTTGTGTGTGTGGAAGATTTGAAATTTGATCGAGGTGTAAGGGGGAGCGTGCAGAAGAGAAAATATAACTTTATATAAGCCGACAGAGAGAGAGTGAAAACTCTAACAACATGTGGGAAAATCAACATCTTGCTTCAATTGTTTTGTCCTCTTTATCTGACTTTAAAATAATCAGCATAGAATCAGGAATAGTCTTTAATTTCCCCTTTGATTAGATTGGCTGGGAACTCAATTCCTCCTTTGGTCTTCCTCCAGCAGGCTTGTGTGATAGGAAGGGTCCTAATCCCCCAGAGTTAGGGGGTCTGCTGGGGGGGAAACTCCATATGGACACAAAGTGTGAGGGTCCCGGGTCATGCCTGCTGGGTTTTAAAAGGATCAGCAGAGCGGAGGGTTGGTCTTTTCTCATATTTGCATCTCTGTCTGCATAAATCATAAAGTGTTGTCACAATGTTAAGTGACTAATTGGAAAATTATTCCATAATCATATATTTTCCTCATTCCTCCAAGATGTTTTCACACATTTTGTGGAGTTTAACATCATGTGCATAATAATATGTGGTCTTTTCAACAGCTCACTGGTTTGTGTGAGACCAGACAATGAGCCGTCTTTGCTCAGCTTGAACCGTTTTTCTTTAGATTCAGTTTCCTCCGACAAGGTGTGAAAAGAAGTTTTTACAACAGGAACTGTACAGGCTGTGTCCAACACTATCAAGATGGGAGTAGTGAAATGGTTTAATTCCCCTGTTGGACATTTTTAACTCACACCACACTAGAGCACGTTACAGCCCAGCGATGACCTACTGTTTAAAATGTTCATCATAAATATGTCAGTTAGAGGAAGAACATTTATCATCTCACATGTTCCCACCGGAGAACATATTAGAAACAAATGGGTCCACACTCTGCAGGGATGTAGTCTCATTCTTTATAGTTATTCATCTGACACCTAGAGCTACTATCCTAACATAAAGCTACCTTTAGCTCCAGGCAAGCACTCCTGAACAGCTGTGTTAGTTTGGTGAGTGTTTTCTTTACAAACAGCTTAGACACCGGCATGAAATGGATGAGTGTCTCGCTGTGTTTGGGTGAAAATAGTTTAATGAGCAGAAAATATTTAAACGGTTAAATGAACACCAGGAAAACACAAAGAGTTCTGTAGGATGGACACTGAAAAACAACAGTTATTTGCAGGTGAGCTTTAGCTGCACATGTCTGAACCCTCTGGTTTATCCAAAGTCATCTTTTATGGGAATACTATGCTCATGTCAAAACTGTCTTTAGGTTTCTCTATCCATCCTATAAAACATGTACTGTGGACTTCTGATGTGAAAGTATTTTGCTACAGATGAAAATGATTCAGATCGTAGCACAACATGGGCTCATTTGTGCACGACAGAAACAAAGGGCTGATTAAACCCTTTGACTCATGTTTTGATCAATGCCACATCTCTTATTGTTTGAATCAGAGAGAATATTATGAAGCAAATTGGCTGGTGCTGGAAAGAAAAACCAGACATTTTAAACGATCCAACTGTCACTACTAGGAATGGGCTGTAATACAGTAATACCTCATCCTGGGGTATTTAAAAAATAGCCACGGTTTGGCTTTGATTACAGTCATGACAATGTTGCTCTGTGATGAGTGCACCTTTATAATAAATGCCTCAAGAAAACATGTCTGTATCAGCCAGCAGCACCATTTCCTGTGTGAGAAGATGCTTTAAACATGATAAATTAAATCCTGCTAATGATTTAAGGCCAATTTGGCAAACAGCAAACATGTACATATACAGAGAGGGAATATTACTTTCTTCAAAGTCAGAAGTTTACATACATTTCCTTAGTATTTGGTAGCATTGCCTTTAAACTGTACGACTTGGGTCAAACATTTTGGTTGTCCCTCCACAAGCTTCTCACAAGAGTTTTCTGGAATTTTCTCACTACTCCTGACAGACCTGGTGCACCTGGGTTAGGTTTTTAGGGCTCCATGTTTGCACAAGTCTCGTCAGCTCTGCCAAGAAATTTTCTATAGGATTGAGATCAGGGCTTTGACGTTGTTGTCCTTCAGCCATTTTGTAACTAATTTGGCAGTAAACTTACCGTCATTTTACATGAGGGCAACCCATTTGTGCCAAAGCTTTAATTTCCCGGCTGATGTCTTGAGATATTGCTTCAATTTTTCTACATAATGTTCTTTCCTCATGTTGCCATCTATTTTGCCAGGTGCACCAGTCCCTACTGCCACAAACCCCCACAACATGATGCTGCCTACTTCACAGCTGGGATGGTGTTCTCAGGCTTGCAAGCTTCCCCCTTTTCCCTCAAATGTAACACTGTTCATTGTCATCAAACAGATCAAGTTTAGTTCCATCAGACCACAGGACATGTCTTCAATAAGACAAAACCAGTCTTCTTCCTGAGCGTTAGGATGTCTGGACATTCCCATGGTGTTTATACTTGTGCATAATTGTTTGAACAGGTGAACGTGGCACCTTCAGGAATCTGGAAATTGTACCCGAGGATGAACCAGACTTGTGAAGGTCCACGATTCTCTTCCTGATATCTTTGCTGATTTCTTTGGATTTTCTCATGATCTGACCCAAGGAAGCAGTTTGTTTGAGGTGTGCCTTAAAATACATCCAACAATCAACTCAAATGTTGTCAATTAACCTATCAGAAGCGCTGAAAGCCATGACATCATTATCATCTGGGCCATCCCAAATAGTTTAAAGGCATAGTAATTTTAGTGTATAAAAACTTGCAAACTGTCTCATTATTCTGGCATTTAGCAATTTAAAATGTAGCAATTAAACCATCAACAGTTTTTAAAAGCATTTACACCTATCTTATACCCTTTTAATCTGAAATATAGATTAAGCCAACATGATGCCGGTTTATTATTTAAGGCAGCAAAGAAGTCTGTTATGCTTTTTAAAGTAAAGTGAACTTGCTGCAGGATGGAGCTCGCTGTGTAGCACAACGCAGAAATAAATATAACTGAGGCCAAGCTAGACCTAAATAATGCAGTGAAAGGCTAACACTGGTTTCAGGAAAGCCCATGTATTTCTGAATAAAGGCTTCTCTGCTGTTTGGATGATCTGAATCTAACATAGACTGTACATTAACATATGAAAGATGCTGTAAAGACTATGCTGAAATCTTTGGACATCATCATCATCTGCTTTTACATCAACATCTTTTCCTTAGATGCTGAAATATTTATCAAAGCACATCTTTTTAAATACTCTATTTGAGTTTGTATCACATGAACTATCAACCCAGCCTAAGTTATGACCAAAGTAAATGTTTCTTACTCACTGAATCCAGAGCAAACATGAATTCTTGGGTTTACTCTGGAATTCATGAAAGTCATCATCATCACTGCAGTTTTTTCTTTCAGTGCAGTGAGGTCAGCTCTCACCTAATGAATTATTACATCATGCCTTCAAGGAGGCCTGGCTCATTTATTCTGCTCTTTTACCACATCAGTGAGCTCAGTGTTACATCTACTGCTTGATCAGATACGATGATAGACAGCTGCACTATAGTGGGAGTAAAGGTAAGCACTATGATGGTGCTATAGCTTTAGTGTTGTCTTCAAGATGATGTTTAAAATGAGCTTTACATCATCTTGTGACAAATAATTGAGTTCTAAGTAAGCATGTGCCTAATTAGCTGGCTGAAGGGTTCAAGTCACCAGAATCAAAAGTCAGTAAAACTAATTGTTAGCAATTTTTTATCAGTTCAGCCTAACAATTCAGTTCAACCCCCTCTGTTGAAACTGCAAAGCAGCCGCCCACTGCTAGAGCCATTTTAGTTGTTCTTAATGACTACTGCTTTGCTGTTGTTGCCCTTTAATTCAGCATAAACAACTGCTAATAGGACCAATAGCATCTCAGGGGAACAGCACAGTTTATCCCTATTTTGGTCAAGAAAATGGGTATACGGTTGCCTGAAGTCTGTCAGGTTATACTCACTTATACTAACATATGCAATGAGTGATGATATTCAGCACAGGAATGTTGACGTTAATCTAAGGTCTTCAATGCTAGCACTGCTAATGTTAGCTAAATCAGCTCTGCACTGTTACAATGTGAAGTAACTTTACCAGTGCAGTGTAAAGTTTGTTTACAGATGTATTTCCTTGACTTTAGGCCAATCAGCTAACCATATTTATAATTTGTTTTGAATTGGATGTGAAATTATTCGCCTAGGAACATCACTAGTTCTAGGAGCATAAAGGGGTTTATATTTTTTTTAAGTTTGCCTCATAGGACTTCAGGTCAGTGGTGACGCTGTGGTGTAAGGTATGATAATGTAACTATAAATTTCTCTTTATTAGCAGTCATTGATTTGCTCTGATTGCTGTTATTTATGTTTGGCAGTGTGGCTGTTCCGGGATCCCCTGCCCTTCCACAAGCCCATGTGGAAAGCATCGAGCAGGAACATGTGCTGTTCCTGCTCTTCCTGTGCCTACAAGGAAAGCTTGAGGCAGGGAGAGAAGCAGCAAAAACCTAGAACAGAGCAGGCATCAGTGACAACAGAATGACTGATTATGTCAGATGTAGCATAAAGGAGGAGCTGGGGTGGAGGAGGGTTGCAAAAAGCAGCTTACAGAGCGCACAGCAGAGCATAGCCAGGTTTGCATGAGTCTATTTAGCCATTAGCATGCTTAGAGCGAATCAGCAAGCCATCAGCTGATGAGGGCTTGCGTGAGATCAGCTGATCTCAAATGTATGCCAGTGCTTAGCAGTGATTCACTCTCTTTGACCCGCCTCCCTGATGACCTGTGAACTCAGATTTTATCTGCCTGGTCTGACATGGAGTCATCATGAATGACCAAAGAAATCGTGTAGCCTGAGGCAGCCTTTAATCATCCATAGGGTTGAGTGTGAGTGTAACTGTTTATTTGTCTGTATATGTCAGTCCTGTGATTGACTGGGAACCAGTCTAAGGTGTACCCCATCTTTTGCCCGGTGGAGCTCCAGTCCTGAGGGAAAAAAGTTACATAAAAGATTGATGGATTTCAGGTACCTCCCATCGATGATAGTCCATCCATAGGTGGTTTTAATGAGAGGCCACACACTCAGATTTTTTCCGCCCGCTCCATCAGCACATTTCCTCGCTGCTCTGCATTCATCCCTAATATTCTCATTAAGGCCAACGGAGCGGCCGTCCTACATGTTTTCACAGCCGCTGCGTGACATCATCACATGTCAGAAGCACCTCATAAACACATAGTCCTGGACTGAGGTCGGGTCTGGGAAAGCTTATAGCCACCCGCTCACCCTCATAGTCATTGTCAGTGCAGTGACAGTGATTCAAGGACCCAAAAATGATGAAAAAAGCCAAATTAATCATTTCTAGTTGGAGCGAGGTATAATATTCCTGCAGTATCTGTTTCTGTTTTCTTTTCAGTGTTCTTAGTTCTCAGTGGGCACACTGTGTACCAGGCTGTGAATGTAGAGAAATTAGATTTAAGATTTCCTGGAATGTCCGAACAAAACAACCCTCTGCCTTCATTAAAATAAAAGATAGAAAAAAGCTAAATCCCTCTCCTAATGCCGGTAAAATATCAGACAAAGAAAAGCTTTCAAAAAGTCAGTCTCTGGTCAGCCAAAAGGTCTTAAGTCAACTCATAATACTAAGACTGAAGACTTCAAATGTGTGAAGTGTGTTTTTCCAACAGTGTTGTCCTTTAAACCTTGAACCAGAGGCCACACAGAGAGCAGAACAAAAAGTGAAATGTCTCTAAAACTCAGCTTTGATCTGCAGAGGGAGTCTTTGGCAGAGGAGCGTGTTTTTTTTTAAAACACAAAACTGCTTAATGGAGCTAAGAGAAAAAGCAATAATCATCACAAAGAAACACCTAAATGGCCTGTTGTCATGGTGATTACTGTGCATTACTGTGCATACAGAGCCAAAGGATGCTGATATCATCCCTCATTAATTTTTGATTGTGGATTGAAGCTTTTTGCTCCAACTTGATATTTCTGGGTCATCATTTGCACTTTCTCTCTTCAGACTAGTAAAAAATGAGGAGCTGCTGGGTTTTAATCTGTGAATTTACAGATCAGAGATCGAGGAGCAGTTTGAATTTTTCAGAATAATTCATCACTGCACATTTTATCTGACAGTAAATGAGGAATATCTGACTATTAAAGCGAGCTGGGTGGAAACTCAGAGCCGCTCCGTAGGCGGTGATCAGGTCGGACTTTCATTCACTCAGAAATGGGGATGTCTTCTGCTTCTGTTAATGAACACGGAAGATTTTAATAGGAGCATTGCAACACTTCACAACTAATGATCATGTCGCCAAACTTTGGCTGTGCACCTTTTACTAGTCTCCTCCTTGAGCCCTCTAAAATGAGATGTAATCCCTCTGAGGAGTGGTTGATCTGCTTATCGTTTCACTACACACACAGCCACTTTCTCCCCCAAAGACTCTATCATGTGACATCTGAATCTTTAACCCATCAAATGAGCTTAAGTTATACTGGTGAAGCAAAGTTTGAGAGATCCCATGACTTGCCAATAATCCACAGTCCCCATTTCCCATTGGCTTTTTGGATTACAATATGTTTTCTTTGTTCCATTTGTCTCCTCTGCTATTAACGCTCAAGCAGGCCACATAACCCAGGGTTTCTTTATGAAAGCCACGTCTAATCCCTCATTAGCCCACATTCAGGCGTTTATTGCAATGTTTGCAAGCCTTGTATGTGGTCCAGATTAGCGGCTTTAAGTTTCTCAAGTTAAATAATTTCCAGTGCATCTGCAGTATGTGCATGAATAACTCTTTTAAAGTAGCTCCTTGCAGTGACCTGCGTTTTATCAGGTTATTTTCTGTCTTCTTCCATATGTCTCCGGCATCACGCTGCTCTGTGAACACCGGGGCCCCTCACAGCAGGCGCAGTTAAAGACACTTTTGTCAGATACTGAAACTGTTTGTAGTTGGAGCGAATACACTCCAGTGTGCTGATGTAATCTGCTAAAGGGAAGGAAAACATTGTATAGTTGTTGCTGAATGAGCCCTGGAAGGCCTCAGCCTCAGAGGAAACTGGGAACAGGGGGCTTGAGGATTAGTGAGGATTTTTTTTCTTCAGACTTTAGCTTCACTTTCCCACTTTTCCTTTCTTTGAGAGGGAACTAAATTTTGCTCCAGGATAGGGCTAGGCCAGGGCAGTATATTGTGCTACTTTATTAGGTACACCATGCTCGTACCGGGCTGGACCCCCCTTTGTCTTCAGAACTGCCTTAATTCTAAATGGCATAGTTTCAACAAGGTGTTGGAAACATTCCTCAGATATTTTGGTCCATACTGACATGAGAGTTCCTGCAGATTTGTAGGCTGCACATCCATGATGCAAATCTCCTGTTTCACCACATCCCAAAGGTGCTCTGTTGGATTGAGATCTGGCAACTGTGAACTCATTTTCATGTTCAAGAAACAAGTTTAAGATGATTTGAGCATTGTGACGTAGTGCAACATCCTGCTGGAAGTATCCATCAAATAGGGTACAATGGTCAGCAGCAATACTAAGGTAGGCTGTGGCGTTTAAACGATGGTCAGTTGGTACTAGTCGCCCAAAGTGTACCAGGAAAATATCCCCCACACATTACACCACCAGCAGCAGCCTGAACTGTTGATACAAAGCAGGATAAATCTATGTTTTCATGTTGTTTACACCAAATTCTGACCATACCATCTGAATGCCACAGCTGAAATCGAGAATCATCAGTCCAGGCAATGTTTTTCAATCTTCAATTTTGGTGAGCCTGTGTGAACTGTTCACACAGCTTCCTGTTCTTAGCTGGCACCTGGTGTGGTCTTCTGTTGCTGTAGCCCCTCTGCTTCAAGGTTCAACGGGTTGTAAATTCAGATATGGTGTTCTGCTGCAAGTGGTTATTTGAGTTACTGTTGCCTTTCATTCATCTCAAACCAGTCTGTCCATTCTCCTCTGACCTCTGATATTGTCAAGGCACTTTCATCTGCAACTGCTGTTCTCTGGACATTTACCCTTTTTCGGACCATTCTCTGTAAACCCTAGAGATGGTTGTGAGTGAAAATCCCAGCAGATAAGCAGTTTTTGAAATACTCTGATACCAACGACCATGCCACACTCAAAGTCACTTAAATCCTGTTTCCTCCCCGTTCTGATGCTTGGTATGAACTTCAGTGAATCATATTTACCATACACAGCTAAATGCATTGAGTTGCTGCAGTCTAATTAGTTATTTGGATTAACAAGCAATGTTACAGGTGTACCTAATAAAATGGCCAGTGAGTGCTCGAGACTAGATATAGTATTTTCTAGTATTTCTAGTATTTTCCTTTGTCTTTAAAGCCCAGTAAACTTTTTTTTTAATTCAAGTGACAAGCCCTGGGATGTTTATAGCTTGACTGTGCTCCACAGGGTTTTTTAAGGCAAAAAATCCAGGAGAGACAAAATGGTTAAAATAGCTAAGGACTAAGAGGATTAATGCTTACATTTTCTCCTTTCCCTTGCCTATATTTCTTATATATCAACATGGATTTGACTGAAAGCTGACTTTTTTATTTTGTTTTTTACAGAATATATATATTGAAATATATGTGGAATATCGCCATTGAGCTATGAAATATCAAGATAAGATTTTTGATTCAAATCGCCCAGCCCTACTCCAGGCCTCATCAAACATGCCCCCTTTTACACTTTAATTGCACATTTCAGTTGTATGTTTCCTCAAAGATGCCATGAGTCAATACAGCAAACCAAAAGATTCAATTCATTCAAGACACTCAGGCTGGAACCATAAGCCTGTGGTCACATAATGGTGAAGCATTATCTTCCTCTTTAATGTGGCTTTATTTTCCAACCCTAGTCCCTCCAATAAAGAGTAAATGTCAGCAGTTTTTGAACCATAATAGCGTTCAAACCATAATGTTGCTAGGCTGCCATGTGAAAGCTACTTCTACTGAGTTAAGTCCCAAATGTAAGGAGAAGAGTGGAAGTTTTCCATGCCACATCCCAAATTTGATTATTTCCTATTGAAAACCATAACCAGACAGTAGTGCAATAATGGATGTAAGCTTGTATGTGTCAGAAAAGACTCTGTGTGATTGGTTTAGTCAGCTACAATGTTTTCATGAGGAGTGTTATGTCATACGGCAGGGTTAATCAGCACTGCGGGGGTGTCATGTGCTCCGTCTGTTTCTAGTGTTCTGCTCAACTGGGTCACGTTATCTCCTCACAAAATTCAACACTTTTCTTCACCACTTTAAATTCTCGATGCAACACTTAAAGCTGTAAACAGAGAGCCTCTGCATTTGTTAACTCCCTCTTAAAGAGTTAAATAACCATCTGCCTCTTGTCACAAAGGGATAACATCTCTTTAATTCTCTTTATCTGAAGCTAAATCTCTGTCTGCTGTTTATTTTCACTGGCTTGTTTGTTTAGTTGTTCTTTCAGCACTTCCTCTGTTGCCTCGCTGGCTTTGAGCCGCTTCACCACTCACACCGGATCACCCACTGCCCATGAAACCAGTGACCCCAGTGCCACCTTTATACGTTCATCTTGGCTCTTCTCCCATTTCAGAAACGTCAGACACGGCACGGTCTTGTGTGTGTTTGGGACAGCTTGTCCTCCCTGCAGGGCTTGAATTACCTGGTAGCTCCTTTGATAAAACAGCCCACACCTCTCTTTGAAGTGGTCAGGGTGTTTGTGTTCAGCTTTATCTGCTCTGCTGCTTAAAGCATAATGTCACTGTGACTTCTGTTACATAAAGAACAAGAATATATCTCAGTCTGGCTTATAGTAATAGTTTTACAACCCTTATTCCAAAAAGTTGGGATGCTTTGTAAAATGTAAATAAAAGCTGAATGCAATAATTTGCAAGTCTCGTAAACCCATATTTTATTCACAATAGAAAACAAACATGTCAGTTTCTGAAAATTTGACAATTTACCATTTAATTTTGTAATGTAAAGTCAATTAGAATTTTTTTTTTTTTTAGCAACAATACATCTCAAAAAAGTAGGGACAGGATAACATAAGGCTGGAGAAGTAAGTGATACTAGTTAAAAACAGATGGAGGTGCATTTTGCAACTAATACGCTTTATTGGCAAGAAGTCAGTGACATGACTGGGTGTAAAAGGAGCATTTTAGAGAGGCAGAGTCTCTCAGAAGTGAAAACTGGTCAAAAATTCTTTTCAGAAAAATGTTCATCTTAAAATCGCAGTCTTTAAATGTTCCACCATCTACAGCAGTGGTTCTCAACTGGTGGGCTGGGACCCAAAAGTGGAGCAGTTTTCAGTGGGTCCCGAGTGTGTCTGGAACAAAAAAGGTGGCAGAAAGTCTATGAGGTACATGCATCCATACTAGGGGTGCACCGATCGATCGGCCAAAATTGGTATCGGCGCCGATTTCCTTAATTTTAGGAGATCGGCCGTCAGCCGATCCTTGTAAATAAGATCGGTTTCATATGCCTCTACCTACCAAAATGTGAAAAATAAAAGACTAAAGGAACTGATATAATTTAGTAGTTTCGACAGCAATACTTTAAACTTTTCATTTATATTTGAAAGCACTACCTCAAGTGCAGTTAAAACAACAAGTTTGTATTGTTTCACGGGTATTGTTCAATATTATTCAATAAAATAAGATTGAAACATTGAAGGTTTATGCTGTCAGTTATAAAAAAATCGGTATCGGCCAAAATCGGAATCGGTGATCGGCCAGGAAATTGTGATCGGTGCAACCCTAATCCATACCTTTATTTTACTCTGTTGTATTATGAAAATGGGTGTATTTAAATGCTTTTTCAGTATTTCAACTAATTTATCTTGCTATTAAAGGTTGCTTTTCCAAAGATAATGAAGCAATTTCTCGAGATCTTTAGAAAATGTACTCTTTTCCCTGTCATGTGTTTTGTTCGTTCTAAGATCCAAAGTGCAAAATTTTAGTTAACTTCATATTGATGAAAGTCTTCAGACATTTGGGTCGTGATTTGTCATTAAAGAGACTGGTTGATCCTGAGGCTAGACCAGTTGAGAACCACTGATTTACTGTACTGTCATCAAAAGATTCAGAGGATCTGGAGAAGGCTCTGTGTGCAAGGGACAAGGCAGAAGGTCAAAAGTGTATAGAAGTTTTAGAACAACATATGCTCCCATCCAGACATCTCATTCAGGTAAGGCCTTGCATAATTCAGCAAGTCAATGCAAAACTATAGCATGGCTTTGTAGTAGAAGAGTCCAGGTGCTGAACTTTCCTGCCTAAAGTCCAGACCTTTGACCAATAGGAAACAATTGGCGCATGATCAAACAAAAACAAAAAAGAAGGGCCAGGACTGTCAAGCAGATAGAATCCTACATCAGATAGAATGGGACAACATTCCTCTCCCAAAACTCCAGCAACTGGCCTCCTCACTTTCCAGACATTTACAGACTGTTGTTAAAAAAAGAGGCAATGCTACACAATGGTAAACATGGTCTTGTCCCTACTTTTTTGATACGTTGCTGCCATCAAATTCAAAATAAGTTAATATGTTTTATGAAATGGTAAAATGTCTAATTTTCAACTTCTGATATGTTGTTTATATTCTAAATAAAATATGGGTTTATGGGATTTGAAAGTAATTGAATTCTGTTTTTATCTACCTTTTACACAGCGCCCCAACTCTTTTGGAATTGGAGTTGTATATCAGGAAGCAGCCTCTTCCAGGCTAGAGTTATTTTTCTTGTAACAGGTGCAGAGAGAGTCTGTTCAGATTTCTGCTTCTAATACAAAGACCATATGAGGATAATCTATATCCGGACCAGGAGAAAGGGCAAACACCTGCCAGAGAAAAATGTGTTGAATCAAAGCTAGCTCCTTTGTGTTTAAGAGAACAAATGAAGAGCAAAAGAATGCTAAGGCGACTTGCTATACAAAATGTTTTCAAGCTGTTAAACTACAACTTATCAAAAAGCTGCATACCTACAAGCCTACATTTGCCTAAATCAAAGTCTGCTTTACATATCAACAGTGAGGATCTTATGAGTTTTGAAATAAATGAGCAAAATACCAAACGGCCTCATTAAATAGTAGCAAATAGAGCTCCATCAAAGAAAGATGCTGTTTGCTTCTCTTTTTATGGTGTCCAGTTATATAAAGCAATCACAGTTTGGCTAAGTTAGTGAAGAGGAATAAACAAAATGCCTTTAAATAATTTCTCACTGTTAAAGAAACTTTCACAGTTTATCATCAGCTCTAACTGTTTAAAAAAATGTCCTGAATCTGTTTTTGAATGCACCATAACAAACTTGCCATCGTCTCCCGTCTTTGGTCAGATAGACGAGGAAGAGGAACGGTGACCTCTGGCTGTTGTTGTGTCTGTTAGGTCACACAATCCTCACACTGGGTGACACATTCCACTCCTCGCAATAAATCTCTCCTCTGAATTCACACTGTGATTTATTCCTGCTATTGTCACAGAGGTCTAAAGTCAAAGCGTTCAACACAGAGTCACAGAGGTTAGTGTTCAGGGTCTCCCAGCAGGATATGATACATTAACCCATTCAGAGCTGCTGTAATGTCCTCTAACGCCACTCTAATGGGCTAATTTGTTTTACCATTATGGGCAAGAGTGAAGGACTAATATGCATGACTATAAATAATTTGTACAACTGAACAAAAGCATTTGCAAGACACAGGAACTAATGTGAAGTAATGAGATTTTCAAGCACACGTAGTACCGCTGTCTGTTGGTTTGAACAGTCTGGGCTTTTATGTAATTGGGTTATTTTACAGATGGCGAGGTGCACGCCAATAAAGCATGAAATGTTCCTCTGCAATTTGAAATTGTGAATCATTTAGAATTCATTCATCCTCCACTAGCAGACGTGATTCAAAAAGATGTGCACAAGACAAGAGGGCGTATTGTCTCATGTTTTGACCTTCTGACAAGGTACTTTAGTACTTTGTATATCCTGACGTCATAATCAGGGGTGGTTCTAGTAAAACGGAGACCCCAGGGAAAGACTGACACGAGACCTTTCACCATTTAGCTCAAGGCAATCATAGTCAGGGATGATTTTTCATTTTTCTTCTTCAAAATCCATATGAGATCACAACTTGTGCATTAGAGAGGTTTTAATACATAAATGCGTTATTTGAGAAATGTTTAATGCTGAAAATCCAACTTTCCACGTCCTTTCTGTGGATGCTCACTGCTAATATCATCCTACTGCTCTCTCAAGGATGATGGTTGCAATGTGCCATCTCATCATTGCATCATCTCATTTTTTACACACCCAAACAACTATATCCCAAGGCTCCTTGGAGCTCAAGGCCTGCAGCGGTTGCCTATGTTTGCATATGGTAAATCCACCTAAGGACATCATTTTATTTAAGATCCATGGGTTAGAACGAAACTCTCCAAACAATGCAAAGCTTAGAAGTTTGCCTGTGCTAAGCATGAGCTTGAGTATGAAAAATTTCTATATGCAACAGCTAGCATGCTGCAGACCCCTGAAAATCAATGATACTATGCAAGCATGCACCTCAAAAGAGGCCATTCTACGATCATGTGATATCTCTGTGATTAAATTATCAGTGTTAAAAACAAACATTCTGCAGACCTCAGAAATGCATAATCATGAGTAGAGGTTTGGTTTTCAGGGTCGGTTATTAGTAGTTCATGAGATTGATAACTGATATTTGGAGCTAATATGAATTTATAATGACAAATGGTAATATTTTATTGTAAAAAGGAAGAATTTAGCACTAGTGATGTCGGGGACAAGAATCAGCACATTGCAGGAGCAGAAGAATAGAATAAGTGATGCCATATATGCTGTGTCAGTGGCAACTATGACAAGATATTAGAGACTCAGTGGAGAGTTGAAATAAAACTAGGGGGAAGACACACATTACAGCTGAGCACACCTTTAACCTTATTACTTTTATTTCAACAGGTTAATAAAATTCTAATGCAGATAATTGTCCAGATAGGTTACAGGTTGACACCTAATCCTAATATTCAAGCATGCATTATAAAGAGGCCACTCTTTAATTACATGATTTACTTTCATTTTTCACGTTTTTGTTTAAGTTATAGTTTTTAGGAGCCTTTTTACCTGTATTTGTAGTGGACAGGACAGTGGTAAGCATAGGAAAGGGGGGGGGGGGTCGACATGTTGTGGAAAAGGAGCCGCAGGTTGACACTGAACCTGCTTGGAAGACTAGCTTTCCTTACGTGGGACTCAACCTAACCACTATGGCCGAGGTCACTAATTAGGGATCTGGACCCAAGTGTCGTCCAATCCTTAACCATGCCTGCCTTGTTTTATTCTGCCTACCACTCTTCTCTCAACCTGTGCAGCTTGTTTAAATTTGCAATCTGCCAATCACATTCTTCTCTCAGATGTAGCACTGCCAGTGAAGGCAGCGGGTGTTTGAGCAGCCTGCAGCTACAGAGGCGAGAGGTCAGGGAAGCTTCAGATACACAGCGAAGAAAAAGAGTTATTAGTAGAAGAGATGCTGAGCTTTTGAATAAGAAAAGATGCAACAAGAAAGTGTCATATGTTAATTCTTCCCACAGGTGGAATAAAACCAACACTCATTGTATTCCTCAATGCACTCACAATCATTTAATGTGGTAATATTGCATAATACTACAAGCCAAAGCACAGTGATGAAGTGGGGAAGTGGAAAATAAACATAGAGCCAACTGTGATCGATGACACAAACCTTTTCTGATCAACAAAGCTCACCTTAAGTTGACATATAAATCCCTAGATGACTCCAGGATTGTTTGATATAAGGCTGACCTCTCAGATTTAATTTTTTGATAGGATGTCTAAGAGGGAAAGACATAGGAAAGCACATATTAAAGCTGTTTTATGGTTTCATATTTTTGGAAATAAAATTTGCAAGACAGGGGAAAATGAACACTTCACCTTCTGTTTGATTTCCCTGAATTAGGCTCTTTAATGTAATCTAGGCACTTCTTAAGAGCTGTTTGTATTTAAATAGCCTAAAAAGTTTCTTTTTCTTGTAACATAATTTATTTGGACATCTTATTTATATTGTAAGATTATTATATTTTTATTATTACCCTAGTTCATTCATTTTTAAATTGTTTTTCATAAACTAGACTGAATTGTATTGCAGGTTAGATTAAATTATAGTCCGGATCTTTGCTTGAGGAAATTTTGTCAAATTGGATCTCCAAGAATTTTAAGCGATAACCCCTGCACTAGGCCGTTACGTTGTAATACTGATTGTTTTCTCTGATCTAGATCTAATGGTGTGATAAAGATTAGTACATGTTTGACGTTTACTGTAGTATCAGTTTTGTCTGACAGCACTTAACACACTAGTTGAAGAGATTTTCAAACCTGCATTTACCCATTTCTTTGAAAAATATATTATGGGGCAGCATTTGTGACTTACTCGTTAAAAAGATCTCCAACCTCAGAATATGAGCAGATCAGCATTGCTGCAGTGGAAAAGTTATCCAGTGCCGATGGATCAGATGAGTCAGAGATGTTGACAAAAGTCTTCTGGCTCCAAGTTGAACGTACATGTGATGATAAAGGATCCTCTGCAGTGTGGCGTTCCTCCGAAACTGATAATGATGGAGCTGTGCTGGCAGCCGATTATAAGTTCTCACACAAAACACAATTTGAGATTAACCATAGCAACATGACATATGTTTGCTGGATCTCTGTCCGAGCATTTCCAAACAGTTAAAGTTCACATTGAGCTCAGTGAACGTGTGCGCAGATAAGGAGATGACAGACAGCGACCCTTTCACCTCTCCTCGTTGTATGATGTATGCATTCAGCTATAATGATGATGTTTCTGTTCCTGAGGTCACTTCAGCTCAGTGCAGCATGTTTGGTTTGTTTTAACGTTTTCATCACTCAGAGTAACAAGAAGCCACAAAGTGAGATGAAATGAAATGCAGAGGACGAATAGAGATGGGGTTTTATCATTACCAATGAAGCATCGACTCCAGCGTCTAAATGACAGAGCGTGAATGCTGCAGAATTGTAGCGTAACCTATTAAAGCATTAGACGAGATGTTGTCTTTTGGCTTCACTTGCATGTTTAATAAGTGGGTTACCGCTTGTGGCGTATTTGAAGATAATTTGCTGGTCTGAGCTGCCCTATAATATCCTACCTCAGAACATCAGAGCAGCCTTTCATTACACACAGAACAACATTCACTTGGCTCATGGAAAAACACAAAAGGCTCTGGGGAGAAGAAGGTGCCAATTTATCCCTGATTTATATTATGCTTCCTTTTTCCTGTGCCATAATTCACTTGTCTTCCTCATCCTTATTGATGAAGGCAGAAGAACCTCATATGACTCCCTGACACGAGTGGAGGGTGGCCAGCTACCAGATGAAAAGCGGAATAGATGGTTACCAGGCCGAAGGTCAGGGAGGGCAGCTGGACGTTTGGCCGACCTGTGACCTGAAGGCTCACATGCTGGCCAGAACTTTCTGCTTGATCGGATTTGATTAGAGAGACTTAGAGCCCCTTTGTGTGTAAATCATATAAACACAGATGTACTCACACACAGGAAAATGATCAAGGATTTTGTGCGTAGGTGGAAATCAGTCACTTCCAATATCTTATAGTTCCGTCAGCCTTTCCTTTAGTTGTCAAACTTAATGCTGCGAAACATGACGAACAAACACAATAAGCATCACGAGCCAAAACATGCAGCCTTTGACACTGAGGCAAAAAAGTACTGCCTTTCAAGACATCCAAACTCTGATAGAAACAGGTGGATTAAAACTTGCTAATAAAAAGTTGAAAAAGCATTTCTCTGTGTGGTTTTTACAGTGTTATTCATTTCATTCATCCACCTTAAGGTTGCAGAGTCTGTAGCCCTGACTGTGTGTGTAGAGGATAAGAAAACACCCAGGACAGGTTTATATTCATCTAAAGACATGTCACTTCGAGCTGATTTAAGTCTCTGGCTCAGACAAGCACAGAATAATACTATCTTATTATTCATTATTCATATGCCTTAAAGCAAAGGGATCTATTTTGCATGTATATTAGTCTTTTGTCAACAGAGGAATTCTCTTCCATTAGCATATATTTTCATTCACTGTTGCTTGTTTTCCCTACAATGGAGGATATCTCCCTTTGGAAGGAAACCCTTCCCTTATTTTCAGTGCAAACCAGGAGAAATCTTATCAGAGTATATATTGGCGGAGTAAAAGCAGAAGTCTGCAAGGTGTGGTCCCTGCATGACTCTGTATGCTCTATCTGCTGCTCCTATCATGCTCTGTCTTCATTGCAGATTTATTAAAAATATCCTCATTCCCTTAGAAGAGCTTCATTACGCACAGTTTTTGTATCCAGGGTGGTTCACCTGCAAACCAACCTTCCCTGCTCGTTTTACAGGTTGTTATTGTTGTGGGCGAGACTGAAGGTCTGCAGGTCAGACCTGCTGGTACCAGTCTACTCCTGTAGGCCCTGTATAAGGAATGAGCCCAGAGTTTTCTCTCAATTTGTGGTGACCTCTCAGAGTCTTAAGGTTATTTTCATTCTGACCCAAAACCTGCAAGCGATTTTGTTTGCAGACTCTGCCAGGAGGTCTTTGACAAAACATAAGCAATAAATGCGCTGATATTGGTAGAAGAAAATGTAAGAATTTAGTGGAAACATCTTCATTTGTGTACAGATATTATGCATTCAGAATTTCCTACATAAAGACGCAGCCTGGGTGTGCTACCTGGGTATACTTTCCGCCAGCCAAGTATAATTTCTGACTTTTTTTATTATTAATTGTCGACTTTCAGCAACTGCGTGTGCTAGAGGGACATTCACTAGTATGGCCCTAATGCCACCGATTGAGATTCAACATTTCATGTGAGAAACGAAGCATTGCATGCTTTTGTTTCAACATATTATCAGCCCCTTGCCGCTAGATTATCCTGTTGTCCTAAGCTCCAGCATGATTGTTACAATACACTACCTCATCAATAATAAACATTGACACATGCAGCTCACCTGCTATGATAATGAACATTTCAAAAGGTGAGTGATGTTATCTGAGCATCTTTATGCAACAAACTATTGATGAAAATGATCAAAAGAGCAGAAACACAAAAAAGTCAATGCACAGAAAGAGCCAGGTGAGAATGATGATCCCTACTGCCCAAATACAGCGTTATGATAGTGTGGTGTAGCACACTGGTGTGCCTTGAAGCAAGTTTGTGAGAATTGTACAACAATATGTTAATACTACAACTGTACAACAACTACAGACATGGTAACACTAGTTAAATAGGCTATTTTGCATGTATATGAATATTATGTGCCTTTGACTTGATCTTAGGTGAGTCTTTGGCAAGAACGTTTTATAACCACTGGCTTAAATAATTTATTGTCAGGCACTGACAGGGTTTTTTCTCTGAGATTAATCAGCATTAAATAAAAATCAATGATTGGTTTGATTGACAGCCTGGATCAGTGGGTGACTTTCCAGGGTCTTTAAAGATTAAATCCAGACCACTAACTCTGACATAAAACATATTTTTATCCATCCTTGAATCTATTTTTAGATTGCTTCTGCTGCTAGCAGCTAATGCTATCCACCATTTTGTATCCCACAATGCTTTGTTACAGGCTATGGCAGCTGATGGCAGGCTGTTCCATCCTTGTGTCATGTCTTTGCACTTAGATTATGCTGAGTAGCTCATAATAGAGGTAAAAGAGACAGCGAGGCTCTGATGTGGCCCTCTGTGTTACTGAAGACAGGAACTTTTTTGGTAATGTCACAAATAAACAAAACACAAAGAAGAGCAGGGACTTTTTCATAAAAATGTGAATATTTTAACAAGTTTGTCACAGAATTATTTTTAGTTTTACTTTTTGGTCCGTAGGAGAGAGGAGAACAAGTTTGTGCCAAAAAGTTTTGGTCATGAATGTTCATTGTGTGGCACACATAAAAATCTCTGTAATTTCCATCAGGTATTTCTTTTCTTTTTACAGTCCCATAACTTTTTTAATTTCAAGTGACTTTGCTGCAGCACACATATATTCTTAGAACCCAGGTTGTCCTGAAAAAAATGGATGTTTAGATATATACGGAGTTGAAGGGAAAAGGTTCGCTAGTCGGGACTTAAAGACCAACAGACATTGTCTGTTATCTCCTCTGCTATCTGTCTGTCTGTTACAGAAGCTAACGCTAATGCTAACACTTTAAGGAGATTATAAACTGACCGTGGGAGTTGATGTCCGTGAGGGAGACACTCAGCAGCACCACTTCAACACAAACAGCCTGCAACTTTGTGACAAGTTGAAGATCCATTGTTTCCGAGTTATTTTGTGCGTTACTGCAGTAAAATGATCAGAAAATAGCTCATTCTGCATCACTTTGTGTGCTTGTGTGCTCTACCTGTATTTCCCAGAGCTGCATTGCTCCTCTGTTCCCAGCAGCACGTCTCATATCAGTCAGCTGTGCACTCCCTCTATCTGCCAACTGGTCAGCGTGTTGGGGGGGCTTGACTCGCTGACCAGCGTGATCTTGGTTGGACAAAAGCCTTTGGACCAAACAATCAACCAATCGAATGGAAGCTGTCAGCCCTAATCCGTAGTATTACTCATGTGTAACTACACAACTATTGTGATGAGTGACCACATATAGCATGATGATAATCTGCAAAGAGGGATGAGCTAGCTGCTAACTTTAGCCTTGTCACCTTTAAACAGCCATTTCAAGAATAAAACAAAACTAGTTTTGCAAAGACTTTCCAACTCAAGCATCCTTCCCTTTTCAATTTGCTGTGTTAGAAAAAGGTCATTTCACAAACACAATATCTGAGTGTCTTTTGAGACAGAAAACCAAAAGACACTTTATTTCTAAGCTTATTTCTGGCTAAAAAGCCATTTACAAATTCTTAACTTATGAAGAAAATAGAGGATAAATGGAATTTAGTGTTCCTGGAATTTTGTTGAACTTTTTATATTGTGCAAATTTCATCACATAAAAACTCAACCCTTTGATTTTTACACAGAGTAGAGAGCTCCTAGAATTAAGTAACTGAGCGTCTTTCCAGAAGCTTCTCTTCCACAGCTGGTGAAGAAATTAATGGTGAGTGTACTGTCGCATGTTAGACTGTTGCTCAGCAAAACACAGACTTGTGACGACTTGGCTTAAGGTCAGCTTTTTAGTAACCAAAAGCATGTTTTTACTCTCTTGAATAGAATAAATATGGCTGATGCAGACTTGTGTGTTCCTTTTTAGGAGTTTGCGTGAGTGTGGACTTGCTGAGGACATGTTTACTGTGGAAGTCTCTTTTACTCTGAGAAACAACTGAAGAGCTCGCTGACTACCTTATGTATACTCAGGAGGGATTGTTTGAAATGAATCACATGAAGGAGGGGACTGGACATGTATACAAGATAAAATATAATTACCCTATCACCTAAATATTTTGCAGAGAACTAAATAAATATCCCAGTGAGGAAATGAGACCCACCTATTGCTTTGGAGGCTCAGAGGAATTTGTGTGAACAAAAAAAAAATCGGCTCATGAATCAGAGCAAACATCTCAGATGATAAACACACAAATATCTCATAGTAACCATATTGAACGTGGCAAATAGGAAATGGGCTCTGCAACAAAACAGAAACGGTTGAGTTCAGGAGGTGACGTAGGTCTGCATGTGGATGGAAAATCTCATTATCACTTTTTCCAGAACGTCTGAAAACAGGATAAAAGGTGTAACGCTGACAGAGCGCCTGTATCGCCATCCATCTCCACGTGACACAGAGGGAGTTGAATGTGAAGAACAGCTGTTGTTTGTTGTTGGCGGGGAACTGTTTGGAAAGTCACAGCACAGAGTGCGTGAGTGTGTCTGTGCGAACTCATCTGTCTATCTGCATGATCCTCTGTCCGCTCACCATGGATCGCTGTTGACTTGTAATTATGCGACTCGAGGAAACAGAAGAGAGAGATCCAAACAGACACTCATCTCTCCGCACCGTCTCCTTTGCCAGAGACGGTCGTCTTCATGTGTTGAAGCAGGATGACTTCCTTCATGACTGCTGCAGTTAAACAGACTTTTCTGGAGAAACTCGGCCTGGACGGCTTTCATTTGTTTGCAGTGTTTATCAGTCAGTGACAGAGTGTGTTTATGTGTATGATTCCAGTAGGCCTTTCTTGACCCTGATGCCCTCATTCAACCCCCCCCCCACCCCTCCCACCCCCTCCGCGTGGACTTGGGGAGCGTGACATTAGAGAGGGATTCAGTTTATTTTCTTCAGGACTGACTCCATCATTGCAGGAGTAGTGCAGTAAAGCTGCTGGAGATTACATGTAATCATTTCCTTCTAATAAGCAGGCTTACATTAATGTGATCCGATGATGAAATTCAGAGTCTGACTCTATAGGATACGCAACATCCTGAAACCTGAAAAATATGCATTCTGTTAGTTACACATGTAAATGAAGCACAGGGCGCTGCTCTGTTGATGGAGACAGCTGCATTGATTAAAATCAAATATCCAGTACAGATGTGAGACAGACGCTGTGAACATGTTTCCTGCAGACGGTAAGATCTGTCTGCTGATGACATAATGTTATGCTTAATTTTTCTGTTATTAACAACATGGTGACCTTACTGCATGTTGAAGAATTCTTTTCTTATTGGTTTGGACTTCAGGAAGGTGGACTAAAATGAAAAATAACCTGCACTGGGATGTCATCTCTTGTAATAAATCAGTGTGGTTGATGTCTGTGAAAGGGATAGATTTTTTGAGTGCTGTTGTATGAGGCACTTGTCAAAAATAAATGTATAAGCCTCAGGGGATTCAGGTTATACCAGTCAGCAGGTCAGCCGGGGACCATCCAGCTTGTCTATATGTTGACACAGACTGGGCTGAAGCAAAAACAACAGGTAAATGCATGATTTATAGAAAAAAGTTGAAGTGCTCCACTTTGCTGTGAGAGAAAAACTAGGCTTGAAGTCAGGCAAAGAGAAAACTTGGTCCAGTAAAATTACACCCACACACCACCAATCATTTGGTCATTGGGGAAAAAATAACAGCATGTTATCCCTCAATCAACTTAATCCGTGACAGGGTTTTCAGTGCACCCTCCTGGCAGTCTTGATGGACTAACAAACCAACATCACAAAACTTTTTGCAGCAAAACAAATTATTTTAAACCTATGAATACTGAAGTAATGCCTGACTCAGAGATGACCAGTGTGACTGAGGGTGGGGCAGTGCACTTGCAGCATGACTTCAATAAATAAAATCCTGCATCTTTGTGTCCAGCTGTGGATGTCTTGTTTCTAACTCTCAACTGGTCAGGCATCAGAACCCATTACCACCTCTTCATGAGAAATCTCAACCCAAATATCAACCATACAAAATGTTTTTTACATCCTTTATTTTTGCAAGGAGAACCCTCTTGGACCAAGTCTCTTTTCCAGGGGTGTCCTGCAGCAATACAATAAAAAACAGAAATAGAAAAACATGGTTAAAATAATCACAAATACAATCATAAACACATTTTTATGGAAAATCTTGTAATTTGGACCTTATATGAAATGAAACACCACTGAACAGAGGCAGGACGAAACATGTCTGAGAAATTCAAAATTACAGAAGGGCATGCATTCATTTTTTTCTACTCCATTTAATCAACATAACGGGGATATTTGGTCAATTCTAAAGGATTTAACTCATTTTCTTTGGGAAACAGTTTTGCAATCCCAAGAAAAAAGATAGATAAGGTAGAATCATGAGAAAACCATCACTTACCATTGGAAAATTAGGTAGAATAAAAGCTCTGATGTATGTCCGCTTAGACCTTTTGCCCCCCACTTTTTTTAAAGCACAACTGGAGACCGCTCTGTGACCTAGCTGAGATCTACTGCTTTAGAGCATAACTGCTGTGAACCAATCAGAAAATAACATTCTGCATCAGAACTATGATTATTTCGCTCTCTTCTCCTGGATTGCCCACCATTGTGTGCTCCTCTTCAAGAGATTTTTGCTTGGGTGAAGGTCTTAAACTAACTAGTAGACTAACTGAGTGGTGGGTGTCATGTGTCATCTCTGCAAACCTCTCAGTTTTAAGTCTGTAACCACAACACATACATGTGCTTCTTTCTGCAGCACTGATCAGCAGTTCGGATCTGGTGTACTTTTACTCTTGAATTCTGCTGAGTGGATTGACACTCAATGTCTTTTTTTTGGGGGGGGGGGGGTTATCCTTTATGTAGAGAGGAGGGCAGTGTCTAGAGTTGGAGACAGGGATGAGAGAGCGGTGGAGAGACATGCAGGAAAGCAGTCACAGGCCATCATCTGCGTACATGGAGCATGACCTTACCACTAGACAAGTGGTCCAGCCTCAGGACCCATCATTGTCCTTGAGGACAAAATCCTGACCCAAACCCCCCCCCCCAACATATCAACAATGCACGTTTAGAAAATACAAATGTTGCACTTAAGCTCTTGCAGGAATAAAATTTATGATAGGAAAAAGACACAGGAGAAAACTGACATGTTTTACACCCCCTACCTAACTATTTTCCAGAGATCTTGAGAAATCACTTCATTGTCTTGGTTAAAGCAACTATTTTATTGCAAGAAAAGGAGCTAAATGAGTCTGAATGTTAATGAAACATTTACATTTACCCATTATCACAATAAAACAGAATAAAATTAAAGGTATGGATGCGTGTTATTTGCCACCATTTTTTCCTGACACAGGGTTGCGATTTTTTCGCAACCCAGGAAAAACTGCCCTGCAACCCACTTTTGGTCTCCACCCACCAGTTAAGAACCACTGCACTAGACCATCTGAGCCCCTTAAATTCTGAACTTTGATATTGCTGTGTCTTTCAAAGGATGGGTGATGCAAATTAGCATTTGCTATAAAGACTACGATGCTTGTATGTGATGGCTGTTCCCACTATGCCTATGTACTGTATACTCCGTCTGTCACTTACAAATAAGAATTGAATGGTGCAAATCTGCAAATTAAAATTTTCAAAATCATTTTAATGGTTTTTATATGAGGTAAAAGTCTTCTCATGGCCCTCACTTTTGGGAAGCACTGATATAGAGCATAAATGAACCTTCAGCTGAAAACTTAATTTCTAGACAAATTTTGGAGCACGTGTGCTGTGTGGATAGTCTAGTGCTAAAATAAAGTGGCTTGCTGATGGTAAAGTAAAGCACTGAATATTTTCTATATAGAGTACAACTACTCAGACACTTGTTGATCTTTTTCTCTGAAAATGAGCTAAGTCAATGTTGCAAATGACCCCTATCTCTGCGGCGATGTATAGCCTAGTTTGTCCTTGAAGAGGCCACCCTGACCGGCATCTCCTCCTGGCTTCACACTCGTATTGACTACAGCTACAACCTCACTGTTCAAAGCACATCTCTTTAAGCATCTCTCTCTTTTTTTCTGTTTAACTGTGGAAAAAAATGCCTTTACCCTCCTGAAAAAAAAGACTGAGCCTTCAGCTAGGTCACAGTGGTGCTCAGTCCCCTCGGAGAATGAACGATGAACTTACTGAGTTCTTTGGCATGTAAACATTATACGAAAAGCTGGTGCCACATAGCAGCAGAGTTATGGTCGAATTAAACTGTCTGCAGGCCGCATCACGACAGGAAGTCTGTCAGCTTCATCGTTACGGAGAGCAGCCACAGCCTGGGTGAGAACACTGAGTAATGACACAGACTGTCACATAGTGGAGCCACAGTCTAATGGATTAAGAGAACTTGTAAGCACTGCACTGGTGATCTATTGATCTATTTACATTTTACATCACGGCAGGAAGTGCCTGTGTCAAACTTTCAAGTACCACTGGTAGAGACACCAGCTCCCCTGTGTAATAGTATCTCTGACACCACGTAAGACGAACTGTGTTGAATCAAAAGAAAACATTTAAAAGAAAAATGCCATCCTATTAAGAAATGTGTAAAAATATTTCTTGCATTTTTTGCGGAAAATATGTAGTATTTCTCCTCTGCAGGTTTCTTTGTGTGATCCTGCAATGGAAAGGTCTAGGCACTCAACATAAGCATCTGCACAAAGTGACAAAACACTCCCTCTGCTTTCCTAACTGTCTCTTTTAATTACTGTTTACCAGCAGGCCAAAATTAAATTACTGCTGCAGTAAACCCTCTCAACAAACACATCCTTCATACTGGGTGACTTTTTAAATTCCAGCTGTAAAATAAAGCAGCTAAAATTGTCCTCTGTTTCTGGAAGCTGCCTCTTGTGCAACTCTCTTCCCCTTTTCTCTGCTCTGTAGGAAAGGGTGTTTGAAAGATGGAGTTTTTAGTATTTCATCTGTTTCCTTCTGCTGCTGTATGGTTGAAGCTTTGGAACACTCTTTATCCTGCCTCACCACAGATCTGGCTCCCCCTGCTGCGCTGGGAAACCCAGCCTCTTCATCCCAGTGTTACTCCAAGTGCTGTAAATGCATGCAAAGTTAATGCTGCCTCTATTTTAGAGTCTGCATGTCTGCAGCAATGTCCATACATGTCACATAGCCAGCATCCATTTTTTTATCCGTTTTTTTTCTGCATAGAGAGGAGACTTCTTAATGCAAATGTGGCTCCTCTGTTTAACAATTTTTTAAACAGAATAGAAGATCTACTTTATGATCAGCCAAACAGAGGGATGGTGATTTAAATCTGATGTCACCAGTGTTATTGCTGCTCTGAGCTGACCACTTACTGATAGAATTTGCATGTGGGTGCACGGATCTCTGGGAAAACTGAATCAGGGTCAAAGATTCTGCTTATGGGTTTTGGTGAATTTGACTCCCTGCTTCCGTCATAATGAATTCAGTGTTATTTGCTGCCAGTTATGATCACAAATGTAGAGACTGGCAGCCCGATCAGAGGCAGATGAAGTCTGTGGACTTAGCTCACACTGAGAAAAGAGAGCAAACTCCAGGTCTGACTCGTCTGATGCGAGAGCCTCGTGGATTTTTTGAGAACACACGATCCAGTCTGACTCCATAATCGCATCTGCACTGTGTTTGTGCATGCCACGCTCAGTGGGCATTCTCCCACCCACTGCAGGCAGCTGTAGCATTAGCCTAGCCCACATCAGTGCCTGCAACCCCACACACTGTGCATGTTTCGTATTAGCTCCCCTCCCACCTACCCCGGACCCTGGGATCCACCGCCTGGCCGGCCTCAGCAGACCAGAGCTCAGGCCAGCGATTGGATGGCTGGGAAAGAGCCGACGAGCTGAAACACTGCCAAGCCAGAGCCTGCTTGGTCCGGCTCTGTGGGTCTCTGATGGGAGGTCACCTCCCTGGATCTGCCCAGCAAGTTTCCAGCATCAGTTCACCTCCCACACCGGAGCCTGGGCGCCTCTTAGAAGGCTTTTAAGTGGTTTTATGGGTGACTTTGGTTCATTGGAGGTTACCTCAGACCCAAACTGTGTGTCATGAAGAATCATGTGACTTAATCATCATCCTGTCAAGTCAGGTTTTAAAATGCTACATTTTTGTGCTTTATTTGAGCATTCCTATAAAATTACCTGATATAAGTGAGCACCAGCCTGGTGCTTTCACCATTTATATATATTATATGGACAAAAGTATTTGGCCATGCCTGTTAATTATTAAATTCAGGTTTCAATAAGGCCCTTTGCCACAGGTGCATACAACCAAGCACCTAGCCATGCAGTCTCCATTTGCAAACATCTGTGATACAAAATGGGTTATTCTGAAGAGCTCAGTGACTTCAAGAGTGGCACTGTGAAGGAGAGAGACATATCAGGAAATTTCATCTCTGCTGGATACTCCACAGTCAACTGTAAATTATATAATTTGAAAGGTGAAGCATTAAGGAATAACAGCAACTCAGCTATGAAGTGGAGGACCACATAAAATCACAGAGCATCAAATCTAATGGTATGGGGCTGTTTTTGAGGGTTATGGTTAGGCCTCCTATCTCCAGTAAAGTACAGTCTTCATGCTTAAACATGCCAAGACATTTTGGACAATGCTATGCTTCCAACTTTGTGGCAACAGTTTGGGTAAGGCCCATTTCTATTTCAACATGACTGTGCCTCAGTGCAAAAAGCTAGGACTATAAAGACATGTTTTGATAAGTTTGATGTGAAAGACCTTGATCGGCCCACACAGAGCCCTGACCCCAACCCCATCAAGCACTTTTGGGATGCACTGGAACGGAGATTGTGAGCCAGGCTTTCTCATCCAGCATCGGGTAGAAACATCTTCCAAGTAGAGTGGAGGCTGTTAAAGCTGCAAGGTTTGGGGAAGCTTCATATTAAAGTGCATGTATTTGTTCATGATGACATTACAGTCCTTGTTGGTGTAATGGTCAGACAGCTAAATACTTTTGTCCATATGATGTATATAAAAAGTTCAGTTATGTATTTTCCATTGCTACTGGAACCTTTGATTGGTTGATAAAATGGCAGCTCTCTACATCTTTAGTTCTAAAATGAAGTTTAAATTAGGCGTTTTCCACTTATCTGCACTTGGTTGTGAGATTGTCAGTCAAAATAATTATTCATAAATGCTAAACCTGGCAATCATCTCTTTGTTTTCTTTCCACCAGCTCATTATCGGTCAGCATGCATAAGAACATAAAGGCACATTTGTTTCTCCCATTTGACCTTTGGCAAATAAACAGGCTGATGTTTAAAGTAGGAGTCACTTGGACTGTTTGTGGAGTGTCCTCTGTCGTTCCAGGTGGCCAAGGGTTAACGCCACACACACCAATGCACTCACACTTCCACAGGAGTTTTTGTCATATTTATTTTCTCTAACCCTTGGTTGAGAATCATGCTTTGTCCATGGTGGCATTGCTGAACATTATGGTGAAGTTGTCCCATGCTGTGAGCAACATGAAGGTCAACAACACGTCTGGTATGCAGGTCTTTCCCAGGACTCCCTGCTAACCTCTCTAGCCATGTGCCTTTTTAAGGTTTAATTGCTTTATTTGATTTCATTCATTGCTCATTTTAAATAAGTGCCAGCTCCAGCTTGCCAGCTGAACTGGACAACAAATTTTCCCAGCTTACCTGTAGGGCTCATGGCTCAGATCAGATGGTGGCTGGGTTAGTTTACCAGATGGTTTTTAAAGTCACCTTAATGTTGTCTTAAAGGTGTTTCAGTCACATTCCTTGACTTAGGCTATTAAATGATTAAGTTTGTGGTGGTAACTGCATCTAAAACCAGATCCTAACTACTTATGTATCAGAAGGGATCATATTTACCCTCCTAAAGCCTTTGGCTCAACAGTGTTGTGAGCTTCAAAATAGTCTGGTATTGAATGCAGCTACCATTTAGTCTTACTCATTCTACCCCTCTCTCTCTGTGGCTGCACAATATCTCCTCACTCTGCTCCTTTTGCCTTTTCTGGAACCCTTCCTAAAAAAGGTCCGACGCTTAATCACTTCCAGATGTTTGCTCTAGATGAAAGACAGACGCTTCAGTTTTAGAAGAAAACCTAAAAATATTGCAGGCCACCTTACTTCCAATAGCAGAAGTTTGACACAACTTTAATTAACAACCACAGAGAGCCTGAAAAAGTGCACACCTATTGTTAAATTTAAAATATGTTTGATGTTTTAAAAAGCCCTGCAGCTTCAAAAGCACCTGGAGGCAAATCTGAACTAAAAAAGTGTAGTTTTTTTCTTAAGACTTTGCATATCTTATGTTTACTTCTGTCTGACAGGGTGCCTGCTTGCTGGAGGTTCATTTGTGCGAAAATATGATAACAACTGCAACTTGATGAGGGTGCTGTCTTGTAGCATTCATTACCCTTTTGTTGATATTTTACCAATAATGCCAATTAATGAATGGAGATTGTTCACATTATTAGTCACCAGAACTGTAATTACTTAGAAAAGCAGCATATGCTTTTAATTTAAAGTACTTGTCTTTATTGACAAGCAGTGTACTTTAAAGTTATTTTTACAGACTTTAACCTCTCAATTCATAATATTAATATTTTTCAGAACATTTCTAAGAATAGAACAATGATTAAGTAAACAAATAAATCACATGCCGAGTAAGATCTAAGCACAAACAGGTTATTGAACAGTCCTTGGTTTTTGAAGGAGGATGGATTAAATGAAACAAGATACTGGTGCCCTACTGAAAGTAGCACTCAGTGAAGAAATCCTTCCTTATGCTCTTAATACTGGCCACCACGAGTCAACAGTGCAGACCAGTGGGCAGCAAAAAGCCAGCTCAGGAGGGCTGATTCTCCTTTCCCAGAACCATCCTGCACATCCTGCAAGCATGCAGATATTATGTATCTTACCTTCTCTACCACACAGCCATCACAGCCCAGACAGCACTTCCACCTTTGACAGACTGTACATGTAAGCTCGAGGTAGTGACAGTGCTGTTTACCCCAGCACATGGCCCCTAACCACAAATAATGCCAATTAGGGATCCACAATATTATGGGTATGATATCTGTATCAGCAGATATTAGCTAAAAAATGAAAATCAATTTGGCAGATATGAAAACCCTTGCTGATATTTAGAACTGATATCTTGGCTGTAAAAATCTGCCTATATCAGCTCTAAATATTGGCCATAAGAACAAGTAGGTTGGTGGAGTTTTTGGCTGGGCCAACAAACCTACATCAGATGAAGTCTGTCTCTACATTCATCATCATTCTTTACACTTCTAAGAGTTTTTAAGGACAGAAAATTTTGATTTGTTACTCCTCAAATTTGTGTGTTTTAAGGACTAAAAATTTAGATCTGAACTACATCATATCAGTTTCTTCTAAAATAAAAAGACTGGGAGAAGTTTGAAGAAAAGGGTAAGAAACAGGACAAGGGTAGCGGAGTCAGGGGGGTGCTCTGATTTGGGCTAGTGCCCACCCCAGGTGGATCAGGCTTTTGCTCAACCTAACCCTATTCCCTTATTTTGATAAAATAAGGGAGGAGATAAAAGTGTAGAACAGAGGTGATGATCGGCTTTCATCTACTTCTATGCAGTCAGTAACACTCGACATAGATTTAACTATGCATTGCAAAATGGATTTACAGTTTTGTTTGGAAGTCTCTGTTCAAAAGATGTTCCCTGTGCTATGAACCACATTGCTGTGAACCTTCACTACACTGTAGCTATAGATACATTAATGACAAGGCGTATCAAATGCAGTGAAATTGAGTTTGGCAGCAATCC
This sequence comes from Cheilinus undulatus, assembly GCF_018320785.1. Classification (NCBI taxonomy): domain Eukaryota; kingdom Metazoa; phylum Chordata; class Actinopteri; order Labriformes; family Labridae; genus Cheilinus; species Cheilinus undulatus. The sequence continues at coordinate 41,727,448 of NC_054866.1, read as the reverse complement.
TCTCCTTAGCTGTATGGAAGTGAATATGAGGGTGCAACAAAAGCTTTAGGCTAGAAAGGAGGAGGCTGGGGTGGAGGAGGTAAAGCTTCGCCAGCAGCAATGTGATCAGCATTGGTGAAGAAAGGATCAGTGAGAAGAAATGGATCGCCTTGTTGACAGAATGAAAGCTGGGAGATGATAATTAAATCAGTTGGCAGTCAGCTGTTTGCAGCTGGGCGTATGACTCATGTGTCCTGCTTTAACTGCTAATGCTAAGATTCTTTTTAGCCCCCAGTTTGCATCATTGCTCATCCAATCCACTGACTAGTTTCAACTGCTTTATCTCTTTTACCATCTTTTGCAAGCTCTGTCACTGCACTCCACCTTCTTAGTAAAGAAACTACTGATCTTACCCTCCACCTAAATCTACTTTATAAAGAAATGTGATGATTCTGGCTTGGCGTTCTTAAATTTCATGTTATATCACATGTAATTCATCATTACTGACCTTTACCGTGATCCATGCTCAGAAACTGTCACAAAGTAGTGGCTCACTTTTTCCAGCAGCGTAGTAGTTCTGCAGAGTGATGTGTGAGAGGAAAAGAACGAGACAGAAACCTTATCCTGTCCCACGTCTGCACTCGAGCAGTGAGTGGAATTATATCCCTGTCTGTTATATTGCCTCCCCTCTGTTCCTGTGCCAGGCATGTGGACCTTACAACACACTAACCTGCTGCCCTCCACCGGGTCCTCCCCGTATATGTCAGGCCTCTGCGCAGGGAAAGATGAGAAGGTGCAGCTCATGGAGCCAGTGTTGATTTAGAAATCAATACTACTCTGTCTTCTAATGCTAGAAAAAAAGTTTGTTACACCCTGAAAGAGCAGAGACAATTCCATTCTAAGAAAGTAGGACAGTTAGACCTGCTGGGGCCAAAAGCTTGGCAAAATCCTACAAACAAGTAAAAAAAAAAGTTGCTCAGTTTTGCCAAAGGCAGCTAAAAGTTACTTTGACTGGTTAATTTAATCATGTCAGAGCATGTAATTCTGGAAAATTTGCTGTAAAGTTTTATCTATTATCATGTTTATCCTTCAGCACATATGTAATGGACTTTCTTAGTGCTCAGCTTTAGCCTGGTTAGATCATTAGCCCAGCCTGGACGGTTGTAACTTGTTTCCACAGTGAAAAGGACAGCTCTGGATGACAGGATTTGGCAACTGGGACATGCATGTATATTTTTGGAGGAATCAGTGTGATTAAGACAGTTACTGACCCCGACAGTTATACTACATTTCACTGGGATACCCGTACACAACAGCTGTATTTTAATGGACATCTGGATGGAGAAATGATCTGACAAGTCTGGAAGAGATTTTTCATGTGAAGTCATGCAGGAATAGTGAAAGAGGTTTTGTCAGTTTGAATGGCTACTAATGAATGCAAGACTACTCCACAGAGCTATTTGTTCTGTTATTATAACCATTATGTTGCTGTGCCAGTGCCAGTACAGTGTTGTGAAGCTTTCAAGGTACAAAAGACACAGAAGATCATTTAGAGCTGATATGAAATTTTCATTCAAGGTGAGCTTGAATTGCTGCATTTACTCAACATACTTGCTTGAAGTGAGCATTTTCTGAATTGTATCTACAAAGAATAACCATTTCAAACTAAAAGGTTGGATTTCATAAAGCATGCTTTCTAAGAAGATGGTGTTATCAGGTTTGTTAATACATCCATTCAGTATTTGAAGAAAGATGGGTCGTGCTTTTACCATCACTAGCAGAGCCTGAATCCCATTGGTTTTGAGAATAACCATCACATTAACATAACAGAGTTATGTTGCAGCTTAAGGGTGCTTTCACATCTACATTGTTTGGTACAGACTTTAAGACTTTTCAGTTTTATCTGAACTTAAATGACAGGTATGAAACCTCCCCTGGACCATGGTCTGGGCCAAACAGCCGGGCCTTGGTCCGACTAAAAGAGGTGGTCTCGGTCCGAACCAAACTGAACCATGGTCTGGTTCATGCCCAGCATGAAAGCATCACTTCGGTTTGGACCTCTGTATCAATGACAGAATCAGAAAAAGGAAATTCAACACCAAAACAAAACGAGCCACAGAAGCACATAGGGACACTAAATACCTTGTTAACATTTGGTCTGATAATGTTGTTAGGGGCCAGTTGGAAATACATTAAAATTTGGAAACTTTCCAAGGGTCTTCTGAGAGGATAAAAGAGAAAGGCTCCCAGAGGTCAGGAGACCTGAAGATAAATAAACTGAAAAAGGATTTGCATACTGTCTTCTGCTTTTCTGTCTACTATGATAAAGTTGTCATCCGACGAGGAAGCCCATAAGGCAAACTTGGTCTCGACACATGTTGCTCTACATACAAGTTAAGCACATTATTCAACATGCAGACATCAGATGCCCACCGGCCAACTAACGAATCACAGTAAACTATAGAGACACGCAACTTAGTTGATGATATCAGGTAGGTTTGTCATGTAAAGTCTGTCTGTCTTTTTACAAAATTACTGAGTGAAACCAAAACCAACCTAACCAAATATACAAGTGACACAAATTTGAGCCTTGGTCCTGACTTTCATATGGGAAAACTCCATATGGCACAGGTGTCAAACTCAAGGCCCAGGAGCCAAATCCGGCCCGTGGGACAGTTACATTCGGCCCACAAGATGATCTCAATATTTCTGTTATAACTGGTCCATCCTGAGGTCTGCAGATTTCCTCAAGTACAAAAATGTAAAGTTATCCTTGATGATTTAAGATATCCTTGTTAAGTCACAAAATCTGAAAAAGCAAGAAGTAAAATGATTAGATAAGAAGTCAGGAATGTGGGAAAATAAATTAATTTGTCTTTTCATTTCGTATTTTCAAGTTAGCATCTCACAGTTAGGACTCAAACTTAAGATTTTGACTTTTAATGTCATACTTTGAGCATTTCAACTTATAATTTTTACTTCTAATATAAAATTTTGAGCTTAAAGATTCATAATTCTTATTTTAAGTGATATTTTGACCTATTTAACCAATGATTTTGTATTTCACCTCATATTTTCAACTCCAAACTTAGACTTCATATTCCCCCAATTTGACCTTTTGGACTCACAATTGAAAATTTTGAATCATATTTTGACTTTTAATTTCATGATTAGAAATTTTATTTCATATGTTGACCTTTTAAACTCATGATCTTGACCTCTTTTTAATATATTTGCCATTAAAAAAAAAAGCATCATTTTTCAATTTCAATTTCATGTTTTGAACTTTTTGAAATAATAGATGTACTTTTCTCAGATTGTGAGCCTTTAAACTTATCTTTTTAACTTTTTAAATGTCAAAATCATTTATCATCACTCCTAATTTTTTTTTTTCATATTTTATTACCGGTGAAACAAGGCTGACAGTTTCTGGTTAAAAAGGTGACCCTGTTAGGCCCTCAGGTTAGTCCTGAATCCAGAATCCGGCCCCTGCTGCGATTGAGTTTGACACCCCTGCCATATGGTATCTAAAAGCCTTCATATAAGTCAAACTAGCATACAGTTGATACTTGGACTTTGACTTTCCAGCTCATTAAGCCTCTTGTCTTCTACACAAGCAAAAGTTAAGAGCATTGTCAAGCAACAATATTGAATTTTTTCACCCTAAAGTAGTTTCAGTGTAATCAGTGTAGTAGTACAATAACTCTCAAAGGGAGAGCTGCATCTATCTCATTTCCACAGAATGCTCTGGCTTCCAGCTTTCAGCACTGTGGAACTTTGGCAGTGGGCTGTGGCTCTGTTGTACAGCATTACAGCACTACAGAACACCATCCTCAGCTAAAAAGGAACCAGTAAGCTTGTCTCAGTATTGTCTGATACAGTAGCTAAGGCTAAAAGAATGAAGGGGATGCCAAATAAGAGTAAATAATGGAGAAGCACACTTTGCAACAGAGCAGGCTGCAAGTTTGACATAAGCTGCCAATGTTGCTGTTGATGGAAGAGTAATATGAATATACTCCACATGCAAACAGTTTGTAAATAACTTACAATGCTTGTAGAGTAGCACAACAAAGTAACATTACATTGCCCTTTTGCTTTGGCAAAGACATGAGATATTATCAGCACTGTGTGTGTTTTTTTACAGTGCAGTCTGCTCAGAGATTTCCAAGTAGATGCCAAATGCACCAAAAGGAATTCATTCATAATGTCGCTTTGCAAAAAGTCACAGAGTGATAAATACAAACCTGTCTCAATCATGTGGTAGGCATAAAAGTCAAAATGGGCATAAAACTTAGAAATATTGCAACATTTTTAAGTTTTAACATTGGTTATGTTGTAATTTTCAGTTTTTTAGATCACACCCCGGCTTCTGATGCTTTATAAAACTTCAGTTTCGTTGAAATTTACATTTAGATGTCCTAACTTTAAGAAACTGGGGTTGTACAACTACAGAAACTGACATATTCAAAAGACAGTGCAGCAGCCTCCATAAAGAAATTAATACCTATAAGGACCTCCTTATGAGTTCATCATACAGCCAGTGGTGTTCCTCTGACTGCAGAATCTAAAGTTGTGGAAAAAATACACTATCTGCTCAGACTCTCTCTCACTATGTCGACATGCTCTGTATACATAAGTAGACAAGCTGAGAAACACAAACAGGCAGCTGGAATGATTCTTGAGCATCGCTCATTCTGTTTCATCTGGGGGCTCTTTTGAAATTTCATTGCTTTTATCACACTTTAAAAAGCAGCCAGACATCACAGGCCACAGCTTGGCACTCTGTAATGTCACTATTTTGTAGACCTTACACACATCTTAAACTATGCAGTGAAGATTTCAGCTTTTTGTCTCTGGAGTAACCGCAATCTTTCACATATGGTTGGTCAGAATCCAGACGACACTGTCTGTGCACTGACTGTTTGTTGAGATTTGATATATTCATCAACAGTGTGTGGGCTTCTTCCTTCCACCGGACCGGCGTGGTCTCAGTCTGGGTCTTTAGTCTGGTGGTGGACAAGTCACGAAGTCTCTGACCTGCCTTTCTGCTACTTTAACACGTAGTGAAAGAGGCCTTTAGGAGATCTCCGCCTCTCTCTCCTCGTCTGCTCTCCTCTGAAGTGATGCCAGGACAATAGAGAGAGAGGAGTGTGCACGGCCTCACAGCAGCTGTGAAAGCTCAAAGCAACTCTCAGGCCAGATTTCTCCAACTCCGTACTCCGTTTGATTTCTCTAAGCCTACGCTTTCCTCTCTGGCTTTATTGTCTTTTAATGATCTCCACGTCACTCCATCAATCTGGGACAGGCTACACGTCAGTGCTCTGTTGGAGTTCTGCTGTTACAGGCCTAATTGATCCTGTGTCAAACTGTCATTAGCATTATGTTAATATGGATTATTGCCATTCTGAAATTAATAACTGGAAGTTACTCATTTGAGGAAAAGGATGTTGGCTGGACATGATATCGCTGTGACTCTCAAATCAGGCTGACATCATTTAGGACAACACTGGGATTAAGACTAATTTTTATGAAAATGGCGGCTTCAATCTATTTTATTGGTTGAGGCCTTGCTGGTTAAGTCAGCGCCAAATGGGAAAAAAGAGGTTTCTTCATTCTAAATCTCTCTGCATGGAACCTACTTTGCTGTTAAATGTCCACACTGACCTCTGCATTTACACCTGCATGAGTTCTCTTTAGGTGCTGGTTGTCAGCTGTTAATTATACTAATTCTAGATGACTACTGTTCATGTTTTATGCCGCTTCACCATTGTTTTTCTCTATAATTTTACCCGACGCAGGATTTAATTTGTCATTTTGCTGACATTAGCTGCTGCTGAGCTTACAGTTCATGAAAGCCAAGCCAAAGTGGAAATATATTCAAACATAACCCTGCTTTTCTTATTGACTTTACCTATTTCACTGTTTTTGTTTGTTTTGGGGAGGAAGAGGGCAGCTCTATTGATATTTCAGCTTTTTGTACAAAACACTGTAAATAATGAAAACTGAGAGTATCATAACCTCAAGACTAGCTGAGCAGCTACAAAAACAACAGCAGCTGCTCAGTTTGCAGTTCAGTCTTACATTTTATGTTAAGGGACAATCATTTATTTTACAAATGCATTGATTTGGATGCGAATTGTCTTTTTTTCCAGTGTTTATATTGCTTTTTCATGTTTCAGGTTTAGGGCTTGACTGGTAATGTTTTTTTCAGAGCCAATACCAATTAAGTTCATGAGACTGCTGGAACTGATTTCCATTTATTATGTTTTTTCTTATGATGTATAATGTACCTAATATGGCAAAAATAAAGTTGCATGATCAAAAATGAAGGAAAATAAACACTCAGTTCTATCTCAACCAGCATGAGAATTGACACAAAGCAACACAGTAGAAACAGGTAAACAGGAAGTGATGCCATACAGTTACTGTGTCAGTGGCAGCCAGGCTTTGTTTTGATTGGCTAGAATTCATGGGACATACAGCCAATCAGATTGTGTTGTATGCAGGACATTTGGTGAGACTGTGAAGAGCGAATTAAAGCCAGAGACAAAGAGACACCTTGCAGTGGAGCAAAAGTAGCTCACTTTAGTTGATTGATTTCATTGATTATCTGTAAAATAAAATGCAGATACTGATAACTTGCTAAATGCTAAATACACTATATTGCCAAAAGTATTCACTCACCTGCCTTGACTCGCATATGAACTTTGAGTGACATCCCATTCTTAATCCATTGGCACACCCTTTGCAGCTATAACAGCTTCAACTCTTTTGGGAAAGCTTTCCACAAGGTTTAGGAAAGTGTTATGGGAATTTTTGACCATTCTTCCAGAAGCACATTTGTGAGGTCACACACTGATGTTTGACGAAAAGGCCTGGCTCTCAGTCTGTGCTCTAATTCATCCCAAAGGTGTTCTGTCTGGTTGAGGTCAGGACTCTGTGCAGGCCAGTCAAGTTCATCCACACCAAACTCTCTCATCCATGTCTTTATGGACCTTGCTTTGTGCACTGGTGCAGTCATGTTGGAACAGGAAGGGGCCATCCCCAAACTGTTCCCACAAAGTTGGGAACGTGGAATTGTCCAAAATCTCTTGGTATGCTAAGGCATTCAGAGTTGTTTTCACTGGAACTAAGGGGGCAAGCCCAGCTCCTGAAAAACAACCCCACACCATAATCCCCCCTCCACCAAACTTTACACTTGGCACAATGCAGTCAGACTCCTGGCCACCACCAAACCCAGAGTCATCCATCAGATTGCCAGATGAAAAAGCGCACTTTGTCATGCCAGACAACGCGTCTCCACTGCTCTAGAATCCAGTGGCGGCATGCTTTACACCACTGCATCCGACGCATCCAAAAGTAGGATTTTGTGAACATTTGAATGTTTGCAAGATGTGAAGAGCATGATATCTCTGCTGCAAAAATAAATAAATAAATCAAACTGGTATTTTGACACATTTCAGGTTAAATAAATATTGCACTTTCAGAGATTTGAAAGTTGAGTAAGCCATATTCCATTGTATTCTGCATTGTGGTCAATATAATATCACAGCCCATTTCTTTGAATCACCACGGACTTAGAATAAGTGAGTCTTGAGTTACAACATCTTTAAACAGTTGTTTAAGCTGCTATAAATGAAATTGCTGCAGCGCTGGATATAGATGAACCAAGTCAATCCATTGCAGCTCACAGCCTGAGTTAAAGCCTCACACAGGCCAACAGAGACACTTTTTAAAGTGAGTACAATCGCTGTATGTAGGGATGGGTACTTTTCACATTTGAACCGGTACAGTACCAATTCCCGGTATCTGTAAACCGGTACTGGTACACAACAGTACTCTTTTTCGGTACTTTTGTGTGTGATGAATATGCAATAATAAATGTTCTATAACCTCAAAACTTCTGAATTTTAGATAGTTATTTCTCAATATCAAGACATTACCAAATATATCGAAACAACATCAAACACTGTTTGTAATCGAACATCACAAGTGTTTTACAAATTACTCCAACATAGAAAATCTAAACTACAATAACTACCCAGGGGTTTTCTTTAAATTGCACAAATTAAAACCCAGCCCCACTGCCCCCATTCCTCTAATTTACCCTCTTGGAAAACTGTGCATTGGGGTCCATGAAGGGCAAATAAGTTTTAAACAAATGAACAACAGAGTATGGAGTCAAAATAAGTAACTAAATAAATAAAGGTATAAAATTTTACCAATTAAAGTTTTACAAATGAAAGTAAACTACTTCCTCTACCATGAACTACATGTACTGGACATCTTTTTTCCTCATGCAGTTCTTCTTTAACAAAACTCAAATGTCATCTTTCCCTAGTAAGAGCAGAGTCTGCTCCTCACTAATCAATCAATCATGCTCCTGTCCACACAGAAGTATAACGGAGCCTTTATACGAAAAAACGTCACACACCCGAACCGTACACACTGTTGAGTCTGTTATGTTCCATTTATATTCACCACAAAAAATTAATAGAAAGTGGCAAATTGTTTCATTCTGCGGTAGTGCAGACGGGCCTATGGCTCTGTCACTCCTTGAAAAACACTCTGAATCCATCCTGACAGAGCGCTGCACATGGCATCACCTGTGCCAAGTTAAAGAGATGGGGAGCAACTTTTAGGACACACTTACATCCATACCGTGCCTTTATCCAGTGTCAGTTAGGTGACTGATTGAACATACATATCCCTTTATCTAGTATATTTCTATGGTTGACATCCTCATGATAATGTGCAAATCACAGTGTTTAAAGCGAAGATTTGGTACGGGGGGGGGGGGGGGGTGAACGAACAGGAAACAGCGGTAGCCGATCTGAATCATCAATCATCACACTGCTTCTTCAGATGAGAAGTTTTGGTAAACCTTGAACTTCATGTAACAAATATTGTGGCGTAACCTGCATCATATTTTGAAAAGTGGAGGGCTACTTTCAACCGCTTCCTATCAGCCATGCTTGTTTTGTTGATTCAGTGAGCTGCTGCTGACGTCAATACTCTCTTGCTTGCAATGCTGTGTTCATGTCCGTCATGGAAAATTGACTACTCTTCCTCTCTCTTACAGTCACAAGGATGCATTTAGGTACCGAAACATGGTACCATTTGATTTTTCCTCTGCTTTGCCCTCTGTACAATGGCACAGCTTAAAAAAACAAAAGAGCAGAAATTTGACAAAATGGAGTCAATTTGGGGTCTACACTGCTGAACTGAATCATTGACTTGAAGGAGCAGATTTCTTTGAGGCCATTTGGTTAAAGTAAAGCCCCCTTCCAGTAAGATAACAGAAGGCGCAGACATAAACTTGGACTTTAAAGAATTAGAAATGTCATCAGGTATTGTTTGAACATTTCTGAATGCCAGGGTTTAATTTCGGCCAGAGTCACAGGACCTACTGCTGGCTACTGGCTGGCTGGCTCTTTGTGAACACAAAGAGAAGTTTGATGTAATCGGGGTGCAGAAAGAACTCGGTCTGGCTGTTTAGCTCCACAGGCATCTTAAGACTGGGATGAACAATGACTTTATCCTCACTGTTTGTACATTTGTGTCTCTGCTTACGTACTGAAGGTACACTGAAAAGACGTTTGCATGCAAAGTTTGATTGATGTGTGTGATAATTTCCCTGTTGGCAAACATTTCCATGCACGCTCCGTCATTTGTGGCCTATTTGGATTGGCAGAGGTGCGGTCCTGATTGGCTGGTTTCACTGACGACTACGTGAGACTGATTTGTTTGACTGGGCACTCTAAAATACAAGGAGCATGATTAAAAACTACATGGCCTTCATTTCACCCTGTGTTGGCCTCAATGGTTTCAGCTCTACATCACTCAGTTACTCACAGCTTTTTGCTGGGGTTCTTTTCACAGCCCAGCTTTTTTGCATGGCTGCTCGCCGATAATGGACAGAGGAGTAGGAGCATGGGCAAATAAGGACACTCTGACATACATTTGTTTGTATTATCCACAAAAATCTAGGAACAAGAACTACAAAGCCACAGTAGACAAACATATACTTTTATGAGAACTCAAACTTTTGGGATTTCAGCTCTAAAAATAGATGGCGATGAAATCTTTGGCTAGTTCTTTTCCAGGCCTGGATCTCTATCAGACCACGGAGTGAGGACATTTGATGGGCCAGAACACTTTGGAGCGTCCAAACCTCAGGATCATTATTCCATTTGAACATAATAGACATAAATATACAACAGCATGCCCTCTCCTGTGAATCCCACTCTCTTGATTGGACACTCAGCCCGTCACAAAGGCTTCTCCTGAAATCTGATGGGAAAGCCACAAAGTGCCCGTTGTCTTTGGATTCCCAGGTCTTGTTTCACTAAGGAGGTGGCCAAATGTTGCCTTTTCTCCACTGATAAGACAGCTCCCATCATGCCTCACTCACACACATAGAGTGCAGGGAGAATACTGCTGGCTGCTGCTGATGATCTAAGATTACTCCTGCTTTTGAACTTTGAATCTAATAGAGGTGAAGAGTTTGCATAATACCTTTACACTGAAGTGAGAAAGTCAGTGGGAAACAACCAGAGAGGCCCAACTACCAAGCAGTGTGTGGTACCTTTCTCCCTCACGCAGGACTGGAAATATTAGATGACTTTTTCAGTTATAAATTATTTCCCTTTGCTCTTATGAGTACATATTTTGACTGTTAATAAAAGATTTAAGGTTTAAAAGGGAACATTTGGAAGGAAATATATTGGAAAAGATGGATGAGTGTGACATCGCTGCTGAACAGCAGCATTAAACTTCAATCCTATTTCAAGATTTAGTGGGATCCTGTTTCATTGGTGGAGATTTACACTCATTGTTTAATGTATTTATCCCAAACTTTGATGCCAGAGGCCACATTATGTAAGCTTATCCTCTCTCTGGGTTCACGCTTTGGAGTTTGACTAATTGTCCGGCTCATTTTTCATTTGCATATGGCCTCATTTGTCATTTTTATGGGTGGGCAGCAAATTATAATCTCCTGGACAGAGAGGTCTGTGTGTTCCAGCAAGATGACACTGATATGCTGCTATTAAGTCAGAACTGAGAGTGGAATTGAAATTGCAGTCTCTCTAGTTTCCAAAACAGACTGATTGCTGTGGGCATTATTCTTACAGCGGTTAGGATTTATGCAAATGTGATTGTGTGGTTTATAAGCTTACAGTATATTCTTCCCAAAAGTCATACACTTAACTCATGGAACATATTGTTCCCGGTGATATTTGGCTCCAAATATCTTCCCCATTTTACGCAGCACATGGAGAGATGTAATTATTACAAAGCAGAATCCAACCATCCGGATCCTCATGTAAATTTATTTAAAGCTGCACACATCAATCAGTGACCTCTCCTTGGGTTTCTACTGAACATAAAAGTTCTGTATCTTTTGTAACTCACAGTGTATCCCTTGCTGCTCAGGTTCAACTTCACAGACAAGAAACGAACCTTCAATTCAATAGGAATAATCGATTCAACTTTCAAAATCCAACTGTGAGAATCTTAAAAGATTTATTGTGTGAAAAGAGATCCCACTCCACCCAAAGTAACTGTCATTTTCTTTCTTCTTTCTCCTTGCACCTCCTTTATTCTGCTGCATTTGTCAAGTTTTTGTTTTTATGGCCTATATGTGGATGCGATTTGTTGAAAAAAAAGAAGAATTTATGGATGCTTGTGACTAAAATGGAAAGCAACATGGAGTCTCCTCAAATAACTTGTACGTCCACTGCTTGCCATGGATCGGTCAGTCAGAGTGGGAAGATTTTCCTACAGATCTGCTGGGAAACATTGTAAGGTTTTTTTTAATTCTCACAAGACCTAAGGATTGCTCCTTTAACTTTCCCTCCAGCTGATATTCATCACACAACTGAGAATAAAACAACATGTAAAGCTGCTGGATTGTTATGAATAACTTGTCGCCTTGAAAAATGGTAGAACTTTGCAGTTAGCTGCAGCCTCCCTGCGTTAAAAGACGGAGTAGCTCTCTTGCATTGCTCTTGGTTTCCCTTTTCCTCATGTGGTTTATTATTCTTCTCTTTGGCTTGTGTCCCTGCCTCCTTTACAACTCCTGCACTCCTCCACAGAGCTCCCCCTCTGTCAGGAGTTACAGTGAATAGTGTGGGCCATGCTCTCTGCTGAGTCCCCGTCTGCCATCTGCTCAGGAAAGACATGGAGCCTGAATAACTGCAGCCAAACCTTCATCACCTTCAATGAATGATTCTCATCTCCTCACACTCGTACCAATGCCATTTTTTACAAAGTCGCCTTTGATGATAAGCATGGCTTGCCTTATTTTTCTTGGCGGTGGTCCTGATGACTACTCAGCCTCACACAGAGGAGGCTCCCTGCTGCTGAGAGGAAGATCACCAGAGCAGGAATCGAGACTCCAATTAGTGTTGCCTTAAAAAGATCCATTTATAAAAGATGGAAGGAGAATTCTAATCAACTTGTGAGGTTTAACCCTACTGTAATCTCTGGCAAACTGCGATCCAGAGCCAACACTTGCAAACAATTACCCTGCTGGTACCCAGGGGCTCATTCTGATTGGTGTATTTGCCTTACGCTGTCTTGGGAGATGGTGCAGTAATTGAGTCGGCTCCCCGGCTGATGGCTGGTGTGCTGCTTTTATAGCTCCAGAAGTTCCAGCCCTCTGTAGATGTGCGGCGTTATTAAAACCAGACCACAAGTGGGACATTACATTAGGGCAAAATGTGCTGCATTGAGGCATACTGTGTGGTATCCAACTGTTCCCCAGCCGTCACTGTCACTGTCCTCTGCAGACAGACGCCGCTCCTGTAGCGGGCAGTTTTCCCCGCTGGCAGCCGTCCCAATGTCTGCAGAAGTCATTCTCCTTCCTGCCACCCTCTCTCATTCCCTCAGAGGCTCTCTCTGCCAAAGAGCCTGTTTGGCTCCCGCTCTGACTCCGATAAACTACAAGAATGGTCCAAAGATGCTTTCAAACGGCACCTGGTATGGTGCTCTTGTTCCAGCCTGTGAATTGCCTTCATTTAAATCCCTCTAATGGTTTTAAGACTAAACTTTTGAGTAATGTCATTAATGAGTGTGGATCATGCTTAAGATATTTCCTCTCCAGCTTAATAAATGTGTGTTTTTCCTCATAGGTGACTGCGACTGACTCTGATGGAGGCTCCTTTGGCTCGGTCACCTACTCCCTCGGTTCTGGCATTAACAGCGCAGTTCCTGCTCAGTTCACCATCAGCAAAGAGACCGGTCAGATCTGCACCAATGCTGCATTAGACAGAGATGAAGGGCCGGCCAGCTACGACTTCACCGTAACTGCAGTGGATGGGGTGAGCCACCAAGCTTTAAAATCATGCTTAATATGAATCCATTGAGCCAGAGAGTAATCCAATAAACAGCAGCCGTGCTTCTCGTACAGGCAGGAGAGCGCAGACATGGCCAACTGTGCAGAAAAACTTTGATTGGAGCAGCCAAGAAAAAGTAGAAGCATGAATGGTTCTCCATAAGAGGCTTACTCAAAAATATATCCTGTTCCCTTTTTTTGCCAAATCATACTTAAAAAATGAAAGGTTTAAAATGAAAGTAAATTACTGCGGCCATGTTAAAGCAATCAGATGGAAAAATGCCTTAACTGTCAGGCTGTAATATTTTAACAAGTTGGACTGCAGCCTCCCTTGTTTTTGCCACCTGGTCCAAATGAAAAGCCTGCAGTGTATTTTCTGCAAATGAATAGCCTATGAAACAGATTGTTTGGTTGCGGCGAGCGCTCTCACCCTCTATGGGTCATGACATATTACTCTTCCCGAGGGAAACTATCAATCTGTATCCCTGCACGAACCTGCTGGGACTATATTTTAGAGGCTACGCTAAACATTCACATTTAACAGGCTTTTCTGCTGCGTTTTTACTCACACCGTGAATGTGTCCTTAATCCTGCTTTCAGGTGTGCTTTTTTCTTATCATGATTTATTGTACAGGAAGGTATAACTAAAGAGCTTTTTGTTTCTTCTGCAGGGTGGACTGAGCTCAGTAGCCTATGTGAGGGTAGATCTAGTAGACATAAATGACAACAGGCCTGCCTTCTACCCCGTCAGCTATGCTGTCAGTTTGAGCACGCAGAGCGCCCCCGGGACGTCTGTGGTCAGGGTGACAGCTTATGACCTGGACTCGGGCGAGAATGGCAAAGTCTCATACAAAACAATACCTGGAGGGGGCTCGCCGTACTTCACTCTCAACAGAGACACAGGTAGGCATTTGTAATTTCTACTTTTAAGACGATATCTATATGAAGAGCTGGTTCATTTTGTCCTGCTATTTAATGAATTACAATATTGTTTGCATGTGTGACTGTACCCTTAGGCAAAGGTTGGCAATTGCCTGGAGCTTCTTGCACCAAGGGCAAAGGCATATGCATCAAATGTGAGGTATAAATAAAAGATGGATTCAGTAATTAAGATGTGTATTTATAATATAAATAAGAGGCCCAGATTGCATAAAACAGGATAAAAATTTGAGTTTTTTTAATAAAAAAAGAAAACATTGGGAAGGAACCCTGGAACCCCTACTGAGTTCAAGCCCCTCAAAAAGTCCCCTAATGTCTTTATATCAAGCAAATTACAGCCGGGAAGATTCATATAGACATATATGTATAAACTAGTAGATTCCTGACTGATAAAATGGCATTGAATAATTTTAAAGTTATGATTAGTTGCAGAGTAGCCAACATTACCCTGAAGTGAGTATATATGGCCATTTCTGCAAGTTAAACCTTAAAGGTTCAGTGCATAAAATTTGTGAATATCAGCAGCATCAAACAGATTGATTCAAGATTGCGATGTTCACTTCTGGTGGTGAAAGTGGCAACCAGTGGAATTTAGCCCCCTCTGTGGTACTGTAGAAACATGCAAGATGCAAAATCCGAGATGGTGGACTCCATGGACTCCTTGTGTATCAGTAGAAGGCTTATTCTAAGTTAATGAAAAATTAAACTTTTTAAATATATGTTTAGGTTATTAAACACTAATTTAGATAGGCCTATTTATGTATGTTATGCTTCATTTTTAACAAGTTTGTTCTGCTAAATACTAATACACTAAAAAAAAAGACACACTGCACCTTTAACTTGAGATGTTGACACTTTTGTGTTGCTTCCTCACATTCACATGTGTCAAGACTTGTCACTGTACCTGAAATTGGACTTTGATAATAGTAGTAAATATCAAAAAATACCCATACATGTTTCAAAACCACAGCAGCAAAAATAAACTCCTGGACCTCCTCCATACCCAAAAGTGGTTAATTTGGATTCATCTATTTTCAAACCTGCACATAAAGAAGGGTTTGAAAAAACAGTAAATAAGTAACAAAATTTGACATACCCTACAGTTTGTTGTCATTATAGGCAAAACACTCCCCCCCCAATAATCTGCAGTGCTCCCATCAAAGATAAGCCATTATTCTAAATGGTATTATTTCCTCTGAATTATCATTGATAAACCAGAGGAAGTATTTGCAATGATTCTACTCCATCTGTAATTTCAGATTTTTGTATTAAAGTTATTTTATGGGTTTAAGTGTTTGTACAGGGGTGTAAAGGACGCCTTTAGGGGCAGTTGCCAACCAGTGAATTCAGTGACAAAAGAGGCTGTAATGGATGGAGTGGAGAGGCACAATGGGCAGAAAGAAGCACGTCTTCAGCATCAAACAAAATCCTGAATCTTCCTTCATGTCTGTGCAGAGGCGTTTGTGTGTTTGTAACTTCTGTAGAGCTTAACCGCTCTGAAACAACCAGGAAAAAACATCGATCTCTGAATCACCGCTCAGTTTTAGCAGCAGGACACCAGCACTCGCTATTATTTCAGCACTCATCGCTGTAAGCTGTCTTTGTCTTTCCACTCACGGCATCTTTGGGGTTAAATTCATATACATATGTATGTATATACGTGTGTGTGTATATATATATATATATATATATATATATATTTATTTATTTATTTATTTTTTTTTTTTTTTCCCTTCTATCCGTCAGCAGCACTAATTTCAAGTAGGTGTCACTGAAAGTAATGGAAAAATATAGTTTTGGGTTATAACATTTGCAGGAAAGCTTTGAATTTTCTTCAAAAATTAATGACTACTTAGATATTCAAAGATTACTCTCCATCCTACACCCTATGTAAACCAATGGGATCCTGCATTAATGCTTCAGACCATTAACATGATGATACGTAGTTGGAGCTGGAGTTTAAAGTGCATGTTCAGCAGTGTTCCGTACTGCTTTTTCCATGCGTCCAGCTTCTAATCCAGAACTGGTTATGTACTTTCTTGTGGTCAAGCCTCAAACCTGAAAAACTGCCATGGCCACTCCTCTCAAACCGCTTCAAAACATCAGTTTGTTAAAATCTAAGGGCCAAATATGGAAAATAGCCAAAAGGAAGCCAAGCTTATTTAGTTTTGTGGTTTTGTTTATTGAAATGCTTCAAAATATTTTGAAGGGTCTCATATTGCTCTTTACCTGGGGTCTCCAAATGACTAGTACTGGCCCTATTGTGTGATGTAAAAGAGCAGTTCATTTTAACCTTGTCTGTGGCTTCTTTTCTGTAGGTGTGATCTCGCTGTCTCGATCCGTCTATGGGAAGGCCAACTCTGTCATTCCGATGATAATCTCCGCTCAAGATGGTGGAGGTCTGACCGCCCTCATCAATGCCAGAGTCAACATTAGCGTGGTGGCGGGGCTGGTGGCACCACCTGTCTTTGAACAGGCTCAGTACTACTTTACTGTGTCAGAGGACGCCCTGCAGGGGACGAGTGTAGGCATCGTCCAGGCCAGCAGCAAGACAGGTGGAGTCTATAAACACACTGTCTCTTCTTCACTCACTCACTCACCCACTCACTCACTCACTCAAAGCCAAACTGTCGTCCCACAGCCCATATTAAAAAGTGTAATATACATTTATCAGTCACACTGGATCGAGCTGGAAAGAGTTCTTTTCTTCTCCCTGCACCACTTGTACAAACAGGCGTTGGACTACTGTACACACCTAACTCTGAAATAACATCAATCAAAAATTCCATTTCACTGTGTTGTTTATATATTCATTTTCTACATTTTTGGAGCTCTGTTGCAGTCATGAAAACTGAAAAATGACATCTTCAGAGTATACTGTTACTCTAGTGCTTTTAGTGCAGCCTCCCAGGTTGATCTGACGTTTCTGGTTTTTGTCCTCTGTCACTCCCTCAAGGTACCCCTAGAGATATATCCTACACAATCAGCTCCGGGGACCCTGCAGGATACTTTACAGTGGATCCTGACACCGGAGCCCTAAGGACCAGTCTGCCTTTGGATCACGAAGCCCAGTCAGCTCTTGATTTAGAGGTGCAGGCCCGCAGTGGAAATCCCCCTGCCTTCGGTCAGACTCGTGTCCACATTACCATCGCAGACATCAATGATAACCCGCCTGTTTTCCTGCCTTCATCCTCTGAGTCTTTACTGCTGCCAGAGTACACAGAAATGGGCACAGTGGTGTACCGGGTCCAAGCTGAGGACAGAGACTCTGGCGTGAATGGACAGCTGAGTTATGATCTGTTGTCACTTAGTGGAGTTCAGAGGACCTTTAGCATTGAGCGCAGCAGTGGAGAGATCCGATTGGTCGGGAGCCTTAACTATGAGACCACTCCTCGCTATGACCTCCAGGTGATTGCAAAAGACAGTGGGGTACCGCAGCTAAGTGCTACCTTTGTACTTGTGGTTCACGTTCAGGCTGAGAATGACCAGGGACCTTTGTTTGATACGCTCACCTACCGTGTGGAAATCAAAGAAGGGACCCCGATAAACACTCGCTTCCTGCAGGTCAGAGCTTTGAACAGAGAAACCCCCAGCTCTGGATACACTAGCCCTCTGGCATATCACCTGCGCCCAGATGGAGATGCAGCAGGGTTTGGCATCGCTGCAGACAGCGGCTGGCTGTTTGTGAAGAGTGCCCTGGACAGAGAAGTCAAAGACATGTATCTTCTAACAGTGATGGCTAGCCAGGGTCACGGACAGTTAAAGAAGACAGGCAGCGCCACGGTGAGAGTTTCCGTTACTGATGAGAACGACAACTCTCCTCGTCTCGCACAGGAGCGGGTCTTCATGGCTGTGAGAGAAAACCTTCCTGCGGGGACAGGCTTTGGCCACGTGACAGCCTCAGACCGAGACAGCGGCTCCAACGGACGCCTCAGCTACCGCCTGCTGCATGCTGACCGCCACTTTCAGATCAACTCCCACACAGGTTAATTGAAAATATGATGCACTGAAGTTAATCACAACTGGTTTATAGGATTGGAGTGTTAAGATGTGGAGGCTTACATTTTCTTCTTCATGCTACAAAAGAAAATCTGCATTTTTATGCTGCAAAATTACAAACATAAAGATGTCTTTTGGGAAACAGAAGAGAGAGCATAGCAAAGTAGGCTGGAAGAGGAAAAAAGCAGTTAGCTGACTGTAACATCACGCTTTAATAATGCAGCTGTTGATACAGGAATTCAAAAAGGATGCACTGCTATTATTTTCCTGAATTTTGATCTCCTGAGTTTATTCGAATGCCTGCCTTTACCAGAAACAAAAACACATCTGAATCAGTTAAAACATTATATCTTTTTGTAGATTGAGCTAAAATTGAAGCTATATATCCAATCCAGTAATTGTTTCCTATATTAGACCTCCCATTTGCATGAAAGCAGGCATCATATTTCTGAAGAAGCACATTTTATTGTGTCATCAAAACAGAAATCATTTGTGAAGAAATTAAATCAGCCTTCTCTCATAGACCAGCGACTACTGTTGCTTGTTCCCTACAGTCATGAATTAGTCAGACAACAGTGACAGCAGCACTGAGCGTCTTGCAGGGCTTTAATTGGCCTGCTGAGCCTGTTAGTCTGTGGGTGGAGACACACTCTCTGATTTGTGATCACTTTCTGCCTGAGTTATGAGTCTTTACAGCAGCTGCCAACCTTTCAAAATTCCTCTGTAAGTGTGTATGTAGGAGAGTGCATGCACATGAACATCTGCACACTGTGCATGTCGATTACTCGTGTGTCATTGATCAAAGCCTGCTGGCCTCTAAGTCTCTCATCATTATTCCAGTCGTCTGGACGGGTGCCTTGGCATAAAATCCCTCTCATCCTCCCCCTCCTCTTCCCAGGTGAGATCAGTACAAGGACTTCTCTGGACCGAGAGCAGCAGTCGAGTTACCAGCTGGTGGTGGTGGTTCAAGACGGAGGTTCGCCCCCTCGTAGCGCTACGGGCACCGCCTTCATCACTGTACTGGATGACAATGATAACGATCCCACTTTCACCCATAGCCAGTCAGGCAAGAACCTCATCATACAGGTAATGCCACAGGATCAGAGGCAGTCACAGACAGAAGATGAAATGTCTTTCATTTCTTTTTTTTGACATCTCTTTGTATTTTTTAATCCATAGGTGACAGAAGGTCAGTCCTCTGGGGTGTTACTGGGAAGCCTGCAGGCCAAAGACCCAGACGAAGGAGAGAATGGCACCGTCTTTTACTCTTTGTCAGGTATGGTACCTGCGGGAAGGGAAGAGACCTCTGTAACATGTATATTAATGTGCTATAAGGAGTTGTTAAAGAAATTATAATTAGGTTTAGGTGATGTGTAAAACAGAAAATATAAATATCAGGACACCTAAAGGTTCTATGGTAATGGGGAATAATCTTTAGTGTTTGATGCTCACTTATTCACATGCATTGCTAAACAGTAAATTAAAGATTTGGTTTCATGGATGAATTTCACATAGTGAGGGAGAAAAGCAGTTGAAAGTGCCCTTTCTGGTTTGTGCTTCAAGCTACTTACAAATCATTTTGGGATCACTGTCAACTGGAGCCAGCAAGGACACTTTTAACAGCTTTTCTCCCTCATTATGTGAAATTCATCCATAAAACCAAAATGTTGGTTTACCCTTTAGTAAGTACACCTTATGGAGTGCAGTTTTAACCCTTTACCTACTGAGGCTTAAAATGGTGATTTGGACATATTTTGTTATTATGGCTGTAAAATAGTCAGGAAATGCCCCAAGTCTGAGAGCTTTGGTCCCTTTTCCCAGGAGTACTTGAACTTGACTTTTCAACATCTGGTTAATGATTATTGCACATTGTATGGAATTGTCAGCAGTCTAAAAGAAGAAGAATAAGAAAAACGGATTTGTTTTTCATGGCTTTTATGAGAAGAAATGTTGTTATTGCTCATGAAGTTTTGACATTTGAAATGTGAACCTATACATGTTTAGAACAATCACCAGTCATTTTTTGAGTCTAGGACTCTGGGTGTGCAAAAGGGAACTATATATGCTCTTCACATACCTCAGTTCAGAAGATGCATCCTCCAAATTCCTGTCCTCCTCTATGAACCGTAGCAGCTATTTTACTGTTCTTGATGGTCTTCCCGACATTATTAATGTGTGTAATAAAACACAGATACGCAATGCCACTATCTAATGCTATTTTTTGAAAACAAAACACTACTCTCACTCGCTCTCCTTTTACTCTCTTTCTTCACTCTCCTTTCTCACTTGTCTTCTGCCAAAGCTGCCGTTTTCGTGGTGCTGTTCGACATTACCATAATATATATACCACACATCATATATTGCTGGAAAGCACAGATTCTCAGCTCTCTGTCAGCTTTGGAATTTTTTAAATTGAGCAAACTTTTGAGGAGTTACTGTGTTGAGAATCCATGTAGCTGTCTGTCCATATATGTGCACATGCCCACGATTCTCAGCTTTCCAACACTGTTGGAATTTTTCAAATCGGACAAATTTTGACAGATTTATGGTGATAATACTCCGGACATATAAAACACATCACTGGCGCTGGCTCTGTAGGTAAAGCGTTAATGAACAGAGTCTAGGTCTTTATTGGTCTCTACTCAATCTAGAAATGCCAAGTGAGGCCACAGTGTAAGATGTTAGGCAGGAGTTGAAGTTCTGTGTTCAGGGATGAGCTTGGGAGATTGAATAAGAATGGTCCGGAACAAGTAAGCGGTACCAAACACAAATGAGATGAAGCTCCAGTGCAGCAACAATAAAAGAGTCATGAGAGTGCAGTGCAGGGATCGTCAGCTTTGGTTATCAAAAGGGTCACATTGATTTTATTTTCAATGCCAAAGGGCCAAGTTGTCAGATATTCTCAATTTAACCATTATGATTACTTATAACTCAGTGAAAGGAAGAAAATGTTGCTTTTAAAATCTTTCATAATACCACCATTGTGTTTTTGAACCCAAGTTCAAATTTATATTTTTTATTTCAGTGACGCACACAAATTCAATCAATTTCAAGCTGCTTTTTTAAGTGCAGTGAACATCATAGTTAACTTGTTATTTAAATATATTTAACTTGCTTTTTCTTTTTACAAATACAATTAGTGATGCATACAAAGTTTTACAGAAACATTATAGCCAACAACATCTACTGATTTCTCTTTAAGAACCAAACATACTAGTAATCACAGATTATAAGAGAAGTGTTTCTATTTTTATGTCATCATTACAGATTTTGCCATGTTGTCTTCATGTTTATAGTGCAGTGGTATTTGAAGTTGACTTTGGGCCAGCATTGTGTGAGTTGGAGGGCCGTCTGTGGCCCCCGGGCTGCCAGTTGCCCTCCCATGATCTAGTGGTTCAGTCAAGACAGCTGTCTGAACAACACACATCTCAGTACAAGCATGACTGTAAAGCATGTCTCTGGTCTAAAAACAGTCGCAAATATTTTAGGTACTGTAAGAAATCTACATACATTTATGTTACACAGGAGCATGGCAGCACATAAAGGGGGATTAAGGGGAGTGCTTTCTGGGGCCCAGCCAAATGGGGGGCCCATGGAGGTCAGCAAAATCTGAAAATCTTAACTGTGATATTCTATTTTTTTACCTGAATAAGAACCATTCTTATCAAGATAACATACAATCTATTTATGCCTTGTATAAACCATCTTCAAAAAGTCAACTGCTTCTCTGTGGCAGTAATGGGTTAACAGAAGCAAAAAAAGTTGGAATATCACAAAAATGGCTTAATTATTGTAAAAACAGATGGAAAAATTGGTGAAAAGGAGTCACAAGTGGCTATAATGAGCATACAAAGAGTGAAATGGGTTAAATGGGTAAACAAAAATAGGAAAACAGAGAATAAATGGGCAGAAAAGGTAAAGGAAATGGTTCAAAAAGTGGCAAAACGGGCAAAAAGGTGGTTTAATGGGATTAAAAAGGGCAAAAATGGGTTGAAAGTGGAAAAGAAGGGTTAACAGAGGCAAAAATGGATCAATAATGGCACAAATGGCAGACAAAGTGGTGAAAAGGGGTTTAAATGTAACAAAAAATGTATTTAAAAAGAAGCATAATGGGTAAAAAGTGTGCAAAATTGATGACAAGTTACAACTAAAGTGGCAAAAATTTGGTGAAAAAGTGGTTAAAAGAGATTAAAAGTGGCACAAAAAATGACTTCAACATCAGACCCAACATTTGTTTGCCGCCAAATCTGTGGGTGGACCTGCTGAGGAGTATTTATTTTTAATTAAAACATACATTTTAGTCCAAAAAATGATACGTATTGTACCTTTAATCTATTCTGTGATAACATATTTTGTGTCCTGGATGAGGCAATGCAAGTTAATTTATAAATTTGTTTACATTGTTAAAAACAGACTATAAGGATCATCAGGATTTAAAAATAAGTTATTAACGTAAAACCTGTATTAAATCAGAGATTGTTACTATCAGACCAGTTGGAGTGATGGATTCTTGCTTTAAGCATCTCAGATTTTGATGATGAAGTTTAAAATACTCAAAATGTTCACAGAGAAGTACTGAAATTTTTTGAGGTTAGTTACTGGAATCCATTTTTGTAAATATCATAAAATATGGGTTTATGGTTGAAACATATGTGCTTAAACTGACTCATGGGGTTTACCCTTTTTTCTTTCTGTCACTCCATCATGCGTCTTCCTTGTTTAAAGTTTGGACTCTTTCTGTGCAGGTCCCCGGGCTGAGCGATTCTCTTTGAACCCAAACACTGGGGAGCTTCGTTCATCATCCCCTCTCATCCACTCGGAGCGGGCTGACTACACCCTGACGGTGACAGCCACTGACAGGGGCCTACCCTCTCGCAGCACCTCCTGCTCCCTCACCATTCAGGTCAGACTTTTACTGGAGCTCGGCCAGCACAAACACCCTCACCACTCACCTATTTAAAATCAAAGAATAGACCTGGGGCTGAGAGGATCCACGGCTCTGGGCCCCTCAGACCTGCTGCAGACATATCAGCCTCACTTCTGACAGGCTTCCCTCCCAGTCCCTCCCTTTTCTTCCCCCGTGACTTTTCAAAAGGGAAATTTCTATCTGAAATGGAAAAGTGGGTTTGAATCAAATACTCCCAGCTGGCTGGTGATGAGGTCCAGCTGTAGACTACTCTGATCAAGGTCATTCTCAAAGACTTCAACACTTTTTTAATACAGTAGCCCTTTTGGAATAAGCGGCGAGCTTTACACTCACATAAAACACGGCATTTAAAGTAACTCTGTTAATATTTAATATAGAACAGAAAAAGGACACAATGGAAGAAGGCTGGAGGGTACTTACATTTAAATGTTCCAGGAAAATAGAGTTGCCATATAAACAAGTGCCAGTTCACTTTCCCCCTCTCCAAACAGAAAAAAATGAAAATCATAATTGTGAGGTAATTGGATTTAATAGTGCAGTGTTGTTCTTGCCCACTGACGTACTTCAGTAATTTCCTTTAATTATCTCTTCAGACTGATTTTCTAAATCCATCAGTGATGGGATTGGACTGTATCAATTTATTTATGGAGCAGTCCGTTTCCATCTAATGTGGAACTAATTTACATCTTGTCATGTAAGATTTCAAAACAAGCCCACCATATTTTTTTAAATGCCTGCTTAACTACTGGTTCGTGTAGTGGTGCGTCAGAATTTCCCTTTAAGCTTATGACTCACTATCTGTTAGGCTGCTGAAAATGTCCTGAATGAAACCTCCTTCTCCTTCTTCAAGGCTTTTAAAGTGTCTAGATTGTATAGAAGGAATATGTTTTACTCTGTCGTGTTACTTAGGGCTTTCCTTCATTAAAAAGAAGTTTATTTGTTTTTTATTCTTGAATTGATCTTCAAAGTAAGCATAAAGCTATGCATAATCCAGGATCAGTCAAAGTGCTAAATTCCAGTCCTTTCACTGTTTCCTCCTCTGATTGTGTGACTTTTATCATCAATATTTTTTTATTTTCCCTGGCAGCAGCATGAGTACCACATTAAGTGTGATTAAGGTTAGCAGGCGTGTTTTTCAAGTCTATGAAAACTTCCTGTAACTGGGTTCATTTATTCCCAGTGTACACACGCAGCACAAGTGAGTGGAGTGGACAAAATCTGTTTTTGTTTTGCTCCAGTCCATGAATTATTTTCATTCTTTTTATCAAAAGTTGGAAACTCCAGTCGCTGTTTTGCATCTAAATGAAGTGTTGGATTCTCTTTCCTGTTGCTATTTCCTTAAATATTCTCTCACTGTTTTCCTTCTGCAGGTTCTCAGCACCAGCAAACCTTCTACCAAGACCAACTCCCTTTCTATGGCCTTTAATTCTGTGGAGGAGGCAAAGCCGGGCTCAGTTCTTGGTTCGGTCCGCCTCCGTGACAGAGAGCCATCAGAGGAAGGGGAGGTGACCTACGTGGTGGTGGGGGGCACGGACAAAGACGGGACCTTTGTCGTGGACCGTCTGACTGGAGACGTGTACCTGGCTCGTCCTTTAGACTATGAACGAGACGAGCGCTACACCCTGCAGATTGAAGTAGATGACTTCTCACAGAATCCTCCCAGCAGCACCTTGGTCCACCTGGACATTGACGTAGAGGATAGCAACGACCACTCCCCTCAGTTCCCAGAGGACCCCATCACCATCGTGGTCTCAGAGAGCATGGCTTCCGGCTCGTCCGTCTACACTTTCCAGGCCACAGATAAAGACGGCAGCGGGCCAAACAGCGAGTTGAGGTATTCCATTCTCCACCAGTGGCCAGACACCCCAGGTCTTCTGGCCCTGGACCCCTCGACTGGGGTTCTATCACTGAGCCAGGAGCTGGACTATGAGGTCACCTCGAACCTGATACTGGTTGTCAGGGCAACAGACTCCGCCGAAGATGTCAGACAGAGGCGCTGGGGTTCTGTCACAGCGAGGGTGTATGTTACAGATGAGAACGACAACCCACCCGTGTTCAGCTCGCCAACGGCTGTCAGTGTGATGGAGGACCAGCCGGTGGGCTTCGTGGTGCTCTATGTCATGGCCAGAGACGCGGACCAGGGCGAGAACGGCAGAGTGACCTACAGTATCCAGTCAGGAAACACCAGAGGAACGTTTAACCTCAACCCTAACACCGGTGAGTACAAGAGCCATAATACAGAGGAGGGGCCAGGTGGAGATGGTTTTATCACAAAGATAAAGTGGGACAAGTTTATATCTTACAAAATAAATGCCTGCTTTCTCTAACCTTTATTGTCGCTATTTTCATTATCATGCACAGATATTGTACTACATGATCACTGAAAGTTATTTAGGATTTTGTAGAATCATCTATTGTTTTTGCATTGATTGTGTTTGAAGAAATTGGGCATATTTTTAAAACTGTTGTAAAATATTAGGTGTGCAGTTATTAGGGATTAATGAATGACGCAGTGGTCTGAACCGTCTGACTCGCAGCGTTTATTTGGTTGTTTTGTCTTCCAGTTTGTATATAAGAGAGGGACACCTAATAAAATTAGACAAACTGTTGATAGTAATGTAAGGTAAATAAGATTTTCCTAATAATATGACCATTCAGAGGAAAAAAAAAAATACTTTGTTTGAATTATTGTTAATAATCCAGAAGAAGTGTCTGCAGTCATTCTGCTCTCTGTCTTGAATTTCTTATCTTTCTTATTGAGGATATGATTCTGTGTTTGCATAGAGATGTGAAGCTCACAGTAAAAAGTCCACAGGAAAGGACATTAAGAAAAAATTAGAGATCAGAGACAGTAAGGGCAGAGCGCTGCGCCATTTCAGCAGTTATCAAACAAAATCCTGCTCCTTTTTGCTCATTTGTGTGTAGGTGTCGGAGTGCTTCTAAGATTTTTAGTGCATAACAAACAAAATAATGTCTTATTTCTCTGTAACAGCGTTACACTAGTGCTGTTCTCTCCCTACTTCATGGCAGTGTTGATCACCCACTGCTGTGTGCTGTGCATGTTCTTGCTCTCTATTGCAGCAGCTTTGGGTTGACAATTTGACTCTTTATGCCATTTGCTTCAGAATTTTGCTACTTTTCAGTCATATCAAATGTAGAAATAATGGGTATTGTCTCATTTAAAGTATATGGTATTGAAAAAGTATCAAAGTGTTGGATATTTGGAAATTCGACAACCATTTTATGATTCTCTGAGGGACGTAGATATACTGCAGTGTAAATAGTGCATATGTGAACATCTGATATCAGCATGATTATCAGTTCAAACAGCATAGCTGCAGTCCCCTATTGGGATCTTATCATGAAAGGTTGTTAAATCTCGGACTGTCAGCAGTTTGCATATTATCTTTTATTCCTCCTAGTTGAGGGTTGAAGGGGAATAAAAATCTTTAAATCTGTGTTTCATAACCTTTTGTTTTTTGTTTTTTGTTTTTCTTAAAAGTTTTGGAAAATCCAAAGTCAACCTTGTCAAAAAGTAATTAAGAGACAAACATTTTACATTCCTGTGACTGCCGAGATATTTATGTAGTAATAAGATTAGTAAGATAAATCTCTAAAGCACTCTTGTAAAATATATAAATGCCTTGGATGAAATGTGCCGTTATCATGTAGACCTTAAAAATAAAATTTAATGGGTTTCTCACTCTTTTAACACCTGCCAAAACTGGTAGGCAAAA
Organism: Cheilinus undulatus; assembly: GCF_018320785.1. Classification (NCBI taxonomy): domain Eukaryota; kingdom Metazoa; phylum Chordata; class Actinopteri; order Labriformes; family Labridae; genus Cheilinus; species Cheilinus undulatus. The sequence continues at coordinate 41,700,528 of NC_054866.1, read as the reverse complement.
CAGTCCTGATCCCAACACTGACTTAAATTTTTAAGAGCATGTGTGACATTTTCATTCATTAGTGCAGGGATATCTAATTTTCTTCATATTCATGATAGTCTTTTGTTAATATAACCCATTCTGAATTACTGTTGAGAAAAGCTACTGTGAATGACAGGACAGTGGATCTTGTAGGAACTGGCGAGAGAGAGTGTGGAATGACATGCATGAAATTGGAGCTGCAGGTCAGACTCGAACATTAGCTACCTGTTTGGGTGAATATAATCTCTGCACTGGACTTGACCTAACCTTTCAGCTAATTCATGCCTGTTTTATCAGACTGTTTCCAACTCCTGTTGCGATTTCGTGCTCTGAAACTAACTGAGTCAAGGTGAAATATTTTTAATTCAATATGAATTTGTGCAGCTCTGTTTGGGGCTTTTCATGGACGTTTTAAGCCCTTGTGCCGCCTCTTAATCTTATTTTGAATTGCATGTTTACTCCCCTTTGTTCTCTCTCTCTGTACAATCATCAAACATCCACCTCCATAAACACAGAAATTCTTGTAATACGTCTGCTTACGTCTGAGTGCAGCACAACTCTTGCTTCACCTTTCATGACTTATTTCTCTTAGTTGGAGGCCAGACAGACGGAGCAGCCTGCCAAATATATATCACACTCATACACACAAACACACACACACAGCCCATCATCTGTTATTGTGGATCTATTCCCATGAAAGACCAAAGAACCTCCTGCTCGGGCTTCTGGGAACCATTAGAGAAAGGATCAGTTACGGTGTTTATGTGTGCACACGTGTGTAGGCATGCACATATGTGTTTGTGTGCTTGCATGAGACTCTGTCACTTAGTCCACGCTGACCTTGGGCTGTTTGGTCCTGTGGGCTTTGTTGTGGTTTTGGAGACACGTGTCCACTCCGGCTCCGCCTTCTCTTTTCAGTCGCCAGCCGGCTCGCCCCCTGGAGCAGCTGGAGGATGGAAACATTCAGGGGCTGTCAGGCATGCCACTTCTTCTTCAGTCCAGTATGTGCGCTCACCTTGAAGTGTTCAAGCGCACGGGTTATTTGTTAGAATAATGACAGAGTTAATCCTCCTTGCACCTGGTTTGCTCCTGTTTTGGGGTCAGAGACCATAGACCTTGGACCATCTCTGCACACTCTGTTTTCATTACTTTGGCATCACAGTGAACCACAATAGAGAGAGCTGTGAAGTTATTAGGATTATATAAAGTCAGGGAGTGAGGGACGCAGTCTCATCAGTCATTGTCAGTGGGGAGGTCATTAATTTCACTTTTGGAGCGAAGGGAGAGTGCACTTGGTGATAAGGTGAATTACTTCTTTGCAAAAGACAACACCATTCAGGGATTTACACATCAAATGTTGACAAATGGCTTCAGCGTATAAGAAAAGAAAGATGTTTTTGTGGCATGAGCAACCTCATCTAACCCTCACACTTCAGTCCAAAGTGTTGGCGCCACAAGCCTCTCACAGGCTGAAGATGTTGGAATTAAAAACACCCAAAATAAAAACTTTCTCCTTTTTCCACTGCCTTTCATCTGCCCATGTGTTATCTGTGACCAGGAATACTGCAGCATCCCAGAGGAGTCAAATTTGGTGAAAATATTCCTGCCTGTAATTCCTACCAGATTAAAGTCTTAGGGGCAAGTTATCTCAGTCCCAGCGAGATACAGAGCAAAAACATGCACAAAAAAGTAAAAACCAAAGCAGGCCTGTCCCTCTTTCTTTAACAGTTGTAGCTCGTTTTAAAGCATGAAATTGAAATTGAATCAATGCAAGCTCAACCCACTTAGGGCAGGATAATGAAAAGGCAAGAGTGCCCCTAATTTCTACGCAGCACGGCATGCCTGGCTGTTGCGTGTCTAGAGCGTGTGTTTACTGCTTCTCTGTCGATGGCTGCAGCACTCTCCAATGGAAAATCTCGTAAACTGTGGCCAGACTGTGGAGCTGTTAGAGCCGTGGTGGTGGTAGCACTCAGGTAGGCAGAGCTCTGTGTGTGCAGGAGATTAGCTCTGATTTGGCCCTCACACGGCAACTTTTCACACTTGCTTTTGAAATCAGTTGACTACACAAAACAGTGGAAAGTTGCATGTTTTACGGCCTTTGATACTGTTTGTGTAGTCATGTGTAACTGCTCTGTGAGGCGGTCATAAAGTACCTACAGGAAACTTCTTCTCACGTTTCACCCTGATTCATCTCTCTGCAGGCTCTCTGTCTATTTTCAAACCTCTGGACCGTGAGGAGCAGGACATCTTTAACCTCACAATAGTCACCGAGGATCATGGGATACCAGCATACTCGTCCAGCCAGCTGTTGTGTGTCCATGTGATTGATGTTAACGATGAGGTGCCCTGGTTTGAGGAGAGCCAGTATGAAGCCCAGATTTCAGAGAACGAGGCTCCAGGAACTAGTGTACTGACAGTGTTTGCCTCTGATCTGGACCAAGGTGAGAAAACCAATGTGTGCTGAGTTAGTCCTATTTACTTGTATCTGTTTTTCATCAACATGACTCGCTCAGCAAGCACCATGTTTGTCCTTTGTGTGAAATAGTTCTGCATCTACGTAAAATTTCAACATCATTTAGAGACTGTATTTTGATGTAAAACAATTACAGTGCTGCAGCAATGGCTGTTGTTTGAAAGTATAAATAACTCAAATATCTTATAAAACATTTCACCAAAATAAAACATGGCTTTAAACAACACGTGTTTTTGGTATAAGGTATCAAATTGTGCGGCTTCAGCAATTAAGACTAAAAAATGCCTGTAATTTTTTCTCAGCCTTCATGTGCCGGGTACGTGCTTAAATTAAAAGCATTAGCAGTTGTTTTTAATTGAGAACTACTCAGTAGGGTGGGGGGCTGGGTACAGAAACGGCACATTCTCCTGGACTTAGTCAGAATCACATAAAACAGAAGGATTATAAACTTTCTCCCCAAAAGCAATCAGTGAAGTAAACAGGTGAGGTTGCCAGACTGCTTTGTGTTAGCACGCAATCTGGCAACCAGACGTGGGGGGGGGGAAGGGGGGGGGGGCTGAAGCGTGACTGTAAAATGCTTAGACAGCAAAGCCAACAACAAACAAACAAACAAAGAGACAAACAGGTATACAAGCCTTTACCCAGACTGATAAAAATAGAATGTACTCGTTTTTGATAAAGCTGTTGCATGTTTAAGAAATTAACTTTTCGGTATCAAGTGACTGTTTTGTCTTAGGGATTTTACATTATGGCTGTGTTTACAGGAACCAATGGACAGGTGACATACAGTGGGATCTCAGGAGAGGATTTCACCATAGAGCCAGTTACAGGTGTAATAACAGCCACTAAGTCGCTCGACAGGGAGGTACAGGAGTACTACACTCTCACAGGTACCGCCCTCTGACTTTCCTACTCTGTAATGGAGATAGCTTTGATTTTAGATTCAATATCACATGCACTTCACTTTGCACTCTTCAGTTTTAAATGTGTCTTTTGTTTTATAACAACAACAAAGGGTTAAGTCTGTATTTTTATTTTGCTTTTTAAAACTTTATTTTTTAGTGCTGCATTTTTGCAACAGAATAACAGGTCATCAAACATGATAGCATAAAGTTCATTTTATAGCTACATTTCAGTAACATTGCAGAGGAGACTGATTGTCCAGATTCCATGTCTATTATCAGGCGAATCCATCTTGCAAAGCTCCAATCTGAAACAACTGAATCAGGTAGTAGCTACGGACAGGGCTTAGTTGTACTGTAAGCTGATAGCAAGGTCTGCCACTGGTATAGCATTTAACTCAGATGTAGCTATAGTATAGCAGCAGTTCTATCAGAACCAGACCACATTTCTTTATATAATAAAGAGTAAAGAACAGCACTGAAAGCTTTTCATGATAAAAGATGTTTTTGCTCTCTCCTGACCTGCTTTGGCAGGAATTGTGATGATTACAGCTGGGGTTTAGTTGTGTTGCAAGCCGGTGTAGCGATTAGCTTGAGTGTAACTAGTATAGCGGCAGTTTAATCAGAACAGGGCCACATTTCTTTATTAAAACAAAGCAGAGAGCCACCCTGAAAGCTTCTCCTGGAAGAGATTTTTTTTCCCTGCTCTTGCTGGCCTCAGCATGAGTTTTATCCAACAACTGAGCATGCTTACTACCTCATTTTGTCTTGTTGCTCTGATTGGCTAGTACTGAATGTAACACAGAACATTCGTCAAATCAATTTCCGAGAATTTCTTTGGAAGGTCTGCCCCTCATTTGTATGGAAGGTTTTCCAGATGACTGTGACATTCAACCTGTAAAATGGATATATAAAAAACTCTATCTGGCGTGTCAGGTTACACTGAGTTTATCATGGCAGAGTCTCTTACGCCTCTTAAACAAGTCAAGACCTCTCCTGGTTATGGCTTTTTTGCTTGTCATCAGTAGTATTTTAAGAAGGTATTTGTCAGTTTGTGGTTGATTTCCTTAATAAATAGTTACAAACTTCCAACAAGGTCAAAACCTAGCCCTGATTTTATGATTGTTATTATTTCTGACCAATATGATCAAATATTTGATGATTCCAGAGTCTATGGAAGTGATCAGCAGTCTGGTTGCTATGCTATCACCATCAGTGACCAGATTGTCGTTTGCCATTTCGTCAGTATTTTTAGGAGTTAAGCATGTTTTCTTTTTCATGTATTCACAGTTTATGCTAAAGATGGAGGCCTCCCCCCTAATTATGCCAAAGCCACAGTGAGGATCAGAGTTCTTGATGAGAATGACAACATCCCTCGCTTTGGACGTCTCTACTACAGCATCGAGGTGCCTGAAAACCTGGAGGCTTTGCCTCTGTTCACACTGAGAGCCACTGACAAGGACATAGGTGACAGTGGGAAGATTAACTACAAAATTACTGGTGAGAATTTCTTTCATTATACCATTCAGTTTCTCAATGATCAGCTCTACTGGGCCTTTAAGTGTGCATTTTTCTTACTTCCAATAACCATGGGTGATTTCCTTCTTGCAGGTGGAGATCCATCTGGAGACTTCAGCCTGGACAGACAGTCAGGTGTTCTCTACACTTCAAGGCCTCTGGATCGAGAGAGGAAGGAGGGGTACAAGCTAACAGTCACAGCTCAGGACCGGGGCAGCCCTCCCCTCAGCAGTACGGCTACAGTGGAAGTTACTGTTCTAGACATGAATGATAACAGCCCTCAGTTTCAAAGCAGCAGCTACACTGCAGACATTTCTGAAGATGTTCCTATTGGCTCACTGGTTCTGGAGGTTAAAGCCATTGATCTGGACCAGGGCCCAAACAGCCAGGTTCTGTACTATCTGAGCAGTGGCTCCCGCAGCATGTTCATCATAGAGCAGAACACAGGCCGCATCATCACCGCGGCTCCTCTGGACAGAGAGAGAACCGCTTCTTACACCTTTGAGGTGTACGCCACTGACTCCTCCCCTGTGAACCCACTAAACTCTACTGCTCAGGTGACCATCTACATTCAGGATGTGAACGATAACGCCCCATTCTTCATCCAGGACCCCCTTATTGTGAACATCTCGGCCAGTAGTGTGTCCAGCCACAGAGTGTTGGCCACCATGAGAGCAGAGGACAAAGACTTTGGAGCTAATGGCTCTGTGTTTTACCGTTTTGCCAACCCTGTGAGGGGCTTCACCATAAACTCGCTGACAGGAGACATCCAGGCCACAGAGAAGCTGCAGACTCTGACTCAAAGCCAGAGGACTTTGATAGTTCAGGCCATGGACCAGGGCAACCCGGCTCAGTCGTCTCTGGGGGTGGTTATCATTTATATCAGGGAGCAGAGCTACAGTGGGATTCGCTTCCCTCGTATGGCCCGAGATGTCAGTCTGCAGGAGAATGCCGCTAAAGGTCACACATTTAAACTGTTGAATTATTAATGTGGAAGTCAGCGCATTTGTAATGAGGGTAGAATGTTGAAGTTAAGTTTCAACATAATATGTTTTCCCTCTTATAGGCACAGTGGTGACACAGACTCAGGCCCAGTACCCTGATGGCTCTCAGACTGGTATCAGCTACAGTATTTTCAGTGGAAACAGAATCCAATCTTTTGGTATAAACGCCATTACTGGTAAGTGCAGAGATGGCAGCATGCGCTACAGTGTGATGTTTTCCAAATCCACAATGTGACTCAGAGTTATTTTTGTCAATTAGGGGAAATTTGGGTCCAGAAGTCAGAGGGACTAGACTTTGAGGAGACCCCCAAACTCCGACTTGTGGTGAAAGCTGAGACAGCGTCCTCCAGCACGTACATGGCTGTCAACTTAATCCTGCAGGATGTCAATGATAACTTGCCTCGATTCCAACTTCAGAACTACGTAGCCTACATTAGAGAGGCACAGGGCTACGATTTCCCCATTATCCAGGTGTGGCAGACTATCCGACACATGTTTATTAGCCTTGGCTGATGTTTAAGTGTGAAGTTTTAGAATAACAAAGAAGTCAAGCATCTAAAATCAGTGTAACAGAGAACTTCTTCTTCTATAGAATCATTTGTGGCATAAGGGCCAGTCCATACATCCCGCTTATGAACTCTGCACTTCCAAGTCAAATATTGTTGACTGGTTCATGTTATATTTAAGTAGCTGTTGTAAATATTTAAATAAATAAGGTTCCAAATTGTGGTTATTCTTTCAGGTTGCTGCAGATGACCTGGACCAGGGTCAAAACGGTCAGGTAACCTACTCCATCAGGTCTTCATCCATGAGTGGTTTGTTTAAGATAGACCCGCTGACTGGCAGCATCACTACTGCAGCCATAATGGACAGAGAGATCTGGACTCAAACAAAGTGAGTCTGGCCTTTAACAGTATTTTTGCTTCTTATATGCTAGTTTCCTTGTAGAAAATGTCTTGTTTTTTCAGCCAGTTTAAGTCACTTCTGTAATGAAATATAAGCAATAAAAAACTGACACGGAAAAAACAGAATACTCTGAAAAAGTTCAGTTTTTGCTGTGATTTAATTCAAAAGTTAAACTTCCATATATTCTAGATCCTCCTAATACAAAATGAATTTCAAAATTTCAGGATTTTTTTGTTTAATCCTCTGAGACCGATGTTGTTGTATATGACAAGACAAGACACATTATTCCAAGTTAAATAATCATAAATCTTAACTTGAGACTTAACTTGTTTTTCCTATGAAAGCCCACTATTGTGCCGTTCTAATGACGCTATCCACGCTTTCATAGCTGGTACCGAACATTTTCTAGAGAGCCTTGAACTTGGCTGACTTTCTGGGGTCTTTAAAGATTTAATCCACACCAGTGACTCTGATATTGGGTGTATTTTTATCCATTTGTAATCAATTTTTTGTATTGTTCCTGGAGCTAGAGGGTTAGCTTGCCGCCTTATTGTCACTGTATATAACAGAATGCATTGTGACTTGGCTGTGACACCAATTGCAGGCATTTCTGTCGTCATCTCATGCTTTACCAAACAGTGTATGTGCAAAGACTTTGAAACTGTAGAAGAGAGCCTGAATGACAATGGAGAGAAAAAGATGCAGAAACATCATTATGTGGCACAGGAACTGCTTTAAATAAGACTCAAATTCCCAAAAGTGCAGTGGGTGTTTTTTTGTAAAAATGTGAATATTCTGAAGACTTTCTGGCACAGAATGATTATTTATTTATTCCTTTGGTCCCCAAGAGATGGGAGAACCAGTTTGTGCAAAAAAGAAAAAAAAACATCCTTAGTCACTTATGTTTACTGTGTTTAATACATAAAAATCTTTTAGATTTAATTTTTGAATTTCTTTTTGTTTGTTTTTATTGTCCCATAACTTTTTTAAAATTTAAGTGACATTACTGCTGCACAAATTGTCAAAGCCCAGGTTGTCAGGGAAAAAGGATGTTTAGAGCTTGACTGTGTACCACAAGGTTGATGTTTTACAAACTTTATAAGACATAAAGTCCAGGAAAAATACAATGGTTAGGGCTCAGAGGGTTGAATCTTGATGATCACAGCTTACAGCTTACAAAAATCAATCAAAAATCCAATTTCTCACAACATTAGAATACTGTGGAAAAGTCCAGCTTCTGGTCAGTTGTTTGGCTCACTCTAGTTCAGTACACCCATCCACAATCATGGGGAAGACTGCTGACTTGACTATTGTCCAGAAGGCAATCACTGTCATCCTCCAGAAGGAGGGTGAGCCACAGAAGGTCCATACTAAAAGGGCAGGCTGTACCCAGAGGCTGTATCAAAGCATCTTCATGAAAAGTTGACCAGAGCGTACTAAGTAAAGGTCCACAAGCAACAAAGATGAGTTCAGCCTTCAGAGGATTGTCAAACAAAGCAGATTCAAGAACTTAGGGAAGCTTATTAAGGAGCTGACTGAGGCTGGAGTCAGTGGATCCAGAGCCACCACACACAGATGGATCCAGGAAATGGGCTACAAGTGTCATGCTCCTAGTGTTGGGCCAGTCCTGAACCACAGACAAAATTTTAAGCTTCTCACTTGGGCTAAAGAGAAACAGAACTGGACCGCTGCTCAGTAGCCCAAAGTCCTATTTTGAGATGAAAGTAAATGTTTAATTTCATTTGAAAATCAAGGCCAGAGTCTGGGGAGGGATCAGAGAGATACAGAATCCAAGGTCATCAAGATAAAAAAAAAAATGTTTTCAAATATTTTACTCTTTATGAGATGAAACTAAAATATATTAAATCACAGCAAAAAAGTGAATCACAGCAAATTTTTTAGATGCACTTATACACGTGTATTGAGAAGAAAATAACCAAAACAAACTTTTTAACCTTATTTTTTTCTTTGTTAAAACTATGTTCTCCAACCTTGTGGTTGTAACATTGTGTAACCCGGCTCACATAAGTTCAAAGTTCAGCCGCTGACTTTCATTTTGTGGTACCAGGCTTGTTGTTACGGCAACAGACCGGGGAACCCCGCGGCTTGCTGGCTCTGCAACTCTGACTGTCATCATCATTGACCTCAACGACAACAGTCCCATGATTCCTCTACCCCGAGAGATCAGAGTGCCTGAGGGTAAGTCAGCTTCACAGTGGAAGTAAGTCCATTGATCTTATCTTAAAGCCAGCTATCACTCTTTCCTGCAGCTAGCTCAGTGCGGCTCAGTGAGAAAAGTCTAACCCTGTTATATAAAAAAAGCTACTGCCAAGTTCCTCTGTTCATTTCCTGTCTGAGGGATCAAGGCCTTCCTCAACAGGATATTTCTTTATAAAGCAACAAAAGTTTATCTTAAACTTTTTGAACTTCCTTTATGTTGTGCTTTTGTAAGCGGAAACCTAAATGTTTGCTCCTCTTCCTCTGCTTCCCTACCTTATTTACACCCACAGATACTCTGGTCGGCACAGTGATCACACAGGTGACAGGAAATGATGTGGACTCTGGGCCAGCCCTTTCTTATACTCTACACCTGGAGAGCAACAGCCAGGGCATGTTTGGGATTCATCGTTTTGGAGGCGGGGTGTCTCTGACTGGCCCTCTGGACTATGAGGAGAGGACTTGGTACACTTTGACTGTGAGATCATCAGACTCCAAACATCAGAGTGAGGCTAACCTCACCATTCTGGTAGAGGATGTGAACGATAATGCCCCCATCTTTACTCAAGACTTGTATCAGGTAAACCTACCTTCAAACACTTGTCTTTACACCATTATAGTCACTTATTTTGAGAGGGTGTATGCAAGGTAGTTTGTCTACATTTGTTTTTATATTTCATTTTAATCACTCATGAGATTCTTTTGGAACTCTGCCAGATCTGGCGTTGCTCATCATGCTTGTGTTCTGGCTCGCTGAGCTGTCAGTGCATCCTCAAAGCTCTGCTGTGTCAATAGCAAGTGATGTGTGCCTGTAAATGATGGATCAATGCAAGTGTTGTGCAAAGTGATTGGAGGAGAACCACTGTACCTGGAAGGTTTTTGAGGAAATTTGCTGTGCATTCAGAAAGTATTCAGACCCTATTATTTATTTTATTTATTTATTTCAAGTTTGTTATGTCACAGCCTTATGCTTCAGTCGAAAAATTCATTTTTATTGTCATTGATCTATACTCAGTATCCCATCGTGACAAAGTATCAACAGAATTTAAGAAATTTGTGCAAATACATTTAAAATAAAAAACTGAAATATCCCACTGACAGAAGTATTCAGACCCTTTGCAAAAACACTTGAAATTTAGCTCAGATTCTTCCCATTTCTCTTGATCTTTGCTGAGATTTTTTTGCATCTCAATTGGAGTCAACCTGTCATAAATTAAAGGATTGGACATATTTTTTTAAAGGCACACACTTCTCTATAGAAGGCCTCACAGCTGACAGTGAATATCAGAGCAAAAAAAAAAAAAAACAATCCATGAGGTGAGAGGAACTGCCTGCAGAGCTCAGAGACAGGATTGTTGCAAAACCCAGATCTGAGAAAGGATACAAAAAAATCTGTTGCACTGAAGGTTCGCAAGAGCACAGTGGCCTCTATAATACTCAAATGGAAAAAGTTTGGCACAATCAGGACCCTTCCAAGAGCTGGTTGCCCAGCTTGCTTGACTTTCATCTGAGGTTTTTTGTAAACTTCAAGCGGGCTTTCATGTGTTTTGCACCGAGGAAAGGCTTGCATTCAGCCCAGTCAATTAAATCTAACACAGGTGGACTCCAATCAAGGTGTAGGAACACCTCAGCAAAGATCAAGAGAAATGTAAGGAACCCAAGCTAGATTTCAAGTGTTTTTGCAAAGGGTCTGAATACCTGTGTCATCAGATTTTAATTCAAAACCAGTACAAAATATATACAAAACCACTAACATAACAGGTCAGAAATGAAAGATGCAATCTGGTCATAAAGTGTATGAAATGCTTGAAAAAGAATGTAATTTAATGTCATATTTTCTGTATAAACCCTGTTTTACAGTATAAATATGATGAAACTGTTTCATTATCTGTTGACACGTGTCTATTTTGTTTGTTTCTCATCAGGTGACTGTATCAGAGCACCTCCCAGCAGGCAGCGCTGTCGTCACCGTAACAGCCACTGACTCTGACTTTGGGGATAACGGGAGGATTACCTACAGAGTAATGTCATCAACAAAAGGAGCCTTCTACATTGACCCAAGCAATGGTGAGATTACTGAGTGCAACATTTGTTTTTTTTCAACCAGAACTGCCTGTAATTACCCTTTACATAAATGTTATCCCTTAATGACTCTACTCAGATCACCTTAGGGCTTGGACATCTTTGCAGCAGGCCTTGCAAAATCTTTAATATTTTTGTTCATTAAAGTCATTAAAAGGCAGATTTAATCTTGCCTCAGATGCTGTGGCTGTGATAACATCTTAAAGTTGCTGTTGTAGAAGACGGCTCTTTTGGCCCTAAGGTCTTCTACTGCACTTCAATGCTTTGGCCTCGAGTATCCTTCTCAATATTAATTCTTTGACAAACAAAAAGATGGTATTCTTATTTAACATTGCTTTCTTAATTCACAGGCACTTTGTTCACCAGCCAAAAAACTGAGTTTGATTTTGAGAATCCCTCCATCCTGGTGCTAATTGAGGCGCGGGATCAAGGCACTCCTCCACTTTCATCCATTGCCACTGTCCAAGTACAAGTGTCTGATGTCAACGACAACGCCCCCATCTTCCACCAATCCGAATACAGAGCCACGGTGTCTGAAGACGGACTTCCTGGATCAACTGTTCTGACCTTAGAAGCTGTGGATGGAGACTTGTCCCGGGATAACTGTGGTTTTGATTTTGCCATTGCCAGTGGCAACTCTGGTAATGCCTTCCAGATTGAGAGCAGCGTGCGCTTCTTGGAGGGGCAGGGCTTCCAGACTGTCGGCAGCCTGATCCTGGTGGAGCATCTGGACTTTGAAGCCGTGCCAAGTTATAACCTGACTGTTGTGGTATCAGATCGCGGAATCCCTCAGCATAGCTCCAGCGTGCCTATCCTAATCAGTGTAATGGATGCCAATGACAACCCTCCAGCTTTCAGCCGGACGGAGTACAGCGTAGTGCTGAGCGAGGGTGCAGCGGCGGGGACAGAGATCCTGCATCTGTCTGCTACAGATCCAGACTCTGCTCCGAATGGAGAGGTGCAGTATTCCATAAGCTCAGGGGATGAAACAGACCTGTTCCTTGTGGATCAGTGGACTGGAGCATTAAGGCTGCAGAGACCTCTAAACAGTGAAAAACAGTCGTCCCATATGATCGTTGTTCAGGCGACTGATGGTCAAGGGCACTACGCTTTGGCTCCAGTCAGTATTGAAGTGAAGGACATCAACGATAACCGGCCTTTCTTTCCCCTCAAACTATTAACAGCCAGCATCAGGGAAAACCAACCCAAGAATGCCTTAGTCACCATGTTGCACGCCATCGACCACGACAGAGGTGTTTACGGACAGTTAAGGTATTACATGCTAGACAACTCTAAGGAGGGAAAAGAGGCCTTTGTCATCAACCAAACGACTGGAGAAATACGGACTTGCACAACTTTTGACTTTGAAAAAGTCAACTCCTTCAACTTTGTGGCTGTTGCCATGGATGCTGGAAACTATTCTGCTACTGTAACAGTGGAGATTTATGTTACAGGAGAGGATGAATATGATCCTGTTTTCACCTCCCCACAGTTCTCATTCGAAGTGCCTGAAGGAGCAAAGAAAGGTCAGATCATCGGCAAAGTACAAGCCAGAGATGAGGACGGAGGCGTGGATGGAATTGTCCTCTACTCTCTCTCAGACATCTCGCCTTATTTTGAAGTCAATAAATCAACAGGAGCTATTTCCTTAAAGATGGATAGCTACAGTAGACACACCAGCCGCTCAAAAAGAGAGCTTCGTCTCATGACCCTGGAAGTGACCGCTCAGAGTCCTTTAGAGACGTCCCGCACTGCAGTAGCTAAAGTTACTGTCGATGTGACCCATACGTCTTTTGGCCTCTCCACAGATATGAACATGCTGCTTATCAGTGTCATTGCAGTTTCTCTCGGGACAATAGTCATACTCATAATAATTGCTGTGGCACTGTTTTTTGTTAAATTAAGACGACAGGCGAAGGACCAGAAAGGATGTGGACGAACAGCAGCGTCAGGCACCATGCTGCACAAGTTTGAAGAAAGTAAAATAGCAGCCAGTGAGATGATTTATCATCAGGCCCTTCCTGGATACGTAGCTGATCAGAGCAGCACCAGTGGGGGTCCGTACACTCGTGGAGGGTCACTGGATCCCTCTCACTCCAGCGGGCGTGGCTCAGCAGAGGCAGAAGCAGCAGAAGACGATGAGATCAGAATGATTAATGAATACCCTCGAGTGTCAAGTATCTCCTCCTCCATGCAGGAGCGCATCTCTGCCCGAGGTCCTGACTCTGGGATCCAGCAGGATGCAGACCAGCTGTCAGACGTGTCCTGTGAGCCATCCCTAGACTGGTTCAGAGGGAAAAAACTGGGCAGTGTGAGTAGTACTTTACTGGCTGGCCAGGTGCCAGTCTACAGGGATGAAGGGGGCGGGTACGTAGGTGTGGGACGAGGACTTAGCATCTCCCACCCTAAGGATTATACTTTCCCAGAGGATGGAAAGCCAGCTGTGGACGGTTCTCTGACAGCTATCGTGGCGAGCGACGAGGAGCTGAGGGGTAGCTATAACTGGGACTATCTGCTGAACTGGTGCCCCCAGTTCCAACCTTTAGCTAACGTTTTTACTGAAATAGCACGTTTAAAAGATGAAACTGCTCCTCCCAATCCTCGCAGGTCGTTTCATCACAAAATAAAGGCTGAGTCAAGAATCGACCCGCCTCCTCTTATAACCTCTGTGGCCCACCCTGGGGCTAAAACTGTACCTCCAAAGCCTGCAGTAGGGAGGACTTACCCTAGCTTGGCTTCTTTTCGGAGATCCCCTCTCAGCGCTGAGGGATCCATCTCCTCAGTCGCCATGTCTCCAAGTTTCTCACCCTCTCTGTCCCCATTGGCAGCACGATCTCCCGCCATCACACCCTTCAATGTCTCCCAGGGCCCCTCAGCATCAATGATCAGCACAAGTGAGCACCATTTGGAGCACAGCGAGGAAGCAGAGCTGAGGATTTAAATTCTTAAGAGTGACACAAAACTGAATCATTGCTTTCCCAGACTTCTTCTACTGTATGACCACAGAGGCTGCAGACTGAAATGAGTCAGTGCCATTCTCTTTTCCTTTTTCTGTGTGAGAGAATGAGTAAACAAGGTTACATTTAAAGTCCAAATAGCAGAAGCTCTGGTGCTCACTGAAGGAAAAATGAACTACATGGATGGCCAAAATGGACTAAGCCTTTTGTGTAAGTGAATGTGTGTTTGTGTGTGTGGTAGTGAGAGTGAGTGTATGCTTATATAACTCCTTGTTATTCTGTTGATCAGTGTTAATTTGCACATTTAAACAGAGATTCATACATGATGTCAATATTTTGTACAAAAGCATTGTCTATATTTTTATACTTTTAGTGGTTTCTGACAAGAAATGGCATTAAAGTGTCAAAGGTTGCTAAAACCTCAGAATATATTTTATATTTGTATATTTGTTCATTGTACTGTATACTTGTTTTACTGTACTGTAAGTTGATTTAATCTCTTGTAATTCTTAACCTCTGTGGTTTGAAATGAAGCTCATCATTAATGCTTTATGAATTGTAAATATTTATAGAGAAAGAGATGCCCTTGCTTGAACAAATGAAACATCAGTCAGAATAGAGTACTGTGGGATCTGATTTTCTACAGTCCCGTGTTTGATCTCACATCAAAAGGTGATCATGAATGTGAGATGACACAAAGTTGTTTAAGTCCTCAACAAACGTCCCCGCTTTCTCTTTAAAGGAAGATTGAATCTGACATCCAGTGATCGTGTCCTTGAGGTGCCCTGGCTTTAACTCCTCACAGCGAGCCTTATAGCTTTGGTTTTGAAAATAAAACACGTGAGGCAGAGCGCTGAACAGCAATGTGATAAATGTAAAACTGTTTGCCCTACCAGCAGCTTAATCATTCCCGAGAATGCAAGCAGGTGTTGGCCATTTGTCTACTCATCTAAAGCTCCTTAGTAAAATGTTCTAGAAACATTAAGGCTTTAAATCAGCACTAACATGACCTGCTGTAGCTTTTTCTCTTATTTTTGTCTAGATTTATTGCCCAGCAGTACAAAAAACTGTAATGAATGACCACATTTGTCTCCTTCTTTGTTATAGCTCTAAAAAAGCCTGTATTGATTAAACGTAACAATATCAAATGTTCTATATAAAAGAAAAAGGTGTATTTTTATGAATGTTCACAAACAAGAGAATGTTTCCATTCTAGTGACAATAAATTTGTCATGTTCATGTTCAGCCATAGTTCATAAAGATGCTTTTACACAGATGCCTATGTCTTTACAACATTCATGAATGTGTATTTGTTGCCTTTACAAGATGAAGTGTCTACATTTGCATTAATAGTTACATGGTCTGAATGTAGATTTACCCCCTTTAATTATTTGCAGCATCTGCAGTATTGCAGACATACTGTACTATCGTAGTAGAGGGAGCTGAGCTGGATGGCAAAATTATCAATTTACCCGTCAATCTTCGTTCCAACCCTCACCTATGGTCATGAACTCTAGGTAATGACCGAAAGAATAAGATTGTGAGTTCAAGCATCCGAAATCAGATTCATCTCCTGGCTGTGGCTGTCCTTAGAGATAGGGTAAGGAGCTTAGACATCCGGGATCTCAAAGTAAAGGCCCTGCTCCTTCACCTCTAAAGGAGCCAGTTTAGGTGCCATGGGCATCTGCTTCCTGGTCACCTCCCTGTGGAGGACTTCCAGGCTCCTCCAACTGGAATGAGACCCTGGGATAGACCCAGGACTCGCTGGAGGGATTATATATCCCATCTGGCATGGAAACACCTCAGAATCCTCCAGGATGAACTGGAAAAGGTTGCTGGGAAGAGGAATGTCTGGGTGGACTTGCTTAGCCTGCTGCCACCACAACCGTCCTGTTAGGCAGAAGAAAATGGATGGATGTTTTCTGTCCAGTTCTAGAGCCCTAATAATCCTGTCTAAAGCAACACTAACATATTAAAGATTTTTTTATTTATTACAGGTAGACTATAGGAGCTGAAGGGCTTAGTAAATTATTTACAAATGAGGATGAAATTATGAGCACCTAAGAAAAGTTCATTTTTTAAAGTATTTCTGAAGTTCTGCTAAACAGAGCAAGTAATCTTTAACGCAGTTTTCCTGACATCCTAGTTTTATTTTGGATGCTTACATTATTTTACTTTGCAAACAAAACACAATTATTTCATATGAGCCAAAAACTACCAGGGCCTGAATTATTGCCCCCTCTAATTCAAATAATCAATAGTGTCTCCTTTTTGCTGGATAAGAGCCTACAGTCTGTTGACGTAGTTTTGAGGAACTGAGGAGCCCCAGCCCATTCTTCGTTGGCCAATCTCTCAAGATCCTCCAGATTTGATTTTCATTGGATTTGGGTCATTGTCATGTTGGAAGACAAAGCGACATCCCACACCCAGTTCTGCTGTTGACTGCCTGAGGTTCTTTCTAAATAATCTTCCCATATCCTTCTTTCTTCATGCTTCCTTCAACCTTAACAAGATTCTCAATTCCAGACCCACCGAAGCATCCCCACGGAGTAATACTCCCACTGCTGTCTCTCTTCTTCCTCCAAACATAAGCAATGTCTCTATGGCCAAAGAGCTCTAGTTTGGTATCATCTAACAAAAGGACTGGCTTCCAGTATGGATAATCTTTCTCCAGGTTGTCCTTAGCATACTTCAGTCTGACTTAAAGGGGTCTCTACTGCAGAAGTTCTTTCTTGGTCTGCAACCCCTCAGTCCATTCCCTGTGCAGGGCTCTAGTGATGGTTTTCTTTGAGACTACAATTCCTGATTTTGTTAAGTCCTTCCCTAATGTCTTGTCAGTCACTCTGGGGTCTTTAGCCACATCTCTCACTAGTTTTCTTTCCACGGTCTTTGAAAGCTTTCTCTTCCTACCTCTGCCAGGCTTGTTTTGTACTGTGTGGCTCTAGACACTTGGAAATTGTTACGAGATAACGTTGTAAACCCTTTTCCTGCTTTGTGAGCATCAGTAACTCTTTTTATCAAGCTTGAACTGATTCATCTAGTTTTTGCCATGATGCTTTCCCCTTGACAACTCAAACCCTTACCGAAGTCTTTATATTGGGTGTAAATTGGAAGATAACCCTCAGTTTGACCCTGATTTTACATCATTTGAGCATTACAAAGTTAAAGCACATCACTGAACAACAGTAGTTTGGGTAATGGCTCAACATATAAGTCAGTTCTAAAGGGGGCTAATAATTTTGACCCTGGTAGTTTTTGTTATTTTTGTGAAATAATTTTGTGTCTGTGTCCAAAGTAAAAAGATGTTAGCATTAAAAATAAAACTAGGATGTTTGGAAGAGCTGTTTAAAAAATTCCTTGCTTTATTTAACAGCATTTGGGGAAATACTTGGGGAAAAAAGAACTCTTCATAGGGGACTAATAATTTCATCTCCATCTGTACAAGGATGCTATTTTGACCATGGCCAAATGGACATAAGCACTACCTATGTGACAAAATGAAGGTACCTTGTTGTTTGCATTCTTTTGTACTGAAAAGTATTATCTGCCACTTATTTCATGTTTGTCCAAGCTGTGCATTTAATGGTGCCATAAAAGAGAAGATTCTTCCAAATGTTCGCACTAATTTTAGACTCCAGAGAAAAGTTTTGAGCTAAAGTGCCTCAATAAAGTACTTATGAGAATACACTGCCTCCTCTGTCTCATCTCTATGAACCCCTCTGATAAAACTGTATGGATATAAATCATATGGGATTGTTATATTGTGCAGTCTAGATATATCCAGCAATGTATGGTTTAGATCACATGGAAAAATCGTCAAAGACAGATTAAAAAGTGCCGCTTACATGGGGCCAGTAGAGGGAGGTTTGCAAAACAAATGCATATGCGTGGTAATCTGCCCGGAGGGTTTGTGAAATGGACTCCTCTGAACGCTGATGTTTTGTTGATTTAGACATAAAGTCACGAGCACTATGCTGTAACCTTATATGAACTCAGAAGTCTTTTTTGTCTCCAGGGCCTTAAACAGCCCCGATCACTCCCAGAATTTCCTAAACTTAGGAAAACATTTCTCAAATGAGACATCTAATGGTAGCCATTAAGTGTTATTTGAAAGCTGATAGTCCTATATGATGTAACAATCATAATAAAATTGTCATTTTTAATTAATGGTTTTACAGATTCCTCAGAAAGCAGCCACAAAACTTGTGCTTACAGACTAAGGGAACAGACAAGACTGTATTCAAACCAAGCAGCAACCTTCATGTATGAAAAGTGAAGCCACTACAGAAGTGCAAAACAAATGCAGTTACTCGAGCGTCCACTGGAGGCTGGGCATAGAAGCACCAGTAACTACATATACACCCATGTTAAAATGCCCATTTTGACAGCAGAAATAAATATACTTCCAGCCTGGGTAAAACAGTTTTGGTTAGAATAGTTCATGTCTTCATGGTGTTACACTAAAGGAGGGACTATTTATAACTCGTCTATTTTGGTTTTAAGACGGTTACATGTTATATATAATTAATGGTTGTGGCTGATATGACTGAAAGCATGTTATGGCTGTTTGTCAGGAGGCTTCAGGTCTTTGCGAACTGTATCAGTTGTTTTTGGATGCGTTTTTCGGTTCATAATCCGACAAAAAACATAGTGCATACTGAATTGGACTCGGTGTCTACTCAGGACTCAGTGAGTTCTATGCATTTTATTTGCACCCACTGAAAATTCCTAGAATGTGGCAAATAAATTAGTTTTGTACTGCAAAGAGAAAAAAGAGTGAAGATGATTCTGTGCCTCTTTGACTCCTCAAAAAGGGGGGAGGGCACCGACACAAACACTTAAAGGAATCATGGTGTTCATGTGATTCTTTGATTATTTATTTATGCATGTATGAATGACAGGGTTGGAAATGAACTTTTTTGCCTTCCTGCCAACTCAGAAGTAACTTGAGGACTGTATCAGACCATTATTAAGTGTAAATTTTACCTCTGCTGTCTAAAAGGCCTCCCCACATTCAAATGAGTCTGACATCTGAAAGATTTAACAAATAAATAACCAAAAAATTATTTAGCAAACAGTTTATTGTAACATCTAACATATTTATAATAGGTAAGATTATGTATTTTGGTAGAATTCTTTATGATGATTGTCCTCACTGACCTCCACTACTCATTTTCTCTCTCTTTACTATTATTATCCACACGCATGCATGTCTCTGTCTCCTCCTGTTGTCTATATGCCTGTGTGATCTTTTGTCAATCCTCCTACATTTATAAAGGTTGAAGAGTTTCTGTCGTAATCTGTGTGTGGACGAGGTTTATTTACGAGCTTAAATACATAATAGAAATGGTAGGGGAAACACTGATAAAGGAGGAGCCCAGGGTGGAGTTGATTAAGCTTTGCCAGCAGCAGCAGCGTGGTGCATCATTATTAATTTAAGCATGGATTAGTGAAAGGTACGTCATATTTAAGTGGACCACAATGTTGAGAGAAAGAGCTGTGATTGGCAAACATTACTATAAAACATTTTTTAAATAAAACAGAGAAAATATCAGAGTTCTAGTCCGGGATTAAATTATAAACTTGTTTAGGAAGTAGTTACACGAACGGAGGCTTTCTAGCTTCATTAGCTTTAGCTAAAGCTAACATAGAAACACTAGCTACGTTGTTAATGTTTCTGTATTAACCAATGTAGCAAGGTTAGCTTTAGCAATGAGAGCTTTAGCAAATATAACTAAAGCTAAGGTAGCTACGTAAAATAGCTATATAGCTCACATAGCTGCTTTGTGAACCTAGCTTTAGCTACATTGCTATGTAGGATAGTGTGCTGTGTTGGAATGTTTTCATGGAGGACGGGCTTTTTCCTGTGAGCAGACAGTTAGCTCGACTTCATTAGACATTTCGTAATTATGTTTTGCAGGTCAGGTTTATACCTTTTAAATTTTGGTATCCTAACCCGTTCCTTAATCTTTAACAGAAGTTTCTAGTTTTATTCCGAAAGTTTTTAGCATGTATTTTGCTCTGACAGATACAGTGTCTCACATGAACTGTCTGCGAGAGAAACTGTCAGAGACGTGCAGTCTGCCCACGCAGTCTGAAAGCCCTGACTTGTTAACCTTGAAACTAAAATGAAAGGTGTGATGCAGCCAGTTAGCAACCGCCGCGCACCCTTAAACAGCTGTAAAGACCCACCTCAGCTCAACCTCTTTGTTTGCTTTTCAGTTGATCCAATAGTAGTTGGAGTCCGTGTTTTCAATATGGTGGCCACCAGAAGCTTCTTTTAGTAGCCAAACGGCTGACGTCACTCAGGCTTCGTCCAGTATTTTCAGTCTGATTCAAACACACTGGAAATGATAAATAAGCTAGACTAATCATTGAAATCAAAGATCAGCCTCAGTCAATCCGTAGATTTACTTGTTGTAATTTGCAGCTAACCTTCATGGAGCCAGACTTCTTTCAGTCCTGCTTTTTTTTTTTTTTGTTTGTGTTCATTCCTCTTCTTTGCCAAAAGTTCTCATTCACATTGTGTTTCTCAGTCATTCATCATTTAACACTGGCCACACCAAAGTCCAGCTCTAGTATCAGATATGAATCTTTGCTGCATGCTTATGATGCTAATCTTAAATCATAACATCTCTGTTGTTCGCCTCACTTGTCTTTGTTTTGCTGCTTCAGGTCCATTTCACCATTCTTTCCAATTAGCTTCAATGTCTGTTCCTCAAATTATATAAAACTAAAGAACAGCTTGATTAGAAAAAGCAAAGTTGAGAAATTTCTTTGTGTGCAGCAGGGTTTCGTATTACTCGAATGTTTTCATATTGTCATCTATGTTTAAAGCTTAATGGGAGTTAACAAATGAAACCATGATGTAAGAGAAACATCAAAAAGACTACAGGCTCACTTGTTTTACCCCACTAAACTTTTGATCAAACAGCAGGAAAGTTCAAGCAGTGAAATCTCAACTTTTTCTCTTGAAATGCATTTGTTAGGAGTCTTTTGAACTTTCTCCCACATTAGAATTAATGCATGACAACAAAGTTTCTAAGTAGCGTTATTTCTAAGGATCCAACCCCACCTGTCATGAGAAGTCATTGCATCACTCTCATATTTCTGGAGGCCAGACTCCTGCTGCTGATGAAACTGGGCTGAAACTGGACGAGCGCCTGTCGTCCGCTCAGAGGCCTGCCTCGCACCGCTCATGGGGCTGAAACTTAAGCCATGCGGTATTCTAGGTAATTACACATACGTATGGGCGGGGCTGCGTGAATCAGACAGCCTGTGATGATGCACTCAGCTTGGATGTCAAAGCAGACTCAGGTTATGAGACTGATGCTGTGACCCAGACCGAGTACCTAAGATCAGTGGCCAGTATATACACAACAGAACTCAGATGATAGGAGTGAGAGGGCATGAGCCAAGTCATTACTCAGAGCTGAAATTAAAGGCTCTGTGTAAACCAGATGAAATCTATCATTTTCCCGTCAACACAAAGTGGAGGCAGCTCTGTTAACATGCAATCTCTTCCACTTAGGCTCTGCTTCAACCTCTGTGTCTTACTGAGATGTCAGTTTTGATACTTGCAATAATCTCATTCTGAAAACCAGCTTTATTGGTGACAAGTTTATGTGACTTACTAAAATGGTATTTTTTACTGTCCATTTAAGAGGTTATTAAAGTAAATTTCAACATATCTAACATTTATTATACCACTAAATAGACTATATGAAGCTGTGTCACAATCCTGCATTAAATCGATGCTGTAGGATATGCTGTAGCTTTGCATAATCCATGTAGAACATACACGTGTAGCCCACACCTCCTCAAAAATGGTACTACAGATTGAAATGACTGCAAGCTCTATGCTGCTGGGCAGCATCAAGTGAGTGCAGGTCTCTGAGTAAAACCTACAGTCATATCATGTGTACTCGAGAGCAGGGGCTCTCAACTGGTCTGACATTAGGGCCCACCACCAACTCCTTCAAATCACATCCCAAATTTTTGATATTTGTCAACCAGTCACATATTTAATAAGAAATAGTGCAGTCTGGACCTCAGATGGTACAGCATTTGATAGAAGGAAGAAGGAAAAAACACATTTGAAGAGAACTTCACTGATCTTTTAAATCTTTTATTCATGGGCACACATGTGCAGCCCACTGACGGTGGCTCTGCGACCTACCTTTGGAGCCCAACCAGGTGAGAACAATTGCTCTGGAGCAATTATTTTTACCTGGTCTAGAGTCCAGAGTGAGATAAACAGCTGGAGATGAAGATATATTTTATCAAATATTACTTTCCAACATCTGAATATATCACAGGTGAGTTTCCAAATCCAAGTCTTTCTCAGTGTAAAAAAAATAAAAAATATAATTATTCACTAGCCATGTTTTCCATCTCCTTATTTGTTTCCTCTCTCATATGTACACTGAACAAGAAAACTCACAAGATACCTGTATTTTTGTCACACTAGTAATGTGACATCATCTGGCAGCATGTTTGCACTGTCACCACTTTAATACCAGGTGAGTTTGCTGCGTGTTGGCTTTGTCTCCCTGCTGTCAAAACCCTGACATTCTTCATAAGTTTTGCCTCAATAAACCCCCCTACAAGTGACTTGATTCAGTGTATAGCAGAACTGTGCCAGGAGCATTTCAAAATAAAAGCATTATGTACAAATGAAGGGAGTTTCTACAAAGAAATGCTAAAGCAGGCTTTTACTTTGAAAAGCATAAACAAGAAGTGTTTTCGTACTGTTCATCTTTACCTTCTTCATATTGTACCTTGTCGAAACGGAAAGTTTCATGAATAGTAGAAGTTTGGAGAACAGCTTTATAAAACGAACACATTTTAGCTTGTGGTCTTCATCTGGTTCATCAAGAAACAGATTTTAAAGATATTCTACCAATGTGGATGTACATCTTTGCTACAAGGTAAATATGGCTCTGTATTTATAATTTTCCTGTCTATTTTGACCGATAACCGGTGGTGGAAAAAACAGAATCTCAAAACTCACTGTGCGTAAGATGTGTGTATCAATGTGTGAGCTGCGGCCCTCGCCAGGCTGCCGGTCTGAAACAGCGGTTAAGGCGTAGTAAGCAGTGAGCAGTGTGTAGTAGTGAGCACTACCACTGTGGACGAAAATATGGCGGCCTCCTGGTGAGTTTATAGGCTCAAATGTACTCAAAATGCAGATATCTAGTATGTTTTTTTGTGCAGTATCTGTATGAGAGATACAAATATCTATCAAATGAGGTGAATCTGTCTAATCATGCAGGGTTCCTTTTAAAATAACTGCAGTATGATCAACTGCTAGTCAACAATTATCAGCTCTAGTTCCTGCATAACATATCCAGTGTTACGCATTGGTTTATACCCCCAATGGTGGGTGTGCTTTGATACTTACCCAGTAGGAAGTATGCTCCTCGGCTGCAGGACTGCATGTGCATTCAGGGAGGGTGGAGAGTGTTAGGTTTCCCCTAAAAACATGAAAAACAGCATCATGTGTTTATTTGTCATTAAAGTATTGTAGTTTTGTCAATAAAGTTTTCTAAAGGAACACATGACAAATCTGTCACAATTTAATCCTCCCAAGCCCAACCTGTTATTAAACTTTGTCTTATTAATCATTGCACTACGCAACATACCTCTGAAAGATGACACATGGCCTTCAAAGGTTCATTCTTGTTATTTTTTTCTTCACTCATAAGGATTCATGCCAGGAAACACATTTCCTTTTAGAAGTTAAGTACCTTGGCACACACCAGTTTCATTTGCCATGGTTTCCCGTATATATACAAGCAGGAATTGTTGCACCAGGACAGAGACTGTCAAAAAGTCCTTCTGCTGATTCATTTTAGGCTGAGTTCTGCCAAGTGACAAGGACACACTAACACTATGCAGTGCTCACAATGGCGTACGCCACCATTTTGTAGATTCGGTGCAAGTATAAACCGAGCTAGAAGAAGATGCAGCCACCCTGACCGCAGATCTGTGATGGCTCTGTGGGATGCATGTGAGCATCTCATGTGAGGTGGCATCTCTGCCAGAATGGAAAAGACATTATTTACCCATTTTAGAAGTAGTTTTGTGAACAGTGACTCACTTCAGCTTTGTAAGCTTTAAAGCTAACATAGCTTTGCTAGCTATATAGTTAATGTTACAGTATGCAGCTATGTTAGTTTAGGCTTAAGCTAACTGGCACTGTTTGCAAAACTACTCATAACTACTTTCAAAACAGGTCTAGCTGCAGCAAGTGTTGCATTCTAATATAGCTAACACAGCTTTGTTGCTTTAGCTTTAGCTATGTTAGTTATGTTGCTAGGCTACCTACATAGCTTTCGTAGCTTTATTAGTTTTAGATTTAGCTATGTTAGCAATGTAGCTACACTATCTACGTAGCTAATCTAGCTACTTTAACTTTATCCCTAGCTAGCTAGCTGTTAGCTGTAGGTGTTTTCACGGAGGACTAGCTTCTTTCCTGCAAGCAGACTATTTGAAAGGCTTTTTTTTTTTTTATTTTGATTTGCCCAAACCAGAAGTTTAATTCAATTTTCATTTAATTTTGATTTTCACCATATTGTTTTGCAAGAGGGGTCTGAGATCTGCTGTCTGTTTGCTTACCTCCCCCACTACTTTGTGGACTTTTCATAAATTGCTTGGATTAGCACTTTAAGTTGCTGCTTTAACTTTTTCGTGGTAGATAACTTAACTGAACTAAAGAAGAAAACTACAGAACAAGGAGTGTCACTTATTCCAGGTGTAGAATTAAAATGCATGTTGTAGTTATATAAATGGCCAAATTCAGTGCTTACTATGCTAAAAATTACCACTGAAAATTATAATCCAAATCAAAGTCACACCAGAAAACAAACAAACAAAAAACAATCCTGTGGCTGAGTGCAAAAACCATAACAGAATACTGTTGACCCAAATATTCATGTGCATAGTTAACAACTATTAAAACAGCAACAGGCAACCACTGCTACCCAGCAGCTGTCAGCTGCAGCAAATATTAGCCTGAGGACCACAGCACATGATAGGAATAGCTTATTGTGGGGGTACAGTATTAACGCTTTCCATTCAGTTTTACCTTTTCTAAACTAATTATCATCCTTATTATCTTCCTTCAACATCTGCTCTCACTTCTTTCATTTATTACAAAGTTGCCTAGACTATGATCAGCAAACATAAGCAGTTTTAAAAGTGTGCAAAAGTAGGTAAGTGTCTGGGGTGTCTCACTCCAGGGGTCTCAAGATGTTCCTTAGTCATTATAAGACTCTGCAATATATCCGATTTTTAAGGTATGAATATATTTTTAAATATGATATGGTCTATGATTGTATTTAGCTAAAATGGAAAGGGCCTCATACTGGTCTTTTCCTAGGGCCTCAAAATGACTAAAACCAGCCCTGTTGTCTGGTTAGTACAACCCCTAGAAACTAATAATGTAATTAGATTACAGTATATCTTCACCACTTAGCCAGCTGGACTTGAACTGATATGAACCCCACCAATCTAACTGCAGAAAAGGCTGACACATAATCCATCTTTTATTGTTCACAAAATGTGATCAGCGCTAAAATCACAGTGTAACAATGGATGAGACTTCACACTGAGGCTGACTTATTCCATCATTTTGAAAAACGTCTGCACTCTCATTGGTATTCTGTTTCACTGTGGTGTCTGAGCTACCTGTGATTATACTGTTCATTCTTCAGGCTGCTTTTTCACTGAGGAACATTCAGGCTTTGAAATCCTCAAACCTGCTTCAGAACAAAAGTGTTGTTATCCATATTGATCAGAACCACTCTTTGATCAAAGAATATGCTAATCATCTAATTTCATGCATTGTTGAAGGATTTCCCTTTGCTACTTGCATAGCACCCTTGTGAATAAAAGCAATTTTCCTTTTTCTTGCAACACAAAATGGGCGTTGGGCTATTACTGCCGTGGTATCATCATGCTCTTTACTGGCTGTAAAATTTGGGATCCATTCACAATTCTGGATGCTAACAAAACAGCATGTTCTGGTAAACTGCAAAAAAAAAAATACAATAACCTTTTGCAATGTTACCACTTGGTAAACATCTGGCAGGCTTATTTTGTTTTATCGACTTCATTCAAGTCTTAAAAAGTTTCTCAAAGAGGATCCCATGCATGTTTGAGGAGGATGATGGAGTTTGGTGTTCCTGTGTTTCATCCAAGTAGCAGCACAGTGAATATGAATGGTGGAGAAGGATTCTATTTTAAATTGTGTCAGGTATATTAGTCTGATGTTTTCGTGTTACTGGGGAAAGTCTTGTATGGGTACGTCGATGGTGCACACAGTACTGTACAGACATGTTTATAAAATGGGACACAATCATGATTTCACTCATGTTTTTAATAGACCACCAGGAGTGACTGCAGTAAAATTCTATAAAAATAAGTGGTACATTCTTTGGCTAGTGAAAAGTCATTCTTGGCTTGTAAATTATTTGTCTCTCCAGGATTTGGCAGATGAATTTAACAGTGATTATTTACCAAGAATACAACCAGTCCAACTCAACCAGAAAGGTTTCCGTCTCATTTTTAAGACTATTATGTTTGGAAGTCTCTTAAATAAATCTTATGTCTGCAAAATCAGCCATCTAATTCTGTTTGGATGATTTACAGGGCCAAGACATTAAGAGGATCTAATGCATACCTTTAGTTACAAAAGGCCTGTAATGAACAATTGAAATGTGGGAAAAGGAGCACACCCAAAACAACACAAAATTTTCTGCTGCACAAAAACTGAAGTCAAAATAACACTAGGCAGTCCATGCCGTGCCTGGGCACATTTTAGGCTGGTTCATTTGACCAGTGCGAGTGCGCTATTCCCTGCTTCGACGCGGCACACTTCTCTGGCCCCAGCACTGAGGGACGAGGTGAACCAAAGCACAGTTCAAATGCAAATTACCCTGACCGTATAATATATGCAACCATCCCTCTCAATGATTATTCAAAACAATGGTGCCGAGAGGTTCATGTTGGTCAGATGCAGGGATTGAATGCTTACTGGAAATTTGGGCAGATACCAGCATTTAGGCTCAGCTGGGCAAGACACATAAGAGTTCCGAGGTGTCTGCTAAAATCCGCAGCCATCTTCTTAGTCATGAATTTCAACGGAAAATCAAGCAGTGCACAGACAAAGTGAAGAAACTCAGGATCTGGTACCTGAGAGTACGGGAAGCACTCTGTATATCTGGCTCCTCTGTGAATGAAAAGAAAAATTTCAGTGGTACGACGCTGTCGACCAAACCATCGAGCTCAAGCCAAGCAGCCAGCCGACTGTTCTGGGGTCATCATCGCTAGACAAAGTACGAGAAACCCTACTGAGCAGGAAGCGCATTTCTTCCAGACATTGGGAGCTGCTGCATGTGTCATGGAAGGGGCAGCTGGGAAGATACCTGGCATATGCTCCCATACCTACCTGTCTATCTTCAAGTGAACTGAGATTTCTGCCTATCAAAGTTGTGTCAACTCAAGCGAAAAACACAGGTCCTAGATCTACGGTCCTAAATCATAAACTGCTGCAACTTGTTTGGTTGCAATGCTCCTCCAGATCGTTGGGTGGCATTGTTGCGAACAACACAGGGCCTAGATCTCCTGAATCTGCCGTCCTGAAACTGCTGCCTGCAAGTCTGCAGATACGTACTATTGGATATAGCTGCAAGCCAGCATGATGTAGCTGTTAATCAGGAGGTCTATGACCCACCTCAGCCCCACCTCTTTGTCTCTCTCAGTCTACAGTTATATTGGGACAGTGTTTTCAACATGGTGGTGGCTGTGGATTGGACTCAGAAGCCTTCTTCAGAAACCAAATGTCTGATGTCCAACATTTTCTAGTCTGCCTTCCTCCTGGTCTGTACTTTGCCACTGCCTTGATTTTAGGAAATTTTCATGGGCTGACTGTGCAGTTTTCTTGTTGTAATGAATGATGCAATGCAAAAAAACTTTCCTTACTGAAAGATTTTTGGTGAACAAAACTGAGTTTTGTCCTCCTCTGGCTTTGCATTTAAGTTTTCTCCACTATTGGAAGGTATTCACAAAACTTCTCAAACAAATAAGCTTTGAAAATAGTTTGAAAAGAGTTCATGTGTTTTAGTTTTCATAAAGTTTTGAGATTTTGAGGCAAAGTCTTTGTGAAATACACCAAACCACTCCATTTGAATAAATACCAGCCATGCTTAATCGGAATATCTTATGAGAGATAATCATTTTCCTCGCACTAAGTCGAATCTACACTGAAGGTCAAGCAACTTTGATATTTATTTCTCTAGCCTGCAAGTGTGCAGTGTGGGTTTAAGTGTACAGACGTGTCTGTGCAGCTGCTTCAGTAAACTGTGGCAGGACGGGGACACGATGCCACATATTAGGAGACTGTCTTGTGCAGCATACCTACCTGATGTTAAAGATAGCAAAAAATAAATATTAACCCTTTCTCAGATGTTTCAGAGGACTTTGTTGCTCTGCAGCAGAGAGCATGTGCAGCCCTGAAGGCTTAATGATTATAACGACTGCAGGATATAATGGTTTTAACATGGCCTCTGCAGAAGAGCTTGTGCTGCGGCTCCTTCTCACTGTCTTAAGTTCAAAAGCCTTTCTATAATGAAGCTACCAAACAGGCACACTTTCAGAGGGAGTTAACCAGGGCAAGATAATGTCTCTCTTTATAATCTAGGCAGTGATCTCATCTCGACGACACAGAGGGTATAATGTGACAGATAAAAGGAGGAATAGCAGCTGCAGGGATCAGTCAAACATGAAGTGAATCACAGTAGAGGATGTGGACTCCACATAAGAAATCTTTGCATTCAGGTGTGAGTTGCTTTGTCTGCAGGCCTTTTGGTAAGAATCTGACTCTTTTGCAGAGAAGTCCAGGCTAGCGTCCAGTTAAAATGAGGCCAGACCAGAGAGAGCAGTCTCTCTGCTCATGCTTGGATTACCCATAAACCCCTCATACCTGCAGCTTGCACGGAAGTCTCCACTCCCTGTTCCCTGAGCAGAGGCCTGGCTCCAGGGATGCTCCATCCTCAGCTTACCACAATCCTTTCTCCAAACACTCCGCAGAGATTTTTCCCCCCTCTGATCGTCCTGTCTCTTACGAGTTCTGTTTTTTTCCCCGGCCCTCTCTTCAAGGTCTCGCCAGGCTACTTGCGTGACTAGAGGGAGTGGAAAAAAAAGGTTTCAAAACCCATTGGCACGCGAGCCCCAAATCTATTTTTGGAGAGCGTTCTTTTTTTTCTTTGAAAACAAAAAGCCACAGGGAGAAATAGGCAATACGAGGGTGATGGGGTCTGTTTCTCATTTAGCCAGGCCTGCCTCCTGTCCTGCCCCACCAGCGTCACAACCACAGCACTATAGAGAGAAAGGGTGGCTCAGACTAGGGAGGAGAAGTGTTTCTCCTGCAAAACCGCGGCCAAAACTACGGACCCTCTTCTTAGCCTTTGTAACTTAGCAACCAGCCCGACCTGCTTCCCATTACTAGGCCATCTGCTTGTGTTTGAAGCTCTGCTTTGGTTTGATTTGTTTCGCCCCTTTTCACTTTTGTCTTAAACTTACCATGATTAAATTAATGCATTTAATTCATCTTTCACTGTTAATTCATTTTCAACAGGCAGTGTTAGCTAGGCCTTCTGCTGAAGCCTTCTCTGCACTGCAGCCTATGGCTTCATTCCACCCTGCCTTGATGATTTGTTGCAGTTATTGTGTGCAGAGGATTGTGGAGGAGACAGGCGATGACACAGGAATCCCATAAATAATGTATAAGGCATTTATTCTTTGACAACATGAATATATTCTTCAGTTTGTATGGCAATGCATTCCCATTTTAGGGTTAAAACAGCTTTGTTTTTTTAGATTGAGAGTAACGACTTTGCAACAACACAGAAATTTCCGGCCCTTTTTCTGCTGCAGAACCAAACATGACTGCGCAGGATTGCAATAAATTCCCAGTTGCATAGGGACTATCCTGTAAAATAAACCTACCCCCTAATTTATTTGACAGCAACATAATTAACATAAGTTAAGCATAGTTATACAACCAGCATGTTATGCTTTTTGACTGTAGACAGGGGTCTTTGTTTATGCCAAGTTAACTTTTTTTTTGTTGTGTAAAAAAGAGGCAACAAAACAACATGGGATCTTGTCTTAAAAAATAATAAATTCAAACGATGACGATGTTATTGCTTTTAAGTTTAGCTATTAATGTTGACAACTAATCAGAGTCAATAAAGACAATAAGTTGTAATCATGCCAGTTTGGGTCAGAGATGCAGCAGTATGTCATCGTGACGGGCCAACACTTTATGACATGAATGAAACAGAGAGCTTTGTGGTTAGAGAGGATAATGACTCACAGCAGAGCGCTGATGACAAAGTGTTTCCCGTCAATGATTGTGTGATGGGAAATTTCTAGTAGACTAAGGAAAACTACAGAGCCTTGAGATGATTCTGTGAAAACAACAGTCCCTTTTTCTATTTTAGTGTACTGTACATCAGCAGCTTATTATCATAACAAAGAGTATCTGTATTGGTGCACGAGCGGCCTCTAGTGTGCCCTCTTAAGAGACAAAATGTGATAAAATGTCCTCTAAGGTGCCCTCTAAGTGGACAAAATATAATGAAGTGCCCACTAAGGTATCCACATGGTGGACAAAATGTGGTAAAGTGCCCTCTGGGCTGTTGTCGCCCACTAAGATGCCCTTCCAGTGGGCAAAATGTGATTGAATGCCAACTAGGGTCCCTCCTAGCAGGCATTGGTAAACATGGTAAAGTGGCAAGGGAGTCCAGTCAGTATTTTAAATGTAAAATGCCCTCATTGGTCTGGTGTGCTGCTTCAGTGGACAAAATGTGGTTAGTAAGTTCCTTCTAGGGCAGTGTTTCCCAACCCTTTTCCTTTGGAGCCCCCCCCTCAATACGTACCTAAAAAAAGTTGAGCTCCCCAGGACGCAGGAGAGAAGAAAAAGTGACACACTGCTGTCAAAAATCAAGATGGATGGATGGATGGATGGGTGGATGGATGGATGGATGGATGGATGGATGGATGGATGGATGGATGGGTGGATGGATGGATGGATGGATGGATGGGTGGATGGATGATGAATGGATGGATGGATGGATGGATTGACAAACGTGGGATTTTGATGGATGGATTCTTGTATGGTTGGTCAAATTGATGTATGAAAAGATGGCTTGATGAATGTGAGATTCTCTAAATGGATGGATGCATGAATGGATTCATTTATGACTTTAGGATTTGGATGGAAGTATGGATGGATGAATGACTAGATGGATGGATGTATAGATGGCTGCATGGATGAACATGGGATTTGGCTGGATGGATGGATGGTTCAATGGATGTACAAACTTCCAAACAAAAGGAACAGAGTGGGGAGCCTGTTGTGTTCTTATGAGCACAACCTTCAGACAAAACGTTCTGTTTTCAATTTTCAAAAGACTTCACCTCCAGCTTTTATCTCAATAAACATTTTGCTTTGCTCAATCAGGCTCCCTCAACCTTTTAGGCTGACAGTCATTATAACTGTAGGGCTCAAGAATTCATTTAATCAAAGGTACACCAGTGGATAAACTCAAGTGAAATAAATGTCATTTTGTAAATTAGATTGGATGTTATAAAATGCTTTAATATAAAAAACTGAATAACTAAAAAGACTCAATTTTCTTCTGGAGGTTGTCATAATGGTGAAGTTTTGGTACAAGAAAAACTTACATTGTTTCATGTTTTAAAACTATAACTAGGCTTTACACGATCAGGATTTTTGGGGCAGATCACCGATTAGTGAGTTTAAATAAACTGATCACCGATCCGATCACATGAGAGAGCAAAATGTCTATTTAAATAACTTGTTTATTTACCGTACATACTTATGTACTGTTAACTGAGTATCAACAAAAGTATTCTCAAGCATTTTTGCAAATGTTTAACAATGTTTGCCATGCCCCAAACTGACATTGATGCAAGGGTATGCTGCCTCAAACATTAATATAACTCCATTAAAATAAACAGTCACACGAGTGCAAATAAAAGGCAGTAATGTTGCCCCTTAAAACATTCATATATACTAGAAAAGCACTTGGAGAGTGCAGACCCCCGCCATTAGCCCTATTTCTGAATAGTACAGAATCCTTCAAAAATCCTTCTGGATCCAGACCAGATCACTCCCAAAATCTAATCAGTTTTTCTTTATGCCATTTCTGACATTTACTGAAAATTTCATCAAAATCCGTCCATAGCTTTTTGAGTTATGTTGCTAACAAACAAACTAACTAACAAACCCTGCCAATCACATAACCTCCTTGGCGGAGGTAATAATAACTCCATGAAATTAAAAGCCACACTTGTACAAATTAAGGGTGGTATTAGTAATGCTGCCTCAGAACATTCATACACTCCAGGAAATTAACAGTCATACTACTGCAAATAAAGGGCAGTAATGTCCCTTACTGTCTAAAGTAGTCTGCTTTAGCATCTGTTTCGGTGTTTGCAGATACTCCCCCACGAGTTACTGTAGTGTTGCACAGGTTGCAAATAGCTCGAGTTTTATCTGTCTCAGACACTTTGTAGAAGTCCCACACCACCGACATGTTTGTTTAAATCGGACAGCTAATGATTCAAAAAACTTTATTGTCCATCACGTCACATAGTGACAGGGCTCAAAAAAAGTGTTGGTGTTGTGGAACTTCTTCGGAGTAAATGAGACAGATAAAACAATGCAACGGGAGCATCTGAAAAAGTTTCAACACAACAATGACATCATTGATCAGATCAGTGAATTAAAACATTACAGCCAATCACACAAATTGCATAAAATGCAAAATATCGGCCGATCCGATATAGCCGATCAGATCGGCGGAAAGCCTAACTATAACTAAAGTATTTTACATCAATTTTTCACGCTCTTTTATCATCATTTTACTTTTTTCTGTAGGTTAACAAATAGTAAACCAAAACTTTTACCTTTGTTTTTTAACATAACTTGAACATGATTTTCATGCTGCCCTGAGAGGAACTGCTGAAGTGTCCTGATTGTTTAGTTTGAGAGCCTATCATGTTGATTTTACCTTGTCAGACAAGGTAGTGAGTTGTTTTCTTAAGTTTGGTTTCTCTGTGTGAATCTGGATCCATGTTTGGCGAGTGCGTCAGGGAATCAGATTGATTGACTGAATGTAAACAAGTTTCAGCTCCCTTCTTCTTAGTGAACCAGCATGAGGAGAAACAGGGGTTAGTATACTGCTGCTAAAGGAACAGCCGCAGGCTGTTTCAGAGAAAAACATTCAATGTACTGAGATCCTAAAGGTTTCTCCATACTACCGTCAGCCGGCCGGCTTCTCCTAAAGTCTGCAGGTACTGAGGGAGTAACATGATAAACTATGGAAGGGAAAAGTGGCCTCATAGTGGCACATAAACATACTTTCTCGACAGGTTTGGTCTGATAAACCAACACTGAAGTCCAAATGTTGTAACTGAGGATCTCAGCACTCAACACCTGCTTTTACAGATATCTCTGCCTTCCAGCACGATCCATCTATGGGACATAAATCTGGGACTATGAAAACACGCGCTGACAGGCATAAGTAAAAAGACCAGAAAAAGGCATGAGTCATTTTCATCTCTCTTCTTATTAAACTATCATATATTAAACTGTACAAGTTGTACTTTGGAAAATATTAAATTCTCTCTGCCAATACCTTCTGCATTAAGATTTATTCAGTTCTGACGACAAAAACAAATGCTGAAATCTTTATGGAAGAAAGTAATTACAAAAAGCCAATGGGAATCCCATCATGACACATTCATAACTGTTCATTCATTCATGTTTCCATTTAAAAAGGCTATAAGTTGGTTAAATCAGGCAACACTGTGGGACTTTTCCCAGAGGGGTCACCAGAGATGCAAAGATCTTTGAATGGTATGAGGCTCTGTCTGCTATGAGGTAATCATAAATAGATTTGTTCATGGTATAAAAAATATATGGCATACTTGCTCTTTGTAATGTTTTTTTGTTAATGAAACCATTTTTAGTTTTAATTCTAAGTAGATTTTCAGATCTGATAGTCTGTTGCACACTGTTCCTCCCAAATTTCCTCAAAAGGTTCCTTGCTTCCTGTGCTTGAAAAGCACCTTAAGATATGAGTAGGTGATGCCCTGAGGAACTAACGCTGGGACGTAGTGCTCTGAGAGGCATTTAATAAAAAACATTGAATATCTGAACAGACTATAATTCTGCATCAGCCCTTTTTAAAATGTTCCCATTTCGTGCAATCAGATTTCCATTGTTGGCCGTCACATGTCCAGCTTTACTTGGTTTCCAGTTGTTAACATTAGACATATTTGACATGACTCAGCAGCTCTGATAGTCATTTCACAGAGCAACGCAAACTTTCCACCATGTTGAAAATCACTTCTAGTGTTAATCAGCTTTGAAATCTTGCTGAATTTGATGTTTCCAGCTCCATAAATGGCCCATCATTGTTTACAGATTCATACATTTGACACTGATGATCCCCTAAGAGGACTGGGAGATACAGATAATAAAAAGGACTGCTGCCAGTCAATAGGCTTAGTAACTTTCATAAATGTATTTTAAAAGTTCAGATGTCTTGCTCTGCTGACTGACACAATGATGAACATTTTCCACTGGACCACCTGATGAAAACACAGAGAAATATCTAATCCCTGATGTTAATTAACCTCCTGACTTCACATTACACCATGGCCTTAAAGGGACGTCCAGGCAATTAGGATTTAAACCCTGCTAGAAGACTGATAAACAGATTTCAGTCTTCATTTAGACCTGTTGCCTTTTAGGGTTTAGTTTTTAGTAATTAGGTTTCAGCTCTGTGTTGATAGCATGGAGTACGGTAAAGAACGGCTGTGTTTTTGTTTCTTTGAGCCTGAGGGATTCCAGCACGGCCCCACTAGACGTGAGTAGAACTGTGATTGTGAGGCTTGAAAAGTGGACTGACATGCTTAACCTCATCAGTCACAGCACACTTTCTCTCATTTGCATAGGACACTTGGCTGTGGAAAAAAAGTGGGGTACAATAATAAAGTTGCAGCCAAAGGGGCAACATTAATTTATGATGATCCCTGGTGATGTTTATATCAAATACACATACTCTCAGCCGCTTTGAGGATTTATTAGAGCACACATGATGAATCGAGAACATATGGCAATGCTTAACAGCCAGGTTTTTTTTCTGAGTCTCACTATCCTCACAGCTCAATGAGGAGAGGGGAGATCCTCACTTTGAATGGGGATGTTAACACAAAGGTGCACAGTCACAGAGGAGCTAGTGATTAGTGTGCTTTCCTTAACTAATGCTCTTGAATTACCCAAAGTGTCACTATCATTTTTATTCAGTACACTACAGCTCAAATGCTTCCGTTTAAAAAATCAATCTAACTTTCCACATTTCAAGTTTCTGCAGACTCCTGGAAGCTCTTTGAGCAGAAATAGACTCAGTTTTTGGCTTCCTTTTTTTATCCTGCTGGTCCTACATGTGAAACAGGAGCTTTGTTGGTTTTTCTTCTAATCAAGAACAAGGTACACCTGGGATACATGAATGCAACTTATTGAATTAGCAACCATCTGTTATACAAAGCAGGCAGATCTGTGGACCCTGAGGATCAGCATTTAAGATAATTTATCTCTGAGATCCCTACCCAATTTTATTTCACTCTCACTTTAATCCTACAACTTTAAAATACATGAAAACAAGGTAAGAGCTCTGGTGTACACTGTCACTACATAACCGCTAGTGTCATTAACTATGCCTACAAGCAAAATAAATAGCACTACTGTCATTGCTCAATTTGGCATTATCACTATTCCAGTGTTCATAACCTTGCAAAGCCAATGGACTGGCTGGATTCAACGTCTGTCATCAGGTGGATCCATCTCACAAAGCTTCAGGCTGAAACAGAGAACAACCGGACCAATCAGCATCATTTAAGGAGAACACGGAAGCAGCGGCAAGGACTAGTTGTGCTGCAAGCCTGTAAACAATGGCGGCCAGTGCATAGATGACTGTGGATGCAGCTATAGTGGCAGTTTTATCAGAACTGGACAACATTTCATGAAAAAGAGGAGCAAATAGCTGCACACTAAGAAGTTTCTGCTCATTCCCTGACCAGCTTTGGCAAAGGTTAAATTTACTGAAGACTGCAGTTAAATAACCTTGCAAAGCAGATGAATTTGCCAGACTCTATCCATGTTTGTCATCAGAAAAATTCATCTTGCAAAGCTCCAATCTACAATGTTTGTGCCAAACCAGATTGATGTAATATATATCCCATGTTATGTGAAACAGTGCATTAGGTGTGTTGCAAGCAGCTAACATGTGATTTGGTGAATAAGGAAAGCCTGAAAAAACTTTAAATCTCTTTACATTTTGTATTCACTTGTTTCTTTACTTTTGGTTTAAATAAAATGTACAGTTTACAGCTTACTGAGGATGATAGCTGAGGACAGATGAAAGAGTGACTCCTGCTTTGCTTAGCATTTATGACGTTCAACTTCCAGCTCAAAGCCCATAATGCAGATGGTAAAGTACACACAAAGTGACTAGTCCAGTCTGGTCCAATTCAGGTATGTGCATGCAAGATAAAATCCATTTCTTACAGTGCAATTTCAGTTGACCTTTATGCATTTTAAAAATCAAGGTTCAATCAGACCAACACAATAATCACACTTTAACAACTGCATGTAAACGTACTCAACGTGGGATTTCACTCATCTCTCCAGTTAATGTGAAAAGATCATTCCTTTTGTCTGTTCTTTTTTTTTTTTTTTTTTTTTTTTTACTTTCCAGCTGTTACATCAACAGACCTGATTTTTCACACTTGTCTTTACTGGCTGCATGTTGTTTATTTCCCTGATTTTTTTTCCTGAGATTACACACTTAGGCCTAAAGCTGGGATATGCAACAATAAAAATAATGTTCTTTTGGGTTGAAGTATTTTAAGGGTCCAGCGTCTTGCATGCTGACTCACTGTCCTGTTTTATAAAACAATATCATATCAATTACTTCACTCTGATCACCCATGAGTGGTTAAATATCTGCAAGAAAAAATGAATAGGAGACTTTTGACCTTGTGTTTAGGTGACAGTATGTAACTTTTCCATCCTATATAATAGTTTCAGTTTTTTTTTAGATAATATCACTTTAAAGCCCCCTTTAGGGCAGTTTTTGACTGGCTATGCAGCACACTGCAATTAACAATGATGCCTTTTTATGACCTACTAAAGGTATCGAGACCATCAGGAAAATTACTTCAGTCTAGTAATTTCTAATACCTGAACCTGCTGCCAGGATGTAGGTGTCAGACAAATTCACTTCCAGCAAACTGAAGCAACAGACAAGCAAACATTCATTATGCAGGATGACTGTAGCAACAGCAGGATGAGTGAGTCAGAAAACAGCACCTATGTGTATTCAACAATGTCAGCAGAGAGATTACACAAACTGCGTTGTCCATAGGGGGCAGTAAAATCAACACAGGCCACAGTTCCTCACAGCGGCTTGAAGTAGTGAAAATGTCTCAGTGTTAGTTTTGTTAGCGTTGGCACTTAGGGGGTTTTATGATCAACATGCTGCTGGTTATTTGTTAGCGGTCTCTTAAATGGCTCTAGAGCCACAAGTCTTATAAATTTACTGGTTGAGTAATTCAACATTACAGAACATTCTAATGATGAATGTATCATGTTTTACCATTTAGAACAGGGCTGTCTTGAGTATTCCTGCACTGATGCGATCAATGAGAAGAAACATGAATTTAACCAAAAATGGAGCTCAAATTCATCAAAAGCTAGTCTGGTAGCATTTTATGGCCTTTTCAGTCTAAATTCTTTCATTTTCTGCTATAAACCGTTTTTGTCTCATCTTTCCAGACACAGACTGCCTTCTGCACGCTCGTTTTGTGGTCTGGTCGGGAGCTATGATCTTTTTTCTGATAGCTGTTTACATGTGGGTGTTTCAGAGCAGCGTGAAAGAGCCTCTTCAGTTTCCATTATACAATCATGCACCACAGGCTTTGTGCCCTCCATTTGTCTGTGAGAGGCCTGCTTACTTTAAAGAACAAAGTATACCGGGCTGGAGTGTTGTGGATTTAGTGGGGAATTGTGGATGAACGTAACCCATTTCTTTGGAGAAAGACGAGGAATTAGAAGGACAAAAAACAGGATTTGAGAAAACGACGTTTCAAGGAGCACCTGTGGAACAGCTGGTGTATCAGATGCTGAATTTTAACTGTTTTTTTTTGTTTGTTTTTTTTATCTGATGACACTTTTAATGCTTTCATATTAAAAGTTCAAGGCATACATACATGGCTCATTCTGGCTCAAAGCATGGTCCTTTGATATTTGAGTTCCTGATAACAGAGGTACTCGAAAAAAGACTAATGCCAAATACCTGTCATGATCCTGAAGAATGATTTTGTGTGTTTCAGTATTTGATTCATTTTCCTGTTTTGTTGTCATCTTCCTTGTTCCCCTACTAGTACTTCTGTTATCTTCCATTGCCATTGTTCTTTTTTATTGTGAAGTTTTCCATGTTTCCTGTTTTATTTTGTTGTTGAGTGTGATTCTAGTTTTCTTCCTGCCTTAGTTTCCCTCCACTCTGATTGCTCTCCCCTGTTTCACCTGTGTCTTGTTTGTCACACCTGTCTCTCTGTCTCTGATCACTCCCTGTGTATTTAGCTTTAGGTTTTTAGTTTAGAGATTTGTCCACATCAGTATGTTTGTCTTACTCTCCTCATGTTTGCTGATACTTTTAAACTTTGTTATCTAAAATGATAATTAAAAAATAATTTAATAAATTAGAAAATAGTAAAAATCAAAAGTAATGTATAATTATAATAGTAAAAATGTATAATAATAGTAATAAAATAAAAAACAATAAAATAATAATTACAAATACAACTTATAATAAATAGAAAATAGTAAATTATAAGAATGAAACTATAAAAATAAAATGCTAATTAAACAATGAAGCTAATTAGAAACTAGAAAAATTACTCGGAGAGCGCAGACCTCCGCCATTAGCCTTATCTCCCAATACTGAGGAATCCTTTAAAAAAATTCCTGGATCCAGACCGTGATCTGGATCACTCCCAAAATCTAATCAGCTCTTTCTTGTGCTATTGGTGACATTTCCTGAAAATTTCATCAAAATCCATTCACAACTTTTTGAGTTATGTTGCTAACTAACTAACTAACTAACTAACTAACTAACCCTCCCAATCACATAACCTCCTTGGTGGAGGTAATAAATGATAACAACAATAAAATAATAAGAGAATAATGGTAAAAACACAGCTTTAAAAAAGACATACAGTAAGATTATGACAACAGAATTACAGCAGCAGGACATCAACACAATTTCCAAAATAATCCGTCAAGAAGATAAAGGTGAAAACACATCAAAATAAATTTAACTCAGACCCCAAAAACTGAAAATAAAAAAATAAAAACTAGTTAGCCCCAGTTTTAAACCTAGTAAAGAATAATTCAAAGAAATGGAATCATCTTGGTTAAAACTCAGAGCCTGTTATAAAAATATGTGTTTTTCTAAGAGAGTTTTAAAAGTGGATAATGAATTTGCCAGTCTGTTCACTTCACGTAGACTGTCCCAGAGAGTGGGGGCCCTGACTGAAAAGGCCCTGTCTCTTTTAGTCCTCAGACTGGCTGGTGGAACAGACCCTTGGCTGAGGGCCTCAGGGTTCGACCAGGCTTATAGGAGAGATCAGTAATGTACGTTTGGGCAAAACCTGAAAGAGCTTTAAAATTCATCATTCAAATTTGAAAACCAATTCATTGGGAGCAATTCAAGTGACTATGCTTTAGATTTTTCCTGAGCTGATTAAAAACATGACTGTACAACTGAAATGACATGCTTATCCAAATTAAGATGTTTGTTGAAAATCACTCCAACATTTTTGCAACTGTGGGAAATGTTTGATTATAGAGAACCAAGGTGCTGGCGTATATGGGCAATTGCAGTGTCTGGACCAATCTAACTTCTGTCTTATTCATATTGAGCTATAAAAAAGTTGTGGGGCATCTAGTTTGTAATATCTGTGATACTGTGATAAATGTGACGCAGGTTGTTATGGCTAAAAGAAGGAGAAAGCTGAGTGTCATCAGCATAAAATGGATATTGTGTCCATGGATCACGTGTCAAAATATAAATAGATAACAGAAGTGGTCCTACTACTGACCCTTGAGGCACCCCACATGATCAGTTTACACTTACACAATTTTCACTAAAATTTCCACTAAAAGACTTCAAAGTTAAGTAAGAATTAAACCAATAAAAGCAGAACAGTAATACCCGCCCAGAGGTTATGATGTAATAATACTGAATTGTCAATACTGTCAAATGGAGCCAACAAATCTAAAAGAACTAAAATCAACAATTTTCCTAACCTGGCACACCAGATGGAAGTTTCACACATCCATCTGGAAAAAAACACTCATAGACAGCATTTGGGAAAGGGCAGAGCCTTTGAAAAAAAAAAAAGAAAAAACTTGGAGGGGGATTGGATGAACGTTCTGTCTGTCACATCTTTACAGGCCAATCAGAGCAAGAAAACATGTGACGTAGCCGCTGGACTTTTCTGATTCCTCGGGGGACTGTGGACAGACCAGGGGCACATATTTTTGTTAGAAAAGCCTGAAAAAGTGTATTTTGCATAATATGTGACCTTTAAGCACAGCCGTTTCTGTGCTGTGATTGGTCTACACTTCCACCACATCCTCATGACTTTACTTCAGTTCCATTTTGGTGGAGAATTGAAGCAAAGTGCTAGAACTTTTGTTGCTGTCCAAACATTTATGGACCTAAATGCATGAGCAACAGCACCTGAAAAGAGCTTTAACTACACTAAAAAGTACGACACATGCAATCATGCCTTTTAATTTTCATTTATTGCAGTTATAAAGTTGCATATTTAATCTAACAGTTTACACAACAGGTAATGTTAAAGATTATACCCATAATTTCCCATTCATGTTTGTCTTTGTAAAAATTTTTCCTCTGCTCTCCAGCTGCAGCGGCTGTGTACGTCTCCAATTTAGAAACAATGCCTGAACACCCAAAGAAGTAAACTACTGTGCCTGGGTTCCTGGATGCCATTCTTCATCCCATCCCGGGTTCGGCCAGTCCAGAAGGAGGACTTAAGCTGTAAATCAGGGCTCTACCCTCTGACAGTGTGGTGAGAGCGGTGGAGCCAAGTAGTTTGAACCGACTCCTCCAGCCGAGCGTCTGGAACGAGCCCAGCTACTGAGAGAGCTCTGAACACGAGCGGCCTACTTCAAGTGGAAAGTATTTTAGCCTAAAGTCCCATCTGCTTTCACTTTGATTCTCCACCTAAATAGATAGTGTCTACAGCGTAAGGACGATTATGTGTTTTACACTGCAGTTCACTTCAAAAATATTGATGTTATGGAGATTTTCTCTCATCATCATCCTAAGCTTTGCACTTCACACGGCCGGCTTGGATCTTGGAGTTACACACTCAGCATCTCATAAAAGTTATGGCTCATAATTGCAAAAGTTTTTACTGCTCATAGGAAACTATTAAGTTTGAAACTTTAAACACAGACAAGAATGTCATTGATATCCTCAGATACTGCCTGCCTGTTCCTTTGAGTCTTAAAAATAGACTTTAGTGTTACCAGAACAATAACCCACATGAGGGCCGCAGTTTAATCTCACACGTTAAGCCTCAGCATTTGGATAACATTAAACACTTTAATTTGATTGTTAGTGCATCTGTTCTAGTGTGCCTTGCTGGCTGGTA
Organism: Cheilinus undulatus; assembly: GCF_018320785.1. Taxonomy (NCBI): domain Eukaryota; kingdom Metazoa; phylum Chordata; class Actinopteri; order Labriformes; family Labridae; genus Cheilinus; species Cheilinus undulatus. The sequence goes on along the minus strand of NC_054866.1, from coordinate 41,658,599 downwards.
TTATAACATCCATCTCTACAGCAGTGAAAGCCCAATTGTTCCTGACATATTGCTTTCACTGTCCTTTGAGCAAAGAGCATCAACCTTCTGCTCGCCTTTTGTAAGCTGTTAGATAAAAGTCAAGCAAAAGAGATGGAGAAAATCAACTCTAGCCTTCTACAGAAAAAAAGTTTTTGGGCAAGGTTGGCTCAAGCTAACTTTCAAAGAAAGAGAGGTAGCAGTTAATTGGTCTAGTCTTAACAGATAAAATAGGATTGCTGTTCACACTGGGTGTCTGAAGCCAGTTTTATTTGAGCCATGGCATACCAAGCCAAGCAGTCACAACACTACAGCCTCCCAGCATGCTCTACTACAGAGTGCTGTTATTGTTCTGCTTGCAGGGCAGAGAGGGGTCACACACTCCCTCTCATCAGACATGTTGTCACAGCAAAAAGGTTGGTTTAGTGCTGTATCATCAAAGTCAACAGATGGCTCAGGAAAAAGATAAGCTTATTCAAGTGCTCTGAATTGCTTGTAATGAATGTGAAAGACAGAATGTTTTACCAGTCATCCGCCATTGTTCTAAGTCCTGCCCCTCCCAAATACGCCTGTGCTCAAAAAAACTGATAAGGCGATATATCATCACGCACACCTTGCAGATACACATATACAGATTTTACAGACTCGATATGGCCATGTACACTGTGATGGCAGTTTTTGTATATCCCCCATGGTGCAGTTAACAAAACAAAAAAAAACAGCAGATGGCAGCAGTCATAGAACTGCAGCCCCAGCTCACATCTCTTTCCTCAGACCAAAACAAGATGGTAGTCAAGCAGGGACGTGGCTAGTGTTGATCTCTTTGCTTAAAGCAAAGATACTGGATAATTTCATGTTTCTTCAAACAGCTGACAGGAGTTGGACACGACTCGTGCAAGCTGCTGTGAGAAGATAAACACTACAGAAACACCAATCTTCACCGACACACGACACCAGGCTTATTAGCAGCTAGCAACAACAGCTAAGCTCACCATGCTAATCAGTGTCATCCCAACCAGCACTGAATAACGCCGTTAAGTCAAAAACAAATACAGTATATGATGTTAGCTCAGCTGGGCACAGACAGCTACAAGAGCACAGGTGGGCAGAGGTGGGAGCAGTAACAAAGGAGTTCTGGAGCTCTGTGTGAAACAGCGACCTCTAGCGGCAGTCTGTATTGTTTCAGATGCATGGGGCTATTTTTGTTCATACAAGGAGCATAAATAAGCCTTAAGTGAAAAAGACAGTAATGGGAAGTTATTAAAAATAAGTAAGGTGGGTCACACACCATACAATTTTAAGCCCAATTGGAGACAAGATTTTGCCTTCCCCTATGATGGTGGGGATGTATCCCAAGTGGAGACTGGTTGCAAACAGTTATTTGTCTGAATAATCTTCAAGTGTGTGGTTTTTTAAAGGTTTATTTCTGGGCTTTTTGTGCCTTTATTGATAGAGAAGAACAGTGGATAGAGTTGGAAATGGGGAAGAGAGAGCGGGAAGGGGACATGCGGGAAAGGGCCACAGGCCATTTTGATGATACATGAGGCGTGCCTTAACCACTAGGCCACCTGTGCCCCCCAAGACTGTGCGCTTTTAGCAGTCTTCTAATTTTCTTGCATGCTACACAGTGCAACGTGAATCTCATACGATTTAAAGTTTGATGTGTGCACACTGTGCGATTACAACTCCCACTAAACACTGCTAAATACCACACTACGAAGTTGATCAGTGTGTGTCATCCATCTACGCCACCAATGCTGTGGTAAATGATGAAGCAAAGCAACAACAGTTGTCGCATTCATATGCTCAGAAAAACATCTGAGATCAAGATTTTCCTTCTTGTTGGAATCCCACATACTTCTATGTTTTGGCATCATCTCCATTCTAATGCTATCTTGTTTGTTTGTTGGCGCCAGTGTTGCGTTTACCGTTACGTCATTTCTTGCTGTATTCCTATTGGTTGGTTGTAGCAGCAGTCACATTGTGAGATGGTAATCCTAAATTTCTAAAACTGTCAGAATTTTATCCCAGGCTATCTTTGGCTGTCTGTCAACCTGTCTCACAGTGCGACACAGGACCACAGTTTTAGAGCCACCACCAAAAATATCGCCACAATCAGACATCTTTTGTCCAGGACAGCCCAAAACACCTCTAATAGAACACCCACAACAACCAATGAGAGCAAGCTAACCCTGTAGGGTCACCAGCTGGATGTTACCTTCTTGTAGCATGTACCACTCACAAGCATAAACACAACTTTCCCTTCATTCCAGCCAGGATTTCATCCTGATTGTTTTCCTTGTTTCATGATTTCGCTTCATCTGTGACGTACAGCAGGACAGCATGTGGTGGAGTGACAGCCAAGGATATCAGTAGTGATCAAAGTTTGTTTCTCTTCTGAAGTCACGTTTGATCACGCAAGATTCCATGAAATCTCAGGTAAGGGGAATCTTCACTGTGAGGTTGTTGGTAGGATGGCAGGTGTGTGGTCTCTAGTTTCCTGAGTCATCTAGTGTTTGAGCTCAAAGGATTATAAGATGAAAAATCATTTGAAATTGTCCTCATGTCTGTTGATCCCAACGTTCCAAATTGTCAAGAGTGTGGCCGGCCCAACTCAGAAACTACTAGACAGAGTTACTACTGCACAGCACAGCTTAAAAGTTGCTCTGGAATGCATAACATTTTTCAGTCATAATACTCATTTAGAGTTTCTGTGTCAGTGTGGGGGGAAATAGCTCTGAGATGCATGCAACACTGTAGCTATTTACAATCTGTAGGTATTTTTCTGATAAGTTACCTGAAGGCTGAAGTCAGCCTGTTAAGCTTGGCTAACAGATTGCAATGCTTTCTATTTGAATGGAGTGGATCCTCCTCGTTAACCTGAGCTGTGCTGTTCACTGGTGTTTGCAGCCTGGACCCTGTGACAACCATTTTAGTTGAAGCAGTGTTGTTTAGCTTGGTGTTTTGTGAGATTAGAATTGCTATTCTTGGTGGTGGATAACAACTTGCTTCCTCTGCATGCCCTAACAGCTACCCCACTATTCTTATCCTACACCTGAAGGAGAAATACAGTCTAATGTTAATATCTCCCGGACAGAAAGCTTGCACCTGAGTGATCATCAGCCAAGTGATATTGTTGCTCCCAGGGCTGACTGTGCTGACGTTAGTTGTAACCTTGGATAACAACTGACCTCAACATAGTTGTCAGCTATTTTGTGTAAAGAGTAAGAAATGCTTTAAACTCTTGTAAATTTAACAGCGATATTGAATCTGAAAAATAACAATATACATAACTGAAAATAGTGGTGGACCAACACTAGACATAAGTGTAGTGATTGGTCAAGAAGTGAGAGTACATTAGGCCCTTTTACTAAACCTGTTTAAGGAGAGACTATAGTGTCTGTTTTGTCAGGCTTCCCACTGGTAGTGCAAATATAAACAGAAAAAAAGGCCCTGGAGACATGGGGTAGCCTTATCCTGGATATCCTCATCCTAATTGTTTGGTCTGAAATCTTCAATATGGTATGAAATACCCCATATTTTAAAAAGCCAATAAAGTAGATATGTAATGGCAGGCTTGACATAAAAATGACAAAAATGACATAAATTTTCTTTGCCATGCAGCTAACAATCCATAAAGTTGACCTTTGAGGAAAGCAGACATTCCCAACACTACTCTTCTCCTACAAAGCAGAAACTATAATTCAAAGAAAGGCACAAATAAATATGACTGTACCCTACAAGGAGAAAGAAGTTATCAGTCACGGAAGCACACAGCGGAGTCAAACACCTCCCATATCTCAAAATTGTGCCGTGCTGACCTGAGCAGATAACCAAGCTAAATGGTGGATCTAACTTTTGTAAGGCAGAAAGTTTGTAATGAAAAAGGCAAGAAAACCTTGAAAAGTTCTAGAAAAGGTGACACTGTCGTCTATAAAAAACAGAGTTTAGATCTCCACTTTGTTACCACATCCAATTTAATTCCACCTTGCTCTTTCACACCAGACTGAATACAATGAACAAAAAGAAGCCATGACCTAGAGAAGAAACTGCATAACCTGAAAGTACAGAGGCCACCAAAGCTTCCATCTACTTAGAGGAAGTGCAAAAGACTTGGGCTACTTCTGTTTTGCAGGGAAGCATTTTTGATCATTGTATCTTACAACTTAGCATGGCTGCAAAAGTCACTGTAACGCTGTCAGCATATAGTGGACTATATAGTGAACTCACCTGCAAAACACAAAAATGATTTCAGACACTACTCCGGCCACGAGCAAAGACGTCATCGCCGTCTCACAATTAAAACATTTAGCAACAATGGCTCGTAGATTTTGATGACAACTGCTGAGGATCGAAATTAACGGTAGAATTTCACCGAAAAATTGTACTAAATGTGATGTCTTTTCTCCAAAAAATAAAGTTACTATTAGATAAAAAAGCTTGTGTCTTTAGTGGGACAATGGTGTACATTTTTGTGTGTAATGTAACTTATTTTTTCATAAATATAATGGTCACATGTCTTGTAATCCTCAGTTACTGTTTTAAATCCCTAACATTTTTAGTAAGCATTGGTTGTTCACTACTTTTTAAAATGCATTGTGGGATAGAATGAGAGCATTACAAAGTGAATAGCAATGCTCACTCAGAATTCAGACACCACTACAAAATGGCATATTCACTATATAGTGCACTATAGTGAATTGGGAGTGATTTCGGACACAGCCACTGTCTTTATTTGCTGAAGTCAAGAGGGCACACAATGGTCAAGTTACACTGAGAGCGCCCTCCACTGGATTGGAATGCAGACCACTTCCTGCAGCCTGGTGCACTGATACATTGTGTATTTTGACTATTTTTACTAACTCTCACCCACAGGTTCAATTAAATGTTCAAATTTCGAATAAAAAGTGACAGCCCTTGCAGACAATAGTATCACCAACCCACACTGAAAACAGCTAAAAACATGAAACACAACTACAGGGTCTTCTCAGCCAGAAATGAATTCATATTCTTTGCCTTGTTTTTAATATTTCGCTACAAAAACAGAAGGTACACCAGGACAGCCAGCTGATGACAACAGTCATTTTTAATATTTGTTTTTCCTCTAAAGTCACGTTTGATCACACGAGCTTCTGAGACCTCATGTCCGTAGAATCACCACTGTGAAGTTCTTACTACAAATGGCAGGATTGTGGTCTTGTGGCCACATTGTAGTGTGTGAGTTCAGAGGATGGTAACGATAAAATCGTTTGAAACCATCCTTATGTCTGGGGTCTCCTACATCTATAATGCAGACAGGCTTGGTTCTACAGGTGACTTGTTGGATATTATACCACAGAGACCACATGGAAATGCTTCTACCCACACATCCAACAGTGAGTTGAGTTTGATTTCATTAAATCTGTTTGGCAAGACTTAAAAGAAGTTTAATGTGTTGTAAGTATTCACCCCAAGACCAAAGTGCTGCTCAGATCAAAGATATAAAATCAAGCCAAATATGTATATAAATAATGTAATAGTGTGTTCATTAATCATAAAACAGAGCTATAGATTCTGAGACTGTGGACTTTTTGGGTCATATGAAATAGCTCATTTTTTATTATTGATTGTCTTTTCCTTGCACTGTTTGGGTTGTTTTCCAGGCTCTTGCTGAACAAGATTTCCCTCTCAGCTGGCTCATGTATGAGAGCAGTGACTGCAGGAAATTCACCATCCCATCAACACTGGGTCGCTCATCATTCATGTCTCTCACGGCTCTTTTCTCTCCCCTTTTTTTCTGCTTGTGTAGCCATTTATCAGTCGACTTTTTGCATGATAAAATTAAAATTCTTAATCAGCTTTTCATCGCTGCAGCTTTCCTAGAATCCAAATTGTGGGCAACAGCTATTACAAGACTGCTCTTCGTTTTACAGCTGTGATAGAATTTCATTGGGGAACTTGGAAAAAAAAATCTTTTTTCTCTCCTTTTATTTGAAAATTACATAATGTAAAGAGGTTAAGCAATTATTGTGCGAAATGTAGGAAGAGTAAAAGGTCCTCTCAGGGTTTTAGATTCATGATTTGAGTGAGAGATATATTTCTTTAATGTTGTTACTGACCTCAGTGATCCCCTCTTGAATTATGATGCAGAGAAAGTTGTGCTCTGATTTACAAGTCTAGTTTAAACTTCAAAGTGTATCCTTTAGTATTCACAGAGTGGTGGGTAAATCATGATTCTTCCCTTAAAGCCCATGGAAAAAAAAAATTGGCTCATTTTCCCCCTTACCAAGTTTTTGACCATTTCCAAGGGTAGCAGCCTTTAAGACACCAATTCCATCCCCTACCCTGTCAGAAACTTTTAATTGAAACTGAACAAACTGCAAACTTGCTAATGCTTCCAAAGAGCATCGAAACACACCCTTGAGACTCTCGCTGAGACTGACCACAGTCATCCCACATTGTCAGTCAAAGTGAATAGTTGTTTGGAAAAGCATTTTCTGTAAATTGGACACACTGCTGCATCAGTCAAGCATACCACAAGAGACGATCTGACAGAATTCTCACTGTCCATAATAATAATAATGTGTCATATTTATACTGGAATGTTTAAAGGGATTATTGCTTACTACATATAGAACATGCTTGCACAGTTTTATGTCATGCAAGCAGCACATGAACTCAATGCCTCCTCATCCACAACACTAGAGATGGAGCTGTCATGTAAGGCGCTGGGTCAGCAGTAGTGAGTCAGTGCTGGGTACATTGCTCAAGGACATACAGAGGTACAAGGGATCAAACCACTGATCCAGTGATTACTGGATGATCTGTTTTACCATGGTTAGCCCAGAAAAAAAAAAAAGATTTCTGAGATAGGGGAAGTGAATTAGAAGCATGAAAATCTAATTTTTTTGTCTAATAATTCAATTCAATCAAATTTCCCAACATTAATTCTGTGAATGGTGTACAAAGATGCAGCAAGTGTGTATTATATAGTATATGAGTAACTATGCACCCTTCAATCCACATTTTTCCCCGCACTGTTTTCTATTAATCATCAGAAACACTTTATAATATGTTCCATATATACTATTGAGAATTTATGAAACATTAGTAAAGGGGTACGGTTAGTGTTAGAGTTAAAACCACTTTACTAATACTCAAAGCATGCATTTTTAAAAAATGGCAGATGCAGTACTGTGCAGAACTTTCAGGCATGTTTGAGCCAAAATTCAAAACTGCCTGTGGGCACCATAAGGTGGGAAGGATTGACACAACCCCTGTCGTGCTATGGATGTCCTTGCATATTACCAGGGGCATGGGAAAATAATCAGTTGAAAAAATAACAGGGTTCACAAGTTAAGGCTGGAGTATGGACTGGATGTGGCAAGTGAGTAAAGCCAAGGACACAGTCCGGGCAGGTAACAGGGTTGCCATGAGCCCTGTGGTCATGCTGTGGATGTCCCAAGAGCCCAGAAACCACCAGCAGTCTTCAGAGGTATTACCAGAGGTGAAAAGGCCCAGACAAAAGAGATGTCGTCGAGCTTGACCTTGGCTGCCAAGTGACATGTGAGTCGACTCGTGTCAAGCTTGACTCTTCCAAGAGCTGGTGTTCCGGAAAAACTGAGCAATCAGGAGAGAGGGACCTTAGAGAGGAGACCAACAACACGATGGACCCTCTGTTTGAGCTCCAGAGATCCTGTGTGGAGATTGGACAAAGTCCCAGAAGAACAACCACTTTCACATGGAGTTTTTTAGATGTATGTTGCATTTACAGTCCAACGGTACATGCAACATATTCAAATACTCAAATAGTTAGCGAATAATTTTATATTGTGTACATATGTCTGCTTTTAATGTGCTTGTATGTTTTCTTTGAAGTGCAGTCTGGAGCTTCAGTGCAGATCTACCAAGTTAAAGTGCAAATATGCCTTGCTAACATGCATAAGTGTGCACTAACACCTGGAAACAGAGTACCCATTTGTTCTAATAAGTTAAGGTTTTACTAATGATCTATGCTAAAAGTTCCTAGTTATCTTAAAGTGGTAACAGTATACCTTATTGTACATAATTATTAGACTACAAAGTCAATTAATTAGTCTATAGTCTCACTGCAATCCCTATGCCAGAATCAGAGATATTTTGAAATGCCTCTCAAGCAGATTCTTTCTCAGTGTTTCAGACGTCATATTCCTGGTTTCAAACAGATTTATACTCTAAACACTACAACACACCAGTCAGGATCTCCTGTACCTCATAAAAAGTGTAGAAGCTTGGCAAAACCTGGACATTTTCTGTTTGTGCAGTGCAGATAGAGCCTGAAACCCACACAGGCACATCTGTGCTGCAGCTTGTACCTTAATGAGGTACAGAGTTAGTCGTTGGTGTGAGTTAGGTTAAAAGGACTCAGAGTTCAGAGCTGATGGTGACAAAGGGCGAAACAGATCTTTATCGCCACGCGTTACTCGGCTCCACATCTGCTTTATTACATCCTGCCTGTTGCTGTGATTTAGCGGGCAAAGCGCCTGCAGGTGTTGTTCCACTTACTGCGTGCCAGAGGAATCATGTCCCGTGATCAGACAAAGAAAGAATAACAGAGGTCAGATACTACTGTGCAGAGCCATTAATGCAACCTGTACTTCAATGTTTGATAGAATCTGTTAGGGATTTTCAGAGTTAATCCAATAAAAAAAAACTGTGTGTAATATGACTAGAAATTAGTCTGGAAAAACAGACATAGTGGACATATTTTACCTTTTTAACTTTTTCAAATTAAACATTTGCCTTCATGCAGCAGTACATTTTGTTCTGAACCATTTCAGCTGTGGCCATAAGTGCCAAGTTTCAGCCAATTAAAACAGTCTGAAATCCTTCCTGGTTGAAGAATTTCTTCTCTTCACTAAGTGAGGTATCACAAAAGTCTCTAAATCCTTTCTGCAGGTGTTTTGTATAAACTTTTGTGTATTTGGAGTCAGAGCTCTGATGGTTCTCTGAACAAGCCCCCTAAGTAAGCTCCCACTTGTGTTCTCTATATTTACTCCTCTATCTGTAAAGATATCCACCTGGAATCAGACAGGAATCCAAATAGGTGTCACCGGGGTGATATTTCTTTTTATGCAGACGACACAATCTTCTGTCATCACAACATATTTATCCATAAAGTGAACTTTATATTCTTCACTAAGAGCCACAACCGCCAACAGAAAAACTAGCAGATAAAGACGTGCCATCCTGGAGTAACTGCTGTAGATTAAAGCAGTCATGTCTTTATCGATGCTCCAAGAGAGGCAAGAGGCTTTCAGGGTACACTGCCCCCACTCAACCAAAGTACAATCCTTTGTACACAAAGCAATCTCGGCTCTCAAGCTTCTCTGAATCTCTGCAGCTCATTGCACGATGTGAACAACAGTGTCTGTTTTCATCATCTCACTGTTCTAAACCTTTACAAATTTGAGACTGACATTAAAACTGTATTCATATCACTGAATATTCCTAAAAACTGTGTTTAAATCTCTTTTTCACACGCTTGCATTGCAGGCTGTTTGAGTAGAAGAGATCTGAATTGTCTCTGTAGCGAGGTTGTTTCTTTCAAGCGAGGGCAATAAAAGATTCTACTTGATTTTGAGCTGCACAAAGAGGCCAGGCTCCACAAAGCAAAGTCATTACTAATTTATAATGATTTAGAGGCCTTAGCCTGTTATTGACCTTTTAGTTTAGATATAATATCTAAAATTATTCGAATTTGCTATTGCTCAGTAAAACTGCTGCAAATAAGAAAAACCCCTGAGCAACAAAGAGCATGCAGAAATATTAGGTATCAATTAAAGATCTGGACTGTGCAATAAGCCGAGCCTTACATATTGATGATCTCTAAAGTTTAAAGTCGAGTTTTCTTTTGCTTTGCCATTTTGAAGTCGTGTCCCCTCTCGCTTGCAATGCCCAAGCAAAGCAAGCTTTCTCTGACACGTGCTTCAACCTGGGCTCAGTGCTGCCTCAGAATGTTGTGAGTGTTATGAGCAACCCAGGGCATTCGTTTTCTTCTTGTAGAAAAAATGTTGTGCTCAGCTTGGATTTTCTCTGGTATAGTCCTAAAACAAGGTGGCTAAAGTCTCAAAAAGATCTATTAGCAATTCAGTCTACAACGTAGTCCACAAGGACTTTTAATTTTCCTCAAGTATTCCCTCAAGAGGTAAATGTCACTTTAGAAAAAGGCATAAACAATGAGATTACTTTCTTTGTATCTGTTTGGGGACCACAGGAAACCTGGCTTTGACACACCTGATCTTTGAGTACCTCATGATTCGATTCAATTCTGATTCTAGGAGTCACAGTTTAATTCGATTCAGACTGATTCAAGATTCATAACTTATTTCCTATTTCTTATAAAGAAGTTAAAATTTCAGCATCTGCTCCAGTCTGCTGTGCATTTAAGGAATGTACATTATTATTTTACATTAAAAAGCTCAAAGTATGATGTTTGTCTGTATTTTCTCACTGACAGATGAGTATAGTTTTGTGTTACCTTGGCATATTTCAAGCAGTCGTCCTCAGAGAAGTCCTCTGATGTTGATGTGACATGCCTATCAGCTTGTCTTATGCAGGTCTGGTTGTCCTCTTGATTGACAGGACAACCACGCCCCCTGCTGTCTGGCAGCTTCTTGAGGACAGCAGGGGGCGTGTGAGGCAACCCTCGTACCGGCACTGTCATAGTCCTATTAGCCCATTTCTGGATCTCAATGGCTTCCTTGATCTATCAGTGGTACCTGTTGCTCTCTGAAAATAATCCAGGTGTTTTCCCAGTCCATGTTAGACTTCCCTGTTGCACGACTGGGAAAACACCAGGGTTATTTATCGAGGAAGCAACAAGTACCACCAGTGGATCAAGGAAACCATCAAGATCAAAAAATCTGGGGTTTACATGCAGCCCCACACCTGGGATGCTGTCCTCAAGATGCTGCCAGACAGCAGGGGGCGTGGCTGTCCTGTCAATCAAGACAGAATGACCAAACTTGCATCAGCTGATTTTATGCAGACATGTCACACCTCACAACAACATCAAGTGGCTCTTCTGATGAAGAGGAGGAACTTAGTGGTCAAAGTATGTAATGTAATTATGGTAACGAAACAAAATGAAAAACTGTACTCGTCTGTCAATAAGAAAAAAGAAAAAAATTACAGTTTGTGCAGATGATATGAGCAGAACTGGATCAATAAAATGGACTCAAGATAATGTTTTTAAGCATTTTTGTAGTGGTGTTTTTTAGCTTTCTCTCAGGTTATTTTCAATAAAACAAAGAAAACAGTAATCTGTGTTTAAATGGCAAAATATCTCAACATGAATAAAGTAAACGGGCTTAAATAGGAAAGGTATCAGAAACTTGTCATGGGAAAAAAACAATCATTAATCCAACAGTAAACGATACTGTAGGAGAGCAGATATGTTATGTTTTAACAAGTTACCATGTCAACTGGTGATTTTTCAGCCGAAAGTGTCAGCAATGGCAGCTGTCAAAACATTTTAAAACACTCAACATTTTCTGTTATGTGTAATTTAAGCTTAAGAAATATTAGTTTAAATTAAAAAAAAACTAAAAAAAGGGGGGCACTTGAACTTTTCGATATCCGTTATTTGTTGTATTGTCATCAATTAACATGGTCAGTCATTACAACATAACACTGGTGTTTGACTTGAAAGAGAAGAGAGATCCTGTTATTTTTATTGTCCATGCCAGTCAGCAGTTGTTGGCTGATGTTCTACTTTTTTTCACTCTGGGTGTTCCTCATTCCTGGGATTGTAGAATCCACACTAAGTCTTCAAACTTTTCCTTTGGGATGGGCTGAGTAACTCAGGGCTCCATAGACGTGGCAAGTAGTGCATGAGTCAGAGACAGCACTGTAAACTGTACTGACAATAAGAGCTAGTGCTGCTAATGCTAACAGTGAAGCATACGAACCACACACCTCCAGCAGCATCTGTGATGGAAATGGCACAAGGAGGAAATTATTTGCTGCTGTTGAAAACACACTCAGTGTGTAATAAAGTACGTTTAAAATACTGATTCTCAGGGCACACATGGCCTACTGGTTAGGTCGTGCCCCATGCATGCGGGCGGCCTGGGTTCAAGTCTGGCTGGACACACTAGTGAACAATTTTGAGTTCAGTGTCTTTGCCCTGAGAGACTCTGACATGTGCTCTGTGGGATTACTGAGATTGAGCGACTTAATGTTTGGCTGGGAGATGACCGACTTGTTCACTGAAAACGCTGCCTGAAACAAAAGTGTGAGCACAAATCTAACATTTTACTGTTGTAAGATTTTACTGTACATAGCCTGTTGAAAGTATTAGACAAAGTCTGATTTTGATAGCAGCCATTTGTTTACCGAATAAGAAAAATGTTTGACAAAGACCTTTTTTATGTGAGGAAGATAGGAGTGTGACAAATTGAAATAGATTTTTTGATAATAAAAACTCTGATGGAACATACAGTGCATTCAGAGAGTATTCAGACCCCCTTTCATGCGTTTCAGTTTTGTTCTGTTGCAGATTGATACTGCGGTCATTTAAACTTGTTTTTAATCTCACAACACTCAGTACCCTATAATGAAAAAGTGATAACAGAATTTTAGAAATGTTTGCAAATTTATTAAAAATAAAAAACTGTCATATCATGTTGACATAAGTATTCAGACACTTTTCAAAAACACTTGGAATCTAGCTCAGGTTCTTCCCATTCCTCTAGATCAGGGGTATCAAAGTCAAGGCCAGGTGGCCAAATCCAGCCTGTGGTACAGTTACACCTGGCACACAAGGTCATATCATATTTTCTTTTTATAACTGGCCCTAAAATGAGGTCTGCAGATTTCCTGCATGTAAACTTATCCTTGATGACATTAAATATCTTAAAGTCATAAAATGTGAGTAAAAATAAAGAGTAAAAATAACTATATCAAAAGAAATGTGGGGAAAACAAATCCATTTATGTTTTCATTTCATATTTTCAATTTTGCATTGCACAATTATAAATTCAATCACTTATTTGGACTTTTATTTCATATTTTGACCATTTTCAATTTATTATTTCCACTTTTTGTCTCATATTTTGACCTTTTTTTTATTTTGACCTCAATATCATATTTTGACATTTTAGGTGCACCATTTTCAATTTTAAGACATATTTTTGCCTTAAAATCATGATTGTGACTTTCTTTTTTAAAATATATTTGCCTATTAAAAGCATTATTTTAACATTTAATTTTATGTTTTGACTTTTTGAACAAATAAGTTTGACTTTTTATCTCAGATTTTGAGCCTTTTAACTTGTCATTTTGACTTTTTAAATCTGAAAATCATTTATCATTGTTGCTAACTTTATCCCTCATAATTTTTCATTGGCGAAAAATGAGTTTGACATTTAAATGTGGATCCTGTCAGGCCCTCAGGTCAGACCTTAATTGAGAATCCAGCCCCTTCTGTGATTGATTTTGACACCCCTGCTCTAGATCTTTGCTGAGATGTTTCTACATCATGACTGGAGTCCACCTGTGGTGATATAAACTGAATGGACATGGTTTGGAAAGGGCTAATCTCTATAGAAGGCTTCACATCTGAAAATGCATATTAGAGCAAAAACAGAACCATGAAGTCAAAGGACCGAAGGTCTGAATACTTTCTGAATGCCCTGCATAAGTTTAGCTTTCAGAAAGACAAGACCAGACTTAAAAGTTTAAGCTGGGCTGTTGGACATTTTAAATCACAAGCAGGGAGTTGAGAGAGCAAGAGTAATGTGTCTGTGTATATGGAGCAGGACAGAGTACATGAGCTGTTAGGTTGAGTCTTTGGCTCTTGTATGTGTGCCAAGGCTAGTATTTGCACCAAACTAAACAAAAATGTGGTGGGTTGAAAAAACTCAAATCAACTAAGCGGCTGCTGCTGCCAGTAGCATGCTGTTACATAATATTTTCTGCTCTCCAGTACTCCTCCTTATTCTTACTAAAAACAGCTGTAGTAAACATTCCCAAACTTCGTAGTAAATTCTGTTACTTAAGAATAGTAATACAAAGTTAAAATCTGTTCTGTAACTGGGAGGTAAACTAGGTTAACTAGGCTGAACTAGGTTAGATACATAACATTGGAATGTGTTCAAGGACTACTCAGTAAAACCACTTCTACGTAATGATGTGTTAAGAGAGGTTTATGTGAGAGACTTGAAGAAACACCAAAGAAGAATTTTGGTTAAACCCAATAATTCTTTTTTAGGATAGACCGGTATTTACGGTTCAATGTGGATGACTCTTTTTTTCCATGACAGCAGCCAGTACAGACATGTTGCATTGGTTGGCTTTAATGGAATGAGTTTCTATCAATGAAGTCTCTTATGGTCTGTATTCAGCTTAATTTCAGTTAATACTTTCACCATCATTTAAGATGACCTAATTATAAAGTAACACTAGAACATGTATGTTACTGTTTTACATACAGGTGCATCTCAAATAATAAGAATATCATGAAAAAGTTAATTTTTAGTGATTTAATTCAAAAGTGAAACTTACATTTATTCTAGATTCATCCCATACAAAGGGAAATATTTCAAGACTCTTTCTTTTAATCTTGATGATTAGAGCTTACAGTTCATGAAAATTAAAAATCCTCTATCTCAGTATAGTAGAATATTACAAAACACCACTCAAAAAGAACATTTAAAATACCAAAATGTCTACATTCTTAAAAATAATGTTAATTTTTGCTCTCAGTACTTGGTCAGGGCTTCTTTTGCATGAATTACTGCATCCATGCAAACTGGCATGGAGGCAGTCAGTCTGTGGCACTGCTGCAGGTTACTCTGATATTATTGGGGTTCAGGCTGGACCAGCTGGCTGGCCAGTCAAACCATAGGATACTATGGTCAGCAAACCAGTTTCTGGTAGTTTTGGCTTCACTTTGATACAGCCTCCAGGAACCCTTTCAGCAGTGACCTTCTGTGGCTTACCCTCCTTGTGGAGGGGGTCAATGATTGTCTTCTGGACAATACTCAAGTCAGCAGTCTTCCCCATGATTATGGTTAAGTGTACTAAATCAGAGTGAAAAATAAAGGTTCAAAAAACCTTTGCAACTTGGAATTTTTTGGGGGCTCGAATTTTCTTTTTTTGAAGTATCATTTTTCATCTTCATTAGCTGTAAGCCATAATCATCGAGATTAAAACAAAGGCTTGAAATGTTTCACTTTGTATGGGATGAATCTAGAATTTATGGAAGTTTAACTTTTTGAATGAAATCGCAGGAAGAAAAATAACTTTTTCCATGATATTCTATTTTTAAAGTTGTACATTTATATATCACACAAGTGCATGTAGTCTTATGTCAGATAGGTTTCAAGTCGCTGTAGTCTTAATTCATGGTTTGAGAAATAGCAGGAAACTATAATGAACGAGATTGCTAAATACAAGAGCTGCAAAACAGAAAATTGCAAGACAAAGTAAGTAAACAGTACACAGAGTCTAAACAACTGCCCTTTCGTGCATATCCTGACCGCAGCCTCTTTGTGCCAACCAAAGGTAGCGTTCATGAAAACAAAATTAACAACTTTAACACATCAGTGAAAATGCCAACAAGCCCTTATGGGATTTACGATTCTTAAATTGCCCCCTCAGTTTATTTGCGGCCTCTGACTTGTCGTCCCTCTGATTATGCAGGTGAATTTAATTGGAAACATCAGAGCGATAGTAAAGCCTGTGTTTTCAAGGGCTACTGCTCTCACGCCATATAACCACTAAGGCATTGTGCTCACTGCCACAGGGGTGGTTTGTATAAGGAGGGCAAAATCTGCGATTCCTTCATGCAAATACATTTGTTTTGTGTTGCTTTTCATGAGCTGGAATATTACTCTCCACAGTTGTGATTTAAATAATAGAAAGTCTCCTGACAGCTCTGTTTTTTTTCTTAAGTGAAAGCCCTCACAGAGGAACAAAGTGTGTCTTTGTCAGCTGAGATTTATTAGAAAACATATCTGCCAATCAAAATAATGTGCCATGTCTTTAGCAGTTTAATTTCCTCCTCCTTAACATGCCTTTAACACACAGTCTCATCTCTAATACAGTCCCTCAGTATACATGTATAATTACTCTTATAAATATTTATTTTTCCTGGCTATTTGTTGTCTCCTTTGACTTTCTACAACTGACATTCACAGCATCTAAGGATCCATTACCATGATGAATTGCTGTTTCTCTGGCAGAACATTGATTGAACCACCAACTGGGGAAAAAAAAGCTTGACAGACTGTTTAAGCCAGCACATTAAAGACACTATAAAAATTACTTCCATATGCTCTCCAATGTTAAAAAAGAAAACGGATTGCTGTTTGTATTTCCCATGAAGTTAGGATGCAGGCAGCACTGCTTTCCAGTGTTTCTTCTGTCTCGCTCTTGTTTGCTGCAGAGCACAGGGGACTGTGTGAGGATGAATTCTCCTCCCAACATCTGGAAGCATGCTTAATGATCATTAAAAGCTAGATGAATGATTCTCTAAAATGACAGGGGGGAGGGTTATACTGTGTGGTTTAGGTCTCACGCTCTGCTCAAACGCACACGCTGGCTTTGTGACATGTAGCACACTCTCAGAGGAGACTCCGCCTGAGACCTTTAAAATTTAATTTGGCCTTGTTCTAAATTTATAGGCGTCACTAAATTTACATTCTCCTGTGAGAGAATTTTAACATTTCTTTTCAAGGGTAAGAGAAAGAGCATAACAAGTGGTATAACCCCCTACTGTGCTTGTTAAAACAAAAGGTTATGCAGCTACAGTACATCTGTGATGTTTATCACATTAACATGCTGAAACGTGGGAGAATGTGTGATTAAACTCTGCTTTAATAAGCTTGAAGTACCTAAATGCTGCTCCAAATCTCCCACTCTGCTCGTAAGTAACCGCTGCATATGTTTTATTTAAACTCCAGTTAGAAAATACAAAACAACTGGTTTAAAATTCAGACCTCTGCACAAGAAGGCTGTTTGTGGCCCGTGAATAATGTGGAGGTCAGAGGTACCGGGCCTAAAGGATGTTGAGTCAGTCACTCTCCTCAGTTGGTAAGTTAAAACATACCCTTTCAATTATTCACTCAGCAATCTGGAACTGAAGTAGCTGAATGACCACTGAAATATGTCACTTTGAGATGATGGTAACAACAACATCCTCATTATTCTTTCATTTTCCATGCCTCAGTTCCTGCTCTCTGAACAAATAAATTAATGGGCATAATCAGCAAGACATGTTCACTCTAGGAAAGGAAATCTTACACTTACTTGAGTCATTTGTGTCAACTTGGCTCTCAAAAATGGGTTGAGTAAATCGGAAAAGTACCAGATAGCTTAGTATTACTGCATGCAGTGAGGTAAATCTACAATAACTTTAAGTCTATTCAACTTTGTATCAAGAAAATAACATTACAATCATCCATTCATTTACAGCAGAGGATGCAATGTGGAGTGTCCTTCAGTATTAACCCCATTCATATGCAACCTCACGCTGCCAGCTGCCAGCTATAGTGCTGTACTCGAGTACATGCCGCCATGTGGCCTGCAAGATCTGAGGATCAAACCTGGCAACCTTCCAAAGGAGTCGACCACCCTGCATGACTGATGACTCTTCACAGTCACAAGTAATCTAGTTTACATAAATATTCTTATTTAAGTATGCACAATCATTTCAATCAGGAGGGACTGATTTATTTTACATGCTTGGAAATGTTTTTGGTGATTAGACTCCATTGTGATATCTGCAGAGGTAGCAAGGCAGACATTAGGACAGGATGCCCCCCTCATGGAGTGTAGACACTAGTAGTGGTGATGAAAGGATGTAAGATAAGGTGAGGAACGACTTCTGTGGAGCTGGACCTGGATACTGATGAGGTGACTTGGAGGTGGCGATTAAGGGATACGGATTGGACTTCTGAGGACCTGCAATGAGATGTAATGGAGGTGGCTGGGGTGGGGGAAGGTTGCAGCAGGGTGCACTGAAATAACAGAAAGGCTGTGGAGGAGAACAGCTTTTAACATACAACAGCCATGGGATGATTGGGCCCAGAGAGTTCATGGCAGAACAGGATTGGTTTAAGTGAGTAGACGCCCATAACCAGGGCAGGAAAACAGAGACATCTAAATGAGTGATAATAAATGAAAAGATGAGTGGAAAGGAAAGAGTTTTCTTCAGTTGGTCAGATTCTATGTCTGTAATCTGGCAAATAAGCTTCAAGTTGAAATTCGTCCTCCTGATCAAAGAATGCATCGCTTAACTTTACAGCAGGCCTGTGAACATTGGCAGCTGGTGGAGACATTGGCTACGTGCAGGTTCCATCCCTCACAAGCACCATCAATGGGCTGCTTCCCAGATAGATGTGAAACACATTCTGTGCCAATATTCTTAATTCCAATTCACCATCAATAAGTGTGTCAAATAATTGCTAAGCTTTTGAAAATGAAGTCCCCCTTTCATTACATTGTCCTATGGGCCAGGGTTTTGAGCATCCCAAGTTTACCCTATTGGACCCCATCCAGGACCAGTTTTTAATTGTGTGAATTACTGATAAGTTGTTCCCAGTCAAGGTTTTTTTTCTGCTTTCAGATTAAGGCAAACCCACCAAAGTTCCATCTATCCACCCATTGTCCCATTGGTCATGGGGGGCTGGACCTATCTCAGCTGCCACTGGATGAGAGGCAAGGTACACCCTGTACACCCAGTCAGTCGCAAGGCTGACAAATAACAACAACCAGGCACTTTCACACTCACACCTATGGGCAATTTAGAGTCACTAATTAATCAAAACAAGCATGTTTTTGGTGGTGGGAGGAATCCAGAGTACCCAGAGCCATGCAGCCCTACTAACTAAAGTTTGTTAGCTTTAAAATACACACACAAAGTATTAATAACTTTGAAAAAATAATGTCTTACTATAATTGAGCAACACTTTAAGATTATTTTTAGAGTGTATGCAACCCCAAAACATGTTGTTGTGTTGGGTCAGGATATAAAGTTTCAACTACAATTTATCCTGATAGTTGTATCTCTGTATGTGACAGAATTGATATATTCCTATACCAGAGTTTCTAAACTATTCTTGTCACTGTCAGAAATGATTTACCAGGAACACATTGAGTTTTCGACCAAATATATATCTTGCCACAAAGAAAAGTGAGATAACTGAGAAGCTCCTAGACTGTGTTTCATATTACCAAAACAGCGTCTTCAATATCCAAATTATGTTATAAAATCAATATCAACATAAAGAAGACTAACTTCAACATTTTATATAATGTTATCATATCAATAACTTAATGAGGTTTAAATTATTTCAAATTCTGTCCCACCAGTCTTTGCTGTCTCCTATATAATGCAGGTCTTGCTTCAAGAGCATCTCTAGCCCATAGACTGTATAGCTCAGACAATGTTTGAATATGAGAAGCACTATCATGCTTTAATTTCTACATTCAGTTTCATCATACTTCAAGACGTGTAAAGAATTGGAAAACAGAGAATGTGTTATGACACCTAAGCATACTCTGATAAGTGTTTATATGCTGCAGCACATACCTTGTCCAAAGTAATGCTTAATGAAATGTTGCAGTTTTGGCAGGAGGATCAAAAGCAGAGCATTTCTTTTGAGTCCAATAACCTTTGACATGTTGATTTGTGGATTAAGGAGGAAGCATGTATAACCCATCTTAATCATTTTGTTGTCTTTGATCTTTGGGATGCAGGAGCCGAATTCAGCCATGTGAAGACACCTTAAAAGAGAAAATAAATACGGTTATACCGAAGAATTAGAATCAAATGAGCATGTGTGATCATGAAATTTAAGTTGTTTGAAAAATATGTCAGTTGCAAGAAATCAGCAGATCAGTGGAAAATTTATTATATTACTGCAGGAACACATTGTGGGTGGATGTAAGGGGTGGGTGTTCCTGTTCAGAGCATGAGTAATTAGAGAAACAACCTCTACATTTGGAGAACACATGCACCTCTCTTGCATGCCTGATTGAAACAAATGAGGCAAATAATTAAGAGCATGGTCTTAACAGTGAGGTAGGCTATATCTTGAGGGCTTTCACAGTTCAAAACAAACGACTGTATTCCCTCATTTGATTACAAGAGAAGCAATATAAGGGAGCTTATCTTTCAAAGATGAATACTCACAACAATTGAAGGGCCACTACCTTGGAGGAGTTTCTAAAGAGGAGTTATGTAAAAGCGTTAGCTTGTATTCTCAGGTGGGTTGTTGGCGACATCTTCCGGCGCAAGATGGCACTGCAGTGAAGGGATTAAGCTACGTCAGCACTGCACGACGTGGAAGATGGAGCGGGGGAGGTAGTTCGTCGGTGATGCTACGTTAAAGGTAATCTTCCTTCAAAATAAGAGCATTTAGTTCAAAGCACACGCTTCTAAGGGAGTATTTGAAAAGACGCAGTCTCCAGATCGTATCAGTAAAGATTTCTAGTAGATGTACACTACTTTCAAGCCAAATCATGTGGTTTTTGAAAGTATAAAAATAAAACCATGTTTTATTTTGAAGTGGTACTACTAAAGCTGTTAGCTTGCTTGGATGCAGGGATTTTCTGGATCTTGCATGAAAGCAGGCAGATAATATGAGCGCTGCAGGGAGATAATCATGGATGTAGCATTGAATTATATCTGATAACAACGTCTTTTCCCGTAAAATAAATAGCTCAAGTTGTCTGTCAGTTTTTAAAGACGGGGTTTTTCCTCCTCGAGCGACTGGACTTGGCTCCAATATCAAGTGGTGAGGAAGCTAGCTGTCAAGTAGTAGCCACATCAGCATCGTTGATATCAGCCAGCTACGTTAGCAACAATGTAAGCAGGCTTGGTCGTTGTTTTATTATTACTTTGTCGGATTATACACAGGATTACATCTTTACGTGTCAATGTTTGGTGCTATCTTGCAGAGATTTCAGAATGGCTGACAGTATTATGAGTAAGGCTGCTACCATGGAGATCCCCATTAACAGCAATGGAGACACAGGGACACTGACAGAGGATGAAAGCCTGGAGCAGGTCTGTTATATTTGCACTCATCTCACGGTTTTTTGATTCTGCTGAGGCATTTTTGTGCTCAGTTAGTGGTTCATTGTCTTTTTTTTCACAAAACAGTACAGTCCAGTACTAAGACTATTGTAAGGCCAAGAGTTACCTAACCATGAACAGGCCTGCAGCTATGTACAGTAGCTGTATACAGTGTTAAATGAGCGTGTAGAGGGAAGGATGCTTAAGCTGTGAAAGGATGCTTTTACCATGTGAGCCTTTGCACGACATAAATTAAATGAAATGCATACTTGTATCTCATGTCTCATTCTCAAGTGCCCTTATGCCATTATGCTAGATATATGGTGCACATTAACAGTATGCTGCTGTGATGTCTGTGCAAGTAAAATGAAAGCAACAGAGATTTCTCCACATTTGCATCGAATCAAAGTTGTCAACACTATCTTAGAGTAATGTTCACACAAGGCCAATCCAATGATATGAGGTTTTTCAGTATTTTAATGATAAAAGTTAAAATAAATCACCAGAAACATAATGCTCACAAACTGTTATTCACAGTTTATCCATCTATTGCTGAGGGAATCCTAAAACTTTTTTCCTCCTCCAAATCGAAACTAATCAATTCAAGGGTAGCTAAAGCTAGCTCCAGCTTCATCTGACTGTATCAAAATGGTGTGAAAGCTTGACTGTAATACCAAGGCCTCTACTAATCAGTAAAATGTATACTGATTGAAGAAGTATTGCTTTGCTGCAAACTTGTGTTTTTAATTTATTGCAATAAATTCAGACTGTCATGATGAGGCTGTTGCATATACCCTTTCCTGCATAATGATGAAATTGCAGTTAATTGCACAGCCCCAGCTGACGCCCAGTTAAAATAGTTACAGATTTCTACACTCCTGAAAATGTGTTTGTGTGGTGGTGGGGTGGGGGGGTTGTGTTTTTTAGAATACATCCATGGTGCCTGTTTTCTGCACTGCTCTGTGTTTATGTTGGTGTTAAAGGTAAAGTATGAAAAATTGGGAATGTAGGTGACATCTTACAGTCACGTTTTAGACTGCAGAGCTATCTTCTGGTGGAAACTGTGTCAACCAGTGGAATTCAAAATAAGGCTTAACTGTTAAACGCTCCCTTCTGTGAAACTGTTGAAACATGGCAGTGCAAGATGACAGAGTCTGTGGATGCATAATGTTGGATTTCGGCGATATCTAATATGCCAAAAATTCTAAAATTATTTTTAGCTGATACTAAAGGCAATATATACACACTTGCAAACTATCTGGTAGTTGTTATAAGTTTGGGGCTTCATTCAGAATGTCCATGGCTCATGGTGGGTCCCCTTGAGTGTGTGGCAACTTCGGCAACCTCCTATTCCTGATGATACAGTTTGCCATTTAAGGCCAATATATACATTGCATTTTAAAAAAAATATTTTTTTATGTTTCAGTCTGAAGCTACAGTTGAAAAAAAAAAGTTTTCTCATTGATCTACTTTTAGTACTCCTTAATGACAGAATTGTAGAAATCTTTGCTAATTTGTTAAATAAAAAAGTGAAATATCACTTTATATAGCTAAGTATTCAGAACTTTTACAAAAACATTTGAAATTTAGCTCAGGTGCCTCCCATTTCTCTTGATCTTTGCTGAGATGTTTCTACACCTTGTAGTCCATCTGTTGTAAAATAAATAAATTGGACCTGATTGGAGTTTGCAAAAATCTCCACGTGAAAGCCAATAGGGCTTTCTTCTGTTTTGCACTGAGGAGAGGCTTCCATCTAGCCACTCTGACATAAAGCCTAGATTGGTGGAGGGCTGCTGTGGTCGTCCTTCTGGAACTTAGTCCCATCTCCACACAGGATCTCTGGAGCTCATTTGGAGTGACCATTGGGTTCTTGGTCACCTGTCTTACTAAGACCCTCTCCCCTAATAGCTCAGTTTGGCTTGGTCACCAGCTCTTGAAAAAAGTCCTAGTTGTGACAAACTTCTTCCATTTGAGAATGATGGAGGCCACTTTGCTCAATGCAACCTTCAGTGCAGCATACATTTTTGTAGCCTTCCCTAGATCTGTGCTTCTCAACAATCCTGTCTCTGAGCTCTGCAGGCAGTTCCTTTGACCTTATGGCATGTTTCTGCTTTGATATGCATTGTCATCTGTGAGGCCTTCTACCTCCTTTCCAAATGATGGACATTCAGTTTTTTTTTTACCACAGGTGGACTCCAATCAAGTTGTGGAAACATTAATGATTAATGAGAATGAAAATATTTTTATTTTACTGTAGCATTACAGCAGGCTGTAACATAAGGAAATTGAAAAAAATGAAGGTGGTCTGATCTTTCTGAATGCACTATTTAAGATTCATATGACCAGTATCCAATATCTACAGCGATCAGCTGCTTATACTGACATCATGCTGGGAATTTTGTGCATTGATAGATTAAACATGAATTTAAACAGGCTACTAAATATTACACACTTTACTTTCAAGACATGATAACATTTTTTTTCTTCTGAATGTACATGAAATAGTTCTTACATTGGATTTGTTTTATAAATTCCCCAGGACTTACAGCAGGTGATGGTGTCAGGACCCAACCTGAATGAAACCAGCATTGTCTCAGGAGGTTATGGAGGACCTGCAGGGGGCATCATTCCTACCAGCAGCATCAAAGGTACTCCCAGCCTTCACAGACTCTATTTTTGCTGGTTGTTTATTTATGGGGAAGAAATGGTTTGTTCTCTAATGGCACCTTTTCTTTAAAACCTTCAGTAAGGATCACTGTAAAACAGTCTCAGATTATGCCAATAACTGTTAAACAGGTCCGTAGATCGATTTTGATGGTCCTGAAATTACTTTGCCAGGTGGTGGTGGATCTGGTCTCACTGAAGCCTGCTTCATGTGTTTTCTTAAACAAACCTCTTCTACACACACTGAAACCATCTCTTTCTGCCTGTTGTCGGTCACAAGCTGCTATGATCTTTACATTTTCTTGAGTAACTAAAAGTTCTCAATAATAAATGCTAATGTAAGAGGTCTGGTTATTTTTATTTTGATGTGTCATGAAAGAGCTGCTGACCGTAAGGCTCCTATCACAAACATTCATATCCCATAGGGCCAGCAATTCGCTACAACCCTGAGTATCTGGACAGAAGACGAGCCCCTGCATCAGGACCAGGTGGCTGTGCAATCTGACAAACCTTTTGTTGTTTTCTAAGTTAACCCTAATATGTTGGTCTGTTTTGGCCCCTAATAATAAAAGGTTTTGGTGTTGCTTGACCGAGAGAGATGAATAAAACCTTGCTTGTAACCTCTTCAACTCACAGCTTCAGCAACCAGAGCTGTTATGGCAGTTTTCAGTAACAGGGATGCACTAACCTGATAATACAGGGATGTCACTTAATATTGTTATTTAATATGGATGTCTCATTTGTACTGAAAATGCACTTTGGATGACTGTTTCAGTATAGCTTGATTCCTTCATCCCATTAAGTTCATTTTCATCTTTATCCTGCATGGGAAACCTGCATGGTGGATTGCTGTGAAAAATAAACAAAATGAACTGGAACTTATGTTTTCTCCACCAGGGACTCTAACACCTTTTTATCACCTTTCATCCTTTGCCATTCAGTTCTGCATGTTTGCACACACTTTTGGTCATGTATTTCCTTGGCCGTCTTCATCTCATCCTCACTTTCTATCATCGCCATGCTCATTACAGACATTCGCATGAAATCCAGGGCTGTTGGCTTAGCTAAAAGCCAGTCTGCAGCCTCACGACTCGCCCAACATACAGACCAGCATCCAGGTATCACCAGAATCATCACCATTTTCATGCTGTCCTCACTCATTGTCCTAACCCATGTTAAGTCAAACATCTGCCTTTTTTTCACTTTCACTTAATGGCATAATGATTGTTTTGTTTTGTTTCCCCCTATAGGATCATCAAACCACCAAGCAAGTAATTCAACTGAAGAAGTTTCTCGTGGCGTTGCAGTGGAGAAACTGGACAGTGTAAAGAAGTGGGGTATAAACACATACAAGGTATTGTACACAGTTTGTTGATCATGTTGAGAGTTTTCTAATCCATGGTTGCTTTTAAGTAATCTCTGTGCGTGTCCACTCTGCAGTGTACAAAGCAGATGTTCTCTGAGAAGTTTGGGCGGGGGTCTCGAACAGTAGACCTGGAGCTGGAGGCTCAGATTGAATTGTTAAGAGACACCAAGAGCAAGTATGAAAACATCCTGAGACTGGCCACTGCACTCATCAGTCATTTTCAAAGCATGGTACAGACTCAACAGGCTCTGGGAGACACCTTTACTGACCTTAGCCAGAAGTCTCCAGAGCTGCAGGTACTGTTTCCACAGTGCTTAAAAACAGGAGATTCTGACATGGCATGTAAATGAAATTAGAAGTTTTAACATTTATGTGTCTCTGCAGGATGAGTTTGGGTACAACGCAGAAACACAGAAGCTGCTGTGTAAGAATGGCGAGTCTTTGCTCGGTGCCATCAGCTTCTTTGTGTCCAGTGTTGACACTTTAGTCAACAAAACAATGGAGGACACTCTGATGACAATTAAGCATTATGAAAATGCAAGGTAAAAAATCTTCACGTCTTATTTAGGAGATAAAAATCTAATCTGAATTACTGGTGATTGCCAGGAGCCTGTTACAGTGTCATCTGTCATCTTTGTTTGCCTGCAGACTTGAGTTTGATGCCTATCGGTCTGATTTGGAGGAGATGAGTTTGGGCCCGAGGGATGCTGCTGCCATGGTCCGCATCGAGATGGCTCAGCACGACTATCAGATCCACAGAGACAAATATGAAAGGCTGCGTAGTGATGTCACTATCAAGCTCAAATTTCTGGAGGAAAACAAGGTTTGTTTTTATCAACATATGTTTATTTGTTTCCGTTAGTATTTGAAGGAGGTGTGCTCGAGGGCACTGCTGGCTGTTGGTTTGTTGGATATGCCTTACCTGAGTTCAACTGATAAATTGATAAATAACATAACTATTCATCTAGACGTTAGAAAAACTATCAGAAAACAGTCCAAATTCAACGCAGTTGTTTGACAAACTGCGGTGTCTGCAGGTAAATAATGTCAGATTACTCCTCTAAATCCAGCTGTTGCTCAGTCTTTTGTCCTCACTGCAGATTACAGGTTATCATCCACACTCTTGTGCTGGCTGTACATTGCTCCAGCCAAGTGGTTATATTCCAATTTAGCCTGACACAGCCTACATACAGTGCTTTCAGAAAGTATTCAGACCCCCTGCACTATTTTTCAATGTTCTTATGTTGCAGCCCAATGCTATGCTCATTTAAACTCATTTTTCTCAAATTAATCTGCACTCAGTACCCCTTAATTAAAAAGGGAAAACAGAATTTGCAAATTTATTAGGAATAAAAACTGAAATATGTTACATAAGTTTTCACACCCTTTGCAGCAACACTTAAAATTGAGCTCAGGTTTTCTCTGGCTCTTTGCTGAGATGTTTCTACACCTTGATTGGAGTCCGCCTGTAGTAAATCAAATTGACTGGACATGATGTGGAAAGGCACATACCTCTAAATAGAAGGCCTCACAGCTGACAATGCATATCAGAGTAAAAACCAAGCCATGAGGTCAAACGAACTGCCTGCAGAGACAGGATTGTTGACAGGCACAGATCTGGAGAAGGCTACAAAAAATTCTGCTGCACTCAAAGTTCCCAAGAGCACATGGTCTCCCATAATTCTCAAATGGAAGAAGTTTTGTACAACCAGGACTCTTTCAAGAGCTGGTGGCAGAGCCAAACTGAGCTGTTAGGAGAGAAGGGTCTTAGTAAGAGAGGTCACCAAGAACCAGATGCTCATCCTGATTCAGCTTCAGAGGTGGAGATGGGACAAAGTTCCAGAAGGACAACCCTCACTGCAGCCCTCCACTGTTCTGGGCTTTATGTCAGAGTGGCTAGACGGAAGCCTCTCCTGAGTGCAAACACATGAAATCCCACTAAGAGTTTGCAAAAAACTGCACATGAAATTTAAGCTTTCCCTTTGTCACTATGGAGTACTGAGCTACACTTCCAGGTGCTCTACTACCTCAGTGTAAACCAGCAATGTTGACAGTTGGCATCTCATAGAAGCAGCACAGTTTAGCAGGATTTTTATCTAGAACACTGCGATGAAGATGTACAGTGCATTCAGAAAGGATTCAGGCTTCTTTGCTTTCTATTTTTTTAGTGCAGCCTGTTGCTATAGCTGAAAAGATATATTTTTTTTTCCCTCATTAATTGACGAAGAGCTACAGGCCCAGCTCGTGATTGGCAGCTGTGTCTTAGACACAACATTTAACTGGCATTGTGGACAGGCCTGAACTGATAAAAATACTCTTGACCAACACTTAATTGTGGTTGGGGTGACATTGTTTAATGATTTTGTCAGTTAATCATGCACACCCCTAATAGTTATATGTGCATCAACAGCTGTTGATTTCATTTATGGTAAGAGGATGAAAAAGGCTTCAAACTCTGAATTACTGACTGCAGAACCAGTGTCAACCTAATGGAAGCAGATAGATTTCCCCTTTAAGAGACACAAGAATTTTTTTTCTGTTGATAGTTAATAGATGTGATTTAGTCAGAAAAGACTCAGACCTGTTATTCATGCATTGACTGAAAAATCACAGTGATCAATGTCATTATAATTTGCATTATGTAAAGCTTTTTTATTCCTAAATGTTTTTATAACATTTTATTGTCACAGAGGAGAACATGAATGTGACAAATGATTGTGCATGTTTCTTTAAGGTTGAATCCCCAGGGGCTAATCTAAGACTGTGGTAAAGTATCATAAACAGATCACCTAAGGCTGTTCTCTCTTGCAGACTCCTTACTTTCTGTTTTCTGTCCTCCTAGGTGAAGGTGATGCACAAGCAGCTGCTTCTCTTCCATAATGCTATCTCAGCTTACTTTGCTGGCAACCAGCAGCAGTTGGAACAAACTCTCATACAGTTCAACGTAAAGTTAAAGCCCCCAGGATCAGACAAGCCATCCTGGCTGGAGGAGCAGTGAAGACGTGCAAAGTTCAGCTGTTTGAGATACACAGAGACACGCTGGTCAGTGACCATTGTGGTTAGATGGACAAGGATAAAATGCATTAAAGAGTATACTGTAAGATCAGTAGCTGCCAGTGATAAAGAAAAACATGAGCTATCTCTTTTATAATGTTTTTCGGTATCACTTACTACATAGATGTAACAGCATTTTTTGTTAAGAGATTTTTTGTAAAGTCACACATTTACTTTTGTTATTTTGGTAGAGCAGTCATTTATATGATATCACTTCTTATTTATGTACAGTATAGTCTTCTATTTCTGTAGAAACCCCTTGGCAGTTTTGCACATGAATTATTTTGTAGTTTTTTATGTTGCCTAAAGTGTTATCTTTAGTATTTACTGAGTACATCACATCAGAAGAATTCTACTAACCAGATTAGCAAGTGAGTTGAGTTAAATCATGTCAAACTTGTTATGAAATATCCTCAGAAATGTGATTTATTTTTGAGGGTGCATGACTGAACCATTTCCTCTAAATGTTGTTATGGGTAACACAATCTTCCAGAGTTATCCTGTTTTTAATTAATGCTTTGTGTAAGATCTGCCTGCATGGGCGGCTTATGGTTTACATGCACAGAAAGAAAAATATCGAAAGATTTTCTCTGAACCTATTTACAATCCTACATTTTGGCTACCTTCAGATACTCTCTTATTGATAATCCAGCACGGGCACAAGTAGGTGTCTTGTTTACTCCAGTTTACACATGGAAACAAGCCTCTAAAGGAGAAGTTACACTTCCTCTAAGTGTCAGGCCATTGTATGAATGCTTCATTGATACATGCAATCATTTCAAATACATGAAGAAATCATAAATGAAAATGCAGCATACAACCAAGGTTTAGAAAACTTTAAGGAGAGAGACTGATAAAAGCCTCGGAGACTCACTCTTGAGGTCTATTTTTTTAAAACATAAAGGGGAAGTTGAAACACGTGAAACCACATGCAGTCCGTGTAAAAGTCTCGGTGTCTCGTCAAGGAAAGAATGTAAAAATACAAAAAATGTATCTTTTATTGTGTTATTTATTTACCTGTCCGTTTATAACATTATATTGTTTTGTCCGTTATTTTTCAGTTGTAGTAAACTGATTGTCTTTGTCCTCTATTGCATTTCCAATAAGGTCTGCTGGATGTTTGTTTCACCTGACTGCAGTTGACACAGATCTCAGTTTGATATTGGATGCTTTCGCAGATGATGTACAGAAAGCTCACAAATATATGTAAAATGTATGGCACCAGTAATTATGTACATGGAAATACAATGATATATCTCTAACATGCTGTCTACGACTCTTTTGATAATTCTGACACATTGAGGTATTTTTGGAGGGATGTAGTCCAGCAATGGAAATCCAGGGGAAGAAGTTTCATATGTAATCTTAGCTTATTTGACTCTTAATGCAGTGATGTAGGCAGGTTTATGCTGCAGAAACACTTGAAACTGCAAGAAAATATCTTAGAATTATTTTAAAGAGTTTGCATTTCAGTTTGCAATACAGACGTAGCTTGTAGAAATAAATAGATTTTGTAGCCTACTCTGAGCATCTCTATGTGCAGCCTTAACATGAATGACAGTTTATAAAGTACATGACAGAACAGTTAGAGCTGCAGAACAGTGAACAGGAGTAAAAACATGCGTGTTTCAGGCCAGATGTTTCCAAACTTTCTAGTCATGCAATGAGCCATACAGATGTGTAGTGACAGTGGCGACAAGCTTGGTGCTGGCTCATAAAGCACTGAATATTAAAAAGCAAACAGATCATCACTAGTACAGCTGTAAACTTTAATGGGGACCCACCCCCTTTGCAAAATGTCTTAAATTATTGTACATTATAAAGGGAAATTTCAAAACTTAAATATACAACTTCTTTATGTATTTATTTTCATTATCCACTAATAATCTTATTATTTATTCATTTTATTTTTATTTTATTTTTTTTGGAACACTCTTATAGTGTCTGTCTTAGACTGAAAAGTAATACTAACAAGCATATTTCTTTAGGGTTTTTTTCTCTTTTTATTTAGCACATTAGTGTCTTACTCCTTTTAAATTCAATACCTGCTTTGGGAAAAGAATGCATATTTTTTATTGTCATATCTTTTATTTGTATCTAAAAATACAAATTGTATCATCTCAAACACTGTTATAAGCCGATTTCTGTTTTGGTTTTTTTTTGTTTTGTTTTGGTTTTTTTTGTCAAATTTCCCTCTCCTTCCTGTCAAACTTGCATCCTCTGGGGAACCTCAAGGGGGTAAGGACCCCCACTTTGACATACATCTTTCTTGGTTGCAGCAGAAGTTTCAGTCCCTCTTTGGGGACATTTATTTAAATGTGATGTTTTCCTGTCACTGTTAAAATGCAGGTGTGAGCATGAGTGGATTTGATGGCTATAAAGCTAAACTAGTTCAGCCTGATGTTATATTCACAGAGGAAGTTACAGAGGCTTAAATAAGCTTCATTTGCTCTTTGTTTACAGTAGGTGTGTGCAGCAGGTAAAACTTAGCAACACAATAATATACCAACATTAAACATCATCACATGATGACAACATTTAAAAGCGTCCCTCTGAATAAACCTGACTCCATCTGAACAGGACTGTGAAATGTTCTCACATCAAAAGCAGCATATCAGATTAAAATGCACTATTGAGCTTGTAAACAGCACTAATCTTCACCATTGTTAACTTCTACCTGAAATTCAAGCTTATCTAAAATTACACATCTCAAAGGGGGCACACTTTGACAAGAGGAATCCTTCTCTATTGTCAATCCCTGCAAGTTTGTCAAACAGATGGAGCCAAAGAATAGATAGCCTAGATAGAAATTTGGGGGGCCCTTGCAGAGACCAACATAAGGTCCTTCTTTATTTCCCTTAAACAGTCAAAGAGAGTGAGCAAAATATTTTTAATCATTTTTTTCCTTGTAACAAAGCTGCAGAACAACAGGACAAGCCTAAATCTTAATGCTATCACCCAAGAGCATCCTAAATCAAACTTACTTCATCTAAATAATTTAACATATTTCTCACAACATATGATCACTGGTGTTCTGCCACAAATCACATATTTTTATTTATTGCAAGCCATCATCCAAATAGTTTCCGTACTTCCATAGGGATCAATTAAAGTATCATTTGCTTGATATAATGATAACTTAGGATGTTTGAGGGCATGGACCTTGCCTTGGGGCCAGTGGTCCTCTACAGACACTTAATTTAGCTAAGTGGTTCTCAACTGGTCTAATGTCAGGACCCACAACCTCTTGAAAACCCAAACTTCTGAAAACTTTTCACAGCTGAAATTAATCTTAAAAATAATATTGTAATTTATATGCAACAAAAAACAGAACAAAGAGACAGGACAAGTGTGCCATTATAAAAACCCTAAACCTACATGAATACATTGTATTTTATTCTGCTCCCCATAATAAGGCTTAACTTTTGTTGGTTTTCTTGATATTTTGAGAAATTAACACATTAATGAAATGAGAAAACCAGTTTTGTCCCCCCAGGAAAGGAGTTAAATGCAGCTCAGGGAAAGTTCAAGCAGGAGTACTGTTTCTACTCATTCATCCATCAGCACTCGTTCATATTTCCATTCTTTCATCCTTTCTTCCCTGCTCCGCTGATTTGGCGTTCACTCTCTTTAATACTAAGCTAATCAGATTCTGTCATGGCCTTGTTTGATCAATCATTGTGCATCTGCCATATTTTAAATGTCGCTCTCTCGTTCACAGTCAGCTTGTTGTTTCAGTGGGGAACTGCAACCGTCCTCCACCCTAGCTACCTCCATTCAATTCATCAACATCTAGTCCAGATTCTCATAGGTCTTCTGCTTATCTCATCTGTACATCACAGACTTAATGCAACAATTTTTTCCAGGCACACCTTTGCGACACTAAAAACAGCTCTGCAGCTGTACAAATGTTCATTTGGCAGAAAAATGTTCCAGTAGGAAAATACAGTACATTTCAATTGGCCCCAAAATGATTCTGGCTCAACTCAAATCTTTGTGTTCACTTAGACCATACATAGAAAAAAAACTCGATTTAACGTGTTGCATCGACCAGTTAAGTTATAAAAGTGCACCCCAATACTTAATAATTTGTCCACTAAACATTAATCAAGCTGGGTATTCACAGTTTAAATTGCTGATGAGGGTCAATGATTCTCGTGTAATTTAAATACAAACGTATTCAGCACAATAAAGCCATCATCTTAAAGGCTTATCGTATTAAGGGCAGAGTTGAAGGGCTTGACTGCTAATCGACTATCAGGCCACTAAAAGTCACTCTGACCACCGGCCCACCTTTCAACAAATGACTGGGTGAGCTTGTTAGATAGCTTGATGTTTAACCAAAGCAATCAATTTTTTATTCTTTTAACCATTCATTTGCGGTATCATCGGTTTATTTCAATCAATATAAAAATGAGGTCATACAGCATTCCGGTTCAACGACAGACATTTCTAAATAGTACAAGTTTGTATTTTTCATGAGGCAGAGCCTTTAGAAAAATCGATTTTCTTTCCCTATCAGTGTGTCAGTCACGCTGGAGGGGTCTAGAAATCCAGTGCACTGCTCTCCTAAGTTCTTGACAGCTGGACGAAAAGACGCAGAGAGTCCACAAACTCCAGCCAACACGTCCAAATAGTTTCTTATAATTCCTCCTGGTGGAAAGGTGTGGACTCCATGGACATAAATCAGTTACCGGGGCGTGTCGTCGTGATCACGCAGGGAGTTTCGACACTTTCTTCCTGTGTTTTCCAGGCAGTTGTTAGTCTTTACTTTGGAGGGTGAAGTTTCAACAGGACGGCAAGGGGATACGTTTGGGAACGACAAAAAACAGGGATATTTAAGGAGTATCTGCGCCACACTCAAAGGTAAGTTGTTTTTCTGTATCTAAAGGTGTTTTTGTCTTTCGGTTTAACGGTTCAAAAATTAATGAAGACGTGGTTACTGAATTTCAAAGCCTACCAGGCTTTAAAAACTCACAGTTCCCCTTATAATAAAATAACAAAAATAACGTTCTTCCTAAATTCACACAAGTTTTTTCAGCTTGGTCTCAAGAGTAACTTTGACTGGCTACTAGACTGAGTTTAAGATGCTTACCCTTTTAAAAGGTCTATCAACTTGCTTGATCTTTTCTTATCACAAATTTTGTATTATTTAATTTCCAGTAACTTTTGTAATCTCCTCAAATGGTTCCAAAGTCCATGGCATTGATACTTTACTCTGGTCAAGCAAAGAGCCCAAAATACCTTTGCAAGAATTATTATCTTTTATGCTCTCTCTTGCACACATCCGGTGGAAATATACAGACCACAAAAACAAATGTGGACAATTGAACAGAGGCTGAAAAAGTATATGACTGTTGTACTCAAGTAAAAGTGTAGTTACTCTGCTAAAATCTACTTTAGTAAAAGCAAAGGTACTGATCTATAATATTACTCAGTAGTCAAGAGAATTCAATTTAAAGTTTACTTTAAGTACTGTGTAGTTAATGTGGAGTTGTACAGTAAAATATGATCATTTTTTATTGGCAAGAACAACAAGAGAACAGATCTCCAACCAGGTTGTTCAGATTTCACACCTCTACAATCAAGTATAAAATACAAAGTGAAATTGACTGTGTTATTTAATCTCATATAGAACTAGAGTGACCTTATTTGGCCACACTACATATGTTTAAACTAAACTTTTGAAAGTGTTAAATATTTTACAATATGAAAGCTGCAGTAAATCTTGAAAAGTGGCAAAGTGGGTCTCACCTGGAAATAACAAAGCAGAGAGTCAACCTCATAGCAAGGCATTTCATACTGACGAAGAATACGCTCTATGCAACTTTAAGGAGCACCTAAAGTCACAGACAAGAACTCTAAGTCAGTGGTAGCTTCAGTCATGGTGCAAATGTGTCTCACATTGAAAATAACTACAATTCACTGGAAACATGACCAACAGAACCCCAACAGAGATAGAAGTAAAACTACTGATTTTAAAATTTACTGAAAAAGTACAAATTGTCAAAAAAACACTCAATTACAGTAATTCCAGTAAATTGGTTGGAAAAATTGATTAATGTGACTTGAAATTGATCAAAATTTCTGATGTCAAATTTGTTCTTTTTTAAGGTTTTCTGGGGGGTGTTTTTCTAAAACTCTAAAGAGCCCCAAGTTGTCACAAAAGAGCATCATGTGGCTCAAGAGCCACACTTTAAGTATCACTGGTCCATGGTAAGTTTTGACAACACTTACCACAATACAGTGATTGTTTTAAAGGTTTTACAGAGAAAGTGAATCCTTAATCTTTTGCTAAATACTTTCGTTTACAGTCGTAGAGTACATGAGGCTCTTAGAAATTGTCTCCACCCTGCTCTTTTCTTTCTGTCTGGATAAATCATAAGCGCCAGCTCTGTAGACTGTTTCCCATTACAATAACTGTGACATAGTCCTACAAAAACAGAACTAATCATACTCACTGTTAATTCTTCTTAGGCTTTAAAACCTGCCCTTATGTGTGACTGAGACCATGACAGCATCCAAAACCTGCTGACAGCTCCACATCTCAAGATGCAACCAGGAGTTTCTCCCACTCCACCACCACCACCACCTCCACCTCCACCTCCACCTCCACCTCCTCCTCCTGGCATCCTTCCTCCTCCTCCTCCTCCCCCACCGCCACCTCCTGGCCTCCCACCTCCACCTCCACCACCACCCCCACCTCCTGGCCTCCCACCTCCTCCACCTCCACCACCTGGCTCAGGCCTCTTTGGGAAAGTGGGCCGTAGGAGCTCCAGGATGCGTAATTTTAACTGGGAAACTCTCCCCAAACACAGTGTGATAGGAAAGCACAACATCTGGACAACAGATAAGATCGATGGAGAATATGAGCTGGACACAGATCACATGGAGGAGCTGTTCAGCCACAAGCAGGGTCAGCAACAGATCAAGGCCCTGAACCGCCAGAGTCTGAGAGGTATGCCTAATGCTGCCTCAGGAGGGGAAATGGTGAGTAAAACCTGCCTGAGGAAACAGGTGTCCTACTTTGCTTAATCAAAGTCACACACTTACCCCAAGCATTTGAGGCAATCATCTGAAATGTTTGGTATTTCTTGATGTGTAATAGTAAGAAATGGGGACAAGTCATTTGGTCCTGAGCTGATCTTATTTTGTGTGCGTGCTGTAGAAATGTATCCGCGGTTCCTCTTTAAAACCTAGAAATACACTACAGAAGCAAATTAAGGATCTAGACTGGGGATGGGCAACTTCGCTTGTCCATGCCAAAGGGCCAGATTTTTACAGACTGTTGGATATTCTCAATTTAACCCCTGTGACTACTAATAATTAAAGGAAAGGAAGAATAGTGTGCTTTCATGATCATTTATTATACAGACATTTGATTTTAAACTGAAGTGCTAATTTAAATAGTTATTTAATTGTGATAAACATGGAATTAAATCAATATCAAGCTATTTTTTGAATGGATGAAACATGATAGTTACTTGTTATTTTACCTTCAGATTATTTTTTTCACAAGTGCCTTGAGTGAAAAGAATTAAAGAAACACTTGCAGCCAAATAAATCTACTGAACAGAAAAAATAAAAATAAATAAGATAAGTTTGAATTTTTTTTTAGGAAAAGTAAGATAAAATGAATACAAATAAAATAAAAAATGACAGAAAATGAAATAAATTAAACATAAAAGAAATTAAGATGTGAATAAATACAGAACTTTTTAATCAGATCAAAAGACTGAAAATACATTATGCTGAAATACTTAAAAAATCCAAAGAAAATATAAAATAGATGCAAAGAAAATAGAATTTAAATTGAATAAAAGAAAACATAAATCAAAAGAAACTGAACGAAATAAATTATCAGGAAAGTCAAATGAATAGTATACAAAAAAACTACAAAATAAAATGAAAAATAAACATTAAAGAATTAAAAAAAAATTACATTTCTCCTTTTTTATTCCAATTAGTAAACCTAAAAAGATGTTATATTCAAAATAAATCAAAAAGAAATTAAAAAAATACATAGAAAATAGAAATAAATACAGAAAAAAATATTATTCAAGTACAATAAAAAAATTACAGAAAATGTTCCCCTCAATTCAAAATCAAAAGAACTAACCATATTTATTAATATAAAAGAAATGTTTCTGTTTTCATGCTTTCATAGCAGATTTTATCCTGTTGTCTTAATGTTTCTAAATTATTGGCTATAGAAATTGACATGGCGTTCGCATTAAGTGAGGTTGAGGGCCCCTTGGCTGCCAGTTGCCTATCCCTGAAAACTCTAAGCAACTGCATTTATCATAGTCAAACTAGGGTCATTACACTAAATATAAGATTATAATATAATACAAGATATTCTTCTAAAAAACAGATAATCATTTGATTTTAACATATAAAAAGCTGAAAAATAAAGTCTGATAGGTTTGTGGTAAGTAGCAAATCTGCAATAGACGTAGGAAGTTTTACACAGGTGTCTTTAAATTATATGTAAGTTACTTTCTCAGTTAGTTGTTACATCTGATTACAAGCCCCTTTATTTGTACATTTTTTTCTACATTGGCTGGATTTTTTAATGTAATCCAATCCATGATTGTTTTTGGAAAAAAAAAAAACTAGTTAATCTTTTTGTTTCACCCTTCTTCTGTGGAGTAGTAAACAATCAATTTATGTATGTATTGTATTAGTAATCAGCAGTAATGTGTCTCCTGGTAACTTTGTGTTTTGATCTGTGATCTGTACAAGGGTGGAGTCTCTATTCCTCAGATCTGTTTGCTTAGGGAGTGGATAATTGTGCTCTCATACTGCTCTGTTCTGTATAGCAGCTTCTGTTCTTACTTGGTACCTGTACTGTAGTTGAGGTATTGTGTAGAAATCATGCACTTGTGCCATAAATTAAGAAGCACTTTTTATAGAAACACCCAAAAATAGGGCGGATTTTTTAAAACATTAATTGTATTCCTTTTCCAGACCAATTCATGTTGTTTGAGAGACAAAAGTGGGTTAAATACGTTTCAAAACCTTTTGACCTATGTCCCTTTATACAAGAGAAAAACATTACTGCAAAATAAGGTATCTTTCCCCTGATTGTCCAATGCAATCAAGTCAAAGAATTCCTAACCTTTGGCCTGTTAAAGAAGCTGCAACACAAAAGAAACTCTGCTCAAACCAATAGTGAAATTATCTTTACTACTGAAAAGCTGATTACATTGGCGTTTTGTGTCTGTGTTCCCCCCCAGGTTTCTATCCTCAGCTCCAAAAGAAGCATGAACATTGGAATTTTCCTGAAACAATTCAAGCGGTGAGTCAGCGCCAGTATTCCTAAGGTGTGATTGTTTTTGCTCAATATTCTGGCCATATCCTGATGTAAAACAGCACGGGATGATGAGGACAGATTAGTGTGCAAAATGACTGCCTCATGCTCACAGACCTGCATGTCTCGGCAGGTCTGATGTACACTGTTCTACAGCTCGGACAGGTTACTTCACTGTGGCAGCCAGCAGAATATTTGTAAAGAGCTATTCTATTGTAAATGTGTTGCCTAAGGCTTTTTTGGCATATGTGACAGAACGAACAGGAAATGGAAAAGACACAGAAGCTGCTAACTAAAAGGTGTTTACAAATTTCGTGTTAAAAAAACATAACACCATTCTGAAGTCCTGTGCAATGTTTCTCTGACAATTGACGTCAGAGGTGTTACCATTTCACAACGCTGTGTGAGCAGGCAGAGGCTTGCAGTGTGAGCAGCACACCTTTCCAAAGATACAAGTGTGTTCTCTTCTTAGAAAAACATCTGGATAATTGTTGACTGATTATTAATTTTAACCATCTCTGTTTCTCCACCTTCATCCACAGGTCTGTACAAGACATCATTGAGGACATTAAATCAGGAAATGGTCTTAGTTTTGGTTCAGGAAAGCTGAGGGAGCTGTGCAAGCTGCTGCCTGATGAAGGAGAGGTAATCATGACTGCCACTGCATTTTTAATGGGTCATTACATCTTGTAAATCTTACAAGACTATTACTTGTAGCTTTCCCTTAAAAATCTGGTGTTACCTTCCATGGGCTTGTTTTAACTCCATCACAAATTTCAGGTGAAGCAGCTTGTTGGTTTCAAGGGCGACACCTCGGCTCTCCCTGAAGCAGATCTGTTCATGCTGATGCTGGTCAAAGTTTCCAGGTGAGTTACCTAATATTATTTAGTATATTGCAAATACTTCATGTCAGTGACAGTGTACTCGATACATACAGATGAAGATGAAATTTTTAGCCCTCCTAGGAAAAATTCATTTTTAAAAGTATTTCCTAAGTGCTGTTAAACAGAGTTGGGAGTTTTTAACACAGCTTTTCCAAACATCCCTCCATCCATCCATTTTGTTCTGCTTATCTGGGGCCGGGTCTTACTGGCAGCAGGCTAAGCAAGTCCACCCAAACATCTCTACCCCCCAGCAACATTTTCCAGGGATTCTGAGACATTCCCAGGCCACAAAAGGTATATAATCCCTCCAGCAAGTCCTGTGTCTACCCCGGGTTCTCAGAGGAAGACCTCCACAGGGATGCGACCAGGAGGCATCCTGCTCAGATCCCCAAATCACCACAACTGGCTTCTTTTGAGACAAAGAAGCTGCAGCTCTACTTTGAGACCCCTCTAGATGTCCAAGCTCCTCACCCTTTCTCTAAAGCTGAGCCCAGACACCCTTCTGAGAATCTCATTTCAAACTTCTTTTTCTTTCGGTCATTACTCAAAGCTCATGACCAAAGCTGAGGGTCAAAAACAAAGATCAACCGATAAATTAAGAGTTTTCTTTCCAGCTCAGCTTTCCAAACATTCTAGTTTTATTTTGGATGCTAGCATTATCTTACTTTGCACACAGAAACAAAATTATTTCACAAAAAACAGTTCTACCAGGGTCTATGTTATTAGCCCAGAAGAAGTAATCTTTTTGTTGAGCTATAGCACAAACTACTGTTGTGTAATGATGCGCTTTAACTTTGTAAAGTTCAAATTTTGTGAAATCAAGTTAAAACTGAGGGTTATCTTCCAATTTACACACAGTATGAAAACTTTAGTAAGGGTTTGAACTGTCACTGGAGAAAGCAGCACAGCAAAAACAAATTAAATCAGTTTAGACTTGATAAAACAGAACAAGCCTGGCGAGGAAGGAAGAGAAAGATTTCAAAGAAAGAAAGAAAACTAGTGAGAGATGTGTCTAAAAACTCCAGAACAACTGTCAAGACACCAGTGAACAATGAGGCTAAGTTGGGAATTGTAGTCTCAGGGAGACAATCACTAGAGCCCTGCACAGAAATGGACTGAGATGTTGCAGACCAAGAGAAACTCTGGTTCTGGAGAAGGTACACATTCAAGCCAGACTGAAGTCTGCTAAAGACAACCTGGAGAAAGATTATGCACACTGTCCTTTGGTCAGAGGAGACCAAACTAGGCCAAACAGAGACATGGCTTATATTTGGAGGAAGAAGGGAGAGGTGTATCACCTAAAGAACACCGTCCCCACAGTGAAACACGGTGGTGCGAGTATTATGCTGTAGGGATTCCCTCAGTGCATCTGGAACTGGGAATCTCATAAAGGTTGAAGGAATCATAAAGATAGGATATGTGAAGGTTTTGAAAGAAAACCTGAAGCGGTTTGTAGAAAAACTGAGTCTGGGTCGTTGCTTCATCTTCCAGCATGACAGTGACCCAAAACATATCTGGTGAAGAACTACCTTCAGAAGACCAAAGTGGACATTATTGACTGGCCTGCACAAAGTCCTGACTTGAGTCCAATTGAAAATCTTTAGGTCAAACTGAAGACCAAGGTCCATGCCAGAAGACCATCAAATCTGGAGGATCCCGAGAGGCTGGCTAAAAAAGAATGGGCTGGGAATCTTCAGGAGAGTTGTTGAAAACTACAGCAAACGATAGGAGGCTGTTATCCAGCAGAAAGGAGACACTATCGACTATTAGAGCCAGGGGGGCTAATAATTTCAACCCCAGTAGTTTTTGGTTATTGTGAAATAATTTTGTTTCTGTGTAAGCATCCAAAATTAAACAAGGATGTTTGGAAAAGCTGTGTTAAAAATTTCTTCCTCTGTTTAACAGCACTTGGGAAATACTTTAAAATTGAATTTTTATAGGGTAACTAATAATATGGTCCTCATCTGCATCTTCTGTTTATGTTAGTTATGAAGAACGTCTCAGCAGCTTGGTGCTCAAAGAAGAATTCTTCCCTCTCATGGATGAAATGAAAGGCTTTATTGACACTTTAACCTCTGCTGGAGCAGGTATTCTTTGTTTTTCTGGGGACAATTCATAAAAGTTATGATTTATAAATCAGCTGAGACATAAAAGTCATCATATCTCTCCTTGCAGAACTGTTGGAGTCTGATAATCTACATTCTGTCATTCGCCTGGTGCTG
This sequence comes from Cheilinus undulatus, assembly GCF_018320785.1. Lineage (NCBI taxonomy): Eukaryota > Metazoa > Chordata > Actinopteri > Labriformes > Labridae > Cheilinus > Cheilinus undulatus. The sequence continues at coordinate 41,618,032 of NC_054866.1, read as the reverse complement.
AAGACTGGAAACTACATGAATGCTGTGAGTGTATACAGATTTTTCTAGTACAATCTTGAATTCTTGTTTTTTTACACCTGAGTGTCATTTGATTTATCCAATCACAGGGTGGCTATGCAGGGAGTGCAGTTGGCTTTCGAATGTCGTCCCTGTTAAAGTTGGCAGACACCAAGGCAAACAAGCCTGGAATGAATCTCATGCATTACGTTGTGATGGCAAGTTGCTTTTCTTACTTTGTTCTGATTACAGTGTAAGGTCAGTATTACTGTGTGTGTAGTAATTTTTATGCAAACATCTTCACTACAGCAAGCTCAGAAGGCAGATGCAGCTCTGCTTAAATTTCCAGAACAACTTCAACACATTGAAGCTGCAGCCAGGTAAGCTATGTATATTTTTAAACGGGATATTTTAACACTCTTGTTTTTGCTCTACCATCCAAATAAAACCTTCTTTCTTGTTATTTCAGAATTAATAAAGGTGACATTGAGGCTGAGTTTAGAAAACAGGTGAAGAAAGTAGAAAACGCCAAAGCAGACACGTTGAAGCAGGAAGACTTAAAGGCACAGATGGAGGATTTTCTTCAGGTGAGGAGCCTGTTTCTAGACAATTCACTAGAATTAAGGTGATTCTGGGCCAATCCCATTTCTATCCCTTCTACCCTAAATGTGGTACGGTCAATTGCTTGGTGCACACTTATTTAAGCAGCAACATTTTAACTGATTTTGCGTGACGTGTGCTAGAATTTTTCTGTCGTCTATCTGAATATACTTGGTTAGAAATTATTTAAAACATTAGAAAATAATTAACAGTACACAGCGGGGAACCCTCTCCAGTCAGGCTCTGGCTTTATTAACACAGCCAGTCGGATTACGACATCGACAACTTCTTTAAGACAGCTATGGTAACTCTTGGGAGACATTTGAATCAAAATGCAAAACAAAAACATTAGCAAGTGGCACTGGTTAGCACACGCAGTGAGTGACACCAGGTGATACAGGTGAAGATAAGCAAACAAATAACAAAACTGGTGGTAGGAGATAGGCTCACATAAAGTTTCACACATTAAAGTTTTCAAGAGCAGCATGATTGGTCTATGGAGGAGTTGATGGGGATGGCTGAATAAAGTTTGGACCATCTTTTCCATACATCTCAGTGTTGATCTTCTCTGTATATTTATATAGTTAACAGCCCTGGTTTACATGTGTACATACCAAAAATACAATAAACTTTCATCCCTATTAGCAAAAGATTGAATATATGAGAAAATGCAGCTGTTGTAATTTCTATAATCAGTTATAAATGCTGAAAATACTAACATTCATACGCATCTCCTTCATAGTCTGATGTGCCATTTCACAAGTGAACACAGTGTGTGGTGGGGAATTCATCATACCCCTCAGTTTCAAGTGCGGTCCTGTTTCAAGGGCTATGTAGCCTTTGGCCCTTACCTCTAGCCCTTGATTCGAAAGAGAACTGGAATACCCCTTCATCTGGCATGAACAAAACTAAGGGGAGGGTCTAAGACGAGGGCTAAGGGGTAGAAATGGGATTGACCCTAAAAAGGTGAATATGCGATCTGATGTTTTGATTTGGGCTTCATTCAGGAGGCTGAGGTCCGTTTGGCAGAAATCGAGACTGACCTTCAGGAACTGCAGTCTGTGAGTGACTCTGTGGCGGGGTACTTCTGTGAAGATCCGAACAAGTTCAAACTGGAGGAGTGTTGCTCCATTTTCCACTCCTTTTGTGAGAAATTTATGCGAGCCATGCAAGTAAGTGGTGTGCCTTTGTACCTGCATGCTCTCCTTTTACAAGGTTAAAAAAAACGTCTCGGTCCAATGATGGTGTGATTATTCTGCAGGAAAACAAGGCTCGAGAGATGGCAGAGGTGAAGCGAAGGCACAGAGACAGACTGCAGTGTGCTGCCAAGCGCAGGTCCACTGCTACTTGCTCCAGCAGAGACAAAGAAATGGAAGGAGTAGCTTTGGAATCAATGCTACAGACTTTCTTAACCAGACGTGTCCCTCGGAGGAGAAGCGGGAGGCCCTCATCTACTCATGAAAGCCCCTCCAGAGGCAGCCCCAACAATGGAAGTCTGTCAGAAATCACCTCTCAGGCTAACCTTCCTGCTGAAGATCAGAAGAGAGGAGGGCTTTTAAGAGTGCCAGCGGTCAGCAGGAAAGAGTGGAACTCAGCTGTTGAACTTACAGAAAACTCTTTACAAAATAAAACGGAATCTAATAACAAGGACGATGAGGAAAAAAGTGGACTTCCCAATGAGGAGGTGATGGAAACGTCCAAAAAAGAGGACGCTAAGGATTTTACTAACCCAGCTAGTAGGACAACTAGCGTATCCTCCTCGGGCAGGACTTTCTCAGTTACAAGTGGTGGTGAGGATGAAGATCTAGAGGACAATACTGAGGAGGAGGCCCAAAAGTTACGAGAAGCATCTAGAAAAGTGCTGCGCTTTCAGAAAAGTAGAGGCAGTGTCTCATCTGGGGACTGTTCTCTGGAAAATCAGAAATCTCCTGGACCAGATAAAAAATTAGTTCGTCAACGAACCTTCGATGAGGACACAGAGAGGTATTCTGGAGACCCAACCAACGAGGATCTAGTTAGGTTTTTACTTAACCCTCAACAGTCTTCTAAACGTAACCTTGGCCGTCGTCATACTCTGCCTTCTAAAGTCCCTAAAACTGATGAAAATGAAGACAATCTGCTGGCTCTCCCTCTAGTCAGAACTCCTAAATCTGCAGGAAGAGATGTGACACCTGCTGCAGAAGGGACCTCAAAAGAAGTGTTTGATTTCACTGATCTATCTCATGATTTTGAAAAATCTGCTGATCAAACACAGAATCCTCCATCAGCTGCCAAGAAAAGTGTGAATGCCCATGATTCTGATGGGGAAAAACACCAAGAGGCAAAATCAGTGGAGCCCAAAGACAGTAAAGTGCATAAAAACAGTGAAAATGTTCCACCAAAGGACACGTGGATTAAGACTGAAACCTCGGGATTTTTTTCAAACTTTTTCAAACGCCTTGGAGATATGAGCAAACTCCCAAACAACAAAGACGCTGTCCAGAAGGGCGCTGATACCAGTGTTTAGGCTTTAAAAGATGTTCATTTAAAAGAACAGGGGGAACATGCACATTTTTACTTGTTTTTAATTCAGCAAGGCTACTATTTTATTTAATGCAACTTTTAAATTGTTGTTATTCTTGTAATGCCATAATAGGAGGTTCAAGGGAAGTGTTTAAAGGAAGTTGTTGAAGGTGATTTGCTTTAAAGCCACTAGATGGCAGAATGAAGCAGGAGCATGGTGAAGTGTTGCTGAGAAAGAAAGGTGTGTTGACTATTTCCACTCAGTCTGCACGGTCTTGTAAACAAAGAAGACGCCCACTGTAAAATATGTATTTTCTCTATTTTGCATCTGTGCAAACAAATACTCCTTTCACATTGGCATTGATGTCATCAGTATTGATGGGCTAATACTGACAGTGTGGTTTATTGTCTAGATATGCAGGCTAGCAGAATGTATTCAGAAAGTAAGTGAATGTTTGCGTAAGAGAGCATAGAGAAGTTGAACTGTGTAGATCGGTTGTTGTTTTTGATACACTGGTTAATGATTACATTAGCAGAATATGCTTGAATTCATTATGCTGTAATTTCTGTTCTACAGTGCCAAATGCCATTGTCTCGCCCCTTTGTTTCTGCCTCCGCCCATGTCACAAAATTAAGTTGTGGATGCTTTCAGGGTCTTTTCAATCCAGCCATTGTTTTGGGTTTAAATGGGTCAGTGTTACAAAGGCTGCCTTCATGCTGGCATAGCTGAACCATGGACTCTCAGTGGCAAAGTGAAGGGTATTAACTTGAGAGGAGATTACTGTGGTTGAAGGCCCAACACCTGAAGGCTTATATGACGGAAAGAACACGCTTCCCTAAATTTACACCTGCACACAGCTTGTGATAAGACAGGCAGCAACCCAAACCATTCATCAAGCTCCTCACGGGTCACAGAGGCCACAGCTTGTGCCAACAGCAGGAGTTCAAAATGTAAGCTGACCTACTGGCATCTTTGAGCTGTTAACTCGTACAGTATTTAGATTTTAGGAGTTTGTCCAGCTATCTGACTGAAGATTAAAAGAGAGGGAATAAAAATGTTGACTGCTTAGATTCGTCTTCTAATTTTAATGTAACAATTTGAGACTTTTGCAGGACAGAAAAGATTGTAAGACAGAGATGATAGCAGTGAAATTGCATTAAAATTAATAGTATTGTCCCTAGATTGTGCAATACCACAGTTTTTCATATATTACATCTTAGTAATGGGCTTGTAATTAAACATTGTATGCATGAACATGTTCGAATTCATATATAAAATATACTGAAGTATACATGTAAAGTTAAACACATGAGTATGTTTACTTGCATTTCAGATTATGAAATAAAATACCCACACATATTAAATCATCTTTAAGATGGTTGTTATGTGTGATTTCAAAGCCTGAATTTGAGAGAGGGTCATTGCATCGGCCTCTTTAATGGTCATATAACATCTATCAAATAGTGTTTTAACAAAAGATGAATACACCTCTGCTTTATTGAACTCATGACACAAAAATGAGGCAAAGTGCAGTTTTGAGAGAACCCTGCATGTTATATGTTGACTTTTTAGTATATTTTATGTTTGTTGTTCAAAGAAACAATTGCTTTCCACATGTTAAGAAAATGTAAAGGTAAGATCCACTTGTAGGCTGCCGTTGTCGTGCTGTGCACTCTGAATAGTGATGTCAAATGGCTACATTGTTCTGTTATCCTTTAAGGTAACCCGAGTGCATTTTTAGTGAATAGGAATGAGGAAGGAAGAAGTTACTGTAACGTAGACTGAGAGGAGTGCGATCAGAAAGATATGAGAAGACAAACAATGCAATCATTTCACATCTTTATCCCTATGAAATGTAAATTCATTTCAAAATTAATTTAAAATGTAAAGATCTGGTGTGTTTCTTAGGACAATATTCATGTAAAGACAGTAATTTCATTATTTTTTTCAGCACAGTATGGTTAAACCATTGTAACTCTTCCCTGCAGCTGCAGTAAGGTAAGGTAACTTTATTTATACCCATAGGTAGATTTGGTTCACAGTGAGTGAGTTGGCCTCCTTTTACACAGTCAACAGGACAGGACAGGACAAGACATGATAAAGTGACCATAGTGCTCAAAGCCAAAACAGGGGTTACTCAATAAAAAAAACATAAAAAAAACAAGATTAATGAATAAAAAAAGTAAAATCAAAGAATAAATTAGACTTGGATTAGTACAAATGTGGTAGGTAAAAAGCAAAGCAAGATAAGACCACAGTATACCTCTGGTAACTAAAAGCACAGAAGCCAAAACAAGATAGAAATGCACCTTCAGTAAAACAAGATCTACAGGTAAGGTGTGCAAAGTTCAACAGTCAATAAATAATGAGTTTTACTCCTATATCATTAGAGCTGTATTGCTATGACTTGTTTATCTCACTGATGGCTGCTGGGACAAAGCTGTCCTATATATATATTTTTTACAGGTTGGTACTTGATACCTACATCCAGAAGAAAGCAGCTGAAATTTAGTATGTAAGGAGTGGGAGTCATCTTTTAGAGTCAACCCAGCCATCCTCAGTAATTGTCTGGTGGACGTAAGTCTGTGGGCTAAGCTCTGACTCTACAAAAACTGGAGCATTTTACTACTTGGTTAAGGCTGTTTTTGAAGTAAAACAAGCACAACACTGCTCCTTAATGTCTCATTTCAGTTTAAAAACTCAGACAGCTCAGTGGACAAGTCACAAGTCATCTGCACCTTGTGCTATCAAATATTTACAACTTTACTATTACCTTATGAATTTTTCAATCCATAACAAGTTCTTTTTTCTGTGATTTAGTTCAGGTTATAATCTTCAATCTACCCAAAGTTCCTTATTTTCTTTCAAAGAAAAAGCATCCTTGTTGTGGAACAGAAAGTGAATTACCCTTTGCTCAAGACAGTACAAAAATCAAATATTTGTCTGATAAAACAGTAGAATTTAAAAATGTAATGAAAAGGACAGATTCATTGTGATTAAATGTTTAACAACTCTAACAATGTTATGACCCATTCATGCGATTGCCTTTAATATATTTGCATTATAACAGTAGCTATGAGTTAAATATGTCTCCGATGGGAGCTGTTTTTAACTGACTCAAACTCTATATGGACTTTCAGATTATTTGAGCTTTATATGAAACAGCATACATCAGCAGGGTGTGATGAAAAAGTCTGGATTCTTCAGTATCTCAGCAGTCAGAGTTACCTATAGCGTGTTCTGTGACCTGCCCACAGCTGCTCCTGCTGCCAGACTGCAGCAGCCATCTTGACTTAACTACATTGGAAGCAGTCGCCATGGCAACTCCACATTGCAGAATAAGACCAGAGATGACTGTTTGCCTCCCATCCCAAAGCCCCACCCCCAACAAACTCCCCACCGCCTGCAGCGTTACAGCAGTCTCACACAGTGCATCCACATTATATTACAGTGGCATCTTTTCTCTGCCAGCCCCCCTCTCATTAGCTCTTACCTTTAACCCATCCTCCACTCTGCTACTAATAGGTTTTGCTCCTTTCTTTTTCTCTTTTTTTTTTTTACCATAGTGATACTAACAACCTTTAAAATCAAAACAAATAATGCCCTGAACCTAACCTGACTCCACCCAGACAACAGAATCATTTGCAGCTGAACAAGCAGCACTTTTTGGCTCACTTCCTTTTTTATTAGCTTGACATCAGTTTTTGGGAATTAGCCTTCTTTATGTAAAAGAAGGCATGAAACAGAACCTATGTAGGTTAATTAAGACTGAGTATGAATTTTAAAATAGCTGTTAAATCACTGAGCTACAGCTGTTTTAGATCATGTCCTCACAGTGTGTTTTTAGCACTACTTCCCTTTTATTTCTAGTCTTATTAATTCTTTCAATCCTAATTATTTACAGCCATAAAAAAAAACGAAGAGCACCTATTGTCCTTTTAAGGGATATGGGCGGTATCTCACCAAGCCAAACCCCTTTGCACCAGACACACTGCTCCTTCACACAGTTCCTGAGATTTTATAAATTTGCATATTCCCTGCCCCCCTCAGTCCGCCATTGGGCTCTTTAACTCCTCCTATCAGATATCTGACCAATGCTGTATGCAAGCCACTCCTCCTTCCTCCTCCTCTCCCTTCTCCTCTTCCTTGCTGTCCCTTCTTCTCCCAGACAGACCCTGCCCTTTCCTTTCTGTCGCCCGGTCTGTGGATTGTGTTGTGGAGGACTGGGACTCTGACAATGGGACGCTTTCTCCCTCTCGGCCTGCAATGCTGACACTCCTCTCCCTCCTGTTGGGAATTCATGTGAGTACAATCTGCTCTTTCACTTCTTTTTATGGTGTCCTATTTCTGCTTTCTCATTCTGTTTGTGCCATTTTTGTGGAACCCTAAATAATACAATGGTTGTGATGGGAGCAGATGAATTATTGATTACACCATCTTTCCAAGCATCTGTGCTTTGGTGAATCTCAGTGGGACTCTAATTATTAGCAATGATGCCTCTCTGTTCTTCTCTATTTTCTGTTTTTGTTAGCTGTAAAAACATGAAGTGGGTGATTCTAGCTTCTTTTAAGAACAACTGTTGCACTAAAACACTGCTGTGATTCTTTAATGCTTCCTCAGCCAGCCCACTCACTTCTCCATTTTAGCTCCTAGACGGGCCTGGCTGCCAGCTCTGTGGCAGGTGGGCATCTGTGCTGCAGTCTGAGGGCTGGGCTCTGTAATCAAGCATACATGCTCTTTTGTTTGGAGGATTAGTGATCTGTCACTGCTTTTCTGATCTGAATCTGTAATGGGTGTAGTGCTGAGGAGGCTATGTGAGCCACATGTGAATCAGCGTCCTGTTTGCTTATGTCATTCTGAAGAGTCCTTGTGTTGCATTGTACTGCAGCAACAGCAGCCAATGCATCATTTTCATAGCTCTGTCCCAGACTGTGAGGAGATGGTTCGCTGGGTGTCATATTGATTGATCCTTAGTAATGGAGATTGCTTTATCTTTGTGTAGAACTATCTGAAGTCACATGTGATGATGGAGACTTTGGGATGGTTTTTCTCTGTTCTGGGTCACAGGGAGGCTGCAGACACTCCTGGATGCTTTGCCTGAGGGCAGATACAGAGCAGGGATTACATGTCTGCCTCAGAGACCGTCTTCAGGTTTCAGTCAGATGTCATATGTGGGCTTGGACAGGGGCGGACTTTACCATAAGGCAAAGGTAGGCAAATGCCTGGGGCCTCAACTAGAAGGGCCCCCCTGAACCCTTTCTCCTGCACCATCCTGTCCTCTGGCAGTTTAAAGTTTAAGGGTTGAACGCACTACATTAAATTTAACTTGGTAATGTTATGGAAGCATAAAAACTTGAAAAAATTGAAATGTAAAGAAAATGTTTTTGTCAACTCTGATGATATATATATTTTTTAACTTTAAAGCAAGTCTTTTGGTGTAATTGTTGTTTTACCATTGTTTTTAAAATAATAGATAAATAGAAATGTATCAACAAATAAACATATTTGGCCATTTTGTCAAATGTAAAATAAACTGTATTTAAAATCTGTGGAAATAAATATTTTTTAATATTTATTTTATTTAACTATACACTTTTTAATTTCTGATTTACATTTGTATAATTAGTAAAATAATCTTTATTTTAAATTTGTAGAAATAAACTTCATACTTAATTTTTTCTATAAATTTATATTTTATATTATATTTTACATAACTGTACTTTTTTATTTGTTAAATTTACATTTGTATAAATTAGAAAAATTAAAAAAAAATATTTGAAGAAATAAACTCTAATCTTTATTTTTTATAGATTTATACATAATATTATATTTTACATAACTATTAACTTTTTTATTTCTTAAATGTACATTTGTATAATATTTTGTAAAATAGATTAAAGTTGATTTTTTTTTTAATAAACTTCCTTCTTTATCATTTTAATAAATAGATAGACAGCCTTTATTGTCATTGACACACAGTACAGTACAAGTACAGGTACAGTATTTCAACGAAATTGCGTTTGATGAGTGAGCATTGGGCCGCTGTAAACTTAGTGCGCCGCCACTACTCTCTTCTTCGCTAAAAAGGAGAACAAGAAGAAGGAGGAGGGAAAAAAAAGCAACTCCCAAACAAGGCTCCTGTAGGTAGGGGGCACAGTGTGGAATTTGGAAAAAAAACACCTCAGCACATCAGCAACATAAATATAAACTTTATATTATATTCCATATAACTTTATGATTTTTTTAAAAAATTTACATTTGTATAAATTTGTAAATAAACTTTATTTTAATTTGAAGAAATAAACTTTAAACTCTATATTTTCTATATATTTATACTTTATATTATATTTTTACATAACTATATATTTTATACAGTTACATTTATATAAAATAAACTGTATTAAAATTTGTAGATATAAACTTTATACTTAATATTTTTTTTAATTCATTCATACTTTAAATTATATTTTAAATAACTATATACTTTATTTACATATGGGCATTTTTGAAATCCACCTTGACACTTTCTGTTCAAAAAACATTATAAACCACAATCTTCTTCTTGGATGTGTTCCCCGAGGGCCCCAAAATTGTTAAATCTCCCGCTGTAATTGGAGTCAGGCTGGAAGCATTTGCAAGAGAATGGGACAATCTGGGTTGTTTCACTTCATTTGTGAATCTTGATGAAGGCCAAGTAAAGGCTGCTAAGAACACAGAATACAAACAGTGGCACTAATATAGACGTAGCAAGACCCTACTTAGTTTTTAAAACCATTTGTTGTGCACCCACACAGCAGAGAAGACAAACATATTAATGAATAGAACGACTGATATGCTGATTACTCAGTAAATCCATAAAATTAGCCAGATCACTGGTTTGAAGGAGGAAATTAAGTATGATAAATCTAGTATCTCTTAAAATGATTATTTTACATCTCGGTACCTCATAATGCCGACCACATCTTTGCAATAAAGTGGCATCAACACTTTACAAAAAGGTAAGCCTGCAGACAGGTAGATGATAAAATATTAAAGGGCAACAGAGAGGCTAATATCTAATTGGAAATCCATGCAATATTAAAAATGACAAAACAGGTCCTATATGTACTAGAGAAAGATCCCAGATCTTTGATCCAGAAAAGCAGAATACTCTTCTTTAGGGGAATAACTCTAGGGGAATAACTTGTCTTTTATGGTTGGCTTTTGTAATCTGAACATCCAGGAGATCAAGGAGGAGACACATCTGGTTTAAGTTGATGGGACACCAAAAATAGATTATTCATGCACAATATGAAGCCAGTATCTCTGCAACTCAAGGCATGACCAGAAACAATGAATATAATTGCAAGTTTTGTCATTTGGGTTTTTTGATTCAGGTTTCTGTTACTGTCATACTCGTACTCAGTAAACTTTGTTCATGCTTCATCCTCAAATAGGTCCTGCATGTACACATTGACTAGCATTGATCATTCTCCTCATTGTAATGTATAAGCTGTAGCGTCATGCTTGATCAAAGGCAATTAGACTATGAAAGAGCCCTCCTCTGAAATGGATTATTCTGAACTACTTGTTTGGGTCGTTTATTATCATTAAAGTCAGCACTTTCACCAGTTGAGGACATTTTCTTTGAGCTATAATCAGAAGGCATCATCAGTAAAACATGACCTAATGATGAAGGATGGCCCTGCATCAGAGATGATAGCATACAAACTGTAATGAATATAAAATGAGACTCTACGAGCGGTATCTCTCCAGCTTTACATGAATAATGTCAGGAGTAAAGCTCTGCGATGATTGCATAAAGATGCACAGAATTGTAAGACAGAATGATGATGGTGCTTTTCTTTCTGCCAAAAGTTCACTCATGCAGTTTTCCTTTATTAAATAAGTCGTTTTATTTAAGAGCATTTCTCACAGACATATATCACCATACCAAACATTTATGTTGTCCAACATTAGCCTCAAATTTCAACCAGTTTATCCTCAAGTCTGAACAATCACTCTTTGTAAAATCTGTACATGTTGACTGAGAGATGAAACCATAGCATCGAGTAGAAGAATGGGAACATACTTCATCTGCTCAGAACAGCTTCCTAAAGACCTGATATGACCGTCTGAATCATCAAACGAGCAGCCGCTGCCTCTGTGTAGCTGCAGGTGGATGAGGGTCTCAGGGGCCTGTGCTGGTGCACTGCTCGACCTTTAATAAATCTGCAGTGCATGTTGTGTCTGCAGACATACTGCAAGCATGCCGCATTGTCTCCTGACAGCCTTTGTGGTGGTGGGCTTACAGGAGGAGACACAAATGCCCCCTGACTCTCTTTTTGTGTCAGCATTGATTAAAAATTCTGCTGACTACTGTGCTGTACATGATGTGGTCACTTTCTCTTGTGGTCTCTCATTAGCTGTCAGATGTTATCAGTCTGCAGACAAAGGCAGATAAAGACGCCTTTAGACTGCTTATCAAGTACACTAACTAATTGCTCTTTAAAATTAGGAAAAATTTTCTGCAGTGCTTCTGATGAACGTACTTTCTTAAGGATGACTTATGCTAATGTAGTCCATAACAAATAAATACAAACTTCAAGCACATTAAAAACCTGGTAACATGAAACTAAGAGAGCTTTAAACCATGCAGTCCTTCTAACATGATGTGAAAACCCATCGTCCATGACTGGTCTGACACAGACTGATGCATGGAGACAGCTTCCTTCAAGTGATGCATTGAGGTGTAAGGGGAGCTTGTTAGAATGAGGTGCAGAGGTTTATGTGCAGTGTGAATAATGACTGATGAGTCATCACACTGTAGACCCAGGCATCCCCACCGGCCCCCAGCAGCCTGTCGATGCTCCAAAAGCACAGTAATGAACTTTCAGAATACAACAGTGTTTTTATAGGGTTCAGCAAAAGAACCTCTGAGTTGATATGGACTGCAGGACAGTGCAGTAGGAGAGTGTAATCAGTCAAGCATGTTATGTGTCTAGGTTCCATCAGATAGTACAGCAAATTGTTTATTGATTTTGGAAAAGTTACAAAAAGACAAAACTCAGAATACTTTTATATTTACAAAATGAACACCACTTAGTCTTTCATTGTTGAGGGCTTTACTTAACAAATCTGGACAACAACTCATAGATGATGGTTAAAGGGGACATATTTTACCCTTTTAAGACAAGTTTATATTGTTCTCAGCAGTCTCCAAAACATACCTGTGAAGTTTGCTGCTGAAAAAATACTCCAGTATAGGAATTTTGCATGTCTAAAACCCCCTCTGTTTCAGCCCTTCTCAGAACGAGCCATTGCTGTGTCTGTGTCTTTAAATTAGCCGTCTGACTCTGCCCCTGACCACACCCCTCTCAGGAAATGGATGTGGCACTCCTGATGTTACAACATTACAGACACTTTTATCCAAAGTTAAGGGCCTGACTGGGAATTGAACAATCAATCTCCTAGACCAAAGTCAGCAGGGTAACCCACTGAGCTATCCAGCATCTCAGCTGAAAGTTGAAAGGAAGATCAGGAGAGGACCGGGCAGGCCAGCCAAACCTGAGGGGGGGTCACCACCTTAATTACAAAGTCTAACTAATTAGATATTTTTTAATTGACTCACAGCACTAGATTTAGTAGGTGTATAGTAAGTAGTAAACCACATACCGCAGGCTCAACAGGCAGCCATTCTTGTTGTTCACATCACAGGAGCCAGTTGGTAAATTAAACTCCTGCTAATGCCTATCGAGAAAAGGCAAAAGCATCTTTTACCCCCAATGCAGTTCTTTCAGGTTAGGTCAGGTTTGGGACCTTATGCCTGTTCAGCACTTCGCTGCGTCAACCTTGGTCCTGTCCTGCTCCAGGTTCTTGGTAGCCATTGTATAGGCCTGTACCAGGCCCATGCCCCATCTCTCCAGGTATCTTCCCAGCTGACCCCTCCACACAACTGTTCCTGGCACCTGGGGTGGCCCATTAGGTCATGGACACCTAGCTCAGGCACCCTGATCTGGATCAGACCCAGGAAAGCACGCCAGGTGCCTGTATCAGGCAGCTGACCCATCCCATCCCTGCTCCCCTGAGCACGTCAGCATTAGACACATGGTCTTGCCAACGATACCCAAAGATGCACTGAAGAGAAGTTGTTACAAAGGAGTCCAGTTGGCACCTCTGGCCATCAGCCAACATCCAGGCCTCACTTGAACGCGTGGATCAAGGACCGAAAGGCTCTGACTTTCGCTTGCACGCTCAGATGCCGGGACCGCCACACTGTCTTGGACAGTGAATGCATCCGCCCATGCACGAGCCTTAGTCTGCATTTCTTTGCTCTTTTTTTAAAAAAGAAATGTTGTCAAATCCTGATAAAACTGCCGCAATAGTTGCATCCATGCTTATCGCTTCACTGGCCACCTTTGTTGACAAGCTTGCAGTGCAAGCTTGTCGGACAGCCAATGAGAGTAAGGAAATGTAGGAAGAAAGAGTGGGGGAAGACGTGCACCAAACAGTGCAAGGATTGGGATTCAGTCCTGTGACCAGTGCATCAGGGAAGATATGTGGCATAGACAGTTAGGGTTGTCATACTGCCTTAAATTAAAATGAAATAGCCTTAGTTCTAATGCTTAGTTAAAATCATGCCTGTGCAATTTTTGCTCTATTTTCAGTTTTTCCTTTCACATTTTCTTCGCATTCTGCACGAGTCCTAAAATGCACAATGTCCATCTGAAATGGTGAGCTGCTTTAAAATAAGAAGTTTATTTTTGCCCAGGCTGAATGTGCACAGGAACAATTACTGCCTGATCACACATGCATGTGCAAGGATACAACAGATGTGGATGGAAACATAAACTACCGTCTATATTTAAATACAATCTTGACAGCACATCATTACGGGCCAACACTTCCTACTTTAGGTCACTGAAACCCGGGCCAATGTTTACAAGACAAGCAAGCAGCTGATGGCTCAAATAAACTTTTGGAAACCTCTTTAGTCTCAGTCTGAAGTCGCCGCTGCTGTGACACACAAAATATCACTGTGAGGGAAAGAGTTACAAAATCCTATTCCAGTTAATATTTAGAAGGTCAAATAATACTGAAAAACTTGAAATGCTTGATACAGCAGGAAGAAAATAGTTTTCCTCTCACTCAGACTAAGGGAGGAGTGGAGGAGAAAATCCTTTTTATGGCAGTGGAGAGCAAACATCCTGGAATCTTGAGTCGTCACAGCAAGGGAATGAAATGAACTATCTACAAATTACAGCCTGCTCAAAGGTTGCCAGCCAGTTTTCCACTTGGGACCCATTTACATTCATCAGCTTAAGAGGAATCATATGATAATGATATGAAAGAAGAAAGTTCTAGGTTTGGGTATTTTATGTGTGGTGTTGCTGCGTCAGAATAATCTAATTACTGCTAAAAGCATGCAAATCTTACAATACAAGAAAGCAGACTCATACTATCCTTTTTTAGGAAAACCTACAATTCCTATTAAATTGTTACCTGGAATCGAAGGATTTTTAATTGATTGGTGTGGATAATGTCTATTTTAAAATAGTTTTTTGGTTTTTAGACTTCTTAAAGAGATCTCACTTTGGGAGTTTCCTGATTTACAGCAGAGGTCATGATTTGTAGGGTCTCTCTCTCCACAGACTGTTATGTAACAGTCTTTATAAATTATTAAAGAGATGTGTGAGAACTAGATTGTCTACTCAGGCTGGCTTTTTGACTGATTCCAAGTGGGACGTTTTCTCCTCCACAAAGATAGCATCACTTCACTTTTAACAAAAGTCACAAGGCTTTTTTTAATTATTAAAATGATCTTTTCTTCTATTCTTTCTACTCCACAAAGTAGTGAAACACACAGAGATATGAATCATAGCTTTTATTATGAAGGGTATAAAAGCCTTAGAGAAATAATTTGCAGTACAACAGCTTAATAGTATTAGAACACAACTAACAACAACTGGACAAGCAACACTTGTGATTGTGTTCAAGAGCGTTACATGGTGTACCTGCCCTCGTGCTGCATATAAAATCCAGGCAGATTAAACTGAGATCAGTGTTTTCTCTGAATCTGAGGCCATGTTGCTGTAATCCAATAAAACCCTGGTACTTGAAATCACAATTTTTAGCATACATACAGCTCACCTGAAGAACTGAATAAGACCTTAAAGCCATAAGTGGCCAGCAGGCTAAGGTAGGCAGCTGCCTGGGACACTGTGCTTTAAGGGGCCTTAAATAAAGTCATTATAGGTGTGCATCAAATATGAAGTATAAAATTACTTCACTGATTAAGATGTTAAAAAAAATAACATGTAAGGGGGGTGCAAGAGTGCATAAATGTCCCAGGGGAGGACCCTTGGTGCCAACAACAAAGTCCAAGCCCCTCACAAAAAACTCATATGTGGTGGCAAGTGTGGTGGCTCCACCTCTGACTTCTTCCCAGTTGATTCTGGGTGAGGCAGGGGTGCATCTTAGCCCCTATGCTCTTCAGTCTGTCATTTGGCGATGTCCAGATCACTGGTCTGGACTTTGTAGATGATGCTGCAATCCTTGCGGAGACTGTAGATATCCTTGTGGAGGCTCTTAACTTGCTTACTGAGGACGATGAAGTGTTGGAAATGCACATCTCAAGGGCCAAAACAAAGATCCAGGTGTTTAGGGATGCCTTCGATGCTGCCAAATCTGTGTCTATGAATGGTGAGAGCATGGAAGTTGTAGAGCAGTTCACCTACCTTGCCAGTGTAATCCATTGATCCGCTGACTACAAGGCTGAAATCACATGCAGACTTGGACTTGACCATGGGGCGATGTGTTTGCTGAGCAAGACAGTGTGGCGTTGCTGGTGTTTTGTTGATTTGTGCTACCTTAATAGTCATAACACTGGTATCTGAGCGTGTGGATGAAAGCCAGTCTTTCAGTCCTTGGTCCTCCTGGTCTTACTAAACTCATGAGGCCTGGACATTGACTGATGACCAGAGGCACTGCCTGCACCATTTTGTGACAACTTCTCTTTAATTGTTGGGAATTGATGACGGGACCATGTGACTCATGCTGACTTACTCAGGATAGCAGGGATGGGAAGGGTCAGCTGCCTGATAGCAGAATGCTAGCCTGATCTGGCTCACTGCATACTGGGTTACCATGACCCAGTGGGCTAGTCCAGATGCCGGGGGTGACTGCGTACGTCACGGAGAGGTCAGCTGGGAGGATACCAGGAGAGATGTGGCGTGGGTCTGGTGTAGGCCAAAGCAGTGTAGGACCAAGGTTGACACAGTGAAGTGCCCAACCTGCATATGCTCCCAAACCTGACCTGACCTGATGAGTGTACTTATTTTTTTATTTGCATAAATCAAATCTGGCCCGGAGACAAGTTAAGATATTTAGATTCGAGTTGGGGCTGCGTTTTGGTGCAGTTGTAAGCAGTGTTCCTCACAGTTAAAGTCTCTGGTTTGAATCCCAGTCAGACAGGACATTTCTCTGTGGAGTCTGCATGTTCTCTTCGTGCACTTGTGGGCTCAGTCTGGATAGCTTTCTCCCACAGTCCACAGACATAATCGCAGGCCCATCCACAGGATTGACTGGGCCCTGAAAAGCCCAGAGAACGGCTTCTCCTCATTTGTGATTTATGGATGGTTTAGTGTTTTCAGTGTTGAGTGTGTTGGATCATTAGCATTGATGCTAGCATCGTGGCAAACAATTACCTTATTTTGGAGCTGAAAAGAGTGTCAAACTATTACTAGGCTCTGATGTTGGAATTATTTATTCATGCTACTTCATTATTGCCACTTCTTTTTGCCACTTTCAACCCAGTTTTACACATTTTCACCCATTTTTGCAAAACTTTTTTTTAAAAACTTTTTTTGCCACTTATGCTTTTCTCCTATCACCTAACCTTGCAAAGCAGATAGATACACCTGCTTCCGTGTTTCTCACCGGCAAATCCATCTTGCAAAGCTCCCATCTCAACCGTTTGGACCCAGTTAGGAAGTGACAGGACCAATCAACGTCGAGGGGCAGTACTTTCGGGCACGGCAAGACATTAGCATGGATGCTGCTAAAGCGCCAGTTTTATCAGAACTTGATGAAATTTCTTCATTTAAAGAATAACAAAGAACAGCATTAAGTTGTTTGTTTTTTAAAAATGTCGAAAGTCATGTACTGACATGACTATAGTCACCATGATTCGTGTTATGCAGCTTTAATGGAGTTAACTCCTTCGGTAGTGGCGCAGCTTTCTGGTGGCTACGTCACGTGTTTTGTTGCTCTGATTGGCTCGTAAAGATGTGACAGACAGAATGTTCATCCAATCCAATCACCCTCTGAGTTTTTTTCAAAGGCTCTGCCCTTTCCCAAACACTGTCTATGAGTGGTTTACCAGATAGATGTGTGAAACAAATCCACCTGGCATGCCAGGTTAGCTTTCACCCATTAAATACACATTTTCGATGTTTTATTACCCATAGTTGTAAGTTTTGGCCGATTTTCGGAACTTTTTTACTGCTCTTTGTGCATTTTTGCAACTGTTCATCCTTTTAACCATATTTTTCCTGTTTTTTTTTCTGTTTTTGCACATTTCTTGCCCATATTTGCACCATTTGTTTTGCTTTTAACCCATTTTAGCAACCTTTCCCCTCATTTTTTTGCCTCTGTATGCCCATTTATGCCTTTTTTATGTCTGCTCTTTGCCCATTCCTGCCACTTCTAACCCATTTTTACCACTTTTCACTCATATTTGCTTTGGGTTTTTGTTGCCATTTTTGTTCATTTTTGCCACTTTTACCCCATGTATTCCATTTTCATTATCCATTTTTAGCTATTTTTACCACTTTTCACCCACTTTTGGTCTCTTTTCACAATTGTTTTATTCTTTTCCAAAAAAAGTTATCTCAGTATCTTGTACTTCATGCATCCTGACATTTGTGCACATTATGGCCTAGACATTATCTTCCTAATTATTAAGTTCAGTGTGTCCATCCACATTGTCAACATCACTAATAAATGGGTGATTCTGTTTTATGAAATGGGGTTTAAATTTTGAAAAAGGTTATGCTTTACTGCAGCATAAATAAATGAAATTGATGTTTGTTGCTTTGAGAGAAGTGGTTATTATTCAGGTTAAAAATTAAACACTGTTATCAAAGCTTAGATTTACAATGGATCATGATTTTGCTGACCTCCATGGGCCCCTAGTTTGGCTGGGCCCCAGAAAGCTCTCCCTTTATCCCCCTTTTGGGCGGCCTTGCATAATCATTAAGTTATTTGGTGACGCTCTCTGGCGACCAGCCACCGAACCCCCTGACCCCAAATGTAGATAATAGAGTCTGAGTTGTGCTGCTCTTCTAGACCTGATGAGAAAGTATTGTTTTATATTTCTGATTGTGTATGTCCTGTGGTTCTCTTTGCTAAACATAAAAAAGGCCCCATCTTACTCTTTACTTTACTAAACCCCCTGCTTTAAATCAAGTTCACTGACAAGAAAATCAGTGTTACAAACTAGAGAAAGCTTTTGAGTAATAATAGCTGGGTTAGATGGAGTCAGTCAGAATGACCCTGTGTGTTTGCTTTAACAGATTTGGCCTGACCGGGTGCGGTGCGAGGTGTGAGGTGATGGTGTGATATAAGTCTGCAGTAGTAGTCTGGGTAATCCAGATGGCAGACAGAGCCGACCCTGCAGGAGGACTTTAAGCTCCTTAAGTGTAATTCAGGGTGAGAGTGGAAAGGGGTGTTATGAGTTTACAAACAGCATTCACTCAGATGGATTGTCCTCAGGTGACGTGTTGCAGCATGAAAAATACAAAGAAGAGGCAGAAAAGAAAAATATGCATGCATACTGACTCTGACTAAGCCTCATGTGTATGAAGTGCTGATCATGCGGTTCTTGTGACGGCGCTTTGAAGCTCAGCTTCAAACATAACAATGTATTTAGGTCTCTAGTTTGAACTGTTCATGTTTGTCTAATGTTTCTTTTAGAGCTATTTTTGTCACTTTACTCATGAAGTACCTCTGTTATTTTTAGCTGGAGGACATCATGAGACACATTTCGAGGAATAGGTGTACCGTAAAGCTATGTAAGCTGTATTTCTCAAGCATCTGCAGTGATTTAATTCCTGCTGTTTGGTCGTTTTGCATACTTTGTCAATGCTTATCATCCAGCTTTTCATAAAGCACCAGCACAACTGTGCATGTCAGGGAGGAACTGTTTTTAAAGAGAGATCTGTCTGTGGTGAGGTGAGTGGGAGGAACTGAGCAGAGGAGGCTGCTGGGAGAACTGACAGGCAGGGCAGGAGGGGGGGAAGGAAAGGGAAGGGAAGGCGGGGGAGACTGCTGTAACCCTTAAGGCAGCGGCCAGCCGGCCCGGGGAGGCGGAGCTTGAAGATCTGGATCCTCAAGCTTCCTCCTGATGTCACCGTTCAGCTGCTGCAATTCAAGAGTCCATGCAAAGGGAAGACAGCCCGAAGAGGGGTGGGCTTTTGAGGGGAGACTGGAGGAGGGGGAGGTAGAAAGGCGTTAGGAAGGAGCTGGTTGTGTGGACAGTGAAAGGGCCAGGCAGGGCTCTCCTCAGTCAGTAGGCCTTGTAATCACTTGGCAAGGAGCAACAATGAGGCCTGTGCACCTGAGAAAATCCAATCTGCAGGATGTCTGTTAGTGAGCTCAGGCCTGCTGATTCTGTGAGAGTTTCTGTGGTTGAGAGAGAGTGAGGAGAGGACAATAGAAAGAGGGAGAAAAGATGCAGGGAGGGCAAGAGATGTGGGGCCGTGAGCTATGAGCTGGAATGTCATTGTTGAAGCTCGCCACTCTGTGTTTCAGAGGGACAGCTGCCTCCACAGTCTGCTCACTCATGTGAGACAGGCAACCCAGTTCACCGTGAGTTTCCCCCTATCTCCCTTTACACACAGACACCAGCTCTCAGACAGACAGGTGGTGCCTGAACTCAGCCAGCTGGGAGTCAAGGGAAGGAAAAAGGAGGAATTTGGGGAGTGGCGTTTTTAAAGCTTCCTCTTCCTCTTCGTACGTTCAAAGAAAAGGGGCCTTTAGCTGTATTTTCTCAGGGTTGAGTGGGGAAGCTTCTGCTTCTAGTGCTGGTTCATGTGTGGGCCTGATAGTTAGTGTCATCCCAGAACAGACTAAGGGAGTAGTTCTGTTGATGCAACCTCAAAGGAAAAATTTCAAACCCTGCTGTTGGAGCAGAGGACGAAAGATGAGGCGAGGCTGGAGAACTGTGCAGTCATGAGGCAGTGACGCACATGGACGAGATGGGTGAGTTCACAATGCTTTCCAAGGAAACGTTTGTGAGAGTAAACTAGATCTAGAGCATGCATTTTTAGAGGGGATATTAAAAAGTGTAGCTATCAATCATTAAGCCAAGTACTGAGCCTTCTCAGTTAAAGGGATGTTTCACAAAGCCTGCTCTTGTCTTTTACATATCATGTGCTCTTGTGTTTGTGATGAATATGTTGTCAGCATTTTTAAAACTTTTACTTCTTACCTGATTGAATCTTTTTACTAATATAACCCTCAGAAAAATGTATCATCAGCATCTACTTAATAATGTTTCACAGTTTACTATAAACTACACTCAAGACAGTTCTTCAGGCTATCATCCAAAAAATGAAAATAAACTAGGGATGTACCATTATCGCTTTTTTCTTAACTTCCACTGGCATTAAAGCGATATTTCAGTATTTTTAAAGATGGGTCGTATGAGGTACCTGGCAGTAGTAGTGACATTAGCCTCCAGTGATTTCAGTGAGCATTGCTCCTTCAGTTGTACCGGCCAGGAAGCCAGGCTATACAGCGAAACACATGGGTATGGTTCTTCCAGTTTCTGGTAAAAATGGGCCACAAAAAAACTGTTGGCTCAAACGTACACACTACTGAAAACTTTTAAGGCATTTTATGTTTTTACCCAGAAAGCCTCTGTCTTTTTCATTACTTTTTTGCAATACAGGCTTTGGCTAACGGTTACGTGCACTTGCATTGCAAGATAATGACAAAAACACAGGGGCTTTCTGGGTATAAAATCAAATGCTTCAACAAGTTTGGATAGTGCGTGCATTTAAGCCTGCAATGATTTTTGGCTCATTTTAACCAAAAACTTGCTAAATTCCAGAGAGAACCCGTACCCATCTGTTGCACTGTATAGCCTAGCTTCCTGGCTGGTACAACCAGCAAGTCCTTTTTAATGGAGTAGTTTTCACTGAAATCACTGAAGGCTAATGCCGCTACTACTGCTATATACCTCATACAACTCAACTTCAGAAATACTGAAATATCCCTTTAATGTAAGCACAAAACTGTGCAGCAGTGGCTGCATGAAATGGGTTTCAATGGCATACAAGCCTCACATCACCAAGTCCAAAGCCAAGCATCAGATAGAGTGGTGTAAAGCACACCAACACTGGACTGTGGAGCAGTGTTCTGTGGAGTGACGAATCATGCTTTCCTGTTTGGCTGTCAGATTGCGAGTTTTGGTTTGGTGGGCACCGGGAGAACGTTACCTGGCTGACTGCATTGTGCCTACTGTGAAGTTTGGTGGAGGAGTGATGATAGTATGGGACTGTTTTTCAGAGTTTAGGCTAGGCCCCTTATCTCCAGTGAAGGCCAATCTTAATGCTTCAGCATACCAAGACATTTTGGACAATGATATGCTTCCAACTTTGTGGCAACAGATTGGGGAGGGCCTTTTTCTATTCCAACATGACTGTGCCTTAGTGCACAAAGCAAGGATTATGAATGAAGACATGGTTTGATGAGTCTGGTGTGGAAGAACTTGACTGGTCTGCACAGAGCCCTGACCTCAACCCCATCAAGCACATTTGGGATGAAGTGGGACAGGGATTGCAAGCAAGGTCTTCTCATCCAACATCTGTGCCTGACTTCATAAATGCTCTATGGAATGAATGGGCACAAATTCCCACAGAAACACTCCAAAATCTTTTGGACAGCCTTCCAAGAAGAATTGACGCTGCTATAGCTGAAAAAGGGGGACCAACTCCATATTAAAGTACATGTATTTTAATACCATGTCATTACTGGCCCTGCTGTTGGTTTCATGCTCAGGTGGCTGAATACTTTTGTCCATTTAGTGTATGTTATTTTTGGCAGTCATACTTTATCTGCATGACTCATTGTCTTTGCCTTGGGCCTCCTAAGTACCAAAACCGCCCCTGCTGGTTACCAGGTGACTTGTTTAAGGTACAAATATAGGATTAGTTCTTGTAAAAGTCTCTTTGTTGACGTTCAACCAAATCAGTCAAGATGGTTGTAGAAGCTGTGGTTCAATAGTAGTACTCTTTTAAAGCTCAAAGCTAAGACTCATCATGCACTTGTGTTCTGGCTTAAACTGTTTATCGATATGTTGCACTGACTGTTCATAAAAGAATTTCTTAACTTCTGTATCAAACATAGTCTTTAACAAGAGTGTATGACTGACACTAAGTGCTGTAGAAGAGAAAAGTTTCCAGGGTCAATCAGCAAAAGTATTAAATCAGCTTTTTCTCACTTTGCCAGCTGGACTCTACTTGTTCTAAGTCTTAGTGAAGTTACTGAGAATTTATGACTATTAAATTAAAGGGTCTTGGCAGAATCCAAAGAACAGATTCAGGCAGGATGTCTCTTAGGTGTTACAAGAAATAAAGGAAAGGCTAGGAAGGAAAAATTTCTTACTTTTAGGCCTTGTGTTTTCTGAGTTTGCCAGTTTAACATCCACTCTCTCTACAGAGCAGTGCTTACAGTTTTTTCAAGGTTTCAGATTTACATTCAGATTTATTTCTGTTTGTGCAGAATTAATTTTACTTTAATTCATCTTGTCAGAGCTTTTCATGTTAATGACGACTCGCAGGTACGAGTCCATGAGTTTTTATAGGTACTGCTTTTGTTAAGATGCAGGCGTCTGTAAAATCTTGGTACAGTATAAGTGACAGTTTGATTAAAAGGCAAACACATTCTTAAGGTTGTGAAAGGATGAAGTCCAGACTCTGGTGGTGTGTCTGAAGATCATGTGGTAAAGGGGCTGACCACTCCACCAATACTAGGGTTGATGGCTGATAAGTTGCTGGTGATGGGGAGGTGAAGGGTTTCTTGAAACCATGCCATGAATGAACTGGTGAAGAAGAAAGCCACATTTAAAAGGGACAGCAGCGTTGTGATAGGCTAACGGTGAGGGAGTGGAGCAGTGCTATTGGATAGGTGTGACCAGGTGATGTGAACAGCTGATTATTACATGGCTGGGATGAATTATTAAACCAGCATGGAGAGTATACGTAGTTTTTCTGACTGAACTTATGCTAAGCTTCAGTTGTATCAAAACTTTATTCCTCACTTACACAAACTACATTGATTTCTTTTATTTGTATTGCATGTTCTAAAAAGAACAACAATATAATTTAAGTTACAAAAAATGTGTCATGAGGCACCAGTAGCTAGGGCTACATGATACCAATTCCTCCATGAGTTTAAATGAGAAAATAAACTGGGCATATTGTCTTTCGGGGCAAAGGGCCACAACCCCAACTGTGTAACAAATCCTGCAAGCTATTTTTGCATTGTTCCAGGTCCAACTCTTCAAAAAAAGTGATCTTTTATGAATGAGGTACCTTTATAAATGAACAAATGGCTGCTTTTTGTCATCTCGTTAAGTTCTTTAGCTTTTTAAACTAACTGGAGTATGTGCCAGGGCTCCCTCTGCTCCTCACTTCGATTTAAGAGAGAGCTGTTTGGCGTTAAGAAGAGGCACACGCTGTGCGGTAAGGGAAAGGAGGGCTTTCTCCATGAACCCCTAACGACAAACTATGGACAAAACAAGGGCAAAGTTCTGAGATTTGTGGGATGTCAAATCAGGTGTGATAATTAAACTGGACCAGCAGCCAAGTCGTTGACTCTGCGCGTCATGTACAGAGGCTGTTGTGCTCAATGCAGGCAGGCTGGGTTCAACTCTGGCCTATGGCCAGTATCCTATTTTCATTTTTTGGGTCTTTTTGCCTTTTTTCAGACAGGGTGGCTGTAGAGAGACAGGAAACACAGGGCTAGGAGAGTGGGCCATGCCTTGGAGTCGATCCTGTGACCAGTGCGTTGAGGACTATAGCCTCTATACATGGGTGTCTGTTCCACCACCTGAGCCAAACCAGTGCCCAAACCCAAATGAAATCTTTATCAGAGGATCTCCTGAACAAAAAACTTAAAAGACAGTGCTCCAAAGTGTTAATTATGGGCTGAATTTAATGAAGTTCAGTACAGGCAGGTTAACTATGAAAAAAACTCAAGGCTGGGAGGTTCAAACAAAAGATAAAGCACATATTGATGCTGTTTTTTGTCCCAGAGTTTTTGTTGTTCATGTAATCCTTAAGTACTTATGTACAAGATGACAGATGTACAATACGACATGTCTATGGCACACTGAGATAATCTGTGTGTGACCCACTGATACAGTTTAACTAATAGAGAGCCAGCAGACTTCCACTTATCTGGATTTCAACAATAAAACAGAGAACAAAGAGAATCATTCATTCAGTGAATTTCTGTTTGTCTAGTTCAAATTCAGGACAGATGATATCATAAGGGACTTGGGAAAAAGAGCAGGTCTAGACTGGTCTGTTATTATTTACAAAGATTCAACATCAATCCACCATGAGCAAACAGTTGGTGACATTTGGCAGGAGAGGCAAGGAAATACTTCTTTTTAACAGGCAGAAACCTCGGGCAGACCCGACCCAATAGTGAAAGAATATTTATACATGAAGAAATACTCTTCATAAAGCACCGTAAACACAGACATGTTGGCTCCTGGACTGCATATTTGTCACAGCTGAGCGTTCTGCCCTGGAGAGTACATTTTTCTTTCACAGCATTAACTTGATTAAGTTTTTTATTTATAAAGTCAAGTAACCTCTGGGTACAAGGGTGTTTGTAAGGAAAGAGGCTCAACCTACTGACACAGATTCATACAGGAAGGAGCACATAAAACGTCCACATGAGGAGTTTTTATGGCATTAACAGCATTATGACTCACTGCTTCCCGCCCATGCAGAGGGACGTGGCTCGGATACGCCCTTCGCAGCCTGTCTGAATGTTTCCTCATGACTTTCTTGACCTTTCTCTGCTTCTCTCTCTCTCTCTCTGTGCAGGTTAAGCAGTCCCTGTGCTCCATTTGAATGTCCATCACTATGGCTAAGCGTGAGACCGGCAGCACCAGCCCTGTGGTCCGGCAGATAGACAAGCAGTTCCTGGTCTGCAGCATCTGTTTAGACCATTATCACAACCCCAAGGTCCTGCCCTGCCTGCACACCTTCTGTGAGAAGTAAGGCTTGAATCAGTTGACTGTACATCTACTGGTGCAAAATATCCAAGACCAACTCATTTCATTAATCAAACATTAGAAAAGATGGTCAAAAGTTTGAAAACTGTTCTAGAAACATGTAAATATAAAGCATGCAGCATGGTGAACTAGTATTTTATAATTTCGAGAAAAGTATTACCATTTGTGTGTATTTGAGAAACTAGGCACATTAGAAAAGACGTACAAAAGGTTTTGTGTATCATGTTTTTGTGTGCACTCTGCCTGCAGTAAGTTGGTTAACTGGGAGCCATTAAAGTGGAGCAATGGCCCAGTTTTATGCCACTTACCAGAGCTGTTTTCTCATTGTTGTGGCCTCTTAATCATGTAAAGTACCGACCACTTGGAGATAAGCCACAAAAAAACAGACAGCATTTTTATGAAGCAACATTTTGGGCAGGGAGCACTGATTTTACAGCTGTTTGTCTCACATAGGAAAGATAACATGCATGTTTATATCATTTTGTGCCCAATTAAACTGCAAGGACCAGAATTTTATTATCCTCCTAGAAAGTATAAAAGAAAATATTACATTTTTACACTTTTATATGGATCCAGATCACATGTTTCACCCTCCTATTAATTATTTTTTCTTCCTGTCTCTGTGCAGATGTCTTCAGAACTACATCCCTCCTCAGTCTTTAACACTGTCCTGCCCCGTATGCAGACAGACCTCGATTCTCCCGGAGAAGGGCGTGGCAGCCCTGCAGAACAACTTCTTCATCACAAACTTGATGGAGGTATTACAGCGAGACCCAGAGTGCAGCCGGCCCGAGGCCGGTAATGTTCTGGAGTCAGCCAGCGCAGCTACAGCCTGTCAGCCGCTCTCTTGTCCCAACCATGAGGGCAAGGTAAGCTTAGAGAAAGAATGGAGAGGAGTATTTAGCTGGTCTGATATACACACCACTAGGTCATGGAGTTGCTCTGGATTCAGAAGGAAATTCACCCACAGAAAAATGACCCACATTGCTCTCCACTGCACCACCTGCAGGTGATGGAGTTTTACTGCGAGTCATGTGAGACAGCCATGTGTCTGGAGTGTACAGAAGGAGAACACAGGGAACATGTGACGGTTCCTCTGAGGGACGTGCTGGAGCAGCATAAGTCAGCTCTCAAAAACCAGCTGGACACTGTTCGCAATAGGTACCACATTCAGAGATTTCATCTAAATGAATCATTAGATTATGTTTGGGAGATCTTAGCTTCGTTGAACATAATAAAATAGCATGAATTTAAAGGTTTTGTTTGTGTTTCTCATTACTTTCTGTCCTCTTGTAGACTACCTCAGCTGACGGCTGCCATAGACCTTGTGAATGAGATCTCCAAACAGCTTACAGAACGAAAAAATGATGCCGTGACAGAAATCAGTAACACTTTTGATGAGCTGGAGAAGGCTTTACACCAACGCAAGACTGCTCTCATTACTGAGGTGGAAAACATCTGCAGCACCAAGCAGAAGGTCAGAGGTCTCACCGGTTCATTTTCTTTGGTTATAAAGCATGAAAAATGTCTTAAATGTTCCACATATTAGTGGAAACTCCTCTGACTGTCTGCCCTTGTCTGTTTGAATTACTTCAGGTGCTTCAAGCCCAGCTGAGCTCTTTGCTTCAAGGCAAAGAGAACATTCAGAGCAGCTGTAACTTCACAGAGCAGGCTCTGAGCCATGGCAGTGCTACGGAGGTCCTGCTGGTGCAGAAGCAGATGGGGGAGAGGGTCAGTGCTCTAGCAAGACACACCTTTCCTGAGCAACCCCATGAAAATGGACACCTGGAGTGCCAAGTAGAGACGGATGGACTGAGGCGCTCCATACAGAACCTGGGAGTCCTGATCACAACAGGAGCTGTAGGTCACACTAGCGTTGCCACAGGAGAAGGCTTACGGCATGCGCTCGTCGGCCAGCACACCACCGTCACAGTCACTACTAAAGATAAAGATGGAGAGCTGGTGAAGACTGGGAACGCTGCTCTGAGGGCAGATATTGTCTCTGTAGACGGAGCTTGCACTGAAGCCGAGGTGGTGGACAACAAGAACGGCACCTACGAAGTGGGATACACGATCCGCTCGGAAGGAGAATTTACCTTCTCTTTGCTGCTGTACGAGCAGCCCGTGAGGGGGAGTCCTTTCCGTTTGCGTGCTGTGAAGCCGTCAGATGTCCTGCAGTCACCGGACGACGTGAAAAGACGAGTGAAGTCACCTAGCGGAGGAGGAGGTCATGTTCGACAGAAGGCTGTGCGCCGTCCCTCCAGCATGTACAGCACCACGAAGAAAAAGGAAAACCCCATTGAGGACGAGCTGATCTACAGAGTAGGTGGGTGAAGAACAGGCTGTTACCGCACACTCCAATGCAAATTATGCCCTGTTCAAAGGTTAAAGCTAAACAATTACAAGAGACAGACCAAGCATTTGCAGCAAAATTGTTCTGTAAGTTACTTTAAGTCATGCAGAATACTAAATTAACCTGATGTGCTCCTATAACAGGAACACGGGGGCGAGACAAAGGAGAGTTCACCAACCTTCAAGGAATCTCGACCTCCAATAATGGAAGGATTGTCGTTGCAGACAGCAACAACCAATGTATACAGGTCAGTCAGCTGCATTAAAACTTAAGTGTTTTGGGTTTTTTGTTTTTGTCTCATCCAAACCAAGGTTGTTATAACAACAGTCAGTTGAGTTTTCATTAGTTTTCACTGCTGGCTTGTTCCTTTAAGTTTTTATTTTTCAAAAATGCTTTGTTTTAGTTTAGTTTTATTAGTTTAATCTGGACCACTTTTTCAAGAAATGCATGTGATTTGAGGTTATAAATATTTTTCTTTATTAGCAATTCTTAATTTACAGGTATTGCTGTATTTATATTTGCTGGTGTGGCTGCTCTGGAGTCCCCCCTCCCTTCCACAAACCTATTTGGAAAGCATCGAGCAGGAACAGCACACATTCCTGACTTTCTGTGCCTACAAGGAAAGCCTGAGGCAGCAAAAATCCCAGAGCAGAGCAGGCATCAATGACAACAGAATGAAAGTGATTAAGTATAATAAAGGAGAAGCTGGGGTGGAGGAGCGTTGCGAAAAGCAGCTTGCAGAAGGAGCAGCAGAGCATAGCCAGGCTAGAGCAGTTTAAACATGGCTGCATGTGCATGATTAACTTATAGTGTGCTTAGAGTGAATCAGCTGGCCATCAGCTGATGACTGCTTGTGTGATATCAGCTGATCTAAGTTATATGACAGCACTTGACACTTTGGCCTGCCTGATTTAACGCTATACGCTTGTAGTTTTAATCAGTCATATTGGAAACTTGTCAGGGATGAGACCCAAAAGGACCAGAAAAAATCAGCTCATACAGTTTAAAAGATATATTGATATAGGCTACTCTTCACTTATAACTGCATTAGTTGTGATATTTGAATACAAATTAAGACCTAAAACTGCTGTTGAATGAAGTCTTGGCCAATTAAATCAGGCCAATTTACACTCTCCAGGCTCTCATGTGGATTTAATTCAGTATGCTGATGTCAAAGACTAAAACTAAGGCTATTTTGTCCTTAATTTTATTCTATATTTTCCAGTTAGTTTTATTTTTTTTTTGTAAAGCCTCATTTTGATTTTAGCTTCGGTTAGCTAAAATAATTTTTACATTTTTGTTTTAGTCATTTCATTTGTTTAAGTAAACTATAATAATGTTGATTAAAACGTCCCCTTTTTTTTAGGTTTTTTCAAATGATGGCCAGTTTAAGATGAGGTTTGGAGTCCGAGGTCGTTCACCAGGGCAGCTGCAGCGCCCCACGGGTGTCACAGTGGACATGAATGGTGACATAATTGTAGCCGACTACGACAACAGATGGATCAGCATCTTCTCCTCGGATGGAAAGTTCAAGGTTAGTGCTCGCACCCAGAAAAACAAGAAGTATTTACTTCTTTAATAAGAATTACTTCTTTAAATAAATGAGTCCCTCATTTACAGAACAAAATAGGTGCTGGCAGGCTGATGGGACCCAAAGGAGTGGCTGTAGACAAGAACGGACACATCATCACGGTGGACAATAAGGCCTGCTGTGTTTTTATCTTCCAATCAAATGGGAAGCTGGTGACAAAGTTTGGAGCCAGAGGGACTTCTGACAGACACTTTGCAGGTACTCCTGAATACTGTGTATATTACTAGTGATCATTTGACTAATGATGTCTCTTACAGGAGGATGAGGGTGATGCTTCGTGTTTCAGGGCATGCATTTGGGCCAGATTTACAGTTTTATTTATGTTTATCACCTTACAGGAATGTTGAATTGCTATTTTTAAGTGATATGCATGTTTCTCTGCACCCCTTTATTTCACAACACAACTATATCAAGCATGTGTAGTTGTTTAATAATCAGCACCAAAACACTGTCAATACTTCTTTATTTTTGCATTTTGAATCCTGTACCAAAGAAATTCAGTTGATCATTACAGAAGAAGATACAGCTTTCACAGGCAAATATTCATAACACATGTTGATGCATGAAAAAACTTGATTATTGCATTTTATTTTTGCCTCCTGCTCATATTTTGGTGGAACAAAAATAAGTGTTAATCGTATTTGCCTGCATTAATGGAATCCCTCAGTGACATGGTTTCAGTTGTTGCACAGTTTATTCTCACCCGTTCTTTCAATTTGATTTCTCACTTTTTCTTTTCTTTTCCTTTAGAAAAAAGTGGTGCAAACATTGCACTGGAACAAAAGCTTAGTAAATCTGGCCCTGTTTTCAGTAAGTAATTAATCCCCCTGTGAATGTGACTGAAGATAATGAATATTTGAGCTTTTCATACATGTTGATGCCTCAGCTCTGTAATGTCTCACGTATTGTCCCCTGTCACCTCTGAGTCTCTCTGTGGCCAGTGTGTGTGTTATTTAAAGTCCAAAAATAGTGTGGAACTTCCTCTGCTATGTTGTGAAGCAGCAGATGACTCATCTCCCTCTCTTCCTCTCTCCTGCTGCCTCCAGGTCCTCACTTTGTGGCCGTTAATAACAAAAATGAAATCGTGGTCACAGACTTTCACAACCACTCAGTAAAGGTAAGGACTGATGCAAATATGAGTGTGTATTTTCCTTTTTAAAATTCCTTTTGCTTAAGTTTAGTTTAGGAAGTTTTACTCTGCAGTACAGTCAAATAATCACTAGCAACCCAGGAAGATGTCTTTTTGGATGGTCCATGAGTCTAAGTGCTTACAATGTATGTGTGGTTTCCATACATAACTTTTAGGCATGTTTGGGCCAAAAATTGAAGCTGAAGTAAGGTGCAGTTGTGGCAAGTAGGTCCCCCTAAAAACACTATCGGGCAAGAAGGAGGATTGACACAACCCTGGTAGTGCTCTGCATGTCCTTGCACATTACCAGGAGCGCAGGGAAATAATATGTTGAAAAAATGACAAAGTCCACACCTTGAGCGCACAGTAAGGGTTGGATGTGGCAATGAAGCACTGCCTAGGATATCAGACAGGAGGGTAGTGGGGTTACCATGAGCCCCTGGTTGTGCTGTGGATGTCCAAATGCTGTCTCCAGGCATATTACCACGGGTGAAAAAGCACAGACAAAAGACATACTGTGCAGCTTGACCATGGCCACCAAGCAGCACACGTGTGTTGACATGTGTCAAGCTGGGGTCTGCCCCCTGCCTCTCCCAGCCCAGGTTGTGGCATGCCGAGCCCTGTAGTGAATCCTTAGCACGCTGCATGCCTAAAACTTCTGCACATGACTGTATATACTTACATGAATGCACATATATCCATCAAAATACAGACTGAATGAACAAATTAATTCAATCTACTGATTCTTTCATCAGATGAGAAAGAATATATTCTCTGGGGACCATTTGGCCAGAAAGCTCTCTGTTTTTAATTCTAGCTTTGTTGTTAGGACTTCTATATTACAAACCCCTTTAACTAACCAAAACTGTGAGACATTGCATCTGTCAGAATGGAAATACAACCTAAAACTTTAAAAAATAAGATCAAATAAAACTTTCGGTAAGTGTAAGGGTTAGGACATCAAAAGTTAAAATGTTAACAGCCTGATCTGCAAAACCTGATATAATGAAGCCGAGAAAACAGTCTGCTTACAGGAAAAAAGCATGTCCTCCATGAAAACATTCTAATGTAGCAAACGTAGCTTCCATAGCTCCATTAGCTGCATTAGCTGTGTAGATAACGTAGCTAACATAGATAAAGCTAAAGCTCACAAAGCTAATGGATATAATAACGAAATAATAACAAAGCTAACGTTAGCTATATGAGCTATATGCCTCTTTGTAACGTACAGCTACGTTATGTTGACCTACATTTGGTAAAGCTCACGTGCTAAAGCTGTGTTAGCTACACTGGCTTACATAGTAGTGCTATGTTAGCTTTAACTTAAGCTATTGAAAGCTAAAGCGAGCCACCGTTACATTTCTACTTCTACAAGAGGTCTACACATAATTTACCCCCGGGTTAGACCTCTGACCTTTTCCCTGTTTTATTTATCAAGCATAGTGTGATGTCTTGTCTGTAATGTTTGCAGTGTGGTTACAGCCAGACTTTGTTATAATGGTCAAAGTTATGCTGCAGTAGTGATCAGTCTAGAAAGCAGGTTATGGAGTCTTCTGTCTCTGCACCTGCTTTTTCTTTATCTGCCCTCTGGTTTGTGGTGGGTTAAAACAGATTAAAAAATTAGTTAACATGCCCTGCTAGGAACCAGTTAGTTACACTCTATCACTGTATAACTTTTCTTTAGCATAATATCTATATGATATTTTTTAAAAAGAGAGTTATCGTTGTATATTGTGACAGCTCTAACAAGGACACACGAGTATAAAAAGTCTCTAATGATACAGATTAAAAGTTTAATATGTTTAGTGCCTGATGGGCTGTCTTGTTTCAGATAATTTTAGGAGCAAGCTTTGTATCCTGTTATTCCCAACATGTTTTCAAAATCTGTTCTAACTTATAGCAGAGTGTCATTCTCTCATCATGTTTCCTGTTTAATGTCCCTGCAGGTGTACAATGCAGATGGGGAGTTCCTGTTTAAATTTGGCTCCCATGGAGAAGGGAACGGTCAGTTCAACGCTCCTACAGGCGTGGCTGTGGATTCCAATGGAAACATCATCGTTGCTGACTGGGGCAACAGTCGGATCCAGGTGGGTCTGAGAAAATAAAAACATCTCATTTAAAGTGTTTGCCGCACTTATCTTTTTTTTCTTTTGTTTAACTTTTTATTTATTCATTTGGAAATGAAAAAAGTAAAACTGAACTTTTGATCATAAGTTTGCATTAGCTTTACATAAGGAAAAATAAGTAAAAAGAAAGGAAAAAACTAAATCATTCATACATAAATATTTGTACAAACTTCAAATGGCAAATTTAAGAATGTAGAATCAATTTTTTGTAACACAGTATTGCATACTGTATGATGGCCTGGAGTTTGGTTTGTACAACCCTATCGGAGTGTGTATTTGAATGCTCACATACGCTCACAGGCCCACACCTACACATGGATGCATACGTACTGTATATACTCACTCGTGTTTTTGCTCTTCTGTGTAACTCACCAGGTGTTTGACAGCTCTGGCTCCTTTCTGTCCTACATCAACACATCAGCAGATCCCCTTTATGGCCCCCAGGGCCTGGCTCTCACCTCCGATGGTCATGTGGCGGTGGCAGACTCTGGGAATCACTGCTTCAAGGTCTACCGCTACCTTCAGTAGGGACCTGAGACAGCCATGTTCACCACTGAAAGCACTGACGACACAACTAATGTATTCCACAGGGTGCAATGACCTTTACAACACAGCCTTTTAATGTGCACATCAGCTGATCTCCTGAATATAAATACGTGTCTAATCTGGGGTTTACAGTCCTTCAGGTGTGTGTTTAAGGGTGTTTTTAAAGTTTGGCAATGTAGCATCCTTGGGACGTGTAATGAACATTTCTCTTTGGACTGGTTTTAGATCTCAGTGATGGTATTTAATAAACCCACCTTTGTGAGAGACCAGACAGGGTAGGAAATAGATTAAAGTATTTAATGAGCCATAACTTGTCCAAATGCATGAAGTTTTATTTATCTTAATGCCTAGCCAACAACACAATGTACACATCAGTTGCTTTTCTCATGAACTAGTTAACGCTTCCAGTGAATGAACAGTGCTGCGCTTCTCCAGCAATGAAATGTATAACTTCTCATAACTCACTTAAAATGTCATCACCATCTGTGCATTGATTTGCTGTATGTATTGTATATACATGAATGTATATTGTGTATATTAGATCACTCTGTATGTACGTGCTATGATTTTGACACACAAAGCCTTTTGGCTTTTCAAAGAGCAGCAGTCAAGGACTCCAGGATTTTAAAAATGTGTGTACGGCAGCTGTTACAAAGTGTGCTCCTGAAACATACTCAGCACATGCTCAAAGGAAGCAGAGTGTCATATTTATTGCTAATGTAAACAGCACAATGTTTGTTTTGTTAATATCTGTTGTTTTAAAGGGAGGAAAAAAAGAAAAAAAAAGCTAATTTAATTTATTTTATACACTAGCTCAGCCTTTACAAATTATTTTTCTAAATTTATGTACTTTTTTTCTTTAGAGCTTCACAATTCAACTGGGGAAAGAAATTTCACCCTAAAGCAGAATTTAATATCCCAGATATCTGCAGATCGTGCACAGGAGCAGCTCTCTTCAAAGCCACAACAAAAACATTGAGATGCAATCAGATAAAGTTTTCTGTTCATAAATACTGCCTTAACATTAGGGCTCATTGAATTGTATTATCTGTTACAGTTTTAAAGCTTTACTGACTGAAGAGCTATAAATGACAAATATACACGTATCTCAGGAAATCCATCCTAATGAAATAACCCCATCAGTGTGACGACTTTAAATGTCTTTGATGGTATCTTATTTTGAATGGGCGAGTAGGAGCTTTGTGTAAAAACTGCTCATTTGTTGAGATCCAGGATCATGGAAGTGTTTGGGATGTTAATTCTGTTTTACAGTGTTTTTGTTTTTGGCTTTCACATATAGGAAACAATTACAACATAATTGTATGATAATTAATTAGATTGGTGGTTCTCAACTGGTGGCTCTTTAAGGTGTGCCTGAGGAAAACTGCGGCAAAAAGTCTGATCTATGAAAACCTTAAGTCAGTGGTCTCCAAACTTTTTCTGCCGGGTAGATGGCAGATGAAAATATTTTCGAGCCCCCCTACCCATAACTGTATGCAGCATGCAATGTAACAAAAAAAGAAGACATACACAATGTCAGTAATTTTGTGGTTAAGGTCATATTTTTTTTTTACATACTGCCTCAGAATTTGAATAAATAACATTAACTATTGGTTTAGAGTCCCTGTAAAGTGAAATCCAAACTGTGTCTTTACAAGGTTGCTGTAAACATGTGTAAACACACAGATCTGTGTGTGACTGAATCTTTGATTTGAACTGTTAAAAAGTTTTTCACCTCTTTCCTGGCTTGGTTTTATTATCTGGGGAGGAGCCAATGACATCACCGGTCTTGATGGGGAATTACCCCGCCCCCCAATACTAAAATGAAATAAAATCCTTAAACAGTTCATCTTGGTACAAATGTTAGTTTATGTCATTACCTTCATTGACAGTTAACAGCCAGCTACATGCTGTGTTTTGTTCATTGAGGTAACTTTCCCAAATCTATCAGCCACGGTGGACTATGGGTTAATAAAAAGCATCATAATGGAGAGATTTGTGCCAGATAACAGTAAATTGAATCTCCAACTTCTGTCTCTCCGCCAGGCAGCTGGGCTTTGATCAGAGGCATTTTATAAAATCTGAGAGGATCATATTTCTTGTAAATGTGCGTGGCTTCAGCTCATTCAGCCAACACGCTCGCACTATACTAGAGCAGATTTTACTGCTTAATTTTATGATTTTGAAGCTTGATTTTATAAACGTCGAGATAATTTTCATAACTGATATTTGGCCTGGTGGTTCATAACACTGTCATACAACAAACCAAAATATATATATATATATATATATTTATTTAATCACTTTACAGAGACTTTAAACAGAGTTTTAAAGTCTGACTCTCTGAACATGAACATTTCCCCCCAAAAAAACAAAACCAAAAAAGTTAGCATCTTTAAAAAGTGAGCATCTTTAAAGATTTATACCTCCAGTCCTGCAATAATGTCTGCTGTGACTGCTGTGGGCTGTTGTGAAAAAGCCACGGTCAGTTCATTTTTAATGTCGAGTTTCGATCTGTATTTGTTTTAAGGCAACAGCAGAAAAACCTCTCACACTTGAAGGATGTCACAAAAGGATCTTGGACTTGAACTGCAGATTCATCATTAAATCTGAGGTGACATTAATGAACTGCAGTCTTCTTTATTCTGCAATACTAAAGTCACTTTGGGAACCACTGCCTTAAGCAGACATACATCCTTATATTTAATTTTACTCAATTTTTGCTATGATCATTTGTAATTTCTGGTTGTTTTCTTGAGAAGTTAACCTTTTTATCCCACCTTTTCGGGAAAGTCATCATAGTTTTCCGTTGATAATGTGTTGTTTCCAATGAGTTTTAGAAAACTACCAAAACTTGCATGTTTTCAATGGAAACAGTAAATAAATGCATGCATGTATGTCCTCCCAGGGCTTTTGTACCATACACATTTGTTCAGTAATGTAATTTGCTCCATTAAGGTCCAAACTGTAATATTTCAGTTTCTAAAAAATTTTTTTTTATACTTTGGGTTGAGATTTCTCATTAAGAAGATCCTGGCGGTGGAGGCTGGACCAGTTGAGAACCACAGCATTAGATGACATTGTCTAATAAACTCAGCTCTGTAGGATACACTTGCCCATAATACTGTTGTAAGCTACAAAACAAAAATCAAAGTTTCTGCCTGCACCAAGCCAAGCCATGACGCCCAATGAAACCTATACAAGTAGAGCTCTTTCTGCTCTTGCTCCCCCTAGTGTTCATTCTGTGTAATGTCATAAGAAAACCTGGTGCCACAGCAGAAGAGAGACCAGCTGCAGGAAGAAGACAGCTTCCTGGTGTGAATGACCCCCCTCCCCCAGCACTGTGCTAAACATCTGAACACTGATTGTCACTCTTTTCTTAGCTGCAGGATCTAACCTGGCTCACCAGTTCTTCTACCAGGAAGCTGCTGTTTCTCATGCACCTGATCTTCTGTTTGACTTGTTGCCAAACGGGAGCCCTTTGACCTTTGAAAGAGTCGAGGCTCACCTTTCTGACATGTGTCTGAAACATTTAACCTTACGCTGTTTGTGTCACACCAATACAAACTGTTCTGTTTTCTCTATGAATATGCACTGGTAATAAAAGCACATGGTTTACTGAGCTGTTGTGTCTTTCTCTCACCTTTAATGGGGTCTCAGTTAGTACATTTCAGCTCACTGAGTAAGTAGGTTCATGCAGGACACAGTGGTCATACACCATGCTGCAGTCAGCTGACTGCCAGCTGATTGAATTCTTGTCTCCCACCACTCTCAACCAATCACAGCTTATTCTTTCACCAAGTCGGTCCAGTTGAATATAACTGTCGTCCATCTGACCCCTGAGACACCACCACTAATAACATTGCACTGCTGCAGGCAGGCCTGCCTTCAGAAATGACTGGGCCCTGAAAAGCCTGGTAAATGGGCCCTCCCCATACACAATGTGTTAATCTCAATGCATGTTTGTTTGATTCAAGCAGGAAAACATTCATTTCCATTCCTCCTTTTATTCACTAACAATCACTCATTCACATGTTTCCATTTTCCTGCTCTGGTCATCAGCTGGTATGGGCGTCTACTCACTTAAGTTCTGAGCCAATTCCATTCTACCCTGACCTCTCTCAATCCAATCATCCTGCTGCTGTTTTAAGATCTGTTCTCCTCTCCTCTGCAGTCAGTCTGTTGTTTCAATGTGACCACTGCAACCCTCCTCCATCCCAGCTACCTCCAGGTCCAGCTTCTTGTGCATCCTACATCCCTTCATGGTTTCTCCCAAGTCACCTCATCAGTGTCCAGGTTAAGCTCCTCAGAAGTCCACTCCTTATCTTACTGTACTCTTTCCATCACCACTGTCAGTGCCCAGACTCCATTGGGGTACCCTATCCTGCTGTTGACCACTTATGTACACAAAACACACAAAAAAAGTTGGACCTAAGAAAAAGAAAGCACTACACTCAGAACTTTATAAAGTCTTCAAATATGAAACTTTTACTTCACACTGAAACTCAGTATAAGCAGATATTTCCATGTCCAGGGATCTGGACTGACATTTTGCTCCTTGCCTCAAGTTTCATAACTTTGTATCATTTTTAATTTCAGTGTGTAAGAAATGATAAAATAGTGATGTAAATCTTAGCTTTCAGTTTGCCCCTACTCAGATAAGATCCATTGAAATCTAGAATGACAGCAACTAGATATTCCGAAGTTAAGTGTTTAAACGTACGGCAAAGGTTGCATGAGATTTCAAAAATATTTTAGCAGAGCCATTAATTATTCAAACACAGTGTTTGGTGCCAAGTACAAAGTTCTTAGGAAGAACTGACCAAACACTCCCTGAGAGAACCTTGAAACCGCTCCAGGCTAAGAAAAACATTTTTCACCAAAGATCATAAAATTTCATGACGTTTTCTTGAAAAATTATTTATTTGCAGACCACGCTGTGCTTCTGGTCTATGTTACAAATACTTACAGCACATACTTTATGCATCTTTTAACAATAACCATTCCCAAAACATTCAAATGGTATATTTATAGGTGATACATATGTATATACATACATACACTCATGTG
The DNA here is from genome assembly GCF_018320785.1 of Cheilinus undulatus. Taxonomy (NCBI): domain Eukaryota; kingdom Metazoa; phylum Chordata; class Actinopteri; order Labriformes; family Labridae; genus Cheilinus; species Cheilinus undulatus. The sequence goes on along the minus strand of NC_054866.1, from coordinate 41,579,820 downwards.
CATAAAAAGCTCAGAATGCACTCAAAGCATTAGAGTGGAATAAAACCACAGTACAACGATACAGTGTCAAACCTAAATTAGCAAGCAAAATGTGCACTGAATATAAAAAATCATACATGTGGTAAACATTTCATGATGGTAGAACAGATTGCATAGAGTTGTTTTTATATCAAAATAAAATTGCAGATAAACCACACATTGATAGAGTAGTGACTAATATGAGTATAGTGTCTATGTTGATATACAGCAGTATGAGGTAATCAGATTTATGGCAATCCAGTGCCTGGATCTAGAAAACAATTATACAGTGAAAGCTTGAATAATGTTCATTTTAAATGGACGATGTTTCAATGCAAACTTGTCACATAACCTCTATACAGTGCATTTGAAAAGGTATTCAGACCCCTATCATATATTTTTTTAAAATTTGTTATGTTACAGCCTATTAAATTATTTCTATTCTCATTAATCTGTACTTAGTACCCCATCATTACAAAGTGTGAACAAAAAAATAGAAATTAATCCAAAAAACAAAAGAACCGAAATATCACATAAGTATTCAAACCCTTTACAAAAACACTTAAAATTTAGCTCAGGTTCCTTCTATTTCTCTTGTAACAATCCTGTCTCTGAGCTCTGCAGGCAGTTCCTCTGACCTCATGGCTTGGTTTTTGCTCAGATATGCATTATCAGCTGTGAGGTCTTCTAAAGAGAGATGTGTGTCTTTCAATTAAATTTACCCCAGGTGGGCTCCAATCAAGGTGTAGAAACATCTCAGCAAAGATGAAGACAAATGGGAGGTACCTGAACTAAATTTCAAATGTTGTTGCAAGGGGTCTAAATACTTATGTAAATGTGATATTTCACTCTTATATTTTTATTCCATTTTGTACATTTTTTAAAATTCTGTTTCCACTTTGTCATGACGAGGTACTGAGTGTAGAGTAATGAGAATAAAAATGAATTTAATCGTCTTGCATCAGGCTGCAACATAACAAAATTGACTAAAGCAAAGGGGGTCTGAATTCTTTCTGAATGCTCTGTATGAGGATTGTAATTTGAAATCTCAACGACAAACAAGGGACAGTTTGTACAATACAGTTTGAGAAGGATAGGTTTAAAACTAAATTAGAGAAGAAATGATGTATGATTTATTGCAGCAAAACATAATAAGCATTAAAAAATAAATAAATACACCTAAAACTATGAACCAGGGATAGAACAGCAGTTCTGACTTTAAAAACAATGATTTATGGGTAAAGCATTACATTCCCTTTAAGTAAAATCAGCCAAACTTAGAGGATTTTTCCAGGTTTAAAACTCAACAGCACATACAGTAGCCCTGTTGTTGGAGTGATCTGGAGCCCCTGCTGTCTACACTAAGCTACAGTAGTCACCTGTTAGAAAGCAAAAGTAGTCTCTGTTGGAAAAAGAAGATGTGGAACCACTACTATACTACACTGTACATTGCAGACCAGCTGTCTTGAAAGTTGCTTTAACTCTACAAATCCTAACGGTTTCAATTTGCTTATTTGATTTAGTATCATGTTGTTATAAGGTCTTAAAATGTTGAATCAAAACTTAATATTAAGGGAAACTTGACTATTGGCTACGGATAAATACTGTTTTGATGATATATGGTATGCTTTAAAATGCAGAAACTGTTGGAAATACAGTAGATTAGATGCGTTTTTCATCATTTAAATTTTTTTTTTTTTTTTCACAATTTTAAACAATGCTAAGACACAAAATAAACGCATGCAAAAACATAAGCACAAGAAAACAATGTCAAGAAATGTTTTACCGACCCAGGACAAACATGACATACAATAAAAAACCTCAAAATGAGTTGATTTCTTAGGCACGCACTGTATCTTATGATTAACCACGGTATCTTTATCCTTATAATGACAAGTCCAGTGTAAGAAAAACTATGTTCAGTGTCATTATGCTGCAAATCAAACACACAAAGCCCGCTGTTAAACTACAGTATGATAAACTTTTCTCAACCTACTCAGTAAACCGAATGCCATTTAAGTTAGGAGGCATCTTCTATAGCACCTTTGGAAACATAGTAACACCATTTTTTGGATAAAGTGGCATCAAAAGCAAATCAAAAATGGAGTGCTGACAATGTGACAAGTGCCATGAAACAGCTGCTGACAAAGTCTGTATCCAAGTGAGCATCCCAGTCACTCCCCAGCTGTGGAAGAGATGCAATATTTCAAGTATGTTTTTTAATGGAATCAAAGCTCTTGTTTGTGTTGCTTCACACAATCATCAATTTTTATCTAAATGTGAGGCACTTGCAAAACAAAAATATCAACTAAAACTCTCAGCCATGAGTCCGTTAGTTAGACCTCGGAGCTGTCACTGTTACTGACCGCTTGTGTCATCATGGGCTCTCTGCTGCTCGAGCTCTTCGGTACATCTTTCCTCTCTCGCTTGGACCGGATCAATAACACCGCCAGGATGATGATGAGCACTGTGAGGAGCAGGCCCACAAAGATCCCGATGATCAGCACTAGTTTATCGTCACTGTCGTCCCTCTGGTTGAGCTCCCGAGGGATGATCCCTTTGGTGAAGAGCTCCCTCTCTGGGCTTGTCCTCCGCTGGCTGCTGTGGTCCAGCGCGATGTGGAGGATGTTGGTGCCGCGGTTGTTATTGACACCGATATCCTCTATGATGTCCGGCACATCATTGGCTGATCTTCTGCTGCGATGCTGACCCTTTGGAGGCAGATTTGTGTGTTGGTTTATAACGTGGTACTCAAGGCTCCTCTTGCCTATGCCGCGGTTAGCGTTGTCCCGAGAACGGACAGTGTAGATGGTGTGAATAAACCACTCCCTGCCTGCAGACACCTGACGAGAAAAACAGTAATCTGGGTCATTTGATGGCAAATCAATTCATTTATTGACCTTTAAAGGGATATTTCAGTATTTCTGACGTTGGGTTGTATAAGGTACTTGGCAATACTAGTGTTATTATCCTCCGGTGATTTCAGTGTGATTGCCCCTTTAAGATCACTGGTTATAACAGCAGGGGAGCTAGGCTATACAGCGTAGCAGATGGGTATAGTTTCTCTACACAATTTGCCGGCTACATGCTCTTACGCCTCAGTATCAAGACAGCTGTTAAGGTCTGTGTGCTTCAACAGTGACATCAACAACAAGCTAAGCTAAATCCGAATTTAAATGAGCTTTTCGGCTTAAGTGACGATGATTTTTACTGATACAATTAGATACTTTTATGGCTCAGTGTATACAGAAAACAACTTCTACAGATGGAGATTCAGCGGGAAGAAAGAGAGAAAGGGGAGAAACTTTAACAGGAGAGATCCTGAGTTACCTGGTAGTGTAAGGGTGTAAACTGTGAGCCCATGTCCACACAGAGAGCTGCTGCTGTCATGAGTGAGACTTGTCACACTTCTTCAGGACACTTCTGATTGAGAATAGCGGCTCACAGACGTCTGCAGCCTGCATCACTCCCCATCCAGAGTTCCTTCCCTTACTGAATGTTGGTGGTCAATGGACCTTGTTCAACTTTCAGGATATAAACTGCCGACGCCGACCAGAGGAGCTGAATGGAAATTTGTCATCCAAGTAAGTCTATGGCTGTTGCTTTAATCTTCTAATGGCTGATAATAAGACAAGCTACAGTTGGCACGATATGTTTACTTTATGAAAACTTGTCAGCTGTTGAAGTGGAAAACTGAGCTGAAATAATTACTTTTAGATCAGTCAGCTGATGTCTGTCAAAGCCACAAACCCATACAGCTGATCAAATACGCTGAGAGCACATTACTGGTAACCAAACACAAAGGCTTTCTGGGTAAAAAACAAAATACCTCAAAATTTTTGGATATAGCGTACAATTGAGTAAACACTGTTTTTTTGCCCATTTTTACCCTAATATTGCAAAATTATGTGGAGAAACTATACCCATCTGCTAGGCTGTACAAGGTTGATATGCTGTTCATTTGCTTTCTCTTTAATATTATGTTGAGACTGTGATGGGATAGCAGTCTGTAACTGGTTTTGTGGATTCCTGTAAGTGACTTCCTGTTTGAGTTATTCTGCTCTGTGCAGATTAAGATGTGCTGGCAATGGGCTTCAGTGATTACGGACTTGCCATGTATGCCATTGCTCTTTTCTAGGGTTGTGCATTGTTCCGTTTTTTTCTGATATTGGTGCTGAATTGATACTTTTTAAAAGGTGCCAGTACCCAAGCAGTTTTTAAGAGAAATAACTGTTTAAAATGCTGGCAGCTGACTAAAAGTGGTCTCAGCATCATAAATAATTTAAAAAAAAAGATGCCAAGAACATGTAAATCAGGAGTGTCTGAACTTTTCCACTGTGGGCCAAATACTGAAAGTTATAAGTATGGCGGAGGTGTGTTCATATACCTCACCTTTATGATACTGAAGTCAGAAAATCCAGTCTAATATGCTTACATGGCTAATTAATGGCTTACAACACAACCAGTCAATTATTTTAAAGATTTTAAGTGGGCCTATCAGATTTCAGTTCAGTCCTAGTTGGCCCCGTCTAACACTGGATCTGCCATGGTCGGAAAAAGAATGACGTTCTATGTACCAGAGAATTTACAGTGTTTTCTCAGTTAAGTCCAGAAAAAAAACACATCAATAAATTGTCCCATCAAGATGTTTGTTTATAGAATTAACCCAGTAGCACTGCCTAGTGCTGAAAATAAAATATACACTGATCCAAATAAATTCATACCATATTCAAAAACTATGGGTTTTTTCCTCTAATTGACAGAGGAATGTAATTTTGTGTTAACATCCTAGATGAGCCCCCAAGATAACACAAAATTTTACTTGTCATTCAGTAAGAAAACAGATCAAATATACACTACAGTCGAGCACAACCTTCATGTTTTAATGAGGGCCATTTTTCACTTATGTTATAAAATTTGCTGTGGGCCAAATAAAAATGGGCCAAGGGCCACATGTGGCCCCCTGGCCATAGTTTGGGTGGCCCTGATAAAAGTGGTGTTACAGATGTAACTTCTTTACATAACGTAATTTGTGCCTTTCTTTTGGAGTGACAGGGACTGTGTTGGGGAGAAGAGGGACTTAAAGGAGGACCAGAATCTGTCCTGTAATTTGGTATGGTTGATGTGTTGATGTGTTGATATGTTGTTACCAGATTTAAACACTTATCCCTACTCCTTGCATGTGCTGGATCCCGAACTGTACAATGGAAAGCCAAAGAATGACAAGAAAAGTGAGCAATATTCTCCAAAGTGTGTGGCATGGGTGGAGGGCTGTGTTTTTTATATTATAATTAATAAATCAATTATTAAGTATTGAAAAACACCAACATATAAAGCTTCTGTCTAATTAACAGCCTATTTTGAACCTATTATAAAATTCCCTGTTCAGTATTTCTGCACAAAAGTATTTCTTTCTAAACAAGCTACAAAAAGAGTCAAACATGCTTTTTTTCTACTCCGGCTACTGTAGAGTCGACGGGGAAAGCTGAAAAAATGTTCTGACATAGCAAAGTACTCATTATACAAGAAAAATTGACACTGACTCTATCTTCTTAACAAGCCAAGCAACACAGACTGGCTGAACAGAGGAAGAGATCTGAACTCACAAGAAAAGAGGAGAGCATGAGTCATCCTGTCATCACAGATCAGAGGCTCCATAAAGGCCAGAGCACACTATGACTGGATGGTTCAGGTCAGCCAGTCTGTTTTTCTGTCTGCTTATTAATAAGAAAAACTGAAAAAGACCAGCTTTTAAGGTCACTTTCTGTTGCTCTTATGCAGCACTGAATATTTTCATCTTGCTCTTCAGAGTCGCTCTTCCACAGCAGGATGCCACGAGTTCCCCGAAAAAATGTACTTTCAGCACACTCGGTGGAATGCATCACAAATTGGTGAAATATGAGAAGGAGAGCTAATCAAGGATGAGTATGTTTCTTATGGGGAAGCCTTTACTGACCTGGAAGAGAGCAGAGGAATCCATTCTGAAACCATCGGACCCAGGCTGTCTCACTAGAGCTAAAGCACCGGAGTCATCCACTGCTAGGAAGGCGTTGAACGCTACATTTCCAAATGAGCGGGCCTGAGTCTCTGGCTGGGCTTTGTCCTGGGGTAAAAAGAAAAGACAGGAAGGTATAATTAGGTTCGAGAGTACCGCTCCATGTGACATGATGATAGATAGTCCTCATGTCTTACAATGATCTTGAATCTGTAGAGAAGTGATGGAGCATCAGCCAAGCAGCCAAACTCAAAGTTGCTAGGGTTGTATTTGGGGACATATCCATCAGCTCCAGTACACAGGAATACTTTCTCGATGTTACAGATGAAAGAATCGCCCAAGTTCTGCACTGGATCCACCATCACTCTGCCATAGATGGTATCCCCTAAGGGCAAAAAAAACACAGTTTTCATTAGTGCAAAACACACACATAAGGTTTTCTTATTCCCACAGACAGAGACCTAAAATTATGTCCCCTTGCCTTCATTTAATATTGACATCATTACTCAGTAATGTTAAAAATGCAGCATATCACACTCATTTGGACAGAGCTTTACACTGGCTTTAACATCCTCTGAGAGGAGAAAAAAGTCTTTTGAGATTAGATTTAAGAGAGACATGAAAAGCCTCAGATTTCTTCCCCTTTTTAATCATTTGTGGTCTCAAAAAGTTGGGAATACTTGTGCTAGATCAAGATCAAAATATTCATCTTGAAGACACCTTCTTTTGATTTATAACTGAAGAGAGGTCCAAGGAACTAAGCAGTGAAATAAATATAAAAATGTTTTTTTATTCCATAGGCATTTAATGACTGTGCTACCCTGTGAAAATGCAGTGTCACTCTCCTGTCCAAAACCCATGGAGCCGTCGGAGAGCCAAAGCGCCCGTTTAGAGAGTAAGATCATCTGTGTGTTCAGACTGAACTCTGCAGCCACGGGGTCGCTGACCTAAAATATAAAGAAGACATGCATCATAATATGTCCACGCGGTTGTTCGGTTTTCCTTTAAAAAAAAAAATCCTCACTTGAAAAATGATACCCAAATAATCATGAATCATAGAAGCTTATCTAACATCATGTAAGGTAAAATCACCTGCTGGAAGCGTATGTCCATGTCAAAGGTAAGAGGCTCTCTGGGATTGCAGATAGGTGGGATGGTATACTCAAGGCTGGGAGGGGAGGTACAGGGGATCAGCTTCACTGTGTATGTGCCAGAGTAGTCACGCACCTGAGAGGGGAAAGTATGATCAAAAATTAGGTGTTAAAAAAAAAAAAGGAAACATACAACAAATGCTGGTCAGATGATAAGATACGAAAAGATATACTTGAATATCCCCATAGGGAAATTTGTCCTAGACTCTATCCCACAGTTACAAAAATACATAAATAGAGATCATACAAAACATATAGTATTATATCCCATACAGCAGAAATTTCATAAAACAATTTTTACATGTACAAAAAGTATTGTGGCAGCTGTGACATACTGGTATATTGCATGTCTTTCATTACCTGTTATTCATAAATTTAATGTACATGGGTAAAAATGAATATTTGTGTAGTAAAATGTGTCCTCACAGCAAAATCAGAGACAAATGTCCACTGCTGGATTGGCTGGTTGTAGGTCGGCTCATTCCTTACAAGACTAAGGTTAAAGGTCAAACCAGGGTGGTCCGGACACATGACCATTGAAGTGAGAGGGGAAGCTATAGGAAAAATAATAATTGAATACAAAAAACAGTGAATTTGTAGGTGTGGTTACAGGGTAAAAACATTTCATTTAGAAAAACATATACTAGAGACACAGTGATGCTTTTCTGCAGTAAGCATACACATTTAGGGCTGTCAAAAGATTAAAAAAAAACATTATTAATCTGAGAATATTTTTAGCTGATTGTAATTAACCACACCTTTTTATTGCATTTTAAAATTTACTATTTTGCATTCAGAACTGTTGTTGTGTCATTTCAAATGGCATTTGAAACTAAGAGTACTGACTTCCTGTTTGGATACAGATCTGCTTTTACAGTAGACAGAAGATAAAGAGAAGATAAAAGCTAAATGTTTGACAACACAACACTACATCAAGTGGCTGAAAGGAGATGTAAAGAAAAAAAAAAGTGCACGGATTGTGGACCTTGATTTATTTATGAATATTAACTCAATTAATCTTAACAGCCCTAATTTATACATTTTATTTGAAGTTGTTGCCATTATAATAATTTGCTATAATATTTAAAAAAATGAGATTTGTACAGATATTGTACCTGGATGTGAAAAAACAAACAGGCCTCTGAATCGAGCCTCAGTGCGGAAGTTGACAACCAGTCGTCCCAGTCCATTTATACGCATGCTGGTAGGGTACAGAGCTCCTGCAAAGAATGACACAAACAGCTTTTATCTGGCTTTTTGTTGTTTTGATAAATTATTTAAAGAACATAACACATTTGTAAGAATCCCTCATGATTCATTGCAAATGACTGTACAATCCTACCTTGTAGTTCAGCCTCTGGCGGGCTACCAATACCATCCCTCCACAAGATGGCAGTGTCGTACACAAATGTGAGCCTCAGCTCCGACTGTAAGTCAAAGTGCTGCCAGCCTCCTGCTCCCACAGGGGAGTGAAACACATAGGACACATGCAGGGGGACTCGTAAGGTCACAAAGGACTGGACCAAATTCAGCACCTGCAGGAAATCCCAAGAAGTGTAATGATGAATAGATCAATTTATTAGCTTTAAGATAAAACAAAACAAAACAAAACAAAACAAAACAATAATTAACTTTAATGGCTGAAAATTGCTCGGTGCATATGATATAAACCACAAGAAGGCATCAAAGTAATGTAGTGTCTACAGTGTTCAATATCTCTTATCATTGACCACATGCAATAAACTTCTAAATAGCTTCATCATTAAATGATGCTGTTTCAAGTTGAAATCAAAAGATAAAAATGAAAAATTATTAATGAAGAAAACACAAAATGCTCATTATTTATCTTTGTTTGGTGTGCTGAACAGCTTCACCGTTAAAAGAGCAGTCCTAACACAGTCGAAGAATTCGGAGTGGTGAAAGTCCTGAGAGGTAGCTCTCTCTGGTATCTGCACTTTCCTCTGACCTGTGGGAGGTACCTGCCTGCACCGGCTCTGTGTTCATGTGGAGACGTGTCTTTGCCTCTGGGCGCTGTGAGCTCAGGCAAATGATTTGCAGAATGGCCTTCTGACACAACCTGCTGGGCTTTAATAGATTCCTGGGGTCCTGTTAAGCTGGGCTCTAAGCCCTACACGGTGACATGACACTGGCCTCGGCCTGCATTGAGCTGTCTGCGCTCAGCCTGCCAGCCCACTTAGACGAGCACCCAGGGTCACAGGGCACCCACAAACAAAGGCGCTCTATTTTCCATTGATCCTTCCTTACAAATCCTGGAACTGAACCTGTGACGCCCTACTCTATGCATTAACATACCGTCTTTAGGTCTGTGCGACTGTAACCATAGCAACAAAATCTACATACAGAGCTTACAAGAGCTGCATGTATACCACCACTCCCCCCTTGATGGAGAGACAACAGGGACAAGAGCAGAGGTTTTATTGCTGAGCTGTTTTTCTGTATTGTGAGAACCCTAGGTCTGAGGTTCAAAATCATTTGTTTCTTTCATAGCTCGCTTTTACAAGGTATGGCTATTAAAAAACGAGAAAAATGCTATAATACCGTTTTATTGAACATAAACATTTTTCAGTGTCTTTCTCCTTTAATATACTCCCCTTCTACATCAACACACCGCTGCATTGAGGTCTTCCACTGATCAAAGCAGTGCCGTAGGTCTTCTTTGGATAGTTTTCTCAGGGCTTCTGTTATTCTTTTCTTAACTTCTGACATAGACTCAAAACATATTTCTTTGTTCCCATACACCTCAGTTTATGTAAAAAAGATTAGGTTGCATTTTTGTTCAGACAAAAGACATCACTTATTGGAAACTCACAGCAGATGTGCATAAATACTCAACCTTTAATATACACTCAGTGTGACCATGTGGTTTTATCCTCATGAGCACAGACTCATTATTTAATAACCATAACTCGTAGTTTCTTCTTTAAATTATTCCATAATCTCAGATCAAATGGCCTCTAATTGAGGCTGCCTTAAAAGGGGAGAAAAGGGTGAGATTTCTGGGGCCCAGTTAAAATGAGGGCCCATGGAAGTCAGCAAAATCTTGATTCATACTAAAGCTAAGCTGCGATAGCCGTATTTCATATCCAACCCGAACACCAATCACTCTTATCAAAGCAAAAAATAAATAAATAAATGTATTTAGTTAGTTATGCTGTGGTACAAGATAGGATTTTCAAAAATTTAAACCCCTTTTTTTGGAAACAGAATTAACTTTTCATTGGTAATGTTAACATGATGGACGAGCACACTGAAAGAAATGATCAGGAAAGTAATGTCAGACTTCAGAGCTAAGCTGTGATGTGCACAAATATAAGGATGCCAGAAAATAAAATAAAATAAAAGTGGAAAAAGTTGCTTAAAATGGGCAATAAATAGCAAAAATTGATTTTAAGTGGCAAATAGTGGCAAAGAGGTTGAAAAATAGCACAAATGGGTTAAAAGTTGCAAAAAAAAATGTGAAATGAAAGCAATAAAATTGGGCAAAAAGCTGCAAAAATGGGTCTAAATTGTATCAAAAAGGTTTCAAAGTGGCAGAAAATGGGATAAAATTTTTTAAAAATGGGCAAAAGGGGGCAAAAGTTGGTTAAATGTTGCAAAAAACATGGCAAAAAATGGGAAAGATGTGACAAAAATGGGCCAAAAAAAACCCACAAAAATGAGTAAAACGTGTGAAATTGCAGAGGCCAAAATGGACCAAAAGTTGCCCAGATAGGTTAACAGTGGTTGGAAAGTGGCATGAATGGGATTAAAGTGGCAAAAATGGGTGAGAAGTGGTAAAAAGCTAGAAAAATAGGTAAAAGTGGAAAAAGGCAGCAAAAAGGTACAAAAACTGTAAATGTTGTTCCAAAGAGTTTAAAAAAGTTGAAAAGTAGCATAAATGGGATAAATGTGTCAAAAAAGTGGCAAAAATGTGTAAAACACCACAAAAAGGGTAAAAGTGTATGAAAAAAATGGCAAAAAAAAAGAAGAAGCAGAAATTGGTTCAAAGTGCTAGGAAAGGCTGAAAAGCAGCACAAATGGTATAGTGGCGAAAAGCGGCAAAAAAGGGTGAGAAGTGGCGATAAATGGTAAAAAAAAAAGTGTAAAAGAGAAGTGGCAAAAATGGGTGAAAAGCAACAAAAATGGGTAAAAATTATGAAAAAGAAATGGCAAAAAAGGGTCTTAAAGTAGCACAAATAAAAAATGTCATCAGAACCTACCAATACTTTGTCACTCCTCTCTAGCATGCGGGAACATTTGGCCAGAACACTGACACCAAAGCTTCTGATCCAACACACTTAAATTGATACCATCAATAAGTCTCTAATGGGAGGGCCTAGTCTTTGGGTTTTTCAGGGGCCCAGTGGATTCTGTGTGCAGGTCTGCCTCTAATCGATGACTAAAGAGCTGAGTTTACTGTACTCATTTCTCACCTCAGGGCTACAGTAGATAATACGACCAGCAGCAGCCTACTTTCTAGTCTAGGCTTGTTGATAAGGGCCACATTTAGCTTCACATCATGAAGCTAAAGGCAACAAAGTTCCAGTTGTTGAAAAAGGCTGGTATTATCACCTGGGTGATGCCTTTGTTATTGAAAAAGCCTGCAGGCAAGTAAAATAAGAAACTCCCATTAAACCAATAAACACGGTTCCATACTTTGGGCATAAAATATCTATGAAAGTGCTGCAGGGCTTTAATTACTAATCCTTCAGTGGGGGTTTTCACCATGATGTGCCCTGTGCACTCTTCCACTCTTCTTTATCAACATCCTACCTTAATTAACTGAAGTCAACTAACAGTACGTTTCCAAGGTGAATGCAAATGCTGAAAGCTGTGAGGCATGCGAGAGCTTTCAGATCTCCTCGTTCCAGCTCCACATTTACCAGCTGCTGCAAACAACACATTGTGCCAACAGGAAAACAGACAAATAGAGGTTTTTATGAGGCTGCTGGTTATTGACATGCCATTTTGTCAAGTCAAACACAGGAAGGTGTTGGGTAGTCATTATTCCAGAGGTTGACGTGAGACAGTAATGGATGACTTTTCAACTTACTAGTGTTTACTTAAGGATCCTTAAAGGAAACCAAGAAGACAAGCACAGTTTAATATGCCTGTAAATGATTAATTAGGACTGAAAGCCCAAGAGTATTTTAAAATGCAAACAGGCAAGGATAGTTAAAGGATTCAACAGAGAAATAACATCTCAGCCCACATTCCTGCTTCTTTATTGAACTGGCTTCTGGCACCTGATGTCAAGAGATGACAAACAGGGGTCAAAGGTGAGCTAAAGTTTAAAGGGGGGGCTTCTTACCTGTCCATCAGTCCCGATGGTGCCTCCACAGTCACTGAGCAGCTCAGACATGTCGTAGTAGCTGCTGAACTCCCACAGACAGGCCTCCAAGTTGAGATTTCTGTAGAAGCGGAGCGTACCGGAGCCCCTGAGGGAAGTGCTGTACTGGTAAGGAGCCGTCTCGCCGATTACTTCAGGATTTTTCGTGGCTTCAGTAAGAAAGCCGTGGCGAGTCTTGACCTCGGAGAAGTCCAGCAAATTGGAGCAGCGGTGGTTTCCGACACGGGTGCCGTCGGGGCTCAACGTGAGCTCAAAGTTGGAGAGGGGCCGGGTCGATACGATAGGCAGCATACCTAGAAAGTTCAGAAAGTTGAAGCACTGGAATGTTAGATTAATCTTTTTTTTTTTTTTTTTTTTTTTTTAGTAATTGCAAAAATATCAACAACAATATAAGAGAATCAGGGAAAAAAGTTCCTTATTCCCCAAGCAAGATTTAGCTTACAGCCAGACAATCACATAAAATGATCTGTTCAGACATGCTCATACAATTATGAAAAATACATTTATGAATTTTTTTCTATTTATGCATGGTGAACAAGAAACAAAAAATCAAATAGAAGGCAAAAGAGAGAACAAAAATAAGCTTTCATTTTGCAGTCAAGGACATGAACGGCTGCCTAGTGGCATCAAATTTCCTGCTGCAACCTCCAATGGCATATCTAATTTTCTCTATGTTGGCATGACACATAACCTTCTTTATCATGTCACCATATGTTATGGGAACAGGGTTCTTACATCTGGACTGAATCAGCCTTCTTGCTAAAAGGGAGCAGGCAATGATAATTCTTTGGCACCCATTAAGAGGAATCTTCACTGGGGTGACACCAAACAATGAAATCCATAGAGAGGGATCTATTGTCCTACATATTCTGGAAAAAGTCTGAAAGATGCACCAACAATAACCAGAAAGATTGGAGCAGGTCCAAAACATCTGTGGGGAACCACCAGAGCCCTCTAGGCCCTGTAAGTGGGTCAAGGTATTTCAGAAATACTTGTTTCAGAATTTGATACTTCACCAATTAAGGAGAATAGAAAATCTGCCAATCAGGGTTTTCTGTTTCTGCTGTTGCTGGGCAGGAAAATGTTTTACTTCCAGCTCTGTGATTGATGTTTTCTTAATGAAATTCAAGAAGTTCTGGTGAATAGAGCTCAACTGCTCTTGTTGTAGGAGTGAAAATTTGCCATTCAAATCCCCCACAGATATGTACAAAGTCCTTATTACAACACTTTAAATGCATGTTCCCAACAAACAGGCCTGACAGTGAAGGGCAGTCATGGCAGACCTCCTGGCATATGAGACTGGAGATTGTCTGCATGCAGCCTGTCCTGATTGTCAGGGCAGCGAGCTATCGCCCATATCATTCTGCAAACCTTTACTACAAATCTGTAGAAGACAGCCCACAATTCCACGATTTCTTGGAGCAGACATCTACTGATCACTGTAGCAAGGCTTATGCTCACAGGTGCTGACAATCAGGTGCTAATGAAGCACCTGAATGTCAGCACCTGGGGGTACCAGAAGCTCAAAACAAGGCAAAAGGAAACACAAGCACTGGCATTGGCAGAGAGATTTGGCAAATTTTTCAGGGCGTAACCTACATACTCAGCTCTGCTGCTCATCCCACAAATTCATGTTCCTTACAAATGTGGCACCATTTAAAAGGGAAATAAACAGGCTTTCCAATGGTGTAAGACTTACTGCCAAGATGCATTGTTACAAGATAGAATATTCTAAACACAAATTTCCTTACTTTTTGTGCTAGGTTTATGTATATTATTGTGGCAGGAGCCTGGTTGCAAAGGTCCCATGTTGGGTCAACATATGATTCTATAATTTCTAAACTTTCTATGCTTGAGATGATGTTTTTGTCTGGTGATGTTGTCACTGATGAGAATTATCACAGACACTGGATGTGCTGGTCTTACCGTCAATGTGAGGCATGGTAACAGTCAGTTTAATGAGGTTGGGATGGTCTGTGTCTTCTGTTCCAGTGTACCGCAGCTTAGCAGAAAATGGCTCGGCCCCTACTGTGCCCAAAACACGTGGCTGGCACATTCCTGCAACCATGCCATAAACAAACAAACAAAAACACATAATTTTGATTTCCTCAAATCCCTCACAGAAAATTCTCTCATGCTGCAGTTTTCCGAGACAGCTTGTGCTGCAGTGGGAGAGTCGGCTGCTGCTTATCATACAGAGCCATTTCCATGAGAGACAGTAAACATTTCCAGCCAGGAAATGAGCAGCACTCACCCTCATCCCTGCTGATGGACACAATGGGGCTGCTGAGCTCCAAACCTTCATCCCCGTTAGAGTTCACGCCCCTCGCAGCACACTGTACCCGGGATCCGGCCTGAAAGTAGACCGAGTCCAGAGTAATGAGCTTGGAGGAGGTGAAGAAAGTATCAAAGTCAACTTCTCTCATAGGACTGGTGACACCATCAGGGCCAGTGGGGGCGCTAACAAGCCAACGATAACGAGTTAAGGTGTTGTTGATGTTCTCGCTCACACAGATGGAGCCTGTTTTGTCATAGTCTGGGTACTTTGGATTGCAGGCCTGGAAAACAGAAAAAGAAATAGTGCGTGTGAGTGAAATGCATCTGAAAATCCCTGCAGCAGCCAAAGTCCTTCCTCTGTACTCCCAATGAGCCCTCAAGGGAGCTTATAATTGAGCAAAGAGAGCACATCTGCTAAATCCTGCCTCATTAACAGCATTTAGCTGTTTGAGACTGAACCAGCAAAATGGATCTTTTGCTGAGTAAATGACTGAGAGAATATCGCTAAATATTTGCGCTGATATCATTTGGGACTTACAGTGACACAAATGACAGGGTATCCGGCGATGGGTAGAGAGTCTCTGCTTCTTTCGATGTCGTCGTAATGAATCAGAGAAACCACTTTTGGCACCGAGGGGAAAGTGACATCTGCCATGCTGTTCATCTCCTCTATATAGATGATGGCTTTACTCATCTGTTGATTGACAAGCAAGGTGTATTATGTGTATTAATAGAGAAGAAATTGCTGCTGCCTTGTCAAATCATAGCTTGACATGTGATGACACACTTGACAGTTAAATGATATGCTAATTTGGGAGATATATTACCTTTGTCTCTGCAACCATGTTCTCATCAGGCTTCAAGTGCACAGTGAACGCCTCCCTCATTTCTCTGAAGCTGTCGTATAAAATCTCCACCTCCACAAAGTGCTCTGTGTCGCCGGCTTTGAAAACTATTTCTGCAGAGAAAAGAGGGAAATGACAAATATTTTTTTAAAGCGGATTATAAAAATATGCTGCTCTGATAAAGGCAGCTGGCAGTATTATTTACCCTCAGATATGGGATGGTAGTCTTCCCCGGAGGTAGCGGAGCCATCTTTAGTGTGGACTCGTACCACAGAGACCTTGGATGTGTCTCCGACACGCAGCACAGGAATCCTCACGACAGAGATTTGGCCGCTTTCCTTTGGCTCGTTCACGCTGAATTTGATCTCTCCAAACCTAATAATGGCCTCTGAGAAAACATGACATATAGTTTTAATCCTGCAAGTGAGCTGTGAGTATGATATTGAGGTAAAGCACATACAGTGCCTATAAAAAAAGTATTCACTGCCTTGGATGTTTTACACTTTTATTGATTTTATAAATCAATCATGGTAAATATAATTTGGCTTTTTTTTGACAAAAATATGTTATAAAAATCCTCTTTAATTTCAAAGTGAAAACAGATTTCTACACAGTAATGTCAATCAAATAAAAATATGCAATGTAAAATAAGTGTCTTGTAAAATAAGTAGAATAATTAGTCTTTTTTTGTCAAAAAAGCCATATTGTATTGACCATGACTGATTTATAAAATCAATAAAAGGATTAAAAAATTCAAGGGGTAAATACTTTTATAGAAAAGGAAATAAAGCCCTGATTAACATAAAGGACACAAAAGTATACCTGAGGTAACTTACTTAAAATAGGCTAAAATCACAAAGACAATAAATTGCTAAAATGTAACGTAGGCATTATGGAAACTAACTGGTAAAACACAGAGGCATGTGTAATGCAACAGGAGCCTACATTTGCAACAAGAAAACAAAGCCCTCTTACTGTCAGCGTCATCTTTGATCTTGATGAGCGTTTCATTCTGAGCGCCAATAGATGCTCCAAAGGGAGATTCACTCTTGGGGCTTCCCAGCACAAGACGCAGCTCTTCCTCCTCTTCATGCTCTGTGTCATCAACTAGTAGCAGTACACAAGGCTTTTCAACCTCTCCTAAAAAAGTAAAAGACAACATAATGAGCGTCTGCACACTGTTATTTTCTTGTAATTAATTTCAACATGAAAGAATAGAACAAGCAAAGCGGCGACAGCTGAGTTTCTGCCACAGCACCTGGTAAGAAAGTGATGATAGAAGCATCTGTGTTGGGTCTCTCATTGAAGTCCATCATGACCTGAGCTGTCCCCTGCCTGCTGTAACAGCGCACTGTGGATTTGTAGCTGATATCACCGCTCCGGTAAACAGTAGCTGAGATCTGCCCAGAGTTCTCGTTGCCCGCATACACAGGATCACGGAACTGCACCTTTGGCACTAGAACAATGGAAACCAACCAGAAACTTAACATTGTAAACAAAATAAAACATATGAAGAGTGAAGCATTTTGGGAAACACTTTACAACAACTACACACTTTAACATTAATAATAAAGCATCAGTAAATACTTAACCCACAGAAGATCAGTCCCTACCCTCATCAGAGTAGGGTCAAAATAAAGCTTATCAGAATAAATGTGATTATATGCAATTCTTGTCGTTTTGCTTAAAAAATGTCACAAGTATTAAATTCACTATTCTAATTTGGTCCACACCAGAAGGTTTCACGTTTGGAATCATTTCTGTGTTTTTACTTTTAACTGGAAAAAAATACATACAATTGAAAAATGCCAACATCTCTGTGTGTGCATGTGTTTGATTGTGAGTGACAGAAAGAGAAACAGAGAGAGAGAGAGAAAATGTCCAGCCACTGATCATGAATCAATAAAAAAAAAGAACTAAAAAAACAGCAATTAAAAATGTTCTCAGTCAGTTGCTCTCTTTTTTTGCAAGTAAGTGAGACAAAGATAGAAGGAGAATGATTTTTACTGACAAGACACACTATTAATATTAATGTAAAGCTGTATAGATAAATACAGACACTAGGGGTGTAACGGTACAGAAAAATTTTGGTTTGGTTCGTTAGTTTTGAAGTCATGGCTGGTACGCTTTCGGTACGGTAATTGAAGCGAATAAATAAAATTGAATTTTTAAAAAGAATTATATTGTATCAAAACAAATAGGCTGAATAAATTACAATTCATAATCGGCTGGTACAGTACGAATACGCGTACCTTTACACCCCAACAGACACTCATGTACCCACTGATACAGAGTGGGAAACACACATACAGTAGTACATACAGAAAGAGCATTTTGTCTTTTTTTTATTAACTAAAACTTAATTGATTAATCGCACACTGATGCCTTCACGCAACCAGTTAAAGCACCTTTATAACTTTACTTGGAACACATGTAAAATACAATTTTATGGTTGAAATCCACATTTCACTGATTAACACAATCCTAGATTGACTAGTAAGAGGACACTCTCCCTCGGTCTCCACTTCTTCTATTTCAAAGCTAATAAAATTATTAAAATTAAATTGATGACATCAAATATAAAGTATTGGAAGGTTGAAAAAATGTAGTTAAACTTAAATGTATCCAACATTGCAGTGTACAGTGATTACCTCTAAATGTTGTTTTTGTGGTCTTGTGACAGTAAATATGCCCCTTATAGCATGCATTGCATGAGGGCAATTTTTAATGCATTTGAGGAAGTAACTACCAACAACAATATCTTAAAATTGATAAAAGCTTATTCATAAATGTTAATCAACAAATACCAGAAACATGTTTTTGTAAGAATACCTGGAATATTAAATGGCAGTGAGATTAAAATTAGTGGTTTTAATGGAAGTCAATGGGGCTTTTTTATGCCTCTAAGGTGTCCAGAGGGTGTATCTGGCACTACATATAAAATACTAATGTAATCAAATACATTTTGTTGATAATCTTTGACATATCAAAGACTCTAATCACCTACAAAGCACCATCTCCCTAATATTCATATGGAAAATAATATTTTGTGCTTTTTTGTAATAAATAATAAAATATTTCAAATAATTAAACTGGCATTTAAAGGGTTAAAATCCTGAAAAAAAAATCAGTGTTTGGTGGTTTTGAGTAAGTTTGGAGTTGTTTAGAGATTTATGAAAAAAGCAGAAAAAATAATGATGTGTGATGATTTAATAGCAGTTTTTTTGTGTGACTACCTTTTTGCCTCAAAGGTGTCCAGAGGGTGTTAAATTTGAGGATGGCGCAGGGGTTAAAAGATGATGTTTTTTTGCAAGTTGTTTTGGCTTAATTTTGATAGGATGGCTGAAGAGAGACAGGAGTGAGGGGAAGCTATGCACCAAACAGTGCAGAGACCAGGAATTGATCCCGCTGGCAGTGCATTGAGGACTCTAGCGTCCATATGTGGGTGCCTGCTCTGCAGACTGTTGCCCCAACAGCTCATTGTTGACCCAGTTGCACATCTTAGGGTTAATTATTTCCCAGTCATTTATAAACAGAGATATATACTTTACTGATGCTCCAGTAAGACGCTGATAATGCATAAGAAAAGCATCAACTAAAAAAGATTGCTGATTCGTTTTTATGTCATTTATACACAGAGCTATAAATGCTTTATTGATGCATTAGTAAAGCAATAGGTACCTTTCCCTAAGTGTATCTCTTCACTAATGCTTTAAAGAAGCACTAATAAAACGTTCATGGCAGTGTTTCTAAATGACATATAAATTAGTTAATAAGGCTTCATAAACGATGAGTAAACTATGTGCTAAAGATTTACAAATGCTTAGTAGGGTGTAGTTATTACAAATATTTCTAAGTTGTGATTTAAACTCATATTTTTACTCACAGTCTGACACAGAGTCGTTGATGAGGATGGTGGCCTTGCTCGGCTCCCCGAGGATTCCGTTCATGGGCATCCGGAGCACCAGCTCAAACTTTTCGGGCCCCTCCAGCACCGGCTGGCCCAGGTCATCCAGGATGGTCACACGAATTGTCTGCATGGTGACCCCCGGTGCGAAGTCCAGATTCCGGCTGATCCCAACGTAATCCACACCAGCTGCTCCACAACATAATACGGGTCAGACACGTATCAAAGAACAGAGCACTTATGGGATAAAGTGGATGGAGTGCAAATGGACTGCAGTGCTTGATCTTATTCAGACAGCACTTCTCGAGTTACTTCATAATTCATCTTTGAGTGTCAGGCAGAGAGCAAGATAAAAAAGAATCTACCCCAAGTGCTGACAAATGACACTTTCCATCTCATGGTTGATAGCAATGAGCAGTTAGAATTTGTTATGTGATTAAAGAAAAACAGAGAGAAACCAGATAGCTCCCTGAGCGCAAACAGGTTATTCATTTGCCATTCTTTGAAGAGTCTGAGTATTGAGAGCTCACCCTTTGCCCGCAGGCTTCTCTCATGTACTTATGACCCAGTTATGTGTGTAAGTGTGGGCTTGCATCTCTACCATGCTGCATATGATTAGATGGTAGTTATTTTACAGTTATAATGCAGGCCAGAGCAGAGATGTTAAGAACCAGTACAAGGCAGAGAAGACCGCCTGAGGGCAGGAGATAATAGAGGCTGCAGGGAAGGCTTGAGAAGATAGCAACCAGTTTTAGAGTACAAAGCACTTACGAATGTGCAGAACAATCAGTATGCATTCCTAAAGCTCCATCCTCACTCAAGCAACCATTACCCTCCCCACACCGTGTGCCCGATGCTTACAAGGCAAAGGTCCAACAGAAGAGCCCTGACATGTTTTCCCCTCTAACCCAATACAATGTTTACATTCCCCAGGTCATTCACCCTACATATTCAGCGTTAACATCTCCTCGGACTCTTGAGCTCAGCAAAACAACAAGTGACGGGGTGACGACTTAAGACTATTGTTCTCTGCGGTTTTCTCTAAATACTGAAGCTGTGCCCTGCAGGTACGCATACCCTCAGCGGAGACGGGATCCGTCTTTCTGGAGCGAACGGTGACGGTTCCTGCTTTGGAAAGATCAGTCCCCGTCCTCCACACCTGTACCTCCACGAAGCCGTCGCTTTCATCCACGTGGTAGTCGGTGTTGCCAAAGTAGAAGACGGGAGCTGGAGGGGGAAAAAAAGAAAAAAGAGTGAAGGAGATGAGGGAAAGCACACAAAAGAATGTAATCCATAATCATCTTGTAGTTTTATAACAGGATACTAAGTTGTAATTGTGGAGTTGAATGTGTAATAGCTAGCATACTTGGTGAAATTACCCCTGATTACAAGAGAAATAGAGGAAATGTTTCCATCCAAACAGCAGTAGACAGGTAGGCAGCACTGTAATTACAGCTCTTAAACAACACTTTCTTGCTTCCTGGGATGATGTTTAGGGGGAATGTCTGCATCTGCAGCCTTAATGAAACAAGAAATAAACCAAAAAGCAGCTGCATTTCCTTGTTTTGTTCTGGATCAGTCGGTTGGTGGATCTGACTTTGATAGTAACAGGTCTGAGGCAGGCAGGAGGCCTGACAGGAGGTCTGGGGGATGTAGCGCTCGATGTGCCAGCCCAGGCCTGCCTCACTGCAATTAGTTTTCTATGTGCTGAGATTCCACTGCAGCCAGCTCACACACTTTTATTCCTTTTAACCCTTCAGACACTGTTTTCTCTCAACATGTCATATTGCTCATGCAACAATAGCTCAAGGACTTAACCTCAGCATCCATGCCCTTCAGGTGCTGCAGTCAGCCACTGTAACGCTGCAACATCTGTCATCACAAACAGACTATTTATGGACTCAAACAGCAGGGGGTCCATCATAGTTCACTGGAGCGCTACAGAAGTAAAAAGGCTTTAATCAGCTTGATAGAAAATGACAGTTTGCTCTTGAAAAAAGACGTTCTGATGATGCAGTACACATTTTGGACTTTGGAGAGCAACAGTGGCCAAATAGTGAATAAATTACGTGAATGACAATGGCCATGGGTAAGGTTGTAGTTTCCATGACAATAGCACTCTGCACCTATAAAATGGTACTTAGTGTTTCTCATCACACAACGTGGGGAAAAAAAGGAGATCAGGGATGTGGAAATGAGCAATAAAAACCTTTAACAAAGTCAAATCCATACTGTTGTCACAGCAGGATGATTATGTTATCTATTGAAAAGAACATTTTAAAAAGGGCAGGATAAAAAAAACTGATTAACTGTCAGTCAGCAGAGCTGCCAGGCACGATAACTGATCAGTAGCAAAGCAATTATTATTTTGCTCTACATCTTTGTTTTCCAAGTAATCTGAGTCTCAGATGATTGTGCGTATTTTTTTAAGAAGCCTGCTTTGGCAGACACAGCTCTTTACTTACAAGATAAGACAAGTTCAAAAGAGAAAGAGAGTCTTTTAAGAAAAAGCTGCTGGATTTGTGGTTCTCAGAGGATTCATCCCGGTGGCTGAAATAATATTTCTCCTAAGAGCGAAGGACAAAAAACTTTTATGGTTTAATCCGTCCTGAGAGCACAACCAAGACAAGAGTGTTGTATCAGGAGGCGTGCAGCTGCCAAAATTTTTCCCCACAGAGAAACCAAACAAAGATGGTTTTGGCTGCCTGCACTTGGTCCTCAACAGGAGGAGTAATCAGATCCACTAGCCTGAGGTTTGCAGCCAGGAACTTGGGCCTGTTGTACAAGCCTGGTAATCAGATAAGGTTTGCGAAGCAGACAAACAGTGAGCTTCAAAGAGCCACGGCCCATTAACTGAAAGGTAAACCGCTGGTTTCTGGGCTCCATCAGCAGCAGCTTTCAATACCAAACATCACATCTAAGGTTACCAGGATGCAAAGAGAGGAGATCCAGATTTAGACTTTGTATTGTGCAAATAATAAGAGATTATAAAACTCTTCTATTCACAAACAACCAATTTAAGAAGTTTGAAATCAGCTTTTATGTACAGATAGGGATAAAAAAAAAAGACAATACCCCCCATGAAGACTTCATTTTATGAAGAATTTCCAAAGTGCTGTTAAACACAGCAAGG
Organism: Cheilinus undulatus; assembly: GCF_018320785.1. NCBI lineage: Eukaryota > Metazoa > Chordata > Actinopteri > Labriformes > Labridae > Cheilinus > Cheilinus undulatus. The sequence goes on along the minus strand of NC_054866.1, from coordinate 41,557,144 downwards.
AATTATTTAACACAGCAAAATGTTTAAAGGTTTTGAGCCAAGTCTGGACGCAATCGGATAGTGTGAACCGATTACCGACCCGACTACAAACACATTTTGCCAACAGCCAATGAAAAAGTGAGGGTGGGACACAGGAAATAGCGTTTAAACTGTCGCCCTCTCAAGAGTTTGTATGAAAGTTTGCTGCATTCGGTTGGTTTAACAAAGCATGTAGTCTGTGATCCTTCATTAGGCCCACTTGTTAAGCCTGTGATCCCCAGTTGCCATACAAAAATCTGCTGAAACCAGTCTTAGTTTGAACTCCAAGTCTTTTCAAAATCTGTTAAGACTGTGAAAGTTGTGTAGTGTGCCCCAGCTTTAGCCAGGGAATGGTAGTCTTGGAGAAGACCATCACTAGAGCCCTGCACAAGAGTGCAGACCAAGAGAAGCTTCTGCAAAAGAGACACCTTCAAGCCAGACTGAAGTGTGCTAAGGGCAACCTGGAGAAAGATTATGAATACTGGAAGCATGTCCTTTGGTCAGATGAGACCAAACTAGAGCTCTTTGACTATGGAGACATTGCTTATGTTTGGAGGAGGAAGGGAGAGGTGTATAACCCAAAGAACATCGTCCAGTCAGTGAAACACAGCAGTGGAGTATTATGGTGTGGGGATCCTTCAGTGGGACTGGAACTGGAAATCTCATGTGAGGATTTTGAAAGAAAACTGAGCAGTCAGCAACAGAACTGGGTCTGTGTCGTTGCTTTGTCTTCCAACATGACAACGACATCTGTGGCTCCTGGTGAAGAACTACCTCTAGAAAACCAGAGTGAACCTTATTGACTGGTCTGACCAAAGTCCTGACTTGAATCCCACTGAAAATCTGTGGGTTGAACTGAAGACCAAGGTCCATGCCAGAAGACCCTCAAATCTGGAGGAGCTTAAGAGATTCACCAAAGAGGAATGGGCTGAGATTCCTCAGGAGACGTGTCTGAGATTTGTTGAAAACTACAACAGACTGCAGGCTGTAATCCAGTAAAAAGGAGACAAAGCTGACTGTTAGCATCAGGGCTATTAAGACCCTGGTGTTTTTTGTTTTTGTGAAAATATTGTTGCTGTGTCCAAATGAGAATAATGGAAGCATCCAGAATAAAACAAGGATGTTTGGAATGTGTTAAAAATTCTAGCTCTTCTTTAAAAAACTGAAAGTTTTAAAAGGGGGTCTGACAATTTCATCCTCATCTATAGATGTTGTGTTTGTAAAATATGTTAAAATACTTTGCTTTGGTTTTCTTATTAGAAAATAAAAATAAAAACCAAAGGTCAGATGAAGAAAACTCTTTCTGTATGTCTTTCATTTAATGTGAAAAAACATCTTTATCGTTGCCTGCTGTACGTGTGAACATAAAGCAGAATGAGGAGGAACACAGAGAGACACATGCATCCCTAAGGGGACTGTTACACTCCCACTGACTGCTTGATTTCACTTGAACTTTGCATGACATTCCCACAGAGCTAAGTGGCTTCTCTAATGGTGAGATTCAACTGAGCCTCAGCAAATGCTCCTCGGCCCACTGTGTGCTCAAGAAATCTCCCTCCAACAGCAAAAGCATACAAAAGCAGCGGCTCAATAATCAAACAGAATAATCTACAACTTCAACCATGAATGACTGTGAGAAAGACGCTTTCAAACAAGGTGCAGGATTGAGCGTCTTAGGGCTGTTGATTAAAGTTAGCACCTCTCTGCTTCAGAACCCTGGACATCTGCTCATATCTGGATGAATGAGAATCCAGGTGAGACATAATGACAGGGTTCCCCTCTTGATTCATCGCCATCCAGGATGCACTGCACACACCCATCTTTAAAACAGCTCATAATCACACCTTCACAACCAGGGTAAAATTTACAGGCAACTGACACAGGACTATAAATACACCAGCAATGCTCTACAAGCATTTTCATGTCTTACAGCAGCAAAAAGAAAAGAAATTCCCGGATGCACTGTCAAAATCAAATAGCAATTACCTCTACAAGAAAAGACAAGTTTCTCCAAACCCATGGCAGCAGAATGGAAACTATAAGGATGTGGCTGTCTGTGTGCAGATGGTCCGGCTGCTGGGAAATTAGCGAGTGTTTTAGGGAAAGCAGCTGTTCATGTATGCTACTGTAGACGGCATGGAGAGCCTGTCAACTTTAAAGTCTCACATGCAGAGTTGAAAAAGGATTTCCTGTAACGCAAACAAAATAAACCGTAACTAACGTCCCTGGTGGAATTCATCAACAGTCAACAGTCAACAGCCAATGGTAAAAAATATTTTCAGCAGCAGCTCCATAGAATTGTTTATCTGTCTGAGCTTGAAGTAGAGGTTCAGTGCAAGAGTGGATAGAGTTGCATCTGCAAGTGACACAGTTTTGTCACGTTGCTTCTATCTACCAGCACAAAGCCTTTAAAATAAAACAGTAAAAGTGTGACTGTAGACTTTTGAGCTTCATTTAAAGAGCATTCACAAAAATAAGAAATTTACCAGTTAGGAATTACAGCCATTTATTCAGAGTATACCTCTATTATCAGGAGCTTATAAGGATTTGGATAATTAACTGACAAAGTTTGTCAGACAGGTGTGGTCTGTTCTCGTATTACTTCAAGACAAACAAACAGATCAAAGGTCTGAGATTGTTTCAAGAGCTGAAATGGCATTTTGTAGCTGTTTGGCCAGAGTTATTCAGATGAAGTGAAAGGAGGTATCAATGCAATTGAAGGAGGCTATAGTTAGACTGGAAAATAAAATAACTCTGTCATATAGCTGAAATGTTCAGTGTCGCCAAGGCTGCCCATAAGAGGGATAAAGGCTTTCTAGGGCCCAATGGAGGTCAGGAAATCATGGTCTATTGTAAAATTAAGATGTGATTTTGTCTTATTAATAACTAATTTTTTTATATAGCAAAAAATATTTTTTGATTAATTATGCTGTAGTAGATAACATTCTTCCAAATGTGAACCTATTTTCTTAAAACAGAATTTTAATTAGTTAAAAAATCCAAAATTTATTTAAAGTGATGGAAAAATGGCAGAAAGTGGCAAAAAATAGATTTACAGTGGCAAAAATGAGTTTACAGAGGGAGAAAAGGGGAGAAAGTGGCAAAAAATAGATTTACAGTGGCAAAAATTAGTTTATAGAGGGAGAAAAGGGGAGAAAGTGACAAAAAATAGATGTACAGTGGTAAAAAGGGGTGAAAATAGTGTACAAATAGTGTAGTTGAAATAGACTAAGTAGGCATAAAAGGTTGTGAAAAGTAGTTTGATTGTGGCAAAAATGGGTTAAAAATCTGACACTAAGCAAAAAGTGGCAAGAATGGGCTGAAAAGGTGGTGAAACATTATTTAAAAGGGCAAAAATGGGTTCAAAGAGGCAAAATAAGATTTACAGTGGCAAAAAGGGGTATAACAAAGAGTGAAATGCAGTTAAAATTGGCAAAATAGGCATAAAAAGTAATGAAAAGTGGTTAATTGTGGAAAAAAGGTTAACAAAGACAACAGTAGGCTGTAGCAAAATGGCCTAAAAGTTGCAAAAATGGGCAGAAAAGGTGATGAATATGATTAAAAGGTGTCGAAAAGGGTTAAAGGAGGAATAGATGGATCAATAGTGGCAAAAATGGGTCAGAAGTGGCAAAAATGGGCAGAAAACCGGTGAAAGTTATTCAAAACTGGGTTAAAGGGGTAAAAATTTGTTTAAAGTTGCAAAAAAATGGGGCCGGGAAGACAAAAAGGAGTTAAAATTTGGCAAAAAAAAAAAAAAAATGTCAGAGAAATAGGTTAATGAATAATTTCAATATCAGAACCTTATAATGGCCTGACACACTTTCAGCTCCAAAATGAAGTGTTGGTTAGCCAGGACACCAGCACCACTGCTTCTACTCCAACTCACATACACTGATACGCCCATTCTTTAGGTTTGACAGGGCCCAGCCACTTCTGTGGGCCGGGTGTGGCCAAATCCAAAATTTGGTTCTTTCTTAAAATGGCAGATCAAGTAACAGGAGAAGGCCACAGAAGATGACTACAGTGGATGATCGCAGAATCCTTTCTTTGGCAGGGAAAACCCTTCCACAACATCTAGACAAGTCAAGAACACTCTGACTCAACAATCAAAAGACACCTTAAAGAATGTAAATACAGAGGCTTTACAGCAGGTGTAAACCACTGGTAATATTCAGAAACAGGAAGGCCAGATTAGATCTTACCAGAAAATGTCTAATTTAGAGAAGTAAAGAAACAGCTCATGATCCAAAGCATCTAACATCAACTGTTAAACATGATGGAGGCAGTGTTATGGCCTGGGCATGTGTGATAGCCACTGGAACAGGATGTTTTTATAAATAGTTAACGACTGATGCTGCTAAGTTGGTGATTGTTTCCAAACTAAATTTCATTGTGTAGAAATATCCAATGACAATAAAGGACCTGCCTACCTACATAATACATTGAAGATCGGTAATGGCCTAAAACATACCTGGGAAGCATCCAAAAAGTTTCTGACAGCAAAGAAATGGTAGATTCTTCAATGGCCAAGTCAGTAACTTGATCTCAACCCAACAGGGACAGCTTTTCAGTTACTGAAGGCAAAACTGAAGGCAAAAAGACTCACAAACCAGCAGCAACTGAAGGCGGATGCAGTTAAGGCTTTGCAAAGCATCTCCAGGGTCAATGTGGTGATGTCCATGTACTCCAGACTTCAAGCAGCTATTGACTATAAAGGACTTTCATTCAAGTGTTTGAAAATGTTGGTTACATGTTTAATTAAGCACGTTTTTCTAAATACTGTTGAGCCCTGGCTTAACAGCCCAGTCTATCACAGGACTGACATATAGCTCACACCTACGGTTAATTTAGAGTCACTACTTAACCAAACAAGCACATCTTTGGACTGTGGAAGAAAGCCAGAGTACGTGGTGGAACTCACATATGCACAAGGAGAACATGTGAACTGCACACAGAAAGACCCCTGTATTTTAATTGACCTACACTTAAAGCCGGACTGGATTAACCTGGTAAGGAAGTCGTATACAAATGACCTTTTCAAATGACTTTTAAAACCCATTCCTCCCACCCTCAGTGTGGGTCTGTGTCTGTGTGGGTTTCTTCATGTTGAAAAACACTCTTATCATGCCAGTGATCATTTGGTGCATGTTCAACTAATTAATTTAACAAAAGAGAAAAACAGTGGAGCAGACACCATCTGATTATGTGCACCTTGATTTGGCAGACTTCATGTTCAGAGATTATTAATATTCAAGGTTTCACACAGTCCTTCCTAAATCCACCCCCTGCTGAGCCGACAACCCGAACATCCAGCTGGGATCAAAAGTGCAGCGAACAGCCAGTGATCCCCACCACCTTTGTTTCTGTGCAGACTGACAATGTTATTTGATGAAGGGTCTGGACAGACTGAAGGCTGATCCTGCAAGGATCTCTGGGACTAAGGGCAGATATTGAACTTTATACAACCTTCAAACTCACAGGTAAATGATGTTAAACTGCTTCTTTGCTTAAAACTTAAAATGTAAAACATGCTTTTTGTTGCGCTCTATCAAACAATATGGCATGGACATAATTTGTCATCTATTGGAAAAAATGAAGAAATCAATTAACATCTCAGTTCCTCTAATCAATAGGAAAATATGAAATATACAATGTATTATTAATAGAAGCTGAATAAATGGGAAAATATATATATTTGGCAATCAGGACTCAATCAGAGGTATGATATGTAGAATTTTTGCACTGAAATGTCAGCGCCACCCACCTCTGAAGCCTACTTTGCAGTGCCACTTCTAGTTTTGAAGAGTACGTGCTCATTCTAGGATGCTAGTCTATACCAGTCTGTACATCTATGTTGGCATTTCTCACACACTGTTCATCTGAGACACTATCCATGTCTGAACAGAAGTGCCATAATTTGCTGGTACCACTTATTTCCAGTTTTAGATCTTTTTTAATTAAATTGATCAATAAACAAAGTCTGACATTCATGAAATAACAACATAGCTAACATTACAGACTAGGAAACACTTCATGAATAAGATAGAGAAAAAGGTTGGAGTTTTAACCCAGGATTAAACTGCAACGTTAAAGCTACATTGGTGTAGCTTTGTGAGCTTAGCTTTAGCCATTTTAGCTTTGTTAGCTATGTAGCTATATTATAACATGACACTGGAAAACACTGGAAAACCTTCAGTACTAAGTGTTTGGGAAAGTGCAGAGGCTTTGAAAAAAGCTCGGAGTGTGATTGGATGAAGGTTCTATCAGTCACATCTTTACGGGCCAATCAGAGCAACTAAACACGTGACGTAGCTGCGACTGAGGTGCACATGCGCAGCTACATGTCTACAGCCGCCATGGTTCACATTTGTCGTTTTTGAAAAGAAAACAACTCACTGCTGTTATTTGTTCTTCTTTTAACAAAGAAATGTCATCAAGTTCTGATAAAACTGGCACTTTAGCATCATCCACGCTAAGCTCTTCCACAATAATTGCACCGGCCTCTTGTTGCTGCTCGCTTATGTCACAACTCCGCCGCTCCCGAAAGTACTGCCCCTGGTCACTGATTTGTCCTGTCACTTTCTAACCAGGCCGAAACAGTTCAGACAGGAGCTTTGCAAGACGGATTCGCCAGTGAAAAATAAGGACACGGGCACATTATCTGCATAGTTACAGTTGCTGTGTTAGAGTGTCCTCATGGAGGACAAGCTTTTTTCCTGTAAACAGACTTTTTTCTTGACTTAATCGAATGTTTTCTAACCAGGTTTTTTTCTGACAGAGACAGTGTCTCAGGGTGTGTTCACACCAGAGCTGTTTGGTCCGCTTTAACCAAACTCTGGTCTGTTTTCCTAGATAGTCCGGTTCATTTCGAGTGGTGTGAACACTCACTCGAACTCTGGTGCGGACCAAACAAGCGGACTCTGGTCCGCCTGAAACAGGGGGTTTCGGTCCGCTTCCCAACGAACCCTGGTGCGGTTCGTTGGAGGTGTGAACGCAAAGCAGACCAACTTGTGAATCAAAAGCAGGATGAGGCATAAACTGTAATGATATATACGGATTTATATGTGATTTAATATGCTCAAATACATGTTGGTACCTCGCTTCGCATCTGTGTAGCCATGGCAACACGTCATAGTCCGTGCTGATTTATTCGTCTCGTGTAAAAGATCGACATGCCAGACAGCTCACCACCTTGTCGGCTGCGCATAATGCCGAAATGCAAGAGCAGAAACCACAAGACAGCGAAAATCCTGTTTTTCATTGTTTATGTGGAAGAAAATACCGGCGGAAGGAGTTTCATCTTCTTCTATGCCTTCTTTTCTTCTTGGTCACGGTTGTTTGTGGTGACAGCGCCCCTTGCGGGCAGAGGTTGTAGATGTTCAGACGGTTTGGTCCGCTTGACTAAGAGAACAGTGTGAATGCTAACCAAACCAAAGGAAAGTGCAGCAGTGTTGCCATTTCTGTTCCAAAACGGACCGAGTCCCTGGACTATCAGGTGTGAACCTGACCTCAGAAAGTCTATAAGAAGGGCCCTACTCGGTCTGTACTTGACAAATTTTGTTACTGTTTTGATTGAGAGCCCCCTGGTGGCGGAATTTAAAATATGTTTTTTTAAGAAGTTCTTGTCTTAGTAAGCTGATTTTTTTTAATGTCAGTTTCAAAAGATGAAGTGTAAATATAATTTCTATAAATTGAAAAGAGTAAATCATTAAATATCCTGTTATGAAAGACTTTGTCCACAATCTAATCTGTATTTGTATGGCTGCACTTAACATTAGGAAAAGAAAATAACTAGACAGTCCACAAAAAGTCCAACTAAATGGCCAAAAACTCAGCACTTAATAATTGTGTCATACATGGGGAAATTTTACAGAAAATTCACTCAATCAAATTATTTTTTCTCATTACATTTCCTGTCGACCCAGGTGGGAAAAGTGTGAAGACCACCCAGGTGAGTTTTGGTTGAGTTCGGTTGTACTTTCTGAATTTATTTGCTAACAAAGCTCCCTGTGAAGCAGAAATTTCATCCCCAGTGTCATGAAAGAGTTTGATTGTTTTCATTCCAAACATAGCAGGTTTTAAACTCTCCCTCTCTGCGGGTGAAGGTGTGCTAATTAGTGAAATGAATGTTTTGGTTGGAAAGTAAAAATGCCTTGTCTCCCATAGCACAGGTCTGTAGAACTGGTTATTAGTGCAGCAAATTTCAATTAATTCAGCTGTAAAAGCTTAAAACATTTCCAATTAAGATCCCCATAAATCATCAGATTAAAATCAGAGACATGGCAGACAATGAGCTCCACCTTTTTCTTCACTTGTGTGGTTTTTGCCTCGGTAGGTGGCCAAGAGTGTATTAACATAGAGCAGGGAGTGAATATGCACGGGTGCCCTTTGGCTTTCATTTTCATACTAATGCTCTAGTGCGACTTGCATTTTTGCTGATATCAGTAGTGTGAACTATTTGAGCCCTCAACTGTGTGGAGCTGCTCTCCTGGGGCGTCCCGGCACAGACTTCTCACAGGCAGGGACAGGTGTTCGGCCAGGCACCAATTCTTCCCCCTCATGTACAACCCCTCTGGACAGGGATGACAAAGAAAGATGTGGTGCCCCAGTTTGCCTCTCCTCTGTATATACTTCAGTGGATTCAGGGAAAGAAGCTGGATTCTTTAATGTTATACGGAGCAAGGATAGCTGAGCCTGAAGTTGGATAAAACTGACGATGCCCTTGTGCTCTTCCAGACAGGATATTGGTCTTGTTCTGCTTGCCTCAGAGCTATTTACCATTTACTACGCTATCAGTGCTCAAGACATTTCATTATCACCTCCTTCAGGGAGATATGAAGGTTTGACACCATCTTATTTCTTCCTAGCTCCTCGTGTTGCAGTTATTCAGTGGATGCCGACAACCTAAACACCCCCAGCACCTAATCCAAATTAGTCTATGGAGGTGTTGCTGAGCCAACTTTACAGCTATTGTGTGTTCAAGTGTGTGAGGGCGTGCATGTCTGATTATGAGTCCAGGCAGTCGATCTGATGTCAAGTATTGGCGTTGTTTTAATAAGGAGCTACGTCTTTGGACAATAGCTCCAGGCATTGTTTCTCTCACATCTCACAGAAAGTCTTTACAACAAAAGCCAGCCGTAGTCTGGCCCTGCTGTTCGGGGCACTCTTGTGCTTTCTGACAGCTGATATGCATAACGTCATGTTGATTATATCAGAACCACTCCGACAAAGGCAGAGGCAAAAGAACATGATTACAGATAAGGCAAGAATAAACCTGAATGCAGACTGTTGAAGCTGGTTGTCAGCCTGAGTCATGTTAATCCTATAATGCACAAAGCTTTCTGTTCTCCTGTTTCTGTGTGATAATACACCGAGGGCCTCTAATGAAGGCACAGACATTGCAGGAAATCTCAAATTTATGCAGAGAAAACATTTCCTAGTGTGATAAATATTTAATTGACTTTAAAAGCTGCATAAATTTGCCTACAAAGACAAGTCATTGTTTTTAACTTTGTGATCAGACAGTGCACAACTCTCCACAAAGCTATGAAATAAAGAAATGCACCAGCATGAATATGCTATTCATCAGTAACAGGATGCTGCCACAGTGACAGAGTGTTTCTTAAACCATTAACCCTCCGCCTTTGTTCCCCTGAGACCACCTTTAAAGCAAACATCCAGCTGATTATCTTCTCCATTAAAGCTCTTGCACAAATCTATGTTCGTCATTTGTCAGCCTCCCAGAATAAGAGTAGAAAGAAACTGTCAAGACAGTTAAAGTAAGAGATCAATCAATAATTCCTCCAATCAATAAGCTCTCTGGCAGCTGTAAAGAATTGCAATACTTGCACTGTTAGAGCCATCCATAAAAACTGTGACACTGCCAGGGAATATAATATCTTCAGTAGGAAAGCACGTCTTTGTGAAATGGCCCGAGTGCCATGAGGACCGACTGTTGTACAGCCTATTAAAAACTTGTGTGTCTCAGCAGCTGTCTCGGCAGACTCGAGTCAATACCCGGGAGCAGCGGAGGTCAAAAGGCCCTGTACTCACTCTCAGGTTACACCGGACACAATCACATAACCCCTCTCCTTCCTCAAGCAGAGCAAACAAATCCACTTGCAGTGTGTCTGCTTGGAGTTCCCCAGGGAACAGAGGGAGAGAAAAAACCTGTTAGACAGTCTGAGAACTGCTGCCGTAAGAGCTTTGAAGACAAGGCCTCTTCAGTGCAGGTTCATGGACAGGTAAGTCACATCATTAGTACTGATTTTGGCCTGGATCTCAAAACAGCTACTAAATGTTTAAACACTTTTCTTTATAAGGGGGATAAAAGAACATTTTTCTTCTAGAGTACTGGAGTTTATTGTTAATTAGTGCTGCAAGAGATATAAAGCTTTGGGAAAAGGTTAACCTTTCAAAGCTGATGGATTGGCTTGATTCCATATCTGTCATCAGGCTTATCCATCTTATGGGGCTCCAAGCTGAAACTTTTGTATGCAGTCTGATAGTCTGAGGAGAACAAGGCAGCACCTAGCTGGTAAAGCTAGTTAACAATAGCTGCCACCGGTAAATTACCTCAGATGTAGCGATAGCACCAGTTTTTAAATGAAAATGGACATTATTTCTTTTCTAAAGAAGAGCCAAGAATGGCCTTTCTTGGGGGAAAAGATACTTTTATTTGTCTCCTGACCTGCTTCGGCATGAGTCTGATTCACAAACTGGCCACATTAGTAGTAAAGAACAAACATCTAAATGTTCAACCCCCTTCAAGTCAGTATTTAGTAGAAGCACCTTTGACTACAATCACAGCACTGAGTCTGTGCTTAATTTCTGTCAGGTTGCACTAGGATCAGGCGTGAACTTTTCAAGTCCAGCTACTGTTCTCTATTGGACTGAGGTCTGGGCTTTTACACGGTCACTCCACAACATTCACTTTGCTGTCCTGGGGAGGGGATTTAAGACATCACTCATTCACCCTACATATTTTTGTTTAATTGAAATTGCTTTGAAAAAATATGTTTTCATTTTGACATCAAAGAGGGTTTTTTTTTTTTTTTGCTTTTTTTTTTTGCATTTTTTGGGTCAAAAAGTCAAACCAAAGTGATAGATTTATAAATCAATAAAAGGGTGTGAATGTCAAATATGTCAGATGTCTTGCCAGGCTGAACCTGTAATAAATGTGAAAGACAGATCAGGTAAATATTAGATCCCATACAATGGATCTATAAAACAGTCTAAGGGGTGTGTTGGCCTAACAAAGAGTACAGACAGACAGAAGGGCAATGATCACTGACCAGAAATCCAGAGCAGGTTTTGCTTTAGGTCAGTTTGTCAACAGCAAACGGTGCTCAAATCACCCTCTTCTTACAAGTCAAACTTTTCGTGTGACGTTTTCACATAAATGTAAAATGAAGGGATCTCCTACCACAGGAAGACTCTAATTTGGAGTAATTGGAGCACTTGGAGAAGATTAAAATACATTTTAACGAAGCTAACACATTTCAGCTGCATGCAAAACATGACTCATTTTCCAAAGGTCATGATTTTCTGACTTCTTAAACCAAGCAATTAGAATGAGCATTGCATCATCACAGCAATTATGCAGCTTCTATTGGGTTTGATTTGAGGGGGAAAAAGATGCTTCCGCAATCAACCAGGTTTTTCAGCTGCAGTGCTGCCTGCGTGCAATCACAGTCTTGACTTCACAGCAGTGCTTCCGGAGATCATCGACGCGATAGGGAACTGAGGAATGGTCGTCAGGTGTTGGGGAACAAAGAGGCGTCAGGAGATATGGGAGACTATCAGCCCTCCAGTCTGAGCCTGCAGATATGAGATAAAGGCTTTGCCTCCAGGAAGGAGGCTCACACACTCAAACACCCTCTCGCTGAGATATTGTCAGACAAGCACAAACACAACCAGAAAAAAAATCCAAACACACTTTTCACCTGCACACCAACATTTTTGCAGTCTGTCTGCCCACCTGCTTTGAATGCCTCTCTTTGTATCATCTCAAGCAGCACAATGACAGGAATTTGTAAAACTTTTTCCAAACTTATTTTCAGCTACTGCATGTCCATTACACAAAAAACACCCAATACAAGGGCAGGTCGAACCTTGAGATGCATTCCTACTGCTTTTTCTGGGCACTTTAATGAGATCTGAAAACCTTAGAAACTGAAAGTAAAGTATAAAAACTTCTCTCTATGCCAGAAAGTTTTAAAAATCAACACCTTTTGACTTCTTGTACCTGTGCAGATACCTCACACCACATTATATTCAATTTCACACTTCTGATGTGTAAAATGTCATCCTACCGTCTTCCATATCGGCCATAATTGTGACTCTGGCTGTGGAGAACTCTGAGCCCAGACGGCCCCCCATGGGCATGCTGAGGGTGACATTGAAGCTTTCCTCATCCTCATACAGAGAGTCATCTATGATAACCACGCGGCAGGTTTTCTCCTCCTCTCCCTTGTCAAAGCGCACAATGCTGTGATGATCCTCAGGCCTGGAGATGTAATCAGAGTAGGAGAGAACTGCAGTTGGGATGGTGCCTGTGGCTGAAACTGGGTGGGTGGAGAGCAGAATAACAGAGAGCAAAGTTAATGAAGCAACGACAGTTTTCCCAAAACATTCAAAACATGAATTGATTTCTCTTGTTCCTGAAACTGCCTTTTCCTTGCTAAATGATAACATGCATCATTGAAACACAACCTCAGGATGATTTGAAAAGAACTAAGTACAACTCATCTTTAACAAAAAAATGGGAACTTTTCTTCAACGCATTTGACTTCTAACAGAAATGTTTCATTCCAATATTGATAGCTATAAGCTCATATTTTTATGCGTCCTTTTATTCATTTAAGCATTTCACTATGTAATGATCAGGTAGTTAATGGCAGGAAGATACAGTGCCTATATAAAGTATAAAACCCCTTGGATGTTTTACCCTTTAATTGATTTATAAATTAATCATGGTCATTATAATTTGGATATTTGACAAAAAAAATGACAATAAACCCTTTTAATGTTAAAGTGAAAATAGATTTCCACAAAGTACTGCCAATTAAAAAACATGTAAGGTAAAATAAGTGACTGCATTAACATTCACCCCCTTGAAAGTGACTGGCCTAATTCAACAGCAGTCCTTTAATGCTAGAAGTCCACAATAAATGAAAAGGGGATCACATGAGTGCAGTGAATGAGTCTCAAGTGACTGAAGTATAAAGACACCTGGGTCTGTAAGGTCCAGTCACTGGTTCATCAGTATTCCTGGCTACCATTGCACCATGGAGACAAAAGAACACTCCAAACAACTTAGAGAAAGAGATACTGAAAAGTTCAATCCATCATCCAGAAGTGAAAGGATTATGACATGTAAATCTGCGTAGATCAGGCTGTTCTCACAATCTGAGTGACCGTGCAAGAAGGAGACGAGTGAGAGAGGCCACCAAGACACCTATGACTACTCTGAAGGAGTTACAAGCTTCAGCAGCTGAGATGGGGGAGACTCTGCATACAACTGTTCTCCAGGTTCTTCACCAGTCAAAGCTTTATGGGAGAGTGGCAAAGAGAAAACCACTGTTGAAGAAAACTCATCAACGCTCAACTAGAGTTTGCCTAAAGGCATATTGGAGACTGCACGGCCAAGCTGAAGAAATTTCATTGGTCTGATGAGACCAAAGTGGTGCATTTTTGGCCATTAGACAAGATACTGTGTTTTATGGACACCAAACACTGCACATGTAAAACTAGAATGGCCGTCTGAGGCGGCAGACCCACACCTAAACAGCGCCACTGAGGAACTCATGCTCCCATTGATTACTATGGTGTTCAAAATTTCGAAGTCAGAGAAAAACCGAATGGGTGCGCAGATCATCACCAAAATCTAATCGATTCTTCCCTGTCACTATACCAATATTTCCTGAAAGTTTGGTGAAGATTCGACTTTCCGATCTCGAATTATCTTGTACACATACAAAGAAACAAACAAAGATACGGAACCCTTTACATAACCTCCTGCCAACTTCATCGGCATGGGTAAAAAAAAAGTATAGGGTAAAGTGAATTCAGCAAAATAAAGTAAAATCCTGGAGGACAATCTTATTCAGCCTGCTAGAGAACTACGGAACTACGGCTTAGGAGGAGATTTATTTTCCAGCAGCACAATGACCTGAGGCATACAACAGAAGCTTCACAGAAATGGTTTCAAGACAACAAAGTGAATGTTGTGGAGTGATCAAGTCAAAGTCCAGACCTCAATCCAATGGAGAATTGTAGCTGGACTTGAAAAGGGTTTTTCACACCCGATCCCAGTGCAACCTGATAGAGCTGGAGCAGTTTTTCCTAAGAAGAATGCATTAAAACTGCAGTGTCTAGATGTGCAAGCCTGATTGAGACCTATCCACACAGACTCAGTGCTGTGATTGCTGACGTTTGCATCTTCTAAATACTGACTTGAAGGGGGTGAATATTTATGCAGTCACTTATTTACATTACATTTTTTTGTTTAGTTGACATTACTGCATAGAAATCTGCTTTCACTTTGACATTAAAGAGGTTTTTTTTTTTTTTTTTTGAAAATATTTTTATTGACAATTAAGCACCACAACTTAATCAAACAGTGCGTAGATTTTACATTAACACCCTATCCCCTCCAAAACTAAACAAAACAAGCACAATTTCCAACTACTACACAGAGCACAGCACAGTCCTGCATTGCAACGTAGGATATCAAATTGTTGAAACATTGTTACAACATATAAACATACAGTGAATGAAGTCATACAGACAACAGAGCCTCCCCCTTGTCCACTAGCCATCTTTTCTTGGTTTGGGAAGAGCCCTCCAGAATATAGTGCATATTCTCGGGCCTACATAATCAAGGAATGGAGTCCATATATGATAGAATTGTCCTATTGTCCCTCTGGACCAATATGTCAAATATTCCATAGGTAGCAAATCAAATATGACCTTGTGCCAATCAGAAACAGTTGGTGGTTTATGTGAAATCCATTTCAATAATACACTTTTACGTGCAGCATAGGTTAGCACTCTAAGCAGTTTTTGATTGTGGACATCATTAATTTGAGGATGAGGCATTCCCAGGAGAAAACATACTGGATCCACCTTTAAATTCTTACCGAATACCAGATTTAGCTTTGTGATAATTCTCACCCAAAAATCCTTAATATGCACACATGACCATATTGTATGTATAAAACTGCCAACCTCCTGTCTACATTTGATACACAAAGCAGACTTTTCAGGGTCCATATTAAAGAGGTTTTTGTCTGATTTTTTGTCAAAAAAGCCACATTATCCAAGCATATGAATACTTTGTATAGGTACTGTATGTAGACAAAATTCTTTTACTTGTGGTATCAAGGTCTAAAATAGCAAAGGACAGAAAAAGCCAGCAAAAGAGTTATTGACAAAACAGCAGCATTCATCATCTGCTGCTCAACACAAAAGCCACAACAGATAAGTGTTTGAGTAATTCAGTCGAAGTCTAAGGTGAGTGGCAAAGACGAGTAGCAAGCATTGTGGTCCATATAATGAAGAGAGGAGAAGAGTACATGCTGTAATCATTGTTACCTTGCTGTGTGAAGCAGACGACCATGAGCTCTTGACTCACATCTCCACTCCTGTGCACAGGAATGAGCAGCTCACCGATGTCCTCATCTATGTTGTATGTAGCCGAGGGGATGAACACTGTTGACTCTGCATATGAAAAAAAAAGTTAATTTATCAGCTTTTGCTAAGAATATACAGATGAACACCATCAACTGCAGTGGTGGACAGTAACAAAGTACTTGTAATTGAGTACTGTAACTTAGTATATTATTTTAGTATCTTTCTTTTTCTGTGGTATTATTCGTTTTTTTCTGGAAACTTACTGCTTTGTTTACATTTCAAAGAAGAGTATTGTACTTTTCATCTGTACAGTGTTTTATATATATAATAAAGACTTAACTTCTATCAGCCTTACTGTGATATTGGGTTTCTCCAATCATTCTCTGACCCTTCCCTCTACTTTACAACAGTCCCTGAGGTTTTGTATAGCAATAGCAAAGAGAGTTATCCTGAAAGAGCAAAAATCAACCTCCCCTCCTTGTTTTAAAAATGGTTACAGTGACATGATCCCTTGTCTATATCTTGAAACAATCAGGTATTCTTTGTCTAACTCACAAGATCTCAATCACAAGATTTTGGGTCCTTTCAACGATTACATATAGGAAAGAGAAATTCACTGTTAACTGACGGTGTTGGAAAGTTTTTTATTGTACTTAATTATACTTCACCATGAGCTGCATCGTTCAATTCAAAGACATTACAATCCACTGGACTGACATGGCCACATTCCCTTATGTTTATTCCCTTTTTAGGTGGCAGTTCATCTGTTATTTTTGCTGGTATTTTTTATTGGTTTTGCTGTGATTGTTTTTGTCTTGTGTTTGTTTATTCATAATAACAAAAAAATGTTTGTAAAAAAATATATATTAAAAAGAAGAATATTCCACTTTGCCTTCAGTGCATTTCTATGATTGTCCTTATTTCTCACTACTTCAGCTCTGAAGTCAGCCAAAGAAATTCCTCGTCTTTTCTAAAATCCAATCCCAAAGAAAACAAACTGTAACTGTGTTGTTCTTGTGTGTTTGTCAAAGTGGTGTTACTGTTGCTGGTCTACATCTATTTTTAGATGTAGTCTTAATATTTGTTTTTGACCTAAATTTTAATTAATTTAAGTCACATTTTTGTCAATTCTTGAACTTTAAATGGTCCTACTGGTCTACACATGAACACTTACTCAGCCAAACACAGTGACAAGCACAGCTATGGGCCATTTGGGCCACCCAGAATGATTCATTATTCTACTTAGGAATAAAAAAAATACCAACAATACCTTTTTTTCTCATTAATCTTTTATTTGAAAGGTTGTTGATGAAGGCATGAGCATTTAAGATCAGTCTAAGTTTTTTTAAAGTTTGTGTTTTATTAAAAATATTGATCCTTAAATAGCAGCCAGGGCGAAAGGTCAAGTCAGGACAGTACTGAAGTCTAATGATGATAAATTGGGCTACTAGACCTATGGGGAGGGGGAGGTGATGAAAACTATGTTGGCTGAGTGTAAGAAATCAACTCACAACAAAACAAAACAATAGATTTATTTTCTAAACATGCTTCTTATTTCTGCAGCTAGTGTAGCTAGCAGCAGTGCTGCCTAAGCTAGCAGTGCTGTCTAAGCTAGCAGTGCTAACACACTAACAAACTGTTGTATCATTTACATACTTAGCTGAAAAAATACTTTTGTTTTGGCAAAAAAAAACAACCACCAAACCCTGTATTGTGCTGAGTTTTGCTATTTAGTGGAGCATGCTGTGCCTCACATGTTTGTGCTACTGGTTCTGCTAATGTTTCAAAAAAAGAGGGCTGGTTTGTTGTAAATGCCAAGGCCTTTATTCGATCCCCATCCATCATGACACAAGCCCCGACAGATTTGGCAAATGGTGGAGAAATTTTATGGATTTTGAATGTCCAACAGTCTAGCACCAACACCTAAGGCTAACTTTTCTCCATGATGAAAACTAAATTTACTTTTCATCAGATAAAAGATCTATTTTCAGCTTTTTATAGTCGGGTCTGGTTGCTGTTCCTATATATTGCACATCTCCATAGTTGAATGTTGTGCATTGCAGAGCAAACATCCCTCAGATCAGGCAGTTCATTCAGTGGTAGTTATGATGGCTATGCTGAGAGATGGTAACGCTCCACAGGGGTACCCATGGTTATATGTTAAGGCCATCTTTGAGTTTTTAAAAATATGTAATATTTTATATTTTTCAGAACATACAACAACTTACTTTTGACTGCACATATTGAATGGGAAAATACAACTATGTTTTGATCAACTTCACATGTATTGGAGCCATATTTGACCAGGAGTATTTACAGAAGCATCTCAAAAATTTGAATATCATGAAAAAGTTGAAACCTCCCCACAGTGAGGCCAGAACTACCAGAAACTGTTTTGCTGACCATGGTGTTACTGTGCTGGATCGATCAGCCAACTGGCCTGGGCTGAACCCCCATAGATAATCTATGAGGAAACGTCAAAAGAGTGCCACGGGCTGATCGCCTCCTTGCCATGTGGCATTGATGCAGTAATTTTAGCAAAAGAGTCAGACCAAGAACTGAGTGCAGAAACCAGCATAATTTTCCAAATGGTCAACATTTCTGTAAAATAAATCCTTTTTTGATGGGTGTTTTTGAATAATTCTAATATTTTGAGACAGTGTATTGTTAATTTGTGAGAACTATAGGCTGTAATCAACAAAATTAAAACAGAAAAGGTCTAGAGATATTTCCTTGTGTGTAATAAATCTAGAATATTTGGAAGTTTCACTTTTCGACTTGAATTAAAGGGAAAAAATAACTTTCTCATGATATTCAGATCTTTTGAGATACAACCGCATACCTTGACACTAAGCTCTTGCATTTGATGGTTTCTTTGTCAACTGAATGTCAGCTTAATTGAACTGAATCCTCAGAGATGAAGAAAAGAGAATCCTTACTCCTCCATATCACATGTGACAGCATTTCAGTCAAAAGCTTTCATCATGCAGGATAACAGCTTACACACTGGGACCAATGCCTGGTCTCATTACCGCTCCACTGATGATGCTTCCATCATGTTTAATTAAAACCTACCCTGCACTGTTGATTTATCCGCAGTAAATATTCTAACCTAGAGGCTGCTTACACTGATAATGCAGAGACAGCTCTGGTAATCGACCCAGTTAGTGATACAGCTGGATGTGGATAATTCTATCTGTAAAAAAATGCTGACTAAAAATGAGTTAGAAATCCTTGAGAGAATAAAAATCAACAAATTAATTTCACACATATTTTGGTTCATTTAAAAACTCTATTGTCGTCGCTAACATAAATTAGCTGGAATGAAAAGGTGTTTTGATCTGCAAGCACAGAGACGTTAAATTATTATTTTTGCTCGCCAGTTTTACTGGCTGCTCTCCATCTCTTTGTCTCCCTCCTTCTCTGAGCCGCATTCGACAACAAGGAAGGTAATGAGCTTGTAACATTTCAGCCATGAAATCCACAGAGCTCAGACTCGAGCTCTGTGTCCTTCAACGACATTAACAAGGTGTTAGCGAGTCAACACAACTTGACCTTTCCTTCCTTTCCTTTCCTGTCCTGTATACCATGTAAACAAATACTTGAAATAAAGTGGCTGTTCTTCACTTCTTCTTTTTTTCAGCTCTTGTCTTTTCAGTCTGAGCTTGTCTGCTGTAAATAATGTATTTTTCATGGCAGCTGCCCTTGGGCTATTCAGTTTTTCTGCTTTCATGGAAAAGAGACAAGAAATACATTTTTATAAGCCTTCAAAGTTTGGTTGACCTTGAGAGGCAAAATATGTTAAAAGTATAGACACAGTCAGATGATATGATAAAAGGCATGACTGAAGAAGAAGAGTGTCAGTTTACAGAAGAAACAAACAAAAAATAAATAAATAAAATAAACATTCAGATCTGGCGGAGAGAGATGGATGCCAGCTTGGTTGATTGGGCTCCAGAGAACGATGTTTGTGAAACAAAATGCCAACTAAACATGGTAATTAGCAAAAACTGTTGAGAGTAAATTCTTCTCTTTTAACATGATGGAGCAATATGGAGACAGAGAGGAGGCATTATCAATATTTATGTTATGCCGTTGTCGATCACACTCCCCTCCAGCTGTTTTTAGCTCATCTGTTCTTTCAGCGCTCATTTCACATGTGGAGGGAGTCAGCTGATTTATCTTCATATCCTTTTGACCTTGCTTATCTGCACTTGTGAAGAAGGAAAACTGTGAGCACAAGCTCAATATATGGCCATTTTCATAATTAATGCAGGCTCAAGTTTTCATTTCCTCTCAGCTTTGATTTCCATGTAAATAAATTTTGCATCTAATATTAGTTATATATTAAGTGCTCTCATGTACTCAGACTGATACACAATGTCACCCCTAGAGAAAAAAAGAGAGGAATATCGCTCAGATGAGATGAAGGGAGTGAAGGGATTCCTGGATTCCTTAACAGAGGTTTCTGCTTTAAAAAGGGCTACCTTTAAGGTGCTTACATGCTAATGTGTGACAGTTGGTGTATTTCTTCCAATCCGTCTATTTCAAAATACCTCATTGTTTTGTTTAATATACTCTATTCTTGAAAATGTATTTCTTTGTATTTTTGTCTAAAATTTCAACAAACAGTAACCAATTAAAAAAGGCAGCTACACCTAGTGGGCCTTACTTTGTCAGTGAAAAGCACGCTGTCCATGGTGTGTGTTTGGGGCCTCTCATTCTATACTTTATCTTGACAGCGCACAATCCCGGCGCAGAGTAAGAAGAAGACAGATCTAGTGGCTTGACTATACATGGGAGTGTTGTTGGGAGTAAAATGAATCAAACCAAGCAGCGCCTCATCTCTAATTCCCTTCGAGTACTGTGCGCCCAGGCCGGTTGGTATACTTTAATTACTTTTATTTTGATGGCAGATTTTAGTACACGTGGTAGCCAGCAAGCATAGAGGAATGCTAAGGCTACCACTTTCTCTGTCACTGTTAAAACTCAGTTAATTCATTCATGTTTGTGGAGAAGGTGTCAGGTCAGGTAAGGGAGCATATGCCAGTTCAACACTTTGCCATGTCAGTCTTGGTCCTGTACTGCTCTGGCCTCCTGATGGCCATCATCCAGGCCATCCAGACCCATGCCCCATCTCTCCAAGTATCCTCTCAGCTGCCTCCAAGATGCATGTAGTTACACCAAGCATCTGGACCAGCCCACAGGGTCTTGGTACCCAGTATGTGGTAAGCTGGATTAGACCCAGGAAAGCATAGCTGATGTCCCCGTATAAAGCACCTGACCCTTCACATCCTTACTCTCCTGAGTACAACAGCATTAGACACACGATCTTGCCAACAATACCCAAAAATGCACTGAAGAGAAGTTGTCACAAAGGAGTCCAGCTGGTGCCTCTGGCCATCAGTCAACTTCCAGGCCTCAGAAGAGTATAGTAAGACCCGGAAGACCAGTGAGCGAAAGACTGATTTTCATCCACAGGCTCAGATACCAGGAATGCTACACTGTCTCTTCAAACCAATCGCCCCTTGAATCCAAGTCTGTAGTTGGAGATGGTGTGTTGTTGTGAACCCTGTGCCATCAGTGGACTGTGAACTTGTTGAAATGCATATCTATTTAATATATCTGTGCTGTCGACTTTAGAGCAGCTGTTAGGGGGGGTAAGATAGGTCCCCATCAGCTTTGCATCTGACGACTCTTCATTTTTAGACAAGCACATCCCAGGAGTGCAAATTCATTCATATTTAAACAACATGAGTGCATGGTGTAAAAACGGCAACTGCTTCAGTTGGAAAACATGAATGAGATCTGTGCTGCACACCAAAATTCTTTTCATAGAGCCTACTAATACCATAACTATTGATTATGATAGCCTTTAAGAATGTGCCTTGCTTAAAAATCCAAAATTGACTTCCCTATTTAGAAAACAATTAACATCCTTTGTATGTTATTGTCAAAAATTGTGGAAAAGCATTTTCTTATTATTTATGTAACATGACTTCAAAGATTTAACAACATTTCCCATAATCAGAAAAATGTAAAGCTATAGGTCTTCGAAAAGACCTACTTATTTGTTTTGGGTTTTGTCCAGCACACCCCTACTGAAGCAAGATGACTCAATTCACAAATAAAGTTAAAGTAAAAAAACAAACAAAAAAAAAATAATAATAATAATAACTCATGTTATGAAATCATAACTGACCATCATCAGGGTCCAGGATCTCCACAGTAGCAACCTCTGGGAATTCAAGTGCAGCCATCACCGGCTCAGACAGAACGATCTGGAAGTTCTCTGACACTTCATACTCATTATCTGACAGGATCCGCACTTTCCAGGTGGCTGTAGTCTGCCCGGGGTTAAACTGCACCTGTTTTTGTGACTTCCCCCGGAAATCTTTGTCCTTTTCTGCTGTGCCATCCTTCGTGCCAATGCCTTTGGAAGAAGATGAAAAAAAAAGAGTTATTACCTCCAAATGGCAAAGTACTTGACACCTGTGCAAATGTCATACATTATTAATACATCGTCAGTAAATATCACTTTTTTCAGCTGATCGTTCAGGCAACCTTTAACTTTCATTGTGACCCAATTAATTAAATAAAAAATTTAAGTGGGTTAGGGTTAGGCTTTAAGGGTTGGGGTAAAATACCACCTTTTACAACACAATTACCACAATATTAAGAGGGTTAGGAAGTTATGTTTAGGGTGTTGAGGTTAGGGTAAAATACCAACTAATTACTAGAGATTTGCCAAAATATTATGAGGTTTAGTGTTAGGCTTAGAGGGTAAGGGTAAAAAATCACCTATTACAAGAGAACTCCCACAATATTAAGAGGGTTAAGGATAGAGTTAGGGTTAGGCTTAGAGGGTAATTGTAAAATACCACCTATTAGCAAAGAACTGCCACAATAATAAGAGGGTTAGGTGAGTTAGGGTTTGGGGGTTGGGGTTAGAGTAAAATATTAACTAATTACTAGAAATTTGCCAAAACATTACAAGGATCAGGGTTAGGGTTAGAGGGTAAGGGTAAAATACCACCTACTAACCAGAGAACTGCCACAATATTACAAAGAATTACTTGATAATCTATAATTACTAGGTAAATACTTCCTTACTATACTATATTTTAGTGTTTTTACTTGGTAAAATGCCAACTTATTACAAGGTAATTACCACCTTATTCTTGAGAAATGACTAGATAATTCCAATTATTTCTATGATATTACTTGGTAATTAGAGCCTACTAGATTAAACTGTGATCACATTTTATGTATACCAGAATCAGCTGACATCTGTTTCTCTGCTTCTCCATGGCCAGGTCTACCAGTAGTTGACCAAACAAGTTAGCCCAGATGTCTGTCCCACCACCTCAGCTGGCTCCTTTTGATTCTAATGAGTTCCCTCTGGATGTGAGGTTTCTATCCTGTCTCTACAGCTGAGCCCAGCCACAATGTGCAGGAACCTAATTCTAGCCAATTGTAGCTATGAGGTCATTTTTCAGCCACTACCCAAACCCCCACAAACAAAGGTGAGTGTTGGAGATACAGAAACAGCTCTCATTTTGGTTATAAAATGGGTCCTAAAAACAGCCCAGGTGGGGTGCTGATTAAGTCCAGTGTTAAAGCAGGTGCCCAATGTCATTGCACTGGTCACAGGATCGACTCCCGGTCCTGATGCTGGTAGTGCATTTTGACTCTCTAAAGCTCTCCAACCTAAACGATTAGGACTTCTCCAAATCCTAAAGACAAAGGCTGAATGAGGAAACTCCCATGACAAAACAAACAACCCTGCAAGGATACAAAAAGTAGGTATATATACAGTTTCCAGGGTGGAATCAGCATTGTGTTTCTACTAAATTAAATAACTATTAACTTCAAAGGAAGCTGTAAAAAGCCATGTCAAAGCTCATCTAACTTCAAAATATATGCCTGTTTTTTGTTCTACGTTCTCAGCTCCATTGTTTTAAATGACCTTAGTGGGAAGAAAGCCAATTACCCCTAGTGTCAGCCTGGTCTCAGCAGTTGTCTGACCTTCAGCATGTGAGCAGTTTGATGGGACCTATAGTCCCTATAGCTGTGACACTGGCAGGATTCCTGTTGAGCAGGGGCACTGAAGCCGGTGAAATGTCACACAGCCTCTCCATTGTCTTTGCTAAATGGCCACAAAACCCGCAGCAGGGGTCTGGCAGAAGATAGAAAGAAGATTGCTGCACATTCCTGCAGGCTTCCAAAAGAAAAGTGGAATAAAAGTAATTACAGGGTAAACAGAGCACTAAAGTTTCAGGAACTTTCTTTAATTTTAGAAATGTATTGTGATTACAAATCCCTCACAACTGGAGGAAAAAAGAGAAGGAAACAGTGAAAAGGCACATCAGACTACACACAAGATCTTCAAAAGAGCACAGATTGAGAAATGCATGAGTTAGGTTTTTTTTTTAAGGGAGATTACCATTCTGTACTTTGATGGAAATAAAAAGTGGGCTTTGATATGCAAGTGCAGATGGAAGGAAAAGACCCCTGCACATATGTGCTGAGATAAAATGGTCAAGCTCAATGGAGCTCGAAAAATCAACGGTCTTCAAAGAGTAGCCAGGAGAGTCGGGAGTATGATTTGCTCCTGACTCTATCTCTTGCACAATGCAGGATTGGATTGGCCCTGATCTCAGCAGTCACTCTAAGGCTGCAGGGAAGGTGGGCTCTCTTGAGCCTCCAAACCTATGCCACCTGCATTGTGCACGCTGACCAGTAAAGCAGGAGCTCACCAGCGGGCTCCTCTGATCACTGTTCACTCAGGCAGGGCTCGGCAAGAGAAGATATCCTCAGTGTTCCTGGGAAGGTGCTGGCCTGGGATCAGTCAGTATCTCTTCTCAACACTGGAACAGATGGATGGCTTGAATTGTCAGGATCCCGCGGTCTTCTGTTCATGCCGACTAATTAAAACTATCCACTACTTTTACTCTACAATTTTCAAAACAGTGGAGGAAAAGACAAACTGAAGTAATCGCTGCAAAAAAATGATCAGCTCACAGGATGGTTGTTGGTTGTTTTTCTGCACCTGAAGGTTGGGTGTAGAAGGATTGATGATAAATTATTATCATTCTTTAAAGGTATATTTTGGGGGGGGTTAGGCCTTATTCATAGAGGAGGACAGTGGATAGAGTCAGAAATAGGGATGAGAAAGTGGGGGAAAGACATACAGGAAAGGGTTGCAGGCCAGATGTGAACCCAGGCTGGTAGCATACATGGAGCGCCACCTAACCACTATGCCATCCATGCCCCAACATATTATTAGGGCCTGAGCACTGTGAGCACCTATGGCCAGCCATCACTATACTTCAGGGATGATATATACACACTGATCCTGAGTACATCCATGCATTAATTTCATCACTTTCTCACAGCCCCCCCCCCGCCAATTTAACATTTCCTCCTTTGAATTTAGTTTTTTTTCCTCCAAAACAACTTATATTCAGCCCTCACACACATTTAACCTATCCTTATTATTTTGGGTCTGCATATAGATCATCATCAGACCTTCAAAATAGCCTCTTTGACCCATACCCAAATCCAAACAGGAAGTCCAACAGCTTCGGCTCAATTCCAAATGAAGACAGGTTTAATCATAGAAAATGATTTTAACCTGTTGCAACTTCTGTATACATTTTTCTGTGACCTTTCTCTCTTTTGAGCAAGACAACAGTACCACACTGAACACTCCCACATGCAAACATCTTATAGCGCGCTCTACTGCCAACAGGAAGTCACATAAATGGGTCATTTGTTCATTCCTTTTACTGTGGTGAAACCATCAAGCTCAGATTTACACCTTAAATCCTCAAAAGCTGCCCACAACATAGAAATGTTTCATTAATGGACACCTCACCAGCATTGGCAAGCATATGATATCTTGCCAGTTTCACAGGAAGTTGCCATGACTCTCTTGTGAAACTTCTGATTCAATCAAATTTCACATGTATCATCAAGGTCTGCACCTCTTCGCATATAAAGATTCATTGTTTTGGTGACGTGCCCCCTACTGGCAACAGGAAGTGATACAAATGGGCCGTTTATTTATTCTTATAAAGCTCAGATTTTGATAGAAATGCCTCAATGCTTCTCTACAACACTGACATGTTTCATTAATGGACACCTCAATGCTGAAAGCGAGCATTTTCATTGGTCACCATTCTAACAGGAAGTTAGCGTAACTCCCATATGAAACTTCTGATTTTGTTCAAACTTCACATACACCATCAGGGTCTGCCCCTTTACACATCTAAATAATAATTTCATGCTTTGCTGTAGCGCCACCTAATGTAAGAAACCAGTAACAACTCTAACATACAATGCACCATTTTCATTCAGTTTTTAATGATAAAATATCAGTGCTGGCCCAGTAACTTCTACATATTACAAAGGGCAATATTCTCTTTTTTTTTTTGATTAATTGACAGTCAAGGGAGGATCTCCTTGTCTCCTGTTGTGCTGCAACACACCACGATTGCAACACATCCTGATATGCAACTATGTGTGAGAGCCCTTCAGTGCTGCTTGCAGCCCTATTTTTAAATGTATTCAAAAGCAGGTTAGGCGGAGTTACCTAATGAACATTTATAAAACACTGAATTTACATAAACAAGGCAGGAAAAGTTGGCAAATTGCAAATAGTTCTCACTACACATGAACTTTACAGCAGACCCACATGCTTTTCCCAGTGTCTTTGTTTGATTTGCAAATGTTTTCTCATGAATAGGATGTGAAAATAAACATTTCCAAGGCTGGAAAGGAGAGCTTTTATGTGACTCACAGTAAAGAGTGGCGCTGTATAGAGTGTGTGATCAAAGAATCAAGACCTGAGGATGTAAACATGCACTCAGATGCATCTCTGAAATAATGGAGGAATGTTTTCACCTGTGCATTTAGAAAGAGAATGTTTTTTTGGTGCCGGTTCCATATTGAGCTCATTGTGAAACAAAATTATTCTAACCTGAAATAAAAAGAGTGCCTCTTTTGTGTGCTTTCCATCACTACAGATAGGTTTCAGCATCTTCCCTCATCCATCATCGTTCCCCTTCATCTTCCTCAATCATAAAAAATTGTACTGTGAAAAGCATGGGTTTGGACTTGAAAGCACAGAGCGGTCATTTCAGACATTATGAAAATGTCCAGCATGTTTTCTCCAGGCAACAAAAACCAAGTGCATCTAAAGTTCAAAGCAGAGCTTCTTTAATATATAATGCAAGTATTAATAAAACAGCAGCAATGTTTCAGAGAATCCAAACAAGGGTCATTATTTGTTTGTTTACCCTGATCCTCATGCAACACGTTATTTACTATTAATTTGCAAAGAGATCACTGTGAGGTCATCACACAGGCATTTTAGTTCACTTTCAATTCGCATTTCTTTTTTTCTTGTACCTTATGAAGAAGAGAAGCAAAATAAGTACATTTTGATTTTACAGTTCACTTCTTGTTGAGATGAATAAAGTAAATCTGAAGAGTATATGACAATCTTCCTTTAAAAGTGCATTCGTCACTGAGCTAATGAGGTAGGGTAGATGTGCTTTGCAGTGTGAGGCACATAAAGGTCAGCAGGATTTGCATATCACTTCAGAGACATTTCATTAATCTAACACCCTGAGGCATACAGAGACATGGACAGCAGAACAGCGAATGATCCTGTTGGGATGTGGCCTTTAACACCGGGTCATTTTAATCACTCCTCCTTTTTACACACAGAATGAATGGCGGCCCTAAAAAAGGCCAATGGTGCCAGCAGTAAGAATTCCTGCCACTCATAAATCCCGGTAGCAGTGAGGATTAGTGAGAGTCAAGGTACAGTTATTGTTCCTTTAGTTCCAGTTGGTAGTTTGCCTGGACTAACATTTGGAGTGGCGCCGGCCCCTGGACACTAACTTTGAGTGACCTTTCTAATGTGTGCCTGCAGCCCCTGAGGGATCGTTCTGAGCTTTTGTGTTGTTGGAGCGTAAATACTGGACGGGGGAGACAGCTGGAAGGTCATGACCTCTGTGACATGTAGGGGTGTCTCAGACAACCTTATGGATGTCTTCAAATTGACTTAAGGGTGTGTTTGTGTTAGAGGTGTGTAACAGTGTTTTTGTTTGCACCTTTCCATGCACAGTCGAGCTACAGACATAGCTAGATAATGCCATTTAACTGGACTACTGTCCTCAGTCCAGTGTACAAACATAGGAGGAGAACTGATTTACTGGCATAAGTATGCCCGGCTTTGCTATGGCAGATGGGGATATGCCTTCTCATATGACGATGCTGGGACTTTCTGGTGCACTGTTTGGTTGCACTCTATCTTCCGTCTCTCTTTACCTGTCCTCTAATTCAGGCAGAAAAAATACCTGGAAAAAAATCCAAAATAAAAATTGCCTAAAAGAAATAACAGGCCTGACAAGAAAATGATTCATTCCATTGTGTTTCTTTCTACCTTTGCTTCTTCAAACATCAGTTACAGAGATACTGTACCTAGAAAAAATCTGATGATTTCAGACAGTTTGCTGATACCTCAACCAAAGGTTGTGCAAGAGTAAAGCAATGTGAGAGAGATTTTTAGTGTTACTAAATTTATCAAGGATGCCACAGCATCACTATGTTTTTAATCATATCCTATGTGAAAGTCATAGTATCTATATTTAATCTTTCTATTTGAGTGTTTTGGCTCAAACCTATAGTGCATATTTCTTGGTGCAGAGTGCCGTAGCTCACGCTCTGATCAGAGTAAGTACATAAGAGCTCATTATTCTGGTGCTGGTTCCACTCTTCACTGGTTTCCTGTTCAGGTTGGAGCAGACTTTAAGGTGCTGCTGCTCACTCATTTATTTCACTTATTTAGATTTATTTAACCAGGAAAGCCTCACTGAGTTTAAGAATCTCATTTACAAGAGTGTACTGGCCAAGACAAGGCAGTTTAACGATTTACAGAGTTGCAGATAAGAAACATTCAACCTAAAACCACCACAAAACACATCAACCAATCCAGAGTCACAGATCAGAATGTCATCAGTCAAAACATCTACATCCTGATGCATCTTCCTTCAAGCCTTTTATGCATTTCAAGATGGACCTTGGGTACAGAGAGCAAAAGTAAATCCTGTGACTGAGTCACAGAGCAAAGACTGTAGCTTCCAGAACTAATAAAATGGTTAAAATCTCCAATATCCTATCGTAGAGTTTAAGTGTTTTTTCCAATTGTTTTTAGATTTTTAAATGATCTGTATTGTTATTTATTTTTAGTCAAAGCACTTTGATGGAGAGGGCAGTACTTATAATTTCATTTATGAACTTCATATAGATGTAAATTGTGCAGATCCTAGTGTGGATTAAAATAACAATCCTTTCTTGATTTAAATGCAATAAAAAACAGACTTGGTGCAAGCTCTCAGTGCTCTCAAGCTACAAGTATTTTCTGTAACCAGGCTGATATTTTGTAACAACTGATGTCATGAAATCAGAAACAGCGTCTGCTTACTAACGAAGGAGGTCTCCCCCAGGTAGCCTCGGCGTTTCAGCACCACCTCCAGGAACTTGACCTGTTCATCCACCACATAGTGCTCCTTCTCCAGGGAGATCCAGGCCCAGTTTAGACGAAACTGCTGGTTCTTTAGTCTGTTGCCTCCTGCAAAACAAATACAGTGGTGTAAATGTTACTTGCAATAGCTGCTGTAAACTCATCACACAAGGATGGAAACAGAACACAAAACAAAAAGGCCAAACTGGAACTTAATTATCCAAAGATATTTAAAATTAACATAGCTTCTTGTTCCTCGGATGGGATTTTTTCTCAACCACTTATTATTATGAGTCTTTGGATACCTTTAGGACTCCACTTTGAGGAGTCTTAGCCAGCACTCAGTGGGTGGTATGAAGGTAGAGTAGCACTTACACAGAAGGAAGAGTTTGTGCAGTCTAATTGCTTCATTTCTAATTTAGATAAAAGGTGTCTGTTTCCTGTCTGAACTTGGCTACTTCATCCTCAGCTTTTTGAAGTTGAATTCAAAGGCCAAGGCTACAGTCCTGGAGGGTATCGCAGCTACCTTTTGACCGTGAAGGCTAAAAACAGCCCTACAAAAAACAGACATCAAACACTGACACACAAAAGAGTGAAAAAAATGTACAAGGATGTACACGCACAGACTCACAGAGGAGCCACACAAGATTCTCTTCATGGAGCTCAGGATAGAAGTCTAAATGATGTTGCAATGTTTTTCACTGAAAATACAATGTTTTCCACAAATGTGCCTAGATTTAGGAGTTACTACTTTCTGCTGAACTGCACGGGGATGTTGAGCGACAGATGCCTGAGACGCTAAACATCTGGTGCATCTGACAGTGGTAGAAACACAGGAAAGCTGACGGGAGTGTGCAGGGACATTGTTCTGGGGTTTAAGTGTGGCGCTGTTGTTTGTGTTTTGGTCGACTGAGAGTCTTTACCCCCACCCTCCCTGGCTGTTCTGGTCAGTAAATCTGTAACGTGCAGATGACTGCTCCGCTGTGTTCATTTCCCTTTCTTAACAGACACAGTTAGACCTATACACATTCATCCCGGGTGTTTCATTATGTGTGAGGGTGCATATAATTACAAGTGTATGTGCATACACTAAGTGTTCTCTGCACCTGTTAAGAGCTTTTCTTTTGGTCTGAGCCAGTGCATGATTCCTCATGAGAACCAAACAAGCTTTAAATGCATGTGATATGCCCTTTTTTTTTTTACAATGAGCTGTTGCAGGAAAAAAAAAAAACAAGTCAGTGTGACACACAAGGACAACAGGGAGCTAACACTGCCACGGGCATCCTGCAAGCTAAATACTGTGGGGCTAAGTTAGAGGAGGGTCAAGGGGGTTTGTCTCATTAAAAATGGGAATGATGATGACATTTATGTTTTGAAACATATTAAATCCAAAGCATATAGGGTATTATTTCTCTCTGAGTCTGAGAGTATCCATTTTCTAAGGCTGCATGGGGAAATCCATAACAACGCAGCAGTTTAAAGTAGTTACAGCTCTGACTTTAGCAGCTGTAACATTAGAGTACATACAATGCTGTCAGGAAGTATTCAGACCTCCTTCACTTTTATCAGTTTTGTTATGCTACAGGCTGATGCTACAGTAGAAAAAAACATGTATTCTATAGTTGATGAAAAATCAGCACCATATCATGACAAAGTGAAAACAGTATTCTAGACATTTTTGCATGTTTATTAAGATTAAAAAAAAACTGACATATTATATTGACATAAGTATTCAGACCATACACAACAGAACTTGAAATTTCGTTAAGATTCATCCCATTTCTGGGATGTGCAATATAAACAAGAGAGTACGGATCTCCAGCAAGGTTGTTAATTATAAAGGTGTTACTTCACCTAAAGTGAAATGCAGCAGGATGAAATATGGGATCATTTTCTCACTATTTGCTGCTGTCATGTGTTGCGGTAGTCAAACTTTTAACCATTTTATTATTGTTGGCAGAAAGCTTAGACTGCCTCGTTCTGGCTTTTAGTGTTTATTTTTTACTGAGTACTTTACGCATTTTAAACTCTAACTATGTGCAACACTTTCCCAAAAATGTACTTAAGTGAAACTAAAAGTAGTGGTTTTTAAAAGTACTTAAAAAATTCAAGAACACATGAAAGCTACTCAGTTACAGTAACTTGATGGAGATAATTTGTTACTTTCCACCCCTGTGCAAAAGTTATGTAGATAACAGAGTCTCAGATGAACAGTTTGTGAGAGTGGCTCTTAGAAATGTATGGTGTGTTATCAACCTCTACAGTTGATCTTTGTCATTCTTCCATAGGTATATATTTACCCTCTGCATACTGCTCTATAACAAATACATAGAAACTGTATGCTCTGTCTCTTACTGCTCTCCACACTGCTCTGAGCTTGATTCATCAATATTAAAGAGGATGCTGCATTAAAACAAGTTATAACTAACTACTAGCAAGGAAGAGGGCTGATTCACCTCAATCACCAACAGAAATAGACTCACTAAGGTCACAAACATAGCATCCAAAATCATCAATCTGCTCACCACAGACCTCTCCCACCTCAACCATAAAGCTGTGACACGCATGGCTCGAACAGTCAGGGAGTCCGACCATCCTCTCCACATTCACTTTTCTCTACTGCCCTCTGGCCGAAGGTACAGGACTCTGAGGTGGAAACAGGCTCGCTTCAGTAAAAGCTTTGTCCCTTCTGCGATTGCTGCTCTCAACCAGCGGTAATCTGTACCCACCCATCTCTCACTAGCATGTGTGTTGTCCTATTGTCCTGCGTCCAATTGTCTATAATGTGTGTATTTTATGTACCCGACAGTGCCTGTGAGAACAAATATCCCTTTGGGGACAATAAAGGTCTGTCTATCTATCTATCTATCTATCTATCTATCCATCTATCCATCCATCCATCCATCCATCCATCCATCCATCTATCCATCTATCCATCTGTCTATCTGTCTGTCTGTCTGTCTGTCTGTCTAAGCCGTTATTAACTTAATCAAGTGATGTTTTAAACACCCTTGAAATATGAAAATTTCCTCTCAGATTTTAAAAATGGGCATGACATGCCTGAAAACTGCCAACAACATTTGATTAACAGTACTGCACAGAACTTCAAGGCATGTTTGGACCAAAAACTGGGCTGAGTAAGGCATGTAAAGGCCTGAGGGCACCACTGAGAAGGAATATTGGCGCAACCCAATAGTGCTCTGGATGTCCTTGCATATTACCAGGGATATCTGGAAATAATCTGTTGAAAAATTATTGAAGTTCACAACTTTAGGGCGGAGTAAGGGTTGGATGTGGGGAGTTGGCATGGCCTAGGATGCCGTTTGGGTGAATAGTATGGTTGCGCTGTGGATGTCCTATTGGCCCGAAAACCAGGGGTTTCGCTAGGGTTGAAAAGTCTGTAGAAAAGAAATGCAGCTGAGCTTCAGCTTGGCTGCCAGGGGTGTTGACATGTGCTTGACTCTGGCCACCCCACAGGTCCCCTCCAGCCCCTAGCTGTTTTACACTGGGCACCCTGATGAATGCTTAACACCCTAAAGTTGAAGACCTAAGAGAAGAGGACCAAAGTTGTAATGACAAACTAAAGAAACATGACTTTCTCCTATTTATCTTTGCAGCGTTGGTTTTCCCTGTAAAAGCCTCACTGAAACTGTTGGGGATATAGAATAAAAAATTCAGATGCTGATGTTCCTTGAACTCCTCGTTAAAGTTCATGGCGAGTGTCAGAGAGACTCTGTGATGTCAACATGGAGCTGTAATTGGGACAAAAGGCTGCGGAAGCTTTGAAGCTTGAGCAAAATAAGACGAGAAACCTCTCTAATTTCTCAGTCTTGCAAAATTTACTAAATTCTTGAATCATTTAGTTGTGTACTTCTCCAGAAATTCTTATAAACACAGAATGGATTAGTCTCTTTCAAAACAGGCGTTGTGACTTCAGGAACACAATTTCCACACTGTTAAATATTGAGAACAACGCTGCTAATGAGTCCCTGACCTTATTATGGCTGCTTTGTTTCGGTCACACTTCATACTATCACAGGAATTTGTCTCAAGGCAGCACGCCATTAGACTTTGTTTCATTTAGTTAAGGTTCTTTTTCTGTTAAAATGCCTTCTTGGCAAGATTGATTATTTCTAAAAATCAAAGCTTTCATTCGTTGCGTTATTTTGTCTCCTAAGTCCTCAAAGTCACTTTCATGAACTGAAAATATTCTTGTAAGCCTTAAATATGCTGCTGAAACTACTGCGTTATCTGCGTTATTCTTTCATTTACATGACCAGATGAATAAAATTATCATTTGGGATATACATGAGAGTTCAGTTAGACAAGTTGTGGGGCAATATAATGTGGATTTAAGTTTGATATAATAGAAATACAAAAAGAAAAACAACTTTAATTACTTTTGGGGAATTTATTCTTACATCTTTAATGATTGTTACAGAGAAAAGGGGTTGAAAGGTGGATGATTCATTTAAGTTCACTCCAGCTTTATTTATAAAGCACATTCAAAACAACCAAGTGCTTAACAGTATAAAAGGCAAACCATAAAGCAAGCATACACCATTGCAACATGATTCTAAATCAATAAAATCGATTAAAATAGAAAGTCATAAAATAATGGTCAAAGTAATGGTAAAATCTATTAAATCTGTTGGGATAAAACAATGTTGTCTTGAAATTTAAAAATGTTTGGAAGTTGGGGCAGATCTTATATGAAGGGGTAAGCTGTTTCTTAGCTTCAGGGCAGCTACTGCAAAAGCTTGATCTCCTCCAGTGGTGAGCCTCATTTTGGACATATCCAACAGCATCTGGTTGGCAGACCTCAGTGCCCTGGCAGGAGCATGAACAACATGTAGTGCATACAAGTACGTTGATGCCAAACCAAAAAGAGCTTTAAAGGCTAACAGTAAAATCTTAAATTCAATCCTGTGGCAAACAGGAAGCCAGCGTAAAGAGAACAATTTGGACTAGCTGCATAAGCTGGACTGAGGAGTGGTCCAAGCCCACATACAAAGCGTTACAATAATCAATTCTAGGTGATATAAATGCATATCACCCTATTTAAATCTCTGAATGGGTGATACAACTTCCATCCATCCATCCGTTTTCTTCCACTTATCCGAGGCCGGGTCACAGCGGCAGCAGGCCAAGCAAGTCAGCCGAGATATCCCTCTCCCCAGCAACATTTGCCAGCTCTTCCTGGGGGATTCCAAGGCATTCCCAGGCCAGATGAGATCTATAATCCCTCCAGCTAGTCCTTGGTCTACCGTGGGGTCTCCTCCCAGTGGGAAGCACCTGGAAGACCTCACCAGGGAGGTGAGGTTTATTGCTTGGGACCATGACCTTATCATTTCTTATGACTATAGGTGAGGGTTGGAACAAAGCTGACCTGTAAATTGAGAGCTTTGCCTTCCGGCTCAGCTCCCTCTTCACCAGAACAGTAGAGTACGTCTACAACACTGCCAATGCTACACCAATCTGCCTGTCAATCTCACAGTCCATTCTACCCTCACTCATGAACAAGACGCCAAGATACTTGAACTTCTTCACCTGGGCCAAAGACACCCGCCCCACCTGGAGGGAGCAATCCACTGTTTTCCATGGCTTCAAACTTTGAGGTGCTGACCCTCATCATGACTGCTTTGCACTCAGCCACAAACTGCCCTTGCAAATGCTGGAGGAGCCAACAGAACCACATCATCTGCAAAAAGCAGAGATGAAAATCTGAGGTCACCCAACTGAAAACTCTCCACCCTCTGGCTGCGCCTCAAGATACTGTCCATGAAAATCACAATCAGAATCAGAGATAGGGGGCAGCCCTGGCAGACACCAACACACACCAGGTACATGTCCAACTTTGTGCCTACAAACACAGCTCACACTTTGGTTACAGGTACCTGATGGCTTGCTTCAGTGGCCCCGGGACCCCATTTTTCCATAGGACCCACCTCATTACCCCCCGTGGGACACGGTTGTAAGCCTTTAACAAGTCCACAAAATACACGTAGACTGGATGCACAAACTCCCATGCTGCCTTGAGAAGCCCTGCAAAACGACTTTACTTTGGCTATTAGCCTCAGTAGAAAAAAGCTCGACTTCACAACAGAAGAAATCTGCTGATCAAAAGCATCATCAAAATATTCAACAGGACTCTTAACTGAGGAATGCATGCTACAAGTTAAAGGGCCGAGAGTCCTCGCTAGCAGGCCAAGCTGACCAAACACAATGACCTCTGTCTTCCTTTAATTCAAATTTAGAAAATTCAAGGTCATCCATGTTTTTACATCTTTAAGACAATGAAATGGAGGCTCCAGGTTCCCCCTATTTTCACATGTCAGAGACATGTAAATTTGAACATCATCAGCAAAACAGGGGATGGTGACATTAGATTTTTGGAAAATAGAGGGCCACATATATAACAAAAATAGGATAGGGCCCAACACAGAGCCTTGTGGGACACCACTTGCAAGAGTGCCCATCCCAGATCAGAAAACCCCCCCAAGATGAAGAGAGAAGGTTGGATCTGTTAGGTATGACTGGAACCACTTCAGTGCAGTCCCCTTAATCCCTACACAAGTCTCCAGATGTGTTTTCAGGTTCATGTGAGCCATGGTATCAAAGACAGTCAAGTCTAAAAGTACCAGAACAGCAGCATCTCTGGTTAAAATATTTTCATTAAAAATTCCTAAAAGAGCAGTTTCAGTGCTATGACGAGACTTAAAACCAGGCTGAAACTTTTCACATAATGAGTAGTTGAAAGAAATCCTGCAATTGGCACAGGACAACTATCTTTAGTACTTTTAGACAGGAAAGGCAGTTTAGAGATAGGCCTGGAGCTGGAGAGCACAGAAGGACCAAGATTTTTTTTTTATAATGCTTACATAAAAGCCACAATTATTGTAAATGTAGATGTCAAATCCCTGCCATATTATTTCATGTAAGAGAGACTTACAAAACATGTTATTGTAAAGAAAATGTCTTAGGTGATACATTCTTGTGGTCTGCCATGGTATTAGGTTTATGCTTCCTGTGTGTTCCTCATCCTTCTTATGGAGACAGGCGACCGGTGAACGACAAGACCCCCCTACTTCATTTGGATTATGGCCAGCAGCGTGGCACGCATGCCACCAGTAAACACTGCATGTGTGATCTCTGAGACGTGAAGGAGCCTTCCTCCACGGACGTAATGGAAACAGAGAAGGTCTATTTATCTGACTTCACACGCTGGCAAAGACTGTAATAGCTCTAACACAGCGGATACTCCAGATCTGAAGCATAATGCTAAAAAAACAGGAGAACATAAATGATTTGCATGATATAATCAAACATAATCTCAGAGACATTTCAAACCATTTATCGGTGGGATTTATCCTCTTACATTTCAGTAACAGCATTAAAAGGCAACTTGGTTTGCATATTTACAAGACTCTTAAGAAACAGCCTACACATCAAGCTGAACCTCAAAGCAGCAGCTCTCTCTCTCTCTTCAAAATGAATCACATTAAACACCTGTTTGCCTTCAACAGATTTCACAAACATAAAGTGGCTCCATCAATTATTCATTTTTCATATCGAGTGAGGTCTGAGGAGAATACTTCCAAAGCAGCACTTTCAGTTTATACTACAATACAATCCAACAATGACAAAAACATTGAGTTAAAGAGGTCTTAAAGCTGTGGTAAAGCCTCAGCGCGGCCTTCTGGGGGCTGGGAAGTGCAGGTGCTCTTTTCCAGACGACCACTTCACTCCTCCAGATTTCTTTCTAATTAAGATAAGCAGGGGTTGGAGTAAGTCCACTTCAAAGAGGCCCCAAGGAAAACACCAGAGTTAATCTTTAACCCGCACTTGAGGCACTGAGACCAAATTTAGAGAACAATATCTGCGTCTCTTATGTTCAAGTCTCTGCAATGCAGTGCATAGCAGAAGCAAACATCATCTACAGTGAATGTATTAAGCCTGTTCATAACAGATATGCAAGTATATTAGACTGTATTTCTATATATCAATGTTCTCCTCAGTCATATGATTATCTTACACAATTTAATGATTGCTAGCATTGATTCCTGCTGATTTACTAAAAAAATTTCCCTGCCAGTGTAAATCTTACTGTTACAATTGGCAGCATATCATTCTGTCTGTGTTGATTTGCACACCCCACCATTGCTCCAACTGTCCCTAATACCCCTCAGAATAATTCTTAAGTTTACTGGTTTAAAAATGGTGCCATTAAAACATCAAAAGTATGTAGAGATTTCTAATAAAATCCAAAATGGTTGAGCCTTTTGCTTCAGTCTGCCCCTGTCCCCATGCCCAAGTATGTCACATCCCCTGTATAGCACATACGCTCATGCTGCATTCCATTTACCTCGGATGTCTGAGCTGGGCGCAAGCTGGGAACGCACCAGAGTGGAATGCCTTCCATTTGCTAGGAGTTTGTAACTGGGGGTACTGGGGGTTGCTCTGACTTTTTGAGTCAGAATTTCGAGTTTAGGGTGCAGTTTGGAAGAGGCATCTGATTGGCGGCTCAGAATTTTCTAGGTTCAGAACGCATCATCACTCCGCCGCCATACTAAAAAGGAGATGGATTTTCTTCTCAAACTCACACTAAAAGATGAAAACTACAACAGACTCATAACTCTGGACTTTCTTTATACCTGAGAGGGAAAGTGACAGAGCTGTAAAACAACTGGACTTTGGTGAAACATGTCAACAAGGAAACGTATTTGGCATGCCTGGATGTGACGATACACGTGCTCCACAATCACTGATTAAAGCAAGCTCTTTTTAAACTAAACTTTTTAAGCACTTCTCCATGCTCATATCAAACATGTTTAAATATGTGTCTGTCTACGTGCAGCCAATTGGTGTGATGCTTTGTTAAAGCTCCACAATAAAGTGCGTGCTCAAAAACTGTGTAAAAAAGTCAAAAGGCACAGCTTTAATTCTCCTCTTATCATGCTGTAGGCAAACCACCAAATACGTACTGATGTGTGGAGACACTGAGCCATTATGAAGTCGTTTGGAGAAAAAATGCTATATTCTGTGCAAATAGGCCTTAGCATTTATTGAAGATGTTGGTAATGGCATCGTGTTTTCAGTAAAGATTAGTCTACTGTCTATATGGAAGTGCGCTGCAGTTTTTATGATGCACCAACTTTCCAGAGATCTGGGAACAATTTCATCTCTGTATGACTTAGGAATAAAAGATGTGTAAATGATGTGTAAATATAACCTGGCACGCTAGATGGATTTGTTTCACAGGCCAATCAGAGAACAAAACATATGATGTAGTCGCTACCGAGCTGCGCCCCTACCAACGAGTTAACTCCATAGAGAACTGCATAACGAGAACCATGGTGATTGTAGACATGTCAGTACACGACTCTAGTCATTTTTTAAAGGAAAAAACTCACTGCTGTTCTTTGTTCTTCTTTTAACGAAGAAATGTCAAGTTCTGATAAAACTGGTGCTTTAGTAGCATCCACACTAATGTCTTCAGCCATAATTGCACATGCCTCTTGTTGCTGCTTGCTTACATCACGACTCCACCGCACCCGAAAGTACTGTTCCTCGATGCTGATTGGTCCTGTCACTTTCTAACTGGCCCAAAACTGTTCAGACGGGAGCTTTGTAAGATGGATTCGCCAGTGAGAAACACAGAAACAGGCATATCCATTTGCTTTGCAAGGCTAATGTAACTAAGGTTGTTAAATATTACAATGACATTGCTATTACTAAGCCAAAACCAGAAGTTAAATCAGTCTGAGACTCCCAGCTGCTCTTAATCTATGTGTGGCACTGTTATGCATGAGGAGGATGTGAGTGTTGAGGTTGTTTTCTTAGACTTTCCCTTTATTCAGGAAGGAAACTTTGTCAAGGTGGTGTGTAAGTGAGCACATAACATTACCATTTCTTTAGGTAAATGCATTTTTGTTATTCTGAATATTTAATATGGATGTCAGAATCTGTGAAGGATGGGGGCGGGATTGGACAGACCTGTTGCAGGTACAGGTGGGGGTGGATGGCATGTGCTGTGGGAGCAGGCGGTAATGGTCAGAAATCCAACAGGAGCAAGCAGGAGCAGGGTTAAGAGAAGAGTCCCAGAGAGTCAAGGGACAACACTTGTTAATTTTGTAAGGAGTTGGGTTAGGAACTGGAAAAATGCTGGTTCTAGACTGAGTCTGGTCAGGTAGCTGGAAAGGTCCTGCACATTCTTTGTACTACCTAGCTGCCTTTGGGCAAGGCATTGAAAATCGGACAGCACTATGCACAGGCACACTTAGGTTGCAGCAGCCTCTAACTATGACGTACTTCCGTTAGTTCATGTCCAAAGGATCCTGTTTGTGCATGTGTATATATTTTAGCCTTTGTGTAGTATCTTCAATAACAGATGAATTTCTCTTTGAGGGGTTGACAAAACTTCCTCCACTTCTTCTAAAGTGTCAGCAAACTGCCTTTACCACCTCTACAACTTTAACCACTTTGCAATAACCAGCCCTGTACATAAAAGTCTTCGCCAAAACTTTGAACAGCCTATGTAGCGGCACTTCAATGCGGGTGGATGTGTGATGATGGACAGAAGCCTTTTGAAAGAGGCCAAAGAATGTGAGAGACTACACTGTGCCAACTTGGTGCCCCTGTCTCCTCTCTGCATACATGTAGCAGACAGCCCTTATTTGGTCACCGTCAAGCATCGCAGGGCATTGATGCCCCACGGACGCTCATCTGTTCTTTCGGCTGGGGAGACAGCAGGCGGTACTTTGCCCACAAAGCCTGTTACACTGATTAGACGGGATAAATTGAGACTCGCCTGTGAATCCTGTTCAATAGACACAATGCTAAAAATACTACATGATCATATGCTGAGCACAGACTATGTCTGCAAACAGTTTCCATGGTCTGCATTAACCACTGAGACATTAAAATGCAAAAAAGCTGTAAAAAAGAGAAAACACAAAGCATCCTTTAAAGAACCATTAAGACAAGCAACTCTGAAGGCAACAACAGCAAGAACAGCACCTGAAAAAATGGGTGACACAAGATTAGAGCAGATATTTTAGGCTTTTTGAGTCAGCCAAGATTTAGAGAAAACAGAAAAACAAGAGGCACAACTTCACTGGAAAACTTGTAAGATAATTGTCACTGGAGCATAACTGTAAAACTTTGCTATGAGCATCAAACAAGCAGCTAACTCAAGAGGACTAACAGTTAGCCAAACAAACACACCCTGATGTAAGCCTTTAGTATTTGGATCCTAGCTAGATGTCACAAAAACCCATTCCAAAGATGTTATTGGGCTTTGAGTTAGTCCTGATGATGATGGACCACTTTAATGAAACTCAAGTGTAAGTTCAGACAAAGTTAAGTTAGTTGCATAACCCATGCACTCCTCCACACATACTCAGTCATTGTCATGTATCCATCAGCAGTTCACATCAGCTGGTCACAGCTCTCCAACAGCACTGCTCCACTCCCTCATTGTCAATCTATCATGTAACTGCTGTCTATTCAAATACGGTCCCTAGAGGACTGCATGTTTCATGACCTAACAGTCAAGTCAAATTCATCTCTTTTTTTTGTTTTTAAGAGGAAGTTACAAACCTTTTTCAATTCTGTCCTTAACTGTCTATTATTTATGATCCCCTGAGGACAAACTGCAACGTGAAGTATGCTTCAAGAGAAATGCATTCAAACTCTTTAAGCAACAAGGCCTGTAAAAATGTCCTTCTATTTAAGAATAGAGTGATTAATGTAAATTCTTTAGAATACACAGAAGTATCAAAAACCATTAGTTGTAAGGATGAACAATTTGCAAAAATAATCTAATTGCAATTTTTCCCCTAATATTGTGATTGCAATTTAATATGCAATTATTATTAGGCTCCTCATCTTGTATATTTTTCAACAAATTCAAGCAATAAATCATTCTATATATTAAACTACATTCAGTCAGGAACACCCTCATCATACATCTGACCTTTTTATTGCAAAACGGATATGCAGTTTTACTTGGCAGAGAGGAGTCTGCTCTAAATAAGCTTCCTGGGTTAGTCGAGCAGCATGCTTTGACTTTCCAGTGAGTACATAGCTGGAAACCCCAATATGAACTGATAAATTCATGACAATGTGCACTGAAGACAATGAAATCATGTCAGAAGCAATTAATCCATGGTAGCATGAATCAGACTATGAGGGTGAAACAAGTTTTAAGCTATAAAGGAGGAAGCTGGGGTGGAGGAGGTGAAGCTTTGCCAGCAGCAGTATGGCGCATCGGCATTGATGCAATCAGGGATTAGTGAGAAGTACATCATATTCATATGGATTGCTGTGTTGACACTCGAATGTTTGCATAATGTGCATAAAATCTCCGCTGCTGCAAAAAATGAAATTTCAAGGTAAAGAAATATTGGAACTAGTTTGCAATTAATTGACCAGCCCTAATTAGATGGCCTCTAGACATATGTTTGAGTTGGTACTAAATTCTTTAAGCTCTTCTTAAAAATTGCATTTGAGTTGTCATAGCTGGTGCACCTCCATATTTGTAATGAAAGACAATTGACTTCGAATTTAAGATGGATATTAACTACTGGCATGTGCTGCCCAAAAAGTCAACATAAAAGTTTCATTTTTAGGACATAGAGTAAATTCTCTCATTACAACTCCAGAATGGTCTCTTCAAAATGAACTCAAAAATGAACTGAAAATGCTTTGTCTTTGGGTTGCATATTGTACCAGACCATGCCAGCATACTTTTCATCCTTCCAATTAAGGGAAAAGGGATATGATAATCCTGTTGAGGGAAAAAAAGCACATGGCTGAGGCTAGAGAGAGGAGAGAGAGGGAGAGAGAGATATGGTCTAATCACCCTAAGCCTGGTATCAGCAGTAACGAGTTGGCTGTGGCTAGAAAGACTTTGAATTGTTATGATTTCACAGGCCCTAAAACCTTTTCTATCGGCACAGCTTTTCAGGGAACGGCTCTGCCGTAAATGCGACTGCTCTGCAGGGTTTATTCCGGCTACTGTCGCCTCTGTGTCCACTCTGACACACTGGTCACTGTGAGGCGACATCTGAGGGGCCTGAAAAGAAGGCCAAAAGCAGCTCTGAACAAAAGTGCTGGGTCAGAGAGCCATGCAAGGCTTAGAGCGAGCAAGGCTTTGCTCTCAGCAGGGAAAGTTCTTTGAGATTAACATCTGAACCACAACTTTAGAAGTGATTCAACACTTTGTGCTCCAGTTTAAATGTAGACGACAGAGGCTGGGTTATTTTGTTGTCTTTGTCATATC
Source organism: Cheilinus undulatus (assembly GCF_018320785.1). Taxonomy (NCBI): domain Eukaryota; kingdom Metazoa; phylum Chordata; class Actinopteri; order Labriformes; family Labridae; genus Cheilinus; species Cheilinus undulatus. The sequence goes on along the minus strand of NC_054866.1, from coordinate 41,514,668 downwards.
ATGAATAAACACAGCTAAAGTTGGAAGATTTAGAAATGCAGGTGTTTATCTTCTCCTCCTCTGTTGGGAAATGTGCCAGTCTGCTCATTTGCATGCACTAAGTTAACGTGTTAAGTTGGCTGTGACAAAATTATAAAACAATTCTGGAGACTTTCTTGATTATATCCTTCATTTTATGGTAGAGGTAGTTTAAATGAGTATTCTTGGTTCAACATCATGCTGCAAAACCAAACACTACAACCAACAAATTACTGTTTTAATCTGTCAAATCAACAAACTAAAGTCTTGGTTGGATAAGAAACAAAATCTATTAAATCTTTGGAAGTAGACCTTGAAATACCACAAAAAATATATATTATATATATGGTGTGGACTGAATTTGAAAACCCTTTTAACAAAGCTACAAGCTTGGTCCTGCTCCCACACTTCCAGGACTTTATCCTAAATAGTAGTCGACAGTGGAAACTGCTCTGTGACTTTCTTCCTTGGTCACACAGCAGTAACACCCTCGCCTGTGAGAAGAGGCCGTGAGAAATTCCCAGAAGTCTTACTTCAGTTTGGGCTCCTTTATTTGTGGCCCAGGAGAGAAATGTGCCAGAGGAAATACTGTACAATGTGACAGTTTGGGAAAGGGAGGTGGTCCACTTCACGCTCTGGGGTCCTCACAGTGATGTCATTTTCCACCAATTACAAGAAACAACACAAAAAACCACATGGCTGGAGAGGGGGTCTTTTAAGTAATGGAGAAGCATTTAAATTAACATGTTAAAAACATGACTCAGCAAATTGTTGATTTATTTTAGTTTTAAACAACAAAAAAGAGTCAGCTCATGTCTACATTAAAAAGTATTGCTACTTTGTAGTGTAGACGTCACACACTGGATGTGTTGCTGAAGCTCTATGCAGCGCTGAGCAGATGGAGATTTAAGATCACAAGATCAAGGGAGAACTGCAAGTTCACACAACAAGAGGATGAAAAAAATGATTATTTTGCTTTTCTGGGGCTGCTTTGTCATTCATTTTGACATGATTCCATGTTTTTTTTTGCTTCAAACATGGGTGAGTTAGGAAGTTAAAACTTTAATATTTTCTACAAAGAATGTGGGGTTTCATATCAAATTTTGGGTTGGTAATCATTTTCCTGATACCGGTGCAAAATCGAAACTCTGTAAATGGTGCTGGTGCCTCAAAGGTGCCTGAATTAATACTTTTGAGAGAAATAAAGTGTTTTGAAAGCAGGTGGGAGAATAAAAGCTGTCTTGGTATCATATATGATTTACATAAATGACTAAGAGGAGAAAAATAAAATTGGTGTAACTTCTTTGTTGAAGAGGCTCAAGCAAAATTCATATACTGGCGTTGCATCAGAGACAAACAAAGCAAATGTGTGCACCCACTGCAGCCAACAGGGGGTGGAAACAGAGCTGCATTTTCTAACCACCTGTCCTGTATACAGTGACATCAGAGAGTGATTTCCACTTTTCACCAGCAAACAAAAATAATTCTCCAGCATGAACAATGAACAGAAACTGCCAGATCTACTGGGTTGCTGCATAATATGTGAGCTGTTGTCGTGATAATCTAAAGGTTAACCCAGATTCTTGTTAAAAATTACAATACATTTTTTTTCTGTTATTATTATTATTATTATAAATGTATACACTGCCTGGCAATGTAAACTGATGATGTTTTCCATGCCAATAAAGCCTGCTGAATTCACAAATGAGCTAACAAGAGAGAGACAGAGTGGGTGCAGCGGTGGGTGATCAAGTAGAGAGCGAGAGAGTATTTGTAGTTGCAAACAAGGCAGTGACAGAGACAAATGAACTGCTATTTTCTGACTGTTTCACAGCAGCTGCGCTCAAAAGAGTTTAAAAATGCATCACAAAGTTGACATAGACCTACATGTGCAGGGTGGAGCAGGATTTTGTTTGTATTGAGGTGGCACTACAAATATCTGCTTCTCCCTCCATCACAGCTTCCACCCCTGAACCCCGTTTCATTCACCGGGCAGACAATAAGTTTTATCATGGCTCTTTAGCATCTCATTAAAATGCACACATTGATGTTAGCGCCCATTTCAGACAGATAGAGAGCAGAGGAGAGAGAAACTTATTTTCAGTTCATAAACAAACATTGTATGCTGTCTGGACGGTGTGATGGGATATTAAATAGCGCTGGTGGAACAAGTGGGTCCCATTAGTTGTTGTCATTATAAAAACAAGCCAACAAAATTATCTGAAGTCATATTGTTTATCATTCTAAATAGCTATTGTGCTGTAATTGTGGAAATCATATGCAAGTGCACGCTGGTAGCCTCTCAGTCGATTATGTACAAAATAAAGTGAGGAAAATGCAGTTTATTATGCTGCACAAAATTTGCCATTCTTATTTTCAAGTTCATTTGGACAACCACAGGGGAGACATGAGGACAATATCCTTGTTTAGGTCGATTTAGAGATAATATGCTAGGTTTTTGTGTCTTTCTTCTTTTTACCCCAACAACCAGTTGGTCAGTGCGTGTGAGTTATTTCAGTTGACCAAGTTTTCCTTTGGTCCACTACAGACCTAGCTGGAATAAAACAAGTAACTGAACAAAAGACAGAGCTAAAAATCATTTTTAAAAGGTGCTTCACTACAGAGGCTCTGGGATGACATACATGCATTAGAAATGTAATGGTATTGATAATTTCACAGTATTGCAGTGACAGAAGCATCTCAATACCATCATGGACATGTAATGGTTTCAAACCATAGCACTTCAGGGAAAAAGTGTTGTCATTTAAGTGGAGCAGAGTGAAGGGAAGTCCATTTCTTATGTACCAATCATCCTTTGCACTCCACTCCCTGACAGTATGAAAATGGTGGGTGATACTAGATGCAATGGTGAAACAAGTGACAAACTATGGGCAGCATTGCACTTTTCAGTGTACAGCCTGTTGGAATCCTATTCGGCGAAGAAGTGTGTCGACTTTTTGTGATTGTGGCGGCTCAAACGATTTAAAAATCTGACGCGTGGAAGCAATTTGGTTTCCCAGTGTCAAGAAATGAGAAAGGATGAGAGTGGTGACAGACAAAAACAATATGCAGACACTGCCAGACTGCAGTGACACACTCAATGAATATGAGTAACATAAGGAACCACTTGGAATATCATCACCTCAAGAAAGATTTACCAAGATGCAAGAAGCAGAATCTGTTCAGACCAAGACTCTTAAGGAAAAGATCACAATCCCACTTCCCCACAACAGCACAAGGGCTCAACAGATCACAGACACCTATGAATACTTTCACTGGTGGACAACAAATGTTTTAGAAGGTTAGTAAACACTGAAGCCAAGTTAGGTATAGATTTTTAAGCCTAATGCACACATACAACACTTGTTGCTTGTATTTTAATATTAATAGTGCAACAATTGTTTTTCTAGTCTTCTTGTTTTTTTCTTTTTCTTTTTTGAACTGGACTTGTTACCAAGGTATTATCATACCTTGAGGTTTTGATTCCCTAGCATGTACTCATCTTATTTCCCTGTTTTCCGTGATAACCTGTATGTGTTGGCTTTTAAAACATACGTATAAAAATTAACACGTTATCATCTGGGAAATCAGCTTTCTTGTCTCAAGATAAAAGCTGAGATTTTGAGAAACAACCAAAATGTACCTGCTATTTCAGCAGAACAGAGTAAATAAAATGTATGGTTGTATGTCTGCTTAGGGCTTCTGTATATCATAATCTATTTCCCTCATTGTTTTCCAAGCACAACCTATTGAAATCAGCCCCACAACCCACTTTCAGGTCCTGACCCATCAGTTGAGAACCCCTGCTTTGGAGTCCTTTTTGGATGTTTGCTAGGGTCACTACTTTCTAAAACATTCCTGGCACCCCGTACTGTACCTGCAAACACTCTGGGTTTTTCAAGTCTAATCCTATTAGCCTCGCCTGGAAATATTAGTTGAAACAGAATCTTTCCAAACACCTGAAGGATTAAAAAGTTGCAAACTTGATGCACAACTTTGCAGAAGATCTGCTCTGTCGTGGGTTACTGATTTCCACACAGAGGCACGTGGTGTCCTGCCAAGCACCCACAGTCAGGACTGATCCCTAAACATGGCAACATCATTAAAGCTGAAAACAGCCTGTTCAGACTTCAATGGGCACAGAAACTCCAGTACACTCTGCACCATTTTCTTCTCTCTGCCTAAGTCAATACCATAAAAAATGTATTTTTTCATTAAATTCTACTCAGAAAAGCATCTTGGACCATCCAACAGATACACTCATTGCATCTGAATAATCCATCATGTTAAACTCTGACATTGAGCCTGTTCATTTCTACCCTTCTTGTCCAGCCTTATTTGGCATGATAACGACTGTTTCATGAATGACTATAAACAGATGAAATGCATGAGGCTCCCTTATTACAGTATGAGGGTTAATTAGCAGACGCTGACTTCCAGATCCCATCCAAAAGAGGTATAAAAGTCTGCTGGCTTTGTTTGGTGTAGGTAAGGTTTGACAAAGTACTCTTCGATTGCCCTTGAATGGCATTCCTGCCTGTCAGAGAAGATGCAGCCTCGAGTGTCTTAATTAACAATCAGCCTTACAGTTTAGAGAGCAAAAGCTCCAATGCTCAGTGGCAGGGGAAATAACAACAAAAGGCTGAATTAGCAGCTGCAGGCCTTTCTTCACCATGTAAAGGTCATTGAGGATTTTAAATCAAGAGTTTCTCGCTCATTATCAGTCAATTATGTACAGTATGAACTCCCTGATAGAAACAAGGCCACAAGCCTTAGCTAATCTTTGACTTGCTGAAAAATAAAAAAGCTTAAGAGGAAACCCTGAAAAATATATTTTGACACCAAACAGGGCCTGTAAATGAGCACAAAAAGGATTACAAGTTTACTCTTCCCTTGGAAAACAAGCAATTTTCACACACTTCTTGCCTTAAAAGATAAAAACAAAATTTCTGTGTGTATCCCAGGAGCTGAAAGGCTAGCATTGTTGAAAGTGCACACTTCAATGTACCCCAACTCTCCAGTGCTGCTGGTGACAGAATAGAGAAGAACAGAAGGACTGAGATAACAAGCAGATACGAGGGGAAGTGTGAAAATGTGAGGAGAAACAAAGCAACATAAGGATGCAGGATGAAGGGACTTGACAAAAAGAGGGGGACGTGCTTTTTCTTGACCCTTCAGTGCTCAGTGTTTGTTCTCTTGTCAGAGCATATAATGGTGGACTGTTTGCTGAAAGCAGCAGTGTGAGGCCATAGAATATAAAACCCAACCCAATCCCCCGGACTCATGCGCTCCATACTAATAGAGCCGGCTGTTTGTCGAGGCTGTTCTCAGGGCCGTCCTCAATTGCTTTCATTTATAACAACATGTTTCAGCTGCATTTCACACTTGTTACTTGCAAATCCTCACGTGTAGAATGGCTTTTTTTGCCTGAGAGGAAAATGCTCCATGAAAAGCTCAAATGGTAATTCCTAAAGAACTGTTAAATGACTGTTTTTTTGTTTACAACTGGTGAAAAGGAGCCTTCATGTAGAACTGTGCAAACCTGCATGTAAAAGATAAGCATGCTAGTCTGCATGCTTAAACAGAGGGGAGAAAATGAGTAAGGTTTTTATGGTCTCCTTCTTGTTTTACTGGACGACAGATTAGTCTGTGCAGTAGAACAGACCCAGAGTTCAAAAAGCACGTTTAAAGAAGATTACTTCTTGGGAGGCTTACAAAATTTCCTTCTGACACTAAAGATGCAAGTATTTCTTCCTGAATTTACATAATTGTTAAAAACAACCTCTCACAGTCTTTGATGTGGGATTTGAATCTCACACTGCCAAAGACTCAAAGAACTTTAACTGGTAAAAACTGGCAGACTTTAGGGGATACTTTTTTGATTTTTGTAGGTATAGAGAAACTTATTTACATTTATTATATGACCAGTGTACCACAGGGCAAAATATGGAGATTAAAACTAAAAAACGTAAAACTAAAATCCAGCAGAGAGAAGGACTTTCAATCCTATAGCTGAATATCAATATCTAATTCTAAAAAGATGCCGTGTGAGAGTTGCTAGAAAAATAAGCCTCTCAAAAAGTAATGCAAACATTCCTTACAGGGATAAAAACACATTCTATCAAAATTTTTTATTTGGACAAATTATTGCCTGTCTGTTTGGATTTATATCTGTATTGTGCTTCTTTGCTAATGCCAACTTATATTTTTTGCCATACATGAAATAACTGAATCAAAATTATTATTAGGTTATGTTTTTAATGTTCTGTGCTTTAGAGTATCCATGACACCTAATACATACAGAGGCCTATGCAAATAACAGTGAAAAATAAAGTTAGTCAAATTTTTGATTAATACTTCAGCTTTCCTTATGTGGAAAAATGAGCCCAGTAATATCAGCAAAAAAAAAAAAAAAAGCTTACAAGAAAAGTGAGAGTAAGCACACAACAATGTCCTCTGAGTTTCTCTGGGCAGAGGAGCAGCATTCAGACAGTACTGACGGTGTTTCAGCGGTAAGCCTGCTCTGTGCACTGCTCTGCTCAGAATTTCAGATTCTAAATTGACTTTTTTTTTGCACTGGCTGTTCAGTTTTTATGAAGTCTGAAAAAAAGTGCATTGCATTGTGGCGATTATTAAAATTGAACAAACTTTACATTTACATCTGAGTGACAGGAAATAACACGATACTGTGTTAAAGGTACACTTTAATGCGTAAAAGAACAACACTACACATTTATACAAACTCAAAAAAGGTGGTACATTTAATGCCTTAGAAACTGATGATTTTGCAGTGCGGTTACTGGGATTATAATGGTAATGAAGCAACAGCTGCATCTACGATAACTTATCCATGCAATGGGGGACACAGAAATCTTGACATAATTTGGCCCTTGGGAAAAATCAAATGGGGGGGGGGGCCATAAGCTTCACTATCTTATCAATGATTTTTCAAAAATGTCTTTAAATCTGACCCCTGACTGTGTTTGCAACAAATCAAACCTAACGTGGAAATGTTTTCACAATGCTTTACCAAATCAAAGTAAAGTGACTTTATCAGAACATTGACTCCAGAGTGGCATTACTGAAGGCAGATGTGACACAGATCTACAGCTGCTGCTTATGTTATTTTAACTGATGCTTTCTTAAATGATCTATAACAACTTTAGCCAACTTTGTGCAAATGAAATCCATCTCTGTGCTCAATAAAGACAAATGGTTGTACAGAATGAAAGACTGTGTTTAGTTCAGTTTAAATGACTAAGAAAAAAGCACATAATATGAGCTTAAAATGCTCCAGTATGTTAGAAACTGACTGAAGGCTATTCAGCAGGAATAATTATTCTATGTGACAAAGTGTCTAATATCAACATCAATGTTCAGAAGCTTACTGTCTGAGGCAGAAAGACAAAAAATAGCTAACTACTTGAAACATCAGAATGACAACTGACTAAAAAGTCATCAACAAAATAAAGAAAATTAAAAAGCTGCAGTCTTTGCTGAGTTAATATTCAAAGACTATGAGTGTTCAAAGCTGACATAAAGATGCACGGCCTGGTGTATGGAGAACAAACATCTGGGTCCCCAGAGAAATGAATGAGGTAACAAGGTGCGATGAGTTCAGACACAGACAAGCCAAAAAAATAGATTTGAAGGACAAAAGCTAAATGTCAAAAGGGATAAACATGAGAGGCATGCAGATGTTGCATCAACTCTGACATTTAAAAAATGTCCTTTAAAAAAGGATCAACTCTCCTAAGTGAAGTTATGCGTCAACTGAACCAGTACATGCGACTTTCCCATGGGTTTCAAAAGGCCATGATGGCGCTATGACCTCACACTGATTTGAAACATTATATGCTTAAAAAACACTGGATTGACCAATGATAACCTCTCAGTATAGCAGAACAATGTGGTGCTAATTGTAGCAGCTTAACCAATTACCTGGGGACTAAAGGAGCTAAATGGAACCACTATCAGATGGCCTAGTTGTCTAGACCTGCACCCTGTGGCCTATCTTTGTTTCCCATTTGCCTGCTAATATGTAACTCTTCACTCCAAGCCCACAGACTGGAAAACCAAGATAAGCCCAGGCATGGTCTAGTTGATTTTAGACAGCAAGACATTCCTTAGTATTCTTCACTGGGGGAAGGGTTGATCTGAGCCCTGGATGTTTTTCCAGTCACTTTGTGAAAAATTTTCCTCAAAGGTAAATATAAGGCAAAAGCAAAAAAAGGATTAGTCCTTGTTTGGTTGGAGATTTATCAAGTCTCCGGTGCAATTAACCTGCTACATTAAAGCCTTCAGAACTTGTCAACACAGGTGGGGTTTGGAGAGTGATCCTCACATCAGCACGTTCATGCCTTGGCTGCAGGCGACAGGAAGCAGCTTGATGCTTTGCCCCCACCGATACTGGGACCAACAGAGCACTTCTAGCTTTCATCTCCTCTGACTGCTCTCCCCTCCCATTTCTCGGCTAGATGCCTTCTCATATCCTGCCTATCGGGCTCCACTTATAGAGGAAAGCAGGTGGTGGACGTGGTGGTGAGAGGGAGCCTGATCCACACACAGTCCCTGAAGGGTTTCATCCACACCTTTTACGAGATGAGAGCCCGGCTGCTCTCAAGACACCCTCCGAACATGGAGTGTATCAAATGCAAACCTTCTCAAGAGAGTCCCCTTCAAACTATGTAACATTTTCAATTTCCCACTCTATGACTTCTCTCCTCTGCTCATGCTGGATGTATTTTCTTGGCACACTGAAATGCTGATGATATCAAAATGAAAAGAGCTGGTATTTTTCTGGCCCACATCGTAGCACTGTAATCAAAAGAGACAACGGCTTGAAATCAAAGACAAAGCAGTTATCAATTAAACTGTAGTTGATGCCCGGCATCTTGATGCAACATTTCAGTGCAGCCAGCTTCATTTCTGATTATGGGATCGTGCAGCTGGCCCCAAGATGGAGCGATGGTGGATGCTTTGTATGCACAACTGTGTATGTTTGTGAATGGTTGTGCATAAAAAGGCTGTGCAAGGAAAGTTCACCCTGCATCAAGCTCCAGTGCTGAGAACTGGGCTCAGCTGGAGAGAGCTGTGACACTGCAGCCTTAGCCCAGCTGTCAGAGGCTTATCATGCAGCCGGGCTGAGAGGAGCAGCTCTTGCCCACTGCTGGGATTCAGGGGCCAAAAACACATTATCCAGAGTGATTTAGCTACATTGAACAAAAGCTCTGCCACTGTGAGAGATGTCACACTGGCAAAGAGAGCAACCTGAATCTCAGACTGGCATGCTGTTTCCCTGCATATCAGATTCGTAAAACAGTTTCATTAAATCATTAAATATATCACAGCAAAAAATCAAGAAACACAAAATGGAACCCTCCCAAAAGAGACTGAGGTTTTTAATTTTTCATAAGAGATGTGACAAACAGCTCAAAAATGTGATAAAAGCTCCAAAATGATATTAATTTCCCTAACATTTCAGTTCTCCATTTATTTTCACACATTTTTATCTTCTCCCGTCCAGTGCTGAACCTCTAGGTTGGATTACTATAATTCTGTTTCATCAGGCAGTACTAAGAAGTCACTAAAGAGCCTTCAGCTGGTCCAAAATGCTGCTGCATGAGTACTGACTGGAAGCAAAAGAGATCACATTACTCCTGCTTTAGCTGCTCTGCACTGGCTCCATATAAAGTCTAGAAGAGACTTTAAAAGTCTTCTTCTCACTTACAAATCTCTTTAGAATGATCTTATTATCCCTCTAGAGCACTCATTCTCAAAGTCTGGGCCGGGACCCACAGTTAGGTCACAGGAGATGGGGTTTTTTTTTGGGTTGCCAATGAGTTTTAATAATTTCTTTGCTGCAGTAGTTAATGAGTCCTTTATATCTACAGTACACATTATAGCCACCTTGGGAGGTGGGTGGGGGGTTATGGGGTTATACGTTGGGGGCCTTCACCACAAAACACAAAAACAAGGCCCTACCAGCCACTGGATGGCAGAAGAGCTAACATCACAATTATTGATGCTTGTTAAACAAAAAAGAAACACATTATTCCAGACCAGAGTCACTAAAAGGTCAAGGGGTCGAGGACACAAAGAAAAGCTACATGATCAAAATGGATCTCTATGCTGCAATTATATTCAGAAAATATCTACATACATCGAGGACTGTTCCTACACTTTACCAAACAATACATTTTTATCACAGTTTAACCTATTTACCTGGTTGGGTGGTGATCAATATCACAAATTACTGAGTCCTCATACTTCTTAGTGTCTTCAAGTCAGATGAAGGAAAACAAGAGTCTTGGCCTGAGCTAAGAGGCCAGCTGAGCCCCTTTAACATATAAAATAATCCTCATTTTGTCACAAATATACTTTTAATTGGGACACTGATGTACTACCAACTGGATAAACCTTGTGGGGCAAGTAACCAAATGATGATGTGCCGTTTACGAACGAACCTGTGCAACGGAACGGCTCTCTACTGTGAGCCACACTAGCTAGCTCCCATGTGAGTACCAGTTTACTTTCCTCCATCATTCTTTGTCATTTAATCCAGATTTAAAAAGCCAAACTGTGACCAAATAAAGAGCTGTTTTGGAGCCAAACAACCAGCTTTACCATGCTGAGCCAAATAACCTGGGTCTCAAAAAAGACACAGATTTCCCATCACAACAAGGGAGACTGGAGGTCAGTGAGACAGACATTAGCTGAGGAAACACAGGAAAGATCAGAGTTTAATGAGCTAAACCTCGGCAAAACTGTTCCAAACCAAAACGGACCAATTTGTAGAAACAGACCATACACAAGTGGCTCATCAAGGCATTAGATGGAGGCTTTTTTAAAAATTCCTACCTAATGCCATTTCTCTGTGATTTTTTCAAAAATGTATTCTTTTTGCCTGAATATTTCACTACTTTCAGGTCACAAAAGTAGCTAAAGAGTTAAGATAGTTTATATTTTTGCCCACTGAATGCATGGCATAGTCATAATAGCTCAAAACATGGTATTTTTGGTGCGTTTCTCTATGTAAAATTCACTTCTTGCTCAGCAAGAGGAGTTCTCTGCTGCTGCGTGACATCGTCTGCAAAGGAAAATCTGGGGAGTCATTTTTCCAGGGTTGAAAACATTTTACACATAAATAGTAAAATTTACTCTTTTTTTGTATTTATGCCGAACATCAAGTAAAAACACAGAGTACTATTGCACTATTGTCTAATGCAGTCCTTTTACCTTACTGCCTCATCTCATGCTCTTCTCCTGGGTTCTAGTCATATGTTCATCACAATTGTTTCTGTAATATTAGAACACTACGTCTAATACTTTTATATAGGCAAAACACTGCCCCTTTTGATGATAGGCAATTTATAGGTGGAAAGGCAGCTGAATTATCTATTAAGAGGAAAATGTAGCTTTATATAAAGAGGAACATAAATCTATTTAGAGTAAGATAGAGCTCTGCATAAGCATTACTCAATTCTAGATGGAGAAGAAATTGTTCCTTAATGACTTGGAAACATTTCTATCAAGAACGAAAACAGCTCTGCAAGGATTAAATGTATCGCTGTATTGAGAAAAAAACAGTTCTATAATGAGTAAACTATGTTCTGTATTACTCTGAACTGAGTGCATTTGCTGTAGAGTTGTTTTATTTAGTTCATCATGGAGTACACTATCATCATTTAGAGTAAAATAAAAACACTTTTTAAAGTAAAAATAACTCTCAATTTTACTCCAAATAGACTGGGAAAAAAATTAGATTTTCAGGGTAAAATTAAATCAAATTTGAGTAAAGTTTACTCAGGTAAATTTACTGTGTATAGGCTTAAACTGCTGGGGATCATGGCATATCACCCTATTCACTAATGCTAATATTAGAATGTTCCATCTTCTATCAATCATGGTTATTACTACTAATCCTTCACACACTGTTAAAAATATTACTGTCATTCTAGCCATATCCAAGACAATAGGTTAATGATGGATTTACAGTCAGCTTTATTCATTGTTGTTACTCTGTTTACCTCTCTCTTCTCTTTTGTTGCACTCCCTTTCTCCCGATTCTGCACCTCTCTCTTCTCTCTTTCTGCATCCCCCTCTATCCCTTTACAACCTAAACACAGTTCACAGTTTAGAAGATGGCCGTTCAACATCAGCGTGGTCCTGCTGAAAAGGGCAGTTTTTCCTTTCCATTGTAACCTTTCTATATGTAACTAAGTACTGAACTCATGGTGGATTCATGTTGGTTCTTTATAAATCATATTACAAAGAGTTCAGCCCATGCATCTAGAGATAACTTTGGTTCTGAATTAGCGCCATGCAAATAAAGACTGACAGATGGATTGATCAAAGATAAATATAACAAATGTATCATCAGATTCCTGAATTAATGGGACTCCTGAATGCCAAACTCATCACTGATAAGAACAATTTCAGCCTGTGTGCTCTATCCACAAAAGAAGGATTTTCTACTAACCCAGTGCTTGTACAACCCCAGTTCTGCTAGACTGATACCCTAAGGCAGGAATGACGACACATATCATCATCCAGGGAACAAGCCTGGGCCTGGGATTTCTATACTTTTGGGAATTTGCCTTTGCTTTGTTAACCTTGGCTGCATACACTTACTTTGGGATCAATTTAAGACAAAGGAAAGGGAATCATTAGGCAGGGCTTCTTTTTTGCTACCAAGGGGGGAGTGAGGGAACACTGATGTGAAGGGGTCTTAAAAGTTTCAGAAGTGTTTTACCCAAATTCTATGTGATTTAAAGCAGCTCTACTAAAATGATGAAGATTTAAGAAGTTGTCAGCGCTTTCCTCCAACATTATCCATGAATAATGCATTCAAGGATCACTTTTTGTGTCCCTGCAGACACATATGCAATACGGCAGATGATTTTCTGACAAAACACAGACTGTTTAGCAGATTTCTGCACTCTTGAGAAAAGAAAAAATAGATAGAAAAACGTATTAAAGTCCCTGTAAAGTGATAAAAAAATCAGTACTTTAGGTTTGTTGGATGGCAGGTCCCTGTGTTATGAACCACCAGGCCAAATTTCAGTCATTAAGAACATCTCTCCGTTTATAAAACTAAACTAACAGACATCTACCGGTAGTGGTCAGACACTTCAGCCAAGGAAATCCTAGGATTAGAAAAAAATAGCATTCATGACATTCAATAATTTAGGGCATTACAGTGACACACGTCACCAGCAGCCTTATGGAATAATAAAAACTTAAATAATGGCATTTATAATCTTTTCCTTAGAATAATAGCAGACCACAATGAATGTTTCATTCCCTCTCTGCTTAGCACAGGTCCTTCACTTTTTGATAAGTTATCACAGCACTAACAAGATATGCTCTCATATCTCTGCTCCTCACACACATTAATAAAACCAGTGCTAAATATTGCAAATATCACTGCATTGCAGGCTCTTGAAAAAATTATGATTCAAAGATTAGGACTGAGGACATAGGGGACCAGAGAGTCACATAAATATCTCTTCATCTAAAAGCGTTAGCCTAAATTCTCTCTATAATTCAGTGTTTTATCTCTAAAATAAAGCAGCTGTTATCCAGGGATGGCTCCTTTAATCGGGTCCCAGATGTTTTCTTTCAAAATATTTAAGCCCATAACAATGAAATGACTACCTAATATTTTATTAGCTGAAGCACAGATGGACTATGAGGAAAACCTAACCCCTAAAATCCCCCTATTAAAACAAAACAACCGGACCAACTATCTAATTTTCTGTAGCCATCCAACATACTTTATGTTCAGTATATGATTCATACTACAGGTCCCAAGGACAGAGGAATGTTATACCCCCCAAGAAAGTGTAGGGGAGACAATTTCATTAATAATAGAGTAGAAACACAGACAGAAACTGCAGAGTCATCACCTGCACTGTGATGGGGATATTATAGCATACACAAAGTCTGTACTAACCTCAAAACTGCATGTGTGTGCATGCTCATGCCCTAACTTTTAATGTTCTTGCACGCTATGGGGAGAAAGATAATCCCTCCTAACCTGGGATTAGACATGAGGGGAGACAAGGGAGATGGATTCAGGAATGCACTCAGTGTCACAAGCGATTATAGGCCGATAACATAGAAGATGTAGAAGATCTATACTGCAAATGCGATTGCAAGCTGAAATGGTTGGGTGGAAATATTAAGTGGAGGTACTCACGATGACCTGAGCTTATCTTGTTACATGAAGCAGAAATAACAAACAAAACACGCTTGTTGAGGTGCACTACAGACATGCAGTGAAACGGAAATATTCCTCTCTGCCTTTGAAAGAAAAAAATATTCCAGTCAGGTATCTGCTCTATGTGTTGCAGACCCATTCCACTACAAATCTGAATTATTGATTTTCATACTGAATGCACTTTACATAATAAACATATCCCAATGCCATTCAGAGGTGTACAAACTGAACAATCAATGATCTTTTTCTGCCTCTTTGTATCTCACTGAAGGAAAAAACAGAGAGGGTACTGAGTGCCTGCATGGAAAAAAACAAAAGCCACAGCAGCGTGTCTGTCAGGAGGAACATCCCTGATGCCGACTGACTGTCTGGAGGCAGACGGGGGATTCAGCTCCACAAACAACTGCTCGGGAATGCCAGAGCGTGTGTGTGCTCAGGTAAGCTCACCTGAATGCAGTGAACCTCAGGAGACAGGGGGAGGACTGGAGAACAGCAGCACACAGCAATTAACAGGCTTGAATGACAGCCCCCTCCCCAGCTAAATACACACACATGGATACACACATGTCCAGATACTAATTTTTTTTCCCAAACAAGACACTTCCAACGTAATTAAAGAAGTTTTTATGACCTGCACCTCTGTTTGTGCCTTTGCCATCCAGGTGTGATATTACAAAACAGTAAACAGACACCCAAAGATTAATACGTGTAATTTCACTTCCCTGTAATTATTCTTTTAAAGCTTTGACAGGCTTGACAAATACCAAGTCACACAAGCTGCTCAAAGAAAATAAGCTTTGCTATCTCCTTTGTGGCATAGGAAACTTAAATTAAAAAAAGCCACACGCTGGCAGCTTTTTCAAATGAAAGGAAGTGGAGACGGAGCAGAAAATGACAGCATATCCATGATTTTAAAGTTAGAGACCAGTACAAAGCCAGTTCTGCACAGCTATGAAGACATTTTTGTATTAGTTTACAGATTGTTCATATATAGCATATTAAAAAAGCAGTGTGAATCCTTCTTTTATTGTTACATATGCTGATTAAAACAAATCTGCATTTTGGGATGTGGCCTAATTGCCATGCTGTTATTTGCAGCAAAAAGCCCATCTGGTGTTTTTATGTTTCCAAGTCAACTGAGTGAAAAAGAGACTTCTATCACGTGTAAATAACAGAAGCATATTTTATCCGGCTTAAACAAATCCAATAAAAGTGAGCTTTCTTTTCCTTTAGAGCAGTTTCTATAAAATCAAAGAAGCTTAAAATTAAAGTTAACTCTTGCAGCCAGACTGTGCCAGTTGGAAGAGTAGGTGGATTTCAAAGCAGATGTACAGCACATCCAGAGAGCATCAGAACCTTTTAATTTTCTTCAATTTTGATATGCTGCAGCCTGATGCTAGGGTCGAAAAAAACACCTTTTAGTGACAGAGTGGCCAGATGGAAGCCTCTCCTCAGTGCAAAATGCATAAGAGCCCTCTTGGAGTTTGCAATAAACTCCACAAATAAAAAGTGCAAATTTTTTAAAAATTCAGTTTCCACTTTGTCATGATGGGGGGACTGAGTGTAGATTAAAGAGAATAAAAATACTTTTTTCTGACTGTAGCATCAGGCTGCAACATAATGTGAAAAGTGAAAGGGGTCTGAATACTTTCTGCATACACTGTATGTCAAAACCCTGGACACTACATTTAAAGTTTAAATGACACATGGAGCTGCACTGCTACCAGGAAGAACTCCTAGCAAGCCAAGACTGAGCTCTGTACCAAGACAATCTATCTGTCAGAGAAACTCTAAGCCTCAACAGCCAAAACAACCTTGTGGTCAGATGCTTAAGTGCCATAAGCATCTGGATTTAGCATAATGTATGGCTTTGCACCTTCTACTCACTGTCCCATTACAGTAAAACATGCCAGGGGTAAATCAGCGCCCCTCCCTGTGTTAAGTGGAAGTTGAAAGTCACTTTGTTGTTTGACTGACAAAGAGGCCTGTAGAAATCCTGTAATAATCATTTGTGTTTGGCACTAATCCCAGCACAGCAGACTCATTTTCATGCAGAATCAAAGTGAAAACAGGTCTTGTCAGTGGCTGCATCTGACGCTGAAATGGTAAGTCAATGAATCCATCAGCCAAACACAAGACAAAGGCAGCATTGACAAAATATATCAGATCCAGCAAACATTTTTCTACTAGTTTGGACAATCACTGACAAAACATTTAACCAGAACCAAAGTAGAATAATAAGCAATCCTCAAGTTCAAATCCTGTTAATGTGGCCAACTCCATAATTACATACAGTTGTAGTTGAACAATCAGTTCATCACAGCTGTTAGCCAAAACTCCAGTTATCCCAGCATGCAGCTGCAACATTTAAAGTAACTTTTCACCCTAAAAAAATGCCAAGTGCAGTTGGTAAATTTCCCAATGAACTTAAAGCGAGGAGGAGAGTGTTTTCCGCTGCTGAACATGACAGAGTGCAGCTGTGTGCCAGTGTACACCATCAGCTCCTCCCCAGCTCTACTGCTCAAAGAGCCGGAGGCTCTGTCTGGGGATTTAGGGCAGCCACCAGCACAGCTTAAATCTTATTAAAAAATGTTCACTGACTGCCTCACAAGCTGCAGTGCAGTAGGTGTCGAGTCCTTATGGATGGGTCATCCAACAAAACTTTTCATCAATTTGTCAAGTCTTTTATGTGCCACTATAAAGCATAGTTTCCCAAGATATATGAAGTGTCTGACCATTTTAATCGAACTGTTTCTTTCGTTTGAGGAACTTAATATGAGTGAGGATGAAATAAGACACATCCTGCTGTGAGACTGAATCAAAAAGTACTGTGAGACTTCCTCTACCAAGTATGTCATCCAGCATCAAGCCAGTGGAAAAAGTGACAGTGGGCAGCACAAAGAGATCCATGACAAATAACCCAATTGACACAATAATGAATGGACCAGCTGAACCTCGGTGAGTGAAAAAAAGAGCTCTGCATGGACTTTGCACTTGGCAGCAGCTCAGGTAGCACACTTTTATTCAATACTTGTGATAAGCAGTTGTCCCCTGCATATGTCATTGGTCATTAGCCCCCCATCCACCTGTTGTTATTGATGTTAACCTATTATTCAGCTGATGCCAGAAATAGTCCTGAGACGAGAGATGAGAAACTGTGTATGGGGGCCCTCTGAGGTGCTTGTGGGAAAAGAGGGCCCCTATTAGAGAAGTCCTTTGTGCTCACTCATCACGGCTGAAGGGGAGCAAAAAGGACACACTGTCAGGCACACTGCCTCTGCTAATCGGCAACACCGACGTGATAGCCTCAACCCAGCGCCTGAGCTGTGCCTGATTACGTATCTACAGTGCAAGGAGGGTCTGGACAAATTGCTCTACTAATTACTGACTCACTAAAACAACTATTACTTTCTAAATGAAGAGGCCCTTGCACAAATTATTGGTAAGGCTGAGCTTTGAAAATAGCAAATTAAGGCAAAGAGGATGCTTTTTAATGGTCTGCTCAACATATAGTGTAATATTAAGAATAGATTACTCACCACTGTCCTCAATGGAGAAGGAGAAGATGTCACTTGTAGCATTGTCACCATCCCTCAGAACATAGCATATGTTCATGTCATCGATTTCAGCTGAGAAAAGAAACACTTTGTAAATGTCATATCATACACCAGGAGATCACATCTCTCTCTCTCTTTATCTCTGTATGCATTATTACTACATGTAACTACCCGTGAATGTTTATGTGCCAGCAACAGTTGGGGTGAATTTAAGAAGGCTCAACTTGAACTGCTGTGAATTATTTCTCTATTCATTGCCATAATTGCTACTAGTGCTAGTTCTAGAATGATCTGTCTATATAGTTGTTCCTGCACACAGACCATTAACAATGAGGCATTGACAGCCTGATGCTGTAGGCTTACAACTACCTCAACATTACATCTATTATCATTGTTAGAGGATGTTAAAGTGAATCTAAGAGCAGCTCTGCATTAACTGTTATAATAACCAACATCAAGCCTCTCTATTTCATTATTACAGCTGCAAATGCTAATATTAGAGTGTTCATTCTACTATCAAACATTGCAATTACTGCTCAATCTTACAGGGATGCACAGATATTGATACCAGTATTGGGTATGGGTGCTAATACCAAGCCTAAGTACTTGTATTCATAAAATAGATACTGCACTCAATATCATCATAGCATGATGCTTGCCTCTCATTATTTGAGTAGGTAGGCAAAGTTAAAGTCATGTCTTGTTAGGTGATAATCAAAATGAGGATGCCAAAAGTAGAGCACACTGCAAACACTGCACTGCTAGAATGTCAAGAGGAGGAGTGACAAATAGGGTTGGGAAATCAATCAAAATTTAGATTAAATCACAATATGTCCTCCTGCAATGTTCAAATCACAGAAGATGGAATATTTCTTTTGACTGAAATGTGTTTCAAAATACCAGTTTAATACATCTTTTGAGGAAGAGAATGTATTTGCATGATGTTCTATAAACCATGCAAACAATCGAGAGTTAATATTTCTAGAATAATTTGCAAAAAATCCTGCTTTTCTTATTGTTTAATCTACCAAACATTGTGTTCATTAAAATACAGGATAATTTATTTGCTTGTTTGTTGACTAATGCATAAGATGAGGTAATTAAAAAATAATTGAATATTAAATCGCGATTGCAATACTGGGGGCAAAAATCACAATTAGATTTATTTTCCAAACCGTTCAGCCCTAGTAAGAAATATCTGATAAAATAAAACAGTATTTCTAAATGATGTTAAGAACTGTAGGAATTAAGTACTTATATACAGTACTGTGCAGATTTTTTAGGCATGTTCAGGCCAAACATTTAGGCTGAAGTAAGGCAAAGATGTTGCAAGTAAGCAGCCTGAGGGCAGGAAGGAGGGTGACACAATCATGGTCTGGCTCTGGATGTTGCATATTGCATATTACCCGGGGCATAGAAAAAAGTAACAAAGTCCACACCTTTAGGGTGGAGTGGTATGCACGGCCTTAGGCATTGGTTCCCAACATTGGGTCTAGGACCCTCTGGGGGGTCCTAGATATAAGAGGGGGGAGCTTTGAGGAAAAAAGGTGTGGTTGTCACGAGTCCCTAGCTGTGCTGTGGATTCCCCAAGGGCTGTCTCCAGGTGTACTACCAGGGGTGAAAAGGCCCGGTCAATAGAGATACCATCGAGCTTGACCTTTGCTTCCGAGCAACACACATGCAGAGCTTCACTTTAGCTGCCCCTTCCTCCAGCCCCAGGTTGTGACTATTGGACCATATGATGAATCCTTAGCACCCCACATGCCTAAAACACATGCACATGACTGTATGTACTTGGTATCACTGAGTAAGACTTGGCATTGGTGCATCTCTAAATACTTCACCTAACGTTGTCACTATCACTGGCATTATAGTCATATCCAGCAGCAAAGTTTAAGATGGATTGATGGCTATTGGTATGGTTTATTCATGTCTGGTTCAGCTCGAGGTTTCTACCTGTTATAAGGAAGGTTTACCTTGCTATTGTGGCTCTTTTAGATGTTGCTTACTGCAGAGCTTGTTGTGGATTAATAATGGGTCTTTATAGATAAAATCACAAAGAGTACAGCCCTCTTTATAAATCATCTATTGATTGATCTATTATCACTTTTAACACCAGGTGGGTAAATGTAATCCACTTGTTTCTGATAGACTATACATTTCAATAACAGGTTTTAAGTCTTACTTTAAAAGGCGGGGTGAGAATATTGGATAAAAGCCTAACTACACAATGTTGTAGATGCTGTAGAGAGAAACTGCTGTCTACAGAAGACTGCATATCTATTAGACTCCTGAAAAAGGGGCGCTATCATATTTGTATACTGTTTACCATCCTAAAAGTATGCACCAGACAGGACTGTCTTTGGCCCGGAAAGATTTCAAAGTTTACCGCCCTTGCTTTCTTCAATATGTGATGTCAAAACATTTCCCCTATGAATATACCAATACATCAAAATTCATGGCCACAATTTTAAATGCCCAGGAGATAGTGTATTCATTTACAGTCTGTTGACTCTAGTGAGAACTATTGAAATATTGAACAGGCCTCTAGGGGAAAGCATCTCACACTGACTCAGTAAATTTAAGCAGTGAATACAAGGAAATGCTCTGTGCAGTGGCTCTCCTAGGCTAATATTTGGCATTTACCAGGACACCTCTTTGTACTGCTTGATACACTCATGTTAGCAAAGCCAGTGGTCAGTCAAAGCCACACAGCTATTTGGAATGTTTGCAAGATCGATCATCATTTATGTTATTCCCTCGAGTTTTCAAAATATGTCTTTAGTAATGCACAAACCACCACCAGCTCTCTCACTAAGTGAAAACATTGAGCACAGTTTGAAAAATGTTCTCTAGTGAGAGGTGGTCAGCCAGAGGCACTGGCGTATTTCATCTCTGTAAATATGCCGTCTCTTGAGTCAAAACAAAAACCTTTGCATTTGAACTCAGCATTTTTTAAACACATGAGAGAGGGGGATGCATTCAGCAGCGTGAGTAAATCTTTAATTAGTTTGAGATTGGGCTCGAGAGGATTAAAAACAGACTTCAATGAGTTTCTGTAGTGCTTTACAAATCTATCAGCATGTAAAAGGATTACAAAGTTGTTTGAAATGCTGATCTCTTACCTTGTGTGAAGGTTGTGATTGTGGCATTTCCTCTGCCCAGGCTGATCAGGTAGCCGTGTTCTGGGGCAACGGTGATCCTAAAGGTCACAATATCCTGAATGCTGTCTCTGTCCTCTGCTTTAAGAGTCTTACTGGTTATCACAAACCCCAGGTGGCCGGTCTCAAGAAGCCTCAAAGTTGGGGCCCCTCTGTTGACTACAATTTGCGGTACCCCATTGTCAACTGGGATGATAGTGATCTTCATCACTTGAGGCCTTCGAGTCTCAAACACAGTGTCAGGGAAGATGAAGAAGTCTGTGTGAGTGCCATCAGTAACAGTGAAGGAGAAGCTGTCCTCTGCACTCTCTGTGCCATCGTGCTTGTAGCTGATCATGTTCTCATTCAGGTCCTGCTTTGTGAAAGAGGTGACAGGCAGGGTGTTGTTAAAGAGCAGGCGACCATGAACTGGGATTTGAGTGACTGTGAACTTCAAGAGGCGGTCAACAGTGTCTCTGTCTTCTACTGTTAGCTCAAACGGCGTGATGAGTTTGTTCTCTCCCTCAGTCACCACAAGGCCATGGATTGTCACTACGGGCTTTTTATTGTCGACGTCAGTGATGGAAATGCGGAAAGTTCGAAACACAGGGTTGTAGCCGTCAGTCACTTCAAACTCAAAGCTATCCATTTTCACCTCGTCGTCTGCAGTGTGGATGTAGTAGATTTTGTTTCCAGCCAGCTGGAGCTGTGTGAAGGAGGAGATGGGCATCCCTGGGGTGTCTGTGCACTCCAGGTGTCCTCTCATGGGAGCTCGAGTGATTGTGAAAACTAAGTGTTCATCTGGGCTGTTGAGGTCGCTTGTGCTGAGCAAGTCTGTTGTAAGAGTCACTCTGCCGCCTTCTCTGAGGGATACGCCTTTACTGATCACGTCAGGGAAAACCATGTCAATGCCCCCGACAGTGACATAGAAATATCTGTCGATCAAAGGGTTGATGCCGTCTGTTACATCAAATTTGATGAGGTCGCGGATCCCTTCTTGCCCGTTATGAATGTAGATTATCAAACCCTGGTCTACTTCACTCTGGGTAAAGTTCATTCCAACTGTGATGTTCTGTAATGCCCCAGATGGCGCTGTCCTCTGTAAAAACCCCTGACCTGGTCCGTAGCGGATAATATAAGTAAGCATTGAATCCTCAGAGTCCAGGTCAGTAGCTTTTAAAACATTGCTGCTTATAACTTTAACATCACCTATCTCAATTTCAAGGCCATCATTAATAGCCATCCTCGGGGTCTCGTCGTCCACAGGGATAATCATGACTATCACTGTTTTCTCTACACTGAACTTTCCATCTGTGAGAACAATATCAAAGCTGTCCTCTGTGGTCTCAGAGTCATCATGCTCATACACAATGCTGGAGGCCTCCCTGATCTGATCCAAGGTGAAGTTAGTGACCGGCACAGTGCCAGTAGTGAGCTGGTTGAGAATGAATCCATGCCTTGGGGGTTTGGTGATAATGAACGTGAGCTGATCAGAAGGCAGATCTGCATCAGCACCGTTCAGAATGGGAGTGTCAATGACTATGTTCATGCCCTCCATAACTACAAACTCTCTCATGTAAATCTCAGGCTTTTCATCATTAGCGGGAATTATGGAGATAGGGAAAAAGTGCCTTTCAGAGAAATTGATGCCATCAGAGCATCTGAATGTAAACCTGTCCTCTACCGGCTCCACTCCTTTGTGAATGCTTTGAACATAGTAAATGTGATTCTGTCTGATGTCCTTGATGGTGAAAGCACTGATAGCTGTACCAGACCTGGATTTCTCTGAGCCTGGAGCAGGGGAAATATTTTCCACATACCCTGAAGTGGGCTGGACAATGATTGTACAAAGGAGGTCATCACTGGGTGTGTCAACATCATCAGTGCTTATATGAAGTATTTGAATGACATTCTTCTCTCCCTCAACAACAGTGAACTGCGGCCCCACAAAGACCTCTGGAGCCTGGCTGTCCAGAGGTAGAATAGTTACATGTACTCTGACGCCTGTGATCTTATTCCCTCCAACCGTCCACTCATCAGACATGTCTGTCAGTGTGAGATTGAAAAAGTCCTCCTTTGTGGTCAAGCCTATTTCCCCACTGGTATGAGCATAGACTACAAAGCCGTTTATGATGTCTGCCTGAGTGAAAGTGCCAGAAGGGACACCTTTCACCAGGATTTCACCTAGTGAGGGAGGGTCCTCCACAATAAAAGTCAAACGGAGGTCATCAGTGTCCTCATCTCTTCCCTGAATCACATTACTTGTTATTTCTGTTGCTCCATTTTCCAGCACATCTATATAGGAGCCAATTGTACCAGCTGGGAGACTAATAGTTGGAATCTCATCATCAATCGGCTTCACACTAATCTTTATGGTAATCGGGACAACATGGACCCCATCGCTGACATCAATTTGAATCGAATCAGCAGTTGATTCATCTCCATTATGGATGTATGAAATTCTTCCATTTCCAATATCCTCCAGGCTGAATGTGTCTCCTTTCGTCATGTCGGTGAATACATACTGGATCTGGCCGTGCAGTGGAGGCTGAGTAACAGTGAAGGATATCTGTTTGCTGTCAGTGTCTGTGTCTGAAGTGTCCAGCTCAGCACTTGTTATGATATGTGTGCCGCGCTCAAGCACAGTAAATCCAGAGTTTGTTATTTGAGGTGGCTTGTTGTCTACAGGCTGTAAAAATATAGTGAAAACTCCTTCTTCTGTATTTCCAGAAAGATCCTCAACAGTGTACCTGAACTGCAAAACACGAGAGGTGATTCCCAGTTCAAGATCAGGCGGTTTGTAAGCTATTTTATGGTGGTTTATTTGTGCCTGGGTAAAAGTGTGGACTTCAGTGTCTGGCCTTTCAGTTAAAACCAAAGCTCCCAGTACAATCGGGCTGTTCTCATCTGTATCCGTCGGTGGCTGAATGATTGTGTACTTCAGATCCCGATCCTCCGAGTCCAGATCAGTGTAACGAAGGAATTTCCTGCGAAAGGAAGTAAGCTGATACTCGTGCACGGTCATTTGCAGAGTTGTGCCAGGGTACAGTTCAGGTGGGAGGTCATCGACAGGGAGGATTTTGATTATGAACGAGCTCTCACCTGATTGGTTTGGGGGGTCGTTGTCATCTTGCACTCTAAACACAAAGTGATCCATGACTGTGCCGGTGCTGTGGGGTCCAATGTGCTTGTAAAAGAGTTTACCGTCTATGATATCCTGCTGCAGCCACTCAGTCACTACTTTCTCATAGAGCTCATCCTCTGTATTGAACTTCCAGGTTGACGGGTCCTCTGGGGCCTCTGACTGACGCAGCAACACCTGCCCTATTTTAGAAAAGGGAGGTTCTATTGTGAACTTGATAGAGGAATCCTCTGAGTCGATGTCTGCTGCACTGAGCATGAGAGAAGAGATTGGCATCATTTGGTTTTTGAATAAAACCAAACCAGTGTTAGCGTTGATTATGGGGGGCTCGTCATCTGTTGGCACGACTGTAATGGGAAACAAAAACTCCACCTCATTGGTGCCATCTGTCATTCTGAAAATAATATTATCACTGTAAGTGTCACTGCCGTCATGTTGATAGATTACAACTCCAGAGTCCAGGTCAGCCGGGGTGAAAAATTTCCTCCTTGAGCCCAGAACAGTCAAGTCTCCATGCCTCAGCCCATCAATAACAGTGATTCTCACTTTGTCTAAATTGTCCTCATCGCTGATTTCCAGGTTCTGCGAGCTGGACAGAGGCCTGGACTGGCCCTCGTACAGTAACTGGCCTGTATTTCTAGTGACTACAGGGGCTAATGTGTTCATGGGCTTAACCACAATCATGAAAGCAAAAGGGTCTGACACCGCCCCCTCTGTGTCCACCACCTCAAATTCAATCTGGAAAATCCGCTCAGTGTCTGAATCCACAGCAGGGGGCTTGTAGGCGATTTTCAAGTCTTTGAGGTCTCCTTGGTAAAAAGTGGTTATTGGTAAATTCCTATCATCCGTGCTCACTATATAGCCCTCCTCAAAGGACAGCGTGGATGTGATGTTGAAAATTAATTCATCAGGATTAGACTCAACATCCTCTGCTGCCAGCATATCCATGGTTATGGCTGTCATTACAAACTGGTCCACTTCCATCATCATCATGGCAACAAAGCTGGGCTTTGGAGCAGTGTTCTCCTCTCCACCTTTAATCCTCACCAAAATTTGGAAAAATTCCTGCTTGAGCAAATTGCCTTCCTTATCATTTAACTCCACAAGCATGGGAATGTAATCTCTGTTGGGTGACTTCAAAGCAAAAGTGTGCTGATAGCGAATATTCATTTTAATAAATTCATCACAGTCCACCATTGTTCCCAGGCTGTCCTGATCCACAAGTTTCCCATACCTGGGCAGCACGCTGCTGCTGGACAGAGAGGCTATTTTGCACTGCTGTGCACCTCTATCATAGGTGAACTCTAAAATCCTCCTGTCGATGGGGTTGCTGATGCCGAGGAGTTTATCTACAGAGAGTGGCATGTTTTTGGTGAGGACTTCCAGCTGTGTGAAAATTACTTCTACCTCCATCATAAAGGGGATGATAATTGTATCCGTTTGAGTGTCATACCTCAGCTGTAATCTCACTCTGTCCCTCGGAGGACTCCTGGAGCCAAAGTGGGAATACTTCACGTCGTTGGGGCCAAATTCACATGGAAACTTTTTCGGGGACAGGTGTCCGGGTCTTTGGGACAAGGGGTCATTGTCCAGTACTGTTATGCTGCATCTATCGCCAGGCTGAACTTGAATAACCAAATCGTTGATGGGATCAATGAAAACTGATCTCCCGAAAGGCACGCGGATCCCGTTATTGGCAACCAATATCGTGTCCTCTGAAAGCTCGGACCTCAGTGCGTAAGATAATCCATAGCTGTCAAAAACCTGCGCAACTGCATCACCTGTCAGAATCACAGCGAGCAAGAAAAAAACAGCGCCAGTCCTTTGCAGCAGCGGGGGGATAATCCAAGCCATTTGTAGTGTTGAACCACGGAGAAGACACGCTGAACTTTGCGCATACACCCCTATGAACTACGTATGACGGTTAAAGTTGCAAAAATATAACATCAGAGTTGGATAATTGAACGCACCTTTGGACACTGAGGTGCACCATTCTCTCGCAGCAGCTGCACACTGATAACCTAAACTTCATACTCCTGCTATGCTGGAGTAAGGAGAGTTACGCCCTCCTCTCAGCCCATTGGTTCATGTCTCCGCTGGAATTCGTATGTCAGGTTGTAAATGGACGTTGCCTGTGTCACTTTGCGAGGACAAAACGGTGCCGCGTGGGGCTACACCTCTTCAGGTTAGAAAAGGTGAAGAAAATGGTAAAACAATATCATGTTAGTGTTAAAGGATACATGAATACGCAGCATTGTAATAGGAAAAATAATTGGGTGATAAAGATTACATGTAAAACGCTAAACATATTTTTGAGACATTTAGAATTACTCCACATTTGTTTTAAATCTTTAAAATCCACTCATTGCAGAGCATTTGACCACAAGGTGAAAGGATAAGAAGTAGAAAGTGTCTTCACTCTGACTGGGGGAAAAGCTTTGTCTCCCTCTCCTGGTTTGAGCTGCTGAGGAGAGAGGATGCTGCACACACACTTCATGACAGCCAGCACACACTGCCCTCATACAACATGTACGAAGTATGGCTATCAAAGAATGAGACTGAGCCTTTGAGGATAAAACCACGAGACTCAGTCAGTGTTAAAGGTTGGGCCACGCACAGCTGCAGTAAGTTTCCATAAGTGACGTCTTTAATTCACTACTAGCTACCGATAGAAGTGCACGTGCTTTTGTTAAGGCGCCAGAATATGATTAGCTTAAAAGTTGAGCAACGCATAAACTTGAAAATATTGGTGAAACTGAACAAAACAGCAGCTGAATCTTTTTTTTTTTATACATTAACTGAGGTGTATGGGGAACACTGTATGTCATGTGCACATGTGTTTGAATGGCACAAAAGATTTTGTGAAGGCAGAGGATGTCCAAGATGATGAAGCTTAAGGGCACCCATGTGTATTTTTTGGACCTTCCAAGCTTTTACTGAACGTGGAGGACAGCGGCTAGAATCGGAAACAGGGATGGGAGAGCTGGAGAGAGACATGCGGGACCGGATTCAAACCTGCTGCATACATGAGGTGTGCCTTAAACCACTAGACCACCTGTGTTCCCAGTTTGTCTAATTTTACATGAAAATTAGACGAACTAGCTGCATATGCAAACATAAGGAGATATAATGTGTATGCAGTCATGCACAACAGCCACAGAGAGGGAACACTGCAGGAATATGACTGTCACACAGTGCAGCCAATCAATGTGGCCATAATACAGCTGCTCCTTTCGACAGACTGAACCCCACATAATAGCCCTCAGTCCACTTTCACAGCATGAGTCAAAAGTTCTCCTTATTGCATTCACCTGTGACAATGTCCTCCTTCCTGCTATGCTGCTCCCTCATCACTCAGGACCTCCATGTGTCAGGCACTTCCCCCAGCAGAGCATTCTCCTCTGACTCCTGACAAGCCTGGTCATGATCTCTCTCTCTGCGCTGCTCATCTGGAGAAGCAGTGTTGATTTAGAGGACACCCACAAAGACATTGTGGAGCACAGCAGGACAGGACAGAATGAATCATTTATATTAAAAGCAAGCACAGTGGGCATTGCTGCAGATCCAGATTATAACTACTTATTTTTCAGAAAAGGTTGGGAGGATGCATGTCTATAGGGGAGTCTGAGAATTGGACGGGATTTCGAGACATGCATTTTTGCTCCTATATGGGGTTTGCCCTGTTTTCACACAAAGTAGGGAAAACATTCGATTTCTCTAACACAAGTGTTGCATTTATTGTACCGAGCTACTGGCATGGCTCTGTATGTTTGATTTACTTCACTGTCTTTGTATATATAAGATGTACACACATACCTTTGCTCCCCTGTCAGTGCATCCCAAGGGCTTTACATTGCCTGAAAGAGTTTGACTTCAACTGTGCTCAGTCCCCTCTGATCCCTTTGAGATGATTTTCATTCCATCCACAAAGATGCTGTTGCAGCCATTGTGTCTGCACCTTCCTAGCTGTGCATTTATGGTATACAAACTGTGTCTCAGCTGGCACGTGTTGAAATCTGTACACAGTAGCTGCCATAACAAAGCGTGCGGTTGAGTTGCACTGGACACTGTTGACAGGGTCCAATTATAAATATAACCAAGCAAACTGCAAGGCAAACCCCGCAGGCCTTGACAGCTCCTAGTTACAAGAGAAAATGAAAAAGAAGATGAATAGAACCCTCTGACAGCAGCCACGGCAGAGGGGGAATTGGATCAGACCCAAACCTTCAGGCTTATTTTTGAGGCAAGGGAAGTTTGATGATGTTCTGTCAGATCACATTTATATCAAATTTATTGTAAGTGACCAATCCTTCCCAGCAGATAGAAGTGTCTACACAGGTGTGTAGATGATTTGCTGTACACGATGAGAGGAAGGTTACCTTAAATGCAGAGTACTCCTTGATTTTCATACATTTTATTCGAATAACAATAGAATATCTTTGGCAGTTCTTTTCTAAAGTTTTCTCTCTGCTGACTGGAACAATTGTTCAAAGCTGTTTGTTCAGAAGCTCAGTTATATTGTGGCTGCTAACACCCAGAAACTCAGTTTGTTTAGCTTTGTGGGGGCTTTGGTGAGAGCTAAATATACCTCTACCAGCAGGCTAAAGATAAAGACTGCATAAAAAACAATGAAAACATATTTTAGTAAATGCATCCAGAGGTGGTTTCAGTAATATGGACGCCACAGGCAAAGACAACTATGAGGCCTTTTCCGTTTAGTTAAAAGCAGTGAATGAAAAAATATTAAGAAGCATCTTTTATCAGGTAATAAAGCCAGGACAACAGGATGTAGACACAGTTAAAATATGAATACTTAAATACCCCAAAGTACTAGTGCATAACCTCTGTGAAGAACATCATAACCTCAAACTCACAACACTGATATAAACTACATGGACAAGTATTCAATTATGAATTCAGGTGTTTCAATCAGACCTGTTGCCACAGGTGTATAAAATCAAGCATCTAGGAACGTAGTCTCCATTTGCAAACGTGTGATACAGAATGGGTTGTTCTGAAGAGCTCAATGACTTAAAGCATGGTACTGTGGTGGATGATTCCTTTGCAATAAGAACATTTGTGAAATTTCATCCCTGCTGGATATTCCACAGTCAGTGAGTGAGTGTAAGTGATATTATTAGAAAGTGGAAGCATTTAGGAACAACAGCAACTCAGCCACAAAGTGAAAGACCACATAAAATCACAGAGCGGGGTCAACGGCACTAAGGTCCATGGTGCTTAAAAGTTGCCAACGTTCTGCTGGTTTTCTATAGCTGAAGGGTTCTGAACTTCGACTGGCATTAATTTAAGCACAAAAACTGTGTGGTGGGAGCTTCATGAAATGGGTTCCCATGGCCAAGCAGCTGCATGCAAACCTCATGTCACCAAGTCTAATGCCAAGCGTCAGATGGTGTGGTGTAAGACGGAATGACACTAGACTGTGAAGCAGTGGCCCCTTAGCTCCAGTGGTCATTCTGAATGCTTCAGCATACATAGGCATTTTAGACATTGCTATGCTTCCAACTTTGTAGCAGCAGTTTGGGGAATGCCCTTTTCTATTCCACCATGACTGTACCCTAGTAAACAAAGCAAGGATTGTAAAGACATGGATGAGTTCAGTGTGGAAGAACTTGACTGGTCCAGCACAGACCTCAACCCCCTTGTGCACCTTTGAGATGAATTGGAACAGAGATTGCAAGTCAGGCCTTCTTGTACGAATTCAGTGCCTGACCTCATAAATGCTGTACAGAATGAATGGGCACAAATTCCCACAGAAACACTAAAAAATCTTGTGGAAAGCCTTCCAAGAAGAGTGGAGACAATCAAAGCTGTAAAAGAGGTGGACTAACTCCTTATCATAATGCTTTTTTTTTTCATATTTTCACAAATGTCACTGTTGGTGGAATGGTCAAATACTTTTGTCCATATATAATATATTTAAACATGTCTCATGTGTATTTATGTTAATTAGATATATACTGTATATGTTTCTTTGCCACAGAACACATTTTTTTACTGCATGCATCTCACAGTAATCCACTGTTGCAGTAAATCTTCACAGATTTGAAATTTGAAGCTTTTCAGGTGCATAAACCTCACCGTTTGTGCAAGGGGTCCTCCCCAGGGATTTATCAAATAACATATTCTATTTTAAATTGATTTTTATTCACCTTTGGTCCCTTATTAGTAATTTCAGACAGACAGTTTAGCTCATTATTTGATGTGCATCAATTATGACTACATCTTGAGGCTCTTCAGAGCAGGGCCTCAGGCAGCTGCCTACCTTTGCCTGATGTTAAAACCGCCTGAGTGCATCTATCAAACCTGTAATCTATCATCTAAAAATAACTTATTTTGTCAGTTGTGTGCAGCAAAACTAAGTTTTAATTTCCTTTACACTGAATGGCCTGCCTTGTCTTCAGTAACATACAGAAAGGTTTAACATAAAGAGTCTCACATACTCTACTGCCGGTGACATCACTGTTATTATAACCTGCTTAACAGAAAGATGCATTATGAACAGCGCCTTGAGTTCTGAGAACTTGCATCAGGTCAACCTGATATAATGAGGTGTTAACTAGAATTGGGTGATTCAATCCCTGGCTCCTTTAGACACAAGTTGTTGTATCCTTAGGCAAAACACTTAACCCCATATTGTTCCCACTGCTGCGACCGTGGCATGGGAATACGTTGGGTTAGTTAATGCTGATAGCCACTTTACACAGCAGCCTCCACCATCAGTGTGTGAATGGGTTAGTGTGACCTGCAGCTGCAATGTAAAAAAAGTCTCTGAGTAGTCAGACAACTAAAAAAAACACCCTATTAAGTCAAATCAATAAATTAAAAAAAAAAAGTTTTAAAAAGAAGCTAAAATAATGCCTGCATAAATCAATAATGTAGGCACAAGCTCAAATGATCAGTTTCTTTTATTTGAATCCACAGAGTATTAATCTTACCATAAATAACACAGTCTCAGTCTTTTTGTATGCATTGTGACAGCACAGGCTCTCTATTGCTAGATATACTTTTGATACGTTGCCTCCTTTGGTGTTACTCGTCTGTTTGTCTCCGTGTTGCTAAAGCAATTCCCCTCTAACAATTGTTTGGACTTATCAGCACTATTTCTGTCTGTGGTTTTCCCCCAGAGAATACAGCCCCAGTCTCACTGATCTCATTAAGACTATTTTAGTTCATTACCTCTCTGTCAGAGACCATTCTTCTGATGGTTGAAGCTGGAATGGTGGCAGCATTTACACTGAAGTCATCCTCTACTAAAGTAAATTGTCTAACACTTGGAAGCACAAAACACTGCTTACCAGCAGTAAAATCCATCTTTCCCATCTTATGTTCCTCTTGGGATACTACAGAACTAAAATGGTAGCAGAGCCAGTCAAGTTTAATCATATTCTTTATCTGTGCTCCTTAATTCCCCAGGCGGGGGTGTGGGCCTACGTATTAAGACTATAATGTATGGCCAGAGCAGTAATCCCGCTTACAAAACAAGTCAAGTTTGGTTATTTACAGCATGCTTTAGATAAATTGGCTCAATGTTCTGCTTTAGAGGAAAACAAATGAGGCAAACTATAAAATCCAAGAACTTGAAAACAAAAGGAAAATAATTTGAATAATGGGAACACAATACTGCATGTGCCTGTTTAAGGGTGTGTGTGTTATACTGACCATACTTAAAGAGGATCACAGCCTCAGTCTTTAGTGGTTTATCTTCACAGTGCAGGCAAAAACCACACAATTAAAGAAAGAGTGGTGCTACTGTGACTCATTTGTGAGCTGTGAGCATGAAAACAGAACAATATTAATCTGTCTTCCAATTTCAAACCAAAAACACAGAATAAAAAGATGTTTGGGGTAAACATGAATTTCCAGCTTTAGAAAGGCTTTAAAAAGATAACCAAGTGTCCCTTTTATGTTTCACAGCTTCAGTCGGATAAGTCACATTGCAATGGTTAAACATCTATTGCAGCAGCAGAACATTGTGTTTGGCATCACTCCAGGGGTGATGTCCAAAATGTCTTGGTGTGCTAAAGTTTTCAGATTGACCTTCCCTGGAGATAAGGGGCCTGAAAAACAGCCCCATGCCGTTATCCCTCTTCCACCAAACTTCACAGTTGGCACAATGCGGTCAGGCAGGTAGTGTTCCCCTGCATCTGCTATCGAGATACAGTCCATGGAGGTATTGATTCGAGTGAGGGAGGCTATAGTGAGCTGAAAAAAATCTATCAGAGAGATAGCTAAAACTTTATGAGTGATATTAACAGTTTGGTTCATATTTGATTAGACAGAATACACTGGCAGGCTCAACAACATGAAAAGGCCTGGAAGACCACAGGAGACAACTACAGTGGAGGACTGCAGAATCCTTTACCTGGTGAAGAAAAACTCTGTCACATCATTTCGACAAACCAAGAAAACTGTGGAGGTGGTTGGTATATCATTGTCAAAGTCTGCAGTCAAGAGACGGCTTTATGAATGCAAATACAGCAAAGTGCAAAACACTGGTAACATCCAAGAACAGGAAGGCCAGATTGGATTTTACCCAAAAAAAACCTCCCCAGGTCTGGAAACAAATTTGTTGGACAGATGAACCAAATATAAACTTGTACAAGACTGATGAGAAGAGAAAGCGTGAAGAAGGAAAAGAACAGCTGTCAAATATGATGGAGGCAGTGTTATGGCAGGGTTATGTAGGGCTGCCAATGGAACAGACTCAGTGGTGTTTATTGATGATGTGACCGCTGACAGAAGTAGAAAGATGAATTCTGAAGTGTACAGGGCTATGCTCTCTGCTCACATTCAGCCAAATGCTGCAGTAGAGACCTGGCAAAGCAGCTCCAGAGAGAAAACTTGATGATGCCCATGGGCTCCAGACTTCAGGCAGTCATTGTCTGCAGGCCTGCCCACAGAATTAGCTGGGCCCTTTTAAAGCCCAGTGAATGGGACCTCCCCAGTTATGATTTATTAATTAAATCAATGCATGTGTTTGATCAGTAGTACTGGTGCTAAGGTTCTGGCTAAGCTTCATATTTGAGCTGATAAGCATGTCAAGCTATTACTGGGTTCTGATGTTATCCTTTTACCCACTTTCAACTCATTTTTGCCACTTTTAAACAACTTTTCACTACTCTGTCTGGCTATTTTTGGCCCTTTTGAATTTAGCAAACCATATTTTCCTGGTTCATTTTTTCCTCTTTAAAACTCTTTTCACAACATTTTTTTTTTTACCAATGTTGAAACTATAATCCATTTATGTCACTTTTAACTCATTTATGCCACTTTTTGCCAATTTTTGCAACTTTTAAACCCATTTTCACAATTACCTCCAAATTTTCACCATTTTTCTCATTATTGCAACCGATTCCTGTCACTTTTGCCTCTTGTACTTCTTTTTACTACTTTATGTGGCTTTTGTTGCCTCTTTTTGCATTTTTTGCAAGTTTCACCCCACATTTTTCTCTTTTAACCTTTTCACCTTTTTTTTTTTTTAAATTTTGCCACTTTTAACTAATTAATGTAACCTTTCACCTGTTTAAGCCACTTTTTGACCACAATGTAATCTGGCTATTTTTCCCCCTTTCAAATTTTTATAACCCTTTTTTTGCCAGTTTCATCCAACTTTTCCTCTTTTGCTCCTTTTCACCACTTTTTAAAATTTTGAACCTTTAAACCCATTCATTTAACTTTTAACCCATTTATGCTATTATGCCAATTTTAGCCATGTTTTAACAGCTTTTTACCATCATAGTTACCCAGCTTTTCCTCTTTTACCCTCTTTTTACCATTTTCTCACTTTTAACCCATTTTCCCCAGTTTTTGCCGTTATTCAATTATTTTTACTTAAAAGTCTTCTCATTTCCTTCCACTTAATTATCTGGCATCCCTATATTTGTGAACATCACACGGCTGACTTGGCTCCCCAAGTAGTTAAGTCATTGTGCCCATCCCCACAGGTGATCTTGATTGTCTGTAAAGGGTTTTCATTCAAATGATAAAAACTTTTGTAATACTTTGTCCAAATACTTTTGATCCCATGATAATGGCTGTAATCTGAATGAAATGGCTGTAATTTCAAAATGGTAAAGGCCGTATTTTAAATGTCATTGAAGTAAAGCTGAAAATCTACATATATTGTTTATTTCAAATCCATTGTGGTAGTAAACAAAAGCAAATTAATAAGAATTGTGTCTGTCCAAATACCTAATGAGCCTAATTGCCTGTTAACTTGAGCAGATGGTGGCTCCAAAGGTAAATAAATACTTTGAAGCAATCTCCATCAATTGTATTTCATGAAACCTGTTTACCACAATCAAATATATGAAACACAATCACCTTAGGCAAAAACTAAATTCTGGTTTCAGTCTGTTTGAGAAATTAATTGCTTGATGTTGTTGCAGTCTTGTTAAGGCACCATGTTACAGAGAAATTCTAATAAAGTACGATGTGTAATGCTGTGCCAAAAAGCCTCATACAGTGCAAAAGCAATTGCAGGGGCACCAGGGCACTGTCAAAACTGCCTTCATTATATTCCAACTAACCTTAGCCATACAGTGGCAGTTAAGGACACAAGAAAAAGCCAACCAGCCCACGTTTCATCATTAATCCGTAACTGAAAGCTGCATCTTTGACTTGAGACTTTTAAATGTTATTAAAAACTGAAAATCTTGGGCTTCCTGTGGAGATGTGGTCGCCTACAGGCCAAAGGTTACATCATTTAATCAGATTGCTGCCAGTTACCCCGCAGGCCTTCCTTCTCCTGATGAGTTTTAAAGCTGAGAGGCACTTAACATGTATGCCCACCCCGCAGGCTTAACTCGTTTATACTGCGCAAATTGAAAGACAAATGAGTATTCACCTGGGGAGAGTCGCTGTGTGACATCTGCAGATTGTCACATCATCAGCAGGAAAGTTTGATCAGGAGATTTCTGGGAAAAAAAACACAGGAGTGGAACCACTGAACTTTCAATGGAAAGGAAACTACTTTGATTTCAACCCCTATAACAAACTCATTAAAACAACGTTATATTTATGATTCTCCCAATCTTTCCTCTACACCAAAGGTTTTTTATCTTGCCCTGTAGTGAGCAGCTGCTTATTTTGGCCTTTTCTCTATGCTTCATCCTGCCCCTCACCACACTTGAGTTTCTGGTTTCTGCTGAGCTGAATGCATTCTCTTTCTACTCTGTTTGATCTAAAGTTGGGGACTAAGTCAGCAACAATATCATCTAGATGAAACAGTGCACGTTCACTGGATGCTCATGAAAAAGCTGCAAACTCTGCACATGTGGGGACAGTAATACTTTCTCTTGGACTGGGTTTCACTGCTATCATTGTTACTTTATTATTGAGATTTATTTTTCCAAGAAAGCTGAACTGAATAAATTTTGTAAGTTTTACTGTGACATAATGAAATTTACTGCCACCGAGTGACAGCGTCTTTGTGGGTGCCTATTGTTCCAATAATCTGGGGAATGTCTCAAATATTTCTTGGCTCCCCTGCCAGGCTGTAATTGACTTAATCTTTCCATTAGCCCCAAGTCGCATAAGTCAGCTGTCATCTGTTGGAGTTAACTGTTGTAACAAGGTGCTTTTTATGTTACATGATAGATGTGAGTTTATGCTATGAGATCTCATTTTTAACCCTTTACCCCTAAGTACTGCACACACTCAGCACATGAGAATGACACACAAGCACACACATTTCCTCTGCTAACAGCTTTAATAAGCACCAGCACACAAACTGACAAACTCTAGCTCGTTTTCCAGGTGAAGGGATCTTGCTGATCTTGTTGAATCTGTTAAATGCTCCTGCTGACAGATGTAAATATCACCTTTGAACTCCACCAATCATCATCTTTTACCAGTAAGCAAACACAAATTCTTGAAGATAATGTTGTTAACACGTATAATGTGTTTATGTGTAAAACTGACAACATAACTGGCATTAATTAAATTTGCAGACAAAAAAACCCTTAGAAACCTGACAGCTGTGATTATCATGTCTGCCATACTGATTTAACACAGTCTGATGACAATGGCAACAAAAAGATAAGAGATTTATAATAAAGAATATTCACAATAAAATCAACTTGCAGTGAAGATAGGAGAGACTCTTCATACAACAGCTGTTGCCCAGGTCTATTCACCAGTCAAAGCTTTACACTAAAGTGGCAAAGAGAAAGCCACTGTTGAAGAAAATGCAATGAATCTCAACTCAAGTTTGCCAAAAGGCACGTTGGAGACTCCATGGTCAAGTGGAGAAAGTTCTTCAGTCTGATGAGACCAAAATGGTCCTTTTTGGCCATCAGATAAGACGCTATGTTTGACGGACAAACACTGCACATCACTACAAACACACCATCCCCACTGTGAAGCACTATGGTGGCAGCATCATGCTGTGGGGATGCTCCTCTGCAGCCGACCCTGGAAAGCCTGTGACAGTAGAGGGTAAAATGAATAAGGCAAAATATAGGAAAATCCTGGAGGACAAGCTTTTTCAGTCTGCAAGAGAACTACTGCTTGGGAGAAGATTTATTTTTCAGCAAGACAATGACCTGAAGCATACAGCGAAAGCTACACAGAAATGGTTTCACAACAAGGTGAATGCTCTGGAGTGGCTGAGTCAAAGCCCAGACCTTAATCCAATAGAGAATTTGTGGCTGGCCTTGAAAAGTGCTGTTCATGCCCAATCCTCAAGCAACTCAAGAGCTTGAGGTGTTTTGCAAAGAAAAAAACTATGCAAAATTGCAGTGTCCGGATGTGCCACCCTGACTGAGACCTATCCACACAGACTCTGTGCTGTGATTGCAGCCAAAGGTGCATCTACTAAATACTGACTTAAAGGGGGGAAATAATTGTGTAGTCACATTACACATTTGTTTTTATTTCTGTTTTCACTTTGACATTTGAGAGGATGTTTGCATTTCTTTTGTCTAAAAAGCCAAATTATATTTGATTGATTTATAAAACCAATAAAAGGGTAAAACATTCAAGAGGGTGAAAACTTTTTTTTGGCAAGTCAGAAACATATTATTTCGAAACATAAATACAAAAAGGACTTTGTTTGTATTATAAAAGGTTAAGTACCCCAAGCTGATGTATATAAAAAGCACTCTGAATGAGTGCATTGAATGCTATGTAATAGTCAATAGAAGTATATTATCATTCTGCTTCAGTCAGTTTTGACACTAAGATTAAATCATCAAAGCCATAAACTGCTGATGTTTTCCAGACAAGTTTGGAAATGTTCACCTTGTGAGACTCGCTAAATACTGTGGCTTTGTTGTCCTGCTCCTAAAAGACTGTCAGTCCTAATTAGTTCAAGACCTTGTCTAATGACTTTGAATTTCTGCTGCCAGCTCGACTATTGCATCAGTGTTCATTTTTAGAAGCAGGGTCAAACACTGGCCAATGCATACTACATCTAATTGACAGTGAGCTGGACTGTAGTGCTGAATGTGCTCCACACCCACATGTACAGCACAGACATGGGCGCCTCCTGTGAAGTTAAATCAGCTATGGAGCAAAGCATGCCAAGATTTTTAAATGCATTCATTTACACTTTAGACACTTCTAAAGCTATTCGTGATGCGCACTAAAAGACTTGAATTCTACTGAAGCTGGCGTTAACCACAGAGAAGACTCCAAAAATCAGCATAGGTTTTATTTCACTTGTCACACTAACATCATTAAAAAGCATGCAACATGTTGCAATTTAAGTTAAAAAAAATCCTCTGAACTGTTCTCCAGCTTGTAAGTCAAAACACATTTTATCCAGACTGACAGAATCATCATTTATCTTATTGCCAACACTGCTTACTTTAACAAGAGGTAGTCCAAACATTATCCAGTTGATACTAAACCACTGTGCTTTAAATGTCTTTGGTAACTACTGGGAGCTTGTACATCCAAAGCTCACCACTGAGAATAGCATTTTTATTTCTTAGTGTACCAAAGTTTTACTTATTTATTATATGCAGATTAAAGACATAAACCCTAAGCGCTGGCACAAGAAAGTGAGAGTCATTAGATACTTAAGAAAAGTGAAAGCAGCAATAAATATGCCTGGAACTGGGTCAAAATACTCTTTGGCAATAGGAAACATCATTAACAAACATTTGGCCCAGATATGCTAAACCTCACAGAACATAAAGCTTTGTAGAAAAGTTTATTCACTCAATGGGGAGTCTCCTCTTTCTCTCTCGCAAGGGGAAACAGATAAAGTTTTCCCCATCTTAAGCAGGAGGCTCCCACCCAAAAACAGATTGAAAGCTTATTTTTAAAATTTCAAATAAGCTTTCATAAAAAGTCTGGAAGCCTTAGGAGCAGTTAATGAGGATTTGGGCTGAGAGGAAAGGCTCATAACGCCCCCTTGTGGCATTAGAATGCAATAATAAAATTGTGTACATATTTTAAAAATAATCTATCTGATTTTTGACTCCGTACTTTAACACAACTCTAAACAAAAAGGGTGATGTAAACAGGGCCGCCTGAACGAAGGGGAGAGTTTTCTGGGGTTCAGCTAAAATGGAGGTCAGCAAAATCATGATCCACTGTAAAATTAAACTGTGATACATGCATTTCATTTTTAACCTGAATAATAACCACTCTTATTAAAACAACAAATGATGATTTACTTATGTTGTAGGACAATATAACCTTTTTCAAAATGTAAACCCCTTTCTTAAAACAGAATTACCTTTTTCTGGTAATGTTAACAATCCAGATGGGCACATTAGACTAATCCACTGTAAAGTAGAATCAGACTTCATCATTAGCCATAATGTGCACAAACATTAGGATGCCAGATAATTAGCAGAAAAAGGAAAAATAGTTTAATGATTGCAAAAACTAGAAGAAATGGGCAGAAAAAAAGGCAGAAAAGGGGTTCACAGTGGTGCATATGGGGCTAAAAGTGGCAGAAATGGATGAGGAGTTGCAAAAATGTCTTAAATGGTGGTGAAAAGGGGTAACACCTGGCACATATGGGTTTAAAGAGGCAAAAATGGGCACAAAAGGTGGTTAAAAGGGGTTAAAGGTGCATATAATGGGTTAACAGAGGAAAAAATGTTAAAAGTAGCAAAAACGTATCTATAGAGGCAAAATTGGGCAAAAGGTGACCAAAAGGAACAAAACTGGATGGAAAAAGTGGTTAAAGGGGTTCAAAAAGTGGCAGAAATGGGCAATAAAGAAGGTGTGAAGAAGTTTAAAAGAGGTGAAAATTGGTTAAAAGTACTGAAATTAGTATTAAAGAATTAAAAGGGGTAAAATGGGTGAAAATGGTAAACACTGTGTGGCAAAAACAGGTTGAATGAGGCAACAATGGATAAGAAATAGCAAAAAAACGGCTTAAAAAGTGGTGAAATACCTACTTGGATTGTTATGCACAACCACCCCTACGGTTTACAGACAATGGTCCGAAAAAGAGAAAATATCCAATAGTCTGTGGTTCTCTGGATGGCAGAGAAGAATGACCAGATTGGTTTAGAGCTCATAGAAAGGCAACAAAAACTCAAATAACCACTTGTCAAAATTTGAAGGTGAGGGTCAGAAGGTGGCATAAACAACATGCCAGCCTGTCAGACCACGAACAACCATGGTGAACTAAAAATCATTTAAATCTCCTTTCACCTTTCTTCTTCTTCTTCTTGAACATCTATGCATAAATGCATTTCTCACTACCATGTGATTGGCTGATTGGATTTTTGTATAAATGATTAGTTGAACAGGCATAACTCATCAAGTAATCAGAGTGTATTTATAAACCCCATCAAATAAGGGTTAATACGTGCTTACCCTGTTAAATTTAGTAGTTTCTTTACCCCAAGGCCCCTATACACAAGGTAAAATACCAGATTTACCTCTGTTTTTTATTGGAGGAAACAGGTATCAATACAGGTCAGACTCTCAACTCTGATGTCAGCTCTGTCCACCAAAGGCTCCCCCCTAACAGGGTTAAATAATACAGAACAAGAGAGGATTATACAGCCTTTCCAAATCAGCTAGTCAGTAATCTCTCCAAATAAAGAGTGAATTTGATAGGTCAAAGAAATTAGAAAGGACACTCAGCTGAAAAGCAACAGGAGACATAAATGGAGGATATACAGGAAGTGCTCACAGATCAATTTCACCACATTAATGAACATAATTGTATTTTCATTAGGACCCCACACTTAAACCCTTTTTCAAAACAAGATTTAACATTGAATGATTGATGAATATTGAATCATTGCTTCTAAACTTTGAAAAATATATTATGTAAAACAGAGACAATCTGAGTGATTCATAAACATTTCAGATGACTTTATTGTTACTTGAAGATGACACAGTCAATGCAGCTTCATACATCACTATGCTTTAGTTCAACAAAACACTATCTTGTGTTTATTAAGAAGACAAAATAGCTAAATAAGTAGTAGGATTCTTCAGCAGGCCCAAACACTACCTTCTGAGCAGACACCTCAAACTAGATTTAACTGGCATAAAAGTAAATATTTTCATAAAGTAGATCCATCAGAAACCAAACCACGGATGAAAAACAGGAAAACAGGATGCTTGTATGTATTATTAATGTCAACATGTTTACACATTTTCAGTTGTGGTTAGACTGTAATGTGGTCCTCTTCCCATCATTGCTCCTTTTCCAAGAATACATAACATACACTATTTCACATTATCTATGCTCCCTGTAACATGAATGTTTCTACAGGTTTCTATTTCATCTTTGACTTTATGTCATATTTCCTGGGACACTATTCTCTCATCTGGAGCCATAAATTTACGGTGCTGTGTTTTGAGATGATGTCTGCCTTCTTCTGAAAAAAGAGATCTTAAAAACCCCAAAGTGTTAGAAAGTGAAACTGATTAGAGAGCTTGCTCAAGTCAAAGAAAAGAGGAGTACTAGACTGGCATACAATACCACCTTAGATTTTGGATTATGACCTTTCTTTAATGTGCAAAACAGAGTTTTAACAGTAAATACAGAGAAATAAATTTAATATAATTTTATGTCATAGCACAGCATGCCATTGTACTGCTGGATGAGTTGCCGCTAGCGCAATGCACAAACCAGACCGTCTTGCTGATGTCTTGCAATGATGAGATAATAACTGAAGTGGTGATTATAATGAACACATCCTGTGAGTGAGAGATTCTGTTGATTCAGAGGAAACCAGTCTTATCACACACACTCTGTCCTCTCACATGCAGTATCTGACAAAGTCACACAAAAGCACACTGAGCCTGAAACATGCTAATTAGAATGAGTATGAGGGAAAGGGGAAAATCTGAATGTGAACTTGTGATTCATAAGAACTGCAGCGCTGGGTGAAGATCATTAATACTCAGTGTCAAAATCTGAAAATGCTGGGAAGAAGAAAAAACCCTGAACAGTCAATCTAATGCCTTAGGAGGAACATCAGTTTGACTTTAACTGACCTTATTTCATTAATGTATGCTCATTTATCACTTTATTAGGTACACCTGATCAGCTGCTCACTGACACAAATATCTGAACAGTTAATCAAACGACAGCAGGCATGTAGACATGGTCACGACAATCTGCTGAAGTCCAGACCAAGCATCAGAATGGGAAAGAAAGT
Organism: Cheilinus undulatus; assembly: GCF_018320785.1. NCBI lineage: Eukaryota > Metazoa > Chordata > Actinopteri > Labriformes > Labridae > Cheilinus > Cheilinus undulatus. The sequence goes on along the minus strand of NC_054866.1, from coordinate 41,472,975 downwards.
TGCTTTAGGCCACTTTGAACATGGCATAGTTCTTGCGGCCAGACAGGCTGGTCTGAGAGTTTCACAAATAGCTGATCTACTGGGATTTTCACACACACCCATCTCTAGGGTTCACAAAGAATGCTCCAAAAAAGGGAGAAAATATTGAGTGTTATGGGGTCAAAAGCTTTGTCGATGGTGGAGGAGAATGACCAGACTGGTCCGAGCTGATGGAAAGGCAACAAAACCTCGAATAATCACTCCTTGGAACAAAGTCTACAGAAAAGCATCTGAGCACACAACATGTTGAACCTTGAAAACCTTTAAATCTTAAAAAAACAGCTTTTTCTGTGAGATCAAACAAGAAAAGAGCAAACATGAGAACACATTTTATTCAGTGAGTTGCAGATGAATCATCAGTTGAATCTCAAGGCAGGAAAAGAACGTGAAGACCATTTTTAACACACTTTTTGTAATGTCTAGTATTCTTTGTTCTTATGTATGGATATAGAAAAAAAGAAAAACTGGCTAAAAGGTTTCTTAGCAGACTCAAAGCAGATATTAAACATCTCACATCTTACATAACTGTTTTCCTACAGTAATTACCCTTTGAAGACTCAATGAAGTTATATCTGGGAAACCTATTAACCATTTTTTTCAAGCTCTACAGCAAGCATGCCATTTTTAACTACTTTAGTAACTCTAGTGAACATTTATATCTAAACCTGTGCATAAAACATCAAACTACAAGAAAAGTAACGGTTGGATACCTTTGTTCTGTTCATGTAAAAATATGTTGCATTACTACAGAAAAAAGTCACTTTTGTGACTCTTTTCTGTAAATTGGTATTTTTATTTACTGGCATATGACAGGGCATCTGTGTGTATGTATAACAATGTTTATGCCTTAAATGTGGTTTTCAACAAACAAATCGTGATATATTTTCAACATCAAAGTAGGCTTTTGTCATAATTGACTCAACCCTATTAAGATAGTAATACGTATAATTTGGCACCGTAACCTTAATCACGCTAACTCTATGATTTGAACCAGCAGACAATGATAAATAAATAAAATATACACTTACCGTTTGAATGTCATCATGGTCCACTTCAATATATTTTGATTTAGATAAGCTTATTCAATCTGTAAAGAATAAATTAAAACACTATAAGCATTTTACACTGTGGTTTTAGCTTGGAAAATATCTTTTTTTTTTTTAACATCACATTAACAAATTGATTACATTTTTCAAATAACCTAATAACTGTTATAATCTGATACAATAATGGAGGAAGGCGGGGGGGGGGGGGGGGGTGTGAACAACCCATTACACTGTGTTTCTCAACTGGTCTTGCTTCAAGACCCATCACAACCTCCTTAACAAGAAATCAGGACCCAAATTTTAAAAATTCCAATTGCCAAATGTTTCTATAGAGGAACTTATTATTTACATAATTGTATATATTTGGTACATTATATTATCATAAGAAATGATGAGACGCATCTTTTAAGAGAACTGACATCTGTATGTCAGTGTTGAGGCTCTAAGAAAAAGTGACATCTGACATGGACCTCTAAATAGAGATAGTATTTTGTAAAAAGATACCGTAACAATAGTGCCTTTTGGTGTATAAAAAGCACTGCTGGAGCTCAGGAGAAGGCTGTCTACTCTGCGTTGCAACCTCTGTTCATCTGTTGTTCTGCTTATGGCTGAAATGTGCACACAGGTCTCTTATTTCAGCACTACAGAATGCAATTTTTGATGGTTATTTTTTTTTGTTTGTTTTTACTAATCAATAAAATTAAGCACAAGTTGAGTAAAATACCAGCATATAAATCAATCATATGTCAGGACATTTCTATATTTGGCAGGCCATAACTAGTATAAAAAAGAGCTGTTTGAAAGCCGAAAGAGTCGGATCTTTTGGTGAGCTGAATCACTAAAAAGAACCGAAATACCCATCACCGGTCACTTTGGCCACCCCAGTTAGAAGAGTAAAAAGTATGTACAAGCCCCTGTGGGTCACCTTACTTTTTCAAATAAAAATATGGGGAAAGTGGATAGTTTTCATATAACCATTATTTCTGCAGTCTATGATAAAGCAAAGAAGAAGAAGAAGAATTTTGTTTTCAACGTCTTAATCAGACAGTTGAAGGATGCCAACGGCTAACTTTGCAGTAAATATCATGATGTCAAACACGAAGAATGGGGAGAAAGATTAAGATAAAGATTTTTCCAACGAATTGTACTGTAAGTTGGCTTTGTTACCAAGAAAAACGGAGCTAGTCGAGAAAGGTGCTGTGAGTTTTGGCTAAGGCTAGCCGCTATGACTTCACGCTGCTAGCTACCAGATGCGAAGCGGCGCTGTAGGCTACTTAAATCACTATGAAGGTAAGCTAACAGACGCTACTTTAATCTTTCATCCACAATCGATTTTAAAGGCGACAGATGTGCCTTTCTTTATTATTTGTTCTTGGGGGTGTGGGTGCATGGCAGCTTCGTGTATTTACTTGTGGATATTTGATTTCTAGACCCAGGATAATGAAATCACGTTTTAGTGTTGTTTAGACATTTTTGACTGTTAGTTGCATTAAAAAACGCCAACACCTAAAGTAAACAACTCACTCACTCACTCTAGGGCTTCCTCTTCCTGTTTCTGTGTAATGCTGGTTGAAAAACTATCCCAAGAAAGAGGTCAGTGACGCCTGGATATGCGTTTTCCGAGATTGTATCGCCCAGTTCGTTCACGTGCACTTTTTCTGCGACGTAATAGGTCACCTGTTGTCCCCACCTGACGCGTGGTGTGTATATGGCAAAGAAACTTGCAGGTCAGTGAACTAAAATGCCTTCAATATCATATCACATCAAATTTATTCAGACAAACAGGACAGCGAAAGGGGTGGGCAGGAGATTACATGACATGCCCCTAAGTTACAGTGAGTGTCCAGAGGAGACTTCAGTCATTGATGAGGATCCGATCATTCAAGCGTCCTGCCTAACAGACGCAGTTTCTCTCCCTGGAGCGGTCCATGAGAAAATCACAACTGGAAAGCAGTTGGAGGAAGGTAACGTTTCCATGTTTATTTGTCATGGTTGTTTTTAGATGGAGAAATGATCAGTTTAAGTCATGAGCTGGTAAAAGTAGCCTTGAATATCTGATACTATGTTTATATTAGTGGTAACTGCTGTAGACTGAGAAGTCAGGGTGTTGTCTAGTTTAGCAGTGTGTGCTTTAACAATTCTGAAATGACTAGGATGAATATTTTCTGGCCAAATATCCTTAAATGTAGTAGACTCATACATGACTTTAATGTGTTTCTGTTGAATTTTCATGTATTTGTGGTGTTTCAGTATTTTGATTCAGATAGGTTATGGTTTTGAAAGACAATTGTCATGCTAAATATTTTGAATAACATGTTTGGAATCTTTCAAAAGCTTCTTTTACAGTCTCTATTACATCTCTGTATTTTAACTGTTGTCTGTAAATTGAATTTAATTGCATTTGTGCTGCTGTGTCAGATTCATCAAAGCTCAAACTGAAACTGGATCTCATATTTTCTTCCTCCTTCCTCAGTCATTCTCAGTTGAGACTGTGATGCTGTACTAGCAATGTCGCGGCTCTATTACAGGAAAACTGACAACTCATACTACAGGGACCGCATCCCCCTGCGGATTGTGCGGGCAGAGTCCGAGCTCTCTGTCCAGGAGAGGGCTTACCTTGGGGCTGTTGAAAAAGGGGACTATGCTAGCGTGAAACAAGCCTTGGAGGAGGCTGAGATCTACTTCAGAATCAACATCAACTGCATTGACCCCCTGGGACGCACTGCCCTGCTCATTGCTATTGACAATGAGAACCTGGAGATCATTGAGCTGCTGCTCAGCTTTAATGTGTATGTGGGTGATGCCCTACTACATGCCGTCCGGAAAGGGGTGGTGGGAGCTGTGGAGCTGCTGCTAAACCACAAGAAGCCACGAGGAGAAAAAATGGTACTGTAGATCCACAGTTTGTGTCACACAAAGTCTGATGAAGCCCCTGATAAAGCCTAAAATACAATCATTAAATCTTTTAGAAATATTGTTGAACACTACTGGGTCTCTTTCTTATTGGAGGAAGCAGATTAAAAAAATGATTTAGTTGCTTTAAGGATGATATTTTGAGGCCTTATGAACCAAATGTCATTACCATCGTGCCTGCTGTTAGATAACATGGTCAAAGACTGGATAAGAATAATCTCTATCATCCATTTGTTTCAGCCCCCATAAAGCGTTTGAAATAATGTTGCTAAACTTTAGAAAAACTAAAGGTATTCTCTTGCTTTTTTTGTTTTGTTTCATTTTCTTGCTTTTTATTGACTTCCTTTTAATTGCATGTTTCTCTTGTTGCTCCTTAAATAGGTCCCGCCCATCCTGCTGGACAATCAGTTTTCAGACTTCACTCCAGACATAACTCCCATCATCCTTGCAGCTCACACTAACAACTATGAAATCATCAAACTGCTGGTACAGCGAGGGGTTTCCATACCTCAGCCACATGCTGTGCGCTGCAACTGTGTGGAGTGTGGATCCAGTTCAGATGTTGATGGCTTACGCCACTCCCGCTCTCGACTTAACATCTACAAGGCCCTCTCCAGCCCATCACTCATTGCTGTCTCAAGTGAGGATCCTTTCCTCACAGCTTTTCAGCTCAGCTGGGAGTTGAAGGAGCTCAGTACGGTGGAAAATGAGTTCAAGTCAGAGTACGAGGAGCTGTCCCATATGTGTAAACAGTTTGCTAAGGACCTCTTGGACCAGACTCGAAGCTCCAAAGAGTTGGAAATAATCCTTAACTACCGTGATGACATCAACCCTCTGCTGGATGAGAGCACAAATGATCTGGCTCGGCTGAAGTTGGCTATTAAGTATTGCCAGAAAGAGGTCAGTTGTTTGTTATTATATCCTCAAAAATGCCATAAACAACATACATACATTTACAGACATGCTGAAAACTGAGGGGGTGCAGGTGTACTTTAAGTACATGCACAACAAAGTAACACATCCCTGGCAAAACATGGTTTGAATAATAAGGGACAAAAGGATGAGCTGTAAATGGCCTTAAAAGGGTGGAGTTGTCCATGGGGAGAGTAACATGTAATTGCCAGGCTGGCTCTTAGCTCTTAGTAGCCCTCTCAGACAGTCCCATGACAATTGGATAATAGGGGATAATGATGGAATAAGTGATGACCACTTCCCTGAAAACCATACTCATAATATTTTCATCGGGGAGGGAGTATTTTATTGTCTTTTAACATCTTTGGTGTGTTTGTCCCCAGGATGCAATGACAACATTCTGTAATTCAGCCAGGTTGTGCTAATAAACATGGAAACATTGAATAAAATAACTATATGAATAACTAACAAAGTAGGTCACTAAGAAGTTTTTTTATTAGACCTTATCTCAAAATTAGGAATGTCATCAGTAATGCATTAATTATGGTGGGATTATGGTCCAAAATTAGTGAATGGTGTTTTTTAATCACACTTGTCATTTCTTACAGTCCTTTCAGCTCACTTTTCGTTAAGCCACTGAAGTGTCTTCCTGCAGCCACAATGATGTAAATTAAGTACACCACTGTGCCTTCATGTCTCATTTCTCTTTTAAAAAATTCATAGACAGCTAAGTGGACAAGACAAACACCATTTTCAACATGCATTTTCAAACATTTCACCTTTTACTATTCCATGATTTACTTCGCTAACTATAAAAATTCCTTTTTCCAAGGATAAGTTTGTGTCTTACTCTGTGACAGCCTTTCCAAAACCTCATTATCCTGCTGCCCAATTTGAGACCTTAACATCCTCCTGGGCCCACCAAAATACTTTCGTTCAACCACAACCTGAGACTCAAACATTTACCTTTTATTTCTCATATTTTTTGTTAAAAGTTAACAGAGATTTTTAGTATGAAAGCTTGGCTTTCAGACAAAACAAATTATAAAAACTGGCACAAGTTGAAATTTCTATTTTGTTACTTCTGAGTCTTAAATTAATAATTTGTTAAGGTGTTTTTTATGATTGTTAAAAATTAGATTATCTTTTTAAAATATAATTTCTGTTTATTTTTGTTTTTCTAATGACCTCTTGCAACCCACACTTTGGGAAGCACTGCTCTATGATATACACAAAATGTCTTATTTTCTTTCAAATGAAAACCTGGTGTGTAATAATACAGGAAGAGAATTACCCTCAGTTTAAGACTGTACAAAACTTAAACCCACTTAAATCAAAACCAATGTGACAAAACATATTTATCATGATTTACTGTAGAAATTCTGGTATCAGTCAGGATTAAAGAATGTCAACATTTGACAGCCCTTCTCTAAATGTAATATTTTTGTACTGCTTTTACCTCACATATGATCTTGTGAAAGCTAAAATAATCAGAATAAATACTTGCCAACCTTAAGCAAAAATAAGATTTCCTGATTTTCTTTTAAATGAAAGGTCAGAAAATGTGCCACTATGGCTTTTATGTTCAAAGAAACTTTAGGACTGTTCATGGTGTGCTTTTAACAGACTTGGATATTTAAGACAAACTTTTCTGTTCCTGTCTTTGAAGACTCCTATGCACTGAGTATTTGAGACATTTCGTGCTAAAACTATTCAAGAACTGCTCGTCTTACATTTTTATCAAGGCCTTGAACTTTAAGTGCTTTTGTATTCAATGTTTAAACATTTTTGTTACTTTTTGAGTTGGAAATGAAGGAAGGAAAGATCAGTGTGAGTGTTAGCAGCTCTGTGTGCCACAATTGGTCTCCATGGCAAAAAGATGAACTTCAAGGGCTCAGCAGATAGCATAAACACAGACAGGTGTTTGGAATAAAATGTATTTATATATGTTTCAGGTTTGATTTAAACTGGATCATTGCAGTCTAGACTGTTTACTGTCACATCAATTAATACTACTAAAATATCAACAAAAACACAATTTTCTGTGAATATCTTAAAAGAGTGATAATGTAACATTTACAAACATACACAAAAAGTATAATGAAATCAAGTGCATTCCGATCAGTATTTAGTGTTCTTGGACCTTTGAATGTAATTGCACGTTATTATTTTTACTATTATTATTATTATAAATAAAATCAGCAAAACAGAAGTCATTGTTTTCCTGCCCCTGCTTAAATATATGGACAATACCAGCTTGAGGTATGAGTGTTTTTGTTGTGTTGATGAAAAATTTCCTTGGCTATTGATGCTAACAAAAACATCTGTCACCCTTCATTGGATGGTTTTTTGAGGTTTTGCCATCATAATTGCTCTATGGAGGGACAAAAAAGTGGTTTCAGAGTTTAATTGGGCTCCATAGACCACCAGCACTTACTCAATGTACACATTATTGATGACATAGTCATCCTTTTATGATTTCAACAAATGTGGGTTTTTTGTTGTCCTGCTGAGAGAGAGTTACAGAGTTATCACATTACATCATTACAATATGAACATTACTTTTTATTTGTATGCATTTGTTTCTTGATATTGCACATTTTGGTTAAACAGAGAGCCCTATGAAATAAATGTTAAATGTATTTGGCCAGCAGACATTATTAACTTGACGATGGGAATGATAACCAAAAGAATCACAACGATTTCAGATGATGATAAGCCAGCGTGAGTCCTTTTTGTAGGGGTGGTTGTTATGACATGTGGATTGGGGCGGTTTTCACCTTCTAAAATTGTCTTCTGACAAAATGTGGTCCCACCAGATGCAACCTTTTGCCTCAGGCCATGTTAAGGCAAGCCAATATTTCACGCTGTCAGAACAGAAACACTGAAGATGTCAGTTACTGCATTGGCTAATGACTTCATCACCCACAACTTGATGCTATGTAGTATCATAATTGGGATCCATTTGGCTGTAACTTGGTTAAATTGAAATCAACTTCCATCATCATCTGCAGATGTCCAGAAGATACTTTTATCAAATCTCATGGGGCAGGGATGTGCGGATGAGAAACAGATTCGGCATTTAGTTCTTTGCCAAGGATATGAAACCATATCCCTTGTCTGGCATGCTTACAAGACTCTGGTGTTTTTTTAATGTATCACAGGCATCATTTTTACAAGTCTACTGGATACTAGACGTGCTAATCATTTTGGAGCACATCTTGTCTCTTTTTCCAAATCTTTCAAGGCTTCTCTTGTTGTTGGCATGGCTGAAATTTTATCAGTGGACCAGGGAGAGTTCACTACATTTGTGTTTGAGAGAACTTTTTAGGACCAGACATTTTGCTTTCTGTTGGTTAAGGATGGGTATTGGGTTTTTTCCTAATACCTGTGCTAAATTGATCATTTTATGTGGTGCCGGTGCCTAAATAGTGCCTAAAGTCAATACTTTTGAGAGGAAAGATTGTGTTTTAAATCAGTGTGAAATTAAAAACTGCCTGAGTATTGTAAATGTAACCATACCATGTCAGTACTGGATTTCGATACACATCCCTTCTGTTGGTACCTCCCCTTATTATTCGGATTCTTTTACTGTTTGATACATGTAAGAAGGGCAATTTGGCTTATTTTAAAACCTCAAGAAAATCCTACAATTTGTGACAATGCTCCAGAAAATTGAGGGATTGGGTGTATGTTCTTCCTAGCATCCTGTAAGTGACAGACAAGGTCTTTGTTTTAGGACTACTAAGAGTCAGACCTGAGTTCTTGGGAACCACCATTTTAGCAGAAGTTTAAAGATCATAAAAAATAATAAAGAGCTACTGTAATCAACTTAACTCAATGTTGGCCTCCCTTTCCTAACATATTAGTAGAACTTTTCCCTGTGGTGCTGGAGTAAGCAATTCTGTTAATAAACAACAGGAGAAGTTGCATCAGCTAGTAGGTGTTCCACAAGAATGTTTTACATAGGTTTTATGAGGCGTGCTTTCAGTTTGATATTTAATGCAGCTGTTACATTTGTTTTTGTGGATATTTTTGTCTTGGGCTGAATGGACTTTGTTAAAAGCTTACTTAGACACACCTTTGAATATAAGAGATAAATAGATCAACGTGTCCTTCTTTGTCTCTCTCTTGTTTATTTTAGTTTGTTGCTCAGCCGAACTGTCAGCAGCTCTTGGCGTCCCGCTGGTATGATGAGTTTCCAGGCTGGAGGAGACGTCACTGGGCAGTGAAACTCATCACATGCATCTTCATAGGCCTCCTCTTCCCTCTATTATCTTTGGTTTATCTGATCTCTCCAAAGAGCCGTTATGGCTTATTCATACGCAAGCCCTTCATCAAGTTCATCTGTCACACTGCCTCCTACCTGACCTTCCTCTTCCTGCTCTTCCTGGCCTCGCAGCATATAACCTTTGCAGACTCCAACTTTCAGGGCCCAGCTCCCACTCCAGTCGAATGGATGATCCTACCCTGGGTGCTTGGTACATTTACACATACATGCACCAACTGACTGCTGTTTAAATTCATGTTGCAAATACCGTTATACATCTGTTCCCTGTAGACGTGCATGTATAATCAAATCAAAATGAATTGCAGAGTAAGGCTACATCCAGCACTATCTGCACACTGATTGTTTGCTACATTTCTTTTCAACACTTCATTTACAAATGCCCTCTGCTGTTTTTTAATTTCTCCAAGGATTTATATGGACTGAAATCAAACAGATGTGGGATAGTGGTTTAGAGGATTACATGGATGACTGGTGGAACTTAATGGACTTCATAATGAACTCCTTGTATCTTGCAACCATTTCCCTGAAGATTGTTGCTTATGTACAGGTAATTATTTTACAGTGCATGATAGAGTCTCAGTTGTAAAGTTTTAGCTACATTTGAAACAAGTAGATCCTAATATTTTACCTATGCTGCAGTCCTATTCATAATTTTACTAGTTACCTCTCAGAAGGAATTCCAATAGATGATATGGTTTTATAAATGTATCAACATTAGAACAGTTAAAACCATTTAACATCTGTTTTAATGATAGTAAAATGCATCATTTGTTCTCATTCATTTCTTTCTTACAGCACAGTGGACCCAAAGACAGAAACAGTTGGGGCATGTGGCACCCAACTTTGGTAGCAGAGGCTCTGTTTGCCATAGCCAACATTTTCAGCTCCTTGCGGCTTATCTGTCTTTTCACTGCAAACTCCCATCTAGGCCCTTTGCAGATTTCACTGGGCCGCATGCTCCTCGACATCCTCAAGTTCCTCTTCATCTATTGTCTTGTGCTGTTAGCCTTTGCCAACGGCCTCAACCAGCTCTACTTTTATTACGACACAGAAGAGGACAGTGAATGCAAGGGAATCCGCTGTAGTCCACAGAACAATGCCTTCTCCACGCAAGTTGAAATTCCTAAATGTTATTCTGGAAAAATCTGCATTGTTCATGATTAATATGTTTAATCCAGCAGTGCATAATGTGATGTATTATTGTTTACTCTCCAGGCTGTTTGAGACTCTGCAGTCATTATTTTGGTCTATATTTGGCCTGATTTCTCTCTATGTGACCAATGTGAAACCAGACCATCAATTCACCGAGTTTGTGGGCAGTACCATGTTTGGGACGTACAATGTCATCTCCCTGGTAGTACTTCTGAACATGCTTATTGCAATGATGAACAACTCCTACCAGCACATTGCTGTGAGTAATGTAGCTGACCTACCTAACTAGTTTTACCACTTTAATATGCCTTGCATTTTTTTATTAAAGGTTTTAATAAATTGCTGTTTGTGTTTCCTTTAGGATCACGCCGACATCGAGTGGAAATTTGCAAGAACAAAATTGTGGATGAGCTATTTTGAAGAAGGAGGAACTTTGCCATCTCCATTCAACATAATACCCAGTCCAAAGTCAATCTTTTATCTCGTTGGATGGGTGAAGAGACATTTTTTTAAAAGACGAAGCATAAAAAGGCTAGAGACCTTTGAAACATTGGGGGTAACAATTTCTTAGAGACTTGCTTTGACTCTTAAAGTCTCATTTGCTTTATATTTTTAAAACAGCTCTTTGATAGCATACACCTAAGAGATGATGTGCTGTTTTGTTAAGTAACCTCTATTTTTTTTTTTACTTTAGAGACGTGCTGCTGTAAATGTTCGATTAAACCATGAGTATCAGGTAGTCATTTGTTTTATATAATGTGCTGTTTTTTTCACGATTGACTCTGAAATTGAAGTTATTTTTAATTACCCTCAAAAACTTGTGTCTTTCCAGGAGGTTTTGAGGAATCTTGTCAAGCGGTATGTTGCTGCCATGATCCGAGATGCAAAGACACATGAAGGATTGACTGAAGACAATTTCAAGGTAATATGCCTTTACTCAAAACTGTAAATCAAATTTCTGTGTCATAATTTCTGTTTTTGAATCTGCGTTCTTCTATTGTTAGGAGCTGAAGCAGGACATTTCCAGCTTTAGATATGAGGTCCTTGGAATGATGAAGGGTAAACCACAAGGTGGTGTTGGAGGTCAAGTTGCAAGCTCCACTTTGGCTTACCCTGGAAACTCCTTCAAATATTCTCCCAAAGTTCCAACTGATGAACCTCAAAAGAAACTGAGCTTCTTTGATGTGACCACAATCGTCCAGGAGAGCGTAGCTGTTAACGACAACGGCCCAGTCAGCTCTGAAAGGCAGGCTAATGGTTCAGTTTTTCCAGCCAGTAAATTACAAGGACAGAACGAGTCATCCAAGGATGTTTCAGATGCTGAGTCAGAGCAGAGCAGGCTTCTCACACAGAAATGTCATGAAATAAATCTCATTCAAGAAGAAGGCACTCAGATATCTGGTGGAAAATGTCAAAAACGACTTCGGACTGAAAAGGTGATTGTTGAAGTCTTGAAGAAAGTGAATAAAGAAAAACAAGACAATAATGAGAATCAACCCTCTCCCAAAGAACATGTAATCAAAGTGAAAAATGGACCCAAAAAATACAAAAACTAATCTTTTTCAGCAAGCAAGGAATGTAGGCCATGTTATAATTTATCAACCCTTTTAGGCTTATAGTCATTCAGTCATCTTTCTGCTGTAAAAACACAGTAGATTAAACTACTGTGGGGTTGGATTGTGTAATCATGCTGCAATGCTTTCTGGGAGATCTGCCATGTTGGTAGCTTCCCCTATTTGCCCTGCCCATTAGCAATGTACTGGCAGCAGAAAGCTTTCTCTGTCTGTTGATATTATTTTCTTTTCTTTAAAATTCACAGTAAGGGTAATACTTGTTTTGTGACAGGGTGTAGTGCCGCTTCATATGACTGTAATGATTAAAAAAACTTGTCAGTTACTGTCTTCCACTTCTGGAGTTGAAGAGCAGTAACTCAGGCGCTGAGAGCAACACTTAACTAATTAAGTAACTAAAATCAAAATGCATAAATCATTTAGTCAACTGAAACTAAATAAAAACTAAGTTTTACAAAAAAAAAAAAACTAACAAAAAACTTGATTCTATGCTTACAATCTAACAAAAGTTAAGTAAAAAAAGAGACTAAAAGTTTAAGTCGTTGACAGCAGCATACTGACTGACATGTACACTCAAGCCTGGAGAGAGCAAAATGGCCTGATCTGACTGAATAAGAATTCACACAATGGTTATTTCGTGTTGTATACAAACGTAAAAATTAAATGAATGAAATTTAAAGTTAAGAGCCCTTTTGGATTTTTCCCCCTACAGGTATTAGGTATTTGCTGAAAAAACTTCAACAAACACTAAAACTAATAAAAACTAAACTAAAAGGAAGCATTTGTTAAAAAAAAACACACGCACAAAACTAAACCAACAATCCAGGAGTAAAATCTAATTAAAACTGTGGTTGTCAAGAATAACCATGATTAACTATTATGTACAATTAGTGTTCTTACATTTTTAATTATGATTAATCTAATGCTTTATTTTCATTTCAAACAAACATTGGTTACGCCATGTCAGCGTCTCCCTGCAGCCACAGTGATGTGTCATAAATCCGCCATTGCTCTTTTATGTCCCATTCCAGTTTAAAAACTCACATACTCAGTGGAAATGACATAAGCCATCTGTATCTTGTGTAATCAAACATTTAACTTTTTTACTGTTCACCATTTTCCTTTTCAGTCTATAACAAGTTCTGTTTTTTTTGTTAGATTTATGTTAAAATCTTAAATATACCTATAAAAGCAGCTTTGTATCCAAACTGAAAGTCAGTTGCCCTTAGTTTAAGACAGTAGAAACACAGAAACAGTTGTAAATGCAATATAGTGGAACATTAGAATGTTATGAAAAGGGTGCAATAAATTGTAATTAACTACAGAAATTCTGAGATGAATTGCAATTCAATTTTTTAATCTTTTGACAGCCTTAATAAAAACTAAACTGAAAAAGTAAAAATTAAATAAAAATAAAAACTAAAGAAAAATCCAAAACTATTATAACCTTGGCTGAGAGTACATGATCTGAGTAAATAAATTAGTAAAAACTGATGAAATTGCTGTCTTTGATTTGTCTGTTGAATGTTAAAAAATGCTTACGTTGATGTGTGTCCATTTATAGCCTTCATGTTATGTCATGTAATAGATATTATATGTTGATAGAAATTCAATTTGAAAAAAATTAAGAAAATATTAAAAAGATGACAAGTTAATATTGTCAACACAAATTTACAAGTAAAATTATAACATTAAAGCAAGGACAGATGTAAGATAACTGACTTAAACTAACTTTTTAATGAACTTTTTCTAAAGGCACAATAAACAGTAATGTTTTAGCCTTAAATATATGAGGTCATGGTTGTGGGAGACTTCATGTATCCTTGAAGCTTGTTAAGAGGAGGTCATGAAAGCAAAAATCTGCCTCTCCTTCTGCCTAACAACGCTAACACAGTCTCTTTCAAGCACTTTCTATCTCTGTTTACAATCATAGCCCCCAACATGGCCGCCACACCCCATAATGCAATGCGACGTGATGCAAGTTTCCAAGCCCCATAGAGAATTATCTTCTATAAACAGGAAATAATTTTATATAATGTGTTGTTTTATGTAACCTTGTATTTTGCAACTTATGTGATGGTTTGATGATGGTGTATTGTCCTAAAATATATTCTATGTGTTAGTCTTTGACAGAAGATGTACATCATTGATGCAATCCATATGGTTTACTTGATACTAAGAAAGCTGTGAAGCTTAAAACTATTTCGTATTTATTCTTCATTCTTAACAGTAAAAATATGTGTATAAAAGCACAGGACAAGGAAGAAATGAGACAATACATTCTTTTTGGTTGAATATTTGGGCAAATGTGTTTGACTTGATAAAATAATTAGTTATGTTACTTTTGTTCTGTACTTGAACAGGCATTGATCTTCACAGCTCTTTAATAATAGAGGAAGTTTTAGCAGTTGAAAACAACCACTCTATCCAAAAAATGAAAAGCCTAGCAATACTGGGTCTTTGTACTGCATCTGAAGAGCTCATCAAATTTAGATTGCTGATACTGTTTTTTTTCAACAGGAAACAGAACTTGGGATCTAAACTTGCGTCATCTGTTTTTCTCATCACATACAGTGTCAGCGTGTCACCATGTGTGAAAGTCATGAATTCAGGCAAACAATGTTCTCATCAAAGTGTAAAGGCCATGCTAAATTCAGTTATCACTAAAGTGAGGTAATGATGCCGTTACTTCTCCCTGCATCGAGTCGAGTCTGTGTAGTAGTTTGAAAATTGGCACCTTGTTGGAGTGCTGAGATTGTAAAGTTAATGTATTCCAGTCTTTGGGATTTTTAGAAGACAGGAAAAGCCAGGTCGGGTTGGGCTTTTATGCACAAGTGCTTTCAAAAAGCTCTGACTAATCGAGTTTTATCTTGCCTTCAAAAGTGTTTTCTTTTCAGTGGACATGAAGTTTGCTGAGGGGTTTCCTTTCCTGACATTTTAAACTTTTAGGCCCACTGTTTAAACACACACATATAATACACAAGTCTATGCTCATTCACTAGGTTTCTGCCTCATGTGTTTGCTTTATTGAATCCTGGCTGTGTCCTTTCCCTGTCTTAACAACCCATTGACTCAGCTGGCCAGAGGGGCGTAACTTTTTCCTCATGTTTGTAACATCTGGCTCGCAAGGAGGATGAACAGCATGTTGCAGAAGGAATGGTTTAAGTAGTGCCACTTGGGTCTGCTGTGAATTACAACAACATCCTCTGTTAAGCTTAACAACAGCAGCACTCATAATGTTTTAATACGAATTAAATAGTAATTTATGGTCACAAAGCCAAGGGTCATTTGCTTTGAGAAAGAGCAAGATTAGGATCGCTAAAAAAGATTTAATACCACATTTTTTAGAAGCTGCTTTAAGCCTGTGACACCTGTTGTCCAAGCATTTATGAGTGATAACTTTAAATGATTTTATCTAACATTTTAGACCTTGAAGTTGTAAAACTGTGACTTTTTCACAGATAATTATCTCCTTGTTGTTGTGCTTGTAATGTGGTTCTTCTGTTTTTAACAGAAAAGTTTAGATGTCTTTGTCCTGGAAGCTCTTGTCTTGTAAGACTAAAACAGTTCAAAGAGACTCAGTGTTTGTGGCTTTAATGGACTTAAGGACATTGTACAATATGAAAAAAGTTTGGCAGATATCCAGGTTTAATAAGAAGGGCTACTTTTATTTGACTGCTTTTTTATGTACCTTTTTTGACAGATCAAAAAGTGATTTACCTCAGCCTCAATCCCCTCTCAAATGATTATGTAACTATGAACTCTACTGTATTTGAAGTACTGAAGCTCAGACTCACTGCCTGCACTCCCTCCTGCCACAAGATGGAGCAAACTCCATCTTGAAATATTTAAACTATCAGTGCTCTGGCATTTAAACCAAGATTATGTAATGTTTTTTGTTTGCGGTCCAATATTTGACACTTTAACAGGAATGATAAATCTGGATTTTCAATCCCATCTGCTTATTTTATTTGTCTCCTAATATGACACTTGACTTCAGGGATTTAAATAAAAGGCTCTGATGTTTGAAGCTGTGCACTGAGATTTGTGTTCACATAAGCTATTAGTTTAAACCCTGGTGTCAAGCCACGTGTGCTTAATTGTCCAGCTGATTTAACTGTTCTTTATAAAGCAATTAGTTTTTAAAAATAATTCTCCATAAATCCTTCATGTTTTCTTTGTGCTGGAGTTAAACAGGGACATTTACCAGGAATATTTTATTGCATTCCTTAAAGAGAATTGCATCAAAGTGTGTGTACTTTTAAACCTGCAGATGGGATGGATTGCAAAGATAAGAAAATCATAGCTAAAAGAATTCATAGATCTGATTATAGTCCTACATCCTATAAATGTCACTTCATAAATTTGATAACACATCAAAATGCCCATTTAATGTAAATCATGACAAAATTAATTAAAACATTGTGCACACTAGCACAAAGAGTTGTCTTTTTGGGAGGTTCTGGGTGGTCCATGCATGCATGGGATGTTACCATCCTCCTTGAGTGGAGGGTAAGACTTGTGCTATATAAACTCCAGCTCTCAGTCTTCTCCCGTTACTCTGGGTCTGGAAGGGCTAGCAAAAAAATCAAGGATGAAGCTCCTTTTTGCAACTGCCTTTGCACTCTTTGTGCTCTCCACATTTGACAAAGCTGATTCTTCAGCTTATGACAAAATAGTCGCCCACAGTCGCATCAGGGCAAGAAAAGAAGGGTAGGTCTATCAATATTTTTCATTATTGCATTTTTACACTCTTTTGAAACCAAGATATTTTATGTGCATGCAAAAGTCTTTAACCTTTACTAAAAGAAAACTTATTTCTCTCTCATATTTCTAAATACTTATTTTTTTAAGTTATAGAGCATTTGCAGTTGTTTAAATGTTTTTGTTTTCTGTCATATGATATGTGATAACTTATTATTAATTTGATTGACATTAACTTAGTTATCAGAACCTAACCCTAATCTACAAACCTATTTAATTGCATTTATGTCAGTTATCTCATCAGAAGCAGGAGGGTCACTGCAAAATTGTTATTCACTTTTGAATACTTGTCTGATACACAGGCTTAGTTGTCAAAAAAATGTAATAACTTTATTACCTTAGCATTTAATCCACATTTTTTCTTGTTAATTAATACTTTCTTTTCTCCCCTTTTCACCCTTTATTCTCTCCAGACCCAATGTGTGTGCACTCCAGCAAGTCATGGGGACCAAGAAGAAATACTTCAGCACTTGTCGTAACTGGTACCAGGGGGCCATCTGTGGAAGGAAAGCGTGAGTGCTGTTTCATGTTCCCATCAGGATAATTTAGTTTAAAGATGAGCATTACAAGCAAATCCAGTGACGACAAAAGCTTAATTTCACTATCTTCTCTCTTAAATTTTGAAAGAATAGCAGTATTTTTAGTGTCCACATTTTCCTCTCCTGCTTCTCCTTTAAGAGTTTTCATGGAAACTTGAAAGTCTCTATAGAGACTGACATCTGTTATCTTACTTTGAATCAAACTACCGCCACAAATGAAAAACAGATTTATGGACACAGCCCTCAATCTTTTGCATTGAAGAATGTCCTGTTCAATCCTATAAACTGAAAGTTAGGGTTTTCTTAAGGAGCCTGGTCGTTGTTGGATGCCACAGTGGTGAACCACTGACTCCAGGATGTGATGTGGCTTCAAAATGTTGACTGTGTTCATAAATGGAAAAGTGTTCAGTTCGGTCATTTAGACAAGACCCTTTTCTCTTATTGTTCCAGTCCTCTCAGCACTTTTGAGCTTAAACATGGACAGAAGCCATGCCTCTTTTACAGTCTCTCCCCCCTCCCCCTCACACACAAATGTTTAGCTTGCCCTCTGCGCTCACACAATGCCAAAGTCAAGCCTTTCAGTCTAACTCGGCTTAGCGCTCCATGATGAATATGCTGAACTGCTCACTGAACTCAGCAAATAATAATGCAAACAGCCAAATAGCTTTTCCTTATTCAGTGGATCTGGCCTGGAGCAGTGAAATCAATCAAAAGATAAATAGGCAAAAGTTGCATATTAATTTATTAGTGGATTTACACATTACAGAGAATTCTTGCTGGGTCAGCTGAAACAATTTTTAAAAGTTTCTATATATTCCAGTTTGAGTTGCAAAAACACCCAGAGCTTCTGTGGGGTTTACTTAATATCTTTTGATGAAGGGGTGTCCAAGCTTTTTTAACTGAGGGGCACATAGAGAAAATATAGGTGAAGATAAATTTAGTAACTGAATATACTTCAAGAAAAAAAAAAAAAAAACGGCCTACTTCACAGCTTACCCTTAACTGATAGTTTCAACTCATCCAGGTACTTTGCCCAACAATGCCAGACCTGTCCCTTTCTGGGTGATAATTACATTGAAATCAATGTCAGTAAATGGGAAAGTCTGGGTCATTTGGGATTTAAATTCTTGAAATATGAAAAACGTATACATTTATGGTCATTGAGAGTATGTGACATTTCAGAGTAAGGATTGGCATCTTAAAATTGTAAAATGAACAAAGTTTTAGGCTTATGTGATTGTCTATTCAGACTCTCAGTCTAACTGGACCAAAGACCCCATCTTATGACCTAAAGTATGTATTTGTTTTAACCTTGTTAAATGAGTTGATTCTCAACTTTTAAAATGTCATTAATACTCTGATAAATGTGTGAAAAATCTTTTTATAGGTAATAGGGCTGGGACGATTCACTTTTCTCCCGATTCGATTTTTTACAATTTTTTAGATGCCAATTCGATTTAAATTGCGATTCTACGATATTTCCAATTTTTGCAATCTTTAGTTAGCTTTTTAAACACCAGTGAAAAAGATGAATGATAATGATGCCTACAGACTATATCAGGAAAAATACACATCACATGTGTATAACGCTACATCACAAACTATGTCTAACTAGAGAATACAAAATAGTTATAAAATGGTCAAGTGCAGGATTTCTCAGTTTATTCACAACAATTTAGTATCAATTTCACAGAATTTGACACAGACTGAGCTAAATACTGAATATGAAGTGCATAAAGTCTATACATATGTGTGTAGTATATATATGTATAACTTATTATGTAATTTTAAGTTAATATCGAATTTAACAATGTAGAATTAAGCTATTTAAAAGATATATAGTCCTGCATCGTCTCGCATTATAGCTATCTTTGTTCAATCTGAAGATGAGGATTTTCCCCATTTGTTGCACTGAATTAAAATGCTACCGTGATTTTCTTTTTTTTAAGAAAAGGGGAATAAATTATTATAGAGTGACTGTACTCCAATCCTTTATATTTCATATTTTATCAGTTTTTTATGTCATCACATAATGTGTTTGTGGAGGGAGACTATGGGAGACGAGCTGATCGTCACGTACAGCTTTAAGACTGATGGACTGTGTTTTGCGGAGGGCATGACGTGACAGGCCAGTATTTCTTTCTTGTGTTACCGAAGCCGTCATTCTTAACAACACTACACGGGACAGGTCCTTACAAATAATACGACTGTGATTATGGTTGCATGAGTAGAGACCAGCGGTAGCTTCAACAGGCTTGTTTGTTGATGTTAGCCGTTAGCTGTAGCTCTAACGCGATGATGCCTAACTCGTAGATTCGTTGTGTTGTCTCAGTATTTTACTCTGGCGAGGCATATCTTGCAAACGACTGTCTAACTCCTGTCTAAGTTTGTGCTGTCTTTAATGTTTTGGAAGCCAAAATAAGTCTACACATCCACTATGAATGCAGCAGAAGTCGCTCTGCGGGGTAGGTACAAGCAACTGGCTCACACAGACCGGAAGTCTCGTGTAATCTCGTTGTCTCAAGAGAGAAGAGGCAAGAGTCCACTGCCAGCTAGCGATGCCTGCCGCCAACTAGGGGTCAGGGGGTGAAATTACACCACAAACTACGCACCAACAAAGTGAATAATTAGCTAATTAATTAAATATCGATACTGCATTTTAAAATATCGATACAATATCACGCCAGGAAGTATCGCGATGTTTCAGTGTATCGATTTTTTGTCCCACCCCTAATAGCTAAGCAGACTCCAGCTCCTGTTGTTAGAGAGCAACTGGTAGCATGAAGTGATTAGAAACGGAGTAACGGTCCAGCATTTGAACACTTAACTCCTCTCTACTTTTGGCTCAAAGACACAGGGCTCTTCTTTAGCCCTCCTTCATCAATTTTGGATTAAAAAATACATGGTAAGTGATTGCTTTTTAAGTGTTAGATGCTCAAAATGCAATGCAGTAGCATTTAATCGCTTTGCTACCACTTTTTCCCAGTTTACTGCCGTTCAAACAGGGAGCTTTTTCACCCAAACAGGGGTGTGGTCACTTTGGAGAGCTGGAAGTGGCATTACTTTGGTTCTGTCAATGGTTAACAAGGCAAATATCCAATCACTGATACAATTTTTTGGGTGGCCAATCAGATTTCAGGGGGCCTTGAATAGCCATGGCTCCTGGTGGATCTGCCCCTGGTCAGGGTGACACTCCAAGCAGCAGAGAGAGGGGACGCTGATGGCTCATCTTCAAATTCAGACACAAGAAAGAGCAAACTGTATGAAGCTGCCAAACTTTATAGGAGTGTTGGTTCTCAAAGATGATTAGTGCAATACACTATATAAATAAGCATGATTCATGCTGCTATTTATTGCCGTAATCCTTTTGCCTAAGATCATAGGGCATTGTGAATCCAGATATGGTTATTATTTCAGTTGTCAATATGTTTACCAGCTACATTGTCATTTCAATTTGGTCATGAAAAAGCACATCAACAAAGCATCCCTGTCAAAATGTTTGTTTACAGAATTAAAACTGCACCTAGTGTATAAACTAAGGAGAACTTTACAGCCAACTAAGCACTCCATGTTCAAAAGAATTTGCTGTGGAACAGTTTAAAAGGACCGTGGGTTCTAGATTGGACAACACTGTTTCACGGGTGTGGTCAAATGAATAAGTTTAAATTAAATTTAGTCTTTACTTAAACAGGACATGACAAAAGAGCTATCTAGACATAGTTACACTGACAACATACAAAGGCAAATATCTCTTGGATAGCAAAATAATAAATGTTTTGCATCTCTCTTAAACATAAGTATATGACAAAGATGACCTTAATCCTTAAAACCTTAATCAAACCTGTTCTCCCATCACACTTCCATGAGTTCTTTAGGCGATTCCCAAAAGTTCAATAGAAGAATTACAAGATGTTTTTCCTTAGTTCTACATGTTTCCTTGGAGCTGATTTAAGGATGCACTCTCTGGATAATCAGTTGTAAATCTCAAGTGTCACAGAGTACATGAATACACCTAGTGCCGACATCTTTGCCTATCACCGCACAAATAAAGACTGTCAAGGGCAAAAAAAAAAAAATCTGTACTGAATGTGTTCAACTTAAAATAAAATTTAAAAAAATCACTTATTGCACTGAAGCACATTGCAATAAGATATTTCCTACTGTAACTTTAAACAACAGGCAAACATCTTGAACCCATAAAAACCTTCACTGACCAAGATGATGTCATCCGGCTTACACTGCACTTTCTACAGTAGTTTCTGGCATTGATGATCAATCTAACTTTATTAAGCCAGTCAAGGTTGTCTTCAAGTTTTTATTCAACAAATATTTGTGTTTCTAGAGGAGCTCTGTCTCCAAGAAAAATTTTTCAAACTTCCAAACTGCCCATAAGTGATGGGTTGACTTGGAAAAAAGCCACACATCTTATATAATATATTACAAAGTTATCATGAATCTCAGTGGAACAGTTCTTTTATAGAGACGCTGACAATTCAGAAGTTTCCGAATCCACATCCAGACATAATCCCTCTGTGTGGGAGAGCAATGTAGCGAGGGTTTTGCTGACTCTGCCCCAATAAGGCTTGAGTGATCTCATCCCCTTCCCTCAAATCCATTCAACTTTGATTCAGATTCAGCTGTTTAAGAGGTGCAGTTAGCCATGACCCTGAAGCCTCAGTCTGTACTCTGTCTGAGGCATCAGCTGTGGAGCACAGCCACTGCAGTAAAAGAAAAAAGTCTTGACCAAATGATTTGATTAGAAGTTGTTAGGGCTTCTGATGGCTAGCTGTCCACTTTAGATTTATCCATGTGTAACAGAGTTCTTTCATGATAATCACCCACATTCACCTGTGGCATATTAAAGTAGTGGACTTGTATAAAAGTGGACTTGATAATGTTTTTGCTGTTTGTGGTGATTATTATAATCATGTTGGGCTGTACAATGAGGGAAGAAGTGGTTTCCCTGTTAAAGTTTCCTAACAGTTAAAACTGGGCAGCCAACAACAATTTAACTCTCAGCCAGATCCAGACATATGGTATTGTTTACCCCCCGTATGGGTATATCCGCAGTGGTTCTTTTTGTCTTGTGGGTCTTTTTATTGCTGAATACCCGTTAGCTATTTGAGGTGATTGTACATCTCCAAATCTCTGGTTTCCAAGAAATGGAAACAATGCTATAGTTTCAACATGTTCAAACGTGCTGACACAGGCGTTACAGTCACTTTATATGTTGCAGCTGCACTTTGAATTCTACCTTCCTCCTCAGGCTACGGTGTCCGGCACTGTTCAGGGTTTGCAGAGAGGAGACACTGTCACTCATATGTCTGCCTAAGAGCTAAAAAACACACTTCTTATTTTTATCTAATTTATTAAAAAAAGAAATGACAGTGGGCTTTTGGTTTCAATAAAAGTTTGTAAGAAAAAAAAAACAATAGAACTTCTGTTCAAAATTTATAGCACTGTTTTTCAGATGGTTGTTTTCATACAGGGATAAGCGCTTTTCAATGTTTCTGGTGTCAACAAAAAATTTACAACAACTTAGCTCTATCTGTGCTGCTGCTTTTGAATGCCAAAATTAAGCCAACTGGAGGTTAACTAGAAGTAAAATAATGATTTCAAATAACTGTTTAGATTCAAAGAAGGGGGCTTGCTAATGCAAGAATCTAGTGTAATGATAGATGATTACTTTACAGGCATACTTACCTTCAGATTTTCCCTGTGGCTGTTGGATCAAGCAGTCTATTTGTGTAGTGATGGAAATAATGAGTTACATGTGGAAATGGTGTACACACCAAATCAAAGCTGCTTGATCTCTTAGCTGAAAACATGGCATCTTTGTGCAGCTATGGATATGATTCATAGCTACAATAAAAGAAACAGAGCAGTGCATTTAAGTATAGGTGTGACTTCTATTACGTTAAATGCCCACATTTGATCTGTGTGTTTGTTTGCAGGACTGTGCTTTATGAGTGCTGCCCAGGGTACATGAAAATGGAAGGCGTTACCAAAGGTTGCCCTGCAGGTACAGTTGTAAGATGCTACATTGAAATAAACACGAGGGTTAAATGAGGCCATAGCCACCAACTGTATAGCAGCTGTGTGCTCTTCTTGAAAACAGAACCAGTAAACTAGAAGAAGATGTCTTTGCACATTATCAGCACGTGTTCTGTCTTTGTTTTCGAGATTTTACTGTTTCATAGTTTTCTATTTAAAGACAAGCACATGCTGGTGATTAATTATTTTCCAGTGGCCCCGATTGACCATGTGTATGGCACCTTGGGACTAGTGAAAGCAACTTCAACCCAACAATACTCAGACATTTCAGAGCTTAGGCCTGAAATCGAGGGATCTGGATCCTTTACCTTCTTTGCACCCAGCAATGAAGCTTGGGAGGAACTGGATGAGGTGAGTGAATAAAACTTGGTTGAAGGGGAAAATGGTTTAACATCTCTATATATTAGGTTTTAACTTTTCTTTTTCTTCTCCTAACAGGCAGTGAGGTCTGCACTGGTCAGCAATGTGAACATTGAACTGTACAACGCTTTGCACTATCACATGGCCAATAAACGCCTTTTGACCAAAGATTTAAAGAATGGAATGACTGTCACCTCCATGTACAATGACCTTGGTCTCTACATTCACCATTACTCCAATGGGGTGAGTATAACCGTTCACTAAACTCAAAGCAATCCTATTGCAATTGTACAAAAATATGTCTCAGTGTTTTAAATTTTTGTTCTGCTCAGGTGGTTACTGTAAACTGTGCCAGGATTATCCATGGCAATCAGGTTGCAACCAATGGAGTTGTGCATGTCATTGACCGTGTTATCAGCGCTGTTGGAAGCACAATTCAGGATGTCATCGAGGTCAATGATGACCTGACAACTTTGAGTGTGAGTACACACATATAGATGGAAACATGAAACACAGCAGCTGTAGTTCCTGATAATTTGTTCATGATAACTTGATTTGTCTAATATATATATAACAGTTAATCTAAAATGATTATGTAGGATCTGGCTCAAAATGCTGGACTGCTGGAGAAGCTTGGTGAGGCAGGACAATACACTCTCTTTGCTCCCACCAACGAAGCCTTTGACAGCCTGGGACCTGATGTGTTGGAGAGAATTCAGAGCAACAGCGAAGCTCTCAAAGGTAAACCACACTTTCATTGTGAGAGGTCTGTTTCTGTTCCTTAATGTCCACCCAAGGGCTGTTTGAAACATTGCTGCAGAAACTGGGGATTTATATAAACTGTGGAAAACTGGAACCATATTTATCTTTAATGATGAAGGAGTAGGAACAGACATGCAGTGGTTTCTTGGAAACGCGTCTGTTAGACGTAGTCACCCTTAAAGGGGTGTTTTTTCATGTTCAACGTCTCCCAATTCAAAGCAGATGAAGCCACAATGGATCTGGAACCTGCACACGTTTGGCGAGCTGTTTGTAACAAAGTTGTGTTAAAGAGTAATAAAAAGAAAACTCAAGTTTCAAGTCATGCGTGAAATTGTGGTTGGAAAGTCAAACAATGCAACACATCATTTGATACTTTGGTTAAGTTTTTTAAAGTCATGTATAAATGCTAGTGGAGCATCCACAAGAACTGTAACATTATTCTGCTAATATGAGTCTCCAAAAATTATGATTTTAAGCGCTCAAAAATGACAAAGAAGCAACAAATGCTCAAAATCTCAGCATTCTTTACTTTAACTTGTTGTGAGAGGCAGGAAACAGCTGCTTCATTGAGCAAGCTGGTTGAAATTGGCAACAGCCCAAAGTGTTTTACACACACACAGCTTGCCCTTTGGTGTAAAATCCCACCATTTCACAGAAATTTGCTCAGATACGTGAAGAAATCCCAAGTCTTCACTTTAATGGACCATAGGGATCCAAGGGGTCTCCAGGTTCCTATGATGTTATATCCATGTCCATACAGCTGCAGTGTAACATGGGAAAGAACATAAAGCAGACCATGTATAAAGCTGATCTACTCTTCATTCCTATAAATGTCTGTCTGACTTTATGACATAATAATTGTTAACTTTCTCATGCTTTTTCAGCTCTCATTAATTTCCACCTCCTGAACTCGGTTCAGTGCTCTGAGGCCATCATGGCTGGCAGCTCTTATGAGACCTTGGAGGGCAACAACATTGAGATTGGCTGTGATGGTGAAAGCCTAACAGTCAACGGCATTAAGATGGTGAGCAAGAAGGACATCGTCACCACCAACGGTGTCATCCATCTGATTGACAAAGTACTCATGCCAGACTCAGGTAAAACTCACACATCCTTTTTATACCTCTGTGAATCCAAAGAATGTGCTCTGGATTTTACATAACAATGTGTTAACGGTGTTGGGATATCCTGTGCCCTTTAAGCCAAGCAAGTGATGGAACTTGTTGGAAGCTCCCAGTCAACCTTTGGTGACATGGTGTCCGAGCTGGGCCTGTCTGCTGCCATGAGACCAGAGGCTGAGTACACTCTGTTGGCTCCTGTCAATGCTGTTTTCACTGGTGAGTCATGTACTGATCATTACATCATAAAAGTTCTCTTTTTTCCTCTCTTCTGCTGGTTAAATATGACACCTGGTTAAACCACATTTACTCACAGTGTGGAATTAAGGGGAATATGTTTTTCCTTTCACACGCTGACTCACATGCTGATTAAATAAAATGGTATGTAAATATACAGAGCTTGAGAGAAATTGTGGATTTATTGGAATACTGTTGCAGCTTCATGCTGTATCGCACCAAATACCCTCTCCTCTAAAAAAACATTCCTGAACTTCTCCCAAAGGGAGTGAAGTTGTTTTGTTTCTGTGACAAGAATTTTTAACTAATTGAGAAATACTTCTATCTTTATGGGCACATAGTTTAAAGGAATGCAAAAGACAAAAACAGCTGGATGTAACAGAAACCTTACATTCAAAGCATAAATTCTTCCATGTTCAGCAACCTACAAATCATGTCTAATGACCTACAGAAATGTGCTGTAAATCAAGTCACTGAGAGCAGATATGAATTTCTTCACAGTTGGAGCTGTTGCTGCTTGCTTTGGTTATTAAAAAACAGAAGGCCAAATACATAAAAATAGTAAATGGCATATAACTGTGAACTGCTGCAGATATGATTGATCTCTTTATGTACATTTTTTCTGCTTCAGATGAAGTGATGTCCATGGATCAGAGGCAACTCAAGATAATCCTGGAGAACCACGTCTTGAAGAATAAGCTTGTCCTAGGACAGCTGTACAATGGCCAGCGGCTGGAGACCATTGGAGGAAAAACTCTGAGAGTTTTCATTTATCGCACGGTGCGTCTTTCTCTCTGAAGTATAGCCCTAAAATTTTGGCAGAGTGCCATTTAACACACACTTTATGCATTACCTCTGTATCATTTTACCATCAGGTCTCTTGACTTTGAGACATAACATTAATCCCTTTCCTTTAACATGTGGATTATTTCTGCAGGCTGTGTGCATTGAGAATTCCTGTCTGGTCAGAGGTAGTAAAGAAGGAAGCAATGGGGCCCTCCATGTCATGAAGACTCTGTTGAAACCAGCGGAAAAAAATATGCTTGAGATTCTGACCGAAAACGGAGGGTTCAAGTGAGTTCAAAGCAATGTTCCAGAAAGTGGACTGTGGTATTAAAATGCAGCATAATATTTAACCACATCTTTTTGAATCTCTCCATTAAATCCACATGGAACATATGGGAATGAGAAAGCACTGTTGTTGCAATATGTCAGTCCTCAGTGGTTTCTCTTACAGCTAATGTACTGTTCTCTTCCCTGTGCTGCAGGATCTTTTTGTCTCTGATGGAAGCTGCTGGTTTGACTGACCTGCTGAGACAGGAGGGAGACTACACTATGTTTGCCCCGAGCGATAAGGCTTTTGCTAGTTTGAGCTCAAGTGATATGGATTTGTTGAAGAGTACGTCTCCCATACTCCCATTACCTTTTGATGTGTTTAAAGGTTGAAGAGCAATCAATCATCAGTCAGTGAATCCTTATTTGTATGCCGTCAATTCATGACAAATGTTATCTCAAGGTACTTTATGACATAATCAGGCCTAGGCCGTGACTTTTGTTGTATTATTTGCTAAGACCCAACATTAATCCACCATAAGCACATAACTAAGAAAAAATTAGCAAAGTTATAGTTATAGGAAAAGAGGCAAAAACTTTGAGTAGAGCCAGATTCAAGCTGAACAATCATATACCAAAACTATGTTGGGCTAGAACCCAAACAAAAGACAAATGCAACAAAGCAAATGGCACCAAATGTCAGCAGAACCCAAGCAGTTAAAGAACCTAAGCAAAAACCTGATGAATATAATAATCCGTCAGCAACTTAAGACATCAAGAACCCTGATATCACTGGTCACCTTGAAATCTAAGACATCAAAGATCATTAGGGCATAGACTTCATAAGATACTATGCAATAAAGACATCATGTGGCCTGGCTCATAGGGGCTTAATAATTCTGATACATAGCTTGGAGCAAGATCCATACGTGCTTTAAAAGTTATGAGTAAAATCTTAAAATCAATTCTAAAACTAACAGGGAGCCAGTGTAGGGAAGCTTAAACTGGGGTCGTCTGTTAAAACCAGTTAGAAGTCTAGCTGCTGCACTCTGAACTAGTAAGAGGCAAGAGAGGGACTTCTGGTCGATACTGGCTTAAAGGGAATTGCAGTAATCTAGTCTAGAAAAAATGAAAGCATGAATGACTTTTTCCAGATCTTATTGAGTGAGTACTGTTTTTATTTTTGGAGATGATATGTAACTGTTGATAGCATGGTTTAACAACTGATATATGAGGCTTGAATAAAAAGTTGGAATCAAGAAATACACTGAACTTCTGGGCTGAGGGTTTAATATTAGTTACTAAGTGGTTGTTATTGATGGAAAGGGAGTGTTGTGGGTTAAGTAATATAATTTCTGATTTGGGGTTGGTGCAGAAAGTTTTGTGCAATCCAGCAGCTTACACCAGTTAAACATCTTTGACAGCAGATAGGCTTCCAGGGTCCTCAGGTCTCAGGGGCAGGTATATCTGCATGTTGTCTGCAAAGTAGTGGAAGGAGACTTTTTGGCCTTGAATGATTTGGCTAAGGGACAGTGTATTAATAGAATAATATAGGACCTAAAACTGAACCTTGCTAGAACACCACAGGTTAGAGTTAGAGGAGGGAGTGATTGAATAATGTCACCACAAAGGTTCACTCTAAAAGATAAGAATTAAACCAACTAATTACAGCATTAGCGACTATAATGCCAGTGAAATGGGGGTAATATTGATAATTGTAATAGTTGAAGTTGGGAGCTCCTAAATTAACTTTATCATTTATGATAGTGATAATAGATATAAGGCTGGTATTGAAAGTTGTAGCAGTTAGAGTCATGAAGGTCCAAAACAGCATTAGCAATAATTATAAAAGTGTCAAGATGACACAGAATGAATTACAACTAGTCTCCTTGTATGCCATTCTGCATTTCAGGTGACATCAATGCCCTCAGAACAATCCTCCTGTATCACATCAGCAATGGAGTCTTCATTGGTGGGGGTCTGGAGACTGGTGTTACAAACCTTCTCAAGTCTTTCCAGGGCAGCAACCTCAAACTGGTTTTTGTGAGTATATACTGTAGCATCTGTTATCTTAAATTTTACCTGGAGCAGTTCACGAGAGGCCTTAACTTTTAACAGCTTTGATTTTAAAGGAAAATATAATCTAATCCTGGAGGAAATTTATGACAGTGTCAATTATAATCATCTGATAACATCTCACTCTCTGTTTGAACTCATTGCCTTCAATAAGCTAATAATAAAAGCAGTTTATGGTAGAACGCTCCTATTTAAAGTACAGGTTCATCCAAGCCTCTTATTTTGTGGTTTTCTTTAATAGTTTTAACTGTTACCCTCAGGCAAACAACGCTGTGCAAGTCAATTCTGTTGAAGTCCCTGAATCTGATATCATGGCCTCCAATGGAGTCGTTCACTTTGTCAACCAAGTCTTGTATCCTGGAGGTAAAGCTTTCACCATGTCTGCTTTTAACGTGTTGTTAATGTGCTGTTAAGATTCCTGTTGGTTTTTGTTGATCACTAGAGATGAACCCTCTGCACTGTTTTTATAACTGCTGTTAAGGCTCAGCTGTGGTTAACGCCCTCCCTTTTCTTCCAGATATTCCTGTCGGAAGCCAGGATTTGCTTGCAATGTTTAGGAGGCTCATCTCTTACATGCAGATCAAGGTGTCATATCAGAAATTCTTTTCTTCTTTTTTTTTTTTAAGCTGCAAGGCTAAAGGGCAGGGTGCAGTTTTTATTTGATTTCTCCTTTAAATTCCACCTTTGGCTGGCATATTCAAACTTATGTAACTCATGAAAAAGTACATGACATGAATCTGCTTGAAACCAATTTATGTAAAGCATTCAGCTTATGGTTTTTAACAAGGATGTTATAATGTACTGGTTCTGACTGAACCTGTCATCAGTTTTCTAAAGGTTTATTTATGTAAGGATCTTTATGTAACATCAGCTTGATTATGTGTTGTAATGGGTGTTCTTATTTTTATTACAGTACATTTCAGGATTCAGATACCAGGAGATCCCACTTACGTTTTTGAGTAAGTATCAGAATATTTCATACTTTTTTATATTTTTAGATAATTTTTCTCAGTCTTATAAAAGCATTCTTCACAGTCAATAATGCCTTTATATTTCCTGTTGTCAATAGAGAGGATCGTCACTGTCGTCCAGGAAGGTACAGTAATGATGATTACAGAGTACTATCATCATCATGTGATTCCTAATCAATAAAGTGATAGATTATGTCATTGTTTTTGATCAAACAATTGAACCTTCGTTAAGCCCTGGCCACTGTCCAATCCCACATTAGCAACCTTAACTATGCGTGGGATAGGAGGACTGTCATGCTTCCAGCAGAGGCTAGTATGCTGAAGCCATGTGCTTATGGGCCTGCAAATCTGACAGTTGATACTCCAAATGTTTAAAGTGGGGTGTTGAATTTTTTGCTTTCCCAAAGCCAAAAACCAAGAGCAGTGAAAGACAACTTAGTTTAGCTAGCAAAGTGCTAACGTTAACACATAAAACAAAAGCAAACTCAACATTAGCTTTAAATGGAATCATATTTTGAGTTACTCTGGTGTTGAAGAGCAATTTTGTTCCACTACATGTTTGTGCCACATGGGTCATAAATTCCTATCTGAACCTGACACAAATCTTATATAGCAAAAACCCAAGCTGTTGTTTCCCTGTTACAGCCCTGTTAGCTTCAGGTTAGCTTTCATTTAGCATATTAGCTATGACTATACAATAGCCAAATAACATACTCCACAGAAAACCCCAATAAACCATTACAACAAATAGCTAACCAGCAGCTTGTTCTCTTCAGACACCATGTTAAAACTCGGCATTTCAAATGACACTGGGGTCTTACCATCCACTTCTTCATAAGCTAATGAACAAAACTGCAGCCACTGTCAGCTTTAAACTATAAAATCCAACCTTATTGATTTATTTGGAGAAGTGGAAGAGGGAAAAATGTCCACTTTGGATAGTTTAGTACAGTCCTCTAGCCAATTGGTCTTCCTGCAGCTGAAGTTCAGCTCACAGCTGCTGCTTCACGTTTATGTTACTAAGCTGTCTTCGGTCTTCCAGTTGTCAACTTTATTATATCCTGCATTAAAGATTGAATAAAAATCCTTCCACGCTACATGTTTAAACCATAGGTAAATACGGCTAACTTAAATTGCTCACACTCCATTAAAAAATGATGTCTTGAATGTGGCATGTT
Source organism: Cheilinus undulatus (assembly GCF_018320785.1). NCBI lineage: Eukaryota > Metazoa > Chordata > Actinopteri > Labriformes > Labridae > Cheilinus > Cheilinus undulatus. The sequence goes on along the minus strand of NC_054866.1, from coordinate 41,441,939 downwards.
TCTGTCTACCTCTCTGATGTGTTGGAACACTTTTTTTAAAAGAATTTTGATATTTCCTTTGGGATACCCCCCAGTTATGCAGTGGAGAACTCCATATTCTAAAAGGTGGGTGGGAAAGCTTGGCAGGAGTAGCAACAGTAAACAAGGGGGGTAGGGCTTAGCGAAGACTCAATTGCAGTTATGAAAAAATAGAAGGGATAGCTTTACATGAGATACTCAAATCATATTACTCTCTGCTGAATATTTGCACTAGCCAGCAATATATATATATATGTAAACACAAAATTTCATATTTTATTTAAAATCAACTACAAATATAACACATGTCACAAATAAAACAGCAGTGCAATAATGTCTATGCAAACCATTAAAGATCTTTGATTATGAATCACATTTTTATCCTGAAAATAACCTTTCAGATCCAGTAAAAGGTCCATTTGTCATGACTCCTGCATACAAATGGAAAATTCTCTGTATCAAAGGGCCATGTTAGGACGCCTCATTGTCAGTTTAGTAAGATTAGCTTTCTTTTTTTTTTACAGTCCCTGAGACCAAAGTGACTAGGGTAATCCAAACAGAACCCAAAGTCACCAAGGTTACCAGGGTGATTGAAAACCCATCCACCATCACAAAGGTCACCAGGGTGATTGAAAATCAACCTGTTGTCACCAAAGTCACCAGAGTTGTCCAAGGTAATTCCTGAAATTATTTTGTTTGTGTTTTATGTTTTTATCTGAAAGGATTTATTGATATTAATTTTTCATCTGTCTGCAGGTCCTCAGTACTCAGTAAGCACTGGCACCACCAATGTTGCCCTGGAAGGTCTGTAAAAGTCATTTCAGAATTGATCAAAGAAATTTAAGGATAATTTGTATTATTTTTGGCATTATGAGATAAGCACAATTGTCCTTAATTTGTAAATATAACTGCTATTGGATGATCCTTGAGCTTTTCTGTATATCAGCCTCATAGTTACATGTGAAATAACTTTATATTTAGCTGTTTAAACAAATGTAGGTACAGTGTTTTTAGGACTCAGTCCAACTTATTTTTAATGGCAAATCTTTTACAGAGAACTATATTGAACTACAGTAAAATTTATATTGAATCATATATTCATTTTCTCTTTTTTCTTCAGGCACTGACCTTTCAGGTTTTACCACTATTGAAGGGGATGGTAGCATTGACACCGAAAGACTTACCAAAATCATCCAAGGTGAGTTTTGTCATTTTAAGTGACTGAGAAAGTAATTCATAATAGTTTGTGACTCATATGTGTGTTTGCCTCTGTAAAAGGTAATTCAAGAAGAGTTCCTCCCAGAAGAGTTTTAGGTAAAATTAAAACATCCGGACAATAACTACCTGCATTTTGTACAGCGTGGTGTTTAACCTGGCTGTTATTTCAAGTCCACTGTTGTGTCCACATGGCATATTGTTTGTCCTGTAACATATATACGTCACACCCCTTCAGTCACGGCAGAATACTTAAAGGAATAATTCCACATTTCTTCTTTTTTTTAAGATTTGCATCAGAAGATTGGAAAGTGATGTCTGTACATTAAACCTGTAGTGATAGTCACTGCAAGTTGCAAGTAAACTTAGCTAGCAAAGAAAGTGTAGAGAAAAAGTTAGTCTGACTGCATCAAAAGGTCACAAAATATGTCCTTGTGACATTCCTTTGCCTAACAGATTTACTTTTATGCCTTGTTATAACATACATACATGACTGATATATCCATAAATATACAGAAGATGCCTCTTAGTGTCCATCACAAGATAGTGCAGATATATAGAAAGCTGATGAAGTACCTGTAGCAAATTTTAACAGCTTTTTTTTAACAGACCTTGTATCTCCCAGGCAGGGGAGCTGCCAGGGATTTTGGGCCCCATGAAAAGAAATCTCACTGGGCCCCCTCACAGCCAGCCATCAGGCCGGCGGGAAATTTTGACACTGTTTAACATAATATGCATTATAATGATATTTTTGATTATCATTCCCATATTTGTGAAAAGAACAACATGACAGTTACTTGGTAGGGGAAGCACTGAAAATTCAATAAAATTCATTTAGATTCATTTTTTTGCTGCAAGACTGATACTCTATAATCAAAAACCCATCTCTTTCTTTAAATACTTGAACATAGAATTCTCTTAAGATTAATGACCTGAAAATACAAAACTTAAATACAAAATAACCTCTTCCATTAAAATGAAATGCAATTATAATCTGTGGAGAAACAAATAAAATCTCAGCTAAAAACACCATCAAAAACAAAATGGCCAATTGCCTTTTAGGATTTATTGTAATTTGAACTTTATCATCTAATAAGATGCAATAAGCAAACAATAAAAATACATAAAATTAATAATAATAACAACAGTAACAATGTTAAATAAAGTCAGCAGCAGATGTTAAACTAAGTAAAGTAGGCTCACATTATATAGTATTTCCTATAATGTAATGCCATTTGTAATAGCATCATAATCACCATTTCAGGTGACCTCACCATTTTGTTTTACTTAATGGTGTTTTCAGTGATTTGACCAAAAATAACAAAGGAAAATGTGATTTTACTACCAATACTCCACTGCTCACTCTCTCCCTCTTGTAGCCACACATGCAGGTCTAATTTATCTCTAAAACTGTAGACTCATGGGTGATGGCATTAGATTTGTGGTGAAAAAATACGTATATGAGACTATATGGTTGTTGCTACTTAATCTTCTGATTTCCAGAAAATGTAAACATTTGTCTGATTGGATTGGGCGCAGTCACCCAGTCTGCACGCACTAGAAATGTCCTCTGTTACTGCAGAGCAGAGGGGTGAGAGTCCCAAACTACTGACCAAACATTATATTTCAGAGATAGATGATGCTTTTTAAACCATTAAAATCGTTTTGAAATAAAAACAGACTGTAGACTGAGTGTCATATTATTTTGTCAGTATTATAACTGTATTAGGGGCCTCTCTGGGCCCCTGTCAATCATGGGACCCTAGAATCCTTCCCCTTATTCTCCCCTTTTCAGCGCCCCTGCTCCCAGGCACCAGTTACAACATGCTTTACCTGTTTGATCAGCTGCTGCTCTCTTATATTAAATAATTAATACTTGATACATTTAAAATGGATGAGTTAAAAGTTAAAAGAGAGTAAACAAAGAAAAATAAAAGAAAAATATGCTCTCTGTAAATTGTGTGCAGATCAAGAAATGAGCACAAAACTGTCTTTGAACCAAACTCAATTTCTGCTGCAACAATGTTTTCTTTTTCCCATGGGTGTGTATCTGACTCCTGGGACTTTTGCAGCCAGCCTCAAGTGGACACTTGAGGAACTGCAATTTTTTTGTACCTCTTTATTGGTTTCAGTTTTCAACACGTTGCCACACGGTCTCCTTGTTGACCCATAACCACCTTTGTGCCTTGCTGATTAGTCTGAGACATAAGTCCCTATAAAATGTTAAATACAAAATATGTATTTATGTAAGCCATAAATATAGTTAGCCTTGGACCTGCTAGTTGTTTAACTTTTATATCTTAGGTCTGAACACAGATTGTTGTCCAGTCCTCTGCTAAATGAGGTTTATTTACTGTACAGACATGTTAATAAAGCAAAAATCATATTTCCAAAAATGTCGAGCTGTTCCTTTAAGCCTATTGTGCCTGTCTTATGTCTTTGCTGCCATGCTTGCAATCACAAAGCCAAGAGAAAGCTATGCTGAAGCTTGGAGCTAATACCGCTGCAGCTGCTGTTTTTATACTGTATAGCAAATCATGAGCCACTACTCCACTCTAGTAACCACCTGTAGGCTCTAAGTCTGTTATCATCACCCCCTGCTGTGCTGAGCTTGGTGTTTCCTCAAGGCTAGCAATGATGCAGGGCCTAGATGCGAAACTTCAATGCAGAGCGTACATAGGATTCACATGATTTTTTTTCTGTACGAGATGACTAACTGATATGTTTCATTGTTCGTTTCCTTTTCATAACAGCTGGCAACAGGAGGAGAGACAGGAACTGAGGACACATGGTTGAAACAATCAGCGTAACGGCAGAGAGAGACACCAGATCCGGGGGTTAAAAGTGATGTTGTTATTCAAGGGGACACACCTAAACTGTCAGTGATTTTCAAAGATACTGTAACAGGTATAACTGACCAAAATAAAACAGTTCTTTTTAAAGTGGTGCTTTGAATGTATATGTTTTGTAAGTGTGCAATGTCTAAAACAGAATTTAAGTCAGCATATGTAAAAAGTGTTTTACTGAGTATTTTGGCATGACTTTTACAGACACGGAACAAGTCAGGGTTGTAACAAAGTCTTTCAAATCCAAGCCATTAGAGTGGCAATAAAAAACATTTTTTTACTTCTTTATGTCTTCGCTAGAGGTAAAGGTTAGAGCAGTGAGATTTTATTTGCTGCTTCTGTTGATTTATAAATCTCAGCATGATACATATTGAAAAAATAAATGTTTTTAACTTTGATAAAGTCTTATTTTTCTGGCTGTAATTTCCTTAATGTTTCATGTAAATTTCTTCTAAGCTCATATCATTTGAAACGTTGTATGCAACTGCAGGTTTTTTCCTTTCTATTTTTCAACAATAAAGTGCATTCTTTGGTATAAAAATGCCAGTTTTCTCTGAAAAGATTGTAATCTGGAGTTGTTTTTGGAGTCCCTAGGCTCTCAAGGTGTCAGAATTTCTTAATGAAAAAATATTTAATAGCCACAGTAACTATTATGTCTTCAGGTTTTATTTCTAAGAATGAAAGGACAGTAAGGTGTCAGAGTCAGCCATTTTAATGTTCCATTTTTAATTTCATTTTTTTTTATTCAAGCTTGGTAATCTTATTCTGGAAAACTCAAAAGGTGTAGATTAAAAATAAATGTTTACAACAGCACAAAAAGAGCTACATTCTTCCATATGTGATGGCTTAATGACCAGCCCAAGCCACATATCTCCAAAATCCCAAAGTTATTTTTCTTTTATTATACACTGCATTACAGATGTTAGTATTAAACATTTCAGCATTACACCAAATGTATTAATATCTTACCAAAATTGGGTTAAAAATGCAGTTTAAATTATTTTGGACCAGTGAAAACAGACTTTGGAGTTTTGGCTTTTTCAAAGTACCTCCAGTCCAGTGAGGTTCAGTGTACGAGGCACAAACTTTTAAAAAAAATTTTCATAGGTTTGTAAAAATTGTCAAATGGAGATGCAAGGTTCTGGCCTGACCACAACAATACGTGCTAATACGTTGATTATAACTATAACAATATCTTGCTAAATTTAAATCATGTAAAAAGTTAAGCAGTGTTTATCACTGTCAACATCAGTAATTATGACTTTATTTCCATTGGGTATTGTGAAATAAATGACAATGAATACATTCATCGGTCCAACATATTGAAGCTAGTGTTTTGCAACCATGAAGCCAGTTGAAATATTTGCCCCGAGGTTACAGGGATCCTGTGTGAGCTGTTGTGCGCAGACATTTTGGGTCAGACCCAACTTGTCTGTTTTTTGGCTCATGTGCAAACACTTCAGTGCAGTTTATGGCTTCTTGGATGAACTAAAATGGATGAGAAGCAGAGCCGCTGCCAAGATTCAAGAGCAAACTCTTGCAACAAAGTACAAACAGCAAAATGCAAAAAGCACTTCATTTGTTCATGTGTTATTTACATTGACAAATATTTACAGTGTTCACCAGCAGTACTTTATCGGGCCTGGCCAATGTGCCATCCAGTCATCAGCTAGGATTGAAACTTTCCTTCCTTTGTTTACTAAAGTAGGAGGTCCACTGGATACAGAGGACAGACAGACCTTAACTTGTGTGCCTGTATGCAGAAAAGAAAATACTCATATCTGATCTAAGTGGTTGTTCAAACAAGTCATGTAATGTCAGAAGTTTGCCTGCCAGTGAGGCCACTTTATCTCTGATTAATCCATGTACAACTTCATTACAGAACTCAAGTTGCAGCCAAGTACAAGTGTTGAATTTGAAATCTTGTCAGTTAATGCTAATCTTCATACAGCATTATTTTGACTCCCGTAAAAACACGAAGAAGCTGACAGGGTTTGTAAGTTTGCAGAGTAGCAGTGCTGCATGCTGGGAGTCATGCTGAAATTGGCTGAACCTTGTGCAGATGATGTTAATTATTGATTTTTATGTTGCCACAAGTTTGGAATCAATACTTCATCACCAGAAAAATACAATACATATACATACTTCATTGTCTTGTTATCTGATTTTAAAAGAAATGGGTGTTGTCTCATAAAATCCTGAGAAATTTTGGCATGTTTAAATGCTGTTTCACTGGTGCATAAAGTTTAAGAGCAGAGAGTAATCATTAAAGCAAAATGCCCTTTCTACAAAAGGCAAGTACATTCAGCAGTCAGAGGCAAAACAGGCAATATTTTATCCTTTTACAACATGTCCAAGAATTGAGAAAACATCTGGCAAAGGGACCAATTGCTTTTCCATTCGGTTTTAAATGTTCCACACTGTACTCAGCAGTGATCTCCCAATCAATTACCAAGTCATTTACGAGACCACTGATATCACCAACAATGGACTCCAATTTCACTTGACTTTGCATAACAGCTTCTGCGCACTACTATCGCCGACCAGCAGCTGCCTGCTCATCCTTACAGAGAGTGAAAACAGACAAAAAGCAATCATTTCATCTCTCTCTCAGGCTTGAGTGTGTATTTTTTACACCCAAAGAAAGCTTTCCCTCTGTTGCTTTGAAGAAATCAAAAAAAATCAAAGCATGTTTTTACTGCTTGGGAATAAAATAAGCTTGTGAGATGCATGTTGGCATCCACAAGCATGCAGAAGAATGGCCAACAGAAAGAGAAAGACTTTTCCAGATGGTACAATCTCAAATAAATACTTCGTAGTTTTATGATTTATTGGTTTTCATTATTTGGATATCAGAGTAAATTCATGGGAGATTAGATTTCTTTCTTTAAGCCTATTTTTAGGCCCCACACTCATAACATTGTGACCCAATTCAGGACTTGCACAGCCAATTATTTGTCCAAATTGTCCTCAAGTAAGTGGTGTCAAAATGATTATTTCAGTGCTCCTGACCCAGTCAGAACTGCCTATTCCAGAATTGTAAATATCATATGTTTTATATGTTTTCACTCCGGGTTACCTCAGATGGATTACCAGCATAAGCCACTGAGATTAAGCAAACTAGGTAGTGCAACAAGATATGTCATACTTTCAAAGCTCACAGATACACAGTGTCCCAAAAAAAGTAATCACCCTTTTAGATGTTTTACCTTTTTATTGATATTATCAATCAATAATGGTCAATATATCTTGGCTTTTAAACACAAAAGTCCTCTTTAATGTCCAGGTTAAAACAGATTTCTACAAAGTAATGTCACTTAAAAAAAGATGTGATGAAAAATAAGTGACTTCATAAATATTCACCCTTTGGCTTCTATCACAGCACTGAGTCTGTGTGGACAGGGCTTTTAACATTCACACTGTCCTGAAACCATTTCTCTGTAGCTTTCACTGTATGCTTTGGGTTAATGTCTCACTGGAAAATGAATTTCCTCCCAAGTAGTTCTTTGCAGACTGAATAAGATTGACCTCCAGGATTGTCCTATGTTTTGCCACATTCGTTTAACCCTCTGCCTACCAGGGCTGGCTGCCAAGAAGCATCCCTTACAGCATGGTGCTGCCACCACTGTGCTTCACAGTGGAGAGGGTGTGTTTGTGGTGATGTGTAGTGTTTGTCTGCCATACATAGCATCTTATCTAATGGCCAAAAAGCACCATCGTTGTCTGACCAAAGAGCTCTCTTCCACTTGTCTATGGAGTCTCCAACATGTCTTTCGACAAACTTTAGTCGAGATTTAATATGAGTTTTTCTGAACAGTGGCTATCTCTTTGCCATTTTCCCATAAAGCTTTGACTGATCCCCGAAATCTTACTTTTCAGTAACCTTTCTCTGAATTGCTTGGAGGGTTCTTTTGTCTTCACAGTGTAATGGTAGCCAGGAATATTGATTAACCAGTGACTAGACCTTCCGGACACAGATATCTTTATACTGCAAGCACTTGAGAAACAACTTTACATAGGTGATCCCCATTTCACTAATTGTGAGATTACTAGCACCAGTTGGCTGGACCTCTGTTGAATAAGGTCAGTAACTATAAATGGAGCGAATATTTAGGCAGTCACTTATTTTGTATTACATATTTTGGTTTAGTTGACCATATTTTGTTGAAATCCGGTTTCACTTGGGCATCTAAAAGTTGTTTTGTATTTTTTTGTCTAAAAAGAAAAAAATATATAGACCATGACTAGTTTATAAAATTGTCTATTTGCTGCAAAACAAGATGCACACCAGGACAGCAAGCTGATGCTGTCTTCCCTTTTTTTGTTTTTTCCTCTGAAGTCATGTTTGATCATGTGAGTGAGATCTCATGTCTTGATGAATCTACAAATCAAGGTGTTTGTCAGAATTGTCCAGTGGGTGCACTTGAAGATGTTAAAAATCAGTTGAAACTGCTGTCTGAAGTCTCTCATGTTTATAAAATTGTCAGCTTTGGCTAAAATCCTCCAACCTCAGTGTTCTTATAGATATGTCAATTGAGGTCAGATTTTTGAAAAGCATGAGTGCAAATGTTTTAAAGGATTTTATTTATAAATTAAATGAATTTAACAAGTTTCATGAAAGCAAATTAACTATTCATCTAATAATACTGCAGTAGACAGTTTATACATGTGTTCTTAAAGAAATGAGGAATTCTGTGATATTGTATGCAAGTGTACCTCATTTGACCTACAACTGCAGGACTTGTAAGAGTTCAGGAAAGGTTCCAGTCTGTTTTTAATTGGCTTGAGTCAATCATGTCTGCACCAGAAGAACTATCTGGCCCAGTGAATGTGCATATCTGTCAATGCTGTGAATGCAGCTGTGTGAGAGGAACTTGTCATCTGGATATAACATTGAGTCCAAAGAGTTGACATGTTCCTGGCACAGAGGCTCTTTGCACAAGCTTGGCTGCATTTCACCTGCAGTGGCATCATGTAAAGACTATGCCACAATAAAATAACATCTGATCTGAGCCACTGGAGATGGTGAGCATGACTGACATTACCTGAGCAATAAAAACATTTGAAATTTGAACTTACTGAAGGGAGCATAAAGCAATATCCCTACACAAAGGTTTGAGTGACAGTTACGGGTCAGGGGTGTGTTTCTTTACCTTGAATGACTGCAAAACTTAACTCACCTTAGCTGACTGGAAGACTTTTAAAATAGAAATTTAGGGTTTGTTTAAAATGTTACTAGCAAACTGTTTTACCGTGAAAATTTTGCATCGTAGAGTCCACTGACATTTCAAGCATGCCTCATGAAGACATGTCCTTGATTTGGGTTGATTTTCTCCCTGTAGCTTTCTCATTTTTTTATTTGATTGGAAATTAATAGCTAAACATTATTACTATAATGAGGCTTGATAATAGTCTGAAAATGAAACACTTGTCTCATGAGACACACCAAAAATGTCAGATTTCAAGATTTCCCTCTCTGGACACCAGGCCTAACCTTGCAAAGCAGATGGATTGGCCAGATTCCATGTCAAGCATCAGGCGTATCAGCTTCAAGCTGATAAGCTTGTTTCCGGTCCTAGGATGGCCGGATCATTGTCATATGAGGAGAAAGAAGAAGTAGGTGCCATAGGTGTGGTTTGGTTGAAGCGATGCAGGCCTGTAAACATCTGGTGAAGAGGGTAGCGTGGATGCAGCTATAGCAATATTTTTTTATCAGAACTGGACATTTCTTTATTAACATCAGAGCTAAGAACAATACTGAAAGCTTTTCTTGATATATAGTAACTGGCTGACAGTGAAAAATCGTGTATTGACATTACAACATCTCCTGTGCACACCTACGCCATACGTTTTGTTGCTGTGATTGGTAATGAATGTAACAGACAGAACGCTCATCAAATCACCCACAGACATATTTAAAAAGTCCTTCCTATCCCAAACACTGTGTGTGGGCTGTTGTCCAGATGAATGTGAAATACATCCCATGTGATGTAATTGTGAAACAGTCTTTCTAGCATGTCAGATTACTCCTGACATGCTCCTGGTTCCAATCTCAAACACACTCTGGTGTATTTCCTTTTCCCAGGACACTTGTATAGCTTCTTGTCCATCATCAAACTGCACCATTTCCATAAACAGTGAGGCCATCTTTACTGCTCTAATATGAAAGACGCTCATTCAGATAACCTGAGGAATATTACCAGGTTTGGAATGAGCAGTTAAGTAACCCTATGGGGTGTGACAGTTAGAGTGCCTACAAAAAGTTTTCACCCCCTTGGATGTTATACCCTTTAAATGATTTTATAAGTCAATCATGGTCTTTGTAATTTGGCTATTTAACCAAACAGATTTAAAAAAGTAATAAAAAAATCTTTAATGTCAAAGTGAAAACAGATTTGTATAAAGTAGTCTAAATTAAATAAAAATATGCAATGTAAAATAAATGACTGCATAGATATCCCCCACCATCAAATCAGTATTTAGTAGATGTACCTTTTGCTGCAAACACAGCAATGAGTCTGTGTGGATAGGTCTCAATCAGGCCTGCACATATGGACACTGCAATTTTACTCCATTCTTCTTTTCAAAACTATTCAAGTTCTGTCAGGTTGGTGATTGGGTGCAAGTCCAGTCACAAATTCTCTGTTCTATTGAGGTCTGGGCTTTGAATCGTCCACTCCAGAACATTCACCTAGTTGTATCTAAACCATATCTGTGTAGCTTTCACTGTATGCTGCGGGTCATTGTCTTGCTGGAAAATAAGTCTTATCTTAAGCCATAGTTCTCTTGTAGACTGCTAAGATTGTCCTCCAAGAGTTTCCTACATTTTACTGCATTCATTTTACCCTCTACCTTTACAAGCCTTCCAGGGCCGGCTGCCGAGAAGCACCCCTACAGCATGATGCTGCCACCATCGTGATTCCCAGTGGGGATGGTGTTTTTGTGTTATGTATAGTGTTTGGTGTCCACCAAATATGGCGTCTTGTCCCATGGCCAAAAAGCACCATTTTTGTCTCATCAGAACGAAGAACTTACTTCCACTTGACCATGGAATCTCCAATATGCCTTTTGGTGAACTAACATCCAGATTTAATATGAGTTTTTCTGAACAGTGGCTTTCTCTTTGCCACTTTCCCATAAAGCTTTGACTGGTAAAGAACCAGGCAACAGATGTTGTACACAGAGTCTCTCCCATCTCAGCTTGTAACTGCTTCAGAGTGGTCATAGGTGTCTTGGTGTTCTCTCTCACTTGTGTCCTTCCTGCACGGTCACTCAGTTTGTGAGGAAAGCCTGATCTAGGCAGATTTACACATGTGCCATATTCCTTCTATTTCCTGAGGATAGATTTAACTGAACTCCAGGGAATGTTCAGTAACTTGGATTTTTTTGTCTCCATCCCCTAAATCATACTTTTCAATGACCTTCTCTCTGTTCTTTTGTCTTCATGGTGTAATGGTATCCAGGAATACTGATTAACCAGTGACTGGACCCTTCGGACTCAGGTGTCTTTATACTACAATCACTTGAGACACATTCACAACACTCAGGTGATCCCCATTTCACTAACTGTGAGACTACTAGCACTACTTGTCTTGAATTAGGTCAGTCACTTTAAAGGGGAAGAATATTAATGCAGTTACTTAACCTTATACATTACTTTGTAGAAATCTGTTTTCACTTTGACAATAAAGAGTTTTTTTTTGTCAAAAAGACAAATTATAATGACCATGATTAGTTTATAAAATCAACCCAAGGGGGTGAATACTTTTTGTAGGAACTGTATACATTTGATCTACTATTCTTAAAGGCAAAAGAAAATTATTCAAAATTTAGGACCATTGTAAGATTTAGTATAGGAACAGTGTGGCTTTCCCTATAATAAAAAAAGGAATCTGACATTTACATGTTTAAACTCTACTGTATTGAGCAAAGGGAATATTTTTGCATCTGTGTGGTATGTAACAGACAAAGAAGCTGCTTCAAAGTTACATAATCTATCGTGTTCTGACAAGCTGCCAGGAACAGTTGCCAAAAAAGAGAAAGGAGCCCGATAAATAATGTTCTCTATATTCAAATCAGAGTTTTTCTCTTTTTTTGGCATGTGCTTTATTCGCTCTTTCGTTGCCTGGCTTCTTGTGGAATATATTTTGCACTGCCTTAACTTCGAATCGTCTTCTATACCCAATACCTTAAGTTGGCAATTGGATCAGAATTTTGATTGTTAATTACAGAAAACTCACATGATGATGAATAGCTTTGAGGTTATTCATACTCATAATAAAGCCAGTTATTTTAGACACATTTCATCTTGTGTCCAAAACATTCAGACTTTAAATTTTATTTGACTGTTTCCTCTCATGGATACCAAGATGTTACATAATGTTTGGGCTGCTAAAGGGATGCATGAGAAGAAGATTATAGTTTTATCCCCTGGATGAACTTATTTCTGAAGAGTAAAGTGGTTTTAATTGGGGCCTGTCAGCTTTTATCTCCGTCACTGTCTGTAGCTGTTGATAAAGATTTAATGAACAGTGTGTTTTCACAAATAGGTATTCAAGAGCAAAACAGGTGGTATGAACTCGGCACGCATAGAAAAGTCTATATCATAGAGCATGTATTACAAGATAGATATGATCCTCAAAAATGTGAAAGGAACAGTCACATCCTTACTGAAGAAAATGATCAGCACCGATGCCTGATCCAGCACTGTACTGTGGCTGCAGCTGCCTCAAAAATAAAATCTTTATGAGTCCCAATTGCTTTATTAATTCAGGAGATGGATGCTCATATTGTCCCTTTGCTGTATTATTATACTATTGCATTGGGTTTGAAACATGAAAGGAAATTTCGTAACCCCATCTCTTCTCATATCATTTAAACCAGTTTGAACAGTTGGTGATGCAACAGTTATGAGCTTGACTATTACATAAAAAGAAATGTTCTTATAACATGTTGGTGTTTCACATGGTTTCCTTTGTTTACACTAAATAGATCAATATCTCCTTGATGTCAACACCCGTGAGATGAATTCACTGTTCTTTCTTTCTGAGAACCAGTCATTATGTTTTGTGCTTCACTACGCAGGTCCAAATATTGATCATTTGGCTCAAGTGTAGAGAATTAGGAAACAAGCAATAAAAAAAACACATGTGGATTAAATAATATCTTGACTCAGGCTAGAGATATGTTCCCCTAAGTCACCCACAAATCTCCATATGTTCCTCTAAAATGATGTCCACCTGCAAAAGTAAGCTTTAAAAGACAGTGACAAAATAACCCCACCTACCCACTAATACTCGTATTTTAGTAGGATCAACGACGCTTTATCTGTAACTGATAGGAAAGTTACTGGAATACTTCTTCATGGAAACAATAACTATGAACAATAAATTAAAGAGAAGCTAGTCTTTCCCAAATAAAAATGGTGCCTGATATCAATGTGGAATTACCAAACGTCTCTGACAAAATGGGAAATTTGGCAGCAATGAAGAGGTACTTACAAATATACCCACCGCTAACTATCATTACATGCTGAAACTTTTTATTCTGATTGAAATCATTTGAGCTGCACAATAGAGCAGTGGTTCCTGCTGTCACCTCACATCAAGAAGATTCCTAGATAGAATCCCAATTAGACAGAGCATTTTTGTGGAGAACGGTCTTGATGCAGATCGTACATTTCTGACAGCCATTTTCATCTGAGACAGCATAAATCTCAGAAAGGAAGAGCTGTAATTTGCCAGTACACCATATTTCAAATCTTAGATTTTTTAATTCAACTTAATGCATAAACAAACTCTGGCAGTTACACTGATGAAAAAAACACATTCCAAACATCTCATAGACTAAGCCATTGGTTTCCAACTTGGAGTCCTGGGCGGGGGGCACCAAAGATCTTGGGGGGGGGGGGGCGAGGCTCCACTTTCTTAAGTACATGTAGGGTGGCTCCAAGGAAAAATGCTTGGGAAAAACTTGACTAAACGATATCTCATGAATAAAACTGAAGCAGATCAGAGGTCTAATCTGGGATTCAATTACATATCAACCCATTTTAAAAGTAGTTACACAACTAGTGCCTCACTTTAGCTTAGCTAGCTGTAGCTAAAGCTAGCAGAGCTTAGTTAGCTATGTAATTAGCATTATTTTATATGCCAGCATAGCTTAGTTAGCTTTAGCAATGTGTGCTTTAGCAAATGTAGCAAAAGCTAACATAGTTATGAAGATCACTTGTAGATTACACAGCTGTTTCGTGAGCTTAGCTTTAGATAAGTTGGTTACGTAGCTCTGTTATGTATAGCTAAGTTTGCTTTAGCAACATGAGCTTAAGCAGACGTAGTTGAAGCTAACTTACCACAGATACGTAGTTTATGTAGCTGCTTTGTGAGCTTAGCTTCAGCTAAGTTAGCTATATAGATCTGTTATATAATTTTGCTTTAGAAGATGTAGCTGAAGCTAACTTAGCTATGCAGATAAAGCAGATATGTAGTTTACGTAGTTATGTGGCACTGAATCTGTTAGAATGCTTTCAATGATGTCAAGCTTTTTTCCTGTGATTATGATCAGACTGTTTACTCAGCTCTTTTAAATGTTTTATAATCAGGTTTTGCAGGTCAGGTTTTTGACTTTTACCTTTTGTGGCCTAACTCTACCCGAACCCTTACCCTAACCATAAACGGAAGTTTAATCTGATTTTATTTTGAGTTTACCATGTATCCCAGTTCTGAGATGTGTCTCAGCATCGCAGATGAACCGTCTTTGGGAGTGGCCGTCAGCGATGAACAGTCTGCAGCCAATCTGTCTTGTTTGTATGTGACTTTGCAGAATCTCCCCTTTGCATGTGTTGGTTCTCTCTGAGCACTCTGGTTTCCTCACACAGTCCAAAGACATGGTCATTGGGATATTTGTTGACCTTAAATGACCCGTAGCTGTCAGAGTGACTGCTTAATTGACTGTATGTCAGTCCTGCATGTGATTGACGGGTGGCCAGTGAGAGATGTACCTCATCTCTCACACAGTGATAGCAAGGATAAGCAGTATCCTACCGCCACTTCGTAGTAGCAGTTATCTTGGATGGCCACCATAACTGTGGGTGCAACTGTAGCGTCTACACCAGTATGATGGTGTGTGCCAGTGGCAGAGGTAGCTGGATTAAAAATGTTAGCTGCTGATAAAGGTATTGTAATCAGATATTCTTAGCTTCAGTCAGATATTGTAAGCATTAGACATTGTTTACTTTAATCTAACATTTCTAATATTTATTTCACAACAAAAATATAACCATCTGTTGCATATTTATATAGAAGATTATTTCATGAATTGCCTGTAGGAGATTAACACTAAGATACCATCTACAAATCATTTAGAGAGGCCAGAATCCTTTTATTCCTCTTAATCGACTTCTGAAGAATATCTTTCTTCTGTGCAGTCAGTGAGTCTTTGTAAAGTTTCCACTCTTTCCTCCAAAACTAAAGTTTCTCACAACTGTTAAAAGCAGCTGCATACTCCACATCTCCTTCACCGTGTCTTTTACATCTCTGTCAAAAATAAAGTTAGAAGAAAACAGAAATCATTTTTAAATGACTACATACTTAAAAGCATAAATAAAGCATTAGTAAGTACTAAGGATCATCAACTATTTTATGTCTTTTTTAAACAAACATATTGTTGATCTATTGTTGAAGTTTTAGTAAATAGTTAAGTCATTGTTGATCAATCATCATTAGTTAATTGTGTCATTTATAATCATAGCTGTAAATGCGTCAACGGTCCATAAGTAAAGCATTAGAGGAAAAAGTCTTACAAGGGTTTAGGGTTAGGTAAGATAGGAGTGCAGCAGTCTCTAAAGTAACTGTTACTTAAAGCACTCACCGCTCGGTTTATGAATTACATATAAAATAATTAATAATGCTTTAAAGATGGTGTAATAAGCATTTACTAATGCTAAAAGGCTGTATCACTGAAAGTTGTTCAATTCTTCAGCTTTTCATTCAAACGTGCTAATGTTATGTGAGGTACTTCTGCAGTAATGATGGTACTTCAACTTCCAGTTTTTCCCTGGATTCGCCTATAGACAGTGGCGACTGGGATCAATAAAAAAGGCCTTGACAGTTGCAACAGAAAAGCCCTTTTATTCCAATCCAACAACAATGCATCTTTCAGACAAACAAAGAGCAGACACAATAAACAAAATCGAATACATGTAGTCTAAATGCTTTAAGAGACACAACATAACAATTCAAAAAGTGAATATGTACCACAATCAACCGCATTTGTAAATTAAAGCTCCTGCAGCCAGATACTTTGATTACTGTTGTAATGTTCAGTCAATACTAACATTTCAGACTTGATTTTAACTCCTAAAGAGTAATTTTCACTCTATTCTGAGTGAAGTGGTCTTCAGTGTTGGAGTTGACAACACTGAGAGTTGTTGATCCACCAGTGTTAGTTCAACCAACTTAGTGTTTAGATGTGTTTCACATGTGTTTAGTTGTGTTTGGATGTTGCCTGTTGTGCAGTGATCTCTGCTGGGGTTCTTTTGCTCATGTTTCTGGTGCATTGTTGTCGTTCTTTTTTATGTGAGACATATTTGCACCATGAGTGAAGTTATCCACCAAGTAGAGCCCCTGGCTGTGACTCTAGATGCTCCTCAAGGAAAACCTGACACGCCAGATGGATTTGTTTCACACATCCATCTGGGAAAGCTTCAATAGGAAACGTCTGGGAAAAGGCAGAGGCTTTGAAAAAAACTCGGAGTGTGATTGGATGAACGTTTTGTCTGTCACATCTCTACAGGCCAATCAGAGCAACAAAACACGTGACGTAGCAGCTATCGAGCTGCGCATGCACAGCTACAGAGGAATAACGTGAAACATGGCAACTATAGACATGTAAGTACTTGACTTTTGTCATTTTTGAAAAGAAAACAACTCAAAGCTGTTCTTTGTTCTTCTTTTAACAAAGAAATGTCATTAAGTTCTGATAAAAAATGACGCTTTAGCAGTATCCATGCTAAATTCTTCCGCCATATTTGCACCGGCCTCTTGCTGCTGCTTGTTAATGCCACGACTCTGCTGCGCCTGAAAGTACTGCTGCTTGTCACTGATTGGTCCTGTCGCTTTCTAACCGGGATTCGCCAGTGAAAAACAAGGAAACAGGCGTATCCATCTGCTTTGCAAGGTTACCTCAAAGATGCATAGTGAATCAGTCTGCATTACCTTGCTATGACTGTCCTTTTGTTCTGCCAGAGAAGACCCACCTTGCCATAGATTTTCAAGAGTTAATGCAGCTATGTCACATTGCTAAATATTTAACACTTTCAAAAATGCAGTTTAACTCTTGGTGCGGGCCAATACAACACTTTTAAAGTGTTAAATCTAACTCTATATATGAGTTTAGTTAAAACTGACAATTTTGCTGTATAGTTACTTTATCATAGAGGTGTGACTTTACCTGAACAGCCTGGTTAGAGATGTACTCTCTTGTTGTTCTTGCCGACAAGGAAAGATCATATTTTACTGTTCAGCTCCTCAGTAGCTGCTCAGTACTGAGTAGTACTGAGTCATACTGAAGTTGTAACTAGAATAACTGTACTTTAACTTGAGTACCATACTCTTGTACTTTTTCCACCTCTGATAAAGCCTTACAGACTGAAAAGAACTTAGAAATGTGCGACATAAAACACACTTAAACACAATATGTACAAAGAGGTCTGACAACAGTATTTTATGCAAAATATTGTTTGTTTTTTTTTGTTTTTTTTTTTAGTTTTTAGACCAGTCTGTTGTTTCTATTTCCACTGGAGGCCTCAATGGTCAGAAATGTACCTGTTATATTGGCACAGTTCTCACCATTGTCCACCAAAGTTTTCTCCTTGTAGTTGGTTAGTGCTCTGAATCATCCTCCCTTTGCCTTGTGATGCTTTGTAAAAATTAGATTATAGATCAACATCATGAGTTGATCATGTGAGAAATGTTTTTATTGAGACATTAAGTTATACTGATCTCAACTGTCTTTGGCTTCATTGAAAACACTGAAATATCTCATAATTGGGCTGTCATTCAAGCATTTGGCAATATACCAGATAGCCCGTCTGTTATTGTCAATAGACAATAGATGTATGGATGAAATTATTTTGTTTACGGCCAACAATCTGAATGAGATCTGATCTACAGCCCTCTGTTTTTGCATTCATACACAAACCCATTTAGTTCTGTCTTTAAAGCATATTTCTGATTAACTCTCTTAAAATCAATTCATCATCCATTTAGCACTGAAGATGTTGTATGTGTTGCTCCAGATCACACACCACATGTGTACCAAAATACAACGTGACAGATACCTCAACACCAAGGCCACCCATAAGGGGGGATTAAGGGGAGAGCTTTCTGTGGCCCAGTCAAATCAGGGGGCCCATGGAGGTCAGGAAAATCATGGTAGGCTATATTGTAAAGTTAAGGTGTGATAACCATATTTCTCTTTAAGCTGAATAGTGACCATTCTTGTCAAAGCAACAAGAAGAATGTAAAAAGAGTGGCTAGAAAATGGTCAAAACGCTGGCAAATATTGGTTAAAATGGTAAAAAAGGGACAAAAGTTGGTATACAATGGCAAAGAATAGGCAGAAAAGGTTGTATAAAGGGTCTATAAAATTGGTCAAAATGGGTTAAATGTACCAAAGTTGCATCATATATTAGCTGAAAATGCTAAAATGTTGAAATGGCATGAAATTGGCACACAAAAAAAATTAACAATGGCAGAAATGGGCAGGAAATTTTGTTAAAAAGGGTTAAAGCTTGGTCAAAATGGGTTAAATGTGCCAAAAGGGAGCAGATATTGGTTATAATAGCAAAAATGTAATACAAAAGTGGCAACTGTTCAACAGTGGCAAAATGGGCATAAAAAGTGGTGAAAAGGGGTTTAAAAAAGTTATAAGATTGAATGATTTCTACATCAGTACCAATTGTGGTTTGTGCTACTAGTCCAACGTACATGTACACACTGTCTATAAATCACCACTGGGGAGGGCCCATTGACTGAGGTTTTCAGGGGCCCAGCCAATTCTGTGGGCAGGCCTGCTCAACACACCTTACGTATAAAAAACAAAGCCAGAAAATTAGTACTATTATTCCTAGCTTTCTTAGATGACATGCTCCAAATTTTTAGCCTTTTACAGAATATGTTGACTACCTATTTGCTTCCATTAAAAACCATTTGTTTGTTCTCTTCAACTCAAAATCATTTGTCTCTTTCTTTTGATGATATTACATTTTCCTGCTAAATGACTGTGAGAATCACATTACTTGCACTGCTGAGCTGAGTATTTAACTTGGAGATCAATACGTAACAAAAAATGGCATTTTGAACCTCTGCAGCTGCAGTTTTATGTTTTCTTTCTCTTAAATTCCATGGCTCGTTTAAGACACAAGAGGATTTAACAGCATGCAACTTCCCAAAGCAGTGCATAGAAGAGATTATCTAATACTCAGTCTGAATAGAACTACATTAAGTAGCTAGTGAGTGCTTTCAGATGAAGTGCTGGCCTTATTCTCTTAGTTTTGACAAATATGAAATTTCCAGTGTCATTGCAATGTCACACCTGAATGAAGAAAGTCTTTCTCGGAGAAACACTGTTCAGCTGTACTTTTGACTCAGTGACTTGTATGAGTTACAACCTGACAGCAGACAACTCCTGTGGGCCAATGAAAGGACACATGAGGATAAACTGTTCAAATCAGTCTCCTTGAAAGCCATTTATTGCCTACAGGTTTAACGCCTTTCATCAGCTGGGCCAACCCAAATGTTCAGAAATACCTCACAGGTCTTGGACCCTGGCTTGTAGGACTACTTGCGTGACACTACTAAAACGTTTAATCTTTCAGAAACCTTCAACAATATAGGAGGAAGACAGAGTTCTGGTGGTTTTTGAAGTCATGTTTGTCATTCTTCGACAGCTAATGGTAATTTTACAGACAATTAAATGCTTGGCTTTGTTGTAAATAACTACTGCTGTTCTCTGTGATTCTTTGTATGTTTCGACATCCAAACAAGCTCAACAGCTGGGAAATGTTTTTCTGTGCAGTGTCCAAGTATTTTTCCAAGAAGAGTGTGTTCATTTTCCCCAGAATTTAGAAAGTCGAGTGTGACTGTAAAATGCACATTTTGCTTTCCTCTGGAGTGTCGTCCTCCTGGGTTGCACTCATTTATTGGACAATGGTGTCATAACACACTTCATTCTTACTAAATATTTACTAGAGCACTCTTGGCTTCAGTGTCAGCAAGTTCTAAATGTAATATTATCAGGGAAGGGAAATTCTGTTTCAACTGGAGAGTACAGCTTACCAGCAGACCTTGAACAGGTTTGGCCTCCTTTGTTTTTTTTGTTTTTTTTTTTGTTTTTTTTTTCATGACTCAACTTTGTGGGAAACATCCAGACTTTTTCAACTGTGCCAAAGGAGGACAAGCAGCAGAGCGTTCAAGGGTGTGCAGGATCCAACTGGTGTAAATGTATCCATCAGTGATGTAACTCCTCAGAACATAATTCACCACGACTTTTACTCTTTTGGTAAAACAAACTCAACACTGTAGTGAAGTTATTTATTTATTTTATTGTACTTATTTCAAATTTATTTAACCAGGAAAAAACCTCATTGAGATCAATAATCCTATTTACAACAGTGCCCTGGCCAAGACCGGCAGCAGCAAAGTTAACAGAGTTACAGACATGAGAGATATACCAGTTATAAACACAGATCAACAAATCCTGAGTCACAGAGCTCAAAGTAATTTTAAAATCAAGTCAAACTGTGAAAGTACCTCTGTATATAGTATTAGAAATCTACTTAGTTTATAAAGGAAGGACAATTTGATCCAAGACCACCACTGGCCAAAGTGAGGCCCCTAAGCAGGCTCTGAGATGAGGCCCCCAAACACTGCCACCTCTATCGCCCAAACATACTCACAACAATACTCAAAAGTATCTTAAAATAACTTAAATAACTAAAAATAATAATAATACAAAGTCTTTGCAATTTAGCCCAAGTTAGTTGCATATACCAGACAAAGTTCTTAGTTTGTAAAACTATCACTGATTTTAATGATCATTCCTTGTTGCAATGATAAGGATATTTTAAATTTCCATCCGTCTAAAAAAAGTGATCACTATGGGTTAATTATTTCATGATAACATTAATCTCACTATATTAGCTATCTGTTTTATTGGGGGCTTCTCTTCAAAATAAAACTAATAGAAATCCAGCTGATCTTGCCCCCTTACACCCCCCACACTCACCCCTGCACCCCTTCCCTAACACAGCAGCTCATCCGTTTTGCTTCTTTCTCTTCCTCTCTGTGGCCTTTTTTAAGTTTCTGCTTCAGTGTTATCATCTTTTGTTAAATCACCTTAAAATATACATTGTCTTTATTTGTTTTCACCTGTGATCTGATTTTAAAACAGCTGATCTTCACAAGGAAGTTTGACAATGTCAGTTAATTCCTGATCAGAACTAGCGCGAGAACTTCACAGAGTTTTATCATAAATTCACAAACTAAACGATGGTAGAAGCTGACGATTGGTAAGAGAGGTTACAGAATAACGGGTAAATTTACAGGACAGACGTGATGAAAGTTTCTGTGCGACAAGTATCAGGCGAGAGAGAGAGCGAGCGGACACTGCGCACACTTCATTGATCACGGATGGCACTGACCTCCAAAAATAGATATCTTTAGGGTTAATTAACTAATGTGTGATAGGTATAGTTTATGTTTGGTCAATGTTGTATATACATTACCTGGATCATATTTAACATACAAACACCGGACTGATGTGCAGAGAGAGAGAGAGAGAACAATGGACAATACGCTGCGTTACGTTCAGGTGTGACTCCAAAAGGAGAACAAATAAGCGTTGGGCCTGAAGCTGCGCCAGACGCTGGACAAGGCATTTAAATTCCGGACTGTCCAGCCAAAAGCCGGATGTATGGCCACCCTACTTGTCTGATATATTCAGGGCCTGCGGTAGCTGTTAGCTTGGATGTAGGAATGTTAAAACCAGAGCAGAGAGCCACACCAAGCTTGTCTTGGTGGAGAATATGTTTTACACGTCTCCTGTAGTGGCATGTCCCCTCCCCGCACAAAAAAAGCACAGAATAAAGGGAGGATATTTTCTCCTCACACCATAAAAGTGCATCCTTGTCAACATAAGGCTGTGGTTCACTTGGTGTGTCTGTGTTGGTGCATGTATTTCTGTCTAGGACTTTTAACTAATCAGATACGATAAAAGAAAAGCAGAATGGGAGGGAGGATGACATTGCTCAGGCCTCCCTGCATTCAGTCTCCACACAGAGAGTGTAACAATAAGTAACCTGTAACAATAAATTCTTTATAAGTAAGGACTGGATCTGGATTTCTGAAAAGAGACAAAATTCCCATCACTTGTGTCCTGACTGGCCTTGGCATCTATTTTAGATGAATCTTTGCCATTAACAATCTAAGGCAGCAGTAGCCTGTACAAAAGTAGCACATGCGCACAAGGCAATTTATTGCTCTGGCTCATAGTTAATGTGACAAACAGAACATTTCTCCAATCCCCTTCTGAAGATTTTCTACAAAAGTCCTGCCCTCCCCAACGTTTTTAATGGGAGCTTTCCCTGGTGAATGTCAAATATTTTCATACAATGGATATGATTTAAATCTAGAGAGTCAGGTTAGCTGTTTCTTGCCAACAGGGCATTATGTTTTAAACTTTAGGATCCTTCAATTCTCAGTCCACAGACATTAGGGCCACCACAAATGAGAGAATTACAATAATAGATAAAGGTCAAAAAAGAAAGAGGAGGGGACCACCAGGATGTCAATGCACAACCTACATAACCTCAAAAAAAAAAAAAAAATTGATAAATCAATAAAAGGTAGATACACTGGTTCGTTTGAATGCAAACTCAGAGTCAGACATTCATCACGCCAAACTTCACTTCCTTTTTCCTGCCGTTCTGTATACATAGCACAAAACTTCCTGCAAAGTTGGCACACCATGTCAGTTTCGAGGTGTGGATCCATCCAAAAAGGCGTAAATCCTCTGAGTTCTTGCCTGACTCTCTCTACTGTAAACACATCTGTGTAATGTCTTGTGTGGTTTTGCAGGAAATTTTGCCCAGTCTGAGATATTGGCCTGAGCAATGAAACCAGTGTTTTCTTGCCTGAGTTTTGAGACTAAATGTTTTTGACTGAAAACCCCCATTAATACTGGGATCATGCAAGAAAAACAAGTTGCAGGAAGGGATAAAACTATCAAGTTGCATTGTGGGAAGTGCAGGATTCTGCATGGCTGGAGCTTAGTTCTAAAGATTGATAATTCATCCCATCATGCTTCATTACCTCTGACCATTCAGATTCTTTTACGTGTTTTTATTGTGGGTCCTCCAGCTAAATAGACGCCGAAGTGCCCTTTTAGCCCAGTGACTAAAGTTATCTAATTATTTATTCTATGACCCAAACCAGTTATAATCCACTTCATGTGGTTACGTCTTCTCAGTGGAATCCAAGTTCAGTGTTTTTCACAGTAGCACTGCATCACATTTGATTTATGAGCACACAGGCACAAAAGGAGCGAAGGAAACTTTGAGTTATGTCACCTCAGGGAGAAATGTTGAACACTATCCAATGCACGTGAGTTCATACCGCAGCCAACAGTGTTCGTATTCACAATGTAATCATTGTCCATTATAGTCTACAGTAGGAGGTCTGTTTGTGCTGCCGGTCTGAGAAGCTTAAAGGCAATATTTCACTCTTTTCCTTCAGGATCAGATATGGTGGCCAACACACTCCCCTTCCTCTTTTCCAGCCCTTTCTTGGAGTCATGAGCCACGTAGATGGGATTCCCTGTGCTTTTACTGTCCAGATTTCCAGTCTGCAGTTTCCTCTCTGTCCAGCCAGTACAAGTGTGATGATCTGAAATTTAGCTTAGTGTTCTCTTCAAACCGCAGGGAGAGGAAGTTTACAGAGAATGTCAACAGTATTCTTGGGAAGGATTAATTAACTGAGGTTAAACAGAACGAGACACTTGAGTAACAAAACCTTAGATTTACTATGAGAAACTTTCATTTACAGTGAGAAACTGATTTCCAAACGAGCAAGCCTGGCCTATATTCATTTTCCATACTGACGACAGCTAGTCATCATAACATATTCATGTTGTTAAGCATGGTTAAACCCACAGAAGTTTATTTTGAATTCAAGACAGAGGCTCCAGAGAAACTAGATATATCAAGCTTCGTTAAAGGAAAAAACTGCATAAAATGGTGCACAAGATATTTTGAATTTTCCGTGTGATGTAATGGTGAGGTCCATGAAAACTTATGACATGGAAATTAATATTTCACTCCTGAAACCAGCAGGGAAAAGTAAATCTGTCAAGAGTTAAAACTGCATTTAAAAAATGGCCTGCATAACTAGAACTACAGCCTGGCAGCAGGTTGTTTACCTGACATGCCAGATAGACAGTTCATATATTAATTGTATGGATGTATTTCACATTCATCCAGGAATGTTGGCAGATAAAACTCAAGCAACTGCAAAAATATCTTCTCTACCAAGAGAAGCTTTCAGTGTTGTTCTTTGCTCTTGTTTTAATGATGAAATGTTGTCGAGTTTTCATAAAACTGCTGCTATATTGTCGTTACATATTAGCGTACACTGCTTCACTTGCAGCAGTCATTGCAGAACAACCAAACCCTGTTTGTAACTATCATAAACTTATGTGGAAGCAGGTTGAGAGAAGAGCAACAGAAATATTTTCCATCATGAAAAGCTTTCAGTGCTGTTCTTTGCTCTTTATTATTAAAAAATCCTAGTCCCAGTCCAGTTCTGGTAAAAATGCCACTATACAATACCGACATCCGAGCTTATCGTGGCAGCTTGTCTAACAGACACACCCATACCATCCTGGAGCAGATTTTACTGCCTCATTTTTCATTATTTTGAAGCTTTATTTCTTAAACTGAGAGATGTTTTAGTTTACTGAAATTTGATTTAAGGGTTCACAACACAGTGACCTGTCATATAGCAAACCTAAATACAGATTTATTTTCACTTTACGGGGTCTTTAAACTTTGTCCTTCAATTTCTATTTGCTCATCCTTGAGTCAGAGTGGACATTTGTGCACAGTTTTAAAAAGCATCTCTTGAGAGTTTCCGTAGATTTTGGGTTCACAATGGCCTGAATTTAAGTAAGTTAGTAAGTATATTTTTTCGTATAGCACTTTTCAAAGAACAACAATGTATGTATGGATAAATGGACAACTGGAAATTACCATGTCTCCAGCCCTGTCTATCACCAGCATCAAGGTCTAAAAATATCCTGGTGAGAGTAAAAAATTATAAATATTAAGTGGAGTTACGCTTGCATAGTGCTTTTCTAGTCATCTGATGACTAAAAGCCCTTTTACACCACAGGTCACACCCACCCAATCACACCCATTGACTCAGCTGTGTGTGAGTTCACAGGTCAGGTCAAAGAGAATGAAATTGTTCTATTTGATGCTATTGGGCTTTTGCTGTGACAAGGAGAAAATACAAATGAAAAACAAAAATGGACTTTTTCCAATGTATCAAGAGAAGGACTTTATCGGTCAGCTTTCCTCCAAGTAGAACTTGAGGTATAAATGTGATAATATGTCAAGGAAAACACTGTATTTACACATCAATCTTTAAAGGGAAAAAATGGGGGCTTGTTTTATGTCACTCTGGTAAATGATGATACAAACATAAGGGACAAATGCTCTCTCATAGGTAGACGTCAGGATTCACATTGTTGATGCCGGGTCAGAGGGTCAAACTAGACAACATTGCAAGAAAAATTTGGACATGCCAGTCTTGTTTAATCATGGTTTTGTTTTATTCGTTTTATTTTATTTTATTTATTTATGTATGTATTACAAAGGACAATGCACATTAATGAACATGGACATGTAGATGTGCCGGATTGTAGCCACAGGCTAATTTCTATCTGATGTCCCCCAGCAGATTGATGGTACATACAACAAAGAGTACTTTAAAAAATCTACATAAAAATCAGACAACACCAACAGACCAGACAACATAGACAGTACAATAAAATACAAAGACCCAAATATAACAATACAGTAGGTTGCTGCATAACCTTTGCTTATGACAGACCAGGAAAAAAGTGTCTTGGATGTGTCGTTAATTATGTCCCACTACAAGACCTTTTGTAGCTCCCAACACACCGTACAGGGCCCAAGGTTTTACGATGAACTGCAATGTTGCAGTCAGGCCAAGCTCTAGCTGAATTTGTGTAGTCTGAGCCGGCCTTTACACACCACCAACACGGCAGTGGGAGCAAATTGGGGTTAAGTGTCTAGCCCAAGGACGTATCAACATAAGCAGTTGTGTTTGACATGTTTTCATAGTACAGTTAAAATTCTTAAAATTACATTTGCAAGTATTTTGCAGTTGGTAATAACCAATTTCTGTTTTTGCAGTAACCCTTTGATAAAAAAAAAACACTGAGGAGTGTATTCAGAGCAGGAATCTTTAAGTTTGCACAGCACACCTCTGTGGTTGCATGTAAGATTGTGATTAGCTGCCAAACAAAACGCTGCTCGTATGTACATGCCTTAAACTCAAACCAAAGGTTACCACAGAGAAGCTTTACCCTTTGGGCACAACAATTTAGAAACAGCTCACTGCTGTTAAACTGCACACATACATCATTCTGCACGGCAAAGGTCAGACATGCACATGTAGCAGCAATATGCAAAGTACAAATTATGTTTATCTTTGGATTCAGCTTCAAATCTGAAGTTCAGTTGGCATCTATTTTTATCATCTTAACAGTTCACAGGATACTTTTTAATTTTCTCAGTAATGATGAAGACAGCTTTGTGTCACAGCATGATGAGTTGTATTCCTCCTGATTACATTGGATAACATACAGAGGCCCACACAATGAATTACACCACCTCTACACCAGGTCCTGACAGGTTATTCATACATCACAGCTCAGAATTTATTACATTTTCAGATGTCAAGTTTTCACTCCTTGAACCGATTGTTTCAGTTTGAGACTTGACAAAAAAAAAAAACATGATATAGTAGAGCCTCGCCTAAATGCAGCTGATGAATTCCTCTATCTGTGCTGGCATGCTGAACACTTCTTCATTTTCCACCCTCGGAAATTTGGCCAAGAGTGCTTTAATTCATGATGTGTTGAGACAAGAGGCGACGCTGACAATGTACAACAACATCTGTAATGACTTTTTACACCTGTTGTGGGTTCTGTTAGACAAATAAATAAACAGTAGGACTTTGTTTGACTTCTTTTAAAAGATATCTATCTAGAGACACAAACAAGAGTTATCCTTTGGGTAAGCTGTCTGTACCCTAAAAGACTTGGTGGCAGAATTTACAAACTGAGCATTAAATATGTGTCGTCATGTGTTAAAAGTTACCTCTGCTGGTCAAAAATCACACTTTTTTACACAATCATTTTAAAATTCATGAAGTAAAGCATCTTCACTCTTTTGTCTCCGTTAGGAAAGTTTCTCTCTGATACTTGGACTGAGCTCCTTCTACTTGTCCTTTTTAACTTCATTTCCGGCCTCTGTTTTACTCATTTTAGTCTTTTCTGCTTCTTTAAAAACTTCTATCGATCATTAAAAGATCTTCAGTTAACTACAGATGTTAAAAAGCAAAATACAGCAGAAGGCATGTTCCTTATTTTTCTATCTCTTAGATGTACTGTTGGCTGTCTCAGTGGTGATACAGCAGACCCAATCTGTTTGGCTGCTCTCCCACGCTCTTCTGCCAATGATATTTTACTGTCATGGGAGGACAAACCAGTGATGTCTGCATGTGTTTGTAAAACTTCCATGGCTGGCTTTGTCATTACTGTGGCTCATCTGCGTGATAGTCTTCAAATATGGTAGTGACTTTAGGGTTCACACGCTATATACAACATCCAAATATAGTGAGCTGCATTTGACCTGACCTGACTTCTATCTGGTTCTCGGGGATTAGCAAATGAGCCGTGAATATCAAACAAGGGCTGACAAAGACTGAACTTCAGTTAGGCTAACACGCTAATGCAAAATGTTTCTAAGGACTTCAGGCAACTTTTTGTGTCTGAATTAAATTGTGGCTACAAACTAGCTGCAAGCAATGCAATTACACCTCTTTGTTGGTATAGTACAACTCCTGGCATGACATTACACAATAGATTCATCAGAATGATACTTGTGGTAGAATAAATATGCTCTACCACTGAGATGTGCACTTATCTTTAAGAGCAGGGTGGTACATGTTGTCTTTATTTCATAAAGATGCAATTACACATAAGTTAGAAGACTGCTTTAGATACCTTACTGTATTATATTACACTCACCAGCCACTTTATCAGGGACACCTTGCTAGCACTTTGGACCCCATTTTGCCTTTAGAACTGCCTTAATACTTCATGGCATAGTTTCAACAAACTGTTCCTTTAGAGATTTTGGTCCATATTGATATGATAGCTTCATGCCCATCTGGCACCAACAACCATGCCACGTTCAAAGTCACTTTAATCCCCTTTCTTCACCACCCTGATGCTCGGTTTGAACCTCAGAAAGTTGTCTTGATCACATCTAGATGCCTAAATGCACTGAGTTGCTGCCATGTGATTGGCTGATTAGCTGTTGTGTTAACAAGCACTTGATAGGTGTTCCTAGTAAAGTGGCCAGTGAGTGTATACCATATCATACCACACCATATAAAACCATGTATGTTCTTCTTGTATCTTTGTACTTATCTTACATTGTTAAAGCTCCTAGTGCCTAACTTGTCTTAATGCACATAATACCACACTTCCACATCTACATATTGGTCTTGTACTCATTCATATGGTTGTAGTAGCAGTCCCCAAGGCTGTAGACCAGTACCGGTCCATGGATCATTTCACGGAACGAATAAATGACACATTTTATTTTTCATTTACATTTATTTTCAGGATAATAACAGATGATTACTGAGTGTACATGTTGCTTTGCCTCTAGAAAAAGAGGCCAGAAACATTAGGTTTTTGGGTCGCCCTGTCCTGCCATCATCGTTCTGTCGATCTGTCCTGTCAAGGCAATTCTTGTAAACCACTCTGACTAAAGGATGATTCAGTTTTTTAGGTCACAGGTCAAAGGCCAGAGTGACTGGGCCTCATGTTCATGACTTACTTGTGAACATGCTTAACTTTGCAAAGCAGATGGTTTTGCCGGACTCTAAGGATGTCATCAGGCAAATCTGTCTCGCAAAGCTCCAATCTACAATGTTTGTGCCTTTAGGAGAACGAGGCGGTAGCGACAAGGGTTTAGTTGCAATGGCTGCCACCAGTGTAGTGATTAGCTCAGATATAGCTATAGTGTAGTTGCAGATTTACCGGAGCTGGACCACGTTTCTGTATGAAATAAAGGGCAAAAACCAGCACTGAAAACTTTCCATGACAGAAAAGATGTTTTTGCTCTTCTGCCAACCTGCTTTGGCATGAGTTTTTGATAGTTACTGGGGGAAAGGGGTTAGTTAAATATAGACTCATATCTAGTCCTCTTTTTATTGCAAAAGCTCCTTGAGAAAGAAATGGCCAATAGGCTAAGTGACTTTCTTCAAAATAACAGTCTAATTGAAGACTTCAATCAGGATATAGAGTCCGTCATAGCACAGACACTGCATTAGTCAAAGTGACTAATGTTGGCTTCTGACAGAGGTCTTCTCTCTGCCCTTGTTTATTTCATCTTTTGAGTGTTGCATTTGGTACAATTGCTCATCATTTCCTGTCACAGAGACTTGAGCAATTACTTGGAATTACAGGAGTAGCCTTAAGCTGTTTTAAATCTTTCAGATCGATCTCAGTTTGTACATAAGTCTTCTACATACACCACAGTTAGCAGTGATGTTCCTCTGGATGACATTATGAGGATCCATGCCATAGACTTTCTTACTATGCTGATGATATCCATCTATATTTATCCATGAAGCCTGATGATAAAACTCAGTTATTTAAACTGACATTATGACAGCGATAGCCTGTAGTGCTCAGGTAGTATCAAAGCTGTCTACTGCCTCACTTTATGTTGTTGAACTGAATGTGACATACAGAACGTTTGTCCTGTCACCTTCTAAGAATTTTGTGAAAACTTCTGCCCTTTCCAAACACTTTGTATGGGAGCTTTCCCAGACGATGCAGTGAATATATGAAACAGTTTAGCTGGTGTGTCGGGTAAGAACATGATCCCTCAAGAATGCTCTAGGGATTTTTTTGTCAAACTTAGCAAAATTTTACACTCTTACAATGCACTCACTACATTTGAGAGGTCAAAGGTCAAGGTAAAAAAAAAAACCCAACCAGCCTTCCTTTTTTTGATCCACCAACTCTGCTTTAACCGTTCAGTAATTGTAAACTCAACTGAGGCTCAAAACCCTAAAGCAGCAGTTCTAGATTTCTTTTAATCTGAATTTTGCTTTCAAGTTTTGAATCATGTCTTGTTTGTTATGTTGAATGTCATAAGCTGAATCCTGAATGTAATGCTGGATGTCGGAAGCAGCCATTACAATCCAGTTTTCCCCACGAGAATTATAAAGTACCCTCTTTCTATACATCTCTGTTCTTGCGTGGGAGTCATCCACTGCAACAGTAACACAGGAAAAGTTAAAACTTCCTTTCACTTGAATATTATAATGTTTTACAGAATAAGAAGCAACCAGGAGCAAATCAAAGATTGATTGATTAGATTTGGGATTTCTGTAGAAAGAAATGTCTGAACCCTGAATTAAGTCCAGGCCAACAAACTCCCTAAGCTGAAGTTTATGAGAGACATAGTTTAATGACGTCAGTGCTTTCAGTCATGTCTCCTGAGGTGAAGTGCTCATGCATGCAGCCCTGTCAGGTTGCTGGAGGATTTTCTGTAGCCTCTGGTGCAGCTAACAACATTTTAAAGTCAGAGTGATTTATTCAAGAAACTTTTTGTTGTTGTTTTTTTCAAGATAAGCATGCACTTAAAAGTTTACCTTGATGTTTGAATCAAAAAGTCCTAGTAAAAGACTGTTTAAGATTAGTCTTAACCCAGGCTGTGTTTAACACTTGTAAGCAGACACAGTGGTTAAACTGAGGACAGATTGTTTTGTCAAGATATTGGAGCCTTGTTTCACCTTGAGAGCAATCGCGCCAGACTCTGCAGCTTCTTGGAGCTGGAAGAGAACAGGATCTCTCTGATCATAAATCACTGGGAAAGGAAAGCTTTATAGGGACGCTGATCCAGCTGCGTTTTCTTCATCCACCATTAGAAAAAACTTTCCCCAATCAGCCTTTGTAATTCATGCATCAGCTGAGGACAGTAAAAATGTTTTTAAAATGCAGTTTTATCCTGAAGGTATACTTTCGTATTTTTAAAGTTAGGTTGTGTAACTTACTTGGCGTAGTAGCATTAAACTTGAGTGATTTCAGTATGCCTTGGTCTTTTAAGCATGACATGGTTTGGGAAGCTTGGCTATACAGTGCTATAGATGGGTAAAGTTGCACCGTGTAATTTAACGAGTTTTAGATAAAATCGACCAAAAAACAATGCTTACTCAACTGTAAAAGTTTTTTAAGCATTTTATTTTTTACCCAGAAAGCCTCTGTTTTTGGCACTATTTTGCAGTGCAAGGCTATATCTCTCCTGGTTATCAGCCATTGGAAGAATAAAGAGACAGCCATAAACTTACTCAGATGACAAATTCCCTTTTAGCTTTTCCAGTTGGGGTCAGTTTTTCCAAATTATCCCCCGAAAGTTCAAGAAGGTTAGTAAAACACCGACATCCAGTAAGGCACGGAACTCCAGATGAAGAGTCATGCAGGCTGCAGGCATCGGGGACCCGCTATCCTTGATCAGAAATGTCCTAAATGGGTGTTGTAAAGTCCTACTCATGACAGCAGTAGCGCCATGTTCCTGATCATGGGCTCACAGTCTGCACACCTACAAAAGCAGATATCTTTGGATCTCCCCGACTTGTCAGTTTCCATTAAAGTTTCTCCCCTCTCTCTTTCTTACAGCTGAGTCTCCATCTGCAGAAGTTGTTCCTCTGTGTACTCCTGGTTGTAAAAATATCCCCTGGTATCCACAGTAAACATTGCCACGTATTGCCACTCAAGTTGAAATCGCTCAATCTATTATCAGTTTAGCTTGTTGCTGCTTCTCTCCCTGCAAGGTCCAAGCCCCTCAAAAAGCCTCAAATGTCTTCACAACAGGCAAATTGCAGTTGGATAGATCCCTATAAACATACTGAAACAATGAAAACAATGAAAAGGTGGGATGCTGTGTGGGTCAGTAGTATGGTGGTTTTATGTAATAAATAAGAATGTATGATTTGTAGCAGAAGAATGGATTTGGCACCAACTGGGAGCATATATTTTTATTTTCATCAGTTACACCTGGCCTACAGACATGTTCAGTATTTAGATATGGTGAGTTGGAGTTGTGTTTCTCTTCTGAGAAGAGATGAGCAAGTAGCATTTATAACTCAGATCTGGGTTGTCCTGCAGTTCAGTGGCTTTGTTGCAAGACAAATGATGTTTTAGTATTTTTAGTTCACTTGATATGAATGCTTTTATAAGAAAGAGCCTCATATTGGTCTTTACTTGGGGCCTCCAAATGATTAAAATGGCCCCAGTACTTAATCCATACAATTTCACACTGCCTGCCATATCTGGAGTCATAAACCAGGACCAACCAAGACTTACTAAAATGATTACATGTGACATTTTAACCACAGTTGATTTAAAATCTCTCATTATAGTCGGTGAATATAAGGGTGAGTTCCTACTGTTGAAGGTGTTTAACCCAAGGCAACACATTAGAGCTGAGCTCTGCCAGCACCAGAGTCCCTGGCAGCATTTCTGCTCTCCAATTTACAATCATCTAATCATCACTGAGCTAATTAAACTAACAACTCGTTTGATTTTCTATTAGATCATATTGACTTCTGTGAACATGCTGCTTGGTAACTCTTCTTTTGAAACCCTGTGAGTGTTGATGCCTGGAGGAGGTTCTTGCTGTAACCTGAACTCTGCACTGTAGAGACAATAACTTAGCAAATTACGAGCCTCAGCAGACAACTCCAAGGAAACTGTGGCCTAAAATTTGGAAGTCTTATAGGAACTGTATAAATTCACATGGGATATGTCATAGGTCGACATGAGAGGAATGCATTTGTGTCATAAAAAGTTTGGAAACATGGAAAAGAGAACACAGCTGCCCTGCTTTTATCAACTTTTGTTTTTCAAAGCAGCAGCAGGAGAAGAAACACAACATTATTTCAATTGCATTAATTGTTATCATGTGCGATCTGTGTTCCCCATCTTGCATGATTATGACATAGTTTGACCCATCATCACTTACAATATCGGCTTTTCTTCTGACATTTTATACATTTAATACAGCTGTTGATGGAATACTTGCAGATGGCAACAGCATATATTATTCTTTATACATTTAAACATCTGTAGATGGATTTACTGCCAACTCTCTCTCGTTAATCAGGACCACATGTGGCATGGGAGATATGGCTTCCTTTTATGGAGGTAGCTCCATGCCCAAAGATCTATGAATGATATAAATCTGGCAACAAAAATGACCATTGCAGGTGGGGCAAACACTAAAAGAAAGCATCATTTTAACTTAAAGTGAGACTCTTCTGGGCTGCGTTGTACACGTCCTTTCGGTGCAGAGTTTGCGTGTTATCCAATGCTTGTGTGGGTTTTCTCCACAGGTTGTCTTGCTATTTCTACCTGACCAGAGAAATGTAATTATTGACTCTAAATTGACCGTAGATGTGTCTGTCTCTGTATTTCATCCCTGTGACTGGCAGTCCATGGTGAATCCACTCTCACTGTATGACAGCTTGGATTGGCTCGGTCAGCAAACCAGTTTCTGGTAGTTTTGGCTTCACTGTGGGCAGGTGCTAAGTCCTGCTGGAAAAGTAAATCAGAATCACTGTATAGCTTCATAGCAGATGGAAGTATGAAGGGCTCCAAAATCTCTTAGATGGCTAACAGTGTTGACTCTGGATTTGATAAAGCACGGTGGACCAACAGCAGCACATGACATGGCACCTCAAACCTTCAGTGACTGAGGAAAACACTGGACTTCAAACACTTTGGATTCTGTGCCTCTTAGATCTTCCTCTAGACCCACTAAGTAATGGTTCAGTTCTTTTTCTCCTTAGCCCAGGTGGGATGCTTCTCACATCTCTGGTTCAGGGTTGGCTTGACACCAACAACACGACACTTGTAGTCCATTTTCTGGACCCGTCTGTGTGTGGTGGCTCTGGATCCACTGACTCCAGCTTTAGTCTCCTCCTTCTGAAGATCCTCTAAGTTTTTGAATCTGCTTTGTTTGACAATCCCCTAAAGGCTGAGCTCATCCCTGTTGCTTGTGCACCTTTTCCCACCACACTTTTCTCTTCCAGTCAACTTTCCATTTATATGCTTTGACAGAGTCTCTGAGAACAGCCTGGTGTTTCAGCAGTGACCTCCTGTGGCTTACCCTTGATTTGAAGACAAGGATTGTCTTCTGTACAACAGTTAAGTCAGCAGTCTTCCCCATGATTGTGGTTGTGTGAACTGAACCAGACTGAGAGAAATGACTGACACCAAATTGGACTTTTCAATAATATTTAAATATTTTAAAATAGTGGATTTTTTTTTATCTGTGTGAGCTGTAAACCATAACCATTAAGATTAAAACAAAAAGGTATTGAAATATTTCACTTTGTATGAGATG
This sequence comes from Cheilinus undulatus, assembly GCF_018320785.1. NCBI lineage: Eukaryota > Metazoa > Chordata > Actinopteri > Labriformes > Labridae > Cheilinus > Cheilinus undulatus. The sequence goes on along the minus strand of NC_054866.1, from coordinate 41,407,064 downwards.
AATCCAGGACAGTGGAAGTTTAACTTTTGGATTAAACTTTTTCATGATGTTCTATTTTTAGATGCATCCATATAAATGCTGTATTGTATTTTTGCAGAAGAGTAAAGAAAGATTTGTTTTTCATCTTGAAGGTACGAGCTAGTTTCCTGACATTCCTGAAAACTGCCGCTCATTTCAAAGGCATACCAAACACAGAGATAAATCAGTGTGAGACATCATCATCAATCATCTCAACCACATTTTTTGCATCATCTTGGGGCATTACATGCTCACATGACATACTGTAAGTTATGGAGCATGTATGCAGCAGCAGCTCAGTCTGTGAGGACTTAAGTTGGGAAGTGGAGGATTGCCAGTTTAAGTCCCAGGCAAATCAAGTCTGGAAACTGGTCTGGTACCTGCCGAGGTGCCCTCGAACCAGGCACTGAAACCACAGCTGTTTAGATGGTTACACCTTTGTTGCACCGGCCCCTCACTCTGACATCTTCAGTGCACTTCTGCAGGATCCTGTTTGTGCATGGGCAGGTATTTCTGCCTTTGTGTTTGTAGCATGTTCAACATTAGGGAGTAAAAACTGAACTTCTCCACGAGGGATTAATAAAGTTCATCTTCCTCTGAGACAAAGTGAACTGGAGTGTAGAGTACCACACATAAAAATGTCAATAAATAACTCCTATAATTGTTTCCATAGGCTGCATGAAATATTAAATCCTGGCATGATGAGAATAACATTCAATAAGAGCAAAAAAACCTCTGACATATGAGGGACTGCTCATTAAATGTTAACAGTGTTTTCTGATGTGCTCAGTGATTAAAGTGAAGACGGGCAGTCTAGGAAAATAAGAGGCCAGAAAAGGGGAGCCTGGAGCAAAACAGTTTTATGATTTTGTTTAAATGGAGAAATGATTAAAAAAACTAAAAGCAACATTATAGAGATCCACAGAAAGAAATCTGCAGCACAGGGCTGAACATTCAGACAGAGTCGTGTCCGTTCTCATCAAATTCCTCCATAAATAATCCATCAAAATTAACAGCCGTTTAATTACACGAGTGTGCAACAATAACGCTGATAAACTGAAAAGAAAACTTTCAATTGAAACTCCATGACTAAAAGCAGCTTAGTGGATTTACATAACTGGAATGGCTGAACATCAGTGGAGCTCATTAAGCATTTTGGATTTTATTTTGCATCTTTTTCTTTCACCATGCATATGCATATCATTTGAATGTTGGCTGAGTTATCTTTCCTCGTTTATCATGGTGTTATTGTTCCTTTCAGTGAGGATTAAAACAGCTAAATGTGCTGATTCTGTGCCTTGGCTGTTGGCAGGCTGTTTTAGGATAAATGAAATCTTAATGTGTGTCTCTGTTTGGGGTAAATGTTGATGGAAAACAACAACAAAGAAACACAACCAATTAAGACATAAGGGTAAGTTTCTGACCATGCCGTCTTGACACTGATTTTAAACAACTGCACACTTATTTTAATGACATCTCATTGATAGCTGCAAATCTATTCATTTGAAAGAAAACATGCCTTTGAAAAAATGAGGCTAACGTAAGGCATAGATGTTGAGAGTAAGCCACCAAGGGGCACCATCAGGCAGGAAAGAGGATTTACACAACCCTGGTTTTGCTCTGGATGTCTTTGCATGTTATCAGGGGCATGAGGAAATAATCTGCTGAAAAAAATAATAAAGTCTACCCTTTAAGAGCAAAGTAAGCATTGCCTTGGGTGCTGTTCAGGCAGGTAGTAGGGTTGCCACAAGCGCCTGGTCCTGCAGTGGATGTACCAAGGGCCTGAAAAACGGTGGCGGTCTCCAGGCCTATTACAAGGGTTGAAAAGGCCCAGGCCAAGGTGAGATGCTGTCAAGCTTGACCTTGGCTGCCAAGCACACATTGGCACATCGGGCCCTTTAACGTCTTACATGCCTAAAACGTACGCACATGACTGTCTCAAACTTTGTTTACATTGTCCATCACAGTCTCTGTGTTTTTAATCAACTGTAAAATCGAGAGACTGCACAGAATGTCAAAAAACAAAACCACCCCAGATTACTGAGATGTTGATTATCATCATCTAAGGAGCCCTATGTGCTGAAAAATGGTCAGTAAATTGCCCCCCCCTTTTTTTGGGTAGTTTCATGAATTACAGGCAAGGCTGATACTGATGGGATTATTCCATGTCCAGGTTAATTTCAAATATTCCAGTTGAGAACATTTGGCTCAGTTAGCAGAAAATAAGACATTTGATGATTAGTTTACTGGAGGCTATATCTGACCTATCCACTTTGACCATGCCAATCCTTAGTTGGGGTCCCTCAAGGACACGTCAGCATGTGGATGTAGGAGCCGAGGATCAAACCCCAAACCTTCCCAGTTTAGAGATGGCCATCCAACCACTGATCCACAGTCACTCCTTGTAAGGAAACAAGCAATTTTGTTGTCAACAAGATTGAAACTTTCAACAGTTGACCCAACACATGAAGCTTTCATGTCCATGTAAGAAGAGAAGAAGAATCCAACATAGAGAGGTATGACAGACAGATATATAATCAACCATGTGATCTGCAAACACATGAAAATATTATTTTAAAAGAGTACTTTTTGGTCGACTGACTTTACATTTATTGAAAAGATGATTATCATCAAAATTGTGTTTTTCTCCCTTGCATGCTGTCTTTAAAAAACTGTGGGAATTACACATTAATAAACATACTTAGCAAAAAATCAATTATTAACCAATTTTAGCCTAAAAAGTGACCGTTTTTTTTTTTTTTTTTTTTTTTTTTTTACTTGATAAATGTCACCAGTGAGTATACGCCGGCTACACAGACTTTAATGTATCATCTCCACATGTGTTCAGAGCGTGTCTAGTTTGGCCCCTGTGCTTCTCTGTGCAGGATGTATGCTGGAAATCTGTCAGTCTGCTGATGGGACTAATGTTTATCACATGTCTTTCTCACAGCGGCGATCTGAGCTTGTGCAGAAACTGGCAGCAGTCAAAACAATAAAACGTTGACATGAAAGATTGTAGGAGAGTGACTTTTTAGTTAATTATGCTTGTGGATTTGTACTGCTGACTTTTAATGACTGTTGCCTTTTCTGTTTAATGCCCATATGTGGAAAAAAAAGGGAATTTAATGGTCATTAGTGGCACATTTATACTAAGCTGTAGGCCTAATCCTTTCCATTCTTGGACAAAAGGCCTAAATTATGAGGGTTATAAAAAGTTTTGATGAACTTGAACCAACAGCAGTATAAATACCACTCTGTCTTTCTCCACTCCCATTTCTCATACTGTCTTTCCATTTGAAATAGGATTTGGTGCCCTCTGCAGATTATAGTCCTTATCCATCTGTCACTATCTTACACCCTAACAGCATGCAAAAGAGGGATGGCAGTATTAATGGGCTGGTGTGTAAAACTTAGATTCATTGGTCAATTATCTGAAATCATTACTGGAAATTTTACTTTGCTTCTTCAGAATGTAGTATAGTAACGGACAGAAAACTACAAGAATAAAACAAACAATACTGGAAGTATTAAACATAACACAAAAATAGAGACAACAGACAATGAAAATACATACAGTTCAAAAAGAAAACAAAAGAAACAACTAGACAATGAGAGACGTCAGTTTCTCATTTCAATGGTGACACAAACAGCAAATTTCCAGTATAAATCTCTGCAGTCGTACCATCTATCATGTGGAAGGGAAGCTTGGGCAAATAATCCAGAAAGAGTCACCGTATCTCGTAAAAGGATAGACTCTGATCCCTTGGTTGATATGTTATTTTCCATAGAAGTTAACAGCTGATTACTTCAGCTAGCCACAGTCTTTTAGACAGAGATTTTATTTCCATCTTCATGTGATAGCCTTCTCTTTTCATCAATGGTGAGCAGAATTTCAGTGAGTCTATTAGCAAATTACTTTTAAATTTAATATTTTCAAAGCTGCCAAGAAGGAAAACTTCAAGGTCCATTGAAAAAAATCATCATGAACACAGAAGCCAGCTAGAAACAGCATCACAACCCCCCTCTAAAACCCCTGAAGTTTAGTGCACTGCCAGGTATCACTGCTATGCTTGTTCAGAAAGCCGACTTTACAGTCATGGAAGGCACTGTAGGAGTTGAGTTAAAAAGTTAATGATCACGTTATCTTAGTTACATGTACTGTGGTCACTCAGACTTTATTGTTGTTGGTGTCAAGCCAATCCTGAACCAGAGATGTTGACTTGTAAAGTTCCTCTTAATCCTCCTCCTCCTAAAATAAATCAACAATGTTGTGAATGCAGAAATGCATTTCTACGCTGTCTACCATTACAAATGTTTCTGCAGTAAATTATGATTTATTTTCCCAGCATTTAACATGGCCATTAAGTTAAAAACCCAAAAATCAATACCCCCCCCCCCAACCCAAGTCCCCCAAAAATATCTTTTGCATAATTACTGTTGATTTTCTTTAAAGAACAAGTTAATTTCTCTTTGCATCCTGACCCTCAATTATCATTTCGAATTTAGTGTTTTGCTTCCTAAAATTTACATTTATGATATTTTCAACATTTCAAGCACTCCAGAAATGGGTCTAAAATCGCCCACAGTTCAAGTGCTTATTCAGGGAAATATCAAATCAGCCAATCACATGGCAGCATTTCAACTTGTCAGTGAGGGAAACAGTTTTAGATGTCCCTACATTGTTTGTCCTATTAAAATAGAGTTCACTTTAACATTTAAAACGTCTACATGCTAAAATAGATCTTTTTCAAATATTTTATATTTACAATAAAGTGTAGGACAGAATTTAGGTATATGCAGCTAAAATAGGCTGAAGACAAAGCTGCTGTTTTACCTGTTTTTAGAATGATTTCTTTAGTTGTCATTGTTGTAGAACTAATTTATTTGAGTTATTTATTTATTCATATATTATTGCTGTTGTTGTTATAATCATCATACATTTTTGCTTTGATTTCCGTTAATTGTCTGATGCATTTGACAGGATCTTTCGTCAGTATTTATTCATGTACAGCCGAAGAAAAGTTATTTGCAGAGCCAGCGGTGAACAACAGTTTCTATGTTCCCGTCGGAATTTACATTTGGTAACTTATTTTGAAAGCTACAGCGGAAGTTTACGTTCACGGTAAGAGGAGCGTTGATTATAACTTGACTGATTTTAAGTTCTTGACGTTCCTTTAGTGACCACTGGAGGGCAGTAAAGCTCGTGATTCTGAACTGACTTGCGTTGCATGGTGTAGGGAATGATCGTCGACTGCCCTCTCGTGGTCACAGCGTAGGCTGCATGATCCTAAAGACAGATTAAGCTAGCATTGAATAGATACGCCCAGATGACCACAGTTTGATGTCCTTCTCTCCAAATTAAGGGCAAATTCTCTGCGAAATTACAGGCAAGCTTGTAAGGGAACAACGCAAATTTTCCTCTTAATACAGACAAAATTTAGGTAATGGGTCAAGAATGTTATACCGTGTCGTTTCAATGCTTTTGTTTTGAGGGTAAATCGCTATTTCAGCGACAACCACCGGACCCATCCTTCTTGTCAATGATATAACAATAAAAATGACGTTTAATGGACAAGTTAAACTCCTTTGTTATCACTATATCTCGCTTTCAGAACTTATTACTGTACAAGACGCGATAGTGTGATCTGTTTTGAAATATACTGCAATGTACAGCAGCGAAAACCAAAAGTTCAAATACAGTTATTCAAGTCGTTTATCGGAGTTAACGGTTACTTCATTTTACAGGAAGTGCTAGTTTGATAGAACATGAATTGACGTTAACTTGATAAATATGATGCTGTTCAATTCTTGACCACAAGGCGGCAGAAAACCTCCTGAATCTGAACGGAGCTGTTCAATGACTCAAACAAGGGTTTTGAGCTGCAGCCTACTTGTCAAGCAAGCGTAGACCATTCCAATGAAAAATACCACCACTTCCTCCCCCTGCCTTCAAAATAAAAGTAAAGGTGGACCTGTCATGCGCATGCTTTCGTCACACAAAAGTTTTGCTTTGAAAGGGAAATACAGCGTAAGACAATCGGTGTCACCTCACTACTTATTATGGGGGAGTTGTACAAGGCTCAGTAACCCACAATCAACAGTCTATCCATTTTCTCAGGGAGACCGTTGCTGTTACCGGACTCAAAAGCAAAGGGATCTGCGTCGAGACGAGCACGTAAGGATAGCTTCAAGTTAGCTATTTAGCTACTAAGGCTATTCTCTGGAGTTTTGTCGCTCATTGGGGTAAGCATGTAACCGTTAGCCGAGTGAAGCTAATGCTCATCGTTCATATTGACAGCCTCTATTCAACATACTTATTTTTGTTGTGTTTTTCGAGTTGTTGGTGGTGGTAGAGTGACATCATGACGTGACTGTTGGTTTACAGCAATCCTCGTTCGCATTAGGTGGTTAGCCTTTAATAGTTTGTGTTAAAGGTCGATTTTAGCTTCAGTTAGCTGGCTCAATCTACTCCCTTTACTGTAAATAAACCGATATACATAACTAGATTGAGTAACCCGACTTATCATCAGTCAAATGCAGTTTATTTTGGTCTGTTTTGTAGTAAATGAGTCGTAGTTGTGGTCAAAGTGAGCATAACGTCGGGGCTAGAGGAAAGTACGCAGTAAAATTAAAGTAAAGTAACCTGTAGCTTTAAGGGAGGTATAGTATTAAAAGTCTATTTCTAGATAAGATGACATGCTGCCCCTCACCCTTGACCTGTGTTTGCTTTTTAGGTTTATGTATTTTGTGAAAGATAGCCTATGTTTGACTGGATGTTAGAGAAAGCTGACTGCTAAATGTGATAGGTGACTGAATGAAAGCATTGGCAACAGTATGTTGAGGTTGTGACAGAGATTGCCAGGGTATTAATGTGATTTAGACAGTGTGCATGAGTTTACCTGCACTTTTTAACTACAGTAGTTGAGATGCACATTATGGATTTTTGCTAATATGCAGATATTTAAAAAATGATATACGCTTATATTGTTCCTGATATTTAAATGTAGTCCAGATCTAAAATGTCAGCCCTTAAAGCACACAATTTGACGTTTTAAGGTTGAAGAAATTAACAAGCTTCAGTCCTCAAAGGCCCTGTGAAGTGATTAAAAAAGGTTTTTTGTATGACAGGCCAGTGATATGAACCACCAGGCCAAATTTAAGTCATGAAAAACATTTCTACGTTTGTAAAGTTAAGCCCCAACGTCATGAAAAATCTGCTCTAGGATGGTGTGGGCGTGTCAGTTGAGATGAAGCCACGCCCACCACGAGAAATGCACAGATTCTATTAAATGCTTCTGATCAGAGCTTCTGGTACAAATCTCTCTGTAGTGAGACTTTTGATGATCTGTAGTCCTCCGTGGCTGATAGATTTGGGAAATTTACCTCACAATGAGCAAAAACACATTGCCGTAGCTGGCTGTTAACTTTCATTGCAGGCAGTAACATCAGCTAACAACAGACTGTATTGAGTCAAACTGCTCAGGGATTTTATATCATTGTAGCATTAGGGGCGAGGTAATTCCCCATCAAGACTGGTGATGTCCTGGGCTCATATTATTGCCCTGCTTGAATCAAACCATGCCAGGAAAGAGGTGAACAACTTTCTAACTATCTAAATTATAGCAAAGTCACACATAGATCTCAGTGTTTTCACATGTTCACAGCAACCTTATTCCAACAATCTAGTGTGTTAAGACACAAAGTTTGGATTTCACTTTACAGGGACTATGAAACAGACAATTTCAAGTGTAAAGAAAGAATGAGGATGAATAAATTAAAAGACATCAGCTGAAGTAGGTCTGTTGTTCCAACCTAAAACACCACAAACTTACTTGTTCATGTTGCCCGTATTTACAGCTGATAGAGGCAGATTTTCATAGCCAAAATATGGGTTGTAAATATGGGCAGAAATTTAAATATCTGCCATTACCAATATCATGTATCCCAAAATAGTGATAATAAAAAAAACAAATAACCCTATACTGGGTGTGTAGGAATTTGGTTTTTGTTGCTGCAGTAACAAAGAGGATCAGTATTGATTTTTACTCATCTAGGACTGTCAAACGTTAACATTTCTTATCACAATACATTAGAGAATTTTTGAATTTATTTGCAATTAATCTCCCTTGAGATAAAATCCCACTATTGTGCATCCAAACAGTTTTGTTTTATTTTGGATAAAGGTATTGTCTTTAACTATGGGTGATTGACTTTCTGTTTATACGGACCTGCTTTTATTTTGAATGAAAAACTAGGTAGATTGCAGATTATGGCATGAACAGACACAGAAAAGGAACTTGTTATTGGATGAAAAGGGAATAAGGCCCCTTTAAAAAGTAAATATTTGATTTCACAAGGTTTGACTTGTTTACTGAGCTGTCTGTGAGTTTTTTAAAAGTGAAATTAGACATTAAGGAGCAGTTGTGGACTTATTTTACATCACTGTGGGTGCAGTGCACTGAAAAGGACAACAGAGCATGTGGTTAATTACAATTTAAAAACATAAATACAAATTATGGATCTTAATTAATCATGATTAATGCATTAACTCTGATTACCCTATTCATATTATAAATGCTCTTGAATAAAATTGAAAAGTAAAATGGTAGCATAAACCAGGTTCTCAACTAAGGGGTTGGGACCTAAAAGTAGGTTGCAAAGTTTTGCAAAGTAGGTCGCCAATATGTGAAAAAGTGGCAAAAATCCATAATGTACATTTTTAAGAATATGGATCAGGATTTCTCTTAAGGAGGTGAAAATGGGTCCTGGTGCCTGACCAGTCAAGAACAACTGGCCTGTTGTTGCCAATAAGTATATTACTGTTTGTGGAAACTCAATTTTTAAAATTGTTACGTCTTTTTTTTTTTCAGAGGGAATGGAGAAAGCTAAACAAGATGCCTTCGACAACGCCAGACTTCAGGTGATCAAAGATGGCTATGAGAGGGCCTTTGAGTGCATCAATAAAGGACTCACAGCAGATGAAGCTGGAGACAAGGCTCAGGCTCTGGAGCTCTACAAGCGAGGTAGACAACACCTGGTCAGGGCCATCAGTGTGCCTTCACATGGAGACGAATGTGTCGGCAGCTCCTGGGAATCAGCCAGACAGATGAAGCAGAAGATGCAAGAGACACTGGACAACATCACCACCCGTCTGGCTATACTAGAGACCAGCTCTGACCTTGAATCTGCACCTACATTAAACAGTGTGTGTCCTCCAGATGCTATGGATGCTCCATGTCAAGGTCTCTACCCAACACTGCCAACCAAAGAGAAACCAGAGAGGCCTGCTCCTTCAAACCTACTCTCTGCTAACAGCCCTGCAGGAGGAGCTGTAGGAGGTAAACCTGCATGCAGCAACGAGGGTCGTACTCTCTCCCCTACCAGACAGCCTGGGGTTCCAGGCGAGCAGCCTCCAGCATACTCTCCTCAGGCAGCTGACGGTCACCTATCCATCTCATATGGAACAGAAGCAGGGGAGATGTCACTGGTTGGGGACGAGTTTTACAGTCGCACATCAAACTCAACACCATCTCCTCAGAGTGTGGGTGAGGAAGGAGAGGAGCTGGTGTACATCCCTCATGGTGTACAGATATTCTTTGTCACACCTGAAGGGCAGGTAAGCGCGCCATCGTACCCGGGCTACCTGCGGCTGGTGAAGTTCACAAGTGATCACTCGGAAAGAATGCCAAACAGACCACCAGCATTTCTGCAGGTAAGGGTAAATCATATTTACACCGGTCTCCTCAGACTATGGGTCTGTATAAGGTTAAAAAGGACTAGATAAGACACCCTCGTGCACATATGATGCAATAAGTGCAAGTGAAATGTCATCAGTCTGCCTTGTGCCCTTTTGCCTACTTTTGTAAGAGGTTTGTTGGCTCGTGAAGACTTCTTTGACTGTGACTCATCAGCAGGAGGAGATAGGCCTGTTAATGATCTCTAATGCTTGCCCTGTGGACGTGATCATGTGACAGTTGTTTAGCCAGTTCCCTAATCCTGTTGGCTAATGAACATGTTGTCATCCTCCTGGGAAGTCCCTGATTAGATCTTTACTGCCCCAAACTTAAAAAGGATTGCACCTCACTCAGTCATGACCTACTGGACTTTAACATCCTCCACTCAGAGAAATCTGGCTCTGCATTTTCATATTGATTATAAGATAAATAAGGTAAGCTATGTATAAGAAAGTGGTATAACAAGCATTTTAAACACAATAGCACCAAATCTGTAACTCTTTACAGTTACTGTGTTTGACATTAAAAGTGAAACACCAAAAAAATAGGGATACTAGATATTGGATTTTGGCTGTTATCCAATATGTTGATATTTGCAAAATAATTTAGCAGACACTGATTTTTAAATTTAGTTCAGACCTAAAACTTTAGTCCATAACTTACAGAATATAAAGTTTAAGGATCAACAAATTAACAGAGTTCAATGCTCAAAACACATTTTAAAGTTGGCAGTGCTTCCCAAAGTGTGGTCCGGGGCCCACTGGTGGGTCCCAGAGACACTGTAGAATTTAACCCTCTGAGACCGGTATTATTGTATACCACAAGAAGAGACACTTATTCTAAGTGAAATTACTTTTGAACCATAAATCATAGCCACTGACTTGTTTTATCCCTTGAAAGTCTTCTGTTGTGCCATTCTAATGACGCTATCCATGCCTTCGTGGCTCTTACAGAACATTTACTATCGCGCCTGGATCTTTAGTGACTTTCCAGGGTCTTTCAAAATTAAATACACAACAAAAACTCAGATATTAACAATTTTTCAATATTATTCCTGCAACTAGCGGCTAATACTGTCGCCATATTTTGTGTATGTTTCCCACAATGCACTGTGACTGGCCTGTGACAACCAATGGCAGGCTTTTGTGTTGTCACATCATGCTTTGCCAAACCGTGCCTTTGCAAACACTTAGAGAGAAAGAGACACAGAAAGGATGTCTAGAGGCTAGATAGTCATGTGACCTGTGCTGCTCAGAGAGATACTCCACTGTTTATATGTCTTGCACAATGACAACAAAGTTTTGAATCTCGACTCTTCACCCAGATTCGTTGTTTGCCAGTAAGATTTCTGCAAATGTTTTCTGTTAAACCCTTGCAAATAAGCGCTCTGACAGCAAAGTTAAAGTGAGAATATTTTACACAAATAGTGGTTAATATTCTATACCACATAAATGTTTACAGGTGCACTTCAGTCATTCATGGTTATCAGCTTTGAAGTGATGAAGTGAATGAAAGCACAGGAGCAAATCAAGCACTGGTCATTTGTACACTGCTTAAGTACACAGCAGCAGGCCTTTGAGCCACTATATTGCTTTGTAAATGTCAAGGTGATGTGTAAATACTACAGCAAGTGATACGAGACTGAATAATCCTGCCTGCTTGGATTTTTGTTAAAAATGCAATCAATAGTCACTGTAATTTGAGCAGTCTTCTGTTGTTTTTCAAAAAAATGTTTGCTCTGCCGTCCGTCCGAACACACCAGTGGGTCATGAGACTGAAATCTGACTCTTCATGGGGGAATTTCCTAGGTGCTATTGCCAGTTGGTGACATCAGTGATTCACGAGTGCCAGTAATTATCTAAACCCTGCTTACACTGTTATGCCCTATAATCCAGTTAGCCATGCTGCAGTCAGAGGGAGACAGTGTCCTCTGGTTCGTCTCCTCTCAGACTGGAGTACTAAACAGAGCCAACATCAGACACAGAAGGCCAATTATTTTGAGGTTATGTTTGAAAATATGTACATCTAACCTTTTCACAAAGCTCCCTTCCCCCTTTATATTCAACCTCCACTTAAATTGAATATCTTATCTCAAAAGGGCACATTGTTCAGAAATACAATACAAGTTTTGGCATAAATCATGTTGTTCTTGACATAATTTTTTATCAACCCTATTTTTTAGCGCGTACAATTTTTGTTTTTCTCATTTCTTTTTTTGCCTTCCGGCAGGTGTGCGACTGGATCTACCCTCTCATGGCCATGCAGTCTCCTGTGTTGCTGTGTAACACTGGTGTGTTTATGTTCCCTGACATGATGGCACCGGCTCCAGGCTATTATGTCGGAGTGGTGCTATCCTCGGAGCTTCCTGCTGCAGACAGAGAACTGTTCCAGGACCTGCTGTCCCAGATGACAGATCTCAGGGTTCAGGTCAGTGCTGCGGGGCAGTCAGATCTGCATCGGCACAAAATGTCATTTCACATTACTTCAGGATCAAATGCAGCTTTGGCCTGCACAGCATTTTTTATTATCCTTTGACATTTAAGACCATTTATCCGTATGATTTTTCACATTGATTAGATGTCCAGAAAAAAGTATCTATTCTCAAACGTGCCTCTGCTGTTTCAGATCATAATATATTTTCATCAAGCAAGTGGTGACACAAGTTACAAAAGAGTTGTTACACAATGCTCTCTGGCAAATCCTCCTTTGCACGTTGGAGACATGGAGAGTTATTTTTGGAAGATAAAACAGTGAAGTTGGAGTGTTCTGCTGCTACTGGGCAGTCACAGAGCTGAGTGAAAGTGGATGCATCTTCATCTTGAATATTCTTTAAAGAGATCACACCCGTAATTGTTTTTCAGCTGCTTATGTTGACTCAACAAATCAATGATTAGATAAAGATGTTTTACCCCTTAATAGATTCAGCCTCAAATATACAGTGGCTCTGTTAAAACGCACATTTTTGTGGTGTAAAAATGAGGCCCAGAAGTTTTTCCACCTCTGTTGAAAACGACCAAAATGTTTCAGGAGGAGTTGATAAAGATAAGAAACAACAAAAACCTATTTGTATGAATATGCACCCCCCAGACCAATGCTTTGCTAAAGCACCTTTTAATAATATAACAGTATTTACTGAATTTGGGTAGGAGTCTATCAGCGTTACTTGGCCTTGCAAAAGTGCAAATACGTCCGTCAGATTATGCAGGTATTTCCTGTGCACAGCCCTCTTCAGGTCACTCCACAGATTTTCAGCAGTATTCATTGTTGGACGCTGGCTGGGCCAGTTCAAAACTTGCATCTCTTTCTGGTGAAGATGTTCTTTCTTTACATTCAGATGTATGCTTTGGATCCCACACTATATTGTGGAATCAATCTTTAACTTTCTAGTAGTTATCTGAAGATTTTGTTCCAAAATTGACTGGTATTTGGAAATGCTCATAACTCCCTCCATCTTAATTGAGACTTTGATTCAGCTGGGGTGCAGATCGCCCAGTGGTTAGGTTGCACCTCATGTATGTGGGCACTCTCTCATCCCTATTGCCAACTCTATCCACTGTCCTCCTCTAAGTCCTCTCTAAAATAGCGGCACAAAAGCCCCAAAATATATCTTTAAGAAAATGAAACACAGCCACCAAGTATGAAGCTGCTCACACTATGCTCCACCACAGGTGGCTTCACACATCTGTTGGGTGACCTGAAGGGGGCTGTGCACAGGAAATACCCTCGTAATCTAACAGATTCAGAGCGTTTTTGCAAGGAAGGGTGGGTAGATTTTGCTAAGTTGAGATAGGTTGCACTGATAGACGCCTTCCCAGAAAGAACGAATGTGATGAGATTAAACAGGACTTTGGCAAAATATTAGTCTAGGGGTGTGCATATTTATGCAAACTGTTTATTTTGTTTTTAGTAAATTTATCCTAAAAGATTTTGGATGTTTTTTAGGTACATTGTAAATGTTATGGTTGGGAAAAGTTCTGAAATAAAATATCTTGGCCTCATGGGGCATTTTAACATGGGTGTGTAAACTTTTAGATTAGAATAAGTTCAGTCAAACTTTACGACTGACATAGGAAGTATGCCAAATGGCACAGTTGTTAGCCTCACTGTTCTTCAAGTCATCATAAATATAATTCAGCAAGAGCTGAAAACACCACACACTTTTAATTAGCTCCTTACATGAAAAAGATTTTAGTTGCTGCTTACTCAACACTCTGAGACTGCTGATTTAGAGGATTGCAAACTTTTTCATTGTTTTTCTTTGGCATGAAACTTTCTCCTGCTTACTTGTGAGCTGGCACACTTCTCCAAGTTAGCCTTGCCTCAGCATTGTAGGGATTTGAGACAGGCAGGTGAGGAGAATTAATCAGATATAATGCTCTTATCTGCAGCAGTTAGCACAACCTCACAGCTTTAGCTGAAACACAAGTGCCAGTTCATCCATGATGGAGGTAGAGATCGATGCCTAACAAGGTCACTTCTGATGTAAGCAGGAGGGCTACTTGTATACTCTGATGGACCTGATTCCTTATCAGCAAGTAGGCACTTCTGTGTTCATTTTTGGACAGTAGAGGGTTTTTTAGCACAAGCTGGTGGGAGACATTTTAAAACAGCAATCTGCATGCGGACAAACGGCACATTGTAACAAGAAGCTCAGAGTAACAAGAGAAGTCATTGTGTGAATTTGGGGTTACTTTGTGACAAGCATTTGAATGGAGATGTCTACAGCTTGCACAAAGCAGCAGATAAGTTGTGTTTCTGTACTTTTCACTACCTAACTAATGTGTTTGTATGATCAGGCTCCAGATGAAGCCACAGACACCATTAACCTCAGTCAGAAGGTGTCCATCACTGCCCCTAAGGAGACTGCACCAGAGGAGACTGCACCGGAGGAGAGTACATCAGCTGCCACAGAGGAAGAAAAGACTCTGCCTGAGTGGAGTGAAAAGGTTGCAAATGGGATCCTGACAGGTGAGGTCAAAGTGCTTCTTCCCCTGTAAAATATCTTTATGTTCATTGGAGTTAGGAGAGACTGACTAAAATTTGCCTGTTGTTCTATCAGGTGCGTCCTGGCTAAGCTGGGGCTTGGTAAAAGGAGCCGAATTTACAGGCAAAGCCATCCACAAAGGAGCTTCCAAACTACGAGAACACATCACTCCAGAGGACAAGCCCACCCATGTCAGCCCCACAGTCACCAAAGGTCTCCACGTTGCCAAGCAGGCGACGGGAGGAGCCGTCAAAGTCAGCCAGTTTTTAGGTGACTAAGTCAACTCCTGTCAGCATGTTTCTCTGACCTTGAGTAGTTACTTGGCAGCAGACCTTTAATTAAGTAATGTTGTGTTGCTGCAGTGGACGGGGTGTGTGCGGTTGCTGGCTGTGTGGGTCGAGAGTTGGCTCCACACGTGAAAAAACACGGAGGGAAGCTGATCCCAGAATCAATGAAGAAAGACAAGGATGGGCGTTCCAACATAGATGGAGCCATGGTCGTGGCTGCCAGTGGAGTGCAGGGTAAAGATTTTCTACTTTTTAATTTCTTGAAAAGGAAGTTGTTTTAAGAAAGCATACTTAATGTGCCTTACTTAAATTTTACTTTCTGTATTTGACCAGGATTTGCCACAATGTGGACCGGTTTGGAAACAGCAGCGAAGAATATTACTTCAAGTGTAGCATCAGAGACAGTCACCACTGTAAAGCATAAGTAAGTTTCCCCCGTCTTTTTAAATTGATGTCTGATCATGGTCACTTGCTTTGATATAAAGCATCAAAATTTAGCTCAGCACTGCTTGTTTAACAAGTGTTAAATATAAATGTAACAAATGATTCACTATTGCATTGATAACCAAAAGTGCACTCATTTCCTTTTCAATTTGCTTTGCAGATTTAGGGGTCTACAAAACATCTTTGACCCACCTAATGAGAAGAAGTGTAATTATTCCTAATTAGTCACAGCTATTCAACTCTTAAACTACTAATCATGAGCATGACACTGAATGAATTGGCTCTTGCACAAAGTGCTCTAATGTAATCTGTTCTGTGCAAATTCACTGCCTTCCCCTCTGCTGCCAATCACATGATGGTGCTGCTTTTTAGATCTTTGTCTGGAAGCATTTTTGTTTGAGAGATCAAGATTAGCCACCTTTCAATTCTGCCGGATTGAAAGCATTTTATGAATAGGTGCAGCACATTTCAATTACTTGCATAATATTGACAGAATATAGTGAATCAATATTTTGGGGTGGGTGATCTCTGTATGTAAAATTTTCAACCAGTGTGTTGTTTCTACCATCAAATGACTTTGATTTTCCTATCTGGTAATTTCATCATTAAATGGTGAGCAGCCTTGACCCTACTCAAGCCTGGCCAGCCCAAAACTGTTCTGTATCAGCCTGAACCCAACCCTTTTTTATTTAAGTTTTAAAACACAATTCAGAGTTGTCTGAATGACAGAAATCTTTTCAGATGAGATATGAATGAGTAAAACACAAAAACATGTATTACTACATGTAAAAAGCTTTTTAGAGAGCAGCAGTCTGTTAACAGACTACTGTCTGCAGTGTTGTTCACACACCTCACAGATAAAGATGTTACATTACAACAAATGATCAATTTAAGTTTGTTCTTCTTTTCCCTCCACCTTTGTGCACAATTATGCGCTCCCACTCTCTTGCTTGTTCCCTTCTGCACTTTATCACTGTGTGCTAATGGAGTGGACCAAGCTAGCAGCCCCACATTCAACAACTTTTCTCTCTGTCAAAAAACATACAGATAAATAAGATGCTGGTATAATGTTTAGTAAATTAATCACTTGGAGTGTAGCCTGAATTTAAAAAAAAAAGACTCCAAGAGAAGTGAGCAGCCAGGCTGGGCAGATTGTCACCAGGTGAATCCACACCAGAAGTTATTTTGGATGTTGTTGAAGGAGAAGTAGACTAAAAATCCTAAACCAAGG
Organism: Cheilinus undulatus; assembly: GCF_018320785.1. Lineage (NCBI taxonomy): Eukaryota > Metazoa > Chordata > Actinopteri > Labriformes > Labridae > Cheilinus > Cheilinus undulatus. The sequence continues at coordinate 41,390,366 of NC_054866.1, read as the reverse complement.
ATAAGATCTTTTTATGTTGTTCTGACAAGATGATCAAATGTTTATAGTTCCCTTCAGCCCTAAGGGGCTCAACCCTGAGGGGAGAGCAGCAGATCATGGCCCCACAGGGTCAGGTTGGTCTCAGGCAGAAAATCTAACATCAAATGCAGTGGTTTTTCCTTTTCTTCATAGGGACCCCCCTACTTATATCTAAGAAAAGCTAAGCCCCCTCAGGACCTATTTGGAAACATAGAACATCAATTTTAATTGTTTCAATGACAAAATCCTAACATAATAGGCCTACTTAAAAGGTTCTTGCCAAAAGATCTATGCATAAACTATCCATTATTAGGACGTTGTTTCAGCGCCACACTACAGAAAAAGAAAATAAAGAGAATCTATTAATTTTCAAGAAAAAAAATAATTTTTTAAGTTCAAAAAGCTGTAAAAAGATTTTTTCTATAAACTTGTAAATTCACATGAACCAAGATTTAGAATTCTAAATCTTTCCACTCAGGGCGTGCCTGGACCTCAGGTTGGGAACCACCGCTCTAATGTACGCTGATGTAGAAAAAAGATTTATATAACATGTTTGCATTATTTTCAGTCATTATATGTGTATTGCCCACCCTATGTTGTCTAATTCAGTGGAACAGCACCACAATCATACTTCTGGCAGTCAGAGGCTTCTTAATTTAAGATTGCTCACTTGCATGGGTGTAATGCTCACATTTAAATTCACATACAGCATGGCATCATGGCATTCCTTGCTCTGCATATGAATTAATTCTCCCCAAACCCTCTTTTTCTCACCTCTCACCCCAACCTCTCACCCAATCTGACATCTGATGAAGGTACGGAGCAGCAGCAGGACAAGCCACAGACAATGCGGTCAATTCTGCCATTAATGTCGGTATCACTGCCTTCAATGTTGACAACCTTGGGATCAAAGCTATGGTGAAAAAGACTGGAAAACAGACGGCAAAGGCCATTTTGGAAGACTACATGATTCAGGAAAAACCGGAGAACGGGAAGCAAGTGGAAAAATCTGAGAAGTAGCCATCAGTGCCCTTCCTTGTTCCAACATCAACGCCTTAAATCTTAATTTGTATTCTTCTATCAAATATTACTATATTTAATATTATTTATGGAAATGTGGTCTATATTTACAAGAAACTACGGTTATGACATCTTATAGTTTCGTACACTTTTTAAGCACCTTAAACTTTATTTGGAATAAAGTAGATGGACCTAAGTGAAGAAAACTGCTGATTGTATAATCCAGATTTTACAAATAACTTTAATGTAGATATCAGGTAAAGTGATTTATAGACACACATTCAGGTGTTACCACTTCGCCCACTAAATACCACTATACTGTAACTGTGCTATTTGTACTAAAGTAGCTCTGATTTTTATGGCTAGACACTGGACTTGTTTCTTAATTCTTCTGAAGCTTCTGTGTGTTTGAATTTTACCTGTAAGAGTAAGTGCAATTTATACACGTCAAACTATCAAAAAATCTAATCTTTATATAATAATATCTTCAGATTTAACTGTTTAAGACAAGCATTTCACTGGCAGTAGTGACCAAAAGCACGTCAATACTGCTGCTGGCTGTGCCTGAAGATATAAAACGATATCCAAAGATTTTTTTAAAGAGGCTTACCAAGAAAAACTTTTGTCTCTTAACTGCAAGTCTGAGGAGTATAAAACAGATGTTTGTGTGATGCTGTCTGATGCATTTCAGTTCTTTTTTCCAACATATCTTAAGTTTTTAGTGTTCAAGAAAGTTTAATATAAAAAAATCTAGATTATAATATGTAATATCAAAAACTAATAATATGTATGATAAAAAATTATTAAGTGTGATGCTACCTGTATTACAAACTAACCAGTGTCTTTATTTTTGGACTGATTGATTCTCCAGCTTTAAGACTTCATCAGGTAAAAACAATGTTCAGAATGCTAACACACACTTTATTAAAGCAAAGAGATTATAATTTTCCTGACTAATTTAATAAAATTCAAATTAAAGAACAAGAAATGTCTTGTTTTTGTGTTTTTGGATTTGCTGTTAAATTTTTGCTCCTTGTGGTTAGGAACAGTTTTTGATTTTAGCGGTTTTGCTCTGTGTAAAAACTCTGTGATGTTAGCCTTTTACCTCCATCTGGTGGTTGTGTTTTATCTACAAAGTAATCTTCATCCAACAAAGTCTTGATGCATTTGAAATAGTCAAATAATCCCTCTTTTGGTAAATACAGTGAGTAATGTAAAGTACTGAGAAATCGACTGATTCTCCTACCGTATTTCATTTCCATAGTTAAGGTGGTGAACCAACTGAGATTTTCAACATAAACTCAAAGCTTGTCAAAATGTTTACATTTCACATTGAGTCAAAACTATAAAAATAACCAGACCCTTAGAAAAAAGCTATATTTATGATTTTTATGGTTCAGGTCATAACGGAAGTGAAAAAATTGTTTCAGGAATATCTTTGATGAATTACAATAACTAAAGTCATTCAAAAGTTTAAGTTATGCAGCACTGGATAGGCAGCTTTTTATGAACCCCTTAGAATTCTGGGTAGAGTTAAGATTAAAATGCCTACTTAGGAATACCCAAATTACATTCAGTGTTTCAACCATTTGGAGTACAAGCTCAAACAAAGTGTCTTTAGAAAGGTCACACTGTAGTTTCTTCCCAAAGCTGTCAGAATAAAGTTGTCTTTTCTGTCTGAATTTGTATTGTGAAATTGAGGCCTGTAGATGACTGTAGCTGGGAGTTATTAGCTGGAAAACTCAACTGGACCACAGCATGAAGTTTTAGCTAGTTCAGGTCCAAAGCTGATAACAGAACAGAAAATGAGGATTTTCCGCCCTTTTTTATGAGGGGAGGTGCCGGCGTTTTTAACCTGGAGACTAAAAGAACTGAGGTTGGCAGACATTTTTATGTACAGCTTTGCTTATATATTCCTGGAAAAGGGGCATTATTACAGTAAATACAGTGGGCTATTGAGAACAACAGCAAATTTGAAATTACACAAAACCGGTCCATGGATTGTCATGGATGTAATTCTGTTATTTTGGACTTAAAATTTGACTGGATTTTGATTGTTAGGACTCTTTCTAATGCAGCAGGAATGTTTTTGATAGAATATAATGATCAGGAGAACTTATAATGTTGATCTGTGTCACTTTTATTATTGTTTGTGGCCTGACAAATGCATTAATTGTGGCTGCTGTGGTGGTTCTGTCCTGGAAAGGTTAACATGATCAGAATCCTGAAGGGGTTAACTGAAAAACATGAGAAAAAAAGACAGATCTGCACTATCCAACAGAAATTCTGAAACAGCACACATTTCTCCAATTTTGGCAAGTAGCCAAAACAGTCTAGGGCATGATCAGTCAGGAAAATAAAAATCATCATGAGGATGCTTGGACTTTTCCAACAAAATAATAATTTAATGTCTGTACTACTCCATGTGGACATGCTTGGTTACCTCACATGAACTCAATATAAAGTATTGATTTTAAATTAGCATCATAGACAAACATAAAAAACTTAAACCAATTTCTGTGCAAACATTGAAAACTGAAAAAAAAACAGCATAATCAAAGAATTATGCATCATCAACATCTCATTCATACTGTTATTTTGCTGTAGTGTAAGTCGGAAGAACAATGTTAAAGACAATAGCATTAGGAAAACACAAGTCATCATTACTATCCAATGGTAGATCAAGTCTAAGCTGAATGTCTGTATCCTGTGGACTGTCTACTAAAGAACTACTATAACGTAGGTCTCCCTCTAGGATGAGTCTTGCATGATACAGAACATCTGACACTGACATATTTTCATTATTGGATGTCACATCATCAGAACTCAAAGACAAAGGGAAGTATGGTTGGCGTTCACTAACAGACTGACAGACCAGGGGTGAACCTCTATGACTTTGTTCTGCTGAAGGTTTGATGAACTTTGCTTCCGTAGCCTGTTGACTAGCGCTGCAGTCTTGGCCAAAATTTACTGGTGTGAGAGCAGTAGGACCCACAAGGCCAAAACTGGCATCCCAGAATGCAAAGTGTGAAGAGAGATGTGGTCCCATCTGTGGTAAGAAAGGGGAGCTGACCATCTCTGATGAAGAGGTATTTATAAATGCAGAGGATGGGTTCATCAAGTTATTTTCCACAGATTGAAATGAGGCAGAGAGAAATTGATCCTGGCAGAGTGGTAGCATTTGTCCTCGGGGAACAGCTGATTTGTCCAACAGTATTGGTGAGGCATGCACTGATGTCAGGCTCTCAGTTGGAAAAGGCATTTGTGCTTTCATTGTTGTGATAGAGCTGATAAACTTGCTTACAGAGCTTCTGGTGTGTGCATATACTTGTGATATGATCTGAAATTAATAACACATCAACAAAGTCATGCTTCAGAAAAATTTCTCCAACAATGCAATACATAAATCTGACCATTTTTATCTCTGAAATGCAAGGCGTAGTTATAACAACAAACAAAGATGGAAAATTAACAGCCATACCTTCACTGAAATTCCTCCTCCTGGCTGTGCTGAGATATTTATCTAGAGCTGGACTGTGTTTCTGTTGAGAGAAAAGTACATTTCCAAAGTTGCACTTTTATCGCCATTAAAAGCTTTAAAGTCAGAAATTAACTTTTACTGATTCTGCTGTGGTCTGTGTTTGTTTTCCTGTGAACTGTTCACTTTCTCTTCAATTGCTTCATAAAACCTGTGGAAAACAAGTCATTAAGGCATGGGAAATATCACAGCAAAGGCCTGGCTTCCTGTAATCTACAAGAACACAAGTCTATAAGAATACAACAGATCTATTTTAGACAGTGTTTGGAGGTAGTCTCCTTCAGGTAGCTTGTGTACCTTGTGGCAAGCTCCAGTGTAGTTGCTGTGTTTAAGTGACCACCGACAAAGGGCAGAAGTTGACAAGATGTTCAAATATGAAATGTCCAAAATGAAACCTGTTTTCTTTGTGAGAACAAAGAGCGCCTAGAATCCAGTCATCCTTTAAAGGGTCGTGTCCATTAAAATCCTTGAGATCATCCCTGAACCTCAAGGAAAAAATAAATAATTTTTTCATACAACTTACTATGTCCATTGTTCCTTTTGAACATATTTAGTTAGATCAAACATACAGTTGAAAAGTTTTCAGTGCTTTAACATAAGTCAAGGAAAATGTGCTCATTTTTATATTCATAATTAATCTGTATACCACAGGACACTCTTTTTCTCTATACAACAGATAATGATTTCATTTCAAGTCCAAGCAATTCTAATATGTAAGCTGTTTAAAAACCTGCATGAGAAGAGAAAGAGTATACCTTCTTAAACTTTAAGTTTCATCTAAACAGTCTATGCCAGCCTTTCTCAAACTCAAGTATTCTGCATCCCAGTTCAAACCTTAACATTTTCTGGGGCCCATCAAAAATCTCTTGTTCAACCATAATCAGAACTTAAATATTCACCTTTTATTTATCATAATTTTGTTTTTTAAATGTGGGATTTCAGTGCAGTCTTTGATTTTAGAAACTTTAACATTACTCAGAAGTATACTTTTCTAATAATTATCCCTGTAAACATACTTTGTTGCCCAACAAACTTTTCCAAGAAATGCAGCCCAAGTTAGCATTTTATCATGTGAAGAGTTGTTTTGGATTCATATGGCCTGACAGCCAACTATGACTTTTAAAAACAACTTCTGCTACATCAGGACTGAGTAATAATAGATTAAGCTTTCCACAGGCCATCAGAAATAAACGTGTTTTATTGAAAGTAAAAGTCTGCTTAAGGTTAGAAAAATTAAAATTTTGTAGATCCTAGAAATGCAGAAAGTAAACATGAAAAGAAAGTAGCAGCAGACATGGATGATAAAGATACAAAACCACATGCATTTTACCCATAAGACGATCTTCTGTTCATTTAATTGATGTTTTTAGTTCCCGTGCAAAAAGTGCTTTCCGACATTTAGCACACTTGTCCTCGTGCTGTGTACCTAACCTAGTTAATTACACTTATCACTTACACCTGTGTGAGCTGGGAGTCAAAATGTAGAAGGTAGGTGGACACAACGGATTTTAAGTAGGTCTACTGTATTTGCTCCACACTAAAACATATAGCCTTTTTTTCCTTGTCTGTGTTGGTCTTATTTTCCTGCGTGGAAATTGAAAGTGCACCTCTGGGGGAAAAAATACATGAGGAATGTTTCTGAGAGGCCCTAAAGCTAAGATAAGCTAACTTAGTAAGCAACTAAAAACTGAGAAGCTGTCTTGAAAGTGGTTTACGCTAACTGGCGTTATTGCTGGCTTTAAATGAAAGATTTTATGACAAAATTACATTCATAACGTTATTTTTGGCCACATGATCCAAGTAGTTTTTTCCTGTTGACCTGCTAGCACCTTTAGCTGTTAAAGTGAAGTTAGCCAGAAGCACTGAGGTGAAATATGTAAAACAACTGCCAGTGTGAAAAAAATGCATTACAATTTTACTTAACGGTTTTCATTGGCTGTTATTATAAGTGAATTATGACTTTTCATCATTTTCCCCCTTATTGTCGTTTATTTTTCCCCAGTAACGGTTATTTTTACAAGTAGATTTCGACGTGAACGCGCATCATTCTAACACACAGCGTGGTTTCTTCTCCAGCCACGTGCACGAGTAGCGCTGACACCCGAGCGGTCTGGTGTAAATCACTGCAATGGCAGAGGAGTAAGGGAGGGTGGAGGACACCGGCTACAGCCCTGCCTCCTCTCTGCATGTGAACACGGCAGAGTAGACACACGGTACACGGCAGCATCATCACAGGGGCAACAAAGGGACGCTGGTTCATCTCAGGCATCAAATGAATAAATGATTCATTGAGAGAACTTTGGCTTTCGGCTGCACGTTTTGTATCATCTGTCCTCACCTCAAAGGTAAGAACGATTGCACCAGAAAGGAAATCTTGTGTTCTCTGCTGTTTTCTTGCTACGTTATGTCATTTTAATATATATTAGGGTAATCTTTAAGACTTCCCAACAGGTTTTTACTATTACCCTGTCCTCTGCAAATGCATGTGTGCATGTCCTTGATATATAGATAGAATTGAGACACACCAGGCAGCATGAAATGGGTGTGACACGTTTCTCCATAATGTGTGTATGAGCAGCAGTAGCTCCATCAGAGCTTACAGTGCTGTATCAGGATTGTAAGCAATTATGCTGTCAGACTAACGGAGAGCCTATTTTTCTAATGTATTTTCTAAGTGCATGTCTAAAGAGCTTCTGCAGGTAGTAACCATCCTCCTTGCATTTTTAGGGTGTAGTAGCACTGCACAGTCATGGAACTGGAGCACTTTGATGAGCGGGACAAGGCTCAAAGAAATACCAGAAGGGGCTCAAGGGGGAATGGGCTCCCCAGTCCCACTCACAGTGCCCACTGCTGCCTTTACAGAACCAGGACACTACAAGCACTTATCTCAGAAAAGAAGGCCAAGAAGATCCGATTCTACCGCAATGGGGACCGCTACTTCAGAGGGATTGTGTATGCCATTTCTCAGGAGAAATTTAGGTCCATAGAAGCACTCCTGGCTGACCTCACTCGATCTCTATCAGATAATGTCAACTTGCCACAAGGGGTGCGGACCATATATACCATTGATGGTTCAACCAAAATCACTAGCATGGATCAGCTGGTGGAAGGTTAGTAGCATTCCCGATTCTGTTTTTTTTTTAGCTTTGTCCAGATTTAATGGAGTTGTAAGAGATAAATGAAGTCACAAACTCCATTCAAATTAACAGCTGTTGTGTGCAAGACATCTTTTTACTTGGTCTTTTAGCGCAGAAATTGAATGTATTAAACAAACCTGTGGCCTGTGATTTTAACCTCTCTTATGTTTTATGCATCTCGATTTGTTACAGGTGAAAGCTATGTCTGTGCATCCATAGAACCCTTCAAGAAGCTGGACTACACAAAGAATGTTAATCCCAACTGGTCAGTGGGTCCTAAGACTGCAATGGCAGTCCGTGATCCTGCCTCCCTTGGTAGCGCCAAGGCTGTATGCCCTGAAACCAAGGAGACTAAGGACTTTATCAAGCCCAAACTGGTGACCATTGTCCGCAGTGGAGTAAAGCCTCGCAAGGCTGTACGCATCTTGCTCAACAAGAAGACTGCACACTCCTTTGAACAAGTCATGACTGACATTACAGACGCCATTAAGCTGGACTCTGGAGTCGTCAAAAGGCTATATACTGTGGACGGCAAGATAGTAGGTGTTATTATTTCTACTTGTGATTTCTAGAACCTAACTTTACCTCAGTTTTAAGATTTCTTAAATGAATTGAGCACAACACATTTTTCCAAGTTGGGCACACCTGCAAACATTCAAATCAGGAAATAGCTAAAGATAAGCAACACCAAAAAGCTGTCAAAGTAGGTCAGTTATGGGAGCATTTTCTTATTTGTCTTGGTCTCATAGTTAATTGTAACAGATTTTAGGAATAAAATGTTCTAAAGTCTGGCAACTAACCTAAGAATGACTTTTTGCCCACAAACTAACTGCATGACTTGCTGTACTCTTATTCAGGGATGAAGCATAGATCTTGACTGATTGCATAAACAACAGTGCCATTCAGAACATGGCTTGTTGTCAACAGTTGATGTAAGTTTCTCTACATGAACTTGACAATGAACTTTCGCCCAGTTATATGCTCTCTGAGCGGGAGTGAAGGATGCTTTTGTGCAGGATAGTCACAAGGGACTGTCTTGACCTTTGTGGACCCACTTCACAGCTTGCCTGTGTGCAGTGTCCAGAAAGATTAGGTTGGTGGGATTTAATGGTCTCATCACATTCTGACTTTCTATTTTTGGGATCTCACTAAAGAAGCTTACTAGAATATTCTGCACTTGAGACAGACTTGCTGACAGTGCAGACAGTTGCCAGCCAATCATTGCAGTCAATAAATTCTGGGTTTAGAGAGAACAGTGAGTTTCAAAATAAATTTTAGGTTTCAGAAGAAACAGATCATTGCCTCTGACATAAGAGGTGGTCTGTTTTGTTCTCCTTTCATGTGTCTGTGAATGGTTTCCTTACTCAGAGAGCGAGACGGCCCAGGAGGTTGGAAATCAACTGGGAATATTTGCTAAATGTATTACAAGAAATAGGTTTCTAGGACGCCTTCTCATATTCCTTCCAAACAGTAACAGTAGCACATAATTGAAAGGCCATTCATTTAATGCAGAATTCAGTTAATATATCTAAGTATGTATAAACGTGTGTATATATATATATATATATATATATATATATTCAGATGGAATTGGCTGGAAAATGAGTCAAAAGCCATCCCACCTAAATATATCAGCTCTTTAACTAAGCTTATTCATAAACTTTATCACCTCCACTCTTTATAAGTAACCCTATCAAAATAATGAGTTTTTTTTTTTCATCTGATGGTTTCTATGGCGACGTGGTATCCTAGGCTGGTTGCTAAGGAACAGTCTCTGCGGCAGAGCGGTGCAGTAGTGATGTCAGGACTGTAGGTGTAGTGTGAGAGGGTTCATAGATGCAGTGCCTGGTCTGTAAGCCTTATTATACACAGCATGGCAGAATGGAGCACATGGCACAGGCATTATCCAAGGATCGGGGGAACAGTTGGGGATTTTTCACACCAACAAACAAATCTGCCAACACAGACCCTCTAAATTATTTATGGAACACAGATTTTTTTTTGGCAAAGTGTAAATGGGCTTGAAATTGCAATAGAGCCACAGTGAATATCCACTATCTCTATACGCTCTGAAATGCCTCAGTAACAGAAATATCCTTGCTTTCCCTCTTATTAAAGTATCGGATGCAACTTTCATGATAAGGTTTTTTCTTTGTATTGTGTGCTTGGCAGTGCAGTTCTGTGCTCTGCCTTCCCTTTTTTTGTACTTTTTATCATGGTACCGCTCCAGATGGCCTTATACCCCCCCCCATTGACATCAAAGAGCCCGTTTTCATGGGTATTTAACCTTTGGTAAATGACCTGCTTGTGCTTTTGGTCCTGAGACAGTGGCATTCAGCAAAAATTAATTGCAGCAAATTTGTTTAATATCAGTGTTAAGATGAATTTTTGATTAGCCTACATCCTTTTTGATTCTTCTTTTGATTCCTGTTCTGTAGAAGAGATGACCAGATAATTTGCATGTTTTTTTTACATGTCTCTTGGAGAGATGCTCTGCCTTGTGGCTTTGATCCCTTTGCTGAGTCACTCTGTAATAATGTGAGAGCGAGATTTATCTAGGTCAGATGGACACACAAAGACACAAAGAAAATGAGCTTGGGATGCGTGGCCTAAAGCTTTAATAAATGTTTACTAATACAATGTCATCACTACTAAAAGTATTGCAAACATAAGGTATAGAAAAGGTTATATTGGAGCAGGGCCCTGCGGGTGAGGCCTTTTTGATGCATGGCAGTGAAGCCTGTATGTAAGATGGAGCAGGGCATGTTTACATGAATGGGGATGTCTGAAGAGCTTAGCCTGTGGCTTTCCAATCCCAGCTGTAATGGATATAGCTTTGTGCTGTAATTGTATTATGAGCACAGCTTTCTTCCTGGGTGCATATTTGAGTGAACTCGTCTTGCTGAAATGGATGTCAACACATCACAGGACAGGACAATGTATCAAAGTAAAGACTTAAGTCTAAATTATCTATAAGCAAATGTGATAATTATCCCATTTATGCTATGTGCTAAGAGTGGTGGTTATGAGATTTGCATTACCGTATAATCCACAGAGCCAAACCTAACATGTTTTCCAGTTTAACACTTCATATTTACATAGACTATACCTTTCCTGGTTCTGGTCTGTGTGGGCACAATGATTTTCAGTTACAACAAATGCCATTGCTGCATGATTCATGGCTAAAAATGTTTTCAGTTTATTTTTATTTGTTCCCTTTAAATAGACAGTATTAATATATTTACCACATTGAAAGTTTTTTCCAGTTTCCTTATAATAATGTTGAAAATGTAGCTGTGAAAAGAGAGAAGTACTTTCCTATTAGAACGTAAATAGTTTTAAAAATTTAGTTATTATAAATTATACAGTACATTGTATGCTCTGTATAGATTGAGTCAGTCTTAAACTATGCTCTTTTTAAACATCAAGTTCTCACTGTGAATAAAGGGGTAAAATGAGTATGAAGGACAAACGGAGAGTTAAGGAGAAAGGACATAGAGAGCCTTGCTGGCTTTCCTCTTGCCCACTGCTGTGACTTGGCTGTTAAACCCAGAACTGTGACTTGCTCAAAGTCCAAATGCATTTGGCTTAGAGAAGAATTTTTGTTGTTTTTGTTATGAAATTCTACTAATTATGCGCCAGCAAAAGTGGAGCATGCTGTTGTACTTTAATTAGAATATTGCAGAGGCTTCTCAGAATACCAATGAGAACAGTGAGCAATGTTTATAGGAAGTATGGGTTCTGCACCCCTTTTACATATGAATAAATCATTTTACATTTAGTTAATGAAATCCTGCTTCCAATATTATGATGATTTAACAAAACTTTTTTGCTGACAAACTGTGTGTCATGTTACATATTATTCCACAGTCTCTTCAAATGATGCATTGCTGGGACACTTTTTGTATCATCAGCAGGGCAGCCTTTTTGAATATGACTTGAAACTGTCTTTTTTCCTGCTGCTGGAAGTCAGACATTGTTAGAACTACTTAGAGCTAAATTTAGACACTTGAGACTTGAGCATTGTGATGAGGAAAGTTTAAACATAATATGTTAAATTATAAGATTTGCTTTGATCTTTTAGTAGGTCTTTGTCTTTGTGGGTACCTTCGTATGGCTGACTTTAGAAGCCCATTATTTAAGAGGCCCCTTCCCATTTCTATCGTTGCATAAAACTGTAGTGTCAGAATGTCAGAAACCTGCAGCAGATTTAGACTTTCTATGTCTATGGATTAACTGTACATTGTGCTGTGCAGCTCCTGAAAATTGACCTGGTATCGTTTGGCTGGCTGTAGGTTCAGTCTCCAACTTCAAAAGAGAAATTCAGCACCCCGGAGAGCTCCATCTGACCACTACTAGATTTTTTAATGTCACTGTTGTTGTCCATGATCTTAAAATTGGTTGGATTGCTTGGTTATTAAACATGAAGAGGATCTCCTGCTGTTTTAGATTTGTGTAAGAGATGTGCTGGTGCACGAGGAAATGACAAATCAAGCCATGAGGATCAATATTTGTGTGGGATGCTCCTGGATTGCCAGTAGTGTTTGTGTGTCAGAGGGAGGTTAGCCTGATGTGGCTGCTGTGTTACTGAGCCAGCAATCATAAGTAATCAATACAAAGCATCACAGTGTTTTCCATACTTCTGCTGTTACATTTATGAATTTGAGGTTACTTTCTTTTAGTATTAAAGACAACTGCTGAAAGCAATCTATAGTTTATCACTCTGTAGTTGGACACTGGCTGTTAAAAGGCTGTCCCATCATTGATTAGTACTCTGAATGCCTTTTGCCACTTTTTTAATCAGATTCCTTTCTTCATTTGTGGATAAGTGTTACAAATTCCTAGTCTGTTCTAATCAGGACAATTTTGTCTACTACTTTTGAAAAACAAGCATTAAATGAATATGAATAAGTAGAAACCATAAATATATGAAAACAATAATTCATAATGAAAATTTTTAAAAAAAAACTGTATCTTTGAAGTAGTGGTGACACCAAAACATTTTTCAGACATGATAGAACCTATGGACACAACAAGTGCAACGTGACATGTGCAAAGTAATCATTTAATCTTGATTATGTCGTTTTGCAACTCTGGTAAGCCAAAATCGTACCTGAAATTGAAACTCAAGATATTGCACAGCAACATATCTAACTTTTGGTTATTATAGATGGTTTTATGAGAGGGTTTTGTTGTCCCATTGTCTTAAGTCGGGCTTAACCTCATGTTTTTGCCCTATGAAGGTGTTCCATGTTATTTTGTGTTTGCTGGTCTGATTGTGACATTGTCCCTGATGTCTGCAGTTTGTACCATTCAGCTCCACAGATAGCATCTGACAGGGTATCTTGAAGTAGCCGTGCCCCTCTCATCGTCTCAAACTCAGCTGTGGTTCTGTCTGGTCTCCTTGGCAACCACTGTGCAGCCCTCCTCCCTCTGGGTCTCACAGTCTTTTGGAGGAGGGGTGGGGGCTGGGGTTGTTGTGGTGCATCTGCATAGAAAGAGCAATATTAATCCCCCTGCTGAGCTCAATTTTTATTTAAGACTTCATGGATGAATAACCTTTAGATGTTTAGAGGTCCTCTTGCTGCAGATTACTGATAAACCAGTCTCTCCTTTTGTTCTGTGAACAATCCAGGTTCATTATTTTGTTTAAACACAGCAATACACATAAAATGTGCTCTGTTTGCTTTTGGCTACTTTGAGATGTGTATTCCTTTCAAGTTTTAAGATTTGTTAGAGGTAAACCAGAGTATTGACCCATAACAGCTGAGGAAGATAACATTTAATACATGGTGAGAGGGTAGTGTGGCTGACAGGGTGTGGTGACTTTCTGGTCTGGCTATCTTTGCTCAGCACCTTAGTCATCCTATTAGACTCCTGCTGAACTCTTCAAGGCTCTGAATGATGAGGCAATTAATAGTGTATGCACGCTTCACATGCTGTCTTGTTTTAAGTCTGCATTCTTATTTTCAGTGTAAGAGCACAGTAATCCATTGACAGGTCTGCCTAATCAGTGTGAGATCATATTTTTGTTGACATTGACTGACTATGCTGAGTTCACTTCCCTGTGAGGAAATGAAATCAGGAGCACTGCTTTCTTTGGCACAAGGCTGTAGTTAAGCACATCAATACTCCTTTGGAGGAGAAGGTCACGACTCCATCACCATCTTCATTTATTTATGACACTGCATCTACAGTGAGGGCTTCTGGATTAATGATGGCAGCTGATACATCAGCTAAGATATTTTTTCTTTCTTTAGCAGTGAAAATAATTTAGATTTATATTTTCTCTTAATTGAAATCAGCACCTGTTTAGTACCCCATAGTTCTTTTTAAAGCATCGAAGCCGTCTTTTGGCTAAAAGTAGTGTCCAATCTACTACACAGCACTTTAGATTTATTTTATTGTCTTTGTGATAACGATATAATTGTGGAAATATCACATCACTGGAATCTTACTGCTCAGAGTGCCATTTAATAATTTGTTCAATTGTCATCTTTGATACACAATGCCAGTGCCCGGCTGTTTTTCTTTATTATCAGTCCAGCGTTTTTTGTTTGTTTGTTTGTGTGTTTGTTTGTTTGTTTGTTTGTATTTCTTACCATTACATTGTTTTTTCCACTTTGCAACAATGAGATGAGTTGAATGATAATTTCCATACAGTTAATCTGGTAACTTTAATGCTTATTTTTATAAAGATTAATGCACATACTAGTGATTGTGGTACAATTTAATCAGTGCTTATTTTATCATTGACATTTTTACCATGGTTTCGGATTTTTAAAACTTTATTTTCTGTTGTTTTTATTTATGTATTTATTTATTTTGACAGGTGCTTGTTCCTGGAACACAAACACTGATACTTTACAAAATCTCTTCTGAGAAGCTCCATTAAAGTTTGAAAGCTTTTGAGTGTAGCCATAGTATAAGTGTGTGGGTGTATGCCCTGATTGAAAAATAAGGCATATGCTTTCTAGGTTTTCATTAATTTAATTGTTTGTTAGTATTTCAGAAACTGGAGTGCTTTTGAAACTGATAACACTGGGGAAAGCACAAATTACAAGTCTAATCTGTTTATGCACTGTAACTGACAGAGACATCTTGTCTGTACTAGGTCACTTGCCTTCAGGATCTTTTTGGGGACGATGACATATTCATCGCCTGTGGCCCTGAGAAGTTTCGCTATCAGGATGACTTCAACTTGGATGAAGATGGTAAATGTTTTTAAATCTATGAGATCTTGCAGCCCTCAGTGGACAAAGTCTCACACTAGTGTTGTTTTGCCATTATGAAGAGTTTGAAAACTAAACCATTCTCCTGTATGAAAAAATAGATGCTGATTGTGTTGTTAGTCTGTTTGAAGAGTAGTGCCCATATACAGTGCTTAACAAATTCATTAAAGCACTTCATGATGCTGGATGGTCTTTGAGACAAATGTGACAGTTAGTCTAATAAATTTGTTAAGCACTGTACATATTAAAGAAATTGTGTTTTTTCATTTCTTAATTCTAAGTTTGATAGAATCAAGCAAATCTTTACATTCCCTGGGTGGCAATTTTGTTTCTACAGTCTATATACTTAGATCATGAAAACTACACATAGACATTATCACATAATTTTGCTATGAAGTTAACGATATGTCAACGGAGGTCATTGTTATACCAAGCGACTAAGATGCTTGAACAGCACTACCCACATTAAATCAAAACACAAAAATAAAATAACAGAAGGAAAACCTACTTTGGCTCCAAAAACATATACATAATGCATAACTTCCATGGTTGTCATCATAATAAATGGGGCAGTGAGATATGAGACACAATGTCCAATAGTCCAGCAGTTCCCAAAGTGGGGATCGGGGCCCTTGAAGGGGTCAAGAGACACTAAGGGGGGTTGCAGGATCCCTACCAAAAAATAAAGAGAAATTCAGTGGTATATTTTGTTGATTATTGTAAAAATATCTTTAAAATAAGTTCAATTTAGAATTAAATCACGGTTATAAGGGAGATTTGTGCCTAAATTTAGATCATTTGTACAAAAATTCCTTTAAATGTTACGTTTTTACTTGATGCTTTGTGCAACATCGTATGCTTTAACCACCTCCAGGCCAGTGGGGGCCTCCGGTCTCTGGGGCTGCTATTTGGGAGTCATGGCTGAAAATTTTGGGAACCCCAGAAATAGTCCATGATATAGGCTAGTATGTGTAATGACAACAGTGTGTAAGGCTTATCTAATACCCAGCAGCTGATGGAATAAATGACTTTGTACAATTTGCCTCCTTAGTGTAAATAAACCTCCTCCTAGTTGACAGAAATCTGAACTCTAAATGTAGAAAGTGGGGAGGATCTCCCAGGATAGCCTTTGCTTTCTAAGTAGCTTTTACTAGCGCCAACAATCTCTCTGCAACTATTACATTACGTATTTTTCATGTATCATTTCTGCAGTGTATGGATTTATTCAGTGTCCCTTCCTCTTTAGAATGCAGAGTGTCGAAGTCTGCATCATATGGCCGACTCCCCTCCATCCATGGTCGCTCTTCCCCAAAAAGTGGCGGGATGTCACGCAGAAGCAAGTCTCCATCATCCTCTGGTTCAGGTAGAATTTTGTGGCAATGGCAAAGGTTCTCATTCTCATCTTACATAAATTTTGTTAATATTTATGCGTTACATGTTAAAATGTTCCTGTTGCATATCTTGTCATATTTCACGATATCTGTCATTGTTTATTCCTGCCGTACCTACAGCTAATGGCACAGCAGGCAGTCAGCTGTCCACACCTAGATCTGGAAAGTCTCCAAGTCCCTCTCCAACCAGTCCTGCCAGCCTCCGACGAAGACAGGTAATAAAAATCAATGCTTCTGTAATTCCCCTGTTAGGCACTCGTGTGATGCATTTTTCTCAGCTTTTCCTTTATTCCCTCAACCAAAAATGCAGCACTATGTTATGGCACCCACTAGCATATGTGGAACCATATGAATATTTATATTGCTTGATTGCTTGATATTTTTGCACAGATGTTACTATTTGCTCATATCCAAAATGTTTCAAAATTTCAGAAGATCCCTGTTCTGACTCTTGTGCCTTTTTCTTAATGAAGCCTAATCTGCGCTGCTTCAGCAATTTTTGTTGTCATGATGGACCTGGGAAGGACATAGGTTTTTAGTTTGCACAGGACAGCCAACTCTTTTCTCTTTGTCTGTTCAAACCAAGTGCCAGTCTTTACACAGGTTGAAATGCTACTATGCTGTTTCCCCATGCCTGATTTATTACTATCCATCTAATCTCAAGCTGCATGCTCAGCTGTGAGAGTGTAACAAATAGGCTTTGTGTAAGCTAGCTGTAATCACATTTTTACACGCTTCTTTTTCACCAGCATTGATGTAACGCAAGTGCATCAGTGTTTCTTTCTTTCTCACTGCACGGCTCTCGTTTTTCCAGGGATCTCTGCACAGTGGCTCTTCTCTTTCTTTGGCTTCGACCAAGGTTTGCAGCTCAATGGATGAAGGTGATGGGCCTGGGAGTGAAGGTAAGGTATTACATGAGATAGAAACAAAGCGGCAAAGAGTTGCAAATAATGTCTGGATATACACTATATTGCCAAGGTGTTCCAATCGCTTCCATGGCCACAGGTGTATAAAATCAAGCACCTAGGCATGCAGACTGTTTCTACAAATATTTGTGAAGGAATGGCTCTCAGGAGCTCAGCAAATTCCAGCGTGGTACTGCGATAGGATGCCACCTTTGCAACAAGTCCAGTCGTGAAATTTCCTCGCTCCTAAATATTCCACAGTCAAATGTCAGTGGTATAATAACAAAGTGGAAGCGATTGGGAACGACAGCAACTCAGCCACCAAGTGGTATGCCACGTAAAATGACGGAGCGGGGTCAGTGGATGCTGAGGCGCATAGTGCGCAGAGGTCGCCAACTTTCTGCAGAGTCAATCGCTACAGACCTCCAAACTTCATGTGGCCTTCAGATTAGCTCAAGAACAGTGCGTAGAGAGCTTCATGGAATGGGTTTCCATGGCTGAGCAGCTGCATCCAAGCCATACATCACCAAGTGCAATGTAAAGCACGCCGCCACTGGACTCTAGAGTGGTGGTGCATTCTCTGGAGTGATGAATCGCGCTTCTCCATCTGGCAATCTGATGGACGAGTCTGGGTTTGGTGGTTGCCAGGAGAACGGTACTTGTCCGACTGCATTGTGCCAAGTGTAAAGTTTGGTGGAGGGGGGATTAGGGTGTGGGGTTGTTTTTCAGGAGCTGGGCTTGGCCCCTTAGTTCCAGTGAAAGGAACTCTAAATGCTTCGGCATACCAAGAGATTTTGAACCATTTCATGCTCCCACCTTTGTGGGAACAGTTTGGGGATGGCCCCTTCCTGTTCCAGTGCACAAAGCAAGGTCCATAAAGACATGGATGAGAGAGTTTGGTGTGGTTGAACTTGACTGGCCTGCATAGAGTCCTGATCTCAACCTGATAGAACACCTTTGGGATGAATTAGAGCAAGACTGAGAGCCAGGCCTTCTCGTCCAATATCAGTGTGTGACCTCACAAATGTGCTTCTGGAAGAATGGTCAAAAATTCCCATAAACACTCTCCTAAACCTTGTGGAAAGCCTTCCTAGAAGAGTTGAAGATGTTATAGCTTCAAAGCGTGGACAGACATCAAATTGATCCCATTGACATCCCCTTCTTAATCCCTATGGATTAAGAAGGGGATGTCACTTAAATTCATATGCGAGTCAAGGCAGGCAAGCAAATACTTTGGCAATATAGTGTAAATCCTCAAATTATATTTGTTTTTCTCCACAGCTGAGGCAATGGATGAGCATCCCTCAGTCCCTGCTACCATAGCAGAGAGGTACAAGGTGGGGAGGACTTTAGGGGATGGAAACTTTGCAGTGGTACGAGAATGTGTTGAGAGATCAACCGGGAGAGAGTACGCTTTGAAGATCATCAGCAAAGATAAATGCAGGGGAAAGGTGAGTCTGCTTCTTCATCTGTTGCCTTGCATAATCAGGTTTGGTTTTATAATTTGTCAAGTTATTTTCAGCTGATAATATTGAGAAAGATTTGTTGATGCTGTTCCAATTTCAGCTTGTTAATATCATTCAGCAGATGGTGCAGCCTATTCTGGGACTTTACTATTATGAAATAGGTCAAAGATTTATGTTAATGAATAACAAATTTGTCCCTTTAACGTTCTTTACTACTGACTTATTTCTAAAACGGATTCTCTATAGTATTTGAGGTGATTCAACTGACAATGATTCTCTGAAATACCAGATTTGATATGTTTGTTTATGTTTAATAGTATGCAGTGCTTCTGTGATTGCCTTTGACCGAATTTCCTTTATAACTTAGGAACACATGATCCAGAGTGAAGTGTCAATCCTTCGGCGGGTGAAACATCCCAACATCGTACTTTTAATTGAAGAAATGGACACCAACAGTGACCTGTTTCTTGTAATGGAGTTGGTTAAGGTAGTATAAATTTAATTTTTAAAGTGCTAGTTCTTTTATTTATCTATTATAAACATTTCCTGTAAACACACAAAATGTGAATTTGAAACCCTAACCTAAACACTGTTACAGGGAGGCGATCTCTTTGATGCAATCACCTCGTCCAACAAATACACAGAGAAAGACGCCAGCTGTATGCTGTTCAATCTGGCCAGTGCCATCAAGTACCTGCACAGTCTCAATATTGTCCACAGAGACATTAAACCTGAAAACTTGTTGGTAAGTTTTACTCTACAAAGATTATGTTCATACTTCAATCCTCATAACTCATTGGCCCTAGTTTATTTCCTTTGTCTCTGCTTTTTTTTTTCCCTTTCTTCACTTATAACTATTAGTTAGTGCCGACAACAACATTAAAACATGAACAATGCATAGGATGTATGCATTCTGTTACAAAGAAATGAGATTCATATAAGCTATCTTCCTTGAATACCACCCCAAATGCAGCAACACGTGTAAGCTTGTCAACAGGGTGTATGCAGGGTCTTTAAAAATTTTTGAAAGTTGAGATATAAATTCAGCAAAAAAATTAAGCTTTTAAAACATCTTCAATGCAAGACCATTCATTCATTCATTCATTCAACCTTTCTTTAAATCTTGTGGAATCATTGAGAGCATGCTCTCATTTTCAATGATGTTGAGAGTACAAAAACAAGAACACAAAAGGGTTATACAAAGTTCAAGGTAAAAGACAGTTACTACGTGGTTAAAAACAGTCACACTTACAGGCAAAATAATCTAAGATCATGGTTTTGGATTGACCCATGTGAACAAATGTTTGCAGTTTGAAAGTTCGTTGTGAAGTGTTCATGTCAACGCAGCAGAAAAGCTAAAAGCAGTATTTCCAAATTAAGTGTTTGTCTGTGGAATTTTTAGCACCAGTCAGTCATTAGATTGTGTTGAGTATTGATTGTAAGATTGATTTAACAAAGATGTGAGGTATGATGGCATATTGCCAGTCAAGGCTTTATAGATAAAAAAAAAAAAACAAATGTCTATCACACCTCACACTTAGAGGTCCCCAGACCACTTTTTCATATGAAATGCAATGATGATTGGAGGCAGAGGCGTTCCTGTAAATAAAATCCCCATATTCTAAAACAGATAAAAAGACATCTTCAATTATACATTTTCAGCTGAGCATTGGGAAGTGAGATTTGTTTCTGTAAAGGAATCTGATTTTCTGTCGCAGTTTGTTGGCAGGTTTATCAAGCTATTTGTACTCAGAGACTCTTTCAATTGTGTGTCCTTTCAAAGTGGTGATATGAAATTTATGCAGGTTGTCAGGAATGTCCCTGGTTTTTGAGAATAACATGAATTTGGATTTGTTAGGGTTAAGGCCCAATTTCATTTTAAACAGAGCATGTTGTAGTTGATTAAAGGAAGGATTTCAATGGCTGAATGTGCGGTGTTGGCGGAGCAATACAATACTGTGTCATATGTGTATGTTGTATGTGGGTTGCATAAAGGTGAGTGTTACAATCTGTAATACCAGATGTAATATTGTTGATACATATTATAAATAAAACAGGACCTAGTGTTCAGCCTTGTGGAACTCCCTTTGACAACAGTAGAAACAAAGAGTGTACATGTCCTAAAACAACAAATTGTTGTCGCTTTGACAGATAGTCCTTGAACCATTTGCAGGATTCAGAATCAAAGCCTACCTCACCTAGCCTATAAATGAGTGAAGTGTGGTCAATAATATCAACAGCTTTACTTAAATCAACAAACAATGCAGCACAGTATTTCCCTCTGTCCAGTGCACAAATAATATCACTGGTAACAGATGTAACAGCTGTGATAGTGCTATGATTTGATCTGAACCCAGACTGATATGGACTTAATATGTGATTACTGTAGAGGAATGATTTGGTTATTGACTAGTTTGGGAATGGGACGGTAGTTAGTAAGATCTGTCTTATCCCCACCCTTGTGTAGTAGGATGACATGTGCAGTCTTCCAAGTCAGTGGGAGAGCTCGAGTAGAGAGGGACAGATTTAAGATGTCTTTAAGTTGATCAGATACTAAAGGGGCACAGAGTTTTAAGAAGTATGGATCAAGCTTATCTTCTCCAGTTACCTTCCTGCTATCTATGTATTGCAGTGCCTCTCTGACATCAAGGGAAGTAAAGGGCTGCAAACTGAACAGGGGGGGAGGTTGTGAGGGGGGCACATTAGGCAGTGGCTGACCATTAAAAGCATAACCAGAGAAAAGAGAGTCAAATTGATTACCTGCAGTACGACATGTGTGTTAAAGGCTTGGCATCTGTTCAGGAGCTCTCCTTTGCTACACAGGTGTACGAGCACAGCGATGGCAGTAAATCTCTGAAGCTGGGTGACTTTGGCTTGGCCACTGTTGTGAACGGGCCCCTCTATACGGTGTGTGGCACACCCACCTATGTAGCACCTGAGATAATTGCTGAGACAGGGTAAGTCAGAGGGATTACATAAATTGAGTCGTCTGAGTCATGATCATTCAGAAATCAATCAAAACTGATTTATTTCGTTTGATAGCTTATTTCTCCCCCTTTGACAGGTATGGCCTAAAGGTTGATATTTGGGCAGCTGGGGTCATCACTTACATACTGCTGTGTGGCTTTCCTCCTTTCCGTGGGTATGTGCTCCTCTCTAAGGACTTTTATTTATCATCCATAGGGCAAAATGTCTGTGAAATTTCATCACATTAAAGAGTATTATGAGAAACTTTGAAATTAAGTGAAGGCACTTGTTTTATCTTTATTGCAGTGGTGAAGATCAGGAGGTTCTCTTTGAACAGATTTTAAAAGGAGCACTTGAATTCCCTGCCCCACACTGGGACAACGTATCTGATTCTGCCAAGGTTTGTGTGTCCCGTTTCTATCCTTATGTGCCATTGTTATGTTGAATGAACAGTATCAGATCTGTCACATATCTGTTTGTGTGTGTGGGCTTCTTAAATGTGCTGGATACTCATGGCTTCCTTCTTTTTTAAGGCTCTGATCACTGGGATGCTGCAGGTAGAGGGGAACCAGAGATTCACAGCTGTGCAAGTTCTGGATCACCCCTGGGTCAACGTAAGATGATTTAAAACGATTCATTTTTACTCCTTGGACTATATTCACTACTAGACCTGTTAAGAAAGGAAACAAAGTGTGGAATAGCAGATGGAGATGCTAAAGCTTTGTTCTTTCCAGGATGATGGTGTGTCAGTGAATGCGCAACAGCTACCAGTGGCTGGAAAGATCAAGAAGCATTTCAACACAAGGCCCAAGCTGAACAGCAGCACAGCAGGAGTGACAGTCATCACAGTAAGCACTGATCTGCATCCATCACACACTGACCCTGCATGCAGCTCTGCATCACTCGATAACTTTTAATAGATATGCCATTATGCTTTGAATATCACCAAGTTTGGCATGTTCATCAAGAGAATGCTTCAATGTGTGACGACGTTTTTATTTACTTTAAGCCTTACTTTTTTTCCCTTTTTTTTAAATGAAAGAAGATCATGATCCAGTTTTGTTTCTAATCTAAAAGTGGTGCTTTCATGGTGTTGCTGTATTTTGTGTAACATGCACATCATTTCATTCACGTGCTTCTTTCTGCTTTTCTTTCCTATGTGCTTTTACCTCTCATCCTCTGATTGTAGATGGACTGTCAGCACTGTTCTTTGGAGATCTTAAAATAACATAGTTGGCCCACAATAACTACATTTTGGTTGATGTAATTCTTTGTATATTTTTAAAGCAGAGGTACATTTGTGCAGCTGGCAGAAAGATACACAAGTTACCCTTAAAGTCAGACTCTGTTTTTCCTTTTTTTATCACTTGCAATTGAAGGGAATGTCAATATCACACAGTGACTGTGACATGATATTTTTCTGCCAGCTCTTCCTTACAAGATGCGTTTAGAGCTGTGGCCTTTGATGCCTCTCAGGTTAGTAATGCTTTGCCTTCCTCTGATCCTCTGAGTTGCACTCATCTCTTTTTGCTCAGCTGGACAAGGACTTAACCATCCAGAGATCAGGGTCTTTGGACCATAACCAGCATCCAGGAATGTACTGGATAAGGTATGATACAGAATAGTGATAATATGCAGTGCTTCCATGGCAAAGTGCTGGCAGCCTCCATTTCACATCTCTCAGAGGGTTTGAGCCAATCACCTTCGACAAAACAGTTTTCATGCCTCGCCCTTATTTACTATTTGCAGATCCATCACAAAATCAAGCTACTTCATCTCACTAGTGCTGTGGCTGTTTCCTCGTGCAGTTTACTATGTATTTACTCCTGCATAGTAAAGCTATGCATATGTTTGGCTACTGCATTGCAGAGCTCCATGCGAGGGGTTCAGGAACTGGACTTTGTTTCTTGAATTAAATGTGAAAACATTTCCTTGTTAGATCTGCAGTAGAGGACATTGATGCCACACACCTCCCATTGAAGGACTTTTTTCCTGCATTGTTGCTTTTTAGCTTAATACTCTGTTAAGAAAACTAGTGAGGTAAATGCGCCTTTTCATATACATGCATGTAAGCATTGGATGATTATCCAGAGTCTCATTGGTTGTTGGATGGATGCTGCTCCTCATTTCCGTGTTTTTTTGGAGAGCCTAACGATAGCTGATGTGTCACCCTCTCTCAGACCACGGCACTTGATAAAGAGAAGCAAGTTTTCAGACGAAGACGCCACCAGGATGTGAAGCTTACTCCTCCTTTCCCTCACGGTAGCCGTGCCGGTGGCTCCAACAGTGCCAGCCCAGCTGCTGATTTCAACTCTGAGTCTGAGGACATTTCTCCATGTTCGGCTGACACCGTCCGTTCTCCAACCTCCCCGTTTTAACAGCCTTCATGAGGTCGTAAGACTGACCCACTACTCTATCCTAGATTGTGGTGCAAATGAAAAGACCCAAAATTGGGTTTAGTCTTCTGATTTGGACATTCACAGACTGTATTCTTTAACTTATTCTTTTATATTTTTAATCATAGTTCTTTTATTTTAACTACAAAATGCTTTGACCAGAGAAAGAGACGAGTTTGTCTTTTTAAGAATACACATTTGGAGCCTGCAACCATTCTCTTATTTCAGAAGCCACAAACTGGTTTAGCCTTATTTCTCCACAGCAAGCATTGATTCATTGTAGTACCTGGGCGCCCTCTTGTGGTGTTGATTTTACACTGCAGAAAAAGTCAACCTGCCAAATGACGCACTGAAATACTTAATGGGAAGTGTACCTTCAAAACAATAGTGTTTCATGGTTTTTATGATATTATGTTTTCATTTTTAGGATTTTAAAACAAAAACTCATAAATGTAATTTACTCTACACAGCAGTGACTGAAGGTTAAGACATCTAGCTCACTCTAGCTGTTGTACTTAAAGGGATCTCTGCATATCAAGATAATTTGATCTTATTGGAATAACATTAATGTCTTTAATATGTATGTTTTATAAACACACTAGATTTATACATTTGAAGAATAGATTTACATGTTGACTGCCATTGTTCAGTGCACTCTGGGTAATGATGTCAAATGCTTGTATTGTTCTTGCCACAGCTTCCTCGTTCTGCTGACCTCAGTCTACATTAGAGGGACTTCATCCTTGTTCTCTCTCTCAATAAAACTGCACTTGGGTTAATATTTAAAGGTTTTTCAGATGATACGCAATAGGAAAAGGAAAAATGCAACTATTTGTCCCACTACCCATGCATAGTGCTATAATGGCAGCCTGCATGTGAATGTATTTTTAAAATTTTGTCAAAATGTCAAAATCTAATGTGTTTCTTTGTGCTGCATACACATCCTCCTGAGACCTGAGCTTTTGTTTATGATGCCTATTTTGTTCCATGCACTTATTTATATATTTATTAAGGACCTTGTAAGTTTTAAAGGTCAGGCTCATCTTTGAAAAGGGTATTCCTTTTTTTTCCTTTTTTTTAATCAAAACTGATGTCAACAAATATCCTGAGTGTTCTGTTTCTGCAGAATGGGATAGATTTCAGAGCAGATATTTTGGCTGTGTGTTGGCCAGTTGGTCAGTTGTTTGGGGTCTTCAGTCAGTAAGAAATAGTGCCAGTCATTGAGAGAGGAATGGTGCAGTCATTTTTCTTATTATTTTGATGATGGACTACACAGTCTTGTAAAAGCTAAGCATGAACAAAATTTACACAAAAAGTTCTGAATTTCTTTATAATTTCATTTTTAAGTCCACACAACTCCCTAAAATTCTATGAAAGTACCTACAACATAAGCACTCCAAAACATATTAAAACCTAAACATTCTAGCAACATTTCCCCCCAAATTCTTTGTAAATACCTGAAAAATTCCAGGCAAATTCCCAAAAATTTCAAAGCACACCCCACATAAAATTTCATCAAATTCCCAAAAATCCATAAAATTACGTTTAAAGTCCAGCCAGAGGCTTCCCCATTCTCTCATCCAAAAAACCTAAAAATGCCAAATTATCCCCAAAATTCAAATCAAATTCCCAAAAATTAAACATACCTGTCTCAATTCCCATGAAATGCTTAAAAACAATTCTCCAAACATTTTAAGCAAATTACTTAAACTTTAACGGCTATTATTGACAATTATCTTAAAATGAAATTAAATACATACTTTATTGATCGTGAAGGAAATGTAATACCTAATAGGAGAAATTAATTCTTTGTTATAGGAAAGGCAAAATTGAATATATGTATATACATATATGTTGAGTTATATATGTATAAGCAAGGTCTTAGGAGGATTAACATAAATGTTAATGTGACAGACTCCATGTATCTTAGTATGCAGGGTTCCTTTTAAGGTTCTGGTGCAGAAACCTTAGACACTGTTATAGAGAACTAAAGGAACTAAAAAGACATGCTGCTATATTTCAATATAAGCATTATCTGGAGAGAATTTCTTGTCCTAGCGTGCTGTAGCTCAATTCTTTGGAGATCTAGGGGCACAAGTGTTTGATTGTTACTGATCCTGCTCATCTGAGAAGCAGAAGGTGCAGAAGTTTTGTTCCATGTCTGTGAGAGTGGTTGTAAATCAGTAGTGGTTCAAATGAATGTCAGTGTTGTGAAGTGGATAGTAAGTGCATGTTTTAAGCCTTTCCTTTGAATGGATTTAAGTGCAATTAGGTGTACTGCCCAATGAGCACAGTATTTTTAAATTTCTCCTTTGAAATGCTGGAATCTTTGAGAATGTATTGTTGCAGGTTATTGACAGTGGAGTAACACAATTCTCTCTCAAACTGAGGCATTCAGTTCTTGAGTGATCTGGATTTTCCTTTTACTCATCAAGTATAAGACACAGGTTAAATGTTTGACACAAATGGTTCTCAACTGGTCCCGCCTCAGGACCCACCACCTCCTTGTAAGGAATCATGACCATCACTCCTGAAAATCTCCAGTCAAATTCATCTAAGGAAAAAGTTTGAACAAACCAGGGCTGAAAAACAGAGAATAACCCAAACATTTTTTTAAAAATGCATCATTACAGACACCCTTAGAGTACATGCATGTACATATTTTATTTAACTAAACTTTTCCATGATAAGGAAAGGAAGAAAATTACCTTGTTAACATGGGAAAACAAGCTCTCTTAGCTCTTTAAATGGAGAAATTTTTTTGTAGAAATCCCAAGGAAAAAAACCTAAAATTACTTGTTACCAGGGGAAAACAAGAGTTCAAAAATATGCATGTATGTCTGGATGTATATAAATCGTAGGCTTCCTGCCACTTCCTTTTTTTCTATACCTTATTTCATGACCCACTTTTGGGTCCTGACACACCAGTTGAGAACCAGTGTTTTACAAAACAGTGCTTCCAGTAAAATCCTTTATTTAAGTACTTGTTCAGCCAGTAAATCATTTTGTTCTTAAGTAATAATCTGATCAAACAACCTGACTGTATGTACTGTAAGCCCTCTGACTGCTTCATACATCACTTCATCAGACACAGTATTCATGGATGTGAATGTCCTTCCTTTCATCAAAGACTGTAAC
Organism: Cheilinus undulatus; assembly: GCF_018320785.1. Lineage (NCBI taxonomy): Eukaryota > Metazoa > Chordata > Actinopteri > Labriformes > Labridae > Cheilinus > Cheilinus undulatus. The sequence goes on along the minus strand of NC_054866.1, from coordinate 41,363,158 downwards.
CTGCATGTGTACTAATATGCATCCTAAATCAGTTGTCCTGGTCTCCTGCTGTTAGATATACATCTGTTAGATATAAACCCACTCCTGTAATCCCTGCCAGCACTGTCTTTGCTAATGCAGTACAGTCAGTCGACTGTAGTCATACCACAGCTAAGTTAAGGCTTGTAAATACATATTTGAACAGAAATGTAACTCATTAACAACATTGTTTTAAAGGGCTTTTGAGTTTTTGATAAGAACGGCGTGAGCAAAAAGCACAAGGAAAGCAAGTTGTCATGACAACCTTTTGGGAATGTTTGTCATTAGAAAAACATGTTAAAGCTTTATAATGTTGGACTGGGAATTTCATGGTCATGTGGAAGCAGATGGAGAATGTGAATGCTGTATTATATTCATCCATATTCCATTTAATGAAAGATAATATAAAACGATTTTAACGAGACAACAGGAAACATTCTTATTTTCATTTCATGAAAAAAATGTTTTGTGGTGGGAAAAAAACCCAAATACACTCTCTAAAGAAATTAATACTGGGAGTAAAACTGATATATTGAGTTCGAGAGTCAGCGACCTATCAGGAGTATGCACATGTGCATCTAAAAAAATTAATGTTATGTAAAAGTTTATTACCCACGCCGATGAAATCGGCAGGGGGTTATGTAAAGGGTTCCGTATATTTGTTTCTTTGTTTGTATGTGTACAAGATAACTCGAGAACAGAAAGTCCGATCTTCACCAAACTTTCAGGGACTATTGGGATAGTGACAGGGAAGAATCAAGTAGATTTTGGTGATGATCCGCACACCCATTTGGTTTTTCTCGGACCTCGAATTTTGAACGCCACAGTAATCAATGGGAGCGTGAGTTCCTCGGTGGCGCTGCTTAGGCGTTGGTCTGCTGCCTCAGACGGCCATTCTAGTTTTTCCCATGATTTACTTCAAAAATTAAACTCCATAAATTTAAGATAATCTCATACAAAGTGAAATATTTAAAGACTTTTAAAAAAATCTTTATTACAGTCTACAGCTCAGAAAAATAAAAAAATACTATATCAAAATATTAAAACACTGAGGAAAAGTCCAATTTGCAGAGGTTTCCTGAGCCTTCATTTTCTCACTTTGGTTCGGTACACACAACCACAATCACAGGAAAGACTGCTGACTTGACTCTTGTCCAGAAGACAATCACTGTCACCCACAGAAGGTCACTGCTGAAAGGGCAGGCTGTTTTCAGAGGTTGTATCAAAACAGGTTCATGGAAAATTGACTGGAAGGGAAAAGTGTGGTAAGAAAATGTGCACAAGCAACAGGGATGAGCTCAGCCTTCAGAGGTTTGTCAAACAAAGCAGATTCAAGAATTTATGGGGAGTTTCACAAGGAGTGGACGGAGGCTAGAGTCAGTGGATCTAGAGCCACCACACAGTTGGGTCCAGAAAATGGGCTACAACTGTCATGCTCTTAGTGTTAAGCATCTCCTGAACCACAGACATTATCAGCAACTCACGTGGGCTAAGAAGAAAAAGAACCGGACTGTTGCTCAGTGGTCCAAAGTTTGTGCCTTTAGTAAATTTTGCTTTAATTTAGAAATCAAGGTCCCAGAGGAATATCAGAGAGGCACAATCCAAGCTGCTTTCAAGTCCAGTGTTTTCAGTTTTCATTGTCTCTGAAGGTTTGAGGTGCCATGTCATCTGCTGCTGTTGGTCCACTGTCCTTTTATCAAGTCTAGAGTCAATGATGTCAGCAATCCAGGAGATTTTAGAACCCTCCATACTTCCATCTGCTGAGAAGCTGTACAGTGATACTGATTTCTTTTTCCAGCAGGGCTTTGCATCTATCCACAGTGAAGCTAAAACTACCAGAAACTGGTTTGCTGACAATGATGTTACTGTTTGATTAGCCAGCCAACTGGTCTGACATGAACCTCATTGAGGATCTCTGGGGAAATGTCGAGAGGAAGATGAGAGACACCAGACTCAACAATACAGATGAGATGAAGGCTGCTATCGGAGCAACCTGGGTTTTTAACACCCTAGCAGGACACCAGACTTATTGACTCAATGTCACATAGATGCAGTATTTTGCACAAAATTAGCTCAAACCAATTGCTGAGTGCATAAATGAGCATAATTTTCCAGAAGGTTGACATTTCTGTATTATGAATCCTTTTTTGGACTGATGTTTAGTGATATTTTAATATTTTGAGAGAGTGGATTTTTCTGAGCTGTAAGCTGTTATCCTCAAGATTAAAACAAAAAAAAGGCTTCAAATATTTTACTTAGTAACGTAGAATCTAGAGCAGTGGTTCTCAACTGTTTGGGTATCAGGACCCACTGCTACCTTCCGCTACCTCCTTGTAACAAATAGTGACCCAAATTTTAAAAAACATTCAACCCTAACCCTAAAAGGAACAAAACATGACTCAACAAAGACAAAGGTAAAACTTAGCCTACATGTTTGAAAAGAGAGTCATTATAGGAAGGACGCAAGCAAGCATGCAAACATTTTATTTAACCTTTTTTTTTTTTTTTTCCTGAGACAGGATGAGAAGCTGATTATTATTTTTAGGAAATTCGTCAATATCTTGGGGAAAAAACATTTTTTATACAGGAGAAAGAACGTAAGTTGAAACCTTAGTTGAAGACCAACATTCACTTGTCATTACCAGAAAACCCAGTTAAGACTTTTTGCCTCATTTTTTTTCTTGGCACACATTTGCGACCCATTTATGGATCAAGACCCTCCAGTTTAGAACCACTGATCTAGAGTATATGGGTTGTACATTTTAAATCATAGAGTGTCATGAAAAAGTTCTTTTTTCCTAGTATTTTGAGATGCACCTGTATTTGCACCCTACAGTAGACCCACTGCATCTGCAATAACGTATGAAGCCAGCAGGTGGCAGTATACTCAAAGAAAAGCCTACAATTTCTTAACTCAGTCATTTTATAGTCTGAATTAACTGAGCTTTGGTTGTAAATATTTTATTAAGGGATTGCATTAATACATGCATGAACGTTTTGGAGGCACTTTACAAACTAATAAGTAAAATCTCAGCAAGAAATCTCTGACACTTGTTTATTTTTCAGTTTTATAAAAAAAAATAATGAAAGTAGCTGATTTTACAGTTATGATTTTTTTTTTCTAATCACATTAGCTTAAGACATTATTCTCCAAAAACATATGCAAAAGAAAAAATGCGATACAACCTAAAAATATAATAACATATCTTAAAACATACATACATTAAGAACCTAATATTTTTCTTTTACAACAAATTAAAATTCACAAGAATGGAAATATTTCATAGTTAATCAAAGCAAACCCAACACCTTCAGTAGCTTTTAGCATGCAAGACTTTAGCTTTGGGTGGGGTGGTGTCTTTTAGCACCACAGGAAAAATGAGACTGTTTATTCAAAGTCTATTTGCATATTTCTGTTCATTTCCGTTCACAGCAACAGATCTCTCACAAAAATTAAAATAAGACACGATAGCTTTTATATCACCCAAAATAAACCAGTCATTTTTGTTTGACTCTACTACTCATCATGACGTAATTTTTATCACACAGTTGTTCATTGTAAATATGAAGTTCAGGTCACAGCGACAAACATCTCTTGAAGAATTAAAATGAGACACAAGCTGGAAAACTTTCAATCTGAGACACAAGCTGGAAAACTTTCAATCTGAGACACAAGCTGGAAAACTTTCAATCGACCTTCACAGCAACTAAGTTTTAATATTGCTTACCAGTGCATGGCAATCAAGCATGAACTGGTGTTATTTAATTCACAGATCCTAAATGGGTTAGCAAACATTTTGTGCAAAAACAGGCAAAGTAATAATAATTAAGATGTTGAAGTAATAATGTTTGCTCAGCCAACAGTTGTAAAAAATCATTTTGTCTCACAAAATGTCCTTCAGCTTCATCACAAACATCTCAAAAGAAATGCTCTCCAACAAATCTGGTATTTGTGCCTCTGGATACATTTTTGGAAGAAACTAAAAAATAAGGATCACTGGTCCAAAATGTCCCATTTGAACAGTTTAAAGATATCACAGTGAGATTTTTTAATTCTTTACAAATTATTCAACAAAATAGTCCTGCATTAAATAATATGGAAATACAACTATCCTTTTGTTGACATCATGATTAAGAATAAAGATTTCATAAAGGACTAATCTCACACTGAATTAGACATTTCTTCCATCAAGACAAACACAACAAAGTAACAAACATTTTGTCTTTTCACACATAAATACATTTGACTACTATTCATAACAATGAGAACTTAACGGCCACAAATGTATTGCTAACCAACTAATACATGAAGTGCAACAAAGATGTTTCCAACATTTATACATGGCTTTCAGAATGAAAATACTGCTAACATGGTGGCTAATCTAAAAGCGTTTCAAACATTTCTGAGCCTTTACATGAAGATTTACTTTACACTCTTAATATTTACAATTACTTTTTTCCTAGAAAAGTGTTTCAAGTGAGATATGTGTCTGCCATACAAATGTAGAAATTTTCATCATCCAGAATCATTTTGATTTGACTTTTCACAGTTTGAAACAGGAACTTTGACACACTAAGTTTTATTTCAGTAACTTAAGTTGATCTCAGTCTCTTCTTGCATCAGCTGGTGTTAAGGTAAGACATGACAACTGACAGAAAAAGTATCCAGATTGTTCAGCAAGTTCTCCAGATGAACACATTGGCACACTTTCTTTGTTAGCATCCGAATGCTGCCTTCGGCCCAATTCATCTCTATCATGCTCTGTGACGATCTTCTGCTGCTGTAGTTTCCTTTTGCATGGCACACTGTGACTCTTCTCTCTCTAGTACCTGTTTTGATGCTCGTAGTGCCACCGGTTAAAGTCGATGTTAAAAGCCACAATACTGCCAGACACCATGCCAGTGATTAAAGTCCTGAAGGGACAGAAAATGACACCAGAGTCACCAAATTATAATGCCATTTAACAGATATCAAAATGAGTAAAAACAGAAAACCACAGTTACTCAAAAACTGTATATTTAATTTTAATGATTTCTTGTCTTCATATTTTAAAGGTGCTTTTTTATGAGCTAGAATGCATTTTAAAATGTGCGCATTGTTCATGAACATTTACATGAATATGCACAGTTTGTAAAAATGTCCACAGCAGTGAATGAAACAAGCTTAGAGGGTCATCAGGGGCTGTAACAGTAATTCATGGGTTCCTCTTATTAAGTGAAGTAGAGCACTGAGTCCCAGTGTCTCTTTGTGACCCCTTTGCTCCTCTGTCCACGGCTGGCTGGTATGTAGGAAAAGCAGCTGATTTCACAGGGTCGTCTTATACTGCTACACCCCAGGGGCTTAAATACTGAAGTACAATGAACAGAGCTGCAGCAGAATGCCCCTCTGTGAATGAAGTTGAAGAGCTGCTACCTAATGTCAACTTACTGAGGAACGCTGCAGCTGAATCAAGGGATTCTTAAAAAAGTTAATGATTTGTTAAGAGGTATTGGAATATAAGTTCAAACTTAGTTTTAGCTTTTGTGATTACTTCAGTAAAGTGCACATTAAATTGGCTGAATATCAGTTAACAAATTTCCTCCTCTATCTGACCTGAGCAGGTTCTGCACTCAGTCATGGCGGTGCTGAGTAAATGTGCTTAAGAACAATGTTTCTTTCTTTGGTGCTCAGGGGGATCTGGCCTTGGGCAGTGAAGTGCAGCCTGAATGATCAGACTCTCTAACCTCTTTTGACTGCCAGGGTCACATGATGACGTCAGGCTTATCGCCCCAGAGCGAACAATATTCTTCAGCACCATCGGCACACATTAAACGATGCCTAACGAATCATAATGAAATCAAACATGGAAGACAAGACATGCCGCTGATCTGCCAATTGATCTTAAAATGTGTTCACACTTTTATCTATCCAAAATAAATGAATTTAAAAAAGATACCCAAGAATTGTTTGTCTCTATGGCAACTGTAGATTCTATTTAAAGGAAGAGGGTGGTGGAGGATATACTAACTAAAATGCACTGTGACAACCATGCAACACAGGAAACACAAGGCTTTTTACCACAGCATAAATGCAGAGGACAGTACTGAGGACGGGAACATTTATACTCGCATGCAACATATAAAGTGACTCAAGCAGCCCATGCATGCGCACAGATAATGTAAGCACATAAATACAAACCCACAGAGGGATCTTTTTTAAAGCCAAGAGAAGAGCGAGCATTGTACACTGTGCAGTGTACACTCACAAATACTAAAATTTACAAATAACTTGGGTGTGACTGTCTTATTTTATGTCAGGTTCTGACAAAATAATCTCTCCATTTTTACACCTGTTTCTGCTTGGTAATTGATATAAATCAGTTAGAGGAAATAACACAGGAGTAATGTCTTTTTGCTGGATTCATTTCATCAGTAGTGGTATTAGTTTACCTGAGAATTTAAAATATGAGATAGTTCATTAAGATGGGTTTAGTAAGAGTCATCACTTCCAACACTGAAAGAAAAACTGCCTGGTCTGACCTTTGATCATGTGACAAGTCCATGGCTCTGACACCAGCGTCACAACCAGGGTAGATGTAGAGCTTTTTGAAGTCGCAGGCTTGCCACACCTCCACCACACCGTTATTCCCACCTGTGACCAAGTTGTGTCCATCACTGCTCAGGAGAATAGCCTACAGTGGAAAAAAGAAAATGTAATTTTAAGGTAGTTTTAAGGTAAAGTTATCTAGCTGAGGCTTGCAATCAAGAGGCTTGTTTACAAATCAACATCTGTTATAGCAGATACAGAAATGGAAGGACATGCAGCAGCACAGCACCCTTTGTTTTCTCAAATAAAAAGTGTATTGTTGTACTAATATAAGCATAATTTTCTACGATTACATTACACCTCAAAAAGCAACTCACAGAGACAGTTACTTGTCTGTAAAAGAAATTCTGGACTGTTCACAGTGATCCATGTCATGTAAAGTACTTCTACTTACCTGGAAAAGCACTGGATCAACGATGTTCTAGCAAAATGTATCAGTATTAAAATCATAGCTTAAAGACACAGGATTTTAGCTGCTGAAGGTACTGATAAACACATTCAGTATCATGACTTGTGATGTACACTTTTGTCATAAAGTTATCTTACCCTGGTGGAGTCGTTGATCTCCATCTGTGCCAGCAGTTTTCCATTAATGCTAAAGTTGCAGAAGCGGCCCCTCTCATAGTAGATGATGCAATGACCCTCACTGGACACTGTGATTAGCCGTGGGTGCTGAAAGTGGTCCGGTCCTTCCAGAGCTCGCAGCAGGTCTCCTGTGATGGTGTGGACCAGACATGGACCCTCTGCAAAAACCATAAAAACATATACAGTTCAGAAACACTTGATTATTCCTGACTATATCATTCTGACATTTATACCTGGCATGCTCACAGACTGATGCTTTGTCTTGCTGTTCTCTTTTGTAAGTTCTTACAGCTACAGGTTTAGCATCTATTGAGATGATTGCCTCTCTGTGAGAGTCTGAAATTGTCTGATGCCTGAGTATTATGGATACAAAAACAGTGCCTATTACTTGGATGTTTTTCCCCTTTTGTCGATCTTAGAAATCAATCATGGTCATATAATTTGGCTTTTATGACAAAAAACACTCTTTAACATCAAAGTGAAAACAGATTTCTACAAAGTAATATCAATTAAATAAAAATATGTAATGTAGAATAAGTGACTGTATAAATATTTACCCCCTTTTAAAAGTGACTGACCTAATTCAACAGAGGTCCAGCTAATTGTTGTTAGTAGTCTCACAATTAGTGGAGAGGGGTTTTACCTGAGTGCAGTCAAGTGATTGTTGTAAAAAGACACCTGAGTCTGGAAGGTCCATTCACTGGTTAATCAGTATTCCTGGCTACCATTACACCATGAAGACAAAAGAACACTCCAAGTAACTCAGAAAAAGGTTACTGAAAAGTATCCCCCAAAATTTTACCGGAGTAATTCAAATATTATGCCACTTTTGAAGAAAAGTCATATTAAATCTTGACCAGAGCTCCCCAAAAGGTGTGAAGCATGGTGGTGGAAGCATCATGCCGTGGGGATGCTTCTCAGCAGGCTGCCCTGGAAGGCTTGTAAAAGTTGAGGGTAAATAAATGTGGGATATATGAAAATCCTGGAGGAAAATCTTATTCGGTCTGCAAGAGAGCTACGGCTTAGGATTTATTTTCCAGCAGGACAATGACTCAAATGATTGATTGTGATTGCAGCCAAAAGGTGCATCTACTAAATACTGACTTGAAGGGAGCACATTTTGATGCAGTCAGTTATCTTACATTGCATATTTTTATTTAATTGACACAACTTTGTAGAAATCTGTTTTCACTTTGAGATCAAAGAGGGGTTTTTTTTGGTCAAAAACCCAAATTATATTGACCATGATTGATTTATAATAAAAAGGTGGGGATTACTTTTACTAGGCACTGTATACAAGCCTAAAGCAATACAGTCTTTACTTCCTCATCCTTGTTGATAATGGAGACGGACTGACCTTTGGCTCCGCTGATGACCAGGCCCAACTCCGCACAGACGGACACACACACAACTTCCTGGTCATGACCCGTCAGAACTGCTCGAGGAGCAGGGTAGTCACCTGAAGGACAGCAGAGACACAGTGTCATTAAACAAAAGACTAAATTCAATGGCTTAAATTTATCTGACTCTAAACAACAACACCTTCTGGTTAACTGGTATTATTGTGCAGTGGTCCACATAACCGCCACACCTTCATCAGGCAATCAAATCATACAACACAAGCACAGTGAGCGTGACACACATCTGCTAGCAGGGAGGTCCCTTTGGATTGTCATGTAAATGGAGGGATGCCCACTGATGGCAGCACAGCCACTTGATTTCATTCTGTGTGTCACATGATTGATGATGACCGGGGGAGAGGTTAGTGAGGGGAGTTTCGCGGCACCTGGAGCTGACCTCCAGTACTGCCAGAGTGGTGTAGGAGGAGAAGTATGACAGTTGTGCTCCTTCTGAAATGCACCAACCACAAATATGGACAAAATGATCTTGTCCTTACATGCTGCTGTGTCCTACAGAAGGTTTAACATAATGAATTCTTCATATAGCAGCTTATATCCAGTGGAAGTTATCCATATTTGACAATAAGATAAAGTACATCAAATGCTGCCAAAAGAATGCAATACATACACATGTATATTGAGATTTTTCAACAAAATAAATCTTAAGTTTTTGTTGAGTCTACTATTCACAGCTCCTGCCAAACTAACACCACTGAATATTACAGTATGTGTCCACTGGGTGTCCACTTCATGACTCAAAAGTTCACCCAATTCAGTGAAAGTTTCTCCATCCACCCAGATGACAGTTAAGCACTGATAGATGATGTGGACATGTGTCAGACCTCTCTCCTCCTCACCCATCATCTCCTGTTCCAGCTCGGCATATTGCCTCTGCAGCTGTAGCAGACCAGTCAGTGAGCTGGACGGTGATCGATGCAGCACGGTCCCTCAGAGACCAGGACCTGAGCAGCGCTGTCAGTCCCAGCACCCACTGCTGAGGGGGGCTGAATAGGACAAGTGTCAGGAAAGCCTCCAGGGGGGGAAAGGGACCGTGTGCAGCTCACCTACCCTACAAAAGATTCAATCAGCTTGCACTGCACACCCCCAACTCCTCCAAGCCCCTGGGACGAGAGGAAGTCAGCCACCACAATTACCCGGTGCAAATATCCTCTTGTATCGGTGTGATGGGTTAAGTCTGAGAGGCAGGGCCATGATTGAGCTGGAAGTTTTTTTAATTATTACACATTTAAGACGCATGAAGCCTTTTGGAGTGTGGGTGAAATCAATTCTTCTGCGCGCCATATATTCATGATGAGGGAGCAGTGATACAGCTGCTTCATTTTGACAAAACCTTCAACCTGCATCATAAAGAATAAATTAGGCATGAGACCATTGTTGATGAATAGATAGGAAATTAAAATGGATTTCAAGTGTCAAGATAGGAAAAGGCTTTAGTGGTTTAACAATACGTATCTTATAAACATTTGCCATCTTTGTGGGTACATGTGCATCTTAAAATATTAGTTCATTCTTTCTGTGATTTTCTACAAAAAGTTAAACTTTTATAAATTCTAGATTCATCTCATACAAAGTACAACTTCTAAAGATCTTCCATATTTTAATCTTGATGCTTAAAGCTCACAAAAAAAATCCACTATCTCAAAATATTAGAATATTGTGAAAAAGTCCTATTTGCAAAGGTTTACTGAGCCTTCATTTTCTCACTCTGGTTCAGTACACACAAGTACACACAACTGTAATCACTGGGAAGACTGCTGACTCGACTATCGTCCAGAAGACAATCATTGTCACCATCCACAAGGAGGGTAAGCCACGGAAGGCCACTGCCGAAAGGGCAGGCTGTTCTCAGAGTGCCTTTATCAGAGCATATTCATGGAAAGTTGACTGGAATAGAAAAGTGTGGTAAGAAAAAAATCTGTACATCATAAATCATGTTTGGACTGATGTTTTGTGATATTCTAATGTTTTGAGATAATAGATTTTTGTGAGCTGTAAGCTGTTAATCTCAATATTAAAACAAAAAAAATCTTTTCACTTTATATGAGATGTACCAAGAATATAATAAGTTTCACATCTTCAGTTAAATTACAGGGGAAACAATTAGTACATGCATAATATTCTATCTTTTTGGATGGACCTGTACATGGCTGATAATATCTGAATACAGAGTTTTGTTAAGTATTGTGCCATAAAAAACAGTATGTCAAGTGCTGAGCTCATTTTGCACTGTTTTATGAATAAAATCCATGCTTATACACCTTTAAGTGCTGTTTATGAACCAAGACAAATTCTAATCTGCTTTCCTCAGTGTTTCTAGAGATTAAGAAGTTATTTGACTGAATGAAAACACATACTACCTTTTGTTTCCTTCCCTCTTGTCCATTGAAGATGCACTGTAAGCACCCGTGGTGTGAATATCAGGGGAATACTGTTTTCCTGCCGCAGTAACACGAGTGCTATTGCCCCTTGCTAATTGGAGGCAACCAAGCTGAAATTCTTAATTAACTGTCCGAGCCTCAGTGAAGTTAATTAGAGAACACTTGCAACTAATCCAGAGCTCCTAGAATCTGTAGCAATTGGAAACACAAGATCTTCCAACACCCACTCACACGAAGATGCATTGTTTTGTCAATCAGATGTAAAAATATACTCCAGTTTTTCATTTCACACCATATGTGGCGCTCTTTGCTTGTACAATACTACATCTTCTCTGTACTTGATAGATTGTTCTAACACAGACAATCAGTGAGAATGAGCAACAAAACAAGCTGAGCAGAAGGAATCACACACTGGGGTCTCCCATTTTGAATGCCAAGACATCTGGAGTCCTCTTCTTGAAAGCAGCTTAGCTCAATGCAATGAAACACACTGATATATCACAGCAACAGTTCAGATGAATTATCCTCTGTCTGTCTCTCCACATTATTTGATTTCTAACACAGAACGCCTTTTTACCAGTGCTGATCAAAGTCTCTCGTTTCCTATATAACTTTTTACAATCACTAACGATAGCTCATGCACCTTTAAAAAGAGAAACACGTGGAATAGACTCCGGTTAATTTCCAGAGATCGTGATGCTGCTGTTTACTCTTCGTATGCATGCATGCTCTTACTGTTATTTGGATTGTCGCCAATAATATGGTGCCGTCCACTCCAATACCAAAGCAGCAGTGTTGCATCCCTGGACCCTGAGACGATGTAGCAGTCTCCTCCAATGTAAGACTCTGATCTGGCCAGACATGTCACCACATCCCAGTGGCCAAAAACTATCTGGGTCAGCTTGCCTAAAGAAAAAATGTACAATCGTGTTTTTAGTGTTAACAGAAATTGCTAGTCAGAAGTTCCTAAAATGCAGCAATGCACTCATGCCAACTGTGTTTTCTAAGCCCTGAAGGCTGTAGTTAAGGTAACACTGTGTTTTATATTTGTATGAAAAACGTCTGAAGTTATCCATAATTACATAGAGAAGGAAAGTAATAGAATACATTTACTCAAATTGAGTAGCTTTTCATGCACTTGCACTATTTTGAGTAGTTTAAAAAAATCATGTATTTTACTTTTCCTTGAGTATATCTAGGGACAAGAATACACCTTGTCCCCAGTTCCAATGATATCCTGTATGAATTCTAAGTGAGCCTTTTGTTATACCGGCGTTTCCATAGTAACAAAACGCCTGTGAACAAGGCTGCCCGAAAGGGGGAAAAAGGGGGAAGCTTTCTGGGGCCCAGACAAATGTGGGATCCATGGAGGTCAGCAAATTCATGGTCTATTGAAAATTTAAGCTGTGATATCTATAATTTATGATGAACTTGAATATTAAGCTTTGTTTTTTTTTTTTGGGGGGGGGGGGGGTTGGACATTAACATTGTAGTTGGGCACAGGGGCATAGCTAGAGATTTAGGGCCCCCAGAAAAAATATTTAACACAGGGCCCCACTTAACCGGCTAGCCAAGCAACAAATGTTAAATCATTTTTACAAATATCCATACGTTTTGAATATATTTTTGAACCATAATTTCTCCAGTTATGAGCAACATTTTTAATATGGTTAAATTAAATTTACTTGCATTAACTTGCAGCACTGGACTATACCATTTGGACATTTTTAAGGGAGGAGCAGGGCCCCTAGTATTTTATTTTATTCTATTTGATACAAATTACAGTCTGTTGACCAATTAATTTAGTCGCTTTTGATTCAGTAAGGACACTTATTCCTAAGAAAAATACATAAAAGCACACTTTTCATTCTAGGTTTCTCAAGGGCCCCTCCCTACTGCGGGCCTGGGTATTCAGTACACTTTTTCCCCCTGTGCTATGCCCATGGATGGGCACATTGAACAAAACCATTTGAAAAGTACAGTTAGACTTCATAGCTAAGCCAAAATGTGCACAATAGTCAGGACTCCAGAAAACAAAGCAAAAAATAGGCAACTTTAAGAGAAATATAATCAATTAGTTGCAAATAGTGGCAAAAATTAGTTAAAAGTGACAAAAATGGAAAACGTAATGCTCTGTGACTCAGGATTAGTTGATCTGTGCTGTAATCGTTTTTATGTTTTATATCTGTAACTGTAAATTGTAGGGGGTAGTCAATCACAGGACTTACAGAGACAAACAACCAGTCACACTGAAACCTACGGTCAATTTGAAGTCACTAATTAACCAACAAGAATTTTTTTTAACTGGGGGAGGGGGGGGGGCAGAGAACCCAGAGAAAGCCCAATCATGCATAGGGAGAACATGTAAACTCCACACAGAAATGCCTTGTCTGACAATAACAACTCAGCAAATTTAATATAAAATACTGTACTTTTAATCTTTACTTTACTAGGGTTATATGCAGGTAATTTTACTTTTACTTAATTAAATGTAAATTATAGTTACTTTACTTTTACTTGGGAAAAGCCTTGAAGAGAATGTAATTTGATGTATGCTGTTTTCTGTGATGTACTATTGTGATGGGTTTTTTTTGTTTTTAATTATTCGTATTGTATGTTTTTACATCTTCCTGGCCAAAGACTGCTGATATAAATTAGCTTTAAAGATGTCTCTGTAGGTTCTCATTCACCCCGGTCATGGTTATCCAAATCTGGTCCAAAAAGGGGCAACTGGACCAAGAACTTTTCAAGAACTCCAATGAAGTCAAGTTGACCCCCTTTGGATATGATTTGGATTAGCTTTATAGCTAACTCTGGCTCAACAGTTATGCTATGCATGTCCCCCATGGAATAGATCAATCAACTTTCGTTTTTAATACTATTTTGGGTATTTTTTGCCTTTATTATGAAAGGATAGCTTAAGAGAGACTAGAAATACTGGGAGAGAGAGTTGTGGGAAGACAGGAATAGATCCCACAACCAGTGTGCTGAAGACTATAGCCTCTGCTAATGGGTGCCTGCTCTATTCTCTAAGCTAAACTGGTGCCCTAATAATTTAAACTTGAGTTCAATATTCTTGTACTCTTCCCATTCCTGAATTTAAGGGAGCATTTTTCCCTAATTGCTTCAATCTTCTTGTGAAAGATCATCAGATTAATCTTGGAGCTGTTGGGGGAATTATAACAGCGCTTGTAAAGCTGAGCTTATAATTATTTAGAGAATCTCTGAGGAAGATTGCAGTCATTATCCTCATCTTACTGAATATTGATCAGTGGATAGGAAATGAGCAGATCTATATTTGTATTTACTTCAGGGAGTTCTAGTGTATTGCAGGATTGTCATCCGTTTTCTACAAGGCTTGTCAGGAGACAGCAGCGACGATACTGTATTACACCCATCATAGCGTTCAGTCCTCCACACATCAGTGCACACCTCTATAAGAAATAGAGTTTACACTGCAACCTACCTGTCTCGGAGGAGTACACACGAAAGCTCTTGTCCCAGAAGCCACACACCAGTATGTAGCGGTTGTCAGCTGTCACCACGAAACACTGTGTGGTGATTTGGATGCTCTGGTCCACTAGGTCTGTGATCTGACGCTTGTTGCTTCCAGTACTGTTGGCTGTGAGGGGAAAAAAGGGAAAAACAGAACAGGTGTCAATACCTGAGCACTTACAAACAAGTTATCATAGCTGCTAAAACAGACACGAGTTTATCTCTTTACTTTCTGTTGTTTGATGTATTTTTGAAGCAGGAGAACAAAGCTTACTCACCAACCAGAGAATCCATCTCTATAGGGAGGTGATGGGCTTGCTCCAGTGAATAGCCAGGTGCTCCTCTGAGACCTGGATTGAGTCAGGGATGCAGGAGGAAATTAATCATTCTTTTTAAACTCTATATATGACTTCTCTCTCACCTATCCAAATACACTCAGACACCTGTTCCCTGTTCAGAGCCAAAGCTAATTCAGAGTCTCCTCCAGGAGTTAGAAAAATTGGAGGTCCATCAGAAAGATTTCCATCCCTCATACTAGCCCTCTTTTTAAGGGTGTCAAACTGAATGAGACATTTTGTTCCTGCAATTTGTATCTGGATCTAGTTTTAAAACAGCAACATGCCTGAAAATATGGAGGCCTTATTATCATCATTATTCTGAAAAGCCAAACCACATTTCCCTCCTCTGCGACAGGATGGCAAGGGTGCTGCAGCTGTGTTCATTAGTGTGGGAGCAGCCGGAGCAGCCACACAGTGCCGACTCTTTGGTCCTGAGTTTGCTGTGTTTCTACGGTGACAGATGGGGACGTGTGAGGAGAATGTGGTGCAGTTGCAGCCTAATTTCCTAGTAACCATTGCTTTGGCCCTCTGACCCTGAGGTGAGGCTGATTCTCAGGGAGGGGCTCTGTGGGTAATGTTGTTCACACATGTCTGAAAAGGAACATGTGGAAACACTCATGGTCAGCTTACCTAGGAGGTGCTAGCCTCTCACATAGCCAGCTGGCTGCAGCTCTATCATGAGCAGTGGGCAGGTTTGTATGTGCTCGTGATGAAGTGATTTTACAGGAAAACTGCTGTGGTAGGTATGGCACTTTTTTTTTTTACGAGGGCATATGTGAAGGTTTGAACATATCACCGCCATGTGTGTTCAGCTCCACTCACCAACGGTGTTGTGCCAGCGGTTGACAGCAAATAGGCGGCTGCAGGTGACAGTGACCACAGCTGGCATGGTAAGATGGGGCAGTGTGTTGGCAGCCACATGGGTTACAGGCGAATTGGACGGAAACTTCAACACCATGATGACATCTTGCTGCATCTGGTCCTTGAACATGAGGGGACTCTGTGGAAGGAAACACTATTGAGAAGAAGAGGGAAAAGACAGAGTGTGGGGAACAATGGAGGATGTGGTGTTATGAAAGGACGAGTACAAGGGTAAAGGACCAGGAAAAGGAAAGAAGAAGACAAGGGATGGAGAAGATGAAAGGAGAAGGTGTGATACAATGGGAAAAAAGAATGGAAAGAGGCAATTAGTGTGGAGGTTGGAGGAAAAAGTAGGTTCAGACACAGAGAGGAGTGCTTCGTGCACTGCCCCCTTAGGACAGTGCAGTCAGACGAAGGATCGGTCAGACGAGGATAAGACATGGAAAACAGGGATGAAGGAGGCTGTAACACGAGATGGTGCAAACGACATATACATGTATCGGAAAGATTCACTTCAGTTTATAAAGAAAAAAGGATTAAAGCTTATGTTTCCCCAGTAAAATTAAGCTCAGACTCTTCAAGTGAGACAACAACTGTAAAAGAAGTAACATCAATGGAGGAGATAGGAATCCTGACGATACTCCGAGATTTTAACTAGTCTCAACTGCAGAATATTTTGACAGAAGAGGACAAAAGTGGATAGAAACATTCACATTTTTTGCAGAGGTAGAAAATTGAACTAAAAGGTCTCAAAGGGATCTGCCCAACCAAGTTTCTTGTCGGTGAAGAAAAACAGAGAGAGCCATGTGGGGATAATGAGGGCTAGGCTGCCTATTACATGGATTAGACAAGGAAGAGCGGCTTACAGCAGAAAGAGGGGAGCTACTGGGCCAGTAGAGAGCACTCTTCCCTCTACACCACACTGCCTGTAAGCAGTAACAGCTATAAAACAATGCACACAATTGGCACTTAAGACTTGCTGTTATATTGCAGATCTGTGACCTACATGAGGGGAAACATCTACTTTTTTCATAATGAGTGTCTTAAAGAAAACATGTTCCCATTAGAAATCAAAGACATCTATCTTAAACCTGCATGTTGCTTTGAATACAAGCACGCAAAGGCTCGCTCAGGTCCACACATCCTCTCTCACACACCAACACCACCAGAGGTGCAGAGAATTTTCCCAGCATGCTCGTTGCTCTCACCAGGTGCATGGCGGAGCTGCGTGGAGGATGTGGCTCAATAAGCAACTGAGATGGCGTCTGTCCAAAGCTCTGGATCTGTGCTTCTGTGGCCTGCGGGAGAGAGAGAGAGAGCAGAGAAGGGGAGAGAGAGCGCGGCTGTCACAATCAATATGCATCAAAGTGATGGGTCAATGCGTTACTTGACAATGCAAGCAAATCCTAACTCAGCCGTGCCTCTGAGGAAAGGGGGAGGTAAAGGGAAAGGGGAGCACTCCCAATCCGCCTGGGTGCTCCCCCTTCCCCCCTCAGCCTGCAGAGTCATCCAAGTGTTAGTATGGAAGAGACAAGCCTTTTCCTATTAACATGCTTCAGTTAACCATTCCCATTTCCAGGCGCAGGGGCCCCCACTGCATAAACGTTAACCTGGAGTGACACCCAGCTAGGACTGCAGCAGGCCGGCCTGCTTTTAGATGTTATTGTGCTTGAAACAAAGGGGAAAAGCATGTCCATGCAAACACATTTGTATGAAACAGACATAAAATCACACAAGCAGACCAGGGTGAATTGGGCAGAGGGTACCTTAATGAAGAATGATTTACTGGGTTAACACTGGGATTGTAGATGCTGAGGAAAAACTAAAAACAGAACAGGTTGCACCCTGAGCAGAGGTACAAAAACAACAAAACTAAAGGGGACTATTCTACTATTATTAGAAAACAACTGCATCTAAAATAGACAAAAGTTCCCTTTGCCTTCCAGTGAGTGAGGAAAAAAAACAAGCAGTAAGAGCTGCTGAGCTTGACTGAAAGTGGGGCACTCCACGGTGCGAGTGATTGATGTGACTGGAGCCACTTCCACCATCAGAGGGGAGCTTGTAGACGTCCGTCAATGCCACAGCGCACAATGGAACATACATCGCTCAGCCTTTCGCCTGCCCTTCTGACTGCCTGGGTGACTAGCCCTCATTTTCTTTCGCCTGTACACCTCACTCACTATCAAAAGGACCTATTGGGTAGCACATGCCACAGAGGGAGATGTGGCGTGGGACATTTGGAGGTGATACTGAATTAGGACAGGCCACCTGCAAGCAAAACAGTCGCCCCAAACGCCCCCTGGTCACTTCCGATCTTCCACAGCACCAAAAAAGGCCCTGTCCACACGGCTGACTGCTGTCGCACAGCAGTGAAAGTTTCATGTGAGTTGTTGGGCACATTTGGCAACCATTAGGTCTTAGAGAGTGTTTCTTTACAATGCAGTCCGTCAAGTAGTAAGCAGCTGACATTATGGCTATTTAAGGTTAGCGTTAGGGTGAAGGTCACAATGTCTGTCAGAGTTAGGAAATTTGATACAAAGATCAGAAAGACTGAGAGGGCCATGTGGAAAACATCACCATATTTCTTGTGATGATTCTATTACCAATGAAGCTGTGCTGCTTCATGTCCCATTTTGGAAGTTTTAGGCAACCCAGATGCCAAGCATTAATTAGTGCATGGGGGAGGATTTATCTGTGCGGTTTTTAGAGTGTCAGGGGAAGGGGGCCTTGCTTGTTGAAGGTTAACTCAAGAACATGTTTCCCTACTAGATGATCAAAACATGTCAATATCTCACAGGTGCTTCAACACTAATCCTCTCTGAGGAATGTCAAAAACTTATCTCTATCTTAGTCTGAGATGGAGAGCACTTAACAGGCAGTTCATTAGTTTAAGTCACTTCAGGCTCTGCTTTTTGGCTGATAAGTGACACTTATTGCCAAAGCCATCTGGATGATCTCCCCTCCCAGCAACAACTGCCTTGCTTGGGTGAGCACCTAACATCCATCATAACACACAGTGTCTGCATGTCTGTGAGTCTGACTTTGCTTGCATCTGAAATAGCTGCAGCTCTCTCTCTTTGTCTGCTAGCTGGTCCCAAAGTAGTGACTCTGATCCCCCAACAGCATCCTCTGGTGCACTCATGCAACGCAGCAACACAACAGCTCTGTCAGACAGAAAGCAAACTCGGCCTCGCGATGACCTGCTAAGCGGTGTGGGATCATGCTGAGTCACGACACCTGAGATCAGCCGTGGCGACTACAAATCTGGAGCAGTTATACCTTTCACCTTTGACAGATTTGGTGGATTATAGAGGCAAATTGCTTTCATTAAGCACTAAAAAGATTAAAATAAGTATGAAAATAAATCAAGTCAGCACTAAAACCTCTCAAAAATGAACAAAGTGATCAAGGTTATTGTTGTATAATTGACTGCGCTGCTCATTCTTTACATACCAATGGAAATTTGTTTAAGCTAAACTTATTTGGACTCATTTTAATCCTTAAGCACTAAGGAAGAATTACCCTGAAGGTATTCTTTTGAGTGACAGCTTAGACTAGACATGTGCACTACTGTTTGTGGGAGCAGAAATGTGTCCACCAGAGGGTGATTGTCTCTAATGCGTCTAAGAGTAAACATCAAAAGCAGCACACTGATCCCACATGATCTGTGGTACATATGAAGGGAGTTCCTTATCATTAAGGTCAAGGATTTAAACACTTGTGTGCCATCACTACGAAAAAATCAAGGTGAAGTCAATTTCAAGTATGTCAAGCTGCTTCAAAGCGCTTCATCGGCTAGCCACAGCACACTTTGTTGTCTTTGTCAACTCGGTGGGGGCGGGAGGGGCTGTGGCAGCCAAGGAGGAATAGAGTCCCACTGATGAATAATTTGTCTGTTTACTTCTGAGTGACACTGCAGGGTCTGAATCAAGGGGTTGCTGTCATGTTTTTCCATAAGAGAAGGCTGTCAGGAGGAGTGTCGTGGGGAAAGGACTGCTGTTCCGGCAGTGTGCCCAGTAGAGCTGTCACCGTGCCCTCAACAAGAGGCCCAGCAGCATGTCAGAGGGTGTCATCATTTCAAACTGACACACGGAAGGAAATTATCTCTCATGACCTCTAATTTCTTGACATTTCAAATGCCTTAATTGTTGTGACTAATGCCAGATCTGCAGTTTCACCTGTCAGGCTTGGGATGAATCAATACCCTGGAGTCAATCGTTGCATTTCAGCAGGTCTTGGCGAGACATGCGTTGGGCACTTTTCCATGTTCCACCTTTCTGACTCATGCAGGCGGTTCATAGACCGCTTATACGAAGCAAGACATTCTCCATCAGAATGATCATATGTGATGACTTGAGATAAAGTATTTCACATCAGAGAATCAAAGAAAAGTAATATTTTTTTTTGTCAAAAACAGGTGGAAAAAGCATCAGTTAAAAGACTTCTGTCTTGTTGTTGGTGGTGTATCTATGTGGCTACTTACTTACATTTGAATCTGCCTGTTTTACAGACATGTCCATAATTAATTTCCAGGATATGACTAGGATTATGGAGTTAGGATTCATTGTTATTCTTTATCACAGGAAGATGAAGAATTCATCATTAGAAATGTGACTGGAGTTATGAAGGCTTATCTTAATTAGCGCTCATCATACCACCATCACAGCAGTTGCAATTAGCTGTACCTTTTTCTCTCTTCAGCACAAATACATTCAAATGTCACAACTGCAACTACATCAAATGTGCACAATTAGGGATTCTGAGTTGCAGGCTTCCTAATCTGCAACTAACAAACAGTGCTGTCATCTCTCAGGGTATGAGCAGGCAAGGCAGGGAGTAAAACTGATTAAAAAACCCTCAGCCTGATGCAAAATAAAAACAAATCATCACCCCAAACCTTCTCAAAATGATGAAAACCAAACCTTTCACAATACGTTCTGGTAATTAGATCGGCCAAATCTTCAGCAGGTGATTTGCATAGTGGTCACTTGATAAATAAAGGCGCTCCTGGAAGTGACAGTATATAAATGACTTGTTTTGCAGACAGCAGATGGTGGATATCACAGGGAGAGACAAGCTCACACTGGAAAGAACCACAATGCATGCCAGCTGCTGCAGTCTCTGGTCCCCTTTCCCATCTACGCAATTAAGCTATTCACGAGTAGTACGGAGGAGCTAATAGATATTCAATTAGTTAGCTCAGAACAAGAGGATTCACTACTTCATGTATTGACTGACTGACCTCTGGTGATTGATCAAAGAGTCCAGTCAGATTCATTGATCTGATTAAGGAACACAATATATTCAGTACAAAGAATAAAGGAGCCCAGAAGATGATGTTTGGATGGACCAAAGAGTACTAAGGAAAGATATTAAATGACTGTATAGGAAATTAATAACTTAGTTCACGGGTCATCAACTACATTTGTACAAAAGCCAGCATTTTCCTATGCAGGCAATTTGGGGGGGAACTAAAGACATTTAAAAATGGTCTAATTAACATAGTTTGTTTACATATTCTTATTTTCTTTTGAATGTAAATTTGATGATCCTCAATTGCCATCCCTAGCACACACCAATAGCAGCACATCAACAATCAAACTCCCCATCAGCCACTGCTGGGCCAGGCTCTTGATACGAAAGCCAAAAGCCTGCTCGGGCATCACCTTACTGGTTGAAAAAACACAAGAGGAGCAGTGGTAGTTTACCAGCAGCTGAGGCTTTTGGTTTATCTACACCTCAAACAAAAGATGGTACCAAATTTCATTTTCGGTGCCATCAAACAGAGCTGTTAATAGGGCAGCTGAGAAGGACAAAACAGCTGTTTTTTTTCTTCAGGAAAACACTCTGCCAGCCACTGCCAGCCGCGCTGGGCATAAAGCAATGGTGTAAAGCGCCGTAGCATGGGCTATGGGTGTCTGACCGCCAGCAATGTGGGTTTGTCCATAGAAAGTAATGGGGGCAATCATCTTAACACATGTTGGACGGTGCTGGTGGGTTCTGGGCTTAACAGTGAGATCAGTCCCTATATTCCAGCCAGCCACAAGGGGGTGATTGAGATATTTTAGCTAATTATTTCTGTGACTGTCATGTTGTCCATCACAGGGCGTGACGCCAATATGCTGTGTAGTGATATGTGAAAACCCAAGCAGGAAAACCGCACCCCCAAAATGCCTGAAGCCAAAAGTTGGCATAGAAAACAACAGTTTTTGATCATGAATGGACTGATATAGACTTTTTTGCATGCACTATATTTGTTACTAATAGCTGACAGGTAGATTTCTGGAAAATGGATGAAACATGATCATGAAACTTGATGATCACTGACTTAGATCATCAAGAGATGGTGTTAATCAATAAACAAACTCAATGAGTCAGCAGCTCTACGTGATTTTCCCACGGGTAACATCTGTATGACACATGAATTGATTGACAGATGCCTGATATGAACACTGGCAAGCACCGGCACATGCCAGGACAAATAGAGACAGGAAGTGGGATATAAGTGGAGGATGGGCGTTGTCTCCATGGCAATATGTCTGCGCAAGCCTTACCTCTCTGAGCGCAGGGTCAGTGATACTGTCCAGCTTGGCGGAGCCCTCGTAAGTCAGGTAGTGAAAGACGTTGAGGGCACGCACTGCCTCCGGGCCCCGCTGCTTGTAGCCGAAAATAAGGTCAATCCACTGATGCAGCTGACATGACACAAACTCGCTTTCCAGGGCCTGTCAGAGGAGAACGGGGCAAGTAGAGGTGAGAGGCACATCAGCAACACATGGGACGAAAGACAGAACACAAATTGTATTTCCATAGAACAAAACACAGCCTACACGGATGACCTACCAGGGCTTAACATCATATCAGGTAACACTAAGCTATCTATGAGTACAGCATGGGAAAAACAATTGGTAAGTTAAATAAATATGAGTGTTCAACCTTTTACAGCACAAACTATCATCCAAAACAAAAAATGAAGAAATAAAGCTGCATCTCCTCCTCTAAATGTAATCGTCTTACTCCAGACAAGAAACCAATATCACATTTCTGCGTCCACTTAAAATACCAACCACACTATCTCCTCACGGAGACAAAGGAACTGGTTCAATACTAACAGGGATCCAATTTACTGTAAACCCATCTGCAGAGGCAGCATTGATAAATCACTAGTAAGCATGGAAAAGCAGGCTTGATTTCTTCAGGGTGTGCTGGTAGGAGATATGGGATAAGATTTGAGGCTGATAATTATTATAAATATACCTATGGAAGCCATGCAGTGGGGGGTTGATGTATTGTTCCACAATACAGTACAATATAATTCCCATGCATGCTGGTGTAAGGCTTTGCTGGAGGAATTTACACTCCACCCCTCCGCGTCAGGGATAACAGCCATTACCAACAAAGCCTGCTCGAGCACACAGAGGCAGAGTTTGCCACAGGGCATATCACTACAATTGAAAGTGGCACATGCAAAGATGGGAAGTGGGAGGAAAAGGGAGGGAGGGAGAAAGAGGGAAGAAAAAAAGGAGGAAGAGAGAGACAGAGGGGGAGGCAGGGAGAGAGGTTCACTGACAGAAATGAAATAATAGAGGAAGCAAGAGTGTGGGCTAGCTCGAGAACAGAACAAAAGAAAGACAAAAAATGGAGGCAGGGGAAGACTATGATTTTCTGGGCATGTGAATACACTGGTCTGTGAATGTAACAATGCAAAGCAACATCACACATGTATCCTTCAGCAGTAGAAAAATATCCTCTATAATCCTTTTGTCATCCTCTCTCCATGTTTTGGAGATGCAGACATGCCCATAACAACTCACAACCTCCCCCCCCCCCCTCTCTTTCTCTACCCCCCACCCCCCACTCTGCCCGTACACAAGCATGATAAAGCTAGACCAGGCGGCATGGGTAGAGTACAGTGAAAGGTCACCTCCATAAGACCAGCCCGGCTCTGTCACTCTGGCTGAAAAGGTCAAGTGTGTTCCCACAGCCTCTTTTTACCTCTGGTCCAAAAACGCTGTGGCCCCTAACCTCAGAATACATGCGTGCACAATGCTCTGTTTACTGGAAGTATTATTGAGCATCTTATGGTCCACATAAAACAATTCATCAAGCATGAATTAGAAAGTAAAGTATGCCAACGTCCCTTAACTACTTTACTCTGTAAATTCTATTGTTGGAAATAATTTCTGGTCTGTTTTTATCTATACTGAGAGCTGAACATAATCAGTTCTTTCATCACTTTTGAAACTAAACTATACATGTGAAATTCCTGCACTTTATATATGCATTTTTCAAACCTATTACAACATGAAAAAGTCACTATTTTTCATGTGAATTCATAGGAAAGCATAACTTCCCAGAGTGAAACCAGTAATTTTGTGAAATTAGTATGATGTCTTAATATTCTAAAGGTGCAGTGTGTAACATTGGGGGATATTAGCAAAATTGAGCAGTCAGATTCTAGATTGATATGCCCTCTTGTGGTTGTAATTGGGCAACCAATGTAATCAAGAAAATTAAGTTTATGCTATTCGGTCCCACCTGTGGTATTGTAGAAACACAAAAGATGCAAAAATCCAAGATGGCAGAGTCCATGGAGGGGACCCTCCCAATAAATGAATAATAGGCTCACTCTAAGTTATTGAAAATAAAACTATTGTATATATTCAGATGATTAAACATTACAAGATGGGTTCATTTATAAATATTATGTTCCATTTTTACTAACATTTATCCACTAAATGCCATTAGCTTGTATTAGACCCTGCACCACTATGTCAAAACTAAAGTCCTTGAGTTCACAAAGCTTACATTTCACAAAGATGATTTGTGAGACCTCAGTATTTCTAATAATTAAAACAAAACGCAAACTGTATCCTTATGTATTCTCTCATTTTTGTGCATATTTAAAGCTGCCAAGCACGGTGCCCCATCATGATGTTGTGAATGATATCTGACATTGCAGTATAGGATTTAAGGTTATTAAACTCAGTATTTCCAAAAGAAAGCATGTGATCAAATACTAGGTTACCACCAGAGGTGAAAACAGTACAAGACTATGGTACTCAGGTAAAGGCAACGTTAATCTTTTTCAAGATTTACTTAAGTAGAAGTAAATTACTGATCACAAAAATCTACTTAAGTAAAAGTAAAAAGTAATTCATCTGACAAAAAATGAGTAGCTACTTTTGATAATCAAGGGGTTTGTTCAGTAAAATATCCCCTTCCTTAAAGGGCTATAACAAGAGAATATGAATGTTCAACCAGGTTGTAAAGGCAAAGACACACTTTTATAATCAAGTGAAATGCAAGAGCTGCTTATAAATGTAATGTGAAACCATGCTCTTGATATATATAACTGTTTGTCTTACCAAATCCAAACAACTAGCTGGTTTCATGTTGTAAACAGAAAGCATGGATGTTCTTTTTTTGATTTTTAATTATTTTAAAACTGTCTATAAAAAGTATTCACCCCCTTGGATGTTTTACCGTTTCACTGATTTATAGATCATTCATGGTCAATATAACTTGGCTTTTCTGACAAATATTATAAAAAAAACGATTTAATCCCTGAGTTGCTTGGAGTGTTCTTTTGTGTTCATGGTGCAACGGTAGCCAGGAATACTGACTGACCAGTGCCTGGACCTTCTAGACAAAGGGGGCCTTAATACTGCAATCACTTGTTATAACTTCAGTATACTCAGGTGATCCCCATTTCACTAACTGTGAGACTACTAGCACAAATAGGCTGGCCCACTGTTGAATTAGGTCAGTCACTTCAAAGGGGGTGAACTTCTATGCAGTCACGTATTTTACTTTAAATATTCATATTTAGTTGACATTATTTGAAGAAATCTGTTTTCACTTTGACATTTAAGAGTGTTTTATGTCAGAAAAAAAGCCAAATTATATTGATCATGATTGATGTATAAAATCAATTAAAGTGTAAAACATCCAATTTCAAAAGCTACTTAAAAAGTACAAGTACAGAAAAAAACACTGAATTTCAGTAATGTGAGAAAATGTAATAAGTTTCTTTCCACCCCTGGGTGCCATAGTGCCATTTTTTATTTTTAATAATCTGAATGTGGCTGTGTTAAAAAAAAAAAATCACACAGGATTTGTGCACAAAATGCATCATTTCTTGACATGCCATGCCATTCATCATGCAGCTATTGTATGAAATTCTGCCTCCCTTTCATTAGCTTCAGTGGGAAGCAGAACTGTTCAGTTTCTGCAGTAAGTGATTCCAGATTAAATGTAGAACAGAGTTCATTTTCAGCAAGAGACGGGTTGGATCTCTGTTTCAGTTTCTGTGATACTCCTAAAAACCTGCTGGGACTTACAGACCACATGTTGATAGGCTGTCCATATAAAATACACACACAGACATTCATACACATGCAGACACAAAAGGCTCTGCGTGCTGCCAGAGTGATGAGGCCCGGCATTAGAGAGGGTAACACTATAGGGCAAGCTTGCCCTCAGTCCTGTCCTTCAGTGACATCACTGGAGTCAGGGGTACAGTGTTAGTATTGAGCGGTGCACCTTATTAGATGCTTCATGAATAAGACAAGGAGACTTCTCTGCACGGGAAGGTTACAAGCCAGTGCAGGATATGGATTTGTTAACTGCTGACAGGGAGGCAAAAATGAAAGTATAAAGAATAGATTTGAAAAAGCACATTTTAATTATAACCACACTGTAGCAGATTTCTAGTCTTGTATTTACAAGCTGTGGTGTTTTAAAAAACAAAATTACAACACATATCTCAAAGGCATCATCCCTCTGTTCTACAGTATGTTGCTATAAACTTATTAATGAAAAGGATGAGAGGAACACACTGTATAGTAATATCAGGAGATTCATTGATTGTAAAATCAAAGGTTGACCCAATGGTCATTTAAAATAATCTAGCTAACTGCAGATAACCAGATACCAATATGTTATTTTCAAGGCTTATTTTGTTGTAAGACTCAAACAATGTCAATGTTTTTTTCTCATGTTTGTCAATGAAAACAGAACAGTATGCTTATTGAGCAGACTCCCTCTGCTATATTTAAATATCTCTTCTTTAATGTAGTAGTTAGGTGTACTGAAAGCCAGCATTAAATTAATTTAGCCCAACAGAGGATCAGTGAATCCCCAGTCAAAGTCAATGGAATCAAATGCTTCTATAAATGGAATAACTAATACATTATAGTTTCTGTTTTTTGGTTAAATGTATTAAAAAAAAAAAACATTACAAATGCATGAACATTTGTCATTTCTAGAAGTGTCAATACTATGACCTTAAAAGACAAAGAACTAAATAAGGTTTCATCAAATGCAGAAATATTGGTTATAACATTATATAGAGATTTATATTATGTTTAAATTTTGCTAACATTTAAACTTGTAAAAAATATTTTGCCCTTGTCAATAAATAAAAACTATACATATACTGTATACATTTGATATCAATACAGTGCATTCAAAAAGTATTCAGACCCCCATCAGTTTTTTATAATAAAAATACTAAAATTCATTCATCTACACTCAGTAGCCCATAACGACAAAGTGAAAACAGAATTTTAGAAATGTTTTCAAATCCATTAAAAATAAAAAATTGAAATATCACATTGACATAACTATTCAGACCCTCACTGGATCTTTGTTGAGATGTTTCTACACCATGACTGGAGCCCACCTGTGGTAAAATAAATTGATTGGACATGATTTGGAAAGGCACATGCCTCTCTGTAGAAGGCCTCACAACTGACAATGTATATCAGAACAAAAACCAAGCAATGAGGTCAAAGGAACTGCCTGCAGACCTCAGAGACAGGATTGCTGCAATGCACAGATCTGACAAAGGTTAAAAAAATGATTTTGCAGAGAAGGATCCCAAGAGCACAATGGCCTCCATAATACTCAAATGGGAGAAGCTTGGCACTTGGGGAGAAGAGTCTTAGTAAGAGAGGGGACCAAGAACCTGATGGTCACCCTGACTGAGCTCTAGAGATCCTGTGTGGAGATGGGACAAAGTTCCAGAAGGACAACCATCACTGCAGCCCTCCACTGATCTGGGCTTTATGGAGGAGTGGCTAGACAGAAGCCTTTCCTTAGTGCAAAACACTAGAAATCCCACTTTGATTTCATGTGAAGGTTTTTGCGAGCCCCAAGAGGGCTCAATGAGATATTTCATATTTTTAAATTTTCATTAATTTTCAAAAAAATTCTAAAATTCTGTGTTCACTTTGTCATGATGAGGTACTGAGTGTAGATTAATGAGAATAAAAATATTTTTTTCTACTGTAATATCAGGCTGCAACATAAAAAAATTTCAAAAACTGAAGGGGGTCTGATTACTTTCTAAATGCACTGTATGGTACAACTGTGGTCACCTGGAAAAGGGAAGGGGGGAAGGACTCTGTCTACCAGTAAGCATGCAAAGGTGATGCATTATTTGTTGATGTATTAAAAACCAAAACCTTACCATCCTGTTTATCCTAACAAGGTCTTCAGGTGTTTTGGCCCAGGCTGGCAGGTCCACATCACAGACCATGGTCCTGTCCTCCCTCATCCCCAGATGATACCCATTGCTGTTGACAAACATCTCTGGGAGGTAGTAGAACTCAGGAATCAGTTCCTGTGGTTGAAACAAACAGAGATGTCCATGTTTTATAACTTGCATTTCACCATTTCATCACCAAATAATTCAGCAGAGAACTAGAAACAAATGTATGAGGACAACGTGGAAAAAAAAACTGAGAAAAAAGGTTCTGTATTCCGCTGAGATGAAGTGAGAATTTAGGGGGAAAGGTAACACAAACAAACTACACAGCAGGCCCCGAGAAGGCGGTGAGAGGTGCTCGTCCAGTTATTCCAGGCAGAGGTGTTAGGTGTGTTAAATGAAACTGGAACTGTGTTGGGTTTTTCTGCCTGGTCTCTGGGCTCTTGTGATGAGGTCAGGACCTCGCAGTGGAGAGGAAGTCAGCACTGTAAAGGAGCCCCTACATAAAGACTGGTGTGAGTCCATACTCTGGAGAGGAGAACAAATATTTACCCCAGTCTGAGACAAGACTACTCCAAAGCTTTTCCTCTGCGTCTAATGACCATCAGATGCTTTTTTAACAAATTAGCTTGAAGACTGTATACTTTACATTGCTGATAAACATTTTTCAATGATTATTTAGCAATTTTAGACTTTATTTTCCAAGTTTCCATTTACATATCTCTAACATCTAGTTGAAAAGACAAACTGTTTTGGCGCCTTTATTTTTGTATGTTACATAAATATTCTGGTAAAATTCTGATTAAACTTTTGTGTTTGTTTACTATTTGCCCTGTGAGTTTCTGAACATAGCCTATGAACTTTCAGCAGCTGACTCTGAAATCTAAATTCAACATATATAAGCAAGAACATTTAGCAGCATTTAAAAATTAATCTTAACATTGAGAAAAATGCAGGGAAAAAGAAATGTTGGTTCCCTGAATGGAAAACAACATTTAAGGCTCTTTAAAGGAATTACTTGCAAAATAAATGGCTATTTGTATATTCTTTGATTCTGTTGCCCCCACACTGATCCCTGATCCTCCTGATCATACAGCTAAGAGAGGATGAGTGAGTCAAGCCTCTGCACAATGAGGCATATGCACACAAGGAATGTAGATCCTCGGCTCTGTCCTCATTAGAAAACGCACACACACAAGACGAGTTAAATGTGGCTGTCTGCCTCTAAGCCAGAGATTTAACTCCTTGTATTGGGCTTGTTTTATGAATGCAGTGTTTGTCAGATTCAGTGGTAATGTGGACTTTTATATTGCCTGTGGGATACATTATGTGCAGAGCTTTTAGGCACCTATAAATCACTGGGTTTTGAGAGAGCAAGCTAGCATGGCGCAGTACAGGCCAATAACACCGCTGGTCTGCTGTTGGTCACATTTCACCCTCAGCATACGACAGGGAAAGGAGTAGACATTCCTCTCCGTTTCCCTCAGTCTCTCTCTCACACACAGACACGTACTTTTCCTCCACTTTTTGTCTGTAAACTTCCTGCCGTAACTCACCGCCAAGCCGTTAAAACTGCCAGCTCTGTTTTCAAGCCACCCTCCCATGGCAGCCATTAATTCTGCAACAGCATCGTAATGGGCTAACAAGTCAATCACACAAGCCTCCATTGCTTTACACTGTGTCACCTTAATGACATGTTCGTCAAAATCTGTCACCGGTGGAGTGCTGCTGGATTCCTTCAGACAGCATGGTGGCAGTTCTTGAGTGTGTGTGAGATGTGTGTGTGCCCACTGCCTCCACAAAAAGTCTGCTTCTGTCTGCCCATGGTAGCTATGCCAGCTTTACATCTTTCGGTGTGCACAGAGAAATAAATGAGAGGTATGGATGCACAACAATGACGGGGTGGTCGGTGAGGTGAGGGTTTGGTCGGTGCAGGATTGTTTCCATTTGACTTGCTCTTTTAGGAGGTCATCCCCATCAGGGGTTCAGCCTCCTTCGCTCTTGTCGTCATTACTGCTGGAGGGGGCCGGGGTTAATGAAGGAGAGACCCTGGTAAAAACAAGCTGGCTTTTAATCAGAGGCATGATGGCCCACTCGGTGTACTGGGCCGAAGCTGACCTTAACCCCTGACTCTCCGCTCAGTCTCAGTCGCTACATGGTGTCTGTATAGAGCATTTGTGTGTCTGTCAATGTTTGGCTGCCTTCTGGCATGCATGAATACCTATGTTTTCACTGCATTCAAATTTAGGATTTAGGATGTTTGTTAAAAATGATAAATAAAGAACACAAGATAAAAAAAGAAAGAATGCAGAGGCTACAAGCAGCCTGTGTTTGTATTAGTAATATGGTTTGAAAAAGGGATGATTGCTATAGGAGTTTTGAATATTTCCAATATGTAGACATTTCCAAACTCATAGCCAATACCAGGGCTGTCAGCATTGAATCATCAATCATCATACAGATAGGGTTCAGTGCATTCATTTTTCAAATCACATTTATCACACGCTTTTTTGTCACTTTCAACACACTTTGGTGAAGCAACTACAAAATCTCCCTGCAGCCACTATGATGTAAAATAAGTAAACAATTTAACAAAATCAGTCTTTATTAACTTTTAAATCAATTAAACACTATCAATTGCATATCTGTAAGGACTGCATAGCACTTGAACTTATAGACAGTTGTGTGATGACGCCAGATGCAGATAATTGGCATGCATTTTTAAATGGCATTTTCTTTACTTCTGACTGATTAATCTAAAATTGCCAAAATTTTACAAAAGATAAGTCTGCCACTGCACCTCAATGTCTCATTTCACTTTAAAATACTCATAGACAGCTCAGTGAACTAAAAGTTAACTGAGCTTAAAGTCAATTAAACCTCATCTTATTAAACATTTAACTTTTTACCATTTCCTTATTTTCCTTTTCAAACCACAACAACGTCCTTTTCTGTGATAAAGTAAGAGTTTCTTTTTTTCCCTCAAAATAAAAGCAGAAATAGGGAGCCAGTTACCTTCGGATGGTACAAGAATCCAATATGAAACAAAACTAAACAAAAAGTAAATTAATCCTGATTATCTACAGAAACCCTGAGAATCATCCTAATTAGAAATTTTGATTGTTTGCTGATATTGATGTACAACTTTTCTATCATTTCATATCATTGCATTTGTTTATCCTGATGTGAGCCAAATAAATTTTTGAAGTTTTGGGGAATAGATGGTCTTATGGTTAGGACATGCCCCATGTACACCGGTGGCCTGGGTCACTGGCCTGTGGCTCCTGTTCCTGCATGTCATTCCCCTCTCTCTTATCCCTGTTTCTGACTCTATCCACTGTCCTTTCTCTGACATTAAAGGCATAAAAAGACCAAATATCTATTTAAAAAAAGTGAACTACAGTTTCCATTTTGGCAGCTATTTTTAATTTTAGTCTTAGATTTAAGATCAAAATGTTCATTATCTTTCGTTTCACTTGAGTCATTTCTACCCCTTAAAGTTTTATTCTAGTTTAAGTCTACTTTAAGTCTAGTTTTAGTCAACGAAAACTCAAAAACAGCTAAGTCAAGTCTTAGGCCATCAAAAGTGATAACATTTTAGTCTTTACCTTTGGTCAAAACATTTATTCTCTTTGCATGAATCTGGTGCTAAATCATACTAGTGTGTTCCATGCACTGTGCCAAATTTGGGATCCCTGCTTTCTACAGCTGAGAGGCAGATGGACTACAGAAATGTTGTGTTTTGATGGATTTACCCACAGTGAAGAATTACTGATTTTGAATTAAATGTCCAACAAAAACTAATTCACATTTAGTCTCATTTTATTTACCTTGATGAATACTAAACCTACTTTGTGTCAGGGTTTTAGTCATCAAAGATCATTTTTATTAGTCTTGGTCTTGTATTTCACATGGAAAAATAGGTTGTGGAAAAACATTTTTAGTCATAGTTTTAGTCAATCAAACATTGGTGAAATGTTCATGTTTAGTCCTCCATAATTTGGACTTTGAAAGGCTACCTTTTCAGAACTTTTGTAGGCTGTATCAGCTTAAGCTAAGCAGTCTGCTTATCATTAATGTAAAATGCAACCTTTCCCCTCAATAACAAAATGTCTCTCCTGTACTAGAACTTACCTGTTATCAAAATCAATTCAGGTAATTCTACAGTCAGTTTGCAAAGAGGTTAAATCATGGCAAAATGCTTGAAATAAAACAAAAAAAGGCATTCTTACCAAGAGAGAAGGATAAGAATGAGAGAGAATTCAACTTTTTGCTGCATAAACTTATTTCTACATTGTGCTGATATTTATAATATATGGGCTGTAAATACAGATATTTTCATACAATGCCAATACTGATAGTTCACTTTTTAAGCTATTATATGTCAATACCAATATCATGCTTAATATTGATAATCCTTAACTGAAAACATTACTAAGAAGACCTAGATGATGCACTGCAAGTGAGATGTTTGTAACTGCATGAGTTAATAGTCTGTACACTGTCTTAATAGTCATGAATAATAATAATTCCTTGAAAACTTGATGAAATTTAATTTTATCTGTGTCAAAAAATGCACACGTTTTGAAAATGAAAAAGCATTTCTGTTATTGCCCTTGATTTTCAAATTAGACTTTTCATTTTAATTTTGTGCACTATATGCGTCCATAGAACTGAATTAAAAGCAATATTTAGCAGCTGAATTAAAAATTGGAAGTAGGGCTGAGCAGTTAATCGAAGATTAGATTAAATCCCAATATGGCCTGTTGCAATTGCTAAATCGCAGAAGGTTCAATATTTCTTTAACCTTAAATGTGTATCACAATAAAAGTTTGAAACTTTTTTGCTGCAGAGATATAATGATCTATACATCATGCAATCATTCAAGATTTATTCTGTTAGAATAGTTTACAATAACTCCTGATTCACTCATTTTTGTACATTTTTCTCAATCAGCATGAGAATGACATCAAAATGATTACTCCCTCCAATAAAACAATTCATACTGAATTATGAATGAGTCAAAATTATCACAATTATGTATTTTTTCAGAATTATTCATCCCAGTTTAATCTATCTAATAATGTTGTGGTGACAACACAGATTGATTTATTGCTCATGTTTGCTGAAAAATACATAAGATGAGGAAGTAAAAAAAAAGTGTGTATTAAATCACAATTGTAATGTTCGGGAGGGGTTGCAATTACAATATTTTCAGCCCTATTTGGAAGTAATGCAGTAAAAAAATGATAAAAAGAAGATTACAAGATTACAATAAAAATCTAACTGTTTTTATGGTGACACTGCACCACAGTCCACCCATATTGTACCATATGTAAACCAAACAAGCTCTTGCATAATATTTTCTTGCTTCTAATACATAATTGAATACTGTTAGTAATCCAGTATTGTCCTGCACAGTAGTCCCTCCCTTAATAGAAAAGTGGTCATCTTATGTGTGTAAAAACAAATGCATGCAGACATACAAGCAGTTGAGAGTAGACTGTATTTGTTAACAGGGTGGCGTTTGACTATTCAGCTGTTCTCTGGCTGGCTGCTTTCTGCCTCTGCCTCACATAGATCGTTGGCTGCTCTCCCTCAGATCCTGGCAAGTAAAAGCCCTGTCCGTACATAAAAGACTACATTTTAAATAGCTTTTGTCATTAATGCTTTATTAATTGCCTGGGGCAACACTACCCGATGCAGGGTGTGCTAGAAATATATGACACTTTGAGGTCAGTGCATATTCCTGCTGCGTGTTATGCAGTGGGCAAAATGGAGGCGAATCAGCAGGGTTCAGCATTTTCAACAAACTGCTCTGTGGATTTGCAGAGGGAGGGCTTTGTCTTTCTCTCAGACACAGCCTTTGTTCAAACTCATGAGTGGTTGCATGTAAAGATACATCAGTCTATCACAGTGATAGTTTTCTACATGGAAAATATCAAATGTGCATTTATAATTGCTCAGGGTATTTCTGAATACTACGGCTCTCTTTGAGTCAGTATTTGAATGAGGCATTTATTATTAATGGTATATATTTTGCAGACTGTTGAGGCTATGGCTAGAGGAGGGGAACTGAGCGACTTAGAGACTTGTTATTGATACGGTTATATTGCCTGTATTATAGCTTGACTGTAAGGTATGGTTTAAGATTTGCAGTGGGATTTTTTCCGATAAGATTTCTTAGGCCTAAACGTCAACAACAAAAGCTTCATGTATCCTTAAAGGACACAAACAGATAAAAGACACAGATCACATATTAAACATCTATTTGCCTTTGCTGTGATCCTCACCTTGACTTCAGATGTATCCCTCTGACAGTTCCTCCATGAGCGGGCAATGCTTGAAAAGGTGCGGTCAGGATGGTCGAATTTGTTGTTATTGGAAGCAAGGAAGAACGTGGTGAATGGCTCCTGCAGAGAAACCAAATAAGGCATTACAAAGGCCAAAGATTTCAACCCAAATTAATAGTCATCATTGCCTGCCTAATTATCTGCCTTATTATTGCTGGATATAATAACAATCCCAGTGCTCTTTTGAAATTACAGGATCACCATGTGATTTATTAATATTCCTGAGGATATTCTGAATAATCTGCTCTTTCCATTGTTATGTTCTGCAGTAGACATGGGGATCTCTGTGGAGACCAGTCACTCATGTATCCCAGCCTGGGGGAGAATTAATTAGTGTTCTTCCTGAGTACAGCAAGCCATAATGATAATTGGCTAAAATTTGGGTTTCTCAGCCTACGATGGTGACCACCGCCGTTTGGAGCGGATGGATCACTCACCAGCGGAAGAAAGGGATTGTGGGAACAAACCCACGGAGGACAATCTAACTGCTGTCAAGAGAGCTCCCTTAGTTCATCACCCCCTCTCTACTAATGATGGGGGAGGAGGAGACATACAGTTCAAGCTCTAGAGGAATCTCTGTCAAATTAATAAGCCGACTTCAAAATCAAATGGACATCAACTCAAAGAAGCCGTGCAGGTTACAAGGGTCCGTTTTGTGGGAAACAGATTGGGAGAGAGCTCATGTGTTTCCCCCTTCTCTTCCAGAGTAAATGAGGACAGTGCTCAGTAACCTTGATGGACATGTCTCCAGCGCTCACTGGGTTGCCTGAAACACATAAACCTGTCACAGCAGCCTCTGTAAATCATTACCCAGCCACTCTTTATTTAGTTCACATATGCCGGTTTACTGGCCTGTGAAATGTGTTTTCTGAGCGCCATTGGTCTAACTCAGGCCCAATCAAATTGAGATGTCGAGCTGTTTCCTGTGCAGAAGCCGACAGACCTCAAAGTAACAGCGTCATCAAGTCTGACAAGTGACAATCAACTAATGCATAGCCAAAAATGAAAAGCTGTCTAAGGATGTGGGTTTGACTCCATCCTTATTCAGATGCTTGACTAATTCGAGGATTTGAAACGTAGTACAATCATGGCTGTGAAGGCAGTCGATGGAGTGATTTTACTCACTATTCTGACAAGCCAGTGCAGAGAGGAGGCCGCTGTGGAGTAGTGAGAGTTGTAATGACATGGTGGTGTCTGGTCGTCTTCCCAGTTCTCATAGTGATCAGCGTAGAAAGCTGCACGCTTTGGATTTAGAGCACCAATGGGCTGGAGAGAAAACAAGAAATAAGAAGTTCAGGTTATGCAACAACAGTGTTACTCTTTGTAAGGGCACTTTAGGTAGAAGTTACCCTGAAGAAACACCACAAGTAAATGGTAAATGGTAGATAAACATGAACTTGAATAGTGCTTTATTAGTCGTCTGACAACTCAAAGTGCTTTAACACCACAGGTCACTATTACCTAACCTGGCATGCTAGATGGATGTGTTTCACACATCCATCTGGAAAACCACTCATAGACAGCGATTGGGAAAGGGCAGAGCCTTTGAAAAAAAACTCTGAGGGTAGTTGGATGAACGTTCTGTCTGTCACATCTTTACGGGCCAAAACATGTGACATAGCCGCTACCGAGCTGCGCCCATACCGAAGGAGTAAACTCCATACAGACCTGCATGACGTGAACCATGGCGACTGTAGACATGTCAATACACAACTTTTGTTGTTTTTGAAAAGAAAACAACTCACTGCTGTTCTTTGTTCTTCTTTTAACTAAGAAATGTTGTCAAGTTCTGATAAAACTGCTGCTTTAGCAGCATCCATGCTAATGTCTTCCGCCGTATTTGCACCGGCCTCTTGTTGCTGCTTGCTTACGTCACGACTCAGCTGCACCCTTAAGTACTGCCCCTCGGCACTGATTGGTCCTGTCACTTTTTTAACTAGGCCCAAACGCTTCAGACGGGAGCATTGGCAGATGGATACACCAGTGAGAAACACGGAAACGGGCGTATCCATCTGCTTTGCAAGGTTAACTATTACCCATTCACAACCAGTCACTCCACATCCACACACTGATGCTCAAGGCTGCTGTATAGAGTAGCCATCATTAGCTAATCCCATTTCTACACCAGTAATTTATTATTATATTGAGGTTAAGTGTCTTGCTAATAAAGGACACAGCAACATATGATTTGAGGAGCTTAGGACTGAACAAATGGCCTTCTGGTTTTAAGACAACCAACTCTATCACTCTATCATCTGAGCCAGAAGTCCCCCAAGATGGCATACACTCTGCTTGTGCTAAGTTCCACCGTCTTTCCCCTGGGGTCTTTTTTTTTAATTGTCTCTTCACTCTTCACCTTGTCATCCAAAGAAAGGTATCAGTATGTGTTCAGAAGGCAAAGGCAAACTTCAACTAAGGCACATAATGGTTTTACCACTTTGATGTGTAAAGAGAATATATGCCTCAAAAATATTCTGCTGTCTTAGTTTTTAAAGTGTATTCAGAAAATATTCAGATCGCCTCACTTTTTTCATTTTTTAAGCTGCAGCCTTGCAGTTGTTTAAATTCAAGCCTGCCTGGAATCGGCAAAAAACTCCACATGAAGGCCAAGTTGGCTTTTCTCTCTGCCATAAGTCCAGGTCAGAGGAGGATTGCTGTGATGGTTGTCCTCCTGGAACTTTGTCTCATCTCCACACAAGATCTCTGGAGCTCAGTCAGAATCACCATCGGGTGACAATCCCCCCCCCCCCCCCGTTCTGTTCTGTTCGATGACCATCTCTTGGACGAGTCTAAGTTGAGCCAAACTTCTTCAAGTTAAAAATTACAAAGGCCACTGAGCTCTTGGAAATTTTCAGTGCAGAATAATCTTTTTGTAGCTGTCTTCAGGTCTGTGCATTCCAACAATCCTGTCAATCAAGGTGTAGAAACATCTCAGCAAAGATGAGGAGAAATAGGAAGAACCTGAGCTCAATTTCAAGTGATTTTGCAATGGGGTCTGAATACTTATGTTAGTATATTTCAGGGGCTTTGATCTATTGCAAAGAGATTCTCAATTATCACTTTGTCATTATGGGGTACTGAGTGTAGATGAATAGGAGAAGATACTTATTTTCCTTATTATAGCATCAGGCAGCCACAAAAGAAAATTGAAAAAAGAATATTCAGAATATTCCCTGAATGCCCCGTATGTTTGTTTAATGACTTCAAATGTAAAAGGTCATCAATTTTGGTAAACTTGATAACCACAGAGGACATTTTTAATGATAAAATCCTCAAATTTAATTTTCAGATTTAATGATAAATCAGGGAAAAAAGACCATACAAAAAGACCATAAAATAACTAAAACAATCAGAACAGATGTTAATATAAAATAAATATGATAATTACAATTTCAGTACTATGGAAAAAGTAGGAAGCATTACAACTATCCAAATTTTGTGATTAATCATATGTACAAGGCCCACTATATTACAAAAAAACCCAAATTAACTAATTCAAGGATCAACACAAGAGTTATGTTGATGTTAATCCAAGTGAAGCATGTCTTTGTATGAACTTTGAAGAACATCTCTTTAAATCTCAATACACCTGCAGCAAACCAAAAATGTCTCTGCCAGTTGCTCAAGAACATAATCACAAGCAGCCAAAAATAGATATGAGTGAAATGTAGAGAAAAAAAATGAAGTAAAAATTCAAAAAAGTAATAATGGTAGTATCATAGTCAAAACCAGTTAGAGGCCACAGCCATGTTACAAACCTTGTCTTAACTGCTGACGTCTATAAAAAATTCTGATATGGAACCAAAACTACAAGCTGTCGGTGAACACAGAAAATCAGTGTATCTGAAGAGTTTAGCAGTTGTATGTCCTGGCAGAACTTCAATAATATAGAAAAGGACAAGTCTTAACCAACTTCAATTGTTTAAAATCTATACAGTAAATAAGCCTTTTTGAGAACTTTAAAATCAATGTAGGAGGAGCTTCTTTCTTTGACCTTCATGCCTATTGATTACCTGCCTGACTGAAAAAGACACACAAGACTGAAAAAAGTGTCATGAAGTATCATTAAGTCAACAAAAATTATGTGTTTGTATCTTTGCATGAAAAGCTGCTGGCTTTTACTGCAAGCATTCCATAATTCAGAAATAACATTAATTGACACACGACAGAGGTTAATGGTTGTGTATTTAATAATTGGAAATAAGTAAAATTTAACAACTAGTCTTTGTATTATTACTGTAACATTTCAGATCTCATGCTCTCTAAAAATGTCTTCACTTTAAGTTGAGGCTAAGTTTTCTGACTTCATCTTGTATGAATCATGATTGCTTATCTATTGAGGAAGTCATACACAAAAGGTAGGGTTTTTTTTAATCCAGGTCAGATTTTTACAATCGTATTAACATATGTCAGACATCAAAGCATTAACAGAGAATTCATATTTCATATGGGTCTTACTTGTGCTAATCTTTGGACAGATCAACTCTTGACTTTACATTACTGTGTGTACGGTAGCAAGAGCCCAAAAACATATGGAGTTTCTGTGTAGTGATGCTGATATTTTGCTGCTAAAGTCTAGCAGCATGTAGTGAGGCATGTGAATTTAATGGCTTCATGGAAGGAAGGCAAAATCAGGCAATGACAGGACAGAACTTCTACTTGGTCTGAAAGTTTAGCTCCTTGTGTTGGGTTGGTTGTTAGAACACAATTGAGTATAATTAATAAAGATAGACTTGTAGAGTCTTAGTAGTCCTCTGTTAGGCTACATGTGGTGAAGTGACCAGAGAAGCTGGGGGAGAGTTCATGGCAGACAAGGAGCTTTACTCTGGGATTTGTCTGTCAGACACCATTATTCTCCTGAACCCTAAAAAGTTCCTGTTGGGCTGTCTTCTGTCTGAAATTTACAGGGTACGGTGGCATGGGGGAGCAGGATGGCGCACTGAGAATGGAGGGAGGAGATATGTGTGTCTGCTGCTAAATGTTGTGGCTAATCCATGTGGATTAACCCGGCTGACCTGATTTACACCCAACACACCCACCAAGCCATACTTTACTCAGCACTGCTACTCCAGTCTGTTAATAGCCCGTCTGAGCTACTGGGCTCTGCTGCTGATGGGACTTACTTGGACTTAAAGGAAATGCTGCAATCATATAATGTAACACACTATAATTTCAAATTAGTAAAGATAAATGAAATTCAGTTTTTTGAAAGTCTGAAAAACTGGACAAAATCAACAAGCATTTGTTGCAAAAAACTTTTCAACATGGAATTATATAGATTCTCAAGTTATTAGAAAACCACATGAAAAACACTAATAAATATTAGGTTCAATGATATTGTTCTACTATAAATAAAGAAAAAGATATTTGCATTGAATCCTAAACAAGCAAAAGAAAAAGAGTCACGACTGGAAATGTTGAAAAATTATAAATACATCTATTTGTTAATCTAAATGTGAAAAACTACTGCTTCATTATGAAAAAAATGGTTGTAAAAGTACATAACTGGTGGCTTTATTTGGCATCACTCCCATCATTCCATAGTTAGTCAAAACCTCAAA
Source organism: Cheilinus undulatus (assembly GCF_018320785.1). Taxonomy (NCBI): domain Eukaryota; kingdom Metazoa; phylum Chordata; class Actinopteri; order Labriformes; family Labridae; genus Cheilinus; species Cheilinus undulatus. The sequence goes on along the minus strand of NC_054866.1, from coordinate 41,323,072 downwards.
TGTATGGTCCTTTATTTAACTGCAGCCTCAGTAATTATTTCAATATTTTACTGACACCACGACTTTTTCTCCCTTTGGGGGCTCTTTTGTTTTTTATGTGTTTTTAGAGCAACAAAATTACTCCCATTAAACATAAATTTAGTGGTGAATAAATTGCTTTCTCTGCCCTTTCAATCACCCTGTCCAATATGAAAGCCTTGGAGGCATATTGGCAGTCAATATTAATATACTCAGTCCCTCTGAATCGGTTACAAAGGGGGAAGGGAGCCTGGTAATGCAATCAATTGCATTTTTCTTTTTACCTGAAAGCTGAACCTCAAAGGTCGTAAAGCACTCAATTCAAAAATGTCTAAAAAATAAGCCATTAATTCTAACTTTATTAAAGTAACACTGTAACTCTTTTGGTATTTGTATGCACAGACAGACAGACCCTTGTTCATATTAAAGATTATGGTCATATGTGTGTGTGGCACACTGCACATGCCTGAATTAAAATTAAATGCGGCCAGGTCTTTTTTTTCTGATTCTTCCACAACATTTAATGGCGGTCCACATCAGTGTTAGCACAATAGAATAGACTGAAGGAGAAGTTTATTGAGATCTGCATAGATTTACGGGGTGATAATAGCCCTGCATGTGACGTCCTGGCCCAGCTGGCTTGGGGTGCAAGCCACAAGACGTCTCGCACTCTGTAAAACTGCAGCTAAAGTAACTAATGCAGGCTAGGGTTTTCTAAGAGAATATGAAAGATATGTGACAGAAGGAGAGATAAACACAGACAGCAGTAGGTAATAGTAATGACTGTCAGAGAGAAACAAGTAAACAGCTCATGACGCAAGATGGTTTCAGAACCAGAGGCCACAAAAGGTTATTACTTTTTTGATCAGCCCATTTTAACATCATGGAACCAGAAGAAGATGGAAAACAAACTGTGTTATGTTATTATTGGCAATAAATGCGACATGGGAAATATTATTGTGCCTAACAGGATATTACAAACTAACATACTTTTATGTTTTGAAAAAAAAAACAAAACAAAAAAAAACCCATCTGACTCTGTTCCACTTCCTATAACCTTGTTACCTTAGCCTGGCATTAACTACATACTAAACGAAGCTCTGTGTTACTGTGTAACACAAAGACAGACTAAAACGTTATTTTCTAGGCAAAATGTTCAGCCATTCAGATGGCTAAACATAAATACAATAACTTATTTTCTATATTACATGTGATTAAATGAGGGACTGATGAAAGATATTTATATGGACTGTATGGTGAAACTTGCAACACTTCATCTGCTCCCCTCCTATCTTACCACTACAAGTGGCTGCATGTCTGTTTGTGTTCATTTGTACACCACACTGTTGCTCCAATTGTCCTTGATACCTCTCAGAAGAATTCTTAGGTGTACTTGTGTAAAACTGGTGCCATAAAAAAAAAATCATCATAAATATGTATAGATTTCTTATAAAATCCCTGTTGTGCACCTTTTGCTTCAGTTTGCCCCCCTCTACATTCCTCATTACATCACTTCCACTGCAAAACACATACACTCATGCTGCATTTCATTCACCCCGGATGTCTGGGCTGGGAATGATGTCACCCCTGAGTTGAATGCCTTTCATTTGCTACAAATTTGTAGCTGGAGGTACTGGAGGATGCTCTGACTTTCCAAGTTGGAATTCTAAGTTAGAGGTCCATTTTTGATGACATATCCGAGCGGTGACTCGGAATCAGTGTTAATTTGTCGACTGAAACTATGACTAAAAGTGTTTTTCGACAGCCTTTTTTTCCATGACAAAAACAAAAATAAGACAAACAAAAACAGATCTGTGATGACTAAAACTTACAAAAGTAAGTTTGGTTTTCGTCAAGATGACTAACACAAGACTAAAATGTAATTTAGTTTTTGTCTGACATTTTAAAATCCGTGATATTTCTCCACTGTGGGTAAATCCGTCAAAAAACAATGCATCTGTATCTATTCTGCCTCTCATCTGTAGAAAGCAGGGACCCCAGGTTTGGTAGGTCGATAGAACACACTACCATGACTTGGTACCAGATTCAGGCAAGAAAATAAATGCTTGGACTAAAAGTAAAGACTAAAATGGAACTTTTATAGACTAAAACTAGACTAAAATGTTTTGAGTATTCGTCCATTAAAACTAGATTAAAACTAAAAAGGATAGAAATGACTAAAATGTGACTAAAACTAAAATGCATTTCATTTAAAGACTTAAACCAAGACAAAAATTAAAAATAGCTGCCAAAATTTACATTGCTCAGAATTTCTGAGTTCCGAGATTAAGTGGAACGCACCATCACTCTGCCACTGTGCTGAAGAGGAAATGGCCTTTGCTCTCAAACACACACTAAAAGATGGTAACTACACCAAGCTCATGACTGGTTTTTCTCTAGATCTGAGAGAGGCTGTGGTAGAGCTAGAAAACAACTGGACTTTGTTGATACACGCCCATAGGGAAACATATTTGGCATGTCTGAATGTGATGATACACCTGCTCCATGATCCCTGATTAAAGTATGTTCTCTTTAAAGCACTTCTCCGTGCTCATGTTGAACAAGATAATACAGGAGTTGTGTCACATGTTGGTGTTACAAATCATGGTTTATTTGCTGTTATTTGTTGGTTGTAGTTGGCGGTGATGTGTAAACATGTTCAAATATGTTTCGTCTCTGTGCTGCCAAGCAGTGTGATTCTTTATTAAAAGTGCCACAAGAAAAGCGGGTGCTCTAAAACTATGTAAATAAGTCAAAAGGCACAGCTTTAATGCTCACCTTATTATATTGTAGGCCACAAACACACTGGTGCGCAGAGATGCTGAGCCATTATTCTGTTATTTGGGTAAAAACTCATCTTTCCATGCAAATAGACCTTATTGGATTAAGCAGACGAGGTTGGTAACAGCACAGGTTTAATAGAGTAAAGATTAGCCTACTGTCTGTGAGAGATGATGGAAGTGCGCTGCAGTTTTAATGACACAGGAACTTTCCAGAGATCAGAAAACATTTCCACCTCTGTATGACTTTAAAATTAAAGATTATAAATGATGTGTAAATAAGGTCGGTAACTAATGAATTACTTACTTAATTAAAACTTTATTATTACCATTCTTTTATCTAAATGCACTGTTATTCTGAATATTAAACATGGACTGTCAGAATCTGTGCGGAATGCGGGCAGGCATGAATGGCAAGCGCTGCAGGAGTGGGATTAAAAAAAGCGTCCCTCTCACGACTCTAGTTTATGTAATTTCTTCTCTAAACCTCCATTGGTTTTCTGCTGTGACCCTCCAGGTGGATTTCTTACCAGGTTCAGAGGGGTTTGCTCTGAGATGTGTACAAAAGTCTTTGCCTTTTTGCTCCCTTGACCTACAATATCTTGCACAAAACCCTACATCTAAAAAACAATCCCCACTCAATCTTTTTAAAGCCATGTTCAGAATCCGTTTCACTGAACAATGTGATTTCTTCATTTTGCTGGTTTTATTCCTCTTCCATACTTGTACACCTTCTTCTAATTGTAACTGGTGTGCTGACTTGACCAGATCTCCCTTGAGAAGGAGATCTTATACTTAAGGGACTACTTGGATAAATAAAGGTTAAATGAATAAACATAACTGAATGAGATTTGTGGCAGGTTGCTGCTGGGAATGGAGAATTGCTGAAAGCAGCACAACAGATTTTTTTGCATATCAAATATGCACCAAACCAAAATATCCTACATGAAAATTTTAAATTCTGAAATTAAACACAGAATTTAAATTGGAGATGATGTGCTTAGTATGTGCTTCTGTTGAAAATGAATGTTGGTCTGACAGGCTGCTTAATAAAAAATAAATACTCACTTGCATCGGCACACTGGAGGCCCCTAAGAACCTCTTTTTGTTGTTAGAATCACATTGTTTTCAAGTTTAAGTAAAGCTCTTCAACCCTTTATTCAACATATAATTACCTTTTCCTCTTACGTCTCATAAAGACAATGATGATGAAAACAACAGGTTGAGACAGCTCCAAACTTGCTCCTTTCTGAATTAATTTATTTTATAACACCCTGAACCAGTGAAAAATATCAACACAAATAAACAAAGAGTGATCAAACCAAGATTTGTTTTCATATTCAATCAGAGTCACTTGTGGTGCTGCACTCCAAAGATGCAGAAAATAAACATGGCTGTTTGAGAACTGATGTGCAGAGAGAGCTTTTATTTGTGGGCTTATATCTAAGGTAGCTTCCAAAGAGACACATATTGCATTCTGTATTTCAAAATAAATTACATTACAGTATGTTGCTATGGTGCTCTGTCAGTAGAAGTCCTAGTCGTTTTTGCTTGCCTCGTCGGGCTGCATGCAGCTCCGGTCTAATGCAATCAAAATGCTCAGACTCAAGATAAAGCAGATGTGCTCACAAACAGCCTGACTGGAGTGGAAGTGAGGGTGAGGAAGGCTTCATACTGGGGAGAACAAGTGGAGAGGAGGTTTTTTCTTTCTTTCTTTTTCACAGGAGCTAACCTCTATTTTTGTGACCAGGAGTCTGTCTTAGTTTTCCTCTGCAGATGCTTTAGGGAGGAGAAGAATACTCAAAATGTGTTCAAAAGGTAAATTAAGACATTATCAGGTTTGGCTGTAATGATATTTTTTTTCGTACCAAACTGTCATGATTCAGGGGTTACAGTTCAGTTCATTTAGTCACATGATGACTACGTCTGAATGGAGAAAAAAGGCAGTCATACTTGGTAGTTTTTACAGTGTGCAAATACTACTAGGTGGCAGTCACACTCGTAACTGTTTGCTAACAGCTATTAAACAAAAGAGGAAGAAGCAGGAAGAAAGGAGGAAGACAAGTTAGTAGCAAGAGCAGTGGAGATATGAACACCCATTGATTTCTTCTCCCTCTCCCAAGCTTATTCATGCTGATTTCAAAAAGCCTCTGGATATGAACGCAGAGAAGGTTGAAAACATGACTGATACCAATACATCTAAAGGCTAAACATGAATATAAGGAAGTATAGAACAAAAGCTACAAGTGTGCATTTAAGTGCTCTGCTCAGGCTCCATTACAGCGTAAGTAATTTTGTAGTTATTTTGCATGAATAACTACCATACCTATTTGGCTATTTACTAACAACTAATTGATGGAGTCACAGCAGACTCAATGAATGAGAAATATTATACACTGCTCTAAGATATATGCATTTTAATTTGCATTTTTACATTGTATCTATTTTATTATTACAAGGAGCTGTTATACTGTTCATTTCTGTTTTGTTTTTTATTTTGCATAATTTTTGTGTTCCTCTTTTGTTGTTTTATATTTCACAAGAGATATAACGATACTGTTGATAAAGCGGTATCGTGGTGACAAAAGCATAAAAGCAATAGCGTGACCCCAAAACTGATGCACAAAACAAATCATGACCTCTGTGAACTTTTACACTCCTATGAGGGTTATTCAACTATTAATGTAAAGCAGCGATTCCCAGATTGGGACAAGTAGCGATGGCCTGGGGCTTGCAAAAACATTGTGTATCATTTTGCAGTGCTAGCAAAGCATGGTAGGTTTGTGAGACAACTTTCTAAATGTGGGGCTAACAATGACCGACCTCAGACATCACAACTACAAAAACAAAATAAAATATGCCAAAAGTCCTATTTTGCTCAGTGATTCATCTGTTGGACGGCAGGTTTTAAAGAGAGAGAGATAAACTTCATCCTTTTACCACATCCTACCAGTGTGAGATTGATTTTTCAAAGTAAATTGGTGTATGTTAATAGGTTGATGTGTATGTTGGGGAGTGAGGGGGCTTGAAAATATTTCATCTGCCAAAGGATGCCTGCGGAAAAAAACAGGAGCCAATGCTGTAAGTAAAATGACTGCAAACACTAAAAGTTACAAAGGTTTGAAACTTGTCCTTACACAAATTTTAAGTGAGGTTTGAAAAGAAATTCTGCATAAAGTGTGTACTATTCTCTCAATGGCAGAGTTAACAGAATTATACCACATCTGCTTCATCAACCTTTTCATTCAATTAAATGAATTTCAATCACATCATTTAACAGCTATGAGGAAGATTAGCTTCCACCTACCTATCAACGACTGTCAATTCTTCACAAAATAATCGTTAGAATCTAATGAAACACTTCACTGCACGGATGTATCTGACACCCAAATATGCAGAACTCTGGCCCCAAGGCAAGTGTTCAATGCACTGTTCACAGCTGACTGAATGCCCAACCAGCAGGTAATTGTAGGTGTGTGCAGTAGGTTTGGGTGGCTGACTTCCAGCAGTTTCAACAATGCTGTCGATCAAATGGTAGTCATCTGTCACTGACAAACAGGTCTCAGGTATGACTCCAAACTGTGGGAAAGAAAGCCTCTTAAACTATGAAGTGCCAGCGTGAGATAATCTGAGAGAATTTTAGGAGTATTAATAATGCTTCAGTTCATATCATTGGGTTGCAATCAAAATTACGCTTTATCAGGTGTACGAACCTTGGAGTAATAACAGGATAATTTATCCTCATAACACTACAGCTCACTGAGCTCTGGAGTGACAGATGATATTACATGAGGAGATTTGATCTTTTCAACCGCAGGAAGAAAAATAAACATACAAATTAAACATTTATCAAAAGCTAAACATAGCTACTACTTTAAAGGAGCAGATGGATATGTGTATTTAAAGTGCATACTGTATGTGCAAAAAACTTTAGAAAAGCACTGACTTCAGATTTTTCACTCAGGCTGGCTTCACAATCTTAACCTGTCTGAAAAATATGGGAGAGTACAGACATAAGAACAGTTTCAACTGATTCTGATAAAGTCATCTTCAAAATGCACACACTTGACAATCCAGCCAGACCACGAGACCACACAGCTGCTGTTTGTAGTTACAAGTTTAAAGTGGTGATTCCAAAAGTATGAGATCTCACAGAAAACTTGTATAATCAAGCTTGACTTTAACAGAAAAACAAATATGGAGGATGATCAACCTCCACAGCTTTTTGTTGTGGCATGTGTACTGTTAAGCGTGAAAAACAAAACCAAAGGGAAAGAACACGGGTAAAATCCTGGCTAAGACAGAATGGTTGTGGTTCTGTTTGTGAGCTGTAAAGCGTGCAATGTCTGGTTGAATCCTCAACTTTGGGGTATTTTTCCCTTGTAAACTGTCAGAATGCATCTTATATCACCATGATAACAGCAGGAATTACTTTCTAATGCCCCCTCAAACCATAATAAAGGAAAATAAACAAGCAGGAAATATTCCAACCCACAGACCTCCAACTGACACAGATGGTGTTGCTGTTTGTGTATGTGGGATAGAGAGAGAGGTAGCAGAAGAGAGACAGAGAGACAGGATATGACTGGGTATGACCTTAACTCCAGCATGTCAGACTTTTTCAAAGAGAACTTCACAGATTTTTGTCACAGTGTGTCCTGACTTCACTCGTACAGTGTGAGCACTAGGGTCGTGCGCAATGGTCATGCATCTTAAGCGATTCAGTCGCACAGTGTAAGCTGACTTTCAGCCACCACTGACATAAAGTCAGCTTGAAATCACACAGTGTATGCCTGACTTTAGATAATTACAATTTAGATAACTGTGCAGCACAGAGCAGCAACAACAGACTCGAGTTTGCGAGGTAGTTACAGAATCATGGCTGACCATGTGAGAAGGTACTGTTGAGTGCTTTAAAAACATAAAAACATGCTTAAAGCTATTGTTCCTAAGTGCAGGAGGTGGAGAAAATTGGACTTGCTTGGATTTGTGTCTTTTCGTCTTTCCATTTGGATTTTTGCGCTTCTACCATCAGTAACTAACCACATAAACTTGATCAATTCCTCCTGTCTCTCTGACCTGTTGGCTCCAGGCTCGGCAATGCCCCATGATGGAGTTTGTCGATGTAGTAAAGTGAAATATGATCTGCCATTTGTCTGGAGTCAACCCACAAAATTTTATTCTGGAATTCAACCAGATATTTAAATTTGGTTTCATCAGAACTTCCTGTCTTGTTTGATCTTCTCCAGAGATGTAAAGCAGCGAGCCAGTGGAACAACTCTAATCAACTAAAAATCAAATATATCAGCTCCATTGCTGTGACGAAGCAAAGACGGACTGAACATGCATCTGGTGGAATTTATTGGTTTGCATGTGACAGTACAAAAGTCAAAAATGGAACAGAAACAGTTTTACATGCAAACAATGATTTTCAAAATGTGATTAAAAATACAAGATTCAACCACAGAAACTCTGTGATTAATTCTGATTAAAAGAATTAGAATTGTTTGACAGCCCTACTCTATATTCTTCAAAGATGGTATGATAGTGGCATACTAACACCTTTTTTTTTTAATAAAAATATTTGAAATGATAAACAGTCTCCCTGTAGTCACCGCACACCCAACCTGAACGTATACCTCAGAGAGACACAGCGTAATATACAATGGACAAGTCTCTAGAGACAGAGCTGCTACCTCTGATCCATAATTGAACAAAAGGGCAGGCCAAGCAGGGAGGAGACGTATGGGGGGGCCTCTGTCCCTCCCTGCTACACTAGCAGTGAACTTTTGGAGGTAAGAGCCCCGGGGTTCCAAGGACAACTGTCAGGAGACTCGGGCTGTGAACTCATGCTAATGAAGGCAGCTCAGCCCTGTAAACAGCATGAGAGGATGTCACTGGAATACATTACAATACATAACTGTCTCCCTAGGGCAGGACAGGCGCACATGGCTCAGCCCTGATCTACCCCCCCCCAAACACATCCTGTGGCTCTCTAAGCCCACCTGGATGCCCAACAGGCCGAAGCCACCAAAAGCAGGCAAACACTGAGATGTTGGCAAAACACAACTGGGCTGTTTGTCTAAAAAAATCTGGATTTACTAAAACAGGAAAACTTCCACCACAGCACACTTTCCTCTAAAAAAGGAAAAATTGATACAAACTGCTAAGATGTGAGATTTGCAAAATGAGGCTCTATGTCAGAACATTAGCTCTTTAAGGCAAACAAGGGAAAATGAGGGAACGATAAAGAGAGCGAGAGAGAGCAGGAGCTCAGACAGGAATGTGACTATTTTCAGGTCAGTGAGCTGCAGTTTGCATGCGCAAGAGAACAAGAGAGAGAGAAAGAAAACAAGGGGGTGGTAAACAAGTAAACCAGGACACAGTTTGTGGTAGAGTGATCTACCACCTCTTCAAACATAATTCTGAACTTTATCCCCCAAGGTTGAGGGGCATTAGTGTCATTGTGTCTGAGCTTTGGTGATTTGGCAGCGTTAGCAGGATTCTCACGACAGCACAGCTTGATGCATTTCTGACTTGCCATATTTAGAAAGTCTATGACGGCAATACTGTGCTAATGATGTGCTGTAACAACTCCATTACTTTGAAAGTCAGATCTACACAGACTTCATTTACAAGACTGCAAAGTTTGAAAGATATAGTTATAAAAAACAACCAGATATGCCTTATTTTTGATGCATAACTGTACATTTTAAGAGTCTGTGTAGGGCTGAGTTGGTTCAACATCAGTTCCACTATACATCTAGCCCCTAATACTTTGCCTTACATCTTCATTTTTCATGTCCATGCCTAGGGGTACAGTGTCTCACTTCTTGTAAGAATGAGCTTAGAATCAGCTTAGTTTGTCTTCTTTGCAAAACGGCTCAAGCTCTGTCAGGTTGCTTTTACTGTATCATTGTCTTGCTGGAAAATGAATCTTCTCCCAAGTTTTAGTTCTCTTGAAGACTGAATGAGACTGTAGGTCAGGGTTTTCCCATAGTTTGTCGCACTCATTTTACCCTCTACCTTTACAAGCCTTTTGGGGCCAGCTGCCGAGAAGCATCCCCACAGTATGATGCTGCCATCACCATGCTTCACGATGGGGAAGGTGTGTTTGTGGTTCTGTGCAGTGTTTGGTGTCTGCCAAACATAGTGCCTTGTCTGATGTCCAAAAAGCACCATTTTGGTCTTATCAGACTGGAGAACTCTCTTCCAGTTGACCATAGAATCACCGACATGCCTTTTAGCAAACTCCAGTGTAGAATTAATAGTTTTCTTCAACAGTGGCTGTCTCTTTGCCACTCTCCCATAAAGCTTTGACTGGTGAAGAACCTAGGAAACAGTTGTTGCATGCAGCGTCTCTCCTATCTCAGCTGCTTAAGCTTGTGACTCCTTCAGAGTAGTCACAGTTGTCTTGGGGGCTTTTTTCAATAGCCTCCGTCTTGCATGGTCACTCAATTTGTGAGGATGAGTGTTCTTTGTCTCCATGGTGTAACGGTAGCCAGGAATACTGGTTAACCAGTGGCTGGACCTTCCTGACACAGGTGTCAACATTCACTGCACTCGGGTGATCCCTGTTTCACTAATTGTGAGAGTACTAGCACCAATTGGCTAAACCTCTGTAGAATTGGGTCAGTCATTATAAAGAGGGAGAATATTTATGCTAACATCTGAAGAGGTGAATACTTTTTATAGGCACTACATGCCAAATAGAGATTCAGCAACAGCAACATTATTAGGATGGCATCACTTGTGTCTTGGTTATGGCACCCCTGGAAAAGAGACCTTGGTCTCAGTGGGTTTTTCCCTGCTAAAATAAAAGATAAATAAAATAAAATCTTAGTCAAATATTTTCTCTACTTATAGGTCTGTATTATTTCCATCATCTTTTGTTTTTAAAGGTTGAATCTTCCTTTAAATTTGCCTGCTTGTTTTTGTGGCTTTTTGTGCTTGGTTGCTGAACTTCTGTGTCCAAAATAATTAAAACACTGATGGAAGCAAACCACATCATAAAAAGTTAGGCACAGGATGATGAAAATAATTATCTGATAGGCCCAATAAATCCCCAAAGTACTTAAGAAAACTGCAGTGATGGCCGATAATGCCTCTACTGATGTCCAATTTGCCTCAAGTAAGGATTTCATGGGATAAGAAATAGAACATTTACTCTGAGCTAACTCATGCTCTTTGACACATGATTAGACAAAGAGTACAGAATTAAATGGTAGAAATCTTACATAATACATTTTAACGCATTTAAAATGTTCAAATCAGCTTTTACCACTCCCTCCTTTATTCATGAGTTTAAAATACTAAGGAGTCTTCAGCTAAGATATATGATATTCTTTTACAGTATTTCCCTTAATAAGGAAATCTGAGACTGAACGTGTGACCTCTGCTTGCCCCCCTCTCTCTATCATACTGTGGTGATTGGCCAAGAGGCCTCCGTACCTTTGAGAGATCTCTGAAGTTTGCTGGCAAGGTCAGGTCCAGCTCCTCTGTGTCGTAGTTGGTGAGAACCCAGGGAAAGACCGGGTACTGGTTCAGGTCATTGTATGTCCTCCCTAGACACACAAAGTCGACAGAAATCTGTGAGTGATGAAGGGTTGGAAAGGAACAGAGAGGTTGAGAGTGAGGCAGGGTATACTTGAGGCTTCAATTACTTTTGGGGATCAGCATGCAACATTCCTACAAGCCCCTGATCTCAGAGCCCTCAATCAGACGCACTTCCTCTCTCATACAGAGCCTGAAATGCGTACATGAATGGCAGACTCTCATTGCTATGAAAGTTTTGTTGTTGTGCCTTTTCTTTCTGAGTGTACCTTAAAAGTGAGCTAAAGGAGTTACAGAAAGCATGAGGAGTCTGTCTTTAAGTCTAAAGAGGACATAAGTAAATCTTTGCTGTGAGGAGTTTGTGTAATTTGAGGAAGATAGATTCCTCTCAGGGCCATGACTTCAAATGCCTGAAATGTCACCAAAACTCTGAAGTGCTGGTTGGCCTGATGTAAAATCTCTTTATGCTCCAGCAGTAGGAATATGGTTTTCAGATGGCAAAACGTGTCAAAGGAAATTCATGGGAAATCCAAAAGCATGTACCGTGTTGTCATTAATGCTCTGCTTTTCTTTTGAAGATGACACTGATACAGCTGTGAGGTCAAGTGGTGGCCACTCATAATCCAGGATTGGGACAAGGCTGCTTTGGATGGTTTTAGTTGGAATTTTTACTACTGGTAATAAATCATACTTAAAATGAAAGGCTTGGCCTCATAGAAGTCAAACATTTTATTTTGCCCATCAGCTCTGGAAAAGTCTTAGCAGAATACTTGAGCAATATAGGGGAAATATGGAGTCTGAATGGTAGGGCTCTAACACAGGATAAATGATAAATGAAGCCTGGACTAAGACCTCTAAAAGAATACAATGGAGAAACAGCAGTGCTGAGATTATCGATATCCCTCCAAGATTAATGTAATAACTCATATGTATCATCTTTAAGGTCAAGGAGCTACACAAGGCCCATAATCCCTTGCCCACTCTAACAGCCAGGGCAGATGTGCAAACAGATCCTTCAAAGGGATCAAGCCATGCAAGGCTACCTATCAGAACCTGGACAAGCTCTTAAGGTGTTTGCAGATCACCTGGTGAATGTCCTCTCTGACAAATCTAATCCCTCCCTGTTCCAGCCTGAAGTCCTCTTATGTTTCAGAAAAATACCACAGCTGATTTTATCCCAACAAAGAACTAAGTCTAATAACAATGACTTCCTGAAGAGCTTTGAAAGGTTAGTAATTGATAATAAATTGGTACAAATTCTTCTGACAGCAAGAAAAAAAGCTGTCACAAGGAAACGGATGGAACATTACTCAACCACTATTGATGAATGGACAGACATGGGTTGTCAAAAACATGTTATAGATAGGCTGCCATTTTCCCTTCAAGTTCAAAAGAGTGTGGCAAACCGGACGGCAAGACTATCCGTTTAAAAGAGAAGATGTATATAACCTGATATGCCAATTAGATTGTTTCATATATTCATGGGATGATCCCATCCATCTGGAAAACCACCCATAGTTGATGCAAGGGAAGAGCAAAACCTTTGAAAATATTCTCAGAAGATGATTGGATGAACGTTCTGCCGGTCACACTCATTTCTGTCTAGTCATAGTGACAAGTCACATGACATAGTGGGCATGCTTACTAAACTGGTGGGATGGCAGAGAGGATGGTATTACACTGTGGAATTATCCCCTTTATGTAAGATTTGTGATGAAATGGACAAGAACAGCATTACAGTCAAACATTAGCTTAAAAGCTCATGTTGTATTGTTTTTGCAATAAATCAGCTATGCAGCTGATTCAATTACACACGGTTATTACGCTCAACATTTGTGTAATTCTGTATTCCTCCGTCCAGTTTGTTGTCAGATTGTGAGGATAATGACGAGCTGTAAAAGCTCCTACATCTGTAAGTGGTGTTAGGCTGTAGAGTTACAGATTATGATTACACTGTACAATGACAATATAGTCACACATTCAAAGGCAGATGCAACGTCAATGAATGTCGTGTATACAACCGACAAGTGGAACAAGGTGTTAAAGGGTTTTTATATTTGGTATCTCAGAAGTACTCTAACGAGTTCAGTATAAGTATCAGTGGAACACACAGTAGCAAGGTACTTTTCTCAGTATGTAAAACAGTAATTTAACAAGTTACATTTAGTAGGAGCACTACCAAACACTGGTGACCACCATAATTCCGTCCATTTTCTTGCATCCTTTATCGTCCTCTGTATTCAACATTTCTACTCTCTTTTCTATTCCTCCAAGATGAAAGTTTCCTGTGTTCATTTGTAGATAATTCAAAATAATTGTACTTAAAGAGAAAAAGTCTTTGGAAGAGCTTAAAAAAAAATTAAATGTACCCCAATTCTTGTTTCCATCACATTTTGTTTAAATGTGTTAAAGAACAGCATTACAGTAATGCTATTGCATGAAATTATGAACAACTAAAAACTAAACAAACAAACGAACAAACTAACAAACCCACCCGATCACATAACCTCCTTGGCGGAGGTAAATATAGAAAAACAGAAAGACTTTCCTTGTCAAGATTTATTCCTCACCTTCTCTATTTATGACACACAGAAATGTCCACAGGTTACAAGCCAAATAGAGAAAACAGACTAACAGACAATGCCTCAACCACAGACCTCACACAGCTTTTTACCACTTTGGCAATGGACACACATAAGATATAATTATTGACTATGGTCCCTCATTAAACAGCACTATTTCCTTTAAACTAGTCCTCAAGTTTTTTAGATGATTTTGGGGCTTTTGCTTTGATTTGATAGGACAACGGAAGAAAGACAGGAAATATGGGGAGAGAGAGTCGGGGGAAGACATGAACTAAACAACGCAGAGACTGGGAATCTACCCCACAACTAGTGCATTAAAGAAAACAGCCTCTGTGTATGGGTGCCTGCTTTACTAACTGAGCTGAAACGGGTCAACAGGAGTCAAGATTGTCAAAGACTACTGTAACTAACAGAAATCTGCTCACTGATGTCACCAAAGTGAGATAAGCTAATAATCAACTAAAAGAAGCCACTAAATGAAGAATCCACCCATTTCTCCTGTAATGGGAATGCAATGGAGACTCAGCATGTTCATGTTCTTGTAGTGGCTTAACATGGACTTCAGGACGTTCTCCAACTTCAGAGCAGCACTGAGGTCAGCAGGTTCATCAAAGACCCTGGTCACCAGTGCCACATACTGTTCTGCCTGCTGCTGTTGAGCAGAGGGTACCACAGCTTTGAGTCCCTAAACTAGAGCTCAAGACAGCTTCATCCCTCAATCCATAAGACTGTTGAGCTCTTGAGCCCTCAAGCTCATTACCATGTCACTGTCACTTTACTGTGTATACTGTCACCATAACTGTTGATGTCCACAATATTAGAAATAATTAATTTAGTTGTATTAAATCTATTTTATATCTTCTACTCCTATTTTTTGATTACTCCAACAATTTTACAACAAGCTTTCACTCTTTTACAACTCACAAATCATTTGAGCCTAGAAGGATGGAGCCTTTATAGCGGTGGTCATTAACCTTCCCAACTAAAGATCTATTATGAGTTAACAGAGAAAGCAAGATTGACCAGATACATTCAATTTTCAAGTGATATAATTTAACATTACCCCTACTTAAGCTTGTGGAAATTAAATACATAATCATAGTTACTTCATTTTTTTACACTTACATTTTTTTAATTTACACTTTTATGTTAATAAAATGCAAGTGCTAAATGCATTTTGATCTGCTTGAAAATTATTGAAAAATATTTTTTAAAGGTTGCAGCTTGATGTAAAAGCACGAGGTGGAGACAGCATGGGTAAGCTAGCAGTGCCAGATGTGCAACACAAAACACAACATATAAAATGGAAACCACCATCCAAGTTTATGAATGAACTGAGCGAACTGTGTGGTGAAATATAGCCTAATATAAAGCCTACAATCAGAATAAGATGTATGCAAATAGTAATATGGCAAACGATCAATGATGTAATTAGCCAGAGAGGCATTGCATGAATATACACTGAATAAAATGATAAAATAAATCTATAAATTGCTAAAGTGTTATACAAAGAAAGCTCTTTAGAGGGAATAGATTACACATTCTATCTTTTTATATTTAAATACAATAAATTTAGTGATTTTTTAAAGATGGCTGGATGTCCCACCAGAGGCTAAGGATGATGGAGATCCTTCGCAAGGCAAAGTTAGTAAACCGCTGGTCTAAAACAAAATGAAAGTTTAGGGAAAGTGAAAATTTAGGAGGAAAAAAGGATAAAGTATCAGTATAGGACTGGAGCAATGTAGGCTGAAAACTAGTGGAATAAAAGCAACACAGAGTGAGACCTAATGAACAAGGAGTGTTTTATTTGTAGTGTCTTAAAGATTGACCAGTACATAATGGCCTACAGGTTTGTGATCCCTGATCCAACAACAACTTAGACCAGGTACTTTAATAAGCACATAGTCCTCTTGAGAGTATAAACCAGTCTCTATTATTTCCTATGAATGACCAATATATTTACGTATATAACTTTTTTCATTATTTTTAAATATTTTTCAATGCAAGTAGTTATTCCACCAGAATCCTCCTTTATCTGCTTACTAGAGCCACAGAGTTTTTAATGATAACCTAAAAAAATAGTTAAAGATAATCCAGCAGGCATGTCTCCTCTCGCTTCTGGGTGGCAGCAGACTTGCATCAGATAATCTAAATCTAGCTGAGTGAGTGTTAAAGTATGACAGGATGGTGAATGGGAAGGTTTCTGCAGACTGTCCAGGGTCTGGAGGAAGCGAGAGAGCGTAATTACCCAGGTTAATGCCATACAGTAAAAGAAGCAGCAGACAGAGTGTGGAAGAAGAGTCGGGGGTGTTGCTGTGGTTCTGAGGCCTGAGCTGGAATGGCAGGATGTTAATAATAGTGGAATAGTGTTTAATTAGAAGACCACTTCCCATTCGCACCTCTTCCCAGCACTTCACCCCCCGCCTGTCTGCTGCCCCACACTGTTCTGACATCCTTGTCAGCTCGGGTCATTACAGAGGATTTTTAATGAATTTTGGGCATGTTTTTCTGTCTGCCTTACATCTAATTAGCTGACAATAATGTATCGAATACGAGCTAAATATAAATATGCATGAATATGCAGCGAGAGAGACGATGACACCTCTCAGAGCGGAGTAGTGTGCAGTCGCTCTCGCCTTCCCTGTTAGTTGCAGTTCAGATCAGAGAGTCGACAACAGAACCTCTCAACTCCACCGACACACACGTGTACGCTTTCACAAAGCTTGGTGCTAATTATCGAGCAAAATCCGCTGTGCCTGCTCTTTGCTTCAAACAGAACACCCCCATGAACGGTGAAGTCTACCATGTTGAGCAACGCTAGGGTTGCCAGGGATTCTTAAACAAATACGACATAGCTGGGGCCACTTATAGCATGTTTCCAGCATAAATGACATAAAGTTTATTGATCATGATAGCTGAACTTAAAGTTTTAATACACTAATGGTGAAGAGATTCACATAGATAACAGATCAAAACTCAGCTCTTTCACTAGTAGAGAGTTTCCTCTAGGTAAGGCAGAAAACAAATCAGGACCTATTAAACTGATGACTTAAAAAATACTATACTGAGAATTGCATTGCATTGCATTGTATGCTGTAGTAAAAGCATAGTTTCAGTTGAGTATTTTACCTGCTATAGTGTTGAGGAACATGAGGTATTCAAAGTTGGATATTTCTCTCCTCTGCCAGCGCTGGGTCATGTTGGATGACTTGAAAAGCTGCCGAGGAGTGGCCATGGAGATGCGCCTAGAAAGACATTACATCCACAAATCAGAAAAGCTAGATTTTTTTTTCTTTTTACTTCCCTTCTTTTAATATCAAAGTGACAGACATATCATCATCATCATCATCATCATCATCATCATCATCAACTGTTATTTAAATTGTGAGGATCACTGAGGTTTCCCTCATTTACAATGATTTTGAGTTACAGAATAAAACAAGAACAATTATAATTATTAGCACAAGTAAAAGAGTTTTACTCTGAGAAACAATCACAAACCAATGTGAAATAATTTGAAATAATTAACTCAAAATGACTCAGGGAAATGAGTGTCAATCTTGAGCATGTGCTGTAAAACTCTACATATTTGGAGCACAAAAGCTAAAAGGAGATTTTTTTAAATTTAGAGTAAACCTGCAGGACATGAAGCATCAGACAGTCGGAGTTTGGTAAGGCCCAGTTGACCAGTTCAGCATGGATGCTATATAAGATGGTGTATGTCCAATAACGGGTTTATGAATAAAATGGTGCAGGTGTTTATCACACCTCTATGCTTGAGAAGACAAACCAACTTTGTTATACAGAACACAATAATGAGTGTTTAAAGGATCTCCTGTAATGGATCTGAGGCCAGAGATTTAAGAGTGGAAGCAGCGGCATGTCTATGGACGATATCATCGTAGTCCAGTACTGACATAAAGACTGCCTCAATAATGCTTTTTCTACAGTTAAAAGGAAAGTTTGACCTGTTTCTGTGCAAGAAACCGAGTTTCTGATGAAACTTGCTGACTAGGTAATCAATATGGCATCTAAATGTTAATGTTTCATCAAACCAAATCCCAAGATATTTATACACTGTTGCTCTCACAATATTAGAACTATCAAGTGTGGATATTTGTACAGTAAAGAGGACAATCTTCAGCCTAGGCAAAAAGCATGAATGAAGAACAAGCTTAAGGCTTACAAATGCACTTTGAAGGATATTAAATGATATTTTTGATATCTCAACAGCAAGCTCTACAGAATCAGCAAAAAATAAAGAATCATAACATCAGCATAAAGATAGATATGGCAATCATGAGAAAAGGAGACATCATTGATATAGATTGTAAAAAACACAGGGTCGAGAATTGACTCCTGTGGAATACCTTTAGTTCATTGTAAAAACCCAGACTATTTCCTGCTTTCACACACTGTAATTGATCATGTAGGTAGTTCTGGAACCGATTACAGGTCACGGAGTTGAAGCCAATATTACCAAGTGTTTGTATGAGAAGCCCATGGTCAATTGTGTCTAAAACTTTTGACAAGCTAATAAAAACAGCAGCAGCATGCCTCCTCTTGTCCATATAAGAAACTATGTCATTAACAACAGCTGTAACAGCAGAGGTGAAAACCTAACTGATGAGGACTAAGGACAGAATGATTTGAAAGAAATGTTTTGAGATTTTTACTCCTTAGTTATTTGAGGATTGGTGATGTCTCCTTTTCCTCCTATAAAACTGATATGTCTAAATTTGGCTACATGGTTAAATATCACATGAGCAGCATTTTTTTTTCAAAGAGGAAATGATCTCCTCTGAGGTTAATCATCTTTTACTCTGTAGTTTATAGACTATCAAAACTACGTCTATTATTAAAGTTTAAGATTTATAACAACAACAAATAGGGCATATGTGAGAAATGACTGTGGCTTCTGTTAAAGATTTATTCTCTTGTATTCCAGTAGAATAAATGAAAGGTAATAGTAGTCCTTAGTTAGTATACTTTAACTTTGTTAATTCACCACTGGTTATTTTGCAGCATGGCTTCATTTATATCCAATAACAAAACAAAAAACATCTGGTAATTTATTTGATATTACAGTGTATAAACAGGCCTGTTAGCACTATGAGAGTCTAAAGGGACTTAGTGGTTTTCTCTGTGGCCAGTGGCCTGGCTGCTGCCCTGTTGTATAGAGTCTTCTGTCAGTGAATTAGGTCAGTTCAGTCAGGGTCAGTGCACATCCACAGCAATGACTGGGCCAATGAGACTTCAAATGACTCTGCTGCTGGTCAGACTGCTCTGAGGCCCCGACACACACACACACACACACACACACACACACACACAACCACACACACATAAAACTCAGTGGACTTAACCTTAGCTATAACGGACAAAAACATTAAAATTTTCTCATATTATTGAGGTTTTCTCTGGAGGAATATGTGACTTACCTGGCTTGTGGAAGACCATAGCTGGTGCCCACTCCCACCCGAGGAAGACTGTAGACCACTTTCTTAACTGTGGCCTGGTCAGGGAAGTTGAACATGACTGATGCTGTGGAGCAACGAGAGATATCAGAGTAGTACTGAAGAAGTGGAGAGGCGTGAATTAAAAATTCTGTAAATTGGAACTTCGACTTACTTCTGTTGGCCATAAAGACTTCCATCGCTGTGTTCTGCAGGAGGTGGCGCCTGGTGAATACCGCCCGAATCTCACTGAACATCCACTTCCCATGTAGACCCTCAGTGTACGCCAAGACCTAAAGCAGAAAGAAACATAGAATGTAACAGCTGTATAAAACCAGGGGCTGCAAGTCCAATCATTATTAAATATTTGATTACTCATATTCATAAAAAATACAAGTGACCATTTTATACTTGCTTGCTTTTATGTTGGCATCAAAGGAACAGTTGGTTTTATCTCATCTTTTTAATATAAGAGCTGTCTAGGTTAACACCATTGATAGCCATTAACAGATCCACAATAAGTGCATACATTATTACTTATAAAACATTACTTTTGTTATCAAACATTTAAAATGGGAAAATGAAGGAACCTGAGCTAAATTTCAAGTGTTTTTGCAAAAGGTCTGAATTCTTATGTAAATGTGATATTGCAGTTTTTTATTTTCAAATTAATTTGCAAAAAAATAAAAAATTCTGTTTTCACTGTCATGATGGGGTACTGAGTGTAGATGAATGAGAATATTTTTTTAACTTCAGCATCAGGCTGCAACAGAACAAATTTTTTAAAAAGTGCAAAAAAGTGGAATTTTAAAATTGGCTAAAAAGGTAAGACTACCGAATTTTAATTGTTTGACAGACTTACTTCATATCTGATAATATTATACTCCTGAATTCAGGAATAAAATGTGACAATACAATAACTGACACCATATGTTATCTATCAAGGCCCTTTCAAGTATAAAGCTCTACTGAAAGTTTAACACCTTTTTAGTTGGTTTATAAAGTTGCACCAAAGCAAGCAGTCAATAATCGACCCCCTGGCTCAGTGACACATAAATAATCAATACAAACCATCCTACCATGGAGCAGAGTGAGACAAAGGATCATTAGTGTACGTAGCACTACTCTGGCGACAGACAGGTCCATGCACAGAAAACCCAGACAGTTGTTCTGACAGGTGAGAATGGTCTCACACACCTTTTCGCCCTCCTTCCTTCCCACTTCCTCTGGCTGAACAATTTTGTCCAACAGGATGAGCTGGGGAGAATCCTTATCAGCTCCCCAGGTCATAATCACACATATGCTGGGTTCAGAGAGTGGGGGCGAATATAGATATAACACGGCAGCAGAGGGGTGAGGCCTACAGTACATCCGAGGGTGTGTGTGGATGTCTGTATGTGTGGGTGGGGTGATTGAGGTGGAGTAGGCAGGCAGGGAGGGAGGGGAGTCAGAGTGAGATGTTCAGCTGGGTTAGGTCTGATGCTAATGCTCATTTAAAATAGTGACAGGCTGGAAGAGTGCAGCGCAAGCCGGGCTGCCTTAATTTCTCCCTGGAATAGCTCGTGCCCGACCTCCGTGCCACATCCAAAATCTCTGGAGCTCAATTAAAATTGGATTAGGTGGAGATGCTGGATGTGCAGCACAGCATCTCTGGTGCTCTCCTCCCAGTAATGCCCCTGCCTGACACCTCTGCAACCCCCAACTCAAACAGTTGTCATAGAGACAGCAGGGCCCAAAGGAGGCAGCGTGCTGACTGGAGGGGGAGTGGAGAGCAGAGGAGGGGAGGTGAGATGGAGGGACGGCTGTGGAGCTGCTGGCGGACTGTTGAGGGCCAGCAGCGGCTCACTTGGATGCAGGGTAGTTTTCATCCCCCCTCCTGCTCTGCAGCCAGATGTTGTGGAAGTAGTCTTCTGAGTGCAATGCTGAAAGGCAACTCATGCAGATACGTATCATGGGAAGGCTAGAACAGCTCACTCTATCAGGGAGATTGGAAGCTGATATTTGAATACATATTAAGATATCTAGATGTCTAGAGAACTAAAATGGCTTCTTGTTTTTAACAAGGTCTTCATTCATTCTGTATGTTAAGATTTTTTCTATTAGAGCAACAAATTTGCTTTCTGATGTCTCTTTTTGCTTTAAAATTCAAAGTAAAAACTGCGATAAAATCCAGCTGTAGTTTATCAAATAGACAATCTATATCAGTCTTCTAAGAAGTGAAAACTGCACATAAACCAACCTAATTATGGATCCTCAAAACTGACTGTCAATACACTAGCATTTTCTTACTGGCTGTTTTGTGAAGCTCGGAGTTGATCATATTTTTTGCCATGACAAAGTACAGGCCAAAGGGCTCCCTGTCAACAAAAGAGGGGCTAAGGAGGAAAAAAAAGAGCCGATTTCAAACAGCCCAGATCAAAAAATTTGTCATAACAACAAAGCTTTGGTCTAAAACAACACGCCGGGGCCCCTGTAGACTTGGAGATTTGACAAAGCCCAGCCCTCATTTTTGGAGGCCCAGCTGTAAAAAATGCCATTTAATGAACCTGTCTGCTGAAGCTGTCCCCTGCCTGTCAGAGGTGTCAGCCAGTGACAAGCGCTGGGGACCGCCGCCTCCAGTCACAGACAGGCCTGCCAGCTGGAGACTTCGGCCCCAATCTAATCACGCCACCAGGAAGGGACCGGCGCTCTGCTCTTGGTCTGTCACGCTCAGGGCTGGGGGAGCAGTGAGGGGACGGGCAGAGGGGTCTGCTATGGCCGAGAAGCAAAGCCTTTTGTTTCCACACAGGTCCCTCCACGCAGGCTCATTAGGAGCCACAGGCGCATGCGCTGCTCTGCCAGCTGCAGGGAGATGTATCTCTACAGCATAATGGCCATAATGCAATTTAACGTCTGTCCTGTATTTCCTTTATATCCTTTCTCTTCTCTCCATGGTTTGACAGGGAGCAGGCTGCATTCTGTCTGTAGATCATTGCAGGTGGGAAACAGAAAAATATTGTGACAGATAAGATGAGGAGAGACACAGGTGACGGCAGTGTTTAGGTTGAAACTCATATATAATAACGTGCAGATACTCGAATGGAGAAAATCATACTTAAAAGTGGTAGGGAGCCACTTCATGCATGAAAATAGATCCTAATCACTTCTGACTTGCGAATAGCTTTAACCCCACATTGGCTGAGACACTATGACAGAAGTTATTAATAAATCTAACGAAGCATTTTCTATAAAACCTGTTGCAATTTTCTCCTATATGAAATACAACCCCCCCTCCACTGGATTTCGAGAAAAGGGAACAATAATATAATTCAGTGAGATCTCCAAGCCAGCATGACTGATATATTTATATGAGACTCCAGAGCACTCTGACAACTTGGTATCACAGCACCTTGGCTGCATTCGTCTAAGATTTGTCTAATAGGCTTCCACTATAAAGCCTCACAACTGGAAGATCCCAGGCGGCCGGAGAGAACAGGGAAGTGGAAGAATAAGGGGAGGATGGGAGAGGCAGTTTCATTTTGAGTGTTATGACTACTCCCCCAGGAATGAGTGGGATGGATTTCACACATGGCAATTTGGAGGATCAGCACACACTGCGTATACTGTATTCAATGACTGACCTCAGGCAGTACGGACCAAATCTGCGAAGAGGGTGAGCAGTCGGAGAAGGCAAAGGGGAGGTATAAAACCCAGTAACAGCAAGAGCAGAGAGCAATGTTCAGTTAAGTGGGAGAGCATCATCAGCCATAGGCAATGTGGTAGTCTGGGTCATGAAAACATATTCATCTACAGTATATTTGAAAGTAAATCACACATGAGAAGATTAACTGTAGGGTGGTTACTTAATAGGATTTATACAAAATGCACACCATCCACTGTGGCTAGTGATTTTGCAGAGTTACTAGCCACTCAGTATTTCCACTAGCTTCAGTGTTGTTGCTGGGAAATTACATTTTATGCACCAAACTGGGCACATTCAAACAAATGATCAATTTTCCCTCATCAACCCAATCAGTATAAGCTTCTCCCTGTATATATGAGACAGCACACTACACATCAAGTAATACTTCACTGTTAGAGACAGTCGCTGTGATACTGGAGATGTGTGCTCTCAAATTTTTTTGAAGCATTTCAATTTCATACCCAGAAAACCTCTGTTTTTGTCAGTACTTTGCAATGCAAGAGTTCATAACTGGTAGCCAAAGTCTACACTGTAAAATAGTAATTACTGGAATGAATCAAAGAACCACATTATTCAGCTGAATTCTCCTTGGTTCCTCGGTTATCAGATACAGATTCTTATTCATCTGCCTGTTTCTTAACCTTGCAAAGCAGATGGATACGCCCATTTCCTTGTTTTTCACTGGCGAATCCATCTTGCAAAGCTCCCATCTGAACCATTTGGGCCCGGTTAGAAAGTGACAGGACCAATCAGCTACAAGGGGCAGTACTTTCAGGCACGCAGAGACATGATGAAAACAAGTAGCAGCAAGAGGCCGGTGCAATTATGGCGGAAGAGATTAGCGTGGATGCTGCTAAAGCATAAGTTTTATCAGAACTTGGCGACATTTCTTCGTTAAAAGAAGAACAAGAAACAGCAGTGAGTTGTTTTCTTTTCAAAAACCACAAAAGTCTAGTACTTACATGTCGGTAGTCGCCATGTTTCGCGCTATTCCCCGTAGCTGCACACACGCAGCTCCATAGCTGCTACATCACATGTTTTGTTGCTCTTATTGGCCCGTAGAGATGTGACAGACAGAACGTTCATCCAATCACACTCCAAGTTTTTTTCAAAGCCTCTGCCTTTTCTCAAATGTTTCCTATTGAAGCTTTCCCAGATGGATATGTGAAACAAATCCATCTGGTGTGTCAGGTTACCTGTTTCTCACTTCCTCTGTGAATGGTAAAATCAGTGTTTCTATTGTCTAATTATCTGTTAATTACAATACATGGAAATCTATTTTATTCTCTGCAAAAATATACGTCAAGTGTTTTAATAACATTTAATATCACCTGCATATGCTGAGGTTTTAATAAATTATGGGCCCCTGCTATAAACAATAATATTAAGGGAATATCACTCAAGTAAAATTGTAACATAATGTGTACATAGACACAGATTGCCCTGACGTGCTGATCCAACGTCATTGCAACAAGCATGTAATTCATAAACACTGGCGCTAACAACCAGGTAAAGTTAGAGGGAAGCATAGACTGTGTCAGTGATAAATTCATCTCACCAATGTGGCTAGTTGTAGCCATTTGCTAACAGCCACAGCTACCTGTATTTAGTTGGCGGGTGTAGATGTCAAGCCCTGATGTTCGATGTCTTATTGCTTATTCCACAGTCATGTTTGCTATGTAGATGAGTTGTTTGGGATTTAATTGCAAATATTTTGAAGTATCATCCCATGAGAGTATTTCTTCTATCTTAACACAGTGGAGAGAAAAAGAATTCTTTATGTTTAAGCTGGCAGAAATACAAAAAAATGCAAGTCAGTAGCAACATCTTCTTTCACAGTGAGAATTGTACTTGAAAGCGATTATTTAAATCTCTAATGACCCAATTTATTCAAAAGTGCCCGCATGAACTGTTGTAGCTTAGGGGAACTGACCCTTTAAATAAAATCCAGAGAGAACAAATTCTTGATTCATTTTACAAATGACCCGTGTGGTTCAAAGACTGTGAAAATAAACTACATATCCCATGTAAAACTGTATAAAGCTGGGCAGACAGTAGCCATGATGTGCTCAAACTCAAACTTTTATTTCAGCTTAAATTCATCCTGCAAAGATTTATGCCTGAGCATCAAAGATGCTTCTCGTCTTATTCCCCCCTCTTAATGTGACAACTGTTATGAAGTGTAAAAATCTAAAACTGTAAAAGATTCCCACAGATTATTAAAAAAAAATCTGCATTCCACTTGGTTCCCCTCTGAGAGGCCCATATCTCAACTTCAATAAAGTAGCAGGCTCCTAATGCAGGTATTGGGGAAAAACAAGACACAGATTTGCATAATCAGTGTCACTATACATTTGGGTGGTAGCTGGAGTGTGGCAAGATGACACAGCTTGGGTGCTCTGGCAAGACCAGTGGGATAAAGGAGATGAATATGCATTAAATATGCTGGCAGTTCACTGCCCCAAATGTCCAGCCAAGTTTGTCAATAACATTTATGTCAGGAATGGTATTTCACGCACATTAGCAGTCCCTGCAGCGCTGTCTTCAACACTGCTGCGGTAGGACAGGTGGGAGGAGCCGTTTCACTGGTATGCAATCTCCTCTTAAAGAGTCAGCGCTCCTTACACATTCTTTATCAGTTTATGTTAAATTATAAAGCCTCAAGAAATGGAAAGAAAAAAAAATCCCAACACTTACTTAGGATTGTGGTTTCCTGCAGTGATGATACAAAGTTTGACATCAAGCCACATGATTCCTGCAGAAGGCTTCTGAGAGGCTGGAGCAACACCAAGCACATTGTTTCCTTCTTATAGACAAAGTGTGCTTCCTGTTTAAACTATAGCAATAGGAAAAATTAGATTTAGTAAACTTACATGAAAGCCTTCATGTTATGAAGCACTTTGTGACATGCAAATTTACCTAACACAATTTTTCTACAACTTGAATAAAGTTGAATTTACCTTAACATTAAATACAATTATATTACATCATGAATTAACCTGAAAGAGTGAAAATATCTCTGTTTGGTCATCTCAACTAACATCAGATTGATACAGAACCATAAGCCAATGGAGTTACTGTATGTTTTAACATTTTTAATAGATTTATAAATTAATCTGCCTCTCATAAGCCAACCATGTATGCTTGAAAACATCATTTCCTGCATTACGTTTATGTTTTTACTGATTATGAGACTCAACCACGGTTTTGACACTTCTTAGGCTGAAAATGCTGCAAATATACGTATGTTTAACCTAATAGCGCCTTACTTTTGCCTATTTAGCACTGTTTTGCTACTTCATTTGGCACTTTTATTTAACTTTGGCTGCTTTTTGCCCATTTGTGTCCCTTTTTGCCACCCTTAACCCATTTTGCTGCAATTTGTCCATTTTTTTACATCCTTTTTTCCCTTTAAACCCTTTTTTTTGCTGATTTTTACCCCTTTTTGCCACTCTAACCCCATTTTTTGCCAACTTTTGCCAATTCTACAACTGTTTTGCCACTTTTACCACACTTTGGCTGCTTTTTGCCACTTTTAACCCTCTTTGCTGCTTTTCACTTAATTGTGCAACTCTTAACCCATTTTTGCTGCTTTAAGCCAATTTTTGCCACTTCTTTCCCCTTTTCACCCACTTTTGCAGGGATTTATGCATTTTTGCCACTTAAAATATAATTTTGCTAACTTTTATCACTGTTTTGCCACTTCTTTTAGGCTATTTTTGCACTTTACCACTTTTAACCCTTTTTGTGGCTTTATGCTCATTTATGCCACTTTTTTGCTACTTTAACTCAATGTGATGCTATTTGCCGATTATTGCCACTTTGACACTTAAAGTTGTTTCTTTTTTATCCTTTTTTTCTGAAAACGGGTTTACATTTTGAAAAAGCCTATACTGTATTACAGCATAAATGAATAAAATCATTTTTGTTGCTTTGATAAGAGGTTATTATTCAGGTTAAACATAAAATATGGTTATCCCAGCTTAACTTTTCAATCGGCCATGATTTGCTGACCTCCATGGGCCCCCCATTTGGCTGGGACCCAGAAAGCTCTCCCCTTTATCCCCCCCTTATGGTCAGCCTTGGCTATAATCCTCAACGCACTTGGTCACAGGATCAGTTCCCGGTCTCGGCACATGTTTGGTGCATGTCTTCCCCCACTCTGTCTCTCCCCATGTTTCCTGTCTCTCTAGTGGTTCTATCCAATGAAAGCAAAAAGCCCCAAAAGTAATAACCAAGAGTAAAAAGATAGAATAAAATTTTAAATTGGGAACACAACAAACTTTCAACATAGAGTACATATGAACATGTCTCTGTGCTGACCCACCCACACCCACATCTACCCACTCACACATATATAAACACACTGTGCGAGCCCATCATCCAGATAAACAGCTTGAGGATGCCTTCACTAAGGAGCTTGAGAGAAGGGATGCAGTCATTTGGTATGGGGTCTTTTCAGCAAGCTTTTCCTAATGGGACTTTTTCAGGGACTTGTCAGCAGTAAGATGACTGAAATCTTCCTGGCCTGAGTACCAGCTTCCTCTGGCTGCCACTGAGAGTGCCAAGCTGATCGCTTTAAATCCAACTTTTCTTATCCTTTTTTAAATGGTGGTGTGTGGGAGGGACGGCTCAGAGCAAGACAGAGGAGAAGAGAAAGAATGAGACAAGGATGGAGAGGCGGAGAGACAGAAGAGGAGAGGGACAGAAAGAGCAAGTGGTTAGACGAGAGGGCCTGATGAGCAATGAGCGCTTCACTCGTCCTCAATTAATCTTGTCTCTCTACCTTTGCTTTGGCGCTTCCCTCAGCACCAAGGTAATAACGACACCCCCATCCATTATCCTTTTATCCCTGTTATTCACTGGGAATTGCTTAATAATATGTTACAGATTTGTCCTCCTTCGTATAATTCTTTCTGTCATTCGCAGTATATCATCTGGAAAACACACAGCCCCCTTTCTGCTGGACGCTCTTTGAGGATTATCGTGGGTGACACCTTCGGGATGCAGCCAGAATCTGGAGCATCATTTTTTCAGGCATAAAGTGGAATTACCCTGACTTATCTGTCATTGCCAAAAGCACAACAAGCCATTCAGGGCCAAAGCAAAGGTGGAACAGGTTCTTATCAACTCCTTTGAAAGAGAGGGCTTGTAAATTTATGCTAATGAGGGCCTTTGTCATCCAGGCTCACCCCTTGGGGCTGAACGGGGCTTGCAGGGGATGATAATCTGGCTGTTGAGTGCACTAGATAATTTGTACTTTATCCTCATGTAATTATATAGTTTAAATCTTTTCAGCAATGCTAATCCTACGACATGAGGAAGTGTCTTAACCGTGTCTCTGGTTCTAAGCGGCACTAGTTAGCGTGCATCTGACTCTTTCCCTCTCTCTCTCTCTCTCTCTCTCTCTCATAATATCACGTAGGAGGAGAGCCGCACTGATGTAATTACTCTGACTTTCTGTAGCCCGTGCAATGAATCCTCATATCATTTTGATCCACCTTAGCAGGCAGGCAGAAAGCCAAGCTAGCAGCCTGAGGGTACGAGAGACAACTCAGAGAAGGTGAAAACATTGTAGCACAGCTGAAAGAACCCTCTTTAAAAAAACGAAAAGAAAAAAAAATGGAGGACAACATGAAAATGGACGAATGGAGCAAAAATAAGTGCAATAGGTTGGATTTTAAATCTTTTTTGCTGTCCAGGGGGACTCCAGGCCATCCTGTGTGCCTGCCAAAGCCGACAGCCCTTGACAAGCTGCTTGGCGTGCTGTAATTTGACTAATTACATTGGATTAGACCATATTAATGCAAGCTGTTTTCTCCAGGGTCACTGACCCACCCAGTGTGTCCCCTGCTAGTTTCTCTTTTTCAGTGTAAACAAAACATAAACAAGAAGAAGGTAGCCTCTTTGTTTCAATAAATTATAAAAACAAGAGACACTTTTCTGTATCCCAGACAATATTTTTATAATGAGAGTGTTGGTGAAACAAAGCATCTAAAGCTGTGAGATACAGCCTGCACTTTCCTGAGGCACATCATCACAGGCTTCTTTGATAACAAATCGAGTGCTTTGCCAGCTTCATCTCTCTGCAAGAAAAGGAAAACAAAATAAGGACTTTCATGAATCTCACAAAAGTCTCCGAGTTCACTGGATTCTTTTTTAACAAGGAGATGGGTGTAGGGTGACTCAGGAGAGTCTCCTCATACTGACAACAGCAGAGTAAAATTTCATTTTAATTGTACTTTTATCTTATCAAAACATGAGGATGAAATCTGAGTAATGACGCACTGTTTCATGTGTGTTTTAGTCACTCATTTGTTATTCTGAGGAAATAGTGTGCTGAAATACATGATTAATATAAATAACGAAGCACACTTCGTTTGATATGCACTGTAAAACCGCACAAGTTGAAGCTGCTCAGAATTTTTGTTGAAACTGATTGTGTCAAAGATTTTAAGTAGTGGAAACTTGGGTTAACTTGACTTTTATAAGCTAAACTACACTGTGGAAACTTTCCTATACTTAAAATTCTGTTTAAATCCAACTCAAAACATGTTTACGTACTTTGATAAAGCTGCATGGTCTTCATACACTGCAATGATTCCTTATTTCTATCGCATAGTTTCATCTTGAACATTAATGCCAGACCAACAGCGTCCAATTTAGGGGCCAAAAGAGAGACGTGACGAGTGCTGAACCAGGAAGTCTTCTTCTATCATGCTTAGCACACCATCTACTTTTATAGTTGCTCCCTACAGGTGATACTTCTCTAACTGAGTCAGTATCTTCACTCATGGTGCAAAAGTGTCTAATGCGCAAAGGCATTCTGGGAACAATGACAAAAAACACCTAGAATGGTTGAGTTATGTTAACTTAAAACTACATCTGTGTTCAGTCAACTCAGAATTATAGAGCTAAAATAGCATTTTTTGGATTTATTCAAATTATCTTTTTAACAACTTTCAACTGTTTGATCTTACAGTGTGACCCGCAAGGCAAAATACAAGGTAGGACTATTACAATGAAACTGTGTCAATGAGGATAAAGCCACGTGGTTCATAGTCACACTATTATATATATTAAAGGCTGAGTATTCACACACAACAGCTGTAAGTTTCCAATAAGTGACGTCCTTAGTTCACTGCTGGCGATTAATTGAACTGCACATGCTTTGGCCAAGGTGTTGGAAAATGACAAGCTGAAAAGTTGAGCAATGCATTCACTTGAAATATTTGGTGAAATTGAACAAAACAGTAGATGAATCTAAGGTGTATGGTGAACACTGTATGTCACGTGTGTGTGTGTGTTTCAATGGCCCAAAAGATTAAGTGGAGGCAGAGAGAACGTCTAAGACGATGAATGTTCTGGGCGCCCAAGCATGTCAAAAAACTCCTGAAAACATTTACAAATTAAACAAATCATTCAAAATGATCAACTACTCAGTGTAAGAATGATGGCAGAAATGGTCTCCATTTATAAAGAGACAGTTTGGCAGATTTTGCATGAAAATGTGAACATGACAAAAGTGTGTGCCAAATTTGACCTAAAACTTCTGACTCCTGGTCAAAAGGAAAAAATCAAATTTGTGGAGACACTTTGGAACAAACTAAAGGAAAAAGTTTTGCGTGAATATCCAACCTTTAACACACAACACTAACCCTAACCCAACAGTCTGCGTATTCCTAACACATGTGGTTATATCCCCCTAAGCGTAGTATTATTATTTACTAGCCATACCTTGTATAATCAGAAAATTGGAAAGAATAGTTTATTTGTCCAAAGAAGGAAAGAAACCAACCTTCATTTGCATTTGTAAAAAACCCAAATGAAAGGGGGGGAAATGAGCCATAGAATATGTGTGTTTTAATAAAAGTGCCCAATTGTACTAAATCAATTTGAGCTCCACACAATGGAGAGGCAGCTTCACTGTTTGTATGTGCTCCTCTGCCTTGAACATGGTGTAATAATAGTATTAAACCAGGCGTTATACAGACAGAATACCAAAGAGGCTTACAGCCTTGGTTTCATGAAACATTTAGGCAAAAGTTCCAAGGGCTGAGGATGATGAAAGAAGGTAAGCTTGAAAATGGGCTTCTGGGATCCTCAGCCCTTATTGTACAGAAGTCACATCAAATTAATACTGAGGGCCATTTGCAGCCTTTCTTCTCCTGAGCTTTTCAGAACGGATTAAGCTATGAAAACTCAGAAATTACTAAAGCACCTATTAGGCATTATGCTCACCCTTTCTCTTCTGTTCCCTTTGAAAGTCACTGAATGTGCTTCACTTCAATTGCACTTCAGTGCATGACTTGTTTGCAAACTTAAAAGCAAGAAATTTTATAAAATGTGTCATCTGATATGTGCATTTCAACTAGCATGATAAGACCAACCTCCCTGCACTTGTAGATAAAAGAAAGTATTTACTTATAGACATGATTCGGATCTAGTTTCATTCTACAGGAAAAATATTAGTCATATTTTGAACCTGTGTGTTACTTTGTTATAGCTTAATGTGACAACAGTGTGCAGCAAGGTAGTTTACTGGAGTGCATACACTGCTGAAGGCCCTGCTCTGCTGAGGCTCTCTCAGGCTCTCTGCGCCTCTCTTTGCTCTCTCAATGCCTCTTCAAAGAAGCGCAGGGAGGGCATGAATTGTAATTATGGCTCCTAACAGGATTCAAGAGCACCCAAACGATGGCACTTGAGAAACAGGTCGTGTGGAGTTAAACGGCTGTCAGACACTCAAAGCTCCCCAGCATGAGAACAAACCAACAAAGGCTGGACGTGTCCACCTCTAGGGCCCTCCTACCCACTCTCCCTCTCTTAGCAAGAGATTAAAGATCAGCTAAGGCCCCTTTAAACACTCATAATGCCTTTCTGCAATTCTGGTCACATACAAGTTTTAAGGCATGTTACAGCTCTGCAGGTAAAATGCTAAAACTGCAATTAAAATAATAATAATAATAATAATAATAATATCTTCTCGAAGTATTGGATTGTTGAAAAATGTTTGTAGAAGAAATAAATCCTTGCTAAAATTACCACCTAAAAGAACAGCACCAGGGGACCGTCTGAGGGAGAAGCAGAGGCTTGTGAGGGATCAGGTAATTGGTACCACCTGAGAAACCACCTAACCACAGAGTCTGATTATCTCCCGACCTCACCTTCAAAATAACGGAAAAGATCATCTGTGCTCCCCAGACAGTTTCAATGACTCACTGGGGCACAAGACCCCTCGCCACACATTAAAGAGACCAGCCTTCAGTCAGGCCCTCTCCAACTTCAGCGCCATCCTACTCCCTAAAAGCACCCAAAAGAAACAGACCTGCAGCGTGAAGTCCTTATGCATGACCCTTATTAAACTCCTAATTGGATTGAGAGCCGCTTTGAAAAAACATTCAACATCTTTCATTCAGCTGAGATTTTCTTTAGCATTCCTTCCAGTAGTTTGCTTCTTCAACAATAACATTCAAAATCAAGTCACTGAAAACTTTTTTCCCTTTTCAAAACACCACCACATTTTCCAAAAATGGGAGTATAGGGAAAACCTTTTTCACCTTCCCCTTTAAGGCAAAGCACTATTTGATTTTCACAGGGTGCAAGTGACAGGCTGAAACAAAGCCCAGTGCTGGC
This sequence comes from Cheilinus undulatus, assembly GCF_018320785.1. NCBI lineage: Eukaryota > Metazoa > Chordata > Actinopteri > Labriformes > Labridae > Cheilinus > Cheilinus undulatus. The sequence goes on along the minus strand of NC_054866.1, from coordinate 41,290,365 downwards.
CATTGTGTAGCCTTTCACTGTTGTAATGGTCTTAAAATGGCTACAAGCAGGGCCCTATTCAGTGTGACCAGGCTGCTCAGCTCTCCTCTCTATATCCAAGACAAACCGTGCACCAAGCGGGAACTCGGAGGTCAGCTGATGAGGGAATGAAGGACCGAGTTCACTCATAAGCACAAACATACACATACTGACTAAACATGTTTACATACACTCAGTAAAGTATAATTATCGTGTTAGTCCAACTAAAGCTTTGATAATGCATGTTAAAATGTTTGACTGAAATTGTACTAAATTAAATTTCTCAAAGTCAGACCAACACACCTAAATAAAAACACTAAAGGCTGGCTCTGCTCAATTATAGCAAAAATTATCACAGTTATTTTTGACTGATACTGAGATCACGATAGCAAGTACGATTACACACTGATCAAACATCTACATCTATGCATCAGGGTATATACAGAAAATGTGACATTAAATTTCCTACTTACCTTACATATATTTAAAAGACCCTCACATTTTAAGACCCAATTGCATCTTCAATTTCTAACCTTTCACATTAGCGTCACAGTGTCATTTATGTTTGTGCTGATTGAAGGATAAAAATGTGATAGCAAAGAAAATGTTGGTTGGTTGGCCAGCTCGCTGCTCCTCTTTGCCTTACTACAAACAGTGCTAACTTAAGCAAAGTCTGTGCTAACTTTAAACTCTCAGCTTCACCACAAAGCTACTTTTGATTTCCAATATCAGGTGAATGTTTTCAGGTACATGGCTCAGTTGTGGTTCCAACTCCTCCAACCACTTCACATAAAAACCTTACACATATCCATCATTTACAGTAGTTCTGCACAATTAATCTAATCGCAATTGCAACTTCAACTATAATGTTAGGCTGTGCCATTACACAACCGCATAAAGGGCTGCAATTATGATGTATGAAGTAGCACTTGAAAGGTTAACAAAAATGCCTACAGAAAGGCTTTTAAGATTACAGTGAGGCCTTTTTCACAAAAGGGATTTTTAAAAACAAACTCAGACCAAAAAATAAGGAAATTTGTGTTTGGTTTATTATTTCTTTGTTGCTTCTTGGCAATAAATCTAAACTGTATGAAAGCCTGTTTATTTGTAAGTAACATGCATTTGTGGGATGAGCAGCAGAGCTGAGTATGTGGGTTGCGCCCATGAAAAATTTGGCAAATCTTCTCTGCCAATGCCAAACAGCTCATTCTGCCATTGACTTATGTTTCATGTTGTTTGGTGGATTGGATGATGGAAGTCTGAAGAAACAAGACATATCGTCAATTTAACAATTTATTCATTTAACAAACGGGAGCCTCAGTAGCGTGTGGAAGAACCATACACAGCCACAGCAGCCTGGCACCTCCTCCTCATGCTGGTCACCAGCCTGGCCACACAGCTGCTGTGGGACGGCATCCCATTCTTCAACCAGCATTTGTCACAAGAGAAGATGGAATGGCTTGCCAGCAGTCCTGACCACAACCTCACCGCAGTGTGTGAGATTTGGCCAATTTTCATTGGTGTAACCCACATACTCAGCTCTGCTGCTGATCCCACAAATGCATGTTCCTAACAAATGTGGCACCATTTAATAAACAGGCTTTCCAATAGTTAATTATTGCCAAGAAGCATTGTTACAAAAAAATAATTTACCAAAAACAAGTTATCTTACTTTTTGTGCTACGTTTAGTAAGTTATTGGGTTACAAGTTGAGAAATACACATTTCAAAGCCATCACTACTCTCTGCATTTTCCTTGATAACCACACAAGTAGACTCATGATACCAACTCTTTTACACTGTACTAGCAAATCACAATATTATCCAGAATAGTCACACATCATTACCAAATGGTCTAGCACTATTTTACATGCACACATCACCGATCACATTTCACTTGCTAGCTTAAGACACAGCAGAGCTTTGAGTACGCACTGACAGCTCAGCGAACCAGAGCATAAGTGCGCCAAGCACCGTTGGATCTGGCGCAGTCCCAAATTAAACAGAAATTAAAAGCAGAAAATCTAATCACAACTCTATTTGGTGAATATTTCTTAGCAGCATAAAAATAAAAAGAAGAATTTGAAATATTCTGTGCAAGACAAAATATTTAGTAAATAACAGAGGGCCCAGTATTGAACCTTGTGGTACTCCCTTGAGAACTTGTAATACCTCTGATGTTGTACCCTCCAACTGAACAGCCTGGGCTCTACCAGTAAGATAGTTTGTAAAGCATCCAACAGCATGCTCTTTAAACTCAACAGCTTTTAGTTTAATTGGAACTAGCTGAAAGAGGGCAAAGGGGGCAAGTCACCAACTTAAATCCGCCATACTTGTGTTGGTAAATACATTTTCCACGGTGCCTGTATACTGGGACAAGGACAGTTGTCTGGTTAAATATCCTAATCCAGCTACAACCATAACTCGACTTAACAGAGCACATTCAGTAAATATACTGCAACCAGGCTGTTCAGCTCCGCGCTCCATACCCAAGACAAACTCTGTAGCAAGAGGGAGCTCTGGGGTCAGCTGAAGAGTGAATGGGTTCACTTATAAGGACAGTCTCTCAGCCCATCAGTGCCTGTAGAAGTTCTGAACACATTTACACTAATTATAGCAAAATAATAGTGCCATAACAACAACATCAATCAAGTTCATTATGGAAAATAGCATAATGACAATAATTACAATAATATCTCATTAAGAAAGAGAATGAGAGGCAGGGGAGAATTAATAGCAGACAGGTGTACAACACACCGCAATTATGGAACCTGAAATTAGTTCATTGCCTCAAGGCAAAAGAGGAGAAAAGGAAGCTTGTAAGTGAGGGAGTGTGTGTGTGTGTGTGTGGAGGTGGGTGGGTGGGGGGCTGGTTTCACGGCTGGGAGTGGGACTGATAGAGAGTGGCTCACTGACAAAAAAGGAATTGCAAATAAGCAAACAAAAATGTCTTAAATGTGTAAATTAGGGAGAAAAATAAGAGGGAAAAGCAGCTTTTCCCTGCAGACTGGTGCCTTAGATGAGAAGGGAGCAGCGAAACGTGATCAAGGGGAGCCGTGGAGCGGTGCGGCAGGCGTCAAGATGAGCACTCAGCCAGCGAGTGGCAGCCTCTCCTTTTCCAGTCAATCATTCATTACAGAGCCAAGTGCGGTGGAGGAGTGCCTCCTCTTTTTGACCTATCATATTACTGCCTCTGTAAACTCCTAATCCTCCCTTCGTTAGATGGTGTCAACAGCCGACATGCTCTCACCCTGCTGCTGCACTCCCCGCTCAGACACCTCCCAAGCCCTGCCAAGACCGCAGAACTGACACTCTAATAAAATCGTTTGAAATGTAACAAGGTAGAACAGTGCAACTTTATCCATCAGTTTCACTGCTTGCTTCCACCTTAGATTTTTCTTCATCATTAGGAGGACAAAATTCTCTAAGCAATTAGCTAACTTTTTCTTTCTATCTTGCCATCAATTGGAAGCCCCCAGTCCACAGTAAACAACGCTTATAGAGTCTGACTTCAGCTCCTCAGCCTTTCATTGGCTGGTCGGAGCAGCCGGCTTCTTTTTGCCTAGAGGCTGTTCCCGAGCAGGTGAAAGCCTGGAGGCAGGAACCTGCGCATCAGCACTTCTCCGTCCATCATGACTCTTTCATGGGGAGCCGTCTCCTGAGCTTCTCCACCAACACCATGAGAGATGACTACTATAATGAGTCCAACAGATGAAAGCTCAGCAGGACAACACAACATTCAGATACATCTCTGCACATGTACACTGAGGTTAGCAGAAATCAACTGAGATAGACAAAGAATGAGATCGAGACTGGATAAATGGAAATCTGGGAGAAGGATATGAGTTGATAGTTTGCAACTGTATTTCCTTTGCACACATGCAATCCTTTCAAACATAATGCATACATGAATAAAGTGTTGATAGTTTTCCTTGATTAAATTTCCTAATTTAGGCAGACAGACACCAGACAATAAAGCAGATGAAAGCTTTGATAATGGATGACTGATTCATCTGCATGTAACACTGATACAACAAAAAATACTGAGTCAATCTATGAGAAAATGCTAGAAAAGTTTGTATCTGTCTTCATGACCTTCAGCAGATCTGACTTTGTAGTCTGCTAGGATTAAAATGTCTACCTCACAGTGAATATATATGTAAATTTTTGTGATAAACTTTGTCACGGCTGAGACACACCTACCACGTAAAACGGTTTGAGGGCTGTTAATTACCGTATAAAATAAGCAATTGGCATCCGGCCCCATATGTTCCACTTTTTTAGTGAAGAAGATGGAAATGAGGTGGGGTAGATTTGATTGTGACATGCTCTCCGTCTGCGCTCCACAATGTGTGGCTTTGCCAGTTACAGGCTAATATTCAGCACGCCTCACCACCACCAGAACTAATGAAAGGAGACAAAATGTCTCTGCTGCCATCTTTGTCTCGCATCCGCTCAGGGTGAGCCTCCCTCTTTCCCTCCTTTCCTTTTCACCTCCCCTCTTTCCCCTCGCTCTTGAAGGGAGGGAGACAGCGGCATAAAATGGTGGCGAGCAAATGTGCCTTCCATGTGGCAGCAGCGGAGGGGGTGACAGGGCAGACTGAGGCCAGCACTATCAGCACTGTGTGGCTGTTGCTTTGAACAACCTGGATGGTCGCCATGGAGGATCAGGGCTGAGAAGATGAGACTCAAGCGGTTACAAACAAAAGTAGATTTACAGTAAAGAAGGAAGAGAGAAGCTCATCCCTGATGGAGAAGAACTCTGCAAACTTAGTAGTTTTGGCTGGAAAGTTTCCCTGTTTTTCCAGATAACATTTAAACACTTTAACTAAGATGTTTCTATCTATAAATAACATTTAAATAATGAAGTAAAAAAGAAACTTTATAGAATGTATTTAACAAATTTTTAGAAAACTTGTTTTGCTAGAGATTTAAAAAAAAATCTGCAGAGTCGTCTTGAAAAATGAAGATATAAAACCTGACTCAAAGTATATCTATTCATGCCTAAAACATACAAAACAAAGCCAACTCCCCTCATGAGGCATTTTGTGGTTGAGTCATTCCAGGGGGGGAGGTTGTTAGTTAACCCCGAGCACAGGGGATGATGAAACAGGGGCATAAATCACAGAGTGAAACAAGGCAGACTCCTCCGATTCATTAATGGAAATGATCTGTCAATATGCTGGAGTCAATTCACACGTGTCAGCTGGGCTCAGCACACAATAGACCAGCCAACTTATGAACTCCCAGCACCACTCCAGCGAGTCCATAAAACAACTGGCATCGCCGCTGGGGAGCACCCTGAGACACCACCCTCTTGCACAGACCACCAGATGACACAGATGGGGCGAAACCAAACAAAGACGAGACTCCCTTTGTACAAAGAGGGACCCCTTTCAAAAGCCATTCATGCAACAAATTGGGGAAATCTGGCCATGCAACACTCTGCGTTTGCTCTTTTATTAGCGTGAGCCTTACGTCACAGTAAGTGAAATCAGATTTATGACTTTCTGCTACAAAGGTGGTTAAAATCCAACTCGCTTTTAAGACTCAAGAACTTTTTTTAATGCCATGTCAAGCAACAACAGTCTAGCCCTATTAACCAGGAACAGCCTGTTATTTTGCACACAGGCACTAGACTAATAGTCTGATTCTCTTATTGAAAACGTTGACTTATTGTACAATAATGACCAAAGAGCTCACTACATCTAATAAGGGAAATCATAGAGAGGAACATGGCTGCTCCATGTTTACATGTCCTACCTTCAAGAGCTGATGGACTGTTTGGTTAAGTCAGGTATGGCTATCAAAAACAAGACTAATGCTGTAATACAATTTTATTTTAAATGTCTTTCTCCTTCAATGTACTCCCCTTCTGCATTAACACACAGACAGTTGTCTCAGGACCTCTGTCTGTCTTTTCTTGACCCAAAACGTGTTCCTTTGAGCACAGATTTGATCTTAGGAAAAAGGAAAAAGCCACACAGTGCTAGAACAGCTGAATAGGGAGGGTGATCAAGCACTGTGATTTGTTTTTGGGCCAGCTTTACTCAGAACGTAGTGTGCGTATTGTCTTGATAAAGAATGAAACCATTTTTTCACAGTTGTGGTGTCTTTCTTCAAACCTTGTGTAAAAGTGTTGATTCCCTGTTGATCCTTCTGGAACCCACTCCTCCAAAATGATGCCCTTAATGTCAAAGAGAACAATCAACGTGGCCTTGAATTTGGACTTGCTTTGTTGTTCTTTCTTCATCCTCTGTGATGATGGTGTTTTTCAATGCACTGACTGCTGTTTTTTCTCAAAACTGTATTGGAAGATCAAGGTTTTGTCACGTGTGATCACTCCTTCTGAAAAATTTGGGTTTCCTTCAGCTTGCTCCAAAATGTCTCCACAAATTTGCTTGCATTTTTCCTTTCAATAAGGAGTTAGAAGTTTTCGGACAACTTAGGCACACACTTCTGTTAGGTTTTATATGTTCATGTAAAATTTGTCAAACTGTTCCTTTACCAATGGAGGCCATTTCTGCTGCCATTCTTACACTGAGTTGTCAATCATTTTGAAAGATTTGTTTAATTTGTTGAATGTTTTTGACGTGCATGGGCACCCAAAATGTTCATCATCTTGGATGTCCTCTCTGCCATCATAAAATCTTTTGTTCCATTCAAACACACATGCACGTGATGTGCAGTGTTCCCCTATACACCTCAGATTCAGTTTTTTTTTTTTTTTCAATTTCACCAAAATGTCAAGGTCATGTGTTGATAAACTTTTAAGCTAGTCATTTCCAAACACCTTATAAAAACTCAAGCACTTCAATAAGTAGCTACTAGTGGCATTTTTTCTGTGAAATCACCTTGACAAGTTTGCACACAAATATAAGTGAATTTTAACTATCTTTTTGTTCAATGCATCTATGAAAGCAGCAGATCTTAACGATTCTTCACAGTTTCAGAGATTAATGAGCATTAATATCAGTCACTGTAAGGGATTTCATGAGAGCCTTAAACAACATCAAGCTTTAGTTCTTTCAAAGGCAGTCCATCAGCCAGGGAGGTTTGTTTCCATGTAGGTCATTAAATACGTGCACACAAGCTTTCTCTTATTAGACCCTTCTTTTCTTGTTCTTTCTCAGCTGCTCGCTGGTGCTGCTGCAGCAATCTGCATAGAGAGACATTTGTCATCATTAGCCCTGCTCTGACAGTTGGCACCCGGCACCTCAGATCTCTAGGACTGGCAATTATGAACCCTTCATCCCTTATTTAGGCAACATTGCCTAATTTCATCACAGGTCTTTTCAGCAGCATTTGATTACCAACAGCCCCATACCTTTGACACACCACCAGCTCTTACACTCCTTTGTTTGTGCTTTTATGTCTCCTACTCTTAGATCACGAGGGAGAAAGCTGCTTTCTGAGATTCCAAATTACTTAATAGTTACAAAAGCTGCAGAGAGGGCTGTAGAAGAGCATCATGGGGTCAGTGGGTAGATGATTACAGCGCCCACCTTTCCATGGTAGACATCTCTCAGACATTGAGATTAATCACACCACTGCTGCTGCTGCTGAATGGCGGCCTTACAAGACAAGATGCAAGTCAGGCATACATGATAAATAAAAGAAACTGCAATTCAGTAAATAAACAAATAAGAATCTGAGCTGTGCTAATTTGTAAAAAGAAAGCTGTTTAAATCCTGATATACTAACAACACCCCTGGTTCAGTCAATACACCAGTGTCTTGTGTCGTCATGTACAGCAAAATGAAATTCTAAACTGTGTGATAATAAACAAGCTAAAAGCCCTGCACCAGCACTTTAACTGCACTCAGCTGCAAAATGCATAACCTGTCCAGGAAGACAAAGGGAATGAGCACAACATTTGCCTGCATTTTTCTTTGTGAAGCAAACCAGAAATCTTCTGTACTCTTATTTGGGCAAACAAACCTGAATTGTATTCATAGTAAATTCATGCAAATACATGCATGTAATTTATCACAAAGGCTGACAAGCGTACCATATTGCAGAGGGGAGGGGTGAAGGGCCACATGAAGCTGAGACAATCAATTAAGTTCCATCATTTACTTATTTCTGATCATTTTTGGTGATTTCTGAGTTCATGATACAGATATGATTCAAAATGCCTGTTGAGTTTACCACTACAGGGTTTTTCACAGCCTCTGGCAATGTGCTCCAGCTTTCTGACTTCTCCAAAGGAGGCCACTGAAACACAGCTGAGAATAAAACAAATGAATGGACACAATCCAAAGGGGGTCCTCAGAGCTGCTCCAGGCCCAAAAATTAACTGGCCTCCAACAGAGACGCCATATTGCTTGGAATAATAATGTTGTGTTATTAAAAATCCCAATGACAATTTCATTTTGTGGCAAATAAATTTATAGGAAATATGTCAACGTGAGTGGCCATCCCACGAGATTAAAGCATATTATTCCTCACAGTTTGAGAGCTGGTGCTGATGTCCCTTCTCTCAAGTGTCACTGCTTTTAATCTGATTTATATTGAAATATGTCATCCTATTAAGTCCACTTTTACTAATCTGCATATTAGCTTGAACGCCAGTTCATAAACTCCCTTTGTATAAGAAATGGCCAGACTTTCTTTTTCAGAATGTAATAACCCAGAAGTGTAATGAAAAGCATATGGCAGAGCGTATTTGTTCTAGTGTAATAGGATTATTAAGATAATTTAAGCATCGTCCATAATTATGATGCCAGTCAGAGTAGCGCTGGTCATGAAGGCTTTGCTCCAGCTTTAAATCTGCCAGTGTTATCTGAAATGTCACTTAACCTGACATCATTTATAAACTTAGAATTGTTATGTTATAGAAAATATAACACTAACTTTTAAGAGCCAATTCTGTAAATTGATTTGCAAAGTATGGGCACAGCCAGAGGATGGTGTTGGTCAAATTAGCTGATAAACATTTATGCTACTTCCATTTAAATTTTTCACTTACCCTCCTTGGAGACTTTCTTTGTCAGTGTATTATTTTTCATCAAATGCTCGAGGCTACGTACTTTGTTGTACATACAATAAAACATCTTTTCCATACTTGTATGTGTTTTGGTTTAATCCATATATATTATTTATTAAAGCCGTTATTAAGTATAGCTCATGAGGCCTTGAGGACCAAATATTAAATGAGGCAATCTAACTTTAATGACTTTGGCTACAATCAGTGAAATATCACTGTAAGTCACTCAAAGCTCCAGCGGTGTCATCAAAGGCAATTTCAACCATCAGACAAGCGCCACTGACCTTGTGCCCGACCAAATTAACAGGACGATCAGTCTTACAAGAAAAAAAATAAGGATGAAAGAAAAATGGAGGAGGAAAAAAAATGAATAAGTGTAGAGGCATGCTCTGGAAACAAAGAGGCCTTCAAATCAGGGTCACATGCTCGTGCAAAATTAGGGGAAGTAGAAGTCATTGTATTGATTTACACAATCATGCATGCATTTTGCTGGGTCAGAAATAGGCCTTGCTGGAATCAGAGCCTCATATATCACACTGAAGGGCCTCCAATAGCCTAGCGGGATGGCGAATAAAGCAACAAAGCTTGCAATGTTGTAATGGCAAAGATATGGCTAAGAAGATTGGGTTGTCTTGGGTTAGACCTGACAACTGCTGGAGTCTTGGGACTGCAGAGCAGGTTGAGTTACTGTGAGATCTGTGAGGCCACATGCTTTAGATTAAGAGGTGATAATCTCAATGAAAATCCCCCCTTCTATCACGCATATGGATGGCTAAGGGCAGGAGCCCAAACTCAAGAGGTGCAACTGGATTCTGAGGTATCAGACTTGGAGGAAGATAGCCTGGAAAGGGAGGCTAGTCTGGTTTCAATAAAAGTCAAGTACCTGCTGGGCCACAGACAGTGGGAGAGAGTGGGGGAAAAAAACTATCAAAGCCTGAGAGTGGAAGAGGCTTATAGCTGCCTCTCAACACATGAAAACCTTCAATAATGGCCGGAATGTCATCCAGAAATATGTCAGTGAGAGTTAACATTTTTGGTTTGGAAATCTGATAACACCTGAATGTGATAAAACAAAATTAATATGTTGTACCGTTATCTCAATTCACATTTTACCATTTTTTAGAGCTCAAACATGATTCACAATTAGATATACAAAATAACAAAAACCTCTGTATGTGTAATTTCTGCCTGGTAACAGTGTGAAATTATCACTGGACTTGCCAAGAAGCTACAGGCAGTGTGTCCATGACAGGCTGTGATGATAACAGGAGTCACCTATCTATCAGGGTCCTTCCCGCACGCACCGCCTCCCACTCAGCCGTATCCATGTAGTGAGAGTCAGAGCTGATGAGCGACGCTTTGCCCCCATAATGTCTGGTCTTATGCAGCTCTGACTGGAGCAGAGATGAGTGTAAACGCCTTTGTGTTCCTTATCTGATCCATGCAGCATTATCTTTTTGAAGTCCTCTTCAAAGCACGCACTGTACCTCAGGAGACGAGTGCCATAAAGTGATGAGAGCCAGAGAGGGTTTAGTATGGATGCAACATCTCTTTATTGTTAATCAGTGTCTGCATCAGAACAGCATTGCTTACAAAACAGTGGTGCATCATGAGGCTTTGTATAAAACAGTCAGAACTGGTAGAATAATAAGTATTTTATGCACACTTTTTTTTTAACATTCATGCAAATTATTTTTTGTTTTTTTGCTTTAAAGTTAAAGAAAAATGCATAATTATCACAAGGGTGTCAGGCAGCAGAAATGTTGAATATTTGGCTTTTATGATAATAATTTAAAAAACAATAATTGCAGTTCTACTACATTATTTTAAAGTAAAAGAAATAATAAAGGCATGCCTAGATAACAACACTTGATTTATTTAAATTTTTTTTATTTAATACGTGAAAAAAAAAGTCAATTGCTGTTGCAAATTACAGTCCATCCACGCAAAATAAAAGAGCAAATCTGATTGGCCTCAATACGCACGGTTAAAGAAATGCTTTAGAGTCTAAAAATAAACTCTGTTCTACATTCAAGCATGGATAATTAATGTTTGGAATCAAATTGTTTTGCAAAATATAAAAATTGAGAAAAGATTTAAAGTCTTTAAATAAAAAAATGCATTGCATCTCAAGAGTGTTCGACCAGTTTATCTGAACCGGAAGCGCCAAACAAATTAAAGCATCCTGCATGAAATAAAAAAAAAAACCTGCACATACATGCAAACCCTTATTCAAAACTGCAATTATAATTTAGCAAAAAAAATCTCCTGAAATGAATCCTTTAAATTTTGAATTTATCAGTGCAACTTAAAAAGAGTTCAGAGAAAAATAAAGCTCAGCGCCACCATTAAAAAAACAATCTGTTAATATTATAATTGCCTTATATGGAGACATACATAGCGTTCTTTAAATATTCATAGTCAATATAATGTTTCTGATAGGATTCAATATAGCTTACTAAAAAAGCAGCAGATAGAGTCCAAGAAAAAGCAAAGTTACGCAGAGAAAAAAGCGGATTTTTTTTCTTCCATCCAAAGGCGTAGGTGTACTTCGGCTCCTCGATATACTACCACTACTACCTGTACTTTTTACTTGTATATAACAGCCACGGATGAATTTGTTTTCCATAAACTGGGAAGCGGTGACGCATCGGACAGCGATTGGACACCTTGGTTTCAACTCCTCCCTTATAATAAAGAGTGTGTGTCTCTGTTGTAAAACACAGCAACACCGGGCGGCTGCGTCAGGAGGGCACATTCCACTCTGCACAATTACGCGGACTCCAAACTGGCACAGTGAGCAGAGACAAACCGAAAGGCTTTTTTTTTTTTTAATCAGATGCTGAAATGGACTTTTAATCAGGTCGTCCTGATACATTGGAGGACTTGGTTCGAGCACTTTATTGCAGTTTCCGCTACAACAGCTGTGAATGTTGTGATCTGATTTTTACGCATGTGCTCTGAGCACAGCTCTGAATAGTTGTCTTATAAATAGACACTTTTTTCTTTCTAAATAGCTTTCTTTCTTCTCTAAAATTGGCTCCCGTACAAACAGCCGCGTTGGATCCCTCGGCTTATTGCGAGACTCCGGTGTATAACCCGGATCTCTGCCCTAATATGATAGCCGCCCAGGCGAAACTGGTGTACCACCTCAACAAATACTATAACGAGAAATGTCAGTCTCGAAAAGCCGCCATCTCCAAGACCATCCGGGAGGTGTGCAAGGTGGTATCGGATGTCCTGAAGGAGGTCGAGGTGCAGGAGCCCCGCTTCATCAGCTCTCTCAGCGAGATGGATAATCGTTTCGAGGGACTGGAGGTCATTTCCCCCACCGAGTTCGAGGTTGTGCTCTATCTGAATCAGATGGGAGTATTCAACTTTGTGGATGACGGCTCTCTCCCGGGCTGCGCCGTCCTCAAGCTCAGCGACGGCCGCAAGAGAAGCATGTCTCTCTGGGTTGAATTCATCACAGCCTCCGGTTACCTCTCCGCGCGCAAGATCCGCTCGAGATTTCAGACACTGGTGGCGCAGGCAGTGGATAAATGCAGCTACAGAGATGTTGTCAAAATGGTCGCTGACACAAGTGAGGTGAAGTTGCGCATTAGAGACAGATATGTGGTGCAAATCACGCCGGCTTTCAAGTGCACTGGGATCTGGCCACGCAGCGCTGCGCACTGGCCTCTCCCTCACATCCCCTGGCCGGGACCTAACCGAGTGGCTGAAGTCAAAGCGGAAGGTTTCAATCTTTTATCCAAAGAGTGCTACTCCCTGAACGGCAAGCAGAGCTCGGCAGAGAGCGACGCCTGGGTCTTGCAGTTCGCCGAGGCCGAGAATCGGCTCCTGCTGGGCGGGTGCAGGAAGAAATGCTTGTCAGTCCTCAAAGCCTTACGAGACCGGCACCTCGAACTGCCTGGCCAGCCTCTCAACAACTACCACATGAAAACTTTGGTTTCCTACGAGTGTGAGAAGCATCCCAGGGAGTCAGACTGGGATGAGAACTGCCTCGGAGACCGCCTCAACGGGATACTATTGCAGCTTATTTCATGTTTGCAGTGCAGAAGGTGCCCGCATTATTTCCTGCCCAATTTAGACCTGTTTCAAGGAAAACCTCACTCTGCTCTAGAAAACGCAGCCAAACAGACTTGGCGACTGGCAAGAGAAATACTGACCAACCCCAAAAGCTTGGAGAAACTCTGAGGTAAAGCTGTTAGTTAACATTTGTGGTAAAGAGGCCTAACGAGCTCAGAAACGGACTCCAAATATTGCCAAACAATTTGAAAAGTCTCCTAAAATGTGACTGTCCTCTGTTGTTGAATCTATTTTGGCCAAGCCTGTTTAAAGATGATTTTTTTATTAAAGAGAGTTCAGATTGCCATCAGCCCCGTGCGCCCTTTGACGCTCTTCAATTTACATTGAAATGATTGGCCACCATTAATCCAGGAGGCCATGTCTCTCCGTGCCACTAAATCTACATTTTCTTAAATGCTTTAAAATAAAGCCCCGAGACAAACTTTGGAAAAACTAAAAACACACATCTGTACATTTTATACTGTAAATACATTCATAGATTGTGATTCAAGTGGTCTGGAATTGTGAATGTTGTTCTGTGACACGTAAATAGGATCCACCTGTTTAAATCTACTTCTGAACTTTTTCTTTATCTGCTAGAAACGTTTTTTTTTTTTTATTTATACTTGCATCCGTGGTAGTCTGATTCATCTGTTTCAATGGACATTGTCTCCGTTTTGAAAGTTTACATTTTGATGGTAGGCGTGCATCACATTTGTTACATTGAAAACATTCCATCGGTTTACTTGAATTTTTATTTAAAGTACTCGAACATTTTTTGGTTGTTGTTTCTTTACCATGCTTAGGCCTACATGATAAAAATGACAAATGATAACATATATATAGTATATAAATATATTACAGTTTAAATGAAAAAAAAAATGCACTTGAAATACACTGGATTATAACATCTGTGATCTGATTTTTTTTATTTCTGTCTTTGATCTAATTTAAAGAGCTAATAAAACGAGCTGTTTTATATTTGTGTCCCACTATGATTTTATTACATGTGTTTCTGACAGCTGTGATGTAGGCCTAACGACATGTCATTAGAATAATATCACGGATATTTCATTTCAGGGGCAGCAGCTAGTCTGAAGGATTTTTATGCTTTGCAAAAAGGTTAAATTCCTGGTAGTGGATGAATAGTTTTATACAATGCTTTCGAAAATTATAAAACAAAAAAAGCGTCATTTTTTAATTTTTAATGGGATAAAAATTTGATTTAAGGCTTTAGAGATCGTTTAAGTTTGTCCAAAGATTGTGGGCACACCGTCTCCTCCTGTTTGATCGCTGATGGCTGGCCTTAATTGCTTTTTTTTTTCCTAAAAGTAGTATTGCAAATTAAAATTCACACGATAAGCAGCCGTGTATTTAAATAATAGTTGCAACATGAGGCTTTAAAATAAAAAAAAAATTAAATAAAAGTGCGACGCTCCCCTCTCAAAGCATCAGTTAACCCACGTCTTTATCTGGGCTTCATCATTTGCGTAATTACGCATTTTTTCTATAAAGAAACATTTTTTTTTTTCCCAAGGGAAAAAAACACACAGAGCTGTCAGAAGCCAAACTGGCCACTTTAAACTGCACACTTTCGTGCAGGTTACTTACCTTTGGGTCGACCCTCTTGAAGGCAGGGTCATCCTCGTCCACCTCGAAGTAGATCTCTGTGGTGGTGATGGACAGAGTCCCGCGTGCCACTAGGACCGGAGCCACAAGCTGGGCCGGGCTGCTTAGGACCACCGGGCCTAAAGATTGCACGGGAGGGGCGACCACAAAAACCCAATCAGTAACATGTAAAAAATTATACTCAATCTATAAATATTATAACAGAATAATAGAAGGTGACTGGCGCGTTTACGGTGAAATTACGCACGTGATTACACCTGGATTAAGCGGCCTGTTTACATTCAACTGTACCGATTCAAGCATTTACGCCAAGCTCATAAATACGAGGGGATTAGAAAAAGCCTAATTTAAAACGTTAAAATATTACGCAGTTTTACAGCTCAGTCAAAGTCCTGATTTTATTACAGATCCAAGCACAAACCAAAGGCGTCTAAACGCATTCTAGTCACTGGATCACACATTGTCATGAACATATAATACAGTTTATTCATCAGACATGTAAATAGACTATAAAAGGTGTCATAAAAATAGTCCTTATATTACTGTTGAAAACAAACAAACAAACTTGGAAAGCATTACGCATAAAAAACCGTCCAGAAAAAAATAGCCTGCACATAAATATCACCATGATGCATTTAAATAACATGTTTAATATGTGAATTGTCATAAGTGATATTTAGCGTTTCCTTAAAAGGACAGCACATAGCCTTATCCTAAAATTAAAAAAAAAACACACACACACACACACAATGCTCGGGGGAAGCATTCACACTTTAAGTTTTCCCCTCTGTTCCATATAATTGTGCAGAAAGTGAAGCCGGGTTTGTGACCCCGCCAGCTGATAGAGATCACATCTTTATTTCAGTCTCCTCCTCCCTCCTTCTCTTCCTCTGCTTCATCCTCCATGTTCTCAGATCAGTGTCGCTGTGGAGCACCGTTACACTCATTTGTCTGCTGCTCTCGACCGAAAGCTCTCCAAATCAGGATATTTATCGATCCCTTAAACTCCAAAGAGCCACTTTAATGTCTCATCAATCTTAATCTGCGTTCCTCAGCCAATTATGGCCGATAGTGTTACAGGAATACAAGTGGATTTCGGTCTCAACTCCCAGAGCGCCCCTTCATCGCTCTTGCAGGCTGCACGGTGAAAGCGCCTCCCCGGATCTGTTCAGTGCGCTGCTCGGCTCCATTAACGGAGATCCTATCTGCTGATGCTATCTGCCCACAGATACACGGTGCTTACAAGCTGCATATGAGGAGTGAACACTATAGGCCTGTTTTACTGTTCCTAACTGTTATCTAAGATAAGGTTAGTGTATTTATGAAGAAGAGAGCAGCATTAAATCTCACTAGGAAGTGAAAGTATTTAGTAAAAGTATGATCATAATTAATATCCCTGCCAGTTGACCCTCTGTTTAGTAAAAGCTTTCACTGGATATAAAAAAGACGTACTTGTTATGTTTCCTACAGCCCCTAAATTCTAAGCCCTCTTACTGAAGTCAACACTTTTAGGGCTGATGTATTGTATTTTGGCCCTAAAGGGCTACACAAGTAAAAAGACACAATGCCTGCAGTATTAAGCCACAGCATCCACTGCTCATAGGGAGAAAGAGGATTAGGCTGTAATCCCCTCAGGGATCCTTCCATAATTAGGCTATATGGCATTAAAATGTTTACAGGAGAATAATGAAATTAAGGGCAAGTTAACCACGATGAGTGGAGTGTGTGCAGGCTAAGACTCTGAATAACACACTCCCAAGACTGAAAATGAAAATATTTGTAAAATGACAAGCCAATTACATAAAGTCTTATTTTGATAGTGGGAGAAAAAGATGAGCATTTTATTAGCCATAATCCATCAGCCTGACTGTGGTCTTTGATAAGGTCTAGTGTTTTTTGATGTTAAACACTTTCAGACATATAAATGTGGGTTAGGCTCATAAATGTTCATTATTAGAGAGGCTGATGTCGACTTACAGTACGTTAAAAACAGATGCAGGGATACACATGTGCACAGCTGCAGCTCTAACCTTCTGTATGCTCGGTATCCAAGTGAAGGGACTTGTTATTAATTTGTCAATGATGCACAGATAGTTTTACTCGCCTTGAATTTACTGTTTCAAATTTACAGCCGTTGCAATATCATATTTTCAAAATTAAGATCTCTGCATGCAATATTTAGATGAAAAAGACTAAGTAAATGTTAAATAAAATAATGCACTGCTACAGTGTTTTTGTTATAATGTCTACTGTTTGTATTGTCTGAATTAAAGAGACATTATAGACCTTTGAAAAAAAAGCTTGAAACTGAAACGTGAAAATATGAAAAACTGAACCCCATCTTTCTCTCCTTTTTCTTAGATTACTCACTCAGACATGTTACGCTGGTTTTACTCTAGCATAAATATGTCACCACTCAGGGGATCAGTATTGTGAATGAGGACTAAAGCTGAAACACAAAGGCTAATTTAAGGCTATGGTTGTGCCTGCTAAAACCACACTAGCTCAGTTCCTGTGTGCCAACAGAACACTGACATGTGAAAGACCTTGTGAGGCCTCTTCTTTCCTCTCACATGCTCATCTTAGAGTATCTATTTTCCTCCATTTGGTTGCAATGCGCACAGAAGAAAAGGGCGAATTTAGTGACGGTGCAGGCAAAGACGGCGTTTCAGATGTTTGCAGGGGGAGCAAAACTGATCATAGGTTCAGGAACCGCATCTCCCTGGGTCTTTGAGAGCAGGCGCCGCCCCTTTGGCAGCCGCGTCAGCCGGCACTGACCCAACGGCTGGCAGGAGGAGCTCAGTTGTTGACAAGGAGATGGTCCCAGATCTCTCATTAAGGCTGCTCATGCCTGAGATTAGATAGAGGCCAAACACAGACAGTGCATATTGGTAAAAACATTACTCCCATATTGTGCGAGACCGGGCTCCCCTACTGGCAAAAGTATGAACTCAGTTTTGAACCAACATAAGAAACACTCTTAAAGCCCTGAAAGAATTATTTTTAAATTGATTCCGTCTTTTAAAGTTTGGTTTATAATTTTTAACAGATTATCATGAAGGCATTGCAAAAATTCAATCTCAGCTTTTCTGTTATTAGTTCTCTCTTGAGAGAGTACGCTCTAATTGTGTTTCAGACTGCGCCATTCTCTTTTGATCATACAGCGTGGGGTTCATCTGACAGACATAAGTGTTTGGCTGCCTGCTGGCCCCAGGACAAAGAGGAGGGGCTGTCCTCCTCCTCTGAGATTCATCTGTGGGATCTTAGAGGGGATTTCGCAGCTCAGCAGTACCCTGGTTCAGCATGAACCTCACAAACTACGCCAGACAACTCGGGAATATGTATGAGGCTATGAAACTTAACTTATTATTCAACTGGCACCTGAAATTTTCCTCAGCATGTGCATTTATATGTTACTGTCAACCAGGGATGCACTATAGTGGATTTTAGCTGATATTCAATGAGCCAACATTTACAAATGCATTTGAGCCGATACCAATATCGATACCAATATTAGTATGTAAACGTAGTCCAGACCTTAAACTTCAGTCCTTGAAAAACTCTTCAAAGTTTAAGGATGGAAAAAGAAACAAACATCAGCTCTTAAAAAAACTTAAAAATTCAAAACAAGAAATTTAACAAATCGAGCACATAAGCGCTACCTCAGGCACTACCATAATTGAGAGATCAGCTGATCTCACGCAAGCCGTCATCAGCTGACAGCCAGCTGATTTGCTCTAAGCATGCTAGTGGCTAATCAAACTCAGGCTGCATTATGTAAGATGCGCTTGCCTGACGACACTACCACTCTCTCTGCAAATCCCTCTTGCAACCCTCCTCCATCCCAGCTCCTCCTTCGTCCTGCTTCTGACTCAAGCAATGTCATTCTGTTGTCATTGATGCCTGCTCTGATCTGGGGTTTTTTGCTGCTTGTCTCCCTGTCTCATACTTTTAACATAGACTCGGGGAAGGGTAGGAGGATCCCAGAACAGCCACAACGCCAAATATAAATAACAGCATAAGTGCTAATTAATAACTGCTAATAAAGCAATATTTGTAGCCGCAAATGTGTGTCTTGACAAAATAGTCTTGGCTGCACGAGAAATTCTGCAGCTGATGTAGGCCGATATTTAGTGCCAGTATATTGGTAGTAAATACCGGCAGAAATTTTCATATTGACTGATACTGATAGTTGACATTTAAAGGCTAACATACGCAGATACCAACATCATGTCCTTAATGTGCATTAGTGCAAGCCGGGGGTCCACATTTAACCAAAACTTTATACTGGGGGTCCTGGGGCTGGTCCAGGCCACTGAAGTCATTTTAAGCAGCCCTTCAAGAAGATTATTTTTGCTGAAATTTGACCCATGCAAGTTATTTAAAGGAAAAAAATCATGTAAATTTGATCATATTAGGATGAAATACACATATATCCCAATTTGTTCATCCCACCTCACGGTGTTGCATTTATCCTTCTTTATTTATATCTCCTCATTCCACTCCAGCATTTTAACAAACATTTCAGCACCGGACATATTTTTAGCCAGTTAACTAGACAGAATACTCTTCTGTTTAAAACAACAAAAAACAAAACGCTAACGCAAAGAACAGAGAGCTCAACAGGGAATGGACGGAGAAGTATGTGTGCTTATCTATTGTGTGCTTATTTATTTTATGCCTATTGGTAATTTGGTGTGCGAGGAATATAACTTGAGAAGGCATTTTAAGGCAACTCATGCTAGCTTTGAGAACTCTTAGCTTAGACTTTTGCCGCAACACCTCATGGCACCTTTTCTTTGCTTGTATAGAACAAAAGAGAGCTAAATCAGTATAACTACTAGTGGAAGGATTTTATGTGAAAGCCATTTACAACTGAAAAGATCATCTGCAAAGCTACGGATGAGAACATCCAAAACAGTTTGATTGATTGAAGCTTTAAATGTCATTAAACATACTGTATGTCATGCAATATCGCTCAGGCCCTTCATATGAGGTCCTTTATAGGAACTGGCCCTCATTCTAAACTAATTGAATAGCCCTGCTTTATATCAAGGTTTAGTAAAGACAACACTAAAAAGATCATTGAAATAATTTCACTTACAGGCTCTTTCAACAAAACTCACAATATTAAATTAATAATGCAATGCCATTACCAAATGGAGAAAACACTTCAAATGTCATGATTTTGTTTTTGTTTTGGGGTACAGTCCAGCTGGAATAAGTAAATCCTACAAAAATAGGATAATGTTTAACTTTTGACATAACATAAACAATTTTAAATGTGGTGTGCCAGCCCTTAAGCAAGATCCAGTACCAATGGCTCAGAGTTCTCTGGTTTCTCACCATTAGAAGACCAACTTTCATTTGTTTAATTATCATTGGAATATAAAAGATATGTAAGTGCTTACAGCTGCCAAGGCAAGGTATTTATTTTATATCGTACTAAAAAGCATACATCGTTTAGGCATCAAAGCAGTAACATAATCTGCTTATTTAAACCAGAAAGAATTGCAGGAGGTGTTAAGTGAAGATTTGGCTCAAAAGATGAGAACAAAGTGCAGCATACTTGAGCTACACTCAAAACTCAAGTGAACTCTGGATAACTTACCTTTTCAGAGCCATGCCAGTTACTTGAAAAGCAGCCAGGGGTTGGCTTGAAAGTTTGGCTCAGACACGGAGTGTGATGTCGGATAAATTACAAGATCTTTGGGCAACCTTTGCTTTGGCAGTAAATTTCACTAACGACTGAATTTAGCCAGACAAAGTATTGAGGTACTCTTATTGGTCACTGTAGAGAGAATGAGACTCCATGATTGAGCTGTTCCCTCTCTATATGAGAGGGTTTTTCATCAGATTGTTCAAGTTAGACATACTAAAAATTGTGTTAATTTAAAATAAGGGCACTAAGGTGCTGTAACACCAGATTCCCCGTATATCAGACTGCATTTGCATTGCAAAGTAGAATCATAAAGTAGTTAATTTACATGAATACTAATGATTTCTTGATTGATTTGGGAAACTATTGATAAGATGCACGTGTATGATCATGCGTGTTAGTGTTACGTTAGGACAGATCTGTTAAATGTAACATGAAGTTCATAAGATTTTAAGAAAATGTTTTCTCTAAGCGGCTTCTTTGATGTTTTGCCAGTATCATCATATGATTTTAACCAAGAACATCCTGGTAACAATACGTGCTAGCCTACAGGGGTCTGATTAAAAGCCAGCCACAGCCACAGTCAAACATCCATGAAACAACGAGGGCCTGTTAGTTTGTGAGTAACTATTACAGCAGTTTAACAACTACAACAGTGTCTTATTTTATACTGATTTTTAAAGTTGCCACTAAACTCCTGTTTTGGGTAAAATACTTCTGTAAAGGTAAGTCTCAGCAGATGGTGCTCATCATCAGGTTAAATCACAGTTTGGATTTATCATTTTTGGGGTGTTAGTTAACTTTTGGAGACTTGCCTCTGGAGATAAATACTCGAGGAAGGAAGGGTGCTGAAGAGATTCAAAATAAAATAGAGAGGGACACTTATCAGAGCCAAACAAAACAAAGCTGTCAAACTGCTGTCAAACAAAGAGACAAAGTCTATAACTTCAGAATTACACTGAATGAGCAGACACCAACATGTTGACTCATAAATTTATTAAAACTATTATTTTATAACCAGTAATTCTAATCTAATCAAGATTTCCCCTTTCAGTGGTATAGCTGCTGTATAAAGAGAATTTAAAACCCTTACATTGATCAAAAGTCCTTCTTTGATACACTCATTTTAATCATGTACACTTTTACTACAAGCTATTAAAGCGAAACAGATAAAAGACTGATGCTCCAGCAGTGCTGATTTTGACCTGGGGTTAATGGAGGTGCTAGTGTGCCGACTTACCACCCAGGTTGTCCATCTCTTTCTCCTGCAGCAGGCTGACGGCATCATCGTCTCCCTCCAGCAGCAGCTCTGTCTCAGGGTTCTGGCTGGCCACGGTTTGACTACGGAAGACCGTCTTAGATTTGACCCTCCTGTCCTCCTCAGTGCCTGTCAAAAGTAAAAGAAAATACACTAAATATTGTTCTACATGTTACCATGTATGGAGATGGCTGAAAAAATCCCTCTCTGCCTACTAAAGTTTTGGTAAACTTCTTTGCAGCAAAAAAGTACAAATCAAACCATCAATCAACAGAACCAAACGGATGAACTGCTGTATTCACTGACTATAAACCTCTCAGGAATGCCTTTTTCAAGGCAATATCAAACAGAAATGGGTAATATTTACCAAAATATGGCACAATCAATTCAATTCAAACAACTTAAAAAAAACCCTTAAGGGGCAGTTGGTTTTGGAGCATCTTGTGCATAAAAACAAAGATCACACAGATAGCAACAAGCTAAAAATATAAATGAACACTAATAAAAATAAGGCTGAGAAATGAATAAATAAACTGAGTTAGAACAACAAGGATCAGTCTGATAAAAGGATCAAACAGATCTGTGAGGGTAAAAAGGCTATGAGAAATATAAAACCAAGATCAGAGGTAGAAAAAAGTACAAGACTACTGTAGTCAAGTAAAAGTTCAGTTTCTTTGGTTAGAATGTACTTAAGTAAAAATAAAATGACTGATCTATAAATCCACTCAAGGGTAAAAAATATTTCAAGTTTACTCAAAGAACTGCAGAATGGGTAGCTACTTTTTTCTTGATGTGTTTTTAGGCTTTTAATGCCGTTATTCATAGAGGACAGTGGAGTCAGAAAGAATGAAAGAGTGGGAGAGACATGCGGAAAAGTAGCCACAGGCCGGACTTGAACGCCGGCCACCCATAAGACTAGACCATCTGCACCCCCTGACCCTCCTTTAGAATAAAGTGAAACATAACAGCTGTTTGTGGATGTAATGTGGAATCATTCTCTCTCTGTGCTGCTGATCATCACGTCAAACCCAAACACCTGGCCAGTTTAATGTCACTGACACATAGACTTCCTTGTTCTGACTTTAAGTTTTTATTTTTTTACTCAGTACATGATGCTTTTGAAAATGAAGAACAATACTTCCCCTAACACATACTCAAATACAAGTAAAATTACTGATTTCAAAGTGAACTAAAAAAGTACAAATACACAAAGAAAGCTACTCAGTTACAGTAATTTCAATAAATGTAAAAAGTTCCTTTCATAAGGCACAAACATAGGATGAGATGAGATGTGATTGGATAACTAAGATAGTATCTTCAAATCAAACTTAAAAATGTACTTTTACTCCCTGGCTTTCAGCTCTGCTTGAGAACGTGGCTTTTAAACCTTTCTGTTTTTATTGATCCATTTATGTCCTCCAGTTTTTACTTTTGTCCCGCGTCTGCGTTTTATTGTTTGTTTAATTGTTTTTAATTTTTAACTGTTTAGCACTTTGGTCAGCATTTTGCTGTTTTTAAATGTGCTTTATAAATAAATTTGGATTGGATAAGAATTTACTGAGCTCCCATTTGACAGACTTTAGTATTTACAACAGCTTATGGTAGAGGGAAAATATAAAGAGCAATATATAAAAACAGTAAATGGAAAAAGTGCACCTTCAATAATTAAATACGAGAAGAGAAAAGCAGCAATAACAGTGTTTAGATATTAAAATACATACACCTTCACTTGGGGATGACGCGAGACTAGATTTTAAGAAAAACACACACACAGAGTAAAGCATACTAATGTTATTAAGTGACTATATTACCAGATAAATGTAACACATCTGAAAATAATAATCCTATTAATAGTTTAATTTGCAGTTAAAGAGTGAGTAAATATTGTAAGCAAAACAAAATTAGTCCATTACCAGAGTAAGAGAAAAAAAGCAACAGCTCTAAATAAAACAATTAAAAAGATAAATTTGCACAAATATGTGTCTGAAAAAAAATGTTTTTTAAAAAGATGGAGAACGAGGTGCTGGTGATTGGGTCTCATCCTTTTTGCATTGCAGCCCCTACACTTGTATCTAAGGAAAGTTAAGCTCCCCTGGGATCCACACAAAAAAAGTGATACAATTCGGTCAAAAATAAATAACAGCATCTATTTTAACTGTTACATTGCTTAAACATTTGAATAAACCATTCATTAAGTGTCATATAATGATTTTAGTTAATTTTGGAAAATCTAATTTTGACAACCTCAGGGCCCCCCATGAGATCTCTGGCACCCACCTTAAGGGGTCCCAGACCCCAGGTTGGGAACCAGTGCTCTAAGCCAGCCTTTCTCAACCAGGCAAGCCTTCTAGTTTCATCAGGGACTCCTTCAAAATTTAAAATTTAACCAAGAATTACCATGAATATTTGCTATCCAAGTGTAAAAAATAATCAAAATTGTCTCATATAACTATTTCCTTAAACCATGACAGTGTTGCAGTCAGCGAATGTATTTCAGTAAGCACTGCACAAGAATCAAGCAATTTTTTTTTTAATTTTGTTCCTCGGGCGTGTTCTTATTCAGTGAAACTGACATTTTAATTGTTTAAAGAGATGCTTGAGAGATTTATCTTGTTAATTTTTATTTTACATAAATCCCCCAGCAGTCACAGGGATGTTTAATGTTTATTTTTTGTCAGCACATTTTTACTGGGGTGACTTGAGATCTTTCAAAATTTTAAAGGATACCTTGACAGAAAAAAGGTCAAAAAACACTGCTCTTTGCTGCTGGGTCCCAACCTGGGGTCTGGGACCCCCTTGTCTAGACCTTGTCTGCTTTGAGGCTGTCAAAACTGGATTTGTACATTAAAGTCATGATAAAATACTTATTAAAAACAGTAATACAACAGTCTTTTGGTATTAAAACACACACAGGCATATTTACTTGGGTTTTTATCAAGGAAATAATTAAAAACCTTGTTTTTTTAAACAAATGAGTCACTTTTTTCTTCACGTGGATCTGGGGGACACAGCTTTTCTTGGATACAAGCAGGGGGGTCCCTAGGGGAAAAAAGGGAAATTTATGGCTCCTTTCCAGGGTGTCATCCCCCACTGTCTGTCCCCAATTTCTGACTCTATCCCTCTATCTACTGTCTTATCGCTCGATAAAGGCCCAAGAGCCCCCAAAAGAATAATGAATAAATAAATAGTTAAATACCCTGAAAAATAGATGTACACTCATATGGGAAGTTTGAACATTAGTGAAAATGCAAAAATAACTGACCAAACCAGGCATCTAGACTACACTTCTGTAAATAACAGTAAGAGCTTACAGGTTTATTGTTGTTAAGTGTGTCTATTTCCATGTATTGTAATCAAAAGAATCCGTTGTTATTGAATATTCTAATGCAAAACATCAAGTGAAATATTGTAACAGCTTTTAACCACAGAGAGTCTCAACGTGAAAAGTACAATGAATGCAGGATGAACCTGATCTGAGATAATGTACTTGCCATGGCATATGAAAGAATGTCAGAGTACACATTCGTTCACTGAATACATTTCCCGTGGTTGAACATCAGAGGTGCTTCAGCTTTTATTTTTAGACAAGGTCAACAATGAAACACTACCTGTATCTTTAAAGACCAGCTGCTGAGTCGGGGGATACATCTCGAGCTCGTAGTCGATTAGAGATATCATTTGGAGCTTTTGGAGGCTTGACAAGAGTGAGACTGAACAGACAGCACAATTAGGAGGCTGCTTACACCAGGATTTCATCATATGGCTATAGCAGAGCACGCTCATTGACAAAGACGTGTTCATACATCCTGCAACACAAAGAGGCCTCACAACACATTTTTCAGCTTGAATCAGCCCATCTCCAACATGTGCCTGCCACACGGCTGCTCACAGCGTTTATGTGAATTTGTCTTTATGAAGTCCACTGTAGGAAATAATCTGAGAAAAAAGTTGCATGTGTGAAAGAAGGAACACATATCAAGAAATGGGAGGTGGCTGACACCCGTCTGACATGTTTCCTTTCAGCACCGTTCTTAATTCGCCTCTCCCTCCCCTGAGGAACATGTACCTTGTCTTGAAGAGGTCACATTTGACTGTTGTCAACACTGCTACTGAGAAAAAAGTCTGCTTCCTGCTCTGTCTCATATCTGGAGTGCTTTCATCAGAGGGAGGGAAGAAGTCTGTGCCTTTCGGAAATGAATTCTGTGTAATGTTAAAGGCAAAAGCCAGCCAGCGGTCAGAGATCAAAGCAGAAAGAGTGAAACTTAAAACTGTAATTCTGTAAACCGTCATTATGCTTGCAGTAAATGAGGGAAAGCTCAGAAGAGAGACTGCTTTTCTGACCGGCAGGACTGTACGGGGAAGACTAGACCAAATAAACCACGCTGATTTCTACACGCAAATGACCAACATCGACTTCTGTGGGGGTGCGGGGGGGGCTCAGAGCCGGGTAAAGGATCTGCGTTATCCACAATGCAATTCTGCTTTCACAGAAAAAGTAACGTGGTTATAAATAAGGAGAAATGAAGAGCTATGACATGAAGGAGAAAATGTGCTGACATGTGAAGTGATCTTCTCATGAGTGATAGCCCGAACACTCGGAGACATTCTTACATCGAAGTGTGTCTGTGAAAAGTAGCCACCATTTGTCACTATTACAGGACGTGCTGTGCAGACATACAGGAGGACTTATTAGAAACACTGTCATGTGTTCAACCCTGAACACTTAATGGCAAAAATAGGAGAATGAAGCTTGAGTTTCTGATAAAATTTAGAGCAATAACCAGTAATAATAAAGATCAGAAGAAACCTGCAGGCCGGAGAAGATACAGACGTGTTTGTATCCACAAAGAAACTAAAGACTTTTTAGTTCTTTAATTTTAGGGTATGAGCAGCTGACAGTTCTCTTTATTTATATTTTATCACCCTTGTATTCAAAATTTGTGATCCTGGAAACAAGACCATTTGGTTGGGCATCAGGACCCACCACCATTTCCTTATGAGAAATCGAGACCCAAATTCTTCAAGATGTTACAGTTTGGATCCAAAAATGAACAAAACTTGATTGAACAAAGGCAGGACAGAAGAAATGTGTTCAAAAAGGTAATTATTAAAGAAGGCAAACATGCATATATTTCCTTAAAGATTTATTTTTGGGGCATTTTGCCTTTATTACAGAGAGAGGATGGTGAATACAGATGGAAACAGGGATGAGAGAGTGGGACATGCAGGAAAAGCGTCACAGGCAAGACTTAAACTGGGGCCGCCTGCGTACATGGGGGTGTGACCTAACTGCTAGGCCATCTGCACCCCAATACATTTTATTTTACTCAAACAGCATGGAAATTTGGCAATTTCTCAAGGACTTTTCTAATTATCAAGGGAAAACCACTTTTATAATCCTGGAAAAGGAGATACAGCAGTTGAAATCTTGAGGAAAAGACCTAAATTTACTCTTTATTACTGGATAACCTAAAAAAAAGAATGGATATACTGTATGTCCACTTATGGCTTTTGTGCATTATTGACTCTTTGGAATCAGCTTCGCAATCAAGAGGCTAGTTCAGTGGTTTTCATTGCTGACTTTGGTACAGGAGATTTGGGGTTCATCTGGGGATTTATGCATGATCAGTATCCAGTGTGGACCCTTCGGCAAGGTCTTTAACGGCATGAACACCTTTGTCTCAGATATAGTCTTTTTTAAAAGCATCTGCTAAAAGATAGTGTAACATTAGACTGGTGTTAAGACTGATAGGTGGATTGGTGCAGGATCTGCAGAACTGCATATGTTGTATGCCGGTCAATCTTCATTCCAACCCTCACTTATGATCATGAGCTTTAAGTAATGACCTGAAAGATGGGGTTTTGGGTTCAAACAGTCAAAATCGGACATCCAAGGCAGCCCGAAGAAGAGCTGCTGCTCCCTTGTCTCAAAAGGAGCCGATTGAGGTGGTTCGGGCATCTGATTAGGAAGCCTCTTGACCGCCTCCCTGTGAGGGTCTTCCGGGCATGCCCAACTGGGAAGAGACCCTGAGTGAGCCCAGGACTTGCTAGTGAAATTATATATCTCATCTGGCCCGGGAAAACCTCGGAATCCCTTGGGAAGTGCTGGAAAATGTCACTGGGGAGAGGGATGTCTGGGCTGACTTGCTTAGCCTGCTGCCACCATGACCAGGCCCAGGACAAGTGGAAGAAAATGGATGGATTGATGGATAAATATCTAACTTTAGAGCTATGTCTATAAACAATTAGATTATGACTTAAACTGATAAAAATGACAATTAAACCTACCAATAACGAGTAAAGTATATAGTAATGCTTTGATAATGTAAAGCGTCACCAAATAACTCTGCTTATAGATGCTGGTTTATGTATTTTTAGATGCTTTACTAATGCTATATAGTGTGATGTTATTATAAAACATTACCCAAAAAATAAAACAAATACAAACAATGCAAGTACAACTGTATGTTTGACTTCAAGAAAGCAAAACTTTTGACATTTGTAAAGTGAAATATTTTAGTGTCATAACATCAATTTCTTATTAGAATGATAAAACTTATATAAATTTGAAAAAAAAAAGTAAGGGAAATCACCTATGCAGTTTATAATCTCATAATCAAGTATTATCAACCAGCATTCATTGAAATAACCGTACAATGTGAGCAGTTTATCAAACTTGTTACATACCTATCAGCCCCTCACAGCAGTTTTAGGCCATGTTGACTCTTAGGAGGCAGAGCCATGAGAGGCCATGTGAGGCACGGTGAGGCCATGATCAGCGATCTCACAGGTCCTCTCCTTCTGTTACTGAGCTTAAAGTATGTCAGACAGCATGAACTGCAGTTGGCAAAGTATATCACAAATTACAGTGACCCTGCTGGGTGACGACTCTCAGGCTGATGGAGACCTGCTCACTTTGATTATGAATGACGTCCCTTCAACACAGATCTGACTCCTAAAGAAGTTCTATCACTCATGCAATATGAAATTTAAAAAAAGACAAACTATATAGGGACACCTTTGGTGGACTTTTGAAAACTCATTAGTGAAATACGTCCAAGTAAAACTTTCACTTTGATTTCAAGAGATAAGAGAGAGTTTACATGAACTTACTGATATGATTATGTTCTGTCATTGCTGAAGTTCTGTGTTGGTCTTTACAAAACACCTCCACAGCCATACAAATGAACCAAAACTTTTAAAATACACTTAAGAAACGCATTTTAAATGCACTGTTTGGAACAAAGACATTTTCAGACAACATGTCAAAGCTTTTTTACTTTCTATTGGGGATTATATAATTAGTGAAACAGGTTAACACACTGTAAGAGATCATACTAATTTTAGGTCAGGAGAAAAAATCTTCATGTTTTGATAGAATAACCAGGGAGATCATTTTTACTGCAATATTTTCAAAGAATTTTAAGTTTGAATGTTTTTCAAGTTACTGTAACTAATTTTGAGTAAGCTAAACCCAAGCAAATATATCTTCATCCTTGTTACAAACGCCCAAATTGGAAACATGGTGCCCAGTTGTAGCACTATTCAGCATGGTATAGATAAGACCTGAAAGGCCTAAACAACTCTTGAATCAACTATAAAACAGCTGCCAAAGTGTTTCATGTATAGTGCAACGCTGGAGAGTTTGTGGCATTGGCCTTTCATTTTTATGGCCTCTGCAGAGCCAGCAAGCATGAATTTGTCTGAGTCTCCTATGTATTATACACCCAGGCTCAAACACGCTTCACTGCCACTCCTCAAAAAGAAATCCCCGCCATCATGTTTCACTTAAGTTTACACTAACGTGCATGGGTACTTCTTTATAGTAAGAAAAAATACAGTTTCACAAATGTTTGGGGTAATTCAATATATACGACTATAAATAAAACACAAATACCTTTAGCTGCTCGCTTTAACGGGTTTTCATGAAGTGGTCTGATCAGCTAAGAAAGACCTGGATGATGCTGGAAAGAATGAATTCTTTCGGACGTCAGGGAAAATTCAATAACTTGGGCAACATTTTTGAAACAGCTTAAGACACACATCGATGTAAAACCCTTTCTAAACAAAGACTCGGAGAAGAAGCTTTAACTCTTGAGCTTTTGCAGGAATTATTCTGTTTTATGTCTCATTCTGTCACATCTCTGCAAATAACATGCATAAGCAGAAGCCCCAGATGCATAGCTTATTTACTTTATTATCTCATACTGTACATCAGTGTTATGTGCAGTCATTCAAACTACCATATAACGTGAGCTCTAAACGTGTTGTAAATATATGTCTTCCGTTTCCATGACTCTATCTGTTTGAGATCCTGCCCTCCTACGCTCCCTCTCCACGGGCTCCACATTCCACATACAGAGAAAAAGTGCTGTCCATGGGATTGCATTACTGCTATGGCGATGCAATTCTGCCCTCTGTCTCTTCACTTTTAATCTACTCTGCACTGAGAGATGAAATGAGCGGAGGAAAAATGACAGCTTCATACTTCCTGTGATGCAAGCCATCCGTTCTGCAGTGTATGTGTTTTGAGACTTTAAAAGTAAATATTATCACTTTGATGTAGGGGAGTTTATACGGTGCAGACGCTTCCTCTTCGCATGATCTTTATTCAATATCCTGGGACGTGCGGTGCGTGTCTACTGTGCTGCCAGAGGTTACAAACAACCATCAAAATATTTACACCACTGTCTGATAGTCCTCACATCCTGACCGGAGGATTTGCATGTTAGTAAATGCTCTAATGTCCTTTGTCACAGTTTAATATGGGTGCGATACAGCTGGAGAGGGTTAAAATCCCATCATGAGGCCGCTGCAGTAAAGAGCTATAAAGATCTAGAGCCCAGGGCAATCAGCTCGGAGAGGAGCTGCTCACCTGAAAATGAGACAGCAAGGACACCCGGAGGTAAAACACCCCGTTAAACACTTGGATCAATATTAACGTGACTTCCATTTCATGCTTGCCCAATTCCAATCACCTAACAATATACTCTGATGCTGGGCCGTGGCTGGCTGTAACAGGGCAGGTTATTACAGGCACAGGGCAGAGACAGAAAGTGCTGGCTAAGCTGTCAATGCTGCTAATAGACAATGAGGCCGAGTTTAACCTCCCTTCACACATTCATGGATGTGCTCTCTCTCACACACTCACACACGCTGCAATAAAGTGATTTAAAAGCTTAAATACATGATGCATGTGTTTTGCAGCTTATCCTGTAACGAAAGTTTCCTTGAGAAAAATGTGCTCTTGTTTTAGAAAGCTTACTGAAATTTTCTTTAATGCATCTTTTTTCAACAGGGGTGCTGTGGCACCCTGGGGTGCCTTCTGGCATCATCAGGGGTGCCATCAAAATACTTAATATTATTAATATTAGAATTATCATGAATATGCAGACCATTATATATCCCTGCATAAATAATAAAAATGGTCTCATATGATCCTTAAATCAGTGTAGGGGTCATGCAGTTTTTTCAGTTAGGAAGGGCTTCATGTAGGGAGAAATGCATCAAAGTGTGTTTTTTAGGTCTACACAACCACCCCGTTTTCCATCCTGGGCATTTAAATAGTTTTACAAGAGTGCTTTAGAGCTGTATCTGTAACACTTAATCTCAATGGGCCCTAATTACCTGGTAATTTTATAGTTGTAAGTGTTATTATCTAGTAAGGGTAAATAAAGAATATTACTACCTTATTCTTGAGGAATTACAACAATTAAACAGGACAATTACAACAATTACAACAGGAATTAAAACAAATAATTGAGGGCTTGCCCTCATTTACAATGACGTCATGCAAATAAAGGAATAAAATGCATGATAAACAAAAAATATTTTAAAATATGTTTAAAATATAAAAGCACTGTAATGCGTTAAAGAAAGACATAAAGTTGATCATAAAGAAAAAAGTTCTTTGATTTTTAAAGTACACTATAATGAGTGATAATAACATTTAAAAAGTTGGTATTTACAAGTAACAAATCGGAAATATGGTAATACTAAGGACGTATGTACCTAGTAATAATGTATTAATTTTCATGTAATTCCTTTTAATATTGTGGCAATTCTATGGTGATTAGGTAGTATTTTACTCTAACCCAAAACCTAACCCTAACCTTTGCTTTTACCCTAAATCTAACTCTATCCTTCGCGTTTACCCTAAATTTAACCCTACCCTTCGCTTTTACCCTAAATCTAACCCATACCCTGCATTTTACCCGAAGCCTTACCCTAAAAAATTACTTTAACGTTATTCAGGAAGGTCTTAATCTAGTGGTCCAAAATAAAGAAATTATCTGGGATTTGTCAAGCAGCGATGTGTATAGAAAATTATCTTATTTCTAAGATAATACTTGGTAAAATACCACCTAATTTCCAGAGAACTGCCACAGTATCATGAGGGCTAAGGTTAGGGTAAAATACCACCTTATTACCAAAGAACTGCCATAATAGTATACAGAATTACTTGATAATACCGTTACTAGGTAAATACTTCCTTAATGTTACAGAGTTATTCAGTAAAATACCAACTTATTATTAGGTAATTACCACCTTGTTCAATAACAGATAATTACACTTATTACTTTAAAATGACTAGATAATTAAACCCACTAAAATAAAGTGCCACCAATTTAATTCTATGACTTCGATTACGACATAAATCTTTTGGCAGTTATAAGGATTAAATTGCTGTTTTTTTAAATTACCTTCTGACATGAGCGACTTAATATTTTCAATATGTTTAAAGTGCCTTGACAAAAAAAAGTTGAGAAACACTGATGTAAAGAATCTAATACAATCATAGAGGGTAGAGCATTGAATTATAGCTCTTAAACTGTCATATTTAAATTTGTTTAAAAAAATACTGTCATTGTCAAATTAAGACTTGTTAAAATAATTGGTCAAGCAATCCCTCTTGCATTTTTTTCAATAATGAATAAGCCACTTTGATGGTAATATCATTAGAAATGTCTGTGATCCAACTTCTAGAATAAGAAAATTCTTCACATCACAGCAGAAAATTGCATGACAGTAAGATGCTGTCAGGAACCATGCAGGCAACTCACTCTCTAAAGTGTTACTGTGAAAAAAAGAAAAAACTTTCCTCTTCACTTTCATTTCCCCCCAGTGAGCGTGTAAGACTGACGTTTACTGTGAACACAACAGTGTAACTTTGCCCTCGTCAAACTCAGGACGGTGCTGAGCATAAATTGTCATTTCTTGCTGTCAAAACAGAAACTATGTATTCAATTTGGACAACTTACTGGTTCTTCGATAGTCCCAGATTTTAAAGCTTTAGTAATGACTCTCCAGGGCCAACTCAAACAAGCCCCTGTTTTTTTTTTTTTTTTACCCTGGAGCCTATGCAGCAGGGAGCCTACTAAAAAGTTCTATAGCGTCCCTGTCAAATGTGGGAAAAAAAGTCTGGATGTTATTACTGATAGATTCCCAACCTCTGAGCCTGTGCATCAGGGTTATCTGCTACAGACAGGTCCTATCTTTAATACCATAATAATAAAGAGTGAGTATTCATTATGGAAAATAAAAAAATAAATTGTCATTGCACATTTAAAACAAAAACTGCCAACTGTCACTGCCAACGAATGCTATTGAAGCTCTGCAAAGAACAAAAGATCCCTCTTATTTTAACTCAAAACAAAACCTGGCCTCCGCTGTGCAACCACATCAAAGCACGCTGGAAAAAGCCTGAAAGTGCAGCTCACCTCTCGTGGAGAGCAAGAGGGCCATCCGACCGCAGGCGATCCCTTTCACTTGACAAGTTTATACATTATTCCGCTCATTAAAACCACCGCATGCCAGCAGGACTTCAACAAGTCTTCAGTCAACTACACAGGAGTATTAATGTCAAACAAAACAAATGGTTTTAAGGCATAATCTAGCGATCAGGACTTAAAAAAAAACCCATGATATGTATTTGTAGTTTAGTCTTGAAGACATCAGTCACTTCAGGAGAAGTAGATGGAACTATGGATGTGGATGGATTTAACTGCTTCAGTAACAACCTCTTCCACACTTTGAAAAAAACCCCATTAAAAATAAGCTACCAATGATGAGCTGTATACAGGAACGAGTGGCCTATGATGCAACATTAAAGTAATGTTTGGTTAAAGAGTAAAGAAAAAAAAAGGTTTATTTTGAGCAACAAAAAGTTGTAAGATCCCTCGGCTTAGAAGACTTAATATTTTCTGCTCCTTATAAAAGATTAAAAGACAAGTCAGTCTTTTCACAACAAAATAGCACACTACTATACTTCATATATATGACTGCAGCCTTCACAAGTCAAAGAAGCTCCCTCAGGGGTGTTTTTGATTTTTCTTATTAAACTGAACTGAAGTGAACTGAATGAAAATTGAATTAATCTCAATAACAACAACGGTGAGCAAAAGAATCAGAACTAAAATGACAAAAAAAAAAGAAAGAAAATACAAGTAAATATCAAACCAAATAGTTGCAACAAACTGAAAAGGCGTTTGCTGAATCCAAATCTTATCATTTTTACATTAATCAATTATTAGGAGCTCAGAATCAGAATTTGAAAAGTAAGGCTTCTTTTTTGTAGAAATGTAGATGAAAGGAAGATTGTCCAGATTTATTTTGTTTGTCTTTGTGATCCACAGCTTTCCTGATATGTACAGTTTACTTGTAGTTAGTGTTGATGCAAGTCAACATAGTTTATATGCAAGTGATCCAAATTTCTTTAAAGCCTCTCTGCTTTTAAAGGTGGATTAAAAGGGTGAAAGCTATGCTTTCTTCTTTAGCTCTCCTCTCTACGTTATCAACACAACACCAAAAACAGCAAAATTAGCTCATACCTAAAAAATAATGGAACTGCCACAAACTCTAAAGCAGACGGTGCAATTACAGCATGTGTATCTCACATAGGCCACCTGCAGCCGGGACAGCAGCTGGCATGTGTTTTTCTACAGAACTGCCATGATCTTCATGCTGTAGCCGTGGCAGAGCTAGAGCTGAGCAGCCAGATGACATACTAAGCCGAGCCAACGGTTTGGTTCCAGTGACTCGACACTATGACTGCAAGAGGTCAGAGAATACTGTGCTGCTCTAAGTCTGCAGTTATTTGAAAGGAAATCCCAACCATTATGTAAAGCCTGTTTTCTGTTAAGTGAAAAGGCACTTACTCTGTTAATTTCAGAGTCGATAACAATCGCCATTGTGATGTTATAAAGTTTTGCTCTGCTATTCAATTAGAGGCAGCACAGAAAGGCCAAGGGTCTTTAATAGCACTGAGCTGCTATCCTTTAAAAGTCGCTGTAGCATGACATAAGGCGAACTGACACAAGATGGTGGGCAACACTACGAGACTGCCGAGGTCAATAAGAAAAGTTTCAAGCAAAGAGAGGAAACAATAAAGGCAGAGATCCAATTGACTCTTCAGTATGCGCAGTAATGGAAATAAAAAAGGGCAATAAAAAGTATGTGTCATGTTCAATTTACATGACTCATAAATACGCTACCTATAACCATGGCCCTTAACTTTTCATAAGCAGTATGCTAATCTACACGGACAAGCCTGTGGAATAACTATTGTTCCTTTTTAATGTGTGTTTCAAGATAATGCTTTAAAGCAGTAGTTCCCAACTGGTTCTCAACAACTTGTTTTTAACAAAGAATATTGAAATTTGTACCTTATATGGAACAAAGCATGACTTAAGGAAGAGACAGGACAAGTGTGTCATTATTAAAACCCTTAACTGACATGCAAGAATGCACTGCATTTTATTGTGTTTCCCGTGGTGAGGTGTAAATTTTGGCTGCTTTCTTGATATTTTGAAAAATGAACACCTTAAAATGAGAAGCAAGTTTTGTTTCCTTCAGGAAAATGAGTTAAATAAGTTTAGGTCTTGAGATAACCACTAAAATAAATTCATTATTATGAAAAAATGGAGTATACTCAAATCTGTCTGTTTCGACCTTCCATACATCATGGACTTTATCCCACAGTTTTTTCATGGCATGCCTTTGGACCCACTACAAACAGCTTTGCGACCCACTTTTGGGTCCCGAACCACCTGTTGAAACCC
The DNA here is from genome assembly GCF_018320785.1 of Cheilinus undulatus. Classification (NCBI taxonomy): domain Eukaryota; kingdom Metazoa; phylum Chordata; class Actinopteri; order Labriformes; family Labridae; genus Cheilinus; species Cheilinus undulatus. Next base: position 41,254,685 of record NC_054866.1, on the reverse strand, counting down.
ACTGTGTTGAAGGCTACACCCATAGTCTGTACTTATTTTTAGGTGACAATGTTCTATATCTTTCTGATTCCTAATTTGAATTCACAAAACAAAATCCTAAACTCACCATATTCATGCAGGGACTTGCATGTGACGTCTAAGTGGGTGGAGCCATATGGATTCCTGACAAATCTCCGCCTTCGCCGCAGGTCATCCTCCCAGTAGTCGAGACGCCAGAAGTCATGCAGCTGACTGTGGAAGAGAAAAGAAGGCAAGATAGGTTATATGGAGCAAACGCCCCTCAGAGATAGTCTGGATACACAAGCTATTTCCTTATCAAGGGAAAACATCTTGAGGAGGAAACTCAGGCTACCAATGGCAGATTTATTAGGCTGACTAGTGGCATTCTCTGCAGAGGTCCACTGATGTTAGCACAGCTAAAGCCTATAGCATCAGAACAGCAGGGAGCAGCAGCAGCCGCTGCACACATAAATCACAGGCACTCCCATTAACAAATACAGCATCAAATTACAAGTATAAATGGCACAGCTTGCCTCCTTCTTTACAATGTTTTTTAACAAGACTTGTAAATCAAAGGTAGGAACCTCAACGCAGACAGCGTGGGGTTTAATGATCGGGGTCTTGGGGCGGTTGAGGCATGAGCCTATAAAACGAACCCCCTCCCTGCATATGTGGAGCCATGATTAAAATAATGTGCTGAAATATTCATTGAAATGATTCCCAGAGCCCTGGAGCAACCCGACAGAAAATTGCATTTTTATTCATTATTAATAACAGCGAATTAGGGTCGTAAAAAAAGAGAAAGAGAAGAAAACAGTTCCAGCATGTGGTAACCATCTTTGTAAATGATTATTCCAACATTAGTGAGGACCTGGGATAATTTTATAGCTTGCAGCTAATGCAAACCATTAAGCACAGGGCTAGCATTAGGTTACTAAGTGCTGCTGTTCCAACTGTGCACTAGCTGGAGCTGTTTGAAAGCCTCTGTGTTCCTTTCAGAGGTAACTGCAGCCAAGTTAATGCTTTAATTTAACCTGAACAGGGAAGAGCAACACATAAAAACTTGTAATGATTCAGAGCTCGGTGTGCAGTTGACAATAATACTAGACTTAATTACTTTAACCTGGCATGAGGTTATTCATTTTACTTTGAGTTAAGTGTAAACAAAGCAATTCTCTGATTCTTTTAACTAAAAAAAGCAGAGCTACCTCTCCATCACATTGGTTTTTAATATAAAAGTTTAATTCTATGTATTGTATACTGTAAAGAGAACTTTTTAACAGCACTCCTCATACATAATTGTTATCAGTAGATTCATATTTTAAGTCTATTAATAGCCATCAGAGCTCCATGTAAAACCTTGGACCTTGTACCGTGTGTCCAAATCCAAGAAGAGGTTCTTCAGAGCATGAAGATAGAGTCAGACCTTGGCAGGCAGCCGTCTATTACATTGTATTATTGTACCCCCTTCCCTGCAACAGTACTGAAGCAGTCTAAACAGATTAAAGTGTTACAGGGGATCACATCACAAAATACTGCCTGCCTGCACCATGAATATAATATCTACAAATGTCAGAAATCAAGGGGCTCAGGAGACTTAGCTGAGCTCTGACAGCAACAAGAGCTCAGTTTCAGTTAAGTATCAATCAAAATTGAGGGTGTGTGTGTGTGTATGTGTGGGTGTTCATGCAACTGTGCACACATTGTATGCACAAAGTATCTCGAGCCGCTGTATGCAAAGCAAAACTGAACGCCTTGAGCTTGTCCCCTGTCAATCTCCCTCAAAGCTTAACTGAGTCAAAGAGAGATGTCAGAGGGTTGAAAGGAGAAACCCACGTAAATGATATTGTAAATGCAAGATTACACAGTGTGAAAAATGTAAATCCACTGGAGGCAACTGGGCGATTACTGTTGAAGATTATGTCCCCTAATTCTTACTGCAAATAGACGGCAGATGCCGGTGGGGGATAAATCCACCACTTTGAAGATTTCCTAACAACAGTATTAACTGCATGGGATGCATTTTATTCGGCCTGCTTAAAGACGCTCATTTGAGTAGAGCCTTGGTTTAAGCCAAGATACCTTCATTAATCTTTACAGCAATCACAAGAACAACAAACCAAAACCACAAGTTATTATGACTCATTAATGAGTCACATGCCAGCATTTCCCCTACTTCTGTCCTGTGCAGATGGTTCCAGTTTGAATTTGGTTTTTTTTTATTGTTTGATCGGGACCTGTGATATTCTAGACGGCGTGGTCAACGCGAGACTGGATTCAGGCCCTGCCAAAGTGCTGTAGAACGTCCTCTCTCAGGGTGGTCCAGGGTGCACAAGCGGACTGAACTCCTGCTGAAGATCTACAGCTGGGAGCTGCTGAGCTCTTATACAGGGGATTTAGGAATTGACACTGAGCCACTGAACAGCACACCCATGACTGAAGGCATGGCTTGAAATACAGGAAAACTATAAAGTTTAATTCTTATTAAAACTCAAAACCATATGTTATAATCACATTTGACAATACAATGCTATTCCATATTTGCAAGAGCAAAATCCAGCCAAATCCCTGAAACTGTCAAAGGTGCATTTTGATGCTACGGGTAATTTATAGATAGCTGGATGTCTGTATTGTCTGTGTAACAACAACAAATTGTCAATCCTATAGCGTTCTTTATTAAGCAGAGTTCACACCAGACCTCCTTATTCTCTGCATCAAATGTGTCTGGCTTCATGACAGCCGTAAAGGATGGCTGGGAGCCGGCCTCCTAGAAACTGGCAAAATTTATTAGTCCCGTCACCCATCAATCACCTAAATGGATTTCAAACCGCATTTTAAAAGCTAATTTTCCAGCACTGATAACCTACAGGAAGCAGGAGCACCATTATTTATGGATGCTTTCAGACTTGCTAAGTGCAGTAAGATAAATGTGTGCAAGGACTATCGTCTACTCTCTTCTCCCTCGAAAGGTATTTAAAACGCACCTTTCCTCAGAGAGTTTTGAGGTTTTTGACTTGCCAGATCTCACACAACAGTCTACAGGGAATGCATTCTGTTGATGACAGGAGAGGGGAAGCTGGAAAGCAGGATTCATTACAAGATTGGGAGGCAAATGAAAATAAATTGATTGATAACAGTTTTTTGGGAAACTATCAAATCATTCCAGATAATAGGGATGTTTTTGACAGCTAATGGAGGCTCCTTCCTAATGTTGCTGTTAAAACAGAGCAGCGCTCATGTTTTGTGTTGTTATTCAGCAAACAGTGCATGTGATTGAGTCCAGCTATAGGTGGCAATTCCTAGTTTGCACTTTGAATTACTTACGAAATAATAAAGGGTCACTTGCAGGACAAAAAAGGAAGGGCACTTTTGCTGCTTTTCTCCCTCATAAGGTGAAATTCATCCATGAAACAAAAAACTGTAGCAAAATGCATCTTATGGAGTATAGATATTGCTGAATAGAGTCCACAATTTCAAATGACAAGAAAAAGTAGGATGTGAGTGAAGCTGAGCAGTGGGGCTCTAGATGCCATTCAGTGGGGCAGCATTGTTATGAAGGAAGCCTGGGTGACAAAATGCTCCGCTAATGGCAGGAAATAACCCTGTGCGATCAAAGTAAACAGCACAAATCATGACTAAGAAACAGCAATAGAATGGCAGCTTCCGGTAGTAGCTCTCAATTCCTTATGTAACATCCAGCATTTCTACTGCAGCAATAAGCAAACTGTGTCTGTCATGGAGGCTACAGTGCCTATAGAAAGTATTCATCCCCCTTAAATGTTTTACCCTTTTACTGATTTTATAAATCACTCACAGTCCATATGATTTGGCTTGTAGAAAAAAAACGTTTAATGTCAAAGTGAAAACTGATTTTTACAAAGTAATGTCAATTGAACAAAAATATGTGACGTAAAATTTTTTACTGCATAAAACTCACCCTCTTCAGGTTAGTATTTAGTAGATACACCTGTGAGGACGGCCTGATCTTGGCAGATTTACACATTTGCCATATTTCTTCCATTTCTTAATGATGGATTTAACTGAACTCTGGGGGATGCTCTGTGCCTTGGAATTTTTTGTATCCATCCCCTGACTTATACTTTTCAATAAGCTTTTCTCTATACTACAATCACTTGAGACACATTCACTGCACTCAGGTGATTCCCTTTAACTAAATGTTAGACTACTAGCACCAGTTGGCTGGACCTCTGTTGAAGTAGGTCAGATCCTTCAAAGGAGGTCGAATATTTATGCTGTCATTTATTTTATATAACATATTTTTATTATTGCTTTGAAGAAATCTGTTTTCAATTTGACATTAAAGAGGTTTTTTTGCCCAAATTATGTTGACTGTTATTGATTTATAAAATAAAAGGATAAAACATCCAAGGGGGTACAAACTTTTTGTAGGCGCTGTATTTCACAGCGGCTGCCGCAACAAGACATGTCCTGTTACAATTATAAAAATGAAGGCTGTCTCTTCATTTGAAAACTGATGGAAATACTTGAGGTATATACAAGTAAGTACTCAACCACACAGTCCACCACACAAATTCAAAATTATTCAACTGCCTTGTAGCTTTACCGTAGCTCAAAAGCCACACAACTGGAGCAATTGATCTGTTTTCAATAACATTCAGTAGCTTCCTGTTTTTAATGAACTTTAACCAGAACAGATTACCAAAATATAAGAAGGGCCGGACAGCAGAAAGATGAGATTCTCATGGTTAAAGATTTCCTTTTTATGCAATTTGTGCTCAGAGAATATGAGTGTGTGAGGCGACTAGGAGGAAGGACAGGGACACGCTGATTGAATAAAACACCATTATACGCCTTTAAAAAGCTTCCACTGGTGACATGAGTAAGGGGTAATTATAATAAATGCCAGTAATCAGAGACAATTCTATTCAGAGATGCAGTGACTGGTTTCCATCACACATACAAACACACACTAACATGTGGAAACACACCAACACCGAACACATGTCAGTTTTTAGTGAAACTCTGAGGACAAGTGGTTCTTTCTTTCCTTTTCAGTCATCCTATGATGCTCTGATGATGAGTTAAGAAACCTACAAGGAATTAGTTTGGGATGCTAGTGTTGATGGATTTATAGGAGGGATGAAAGTAAAATACTTACCTAATGTCTAGCACCAAATGTAAGGAACAATCTCTCCTTAGACAAATAGACATTACAGGATTGATTTGCTCCTGTGATCCAAATAATCTAATTTGTTTGCACTTTGAGAGGAACAACATATATGAAGTTAACACTATTATTAAATATTTCATCATTGGGATGCCACACATCATAAAACAATCCTGCAGCACAAAATCAAACCAAATTAAAATGCTTTAACATTGCCTTAAAACAAGATCAGCATTTTTATGTCATTTTGGTCGAAATACTGCAGCTGGACTGAAAAAAATGAAAAGACAGAATGCTCCATGAAGTGGTGACTGGCAGCCATATGGTGATGAGCATTTCTCAGCCCACTGATTTCAAAGTAACCTATAAACTAAGAAAAAAAAATCCCAGTGATTTCCTCCATAAAAACACATCAAGTTTGCTGCTCAGGCCAACTGAATGTCCAACATCATGATCAGATTATCACTGAAGGCTGCAAATGGTACACAAGACTTTCATCTCCTCAATGCTGCCATTTCTTATCATCACTACACTCAACACTAATGCAGGCGTGAGGACACCAAGCTAAGATCAGCATGCTTCTAGTTATTGGGGATGACTTTTCTTTTGTAGATTAAGTGATAGAGAATAGACAGACTGAGGAAAGGCCATTGGACAAAGACGAAAGGGAAACAGCAGCAGCAGCAGCAAGATTAGCTCCAGGTCATCTGGTGTAATGAAGACAGACGAATACGCGCTCAGACGAGGGATGAGAAGCCGTACTGTACTGTAGGTGAACTCCCCTGGATTGCCAGCTTTGTGGATCCCCATCTTTCATCGGAAATGGGGCACGGCCAGGCGATGCCCAGCTCAATTTCAACACCCGATGAAATTGATGATTGTGTGAATGGGCCTCTTTCCAGAGATAATTAGCACAGTGTGCAAGGTTAAGAGCGCCCCAAGGGAAGAGTGCCCAGTGAAGGTCAAGAACAAATGCAAGTGGAGCACATCTCAGCTTGCAAGAACAAAGCAGCATCATGTTTGCAATAACATGTTATCACTGAGGGATAAAAAACATTATTGGTGCCAATGTGTCCTCAAATTAGATGCATTTTACCCCTGTCATGATAACTGGCTGAAGAGTAAACAGCTTATGCAGGGAATTAGGTTAGCCAGAGCCAGAGCCAGATAGCTTTGTTTATAAAGCGAGAATAAAATAACCAAAGCCAGTGGACAATCCATAACTCAAATGGGTAAATAAAATTTTATTGATTTTATTAGGGTTTATTCTTTAAAGGGGACTTGTTAATGATGTTCCTGGGCACATAATTTCTTAACAGATTAAATGCAAAATATAACTGAATAAGTTGACAAATCTAAACTTGAATAAATACATTCTGTAAACCAGCTTCACACTGCAACAGTAAAATTTTGCATAACAATGCTAAATTGGTTTGTCTAATGTGGCTAACATTAGCAGTACTAGCACTACAGGCCTTCGATCCTTTTTTTGCAGATTAATGTCCACATTCCTACACAACCTGACACAGACTCTGGACAACTTTATCCACATTTTCTGGATCAAACAGTGCTGCACAAAACTGTGCTGTTCCTAAGAGAGGCTACCGCTGCTATAGCAGCTAGCAGTTGTCTATATCGGATAAGGGGCATTGTGGCTGCAAGGCAGTAGTCAGTAAGGATGACTACAGTGGCTTCAAGTGGTGGGTGGCTGCGTTACAGTTAAGATCAAAATTGTGGACCTGAACTGATATAAAATTTTAATAGTTAGCTCAACCGACTCATTATTCTGATGATAATGACAAAAAGATCCCATTTTAAATGTTTAGCTAGTTAACTGTGCATATCTGTGGGACATATAATGAAGAACCCATTTTTTAGTATTTTTGCACATACATTTGTGTACCCAGAGTATGTAACCTGACATGCCAGGACTGTTTCATATATACATTGAATGGATATATTTCACATTAATCAGCAAACCCTCCATACAAAGCATTTCAGAAGGTCAGGACTTTTCTTAAAATTCTTGGGAGGTGATTGGATGAACGTTCTGTCTTTCACATTCATGACAGGCAATTCAGAGCGACAAGACAAAATGAGGCTGTACTCACAGCTCCAGTAAAACCGCTGCCGCAGTTTATGAATAGTGTAACACAATTTCATTAAAACTTATGCTAAGGCCAGTTGGGAGAAGAGTGAAAACGTCTTCTCCACCATTATTTCATAAAGAAACGTGAGGCAGTTCTGATAAAACTGCCACTATTCTATAGCTTCATCCAAGCTCATTTCTACACTGGTAGCAGCCATTACTAAGGCCTTTAGTATAACTTAACTCTGCCCGTAGCTTCTCCTCAAATGACTCTTGGCCAGACCTGTCTTCAGGTCTGGTGCAGATTAGAGCTCTTCAGGATGGATTTGTCTGATGACAGACATGGATTCTTGCCAATCCATTAACTTTGCAAGGTTACAGATTATTTACCAACCCACAAAATGTGAAAAAAGCCAACCAAGTCCTTTGTTAACGGTCTGTCTATGTCTGAAAACAGGGACTCCGATAGTCTGCTCATTACGACATCACAATGAGTCATGATCCATATAATAATTTGACCAAGCATGACACAAAAATTTGATTTAGATCACAGGAAACTAACCTTGCAAAGCACATAGACTGGCCAGACGTCATGTCTGTCATTAGGCAAATCCATCTTGAAAAGCTCTAATCCACATCGCTTGTGCTGAACCAAAAACAGATCTGACCAATCGGCACTGTTTGGGGTTTTTGTTGTATTATGACGCCAGTGTAGCCATTAGCTCGGTGTAGCTATGGTTTGGCAGGAGTTTTATTAGAACTGGACCACATGCCTTTACTAAATAAAGAGCCACATTGAGAGCTTTTAATGACTGAAAAGATTTTTTTGCTCTTCTGCTGACCTGCTTTGGCGTGAGTTTGTGATTCTTCTGAGGGGGGTTGAGTTAAACTGTAAGCCGGAAGTAAATAACTTAAATGTAGCTGTAGAAAAACTGCAGTTTAATCAGACCTTGACCACATTTCTTTATTTCAATAAGAGCAGAGAGCCACATCAAAAGCTTCTTTCTTAAAAGAGAGGATGTTTTTGCACATCTTCCGATAGGCTTCAGCATGACTTTAGCCACAGATAAGCTCTGCCATGGCTCTGGAGCCACGCATGTCTACTATCTTATTTTGTTGTTGTTATGATTGGCTCGTCATGAATGTGACAGGCAGAACATTCATTCAATCACCCACTGAGATATTCTGGAAAAGGCCCGCCCTTCCCAAACGCTTTGTGAGGGAAGTTCAGAGATTAATGTGAAATAATTCCATTCAATGGATATATGAAACAGTCTTTCTGACGTGTCAGGTTTGATCTGTGTTAAAAGGTAGAAAAGTAGTGCAATAATTCATCTTTAATCTTGAACCTTTTCTTGCTAATTCTACATAGAAGCGAAAATACCACATAAAGAAAGGACACAGGTATAATGCTACACTGGCTTTCAATAGAAAACACTCTTGAATAATATTATATTTATGATACTGTCAGTCTGATTTTGTCTACACTGTCAGGCTCATCCAGAGACCTTGCCCTTTCTCCCTACTTCGCAGGGGTCATCAGATGCTGAGCCCTCAGAGGCTGTAAGGCCCTGTAAATGTCCTCCCCTTTTGTGTTAGCAGACTTCTATTAGAATTGATAACCCTTTCAGGCGTGGCCAAAATACTTCGGGCACATCGTGAGTAAAAAGGTTCATTCCATCACAAAGTTATTATCCACAGAGAGATTGTTACCATTCATCAAGTGTGAGAGATGAAACTCACTGTTAGTCAAGGGAAACGGCTGTTTCACCGCCTTGCCACAGATCAATATACGCCGCCATTTTCCCTTTCTCTCCTCTGCTTCAAAAAAGTAATTATACAGAAGAAATGTTGACAATCAATAGACCAGTCAGGTAAGGTTAAGGTCTGCTGTGGAGGCCAGGGGAGGCTCCTCTGTCACCTGTCAGGGATGCTGTTGATGATGTGGACATGGACGCCAGCATGGGAACAAAAGGTTTGTCTCTTTCTGCTCCTTTAACATTTATTTTTGCATGTTTCAATTATCAGTAGGGGACAAGCTCATGCAAAGTATGGCATAGAATCACTCAGTGATCAAGAGTCAGCTGCCCCACTACTAGAACATGACACCAATAAACAGATATAAAATTTAAAAAAAGAAGAAAATTAAAAAAATATATATATATATATACAATGAGCTGGTCATGGAGCGGTCACAATCCCACACTGCAAATGTGGTGGACATTATTCTTCAATGAATTCATCAGCCTCGCCTTGACATCTACTTTCACTCCAGACGAGGCTGAACTTTATAATCCACTGGCAGGTGTCAGAGGTCAACAGCAGAGGGGAGCAGAGGGCAGGGAAAATCACTCCCCCCCTGGAAAAAAGTCTGACATCCAATTTTCAAGTTGATTTATCAGTGTAAAGCTAAAATTGATAGTGTGTCATTACTGGGCAGGGAGCTGTCTTGGAGAGATGTATCAAAGCCTCCTCATTCTGATTTAGCACGGCGGATCAATACTACCCTATACTGTTTCAATTTGAGGATTATTGATTTTCCTATGCTGACTCCATACAGGGGGACATTCATCATCAAGCAAGCATATGATCTAATGGGGCAACACAGGGCCTGATCTGCTTATTCCTCAGTCTGATCATAAGTCTGCAGAGCAGCTGTTGGGAAAACTTACAGATCATTTCCTTGCTGTATGTGCTGCAATGCAATATTTTACAAAGTTTGCCTCAAAGAAAACAAAAGCTCAGATGGAGCTGCCTTCAGAGAATCTGCATCTTGAGGAAAGGCTGGTGATGGATACATCAACCTAAACAGCAATAGTAAAACAAAAACATATATAAACATTTAAGTTACACTAGGTTTTTAGTCTCCTGTCTGCCCAGGAATGATTTTGTTTATAATATATTCTGCACAAATGATAAATATCCCTTGGCATGTCTCCAGGCAAAACTTAGGAGTAAAAGGCAAAGCAATTTCTGTGCATGAGGGTGAAAACAAACATTAACAACAAAAGTCTCTCTCTGTCTTCCTCTCTCACACATACACACACATGCAGACATAACAGACAGCCACCTCCAAATGCTTGAGGGCTTTATATTTTACAAGAGCAGCATAAATGGGAAAGTTAATGTAGCATTGAATAAGACTAAGCTGCTGAACTGCAACACTGCCTTGAGCTGCTGAGCATATTGCATCATTTTTCTTCACCAGCAGGTTACCATTAAATTTGAATTTGTTGGAAGTTTTGCCGTATCATTTACAATGCGCCCACGCTCAATAACCTTTTGTTTCAATGCTAATGCTATGCCTCTGAGAGAGGGGCTCCATAAATATTTGAACAAGAGCCCAGAATTCATCCAATAGATTTTGTCACGGGTACTTCTGCTGTGGTTCAGTCAGTTTTATGAAAATCTGAACTTGAACACTGCAACCTTTCCAGTCACAGCCAAAATATTAATTTGACAATATCTTGAATACTTTCAACCGTTTTTGCAAATTTATCAGATTTCTGAAATTAATCACATCAACTTAATGGCCTTTACGACAGCTATGACTATAAACAGTACACTTAACTCCATTAAGTTAATACAGACACTACACAGTTCATGATCATCCATGACTAACACCGGCATAAAAACCTTTACTGAGAGAAGTAAAAGTATGAAACAAACCTGATTTTAGAGAAAGGTCAAACATCTGAAATGTATTTGAATGGTTAAAGAAGAAATCCCAGGCTACTGTTTAACAGAGAGGCTGCTTTTGTGCAGGCAAATTCTCCAGTGTGAGTGGTCTTGAAAAGGTTCTTGTCTTCATGCATTTTTAAAGTAGCCTTGCAACTGACATGTTGCAATAAATGTTTTTTTAAAGATTTATTTTTGGCTTTTGCCTTTATTCAAACAAACAGTGGTGCTGGTGCCTAAACGGTGCCTGAATCGATTGTTAAAGGCTCATTAATGCTCTACGTCTGAAGCACATACTATACAAACAGATGTTTCTGTCTGTTTTTTTTTTTTTTTTTGATCCGTTCTCTGGAAACTTACAGATACGAATCAAATGTTGCAACACCGCCGCCAACCATGGGGCAGTGTTGAGCAATGCAGCCAACAGTTCAACCCAGAGTAGCAAACACAACGAAAAAGAAAATATTGAAAGAACTAACTGAGTTTTCTGAGGAAATCTAAACGAATAATGAGTGAGTCATTAGAAAATCCAAAAATATAAATGATGTTAGTTCACCTTGCTACAAAGACAGACAACTACAAGAGCACAGCTGAGCAGAGGACAGACCGTTCTGTCTTCACTCTATGGGACAAATGGAGCAGCTTCAAAGTAGCTCAGTGAGGGACGACAACCTCTAATGGATTTGTTTTTACAATTTTTACTCCAACATAATAGATGCACAGCAGTTTGAGGGTATTGATGGTTGTAAAGTTCATAAGGCTCGGATCTATTTTCATGCGCGCGTAGAGCATAAATGAGCCTCAAGAGAAAAAACTGTATTAAAAGTCAGCAGCTGAGTAAAAGCTGTCTCCGTATTGTAAATTATTTAGAAATAAGAGAACAATAGAACATATAAGTAAAGGAAACAGGTGTAACTTCTTCACATTATGTATTTTGTGCTTCTCCTTTGGAGTGGGGGTGGGTACCAAAATGATGCACCAAAATTTGTCTAGTAATTCGGTATAGCAGGTATTGGATGTGTTGGTACAGAAGAGGATTAGGGCCATTTTCGAAGGAGAAAATCATTTCAGAAAAGTCGAGATTAAACTCGAAATGACGAGGATAAAGTTGAAATTTCAAGAATAAAGTCGAAATTTTGAGAATAAAGTTAAAACACAATTTTGAGATTAAAGTCCAAATGACGAGAAAAAAGTCAAAATTTCAAGAATAAAGTTGAAACTTGCTATTACTAACAGCGGATCATAGACGCTGTGTTTTTATGTGGCAGAGAGAGAGAATCTCTTCGTTGTTAAATCCAATAATGAGGTATAATTTCACATATCTATTGAAATGAGGCATGAGGCATTTCGTAGAGACAGTCACAAACATAAACATCGGACAGTTTCTGCGTTTATTTTTTGACGCAGGAGTGAAAATTACTGATCTTCAACATGATGGTTTCACAATGATGGGAGCATTTAGAACAACTAGATATCAAAAAATTAAGTTGGCTATCAATCATGGTTTTTTTTAGGTGGAATGGAACTATATTTTATTTTTCCCAGATGATTTATAGATTTAGAAAAAAGAGGGTGAGTGCTACATGGGATGAAAAATGTCTGGAGCAGTGTAACCAGGATCAGGATATAATGCAAAAAGAAGAAAACATGACTTGTCAGATTACTTATAAATAAAGAAACAAGACATGTCACGAGGCTACAGCTGTCCCTGGGCTTTCATTTTTACATTTTACATTGAACAGCACAAGCACTGTGGATGTTATACTATTCAATATCTTTTCATTGTGTTAATGTTGATTTAAAAATTAATATTATTCTCTTTTTGTATGATCTTAAAAAGTTACTACTTCATCAATATTTCAGTATTTTTCTGCCTTTTTTGAAAGCAGGTTGATATTTTTTATCAACCTGAGGACATTCCTTTTATTTGTACTTAGCTCCATGAGTTTTTGTGCACACTGAATGTGCTACATAAGTAAAATGCTTTGCAAAACTACAGCTAGAGCAAAATGATTAATAATTGGGTAAAGCAACAAAGCGTTCTTATTCTGTCACAATAAAAACAGCATGGAGGCTGTTATAAAAGACAATTTTCATATTTCTCCTCCTAAAGTATTAACACCTCTGTTTGTCCAGTTTAACTACCTCTTGATCCTGCCCTTCCAGTCTGTATCAGTGGGAGAATGTGGATTCAAGCGAGAAGTGAGAGGCAGCCCAGGAGAGCCGGCGGTTATTTTAACAGGGCCCATGGGGAAGACTGCAACTACCACCAGGTGCTGGACTGTGTTTCTGAGAGGGTCAATGAATGCCTGGACAACAGCGCAGAAACACCCCAACCCCCTTCTTCCCCTTCTTCCCCTAGCCGGCTCTGTGAGACGACCGGCCAATCAGCTGTCCCCAGGGGTTTAAGCCACTCCACATTGTAATTGCGTTTGCTGACCTGATGGCTGACCCTATCGGATCCTGGGAAAATGACATTAGCTGGTGGTCCAATCTCATCACCGCAGAGTTTTGAGTACAGGTAACTTTTGTCCTCTAGGTTGGATCCAACGCAGCACGGCTCAGGTTCATGTTGATTTCTAAACATGGCCCCTGTTAGTGTGAAGGTGAACTTGTTATAGTGTGAGGGGGCTTACCTCTGGGCCAGTGTCCCCCAGGCACCGTGCTTGTTGGTGAGGATGTTGACTATTTTCTGCCTTAGCTGGTTAGCCGTTACATGATCTCTGTGTTTAGCAGCACTGATGAGGTGATCGCACATCTTCTCTTCCTCTTTTCTGTCAGCAGCATACTGGGCACAGTTGGACTAATTTAAAAGAGGAAAAAAGTGAAACTCATTGTTCATTTATTGCTTTCAGGATTCACTGCCAACAATGATGCCTGACATTCTGCTAATAGCATGCAAGGATGTTTTACTTGTATAAATCTGGAATAATGTATACCCTCTAATGGAGCATTTGTCACACTGAAGAATGTTATGGCTTCATTCAACACACTTCAGTGCATAAAGATATTAGCGGACAGCTGAGAGATATACTTCTACTCCCTTGGAGGAGTGCAGTAAATCATGGTGAGCACATGAAGGCAGTCCATTCCCTAACTATGGACAGATGAGACTCCCTGCTACGTAGCCTTGGATGGTGCTATTAAAGGAGAGTGGAAAATAGATCCACAAAGAATATAAACTGTCAAGGTTAACAAAGCTACACTGCCATTATATCACAGGATTTGTTATTGTCCCCTGGTATAGCAGAGCAGTTATTTATTCAAAGATTTATTTGGGGGCTTTTTAATGCCTTTGTCAGGATAGGACAGTAGATAGAATTGGAAATTAAAGAGAAAGAGAGTGAGGAATGATGTGGAAAAGGAGCCACAGGCCAGACTTGAACTGGGCCGCCTGTTTTGAGGACAACAACCTGTACACAAATTTTGTGAGTGGACATAACCAGTAGGCCACCAGCAGCAAACTACAGGTGCATCTTAATAAATTATAATATCAGGGAAAATTTAATTTAATACAGAAATGTTGGCCTTCGGAAAAGTATGTTGATTTATATGCACCCAATACTTGGTTTGAGCTCATTTTGCATGAATTACTGTATCTATGCAACGTGGCATGGCGATCAGCCTGTGGCACTGCTGAGGTGTTATGAAGCCCAGGTTGCTTTGATAGCAGCCTTCAGCTCATTTGTGTTTATGGATGTGGTGTCTCTCATCTTCCTCTTGACAATAACTCAGAGATAATCTATGTGGTTGAGGTCAGGCAGGTTTGCTGGCCGATCAAGCGCAAGAATATCCCGGTCATTTAACCAGCTTTTGATAGTTTTGGTAGTGTGAGGTGCCAAATCCTGCTGGAAACCGAACTCAGAATCTCCATAAAGATTTTAAGAAGAAGGAGGCCTGGACTTTAGAAAACACAGTGGAGCGACAGCAGCAGATGACATCGCTCCTCAATCCATCACTGACTGAGGAAATTTTACACTGGACTTCAAGAATCTTGGGTTCTGTGCCTCTCTGATCTTCCTCCAGACTCTGGGACCTTGATTTCCAAATGAAATGCTAAATTTACTTTGATTTGAAAAGAGATCTCTGGACCACTGAGCAACAGTCCAGTTCTTTTCATCCTTAGCCCAGGTAAGATGCCTTCTGTGGCTTACTCTCCTTGTGGAGGGTGTCCCACCAAACCAGACTAAGAGACCATTTAAAGGCTCAGGCACCCTTTGCAGGTATTCCAAGTTAATTAGCTGATTAGAGTCTGACACCATTAGCTTACGATATTGAATGTTTTAACCATATTCTAATTGTATGACACTAAATATTTACAATATTGGTTGTAAGCCATAACCGTTATAATTAAAATAAACAAACACTTTAAATGTTTCACTCTGTGTGTAATGAATCCATATAATATATGAATAATAAATAATATTCTAATTTATTGAGATGCACCTGTATGAAATTTTAACAACCGGCAATTTTTTAAAAACATAAGATATCATATACAAGAGCATTCTGTGTCTTAAAGAAATTTATTATTCAATCATGTTTGATATTTAGGTGGTCAAATAAAACTTATATTTCATTAAATAATAATGAGTAATCACATAAAAAAGGCCATATTAATTGTAATTAATTCCTATAAGTCAGTAAAACTATCAAAGTGTTTCAGATAACTTAAGTAATCCAAAGGAGCACATCTGACTCTATCTTTGCGTCTAAAACAAGATTGTCTCACTCTGCCACCCCAGGGGAACTCTTGCTAATATTCACAATCTAATTTGCTAACAGAAGCTGGGACTTAATTGAATTTCCTGCTTCAAATTTAAATTCTGTCAGATATTATACTTCAATGTATTCTTCATAAGCCAGATAACTCAATCTCTGCTTGTCAGCTCACATTTCCACGTGATGCTGTGGCAAATATCAAACGTTATTTATCACTTTAAAGCGTATGACGTGTCGCCCTGACACCAACTTAATTGTAAAAATGTCTTATCTGCGTCCTGAATCTTCAATCTTGGAGAGCGGGTAATAAAGTAACGTCAGAGCTGGATGAAAAGTGTAGGCTGTCTGGAGTTGGCAGACAGAACGGATGGGGCCAGGTACACTTCCCCCTCGTCCTGACACTGCGTATCTAGCCGTCTCTTCCAGTTTATCTAGCGGGTCAAGGATCCTCAAGAACTGTATATCAAGCAGCTGTTTGAGGATGGCTGCTTTCCTCAGATAAGAAACTCATCACTCCTCACATGTACAAGCTGCTAACAGAGGAGGTGGAAATGTGTGTGTGGGCAGGTTGTGTGTTCATACACACACACACAAACACACAGAATCAGTTTGTCTTCTGATGTTTAAAATAACCAAACTCTTTTTACAGAGCTCATTTCTTTACACTTTTTCTATCAAACACCATAGGTTTTATTTTTTCTGTTTCTTATTTTATGTTATGGAAATCGAAGCATTATAACTGCAAACAAAAAGGGATAATTCTATTAATATTCAGAAATGGCTTAAACCTTGCCAGCTTTTCATTTCATGTCTGAAATAGTCCTGGTTTGATCTGGATGGGCTAAATACAGACTTTCTAAATTAATTTAGCTCCTTTTCCCTTTGCTATCAATAATTAAATTATTTTATAGATATTCTAAGGGCAAGGAGTTAATCCTCAGAGGGACACAGAGGGACGAGATTACTGAGCAGTTCATTGCCATTTTTTATTAATAGGATTTGTTTTGAGCTTAATGAAGCCTGACAAAAATTTTATTTTCATGAAAGATGATAACATTGGAATCTGTGTTGTGGCACTGCTATCTGTTGTTGATTTCACTGTCCTTTGTACAAAGAGATGAACTGATTTGTTCCAATTTATTTTTAAATTAAAAAACAGGAGGGGACACTGTATACCTCAAAGTCTGCATGCTTGTGGACGTCCTCTGCTCGCTGTCTGTTTAGGATGAACTCAGCCTCGTTGGCAACTCGAACTATGTGGTCCTTCATGGCATGGCACAGCAACCTTCAAAAATGCAGAGAAAAATAAATTTGATTTATTAAAGTCAACAGTTTAATCTTAAAATATACAGACAACCAAAATAGATGACAGTAAGATCATACTTTCTGTATGACCCCATTCTTTAACATTTATTTTTGGACTTTTTATGCCTTTATCTCTCAAAGACAGTGGATAGGGTCGGAAACAGAGATGAGAGAGAGGGGAATGACATGCAGGAAAGGAGCCACATGTCAGACCTGGGCCCAGTCCATCCACATACATGGGGCCTGACCTAACCACAGGGCCATCAACAAAGAGATGTTCAATGAAGTGAAACTAAACAAGTAGATTAGGGGTGTCCCAACTCTGGCCCAGGGGCCAAATGCAGGCGAAGTGCACTTTTGAATGGCTCACAGGAAATTTAAATCTAAAATAAAATATGGCACACATTAGAACATGAAGCTTTTGCTTGACTGTGTTGTACTTATTAGTTTTAGCACAAGTGGTGCTAGCAAGCTAATTTTGTAAATAAACATTTTGATAAAAGAATTAATTGATGTATTTTTTCATGAATACATGGAGACAACACTGCACATGGTAAATACTTTAGCAATCAAAATAATAACAATATCTTGATATATAATGCCCTAATTGATTACCTCTAGTGGTAGCCAGGGCCAAGCAGAGCCCCCTGAAATCTGATTGGTCACCCCAAAATCCTTAAAATGATTTGCTATTTGCCTTATCAGCCATTAAGTAGCCATTTGAGCATTCTCAATTGCTAAGCACATCTTAACCCACATTAAATTTGTTTCACTTACTATGAAATCCTAATGAAAGTGGCCACACCATCCATATATATTTCTGTTTGTGGCCCTCAGTGGAAAAAGTGTGGACAATCATGAAGTAGTCTAAACAAGCCCTTCCCCTTTTTCCTTTTAAGCTTTATCAATAAATCCAAAGCCTAAGCTTTCAAAATAATACCAGAGAAAAATAATAGCAAGCTAAGCAACAAAAAAGAAACCAGAAAGTAAACTAAATAAGTACTATGAATTAAAAGACAGAAGAGCTGTGCGATATATATTTACAGGACAGATACAGGTTAAAAAATACCATTTATAACAACACAGAGTTGATTATCCATTTTTTCAAAAAAAAAAAAGGATTCCAGGTCAAATGCTCAATTAAAAAAATGCCTACACTTATTGACCTGAAGATAATCTGTTTGGAATATTCTGTCTTAATTTGGAATTATCATTCATTCAGTTGCAGCTTCAGAATGAAAAAAACAGCAAATTTTTAGTTATGCTGAAACCTCTTTGATACCACAGCGACAAAAACACAAGTCCTAAACACCCAGTATTGACGAATGTATTTCTTTTAACCCTGAAAAATTGCAGGTAAATTCCTGTCTTGGACCAAGATTTTCCAACATTACTGTATTTTTACAACTTAGATAATGCTATCTCTCTTTTGGTTAAAAATATGCATAATAATGTATATAATGTATAAAGTTTTTGTACTTTTTAATACCATCAATTATTTAAATTTTGGAGTTTTTATCATTTTGAGATACATGATATTTAACCCAGTGTCCTAACTGCATGAGATTTCAGATAACACATCTAACTGCACAGCATTGCACACTTTCTACCCACAACGCATCCGTTAAATATGAAAAAATAAACAAAAAGCAAAGCAAAACCAAGAAATCATTCCTGTCTGACGCTCCTGGTGCCTGGTCATCCTCCTCTCTCCATGTCCCTGCTCCGTATCAATTTGGGCAACAGGGAGAAAATGGCACACAGCATCACACTGCATCATGTTACATCACTTGCAAGCTGTAGGGTACCACAATAGGAATGAATGTAATCAAGCTGATTTTGCTGCTGAAACTTGCTGAAGTTGCAGTTAGGACATGCTGTAAAGACAATAATATAAATGCAGCAAATTTAGAACAATGCAGCAATTTAGACTGTATGTGGAATCTTCTGCAGTTTTTGACAAGGAAAGGGAAGAAATGGCCCAATTTTGGGTTATCTGTGGACTTCCATTGTCATTGCTTTTGTATCAAACAAGTTTGAATATCAATTGATTTTTAGTAGAATAATGTCAAAGCTGATCATTTTGGTATAATGACAAACATTTGTTAATTCTTAACTGACAAATACGGTAAAATATTTTATATATCACCATTCAGCTAAAAAATATTAAGATATAATTTTTGGACCATATAGCTTCTTGCTAATAGAAAGTATAGATCAAACATGGTATAGCCAATTTTAGCCCTTGATTCTTTTATTCTACATCTATTAAATGTTATTCTTAAAGATATGTTTAGATTTGGTGCTGTACGCTTTCACTATGTCACAAATGCATACAGCATTTTAGCAACACACTATCATAAATGAGGACATGGCATGGCTTAAATCTGTTGCTGTGGAGCTCCTACGAGAGGAGCAAGGTTAACAAACTACAGCTCATCAGGATTTTGTAACCCTCTGCACGTTGAGAGAGAAGCCTAGTAAGCAGCATCATTTGTCTGTGTTATGTTGCAAGGCTGCAGGTCAGTGACAGATCCCTCTGTAGCATTAAGGAGGGAATGGAGCGTCATTAGAGCACTGGAGCCTGTCCGCCATAGTCCTGATTGACCAAGTATCCCTTCCCACTGACCAAAACATCAACCCAGGAGCCTGTATTGCTGACACGTCTCGCCGTGAACAACGTCTCACATGGCCGACTCTGGAGGATCAGCAGTCTGCACCCGCATTCACATTTAAATTCCACTATCTTTAATAATTGAACGACACCCTGGCTATTGTGTGTAGATTATATGCCATTTTACACACCATTAGGCTAGCTTTGTTTTAATTAAAGCATCCTCTGTTCCTCTCTGGTGCTTGATACAGATTGTAATTTCCCTCCCGTCCCGAGGAGAGGCAGTATTCCCGAGGCTGCATTCATCAGCTGCTGTTGCCTCTTTAACTGTTGACAAGCACTCATTAATAGACAGACGTTGACGGTTCAAAGATAGAAGCTGACAATGCCAAGCTTTGTTTTCAGACCAAGAATAGATGAGAAGGAAAGATGAGGAGCGGTATTTGCAGATGAAAACAAAAGCATGCAAGCTCTTAGGCACATTTTGCAGAAGTATTTCATATATAGGTAACACTTATCAATCTAAATATCCATAGTTAGCCTGAATTAATCAATTAAAACCAATGGCCATCATAGCTCTCAGATTGTGTTGCAAACTTTATTTTAGTGAGGGCCTCAAAGCACCATGTTTCATCTTTATTTTAGCCCTATTTTGTAGACTGAGGGATAAAACTGTTAAGGCAAAAACAAAAAAAAATTTATAAAGCTTCTCTGTCTTTACAGTATAAGCAAATTGGAGGCAGATCTCTAACATGGATGGAGGCTTTCATTGGAGAATTTATAGGAATTGCATTCATAAAACTGGATCATAAGAAAAAAAGGAAAAAAGAAGAAAGCAGAAAAAGGAGACAGAAACAAGAAGAAACTGTAAACAACTAGGTGCTAAATTGTAAGCGTTGTTGCATACACAGCAGTTTCGACTCTGACAGCAACACCTTTAAAGCAAACAGATTGAGCAGACTCTAGCTAGATCTAGATCTGTCTGCTTAAGTAGAGCAGGTGTGCAGAGACTTGAGTAAGGCAGGGAAATTATGTATCTGTCAGCAGCACCCTGGACAGCGCCGTGTGGCCGTACTGACTCACACTCTTTGTTCCAGGGCCAGCAGGGGACTCAGAGAGGCCTGACTGGGCTGTGGAAAGAGCCTGGGCACAGAGATGGCCAGGCCAGATGGGTCAGCAGATGGGCAAGGAGGCTGAGCCGCTCCTGATCTGTTCTAAGGAAAACCCTGAGTCTGGCCACACCCAGAGGGTAGAGCGAGGGAGACAGAAGGAGAGCAGTGGCACTGGGATGTACAGGAAAAGAAGCAGAGGCAGGGATAAAAGAAAGTGCCTACACTCCTGTTTTTAAAATTCATACTGCATCCTATCATCAAATTTAATTTTGGCCCTTAAAAAAGCAGCAAACAAGAGGTTTAGGAGAAATTCATGCCTTTCTCCTTGGTACTACAATCTCTTATGGCCACTAGGGAGAAGAAATGCATTTTTAAACACAGACTGATAACAGATTGGTGAAAACTTTGGCTTTATTGAGAGTTTAATCATAATAAATGGATACATTACCTTCCCTCATTGATCAGCTCAATGAAGGCCAGGCCAGCATTCTTCTGAATGGAGTTCTGCCATTCCTGAAAGAAAAGAAATGATGATCTGTTACTCACAGAAACTCAGCTGTCTTGCTTTAAGGATGTGAATGGGTTGTTAAAACTTCCTAAGAAATACCATACATGTAACCACCCAATTTCCATACAGGACGACTGTGCTGCGCACCGAAGCGCCGCAGGTTTGCTCCGACCTAAGGCGAGCGACCTTGTCCACTGGAAGCGTGTCTAGAGCGCTGCGGCACGGCACGCAGCCCTGCTCAGCAGGAAGAGATCATGGGAGAACTGCGAGTTCACACAGGAAAAGTATGTGAACAGCAGACTATTTTACCTTTGGGGCTTAATTTATCACCCTTTCCGGTGTAAGTCCATGATATAATTGCTTCAGTTGGGTGAAGTTAAAAGGATAATGTTTGCTTAAAGGATCTGTGGTTTTATGTAAAATTCTTTGGCTAAATATCCCCAAAAGTTAACTTTTCCTCATCAATGGTGCCACTGTAGCTCTGTGACCCAGTGACCTCCTGGTGACCCTTTGCTCTTGCTGCAGGATGAGACGTAATGTTGATATAGTGATGATTTGCGATCAGGAGTCTGTGCATTGTGTTGTATTTTGAAAGAACCGGATATTCTACACTTGTGACTTCCTCCTCTGGACATTTCTGATTGACGGGTATTGACGAGGTCTGGTGGTGGCCGGCGCTGAAAATAGACCTGTGGCACACGCGCTGCTGCCGGACTGGAGCACCGGCTGTGGAAATGCTCTGATAGACTAGAGAGGGAGCGATTTGCTCAGCAGTACGATTTGCCGGCGGTTCGCAGCGCGTTCGCTGTATGTGGAAATTGGAGGTAACAAGAAAATACATCCTTATAATTGATATTAGACAAGAGTGCAAAATGTAAGCATGTTTTCCTGCCAACATCTCTGGCAGTAAAGCTAAAAGCTAGACTAAAAGGTATCAGAATACCAATTTGATCCCAACAGTAACAAGACCTTCCAGAAATGCAATACACTCACACACAAGAATCCCATTTCCACATCCAAACTGCATACTTCAATGTTATTTTAAATTCTTAATTCATAGCTTGTAATTCAAGTAGGTTTAGAAAGCATTTAGTTCATATATCCGCTGAAGAAAAATGACGACTACGAAATGCTGCAATCCTGCGCAGCATGTGTGACCATCCGTGCTTCCTCTGTGAACAGATCTGTAAACACAGGAGAGATGTAATTGTGGGATGAAACTGTATCCTCTCACTTAAATACAGCCATTTCCCCTGTCCCTTACAGTGACAGATTACTGTGCAGGCTCGCTGAGCCCCGCAGTACTCGCCTGGAAGGGATCCGAGCCCTGGGCCAGAGTGCCAGCGCTTGCTGTCTCACAACATGCTCTGGAAATGATTAAAAAGCAGTTTGAGAGCGCGCCTTTCACTGTGGGAAATTCAGCTCTCCTGTGCCCTCACTGAGGTGCAAATGGAAGAGAAAACAGAGGAGGCCACAGTTCAAAAGAGGAGGGAAAACTGGAGAGAAAAGGTTTTCGTTTCAGGGGTTCTTGTCTATGCATGTGACTTGTCTTTGAAAACTAAACTATAGAAATTAGTATTAATGTATCTTTAAACAGAAAGACTGCATATCTGTAGTTGTATATTTTCAGCAGTGGTTCACACTCTTTTTTTTAGTGTCTGGACAAGGTAAACAACAATTGTTGTGTACAGTACCTGAATGCCTGACATTGACATTATTATGTATGGGCATGTGTTTTTGTACACAGTTGTCGTGCCTGACACATACCGGTTCATGCAAGAGTACACAGTCTGACCCTCCGATGCGTTAAATCAGAGAGATGGTGCTGACAAACTGCTGAGCATCTGGTCTCCAAATGTTCCCCATGACCCCCTTCCTCTGCTACAGTATCTGCTCAGAATAAGCTGTTCTTGATTTGGACAGGGATCATGTACAGCCAGTCTTCTGAGGTTCTGCCTACATCAAGCTCACGTGACAAAAATAAATACGGAAATCAAGGCAGATGTGACACTCTGGTGTTGCCAGGAAAATGGCAGCAGGTCAGTGGAGGTATAGCATGAAGGAGTCAGATTTGCTATCTTGTCAGAGGTATGCTTGTTGACAGTTGAGATAGCACTTCAGAGGCTCTCTTTTTTTTTTACTTTTTTTTTTTTCCCTGCAAAGCAGAGCTCCCAGAGGAGGCTGCCTTTGATTGCAGAGATTTTAAAAAGTGCTCTGCAGCCAATTTGAAGGGAATTAGGCCTGACGTGCAGCTGCTTAAAAACAGAGATGTGATCCTTACATCATGCAGACCATAATCAGAGCAGCAACCCGGCCATTGGAAATTTGTAGATAAAAAGATACTCAATACAAATATCACAAAAATCTGCATTTTTAAGATGTATATTTCCTAAGTTTTTGGCCATCTGGGGGCAGAAGAGCTCCA
Source organism: Cheilinus undulatus (assembly GCF_018320785.1). Lineage (NCBI taxonomy): Eukaryota > Metazoa > Chordata > Actinopteri > Labriformes > Labridae > Cheilinus > Cheilinus undulatus. Next base: position 41,231,083 of record NC_054866.1, on the reverse strand, counting down.
CAAGAAACTGAAAAACAAACTTCCTGAATGCTTGACCTATTTTGGTTTTTAGACAAACTCGTAAGCTTCCTCTTGGCTTCTGGCATATCCAGCATTTAGGGCCAACTTTAGCAAACTTAGTCATCATTAAAGCAACTTGATAAGTCAGAAAGTCATCTAATTTCTTATGTAGAAACATGTCTGGGGTTTTACTGTCAAGATACAGCACATTTATTCGAGATTGTTGGAAACAATACCAATGAGAGCAACAGCACCAATCAAAAAGATATATAGGAAAAAAATGTGTCGATGTATATCAGGCATCTTTTCTTATGAATTCCTGACAGGTATTTAAAACCCCCAAAACAGTTGAAATTAAAAAAAAAAGTTGCTTGAGTTAACACGATTTTAATAGACAGAAATGTAAAGTTAAGTGTTTTTTTCTCCATTTTATATAACTGTTTTATACATGATAAGCCATTGTTCAACCAAGTCTTTGATCCCCCATTAAACTCACAAACTCTATTTCCAAACTTTTCTATATTTTCCACTAAATACAACACAAAAACAAGTGAACAAACATAACATTTAGAACAGAACCAAGGGATAAGTGGGGTACAGGGCTTGCTGAAGACTTTAGGTAGAGCTGAGGGAGAAATGCAAGGAAATATAAATATAATATTTAGGGTAATCTTAGCTAGTTAACATGTGTAATATTATTGATAACATTAATGATAAGACAACATTAGTCCCCTAAACATCAGTAATGTTGTCTTATCATAATGTTACACAATCCCATGCTGCAACATGTTGTTCATTTTGCTTGGATGAAACTTATATCTTATTTTAAATGGATCAAACTTAGGTCATTGAATACTTATGCTCTGTCTATCGCCCACCGGCGCTGTTACTGGTAGTAGTAGCTAACAATCTGTATTCAAACAAATGTTCAACAACGCACGTGTGCAAGCAGTGTCCTACTCCTACGGTCCTGAATCTGCGGCTCTAAAACTGCTGCCTGTGAGCCTGCAGATAACCCCTTCTCATTCCGCTAAAATATCTCAATGGCCCCATGTAGCTGGCTATGATATAGGGACTGATCTCACAGAGGCCCAAAAATGGCATACATTTGAAAGAAAAAAAATATATATTTAAAAATATGTCAGTTAGAAAAAAATGTCTCTTTATTTTAAGTTTATTTGAAAATATGGCCCCCAAAGCATCCATCAAGGAAAAAGCTGGCCCTTCTACAAATGTAGTTGATGACCCCTGGTCGAAGGGCTGGGCTGATAATTTGCTGATTCACACCCCTGTCCAGCAGGTGGCGCTAACCAGGTTAACGCAACACTCAAGCAGTAAACGAAGAAGAAATTTAACATTTTGAACTGTCTGAGCATGTGTTGGAACCAAGTTTGCCCACACTGTAAACAGAAGTAAGGACAACACAAATTTCTGTCATTTCGACTGTTTTGTGGCTCCTTTGGTGTTTTTGAAATCATAAGGTAAGGCCTAGGTATTATAAGGCATTGAATTTCATATTTGCTTGGATAGTAAGTCTGCAGCTTTGTAATATCAAGTAAATCCTAGAAAAATTTGTTAATCTTTGCACACATGTGGCTCGAGCATGGAAAACATCTATTTTCCTACTTTGGTTGTTCTTGATAGAGTAGTAGAGAGGAGACACCATGCATCCAATTACATCAACTTGTAATTGAGATACCACATAACTGCCCTGAACTGATGAAGGCTGAATCACTGAAGGCTGTTAAAAAAATGAGTTGTGTTAACTTAAAAATCCTTAACCGCTATTTCAGCTCTATTTTCTGAGTTGACTGAACACATTTTAAGTTTTAACTAATTTGTACTCAATCATTCTTAATATTTTTCCCTGGTATTCAAATTGTTTGACAATAATAGCTTAGCCTAATTTGTATAGTTTTCCCAGAATGCCTTTGGGCAATAGACACTTTTACACCATGAGTGAAGTTACTGACTCAGTTAGAGAAGTCTAACTGGCAAACAACCATACACAATGGTGTACTAAACCTGATGGAAGAGGACTTCCTGGTTCAGTGAGCACCTTACAGTTACTGTCACTTATTTTGGCCTACTTGTCAAAGGAGCAAATGTTTAAGATATAAGTATGCAATAGAAATAGAAAAAAACTTGACTTGGAATTACTAACATGAAATGGGTGTTATTAGTACTACTTTCTTAGTCATTTGTACATCTTATTGAATTTTAAGTGTTAAATACAAAGTATCTTCTCAAGTGCAAGTGCATCAACACTGTAAATGCAACAGAATATCTAGTTTACTTCACTGAGGTCACAAAGTTATTCTTATTTAGTTTTTAAGTCAATTGGTTCACAGGATTTTTTTTTTTTAAGTATGGTTGATTGATTGTCTTTTATAGTGTAAACAAGTCAATTTCAGCAGCAAAAATGCTTTAAAGATCTGGTGAACTATTACTCAAGCTTTGAAAAACTCACTACCTTTTTGTGATCCCTGCTGAAAGGACACCAGGCTGGCCTTGAGAAAATATTCTCTCCTCCTACTTTCATCATCCTGGAATTCAACAGGGCACTAAGTATTTGTGCTGTTTCTATCCAACCTGTCAGTGTGCGGGAGACTTTGCTTTTATCTGCTCAGCATTGCTCTGTTCTACTCTCCACATCTGGAGGCCTTCCATCACTAAATCTCTGTGGCTCCACTCAAGATCCCCGCTGTATGTTTAAGCTGTTACAAGAAACAGAGCTGCTTGACCTTTTCATTCAGCTGCCCAGGCTGAGGAGAGACACACGGTGTCTGCAGCCGTGGCCAGCCACATGATGATTGCTGCGATTAGTATGCATAAATAAGAAAAGGCAGATCATTAGCACTAATTCTTTCATAAAGCTGACAGGTCACAAAACAGAGAGGGACTAAAGGTCAGCTAAGTGCCCTCCTCGCTGTCTTAAAACATTAATGTTGAAATATGTGAGGGATACTTTGAGGTTGGCATTTTATAGTGATGTCAGCTAAAGCTCACCCTGCAGCTGAGATAACTTGCTGTGCTTTTTGAAGCACACAGATACAGTATGTGTCATAAATTACATTAGTTTCAAGTCAAATTAAATTTATTTATCATACAGATTAAATATGTTTACTAATGATAAAACTATTTGCATGAATCAGTTTCATTACATGATGTTAAAAATGTCTTTATCATTACATCACAATGTTTTCACCGATTATCTTGCAGCATAACTGGATGCATTTCTGTCTGTACAGTATTATGATGCACTGTACCATCCCGATTTGAAAGGTTGTGGAAGGACGCTAAGCTATACGGTCCAGTCTCAAGGCCTCACTGTCTGATCGATAGCTCATCCTGGGTTTCATCCCCAGAGCCCCTAATGGAAGGAACCTCTGGAGCCGCAGTAATGCTATCTGTGTATAGGGGGAAGGACTCAGACTCTTAACAGCATGCTGACGCTCTCATCTGCAATAAATCCTCTAGCTGCAAAAAGCAACTTCCCACAGATACTCTACAGACAGGCAAAAAGGAACTAGTCACAAACCTTCAAAAGAGCAACAATAACTCAAGGCTGCCGCTCCGTTTATGTATGTTTCTTAGAGGAGAGCCCCTGAATAATGGCCTCCATATAACGGAGGCTGAACTCTTTGGGCTTTGGACTGCAGATACCATGGAGGCAATCCACCTCTTTAAGGCTCGGGCCCTTCAGTCTGGATACACAAAGAGGCACCAAGTAATGGCTTCCTTATGAGCTCCTAACGCAAGACTGATGGGCTGACAGAAGGTATGTTAAATATCTCCTGTTCTAACTGCTACATCGGGGCTCTGACCTTCTCTAAAACAAGGGCTTAACAAGAGATTCAGTGGGTCAGTTAGGAGGTGATCAGTCACTAGCACCGTTGCACGAGGTGGGGCTGATTCTCAAAGAAGGGATTAGTATTAAAGCTCTGGGGTGTAGTGAGAAAGTCGTGGGATTCTCAGAGAGTTGTATGTGTCTGTATGTCATCACTGGTTTGGATAATTGGCTTATGAACAGCGGTGGAAAGAGAGCCAGGCTTTTGTACTCAAGTATAAGAACAGTTACTTTGGTGGAAATTTACTGAGTAAAAGTAAAAGGACTGGTCTATAAATCTACTCAAGTAAAAGTTAAAAGTATTTCATGTAAAGTTTACTTTACCGAGAGCATGTCAATTCTCAGCCTATGAACTGCCTGTTTATTTATCACTATCTCTGAAACTTCATGTTTGCTGTTTGTAAATGTATGTATGGTCTTGGTAGGCTGTAAAAACGGAATTGTCTTTTGGGATGAATAAAGTTGTTTGAATCTGAATCTGAGTAGTTACTAAGGTTGGGCAATTAATCAACATTCAGATTAAATCATAGTATATCCTACTGCTATTTTCAAATCACAGAAGGTGCAGTCTTTCTCTTAACCTAAACGTTAACACCAGTTCAATGGAATTTTTTTGCATAAGAGATGTTCTGCTTTAGACATCATGCAAACATTTAAGTGTCAGTTTTTGTAAAACAGCTTGCACAAACATTACTTTCCTTATGTTTGCATGTTTTTCTTAGCAGAAATTGAGAATTGCATAAAAAAATGATCATTCCCTTCAACACAACAATTCATATGGAATTTGCAACATGAGTCCAAATCATTGCAATTAGATTTTTTTTTTCAATTGTTCAGCACTTTTTGTTACTGACTTTCACATTGATGTTGACACCACACTTGCATGGCAGAGCTTTGTTAGTTGTCATGATGGTTGGTTACAAGGCTGTTAGGTTAAACAGTCAGATTACTATTGTGATTGAAGAAGATAAATAAAAATGTCAGTCATATCCATCCATTCACTATTTAATTTCATCCTAACAAATACGTAGGCCATGCCTACAGGATAGAACCGTTAGTGTTCAATCTATCTAATACTGTGTTGGTAGTGATTAAGAATGAACCTATGCTTGTGTTTGTTTAAAAAACATATAATGAAAAACTTAAGAAATAATCACGTATTTAACCAAAAGCACAATATTGGAAAAAAATGTGATACATTTTTTCTCTAATAACACAGCTCTGGGAGTTTTAAAGTAAAATCTGATCTTTCCTTATCATCAGTAACAACAAGAGATTATATATCTCCAACCAGGTTGTTCAGGTAAAGCCACACCTTCATAATAAAGTAAACAACAACAGCTTATTTAGGATGGGATGTGGAGTCATTCTCTCTCATTGTGCTACTTTGTAGTCTACAGAGGTGGAAAAAGCACAAGAATGTCGTACTCAAGTAAAAGCACAGTAACTCTGGTTGAAAGTAACTTGGGTGTAATGTGAGTAAGGAAAAGTGGTTAAAAATACTGTTAAATACTGTTAAAAATCTAACACATGCAAGAGGGAAATGTATTTAATACAAGTTAATACACAGATTTTACTTCATCCTTCTAAGCTCCACAGGATGGGTCTGATGGAAAATGATCTATGTTGGAAACGTCAGAACCCAACAGGAGCATTTTTACATGAAATTTTAAGTTGTTGACTTGTTCTCCCTTTTTGGGAAAAATTAATGGATTACACTGGAAAGTGTTTGGGTATAGTAATACCTGTATCTCCTAGAACAGTAGTAACAAACATGTTTTGCTTAGGGCCCCCTACTTGTACCTAAGAAAAGCAAAGGTCCTAAAAATGACTCACTTGGAAAATTAAACATCAATTTTAATTTTTTAATTGAGTATACCCCATAACAATATACCTATATACACTTGTTCTTGACAGATATATCTACTATAAACAATCCATTATTATGACGCCATATCAGCGCCGCTTTAGGAAAAAAAAAGAGGATCTAGTGAAAAAAAGTAAAAATTTTCCCATTTTCCCCAGAAATTAGAACATCCTTTAGATTTTTATTTCTTTAGCCCATTACGTTTCTAGTCATGATTTCTTGTAAATATATGCAGATCTAATACTGACACATCAGAGCAGACCCACCCGCTCTAATGGTGTGAGAGAAAGACAATGAGCAGCTAGAAGCAGGGCTGTGAAGAGGAGGAGAGAGAAAAACTCACCTGAGAACAAAGCAGCATAACAAGCTCCACCACTGAGGTGCTTGACTTCATGCACACAAGACCTGCAAAGACAAAACCAAATGAAGGAATTAAAATAAACTGATATATCTATCAATGAACATCTGTGGATATAGATAGAACAAATTTAGAGGGTTATTTTTGTGGCATTATAGAATATTCTGAGTTGAATTTGTGTCAGAGGTATAGCATTTGGACAAAGCAATAGTGTTTTTCATCTTGGGAATAATGCAAGCCAAATAAAAAACACATTGTAACACCTTGAAATTGTGCTCTCAAAGTACCCTCCTAAAATTAAGAAAAACACTTTATCTGCACAGAATAGACGTGCATTTAATAGATGCACAGATTTCTGTGCAGGCACCTCCTCACCACCACCTCCACACATCTTCCTTCACACATGCACACACTCCCACAGAAGTGAACACAGACATTCACAGCTTCTCCTCTCATCTCCGCTCTGTAGACAGTGAGCCGCAGAAGCAGACAACTCTCTAATGAAACAAGGGCAGGTGTGAAAAGCTCATTTGCAGAAACAATGGCTGCAACTGGTCTCGTTTTCTGCACCTCCAGCTCCTTCTGCTGCACTTGGCGAGAACCATTAAAGGTACAGTCATTAGTAAAGGAAAGAATGCAACTCTCCAGGACTCATTATAGGCAGGCAGGAGTGAAACTCTGCACGCCACACAGCTGCCTTTGTTTCATTATTGCAGGTTGTCAGTCAGGGGAAGTAGAAGACAGCCAAATATTCTCAATTTGTGGTTTGATGCTTGTTTTCAAGTGTTTTTGTTGTTGTTGCTGTTCCTGGCTGTTTTGTTTTTTCACGTTTCTTATGCTCTTTTTTATTTTTTGGGACTTTGCGATTTATTTCAAAGGTAAAGTACATTAGCAAACATGTTTTTTTTTAAATTCATTATTCTAAATGTGCAATATATAGGATGTTAACACTAAAACATCACAAAATTTAAAAAAGACTACTCCTACATCATATATTTCTTTACCTGAGTACCTACATCGCCTTTATTGCCATCCACTGCTTTAACCCATAGTGTTTAAAAGAGGAATGACAGCAAGAGATAGAGAAGTTTACAAAAGAAAGAAGGAGGCTGATGTAAATGCAGTAGGCAAGAAAGAGGCCACGCTAGCCAGGAACATGAAATTTTTCCCTGAATGATAACATTAGTTGTTCAATAACACAAACAAAAGCTGTGTAAAAAGTACGAGCTCTAAATAATTTGCAAACTTTAAAAGCTAATTTAAAAGTTGCTTGAAATGTGCCATATCATAAGATTGGTTTAAACCGTTATTCCTTGGATATTATTCCTTGGTTTTAAATATCCAATAGGGCTGAACTATTTTAACCTTGCAAAGCGGATGGGTTTGCAAGACTCCATGTCTGTCAACAGGCAAATCCATCTTAAAGCTCCAATCCACATTTATGCTGAACCAAACACTGTTTGGATCAATCAGCGTCATTTAAGGAGAATGAGGTGGTAGCTACGGGCAGAGTTTAGTTGGACTCAAAGCCGTTTGTAATGGCTGCCTCCAGCATGGCGATTAGCTCAGATGTAGCATTAGCACATGTTTCAGTATGAAATAAAGAATAAATACAACGCTTAAAGTTTTTCGTGATGTGAAAGATGGTCTCACTTTTCTGCCAGCCTGCTTGGCATGAGTTTGTGAGAGTTATGGGGGAAAAGGGTTAGTTGTACTGTGAGTGATTGTAGACAATGGCTGCTAGTGGAGTGATTAGCTCGGACGAAGCCACAGCAGCAGTTTTGTCAAGACTGGACATTTCCTTTTTAAAACAAGGGCAGAGAGCAACACTGAATGTTTTCATGGCAAAAATAATAATTATTCTCTTCTCTCTGTCTGTTTCTGTATGGGTTTGTGATCATTACGGGTTGGGTTTGCCAGTTTTTAGAGTGGTGGCAGCTGCAGTAGCTATTAGCTCAGATGTAGCTGTAGGAAGAAAGTTTAAGCAGCACTGGACCACATTTCTTTTAAAACAAGCCCACACCATAGGCTGGCTTTGGCAGAAAAGATGTTTTTGCATGTCTCCTGATTGGCCTGGGCATCAATTTTATTCACTGAGAAGCTCTGCCATTAACAATCTACTGCAGACCTGTCAGCTCAAGAGTAGTGCATGCATCATTCTGTCTTGTTGACTTGATTGGAGTGTGACAGACAGAATTTTTGTAAATTCCAGCCCATCCCAAACACTTTCTATGGGAGCTTTCCCAGATGAATGTGAAGAAACAGTCCATCTGGCATGTCAGGTTAGAACAATCTGGGAAAAATAACCTAATTGAGTTTTTCCCCCAATATTGCAATTATGATTTAATATGCAGTTATTTCTTGTGTTCCCCATGCTATTTCTCAACAGACAACCAAAATATCACTCTATATTAAACTGAACACAATGTTTTGTAGATTAAACAAGGGATAAACAATTTTGAAAAAATATATAATTGTTATTATTTTGACTTATTGCAAAATGATGTGAGCTGTTGTATTAAGGGGAATGATGATTTTATGTCATTATCATTTTTAGCAAGACACACATACAAAACAAGCAGGCCTTTTTGCAAATTGTTCCAGAAAAATGACACTTTAATGTTTACATGTTTAGGGCATCACATTCTCTGCCTCAAAAATTGCATTAAACTGGTACTCTAAAACATTTCAGGGTAAAAAAAATATTGCTCCTTCTGCTGCAGGACAATCAATCTAAATGTTGATTAACTGATAAGCCCCTATATGCTGATTGGTCACGACGGTGCAGCCCATAATTCTGAACTCTATGAATCTATAAACTCTTAAACTTGTGAAAACAATGCGAAGAACAGCTTTCATGAGTTGGTCCTTTCAACGATCGAAAGGTGAGACCTAAATGTGCATGTGTTTACAGATGTCAACACTGCATGCATTTATGGATGTCTGTTTTCTGCAGCCAGGTTCTCTTGGAAAGCTCTGTCACCCAGGCTTCTGCTAAATAATGCAGTGGGAACTGCTAGTGCTAGCTGCCCTTCTGATTCTGCATACCAGTCCTTTTCATGTTGCTTTCTTGTGATGTATCATGGTTATTCTATGCCTTCAGGTGTGAGTTTAATCAGCTTCCAGTGATAGCAGAATACATTGCAAGTTGCTTGTAGTGCAAACCATGATGGCCACTTTTAACAGCTTTTCTCTTTCAGTGTTTCGCCATCCAAAATAAGGGTAAGTGATAATTTACTGTTTTGCAAAAACATCTCATGGGTGCAGTTTTTATTGAACAGTGTGCTCATTTCAAAACAAGAAGTAAGTACAGTGGTGGGCTGGGCAGGGGCTCTACTCTGCAACCTTTGTCTTTATTTTGATTGAAAGCCCCCTGGTGCTTGAACTGACAAACTGTGTGTTTAAGATTTCAGTTAATGTGGTTGTATAAACTATGTACTGTGGAGTGTAGCATCTACAGGCAGGACTCACATTTTTTTGTCAGACAATCTACATGATGGATTCACTGAAATTCTTATGAGGGTGACATAAGCGTATGCAAAAGATATATGCACACTTTTGAGAAGCAAACAGGGACAGTATTGTATCATTGCAGCCGTATGCAAAAGCAACTGCAACTTATTGTTTTTATACTGTCAATAAATTGTTGACATTATGAATAAATAGAAAAATAAATAAAAAGAATAAATTATTTAAATCTTAAACTTGAATTCAAAGTTAAGAGTCAGCACTTAAAAATTAAGCTTATATCAGACAATGCTCTGTCTCGTTATACTAGTGATAAACAACAAAGTAAAGATGTAGTGCTGTTGCTTGTGTAAATACTGTACAATTGATGCCAGAACCTAAAATATTCAAGACATCTGATGGACAGATGTTTTCAGAGTCTTCCTCGATATCCTACTTTGCAGACCGGTTGAGGGAGCGTGTTGTAAATACCCAAGGAGGATGTGACCCTTCACTTGTACACACTGTGCCACGGCTGACCTCTTGTTATAGCTGTGACACGCTGAGCCATAAGTCAGTCCAGTCTGACACTGGAGTCAGGTGGCCGACTGACCCTGGCCTTGTGCTGGTAGACAAACTAAATGCATTCTATTTAAACATGGCCTGCCAGTCCTTTCCTGTAAACAGGGCAGGGTTAAGGCACGGGTGAATGTGGCATTGTGGGGTAATGTGCCGGCAGACTGGGCCACTCAAGGGACAGCCAGGAGCAGGCGGCAGGCATCACAACAGCCGCAGTGTTCACACACAGGCCTTACCCACCAACTCCAAGTGTAAAGCTCAGGGTGCACTCAACATAATTGCCGCAGTGACCACATGTCTTCAGGGGGGGTGAAGAAGTAGGCTGAGGCTAAGGGGCACACAGGGCACATGGGGCTCGACCCCAGGCAATCTAAGGAGTGATGGATGGCTGGTAATTACGAGTAAATGGAGCGCCTTTGCACTACAGCACAGTATTTCAACTGTGAGCCTGGGAATGGCCGGCAAAAACACAAGAAAGAGGGTCAGCCATTTTGACACACAAGCTGCAAGAAGTATGATCGAGTTAAGGATTTAAACTGCAAGTGGTAAATCTGGATGTTTGTTTTGTTGGCTTAAGTGTCTCTAATCCTTGTCAGAGTGCACTTTCCACAGACCCAGACAGGGTTAAACATGTCTGGTGAAGAGCACTGGGGCCCGAGCTGTCCATCTACGACCTTGTTTGTGGGGTTAGACTCTCAGCTCAGCTCTGGTTTGTCAGCTTGGTCAGTCTGCTGACAGACTTTGAGTGAAAGGGTAACAGACATATTCACACTTGTCAAGGCTCTGCTACCTGATTTTCCATTCCTTTCCCCTGGGCTCCGGTCAGTAGCCTTAGCCACATGTGCACCGCATATCCGCATACCTATTTACATATGTGTGTATGGCACATGCATGATAGATGGAGGGAAAACTGCCTGTGGAACTTTACTGACTGGAATGGAAACATTTAAAAGAACATTTATTGCTGAAATGACTGCAGAAAATAACTTTACTCAATTTATCCAATGTATTTATAGGAAATCAATCAATAGGGTAATTCAAAATGAGTAAGCTTACAAAATGTAGTTATAAATTGATTCCATGATTTCTTTGTTAACTCCAATTGCTTATTGGTACTATGCTTTCATTTCAGAGTGAATATGACATTAAACTGAATAATTTTCAATTAAAAAAATGAAAAAATTGGGATGTTCCATAACTTTTGACAGGTAGTGTATATCAAACCCCCCCCCCCCCCAAAAAAAAAACAGGTCTAGAAAAATAGGCTGGGTAAAAATTATATAGTACTAATACCTTAGAAAGCAAATATACATTTGCAGCAATAAATTAAAAGTTTTTGGCAGTGTTATGAGTAAAACATATCTTCTCTAGTAGGTGTATTTTTTTTGGACAACTTCTTCAAGAACCAGCTTTAATAAAGTCCCAGAATTGCATTCCTTCAGCCTGCTGTCATTTTCTGCATACACTTCGGAAACTAATATCGGTTTAAGTTACAGTTAAAAGGAAAATCTATGGCAGAGAGAAAAGCAGATATATCATTTCACGTTGTGCAAAGCGCAAGTAAGAAGACTGCAGGCCACACATACACTCTGCACTGAGCACCCACAGACAAGGTCTGCAAAAACACTGGCAGTGAAAAATGTGGTGGCCATGGTGTCAGTGTGTTCCCATGTATGTAAGTCAATACAAGAGAATCAGTGCACACAGGCACACAGGCACAAAGGCAGACAGTCCCTGAGGTGAGGCAGAAGTAGGACTGAGAGCGACTGCCAACTTGAGGCCTGACGAAGGCACTGGAAGCCTTCACACAGCTACCAGGAAATCAGACCAGAGACCAGAGAAGAGTGCAGCAGAGGGATCACACACTTCTGCCAATGCTGGGCACAATCACAGCAGATATTACACTGTTAGAATTAAACATGTGGCCGTTCTAAAGACTTTAATGTTGAAAGTTTTTTTTTGGTTATCAAATGATTGCAATTCTTAATTGTGATTAATCTCAGAATTTCCTATTCCAAAATGGGGGGGGGGGGGGTCCTACTGTAGGTATCATTATGTGTAGAACTTCCAGTAAAGCAGTGGACAAAGAGAAAATATTTTTCACAGAATAGCTAACCATGGTGTAACCCCCAAACAACAGCTGTTTTATCCAGTTAAATGTTATCATAAATTCTGGTACTTGCAGCGCTAACTGTACTAATTATAGGCAACATCAAATATGTGTCTTTAACAGCTGTGGTGTTTTTTTTTTAAAGATTTATTTTTGGCATATTTGCCTTTATTTGATAGGACAGTGGATAGAGTTGGAAACAGGGAAGAGAGCGGGGAGAGACGTGCAGGAAATAGTGCCACTGGCCGGATTCAAACCCGGGTTGCCTGTGTATATGGCGTGCGCCTTAACCACTCGACTACTGGCGCGCCACAGATGTGGTGTTTTAAACATGCTGTTCGATGTCTCAGTACATCTCGGATAATCTTCATGAATTACAATAGGATTTCAAATTTACTGGCCTGAAGAGGCAACCAGGTGAATCAAAGATATTAATAATCATATCAAAAGAGGGACTAGTTTAAGAAATAAGAATTACTTGCAGTCATTTAAGGTCCACAATCAGTGTACTAATCTTTTTAACTGCAAGTAATCTCACGCTTTATTGAGTCTTTTGGCACATTTTGGTTGGGCCATGTCAGCGACTCCATGCAGTGATGTAAAATAAGTATACTGCTGCTTCTTAACGTCTCATTTCTTTTTAAAAACTCAAAGACAGCTCAGTGGACAGGTCAGAAGTCTTCTGCACCTTGTCTTTCCTTTAAGATCCATAACAAATCCCTTTTTCTGTGATTAAGGTCATGTTTAAATCTTCGATCTTCCTATAAAAGCAGGTTTGTATCCAAACAGGAAGTCTGCTACTCTTGGGTTAAGATTGTAGAAAAATCCAAAATGAAACAAAGTTTTGGATGCGAAATTGTGTAATTTTAAAATGTGATAAAATGGATGTGATGAATCATGATTTAACAACAGAAATTCTAAGATTGATTACAATTAAACATTTGTATTTTTTGACAGTTCTACTTAATACTGATGCCAAGCTAATAAAGTTAGTTAAATCTACTTGTGTATATTTCTAAAGGCAATTTCTTCTTATTGTCCTCTCATCCCCTCAGAGGAATAATCACATTATCCAGTTTGAGGTGTATCTGATGACATTCTGCAATTTTTTTTTTCTGTATTGCTCAAATAAACACTGGCACAGGAAGTCACACTCACAAATCACACAAATTATCATGGGGGCATGGAATAAAGTGGACAGAAGTCACAATTTATATCCTTTCTGTTGCATTTTGAAATTCCATTATTTTGCTTTTAAAACTGTTATTATCTGATTTTGTTTTCTGCACTCTTTTCAACCAAGGACAGTTGACTTCTTGTTTGGATATAGACCTGTTTTTCAAATGAAAGAAAATTAGGAACTTCGGGTATATTGAAGAGTGTGACATTAACTTAACCAAGAAAAGGAACTTGTAATGGATTGAATAGGACATAAGGAAATTATTTTAAAAAAATAGTATTGCTAACACAGATGACTTTTGACCTGTCCACTGAGCTCTATGTGAGGTTTTTTTTAAGTGAAATAAAACATTAAGAAGCTGTGGTAGACTTACTTTACAAACTTAAGTGGATTAAAAATATGCATGCACTAATTATGGACATTAATTGCACCCTGATTAGTGCATAAAAGGTGAGTGGTGTACTAGTACGCCTTGTGGCATTTAGCAAGGAAAAAACATGGTAAAAATGAAACATAATATTTATAAGTAGGCCTACCTAAACTAGTTTTAAATAATCTAAAACTACATAAAATATATTTTTTAATTCTTATAAACATTGAAAGTCATTTATTTATACATGGAAAGGCTCCCCTTCACGGACTCAACCATCTTGGATTTTACCCCCAAACCAGTTGCATGTAAGCATCTACATTTTGTTTTAAATTTTCATGTTAGTGGATTTGGATTGGACTTAATAGAAAATATGTGCTTGCTAAATAAAGGATAAGGTTTCAGATTGTCTGACAAAGACAAATTGCCTACCAAAACCCACTTCCCATAAGTTTACAGAAAAATAAACAACAACATTTACAAAAACTAAAAAAATCCCCCTCTAACACCAGGCAACAGGGTGAGATGCAGTCTTGGTTTTGGAACTAAAAATAGTTACAGCACGAGGCAAAGGCCACCGTTTATTTCAACATTCATTTCACAGTGACATTTGTTGTGACTGTGAAACCCTGATGTTTAAAAATACCACATCGAGGAATAATCCTCTATGTGTGGAATGAATCATGAAGAAGACAAAGCACGCAGACTTCACAAGATGAATGAAAGGGAAAGCTGATTTAATCAGACTGTGACAGAGCCCCAGCTTGTGTGCAAAATAGTGACTCTGCTGTCAACACCTACCACTGCGTAGGCATCCATCAGTGAGGCAGCTGGTGGAGTACAGTGACAGGGGGCTGGGAGGGAGCAGGACTCCACCCACAGTTTAAGGAATAAAATATATTAATTAACATTTTTACCTTCGATAAGCAGCTCTTGTCCGTGGCTGCCCAGCAGGGTGCGCGACAGAAATGGTGCAAAGTCCACAAAGGTCTCCCTCAGCAGGGGTGCCACCTTCTCCAAGGCTCTCTCCAGCTTTGTAGTAATGCTGTCAAAGAAAATATATAGACAGGAGTCACAGGTGGAAATGAGACACCTGTATTAGCTTGAAAATGTAAAGGAGGTAGCGCTGTATCCTTCCATCAAGGTAAAGGCAGGGAAAGAGCAGTGAGTGCCCAACAATTGACCCACAGGCAACAGCTGATAGAGTAGAGTCAGACAGACAGAGGGTAACCAGCACATTCAAGAGGATGCAAACCAAAGCTGCCATCCATGAGAGAGGGGCTGCTTTCACTGGAGACGTCAATAACAGAGAGATTTATTTTGTTAAAAGCCATGTTAACTCATGTTTTTACATTCAAAGAGGACTTCTCACCAGTTGTTTGCATTCTTTGTTGTGACATGTTACAGGGCTTGTACACAGGGATCACAGTTGTCTAAGACTGTAGAGAGAAGTTCCTTATCTTCTCCACACTCGCTTCATGCTGCTACCTGACATTATCTAAGCACCTCAGAGAAACTGAATCGGAGTCAAGCAGCCATACAACTCAGACTGCATACAAGCAGAGATAGGACTCAGGATGCAGCATATCTCTAAGTTCCTCTGCATACACAAACAGATACTCAGCAACATGAGGACAGGAGAGGCTTGTTTTCCCAGCTAAAATGGGCAGAAAGCAGAGAGATAATAAGACACACAAAGGGAGGAGAGGAAAGGTCTGGGGTTAGGATTTGTATGAGTTTACAGTGCGATCTGCCTTCCAGCACCCTGGGAAAACACAGCAGAGGGATGACAGACTGGAATAAAAAGCAGGGGGCTAACGTAAATGTCCTTGCCTAAGACACTGGCCTGCACCTCTGGGGTCTTCCTGTAATCCTGTCATGGGGCTAAAGGGTTTTAACTCAGGAGGTGCCTGCCTCTGGCGATGTGGACGCTGGTCCACTTCAGAAAAGGAACTGAAATAGAGAGAAGAATTTAAGAAGAAACAAAAGGCAGCATGGTTTATGGGATCTCAAGGTGATTAGAAAACTATAGTTATGTTAAATAAAAACAAATTTGTTCAGTTTTTTGGGATTTTAGTAGACTGGCGCATGCACTTCAGTGTGGGTTTTTCCTCCTCTAGAATCTAAGTTAGGCATCAGCAGGCTCTGCAGTGAGATAGTACTACCATTGACTTCACACAGTTACGCTAAGTGATGTCTGTAACTGCTGCCATGGCAACCAAATCTCTATTCTTCTAGCATAACACACAGAGGCACACACAGAGAGAGAGAGAGAGGAAGAGAGAACAGGACTAAGGACCTCTGTCACAAACAATCAGAGCAAGTGAAGAAGATGAGTCAAGGTCAAAGCAAGTTTACACTCAGAAATACAAAAACATGCATAAAGGAATAGGACAAACTCTGCCACTGTGTTCAAAACACACACTTAAGTTTTATCTTTACTATTTATGGGAAAAAGAAGGAAGAAAAGAGATTGTAACAATAATACTCCTTCATTTAATAAAATATGTTTGACAAAGTCAAGAAGGTTACAGGAAAGGTAAATGAAATAGAAAAAAGGGAAATGTTTGGAAAAAGACATGGTTATGAGATAAACCTCACACACAGGAAGTACGAGCATGTAGGAACAGGAAGGTCCTTGTTGTACCTCATATTTTCTACTGTGTCCTCAGGCATTGGGGCCACTGTCTGTACGGCTGGAAGATTCTTACTGGTGGCTCCGTTGACAAAACTGGAAGAAGAGGAGGTGGAAGGGGCAGCATCAGTGGCTCCTGCAGGTAAGAATAAAGAAGAATTCAATGTAAGGGTAATGCAAATGCAAAAACAAACATGTATTTCACTAAAATATTATGAAATTGAAACACAATCCCATCCATTTTTTCAACAGAGTAAGAAATGACATGTAAGGAACAAATACACACTTGAAGTGAAAATATTTTATTTCGTTTCAATGTCCCCAGTAAGTTGGGGATGGAAAAAGTACATGACTATTATAAAAGTCAGGTAGGTTACTTTGGCTAAAATTTACTTCAGTAAGAGTACTGGTCAACAAATCAATTCAAGTAAAAGTATTTCATTTAAAATCTACTTTAAGTACTGAGTAGCTACCGCAGAGTTGTACAGTCAAATATCATCTGTCCTTATTGGAAAGAACAACTTGAGAATATCGATCTTCAACCAGGTTTTTCAGGTAAAGTCACATCTTACAGTAAAGTAAAATAAAACAGCTGTTTTAGGATGTGATTGGGGATCATTCTCTCAATAGTTTGGAAACACAATATTGGATTTTTGCTAATATCCGTTGTACCAATATTTACTTATCAATTTTAGCTGATACTGATATTTAAATGACATTCAGACCTAAAACTTTAGACCTTTTTTAGGATGAACAATTTAACAAATTCCAGTCTTTCAAACACACTTTAAAGTGTAAGAAATGCTGATAAATAAAGGAAAAGATCTCAGCTAACCTAAAACTCCAAACCTATCTGTTTGTGCAGCTGACATCTACAACTGATACAGGAAGATTTTTAAAGCCAAAATCTTGGTTGTAAATATCAACAGAAATTTTCATACCTGCCAACAGCAATATTTCACTTTTTAAGCTATTACCTGCCGATACCAATATCATGCCAATAATACCACGAATCCCTACTTGCTATGTGCTGCCCTGTAGTCAAGAGAGGTGAAAAAAGTACATTATTGTACTCAATTAAAAAGTAAAAGTACTGATTTCAAAATGTACTCAAAAAGTACAAGCTCACAAAAAAGCTACTTGCTTACAGTAATTTGAGTAAATTTAGTTAGTTACCACCTCTGCAGTCAATACATTGGATGAATGTCAAGTATAGCAAAAATAATGTAAAAATTTAAATTACACTTTAGCTTGTTTTTGAAGTCAGGCTCTATACTGCTAAATATTCTATTTCAACATAGATGGAGAAAGTAACAGACTTAACACCCAGTGATTACAGTTCGAGGAATTGTTCTTTAATTTGTTTGAAAAGTGGAATCCAGGTATCCTGATTACATTATTCTAAAGATTATATATGATTATATAGCATACACTGGAGTGTAAAACAATAATAAAAGTGTAGTGAGAGGTTAAAAACAGAGCGTGTGAGATCATGGGGTTTGGGTGAAAGCCTGTGGCTTCAACTGAAAGCTCACTCTGACTGGGATGCATTTCTCACATTCCTACTCAGGGGCTCGGAGCGGACATGGTGAGTTTTCTTTTTAACAGCAGACATTAAAAAGGTGTCGGAGCTCCTAATGGTTCTGGGTGTTAAGTGGGTCCTTTCAGAGGCCCAGACTACGGGAGTCCCAAGGTGGAACCAGCTCAATGCAGCAGAGCTCCAGAAGAGGCAGCATGAAGGGGAGGGATGAAGGCTATAGAGATGATCAGAAAGGTACAAATTTGGTCAGCAAAACCACATCTTCATATTCTTTTAATTATTTTAAATCTTAAACGTTCAACTGAGTTAGGACTGAGGGGATTCAAAATAGTGTCATTTGACCTCCTTCTATCAGTAGGAAGCCTGGTAGGAAAGGGCCTGGTTCAATTGTGTAGTGTAAAAAGCTGCTGCAAGCAAGTAGGAAGGTAAAGAGGGCCATCCAGTGGAGACAATGAGCTACTGCATAGGGCAAACATGATCACATGATCCAGCACAGGGAAAGGGCTTTCTATTCTTAGAAATAATAAAAAAAAACAAAAAAAAAAAGTGCACAAAAATTAAACCAAATTAAATATCTTGGCACAATTCTATAGTACTAATATTCATTCACATATTTTAACTTTTTACATTAAAATACCATGTATTTTTACTGTGCATGTTTATAGCAGTAACCTTGTCCATGACCTACCCGTTGTATTGATCATGCTTTTGGGGGTCGAGGAGGAGGCAGCAAAGATGTTAGGGGTGCTGCCAGCTGTCAGCCCCACAGAGGTGCTACTGCTGCTGCCCACTGTGTGAACTGCCAGACTGCCAGGGGAAGTTTTCTTCACAGGAACAACCACACTCCTAAAGGAGACAAAAACACACAACATGCCTCAGTCGCACACGCATGTGAAATAGTTTTTAGAAACAGTACTAAATCCATGACAAATAAAGCAGCGCTAGAAGCATCAGCAATGCAAATTCAAACAAAATTGCAAAATAATTACAAAAGGGGCAAAAGAGCGAGGAAGGAAAAGCTGGAGGTTTTAGATTTAACTTTGCACATACTTCTGTGCCCAAAAAACTCTATTACCGTGTGTAATGGCTGAAGGTGATGACTGTAGGCATGAACTGTTGTGACCTTACAGAATTATTCATTTACTCTGGCTTATGGCCTCAATAAACTAATGCAAAGAACTGCACAGTTAGAGCATTGGGTGAAGTACTCATTTTTCCAGAAGGTTGTAACAAGCCAAAAAACTATATTAAGCTTGGGTTTAGTTCAAATAAGCCAGCTGTATGGCAGCTTAGCTAAAGAACAAACCGAGTCCTATCTAATCTGACTTTCTGGGAAGCATCACATTAGAACAGACCCTTCTCAGACAGATTTTTGGGACATATCAATATCAAGGATTTCTGACTTTTTTAATTTAACAGTTAACTTTGCAAATACTTCTGTCTTAAATACCTCCAGATAATTCAAATCCATTAACAAAAATAATAGTGGTGAGTTGTAAGGATCTTTCTAGTCTCTTACTGCTCACAGGCACTGCCAGCATGAGCATGCCCAGACGTTAGTCAGGATATTTGAAACATAAACATCCTGACCTGTAACTCCATCTTTCAGCACAACACATGCAAACACATACAGACATTACATGAGAGGCTAAAGTAAATAAACCGTAGGGCAGGAGTCCAGCCAGCAGCTCCACTTTCTTTTACATCTGCCTTCACCACTGGCAGCCCTACACTGCCCTCTGCTCTGCTTGAGCTAGCAGCTAAGAACATCTGAGATCCTAATGAAAGGTTCAGGCTCCAGGAGCAACTATGTGGTTGTTACTTATATTTAAAAAGCCACTGTCTACTGTTAATAATGCATAAAGTAAATAATCCTCCTAGAAATGAACCCCAGAAAATATACTATTCCATCGAATTCAACCCTATTGTTTACATAAGTCCATTAAAATGTATTGTGTATGCAGTGTACACTGTATAGCCCATTACTATGAGTATACTGTTACTATTGCTATTAATAAACAACATGTATTTACTTTACTAGTAATGAAAATGGGGGAAAACCTAGGGGAACTAGAGCAGTGTTTCTCAAACTTTTTCCTTGGTGACCGACACTTAAAAAGGTGCAAAGCAATTGAGACCAAACCACTTAGTTTTTCTGTATGTTATCACCTGTAAATCTGCCTTCTGTGCTGTCCTCAGCTTCATGGTTGAGCTGATGGCTGATGCTAGCTTGGATAAAGTTACTCAATCTAGTCCTGACCTGGTGCTTCCTGTTTTAAAAGCCTGGAAGAAGCCACTTCCGCTCCATCACATAGGCTTTCTTTGCATGCTTGTGCCTCCAGTGGCCGTCTGGCCTGGAACAATGCATTTCTTTTGCCATCCAGTGGCTGGTAGGTGGAGACAGAGAGTGTTATATGCTGGAGCCCCCCCATTTGAATATTATGTGCGATACAGACTTAAATGTTGCAATAAATATTGTAGGAAAGACATTCTGCAACCTCAAAACACAAAAAAAATCTCCAGTTGTGGCCCAACCGTGGGTCCTGACCAGACTTTAGGAACAAGTGGTCCACAGCAGTGGTTCCAAATGGTGTGCTCTGAGGTAAGTTTAGGTGTGCTGTGGTAATTTCTACAGCCATATGTTATTACTACAACTTTAGTTACTATAACATGTTAGAAAGAAGGTATTTTGTATAGATATGTTTATGGATATGGTGTGCCTTGAGGATTTTGCTTAGTCTTAGGTGCCTTGGGCAAAAACAGGTTGAATATCACTGATCTTGAGAGTATAACACTGATTTTATTTGCATAAAAACAGTTGGATGCTTGCAGAATATAATGCACAGCCTCCTACTACTGGTGGTAATAATAATATGGGGTCTCATAATATGGGAAATTCCTCCAGAGACAATCGAACGGTGACATTTCTAATCAATACGTTGATTATTCAGGACATGAGAAGATGCAGAGAAAGCATTCCTTAATGTCCAACCCAATTTATGTCAACACTGACATCGATAGCTCTGTGTTTGAGACTCCAGTCACCCCTGATGGAGAGATCACACATGATCACACACGATGCTTAGAAAGTTGGTGTCTCAACCCTAGAACTGCATATTCAACAACTATATAATTGCATGTTCTGTCCTAAAGGCAAGATAGGGTAGTACACTCAAAGAAATGAAATGTTAAATTTACTTAAGTCAGTTATGTCAACTGGTGCATGCACAGCAGAGGATGCAAGGTGAAGAACCCTTTAGTGTTATTAAGTTCCACACCTTTGCAACCTCATGTTGCGAGTTTCTGTGTTTAACTGGAGTATGCCTCAACATGTGGCCTGCAAGATCTTCGGATCAAACTGTAAACCATCCGAATAAGAGTCGATGAATCTGCCACTAAGCCCCAAAAATTTAGTTGACAATATTCTTATTTAAGAATACACAATAATTTCGAGTTTATTCAACTCATTTTCATTTACCAATCTTAATACTATTCTTATTACTAATTTGCTCCAACAGTGAGTTTCTCAAGAAATTAGACTGAAGATGTGCGGCAAAAGTTAAGTTTCTGGCCCTTACACTAGCCTGGTACAGAACCCTACAAATACAAATTAATGCTTTGATCATTAGAATTAGCTTTATATTGGAAATCCCAGCAAACTGTACACACATTTTATCTTTTAATAATCATGACTTTATAGTTAAGACATAAGCACTTGTAAAAGATTCCACTTTGACAATAAATGAGAGACACATGCTAACTCTTACGATCAAAAATTGTTAGGTTGTTAGCCTGCTTGCACCACTTTCATTACATTGATCTTGGGCGGTTAGGTTTTGAGCATTCCAACTTCACCCAATAGGAGCCCATCCTGGAAAAAAACCTAATGTTCACTTTTCTGCGTACTTGTACTATTCTGAGTAGTTTTTAAAATCGATACCTTTACTTGAGTATATTTTGGGGAAATAATTGTATTGTATTTTACAACAAAATGGCAAGAAGAAGAGGTACAAGTTGTCCCTCCATTATGTGAAACTGACCAATCATTTGGTTTACACAACAATGAAGGTCAGAGGCTCAGAGGATGATTCCACATTACATCTAATATTTGCTTTTGCATTGCACTTTATTGTAAAGATACACCCAGTGAAAAAAACAGCTGTTATACTATGCACTACACATGAAGAAAAGATCATATTTTGCTTTCCATCCCCACCCCTCAGGTATCAAAAACAACTCTGAAATGAATTAATTTTACTTTGGCTGGATTGGATTAAAAGAGCAGTAAATTTTACTGTTACTGAGGTAAATTGTAATCAGAGTGAGTGTACTTTTACTTGAGTGCTTTATTCTTGTATTCTTTCCACCCCTGTCCAAAACAAGACAGTTAAAACACAAACACATTAAAATATATATCAGTTTGGAAATAAGTGGTTATGTTAATTTAACAACTCTCTACAGTCATTTTTAGAGTGCATACCTCCTGCCCACTCCTTGTTTTCTTCCAAAAAGGAAGGGGCAAATCTTAACAGCTGCAGATGACTTAATATTGAGTATTTTAATGTTATCTTGATAAATTCAAGATGAACAAATCCTTATAGCAACATGGATGTCATGGATTAATTTGGTAAGAAAATTCTCATATCTGGATGTTAACACATTCCAAAACCACTTAAAAACAAGATAACTGAATGTTATTCACGCTATTGAATATTCTGGGGAGTGGCCTCCCTTTTATTTGAAGATGCTTGTTGTACAAAACATCACATGGCTGTGAGACAGAAAGGCCCAGAGCTCATGAATGAAACATGTTTAGAAAAGCTTGTGGAGGCTCGAGATGAAAGATACACTTGTGACCTCTTGTAACAGTGCATGAAAGCACAGACACACCAGCAGCCCACCAGACCTCTGTTTGCAATCTGATTGGCTAAGGATTAGACATGATGCAGTGAACTTGGCCCTGCAAGAGCTCCCTGACAAGAAAGAGGGAAAGCTTTTCCTTATCAGGTCTGCAGTTGGCCTTTAGGTTTGTGAGGGTGCCAGATAATGTCCTGTCCAATCTCCGGCCGTTACTCTGGGTGACACAGGCCAGGCCTCTGCTCTGTCACAAGCTAAGCCTGCTGTCATCTGGAGCAAATCCCCTTCCCCCCTCGACAAAACAACACAGAGTCTTACTGTTTTATTTAGCTTTTATGTAGTCCATCTCATAGATGAAGTCAAACATGCTGAACGCCATGGGAAAGGAGCCTAAGTTTGCCACAAAGATTTCAGTTTTTGGTGGAGTTTTATCTCATACTTTCCATGACAAAACTGCTTTCTTAAAATTATCAAAGCTGTGCTGATAAAAGTAACATTAAATATCTAACCTTAGCACAAAAAGTAAGGACATTTATATTTGGGTGATTATTTTTTTCTTGTAACAATGCTTCTTGGCAATAGATCTAAATGTCATACTGTTGGAAAGTCTGTTTATTTCCCTTTCAAATAGTGCAACATTTGTTAGGAAGATGCATTTGTGGGATGAGCAGCAGAGCTGAGTATGTGGGTTGCACCTATGAAAAATTTGCCAAATCTTCTCTGCCAAAGCCAAACATCTTATTCTACTGTTGCTTCTTCTCTTGTTTTGACAGTCTTGTCAAGGCGTTTTATCATTGATCATTGCACAGAGATAATGAGATGAGATTCTGGACCAGAGGTGATCTTATATCTCTACAGTCTGGGACAAAACTCTATCCTCCAAGGTGACAACACCTGCTCCTACAGAGCAGGTTTATTAGAGACTACCTCCAGAATTTGGGAGTGGAGAGGACAGAATGGCCTGCCAGTAGTTGTGATCTCAACCCCATTGAACACTTGCAGGATCAGCTTGGGGGTGCTGTGCATGCCAGGGTGACCAACACAACCACATTGGCTGACTTGCAACAAATCCTGGTCAAAGAATGGGATGCCATGCCGCAGTAGTGTGTGACCAGCCTGGAGACCAGCATGAGGAGCAGTTTCTAGACTGTTGTGGCTGTATATGGTTCTTCCATATGCTACTGAGGCTCCTGTTTGTTAAATGAATACATTGTTAAACTGCAAACATGTCTTGTTTCTTCAGACTTCAATCATCCAATCCACCAAACACCAAACATGAGTCAACAGCAGAAAAAGCTGTTTGGCATTGGCAGCAAAGATTTGGCAATTTTTTCATGATATCTCTGTTGCTCATCCCACAAACCCATGTTCCTTACAAATGTGGCACCATTTGAAAGGAAAATAAGCAGATTTTCCAACAGCACAAGATTTAATGCCAAGGGGCATTGTTACAATAAAGAAATCATCAACCAAACACAAATTTCCTTACTTTTTGTGCTAAGTTTAGATTGCCTCTCTTTTTTTGATGCAATATACAAAAATAATGCCACGTTGCTTCTTTGACCTACCTCCTTACAGGTATACACCACTAAAAACGGTACTTCATTTTCCTTAGGAAATGTAGCAGATGAGAAATTTAATCACACAGAGTAGAAAGAGAGTGTCAGGAAACGCTTGAAAGCAAACCAAATAGCATTATCTCCTGAGATACAGCTGTGCTCACTGATAGCAAGTATCATTTATTTAGGAGATCTGCTCTCCTCTGTGAAATCTCTCTGACACATATCAGAACATCACAAGTGTGTTTTGATCGCTGGCACTGGGCATGAATTTAATCTTGCTTTCCAAAAATTACCCTTTGCTTGCATCTTTCGGCAGAAGACTGTGTGCTCTTGCAAACCAAGTATAGCCAGGGCCTTACATTACATCTACAGGATGCTTATAAAACATGAACCTCTTTTAATGAATAATTAATTCCCTGAGTGCTCATGAATCATGTATAGATTATCTAGCGCATATCTTATTAATAGGATTGTCTTAATTGAGTTGCAGAGAATAAAGCAAGGATTAATCTTGGAATTAATATTAATGAGGGCTGCGGCTGAGGAAGATGACTGCAGTGTAAAAGCATAACCAAAGAAATGTTCCCCAAAGAAATCCAACATATTGTATGGAATCTAATTTTAAAGGGCTTTTTGTAAGACTAAAGGGGAAAATTTGGCAGAAATGTGAATGCAGTCCTCCTGAAATTCAATTAAAACTTAATATAAATGCTCTACAATGTGGGGAAAATAAACATTTCAAACGTCTACTATAGCACTAATTAAAAATATGCTGGTAAAAAGAGGAAGCCATGCAGGATGCAAACAGTTAAGGCAGATAAGGGAGTGTTTTCCTGTAACAGATATTTGGATGTTAAGCTATTCAAACCCTTCTTCCGTGAAGGTCTCTTGCAAGGGGGCAACTGTGATGAAGGTTCCTGTGCACTCCACTTTGAGCCATTTTTTCCCTCTTTTTTCTTTTTTGATGTTGTCACTCCCAATCTATTCCCACTCTGACAGACAAATGAAAGGCCTGTCCGTGTCTGGCAGCTCATTTCGCTGGCAGGCGGCAAACAATTAGACACAGCAAATACAGGCAGGAGGGGGAGTGACATGAAAAGCATGAGACAAAGTTGTATATGTGGGCAGGAGGGTTTGTGTGAAAGCATTTCAAAAATAATACACTTTGCTGTGGCGACTCATTTCAGGCTGCCAGTTCCCATTACAGCTGTGAGCGGTGAGGGCGACAGGGCTGGCCGTGGTGTGGCGTGAGGCCGCGTCTGTTTAATCTGTCATCAACACCCTGGAGACCCCCACCCTCTCAGCTGTCCTCTCTCCACATACTCCTTCATCTCCTCTCCTATTCATCAGGCTCACCTCAGCCCAGATCAGCAGCAGCAGAATGCATTAAAAAGCAGGGAAGCCTCATTGTTCCTCATGACTCAGAGTATTCTCTGCTGCTGCTCTGAGGCCTGGCAGTGATTACGCAGACAAACCAAAACTCTTCCAAATCAGTGCGGTGTTCAGATAATACGAAGAGATTTTGTTTGTGCTAAAGCAAGTCAAACTACTTCCACAAAAACAATGATTTTCAAAACTTTCCCAAGCATAGGAGACAGGGATCAGCGAGAGCTGAGGCTTGAAATCCTGCAGGAGCAGGTTTGTAAACTCCCAAATCCAGAAAGATTACTGTGTGGTTTTATCTAATCCAGGAATGTAAATAAACTGCAGCAGTGGCACACTGCTTCTGAGACCTTTTCAAACACAGGAATTCTTTGCTGCGGGGGACAGGAGGAATACAAGTGGCCTGAAATGAATAATGTGCTGCATGCTCCTTAGAAACCATTAGTGGTATACTGGATAAGTAGGATAAACCCAGAGCACACGCATCAGCGTTTAATGGTCACTTGAGTGAAAGCAGATACACACAAACACAGGCACACATTTCAATGGCTATAAAGTTTGATAGCTATCAAATGTAATATAACTGAATGTTTTCATGTTTTATATCTCAAATGTACCATGTTTAATACTAGGACCAAACTCTATCTCTCTTTCTTTCTCTGTCTACCTACCTACCTACGTACTTACCTATCTATCTACCTATCTACCTATCTACCTACCTACCTATCTATCTATCTATCTATCTATCTATCTATCTATCTACCTACCTACCTACCTACCTATCTATCTATCTATCCATCTATCCATCCAACCATCCATCCATCCATCCATCCAGCTGCGGTGGATTTGGAGAAACAGCAGGCCACACTTTGGTAAATCATTGCAGTCATACAAAAGCAGACCTGTTGTCATCATTTTGCCTAAACCAGCTAAGTAGTTTTGCCCATAGAGTTCGGAGCTTTGCCTTTTACCTCAAGCAGCCCTGCTCAAAACACTTCAGTCTCTCTTTCAAGTACTGTACTGACCCAAATATGACACAGAAGTTTTCCTTGAAACACAACAGAAAAAGTGAAGCTGTCTTATTGAGGGTGTAGACTTTTACATTCCAATGTATGTTCACAACAATACACAAAGCTGCTTGACTGCAAAACAACTCTACCACTCATGACGTGCGGCAGTCTCAGATGCAGTGCTTCTCTGCCGTTAGGTCTTAATACATGGGATATAGCGTACTGGAATTGTGTGAGTGAAACGTTTTAAACTGCCAGATGTGTTGGCAAGTACAGGAAGGAGAGAAGGGTGAGACATGCCACTATAAAGAGGGGAGAGGGAGGAGTTGTGAGTGGAATTTAGAAGTCTTTTTCATGTGGCTCTAAGGGTGTTTTTACACCTATAGTTTGGCTGATCTGGTCCAAATCATGGACCAGGTTTTACATTGTTGTCAACTTCGGCCTTTTTTCACATTTATAAGTGGACCAAATGTGGGATGTACTACGAAAAAGCCCCCTAATTGGTTGGAATTTCTTGCAATTTATTAAAACATCTGGGTCAATGATATGACATGCATATACTTGTGTCTGAATCTGTTATTTCTTTTTGAAAAAAAAAAAAAAAATTATTTCATGACACTTATTAATATGCCCTGTTTCGTTTTCAGTAGGGAGTTAAATAAATATCTCAGTTCCAAAAAATGAGACTTTTCTGGCTGTTACTTGAGGTATCAGGCTTCAAATGGTTAAAGCCTCCCTGGGATAGATGCCCAGGTAGAGTCTGTGTGTCAGGTATGATGAATGTTTAGTGCCTTTGTAATATTTGTCAAACAGCATTTTTTTGGAGAAAACTGCATCCTACAATAACTACAAATTGTGTCCTGTACACTTTCAATTTTTGTCTAAATTCAAATACAAAGATTAACATTTTTTATTTCTATCATTTTTTACTTCTACACTTCAAAGAACAGTTTGTTTGCATGCATTTCTCTAGCAGACCCTTGAAGTCTGTAACTGATCTTGATCAATGTAAAATCTGTGTTAAACTGCAGTCGAAGATTCAAGATTACTGTGGAGAAACACAATGTGATTTATAGAAAGATTTTATAATGTAAACACAAAACTAGAAGGCAGTAAAAGCTCTAGAGTGTCTGAAAAAAACCCTAACAGCCTCACTGGGAGTTGCAAAACTAATCATTTTGATGTAATGTATACATAATTTATGACCTGAACTATGCAATAATTCATGTGCAGATTTATTTATCACTGCAGTGACTCTCTCTCTCTTGAACAGGCTCTTCACTAGTGTCACTTCCTCACCTGTCAAAGGAGTGAAACTGCATGGGCAGCATAGCCTGGGCCTGGGCCTTTGCAGTAGGGTCTGGGTAGGGTACAGCCTCCAGCCCAGTCTCCATGCCCTCCACTGGAGCAGCTACCAGGCTCTTTAGGATCTCCTTCACGTTGATGCCTCTCTTGGGCTGGTTAATGCTGGGGGATTCAGACAAACGCTCCTGAGACTTCTTGACTTCAGAGGACAGTGTTGAGATAAGCTCGCTCACAGCATCCGGTCCTCCAATGCTGTGCTCCAGGTCCGACCCGTTGACGATGCTGGATACCTGCTCCTCTCCAATACCAGAGTCTGTGTGGGGCAGGGAACTCTCCATGGTGAGGTTTTCAGATGGCACAGGATGATCCTTACCGCTGTTAAATACTAGGGGTATTTCTGTTCACATACAGAAAATGAAGAGGGAGAGGCCAACAATGGTTAAAAAAATATAAATATATGCACAATACTGACAGCATTATAGGACTACATAATAGCTGGTTTCCATTTTGATTATGACTTGTTTGCATTTTTTTAGTCTATGCAAACAAAAAAGAGCAAACAAGCTCCCAGAGTCCAAATTGACTTATTCAAATCTTTGTTTTAAGCACACAAAAACTCACATTTTAATATTATAGAGAGATCTGTACATCAGAGAAGTTAGGAACGTCAAATATGTGGTGCTTTTGTAGGATAAATTAGTTATTTAACCCTCCACTTTTGTGATTAACATATCACACATATTTACCATATTTGGCCTTTCCTTATGCTTACTTAATTAACATAACATTTGTCAAGAGAGGGAAGCATCGGAGATTTAAAACTAATTTATTGAAGCCAGTCTTAATGAATTAAAATGCATTCCAGAGCTTGCTTTACATTCATAGTCAAAGAGTAAATTTAGCTTGTGAAGAATGAGCCATGTGGTAACGCAGCTTCTTAGATCTCCCTCCAGAAGCTCTGTTTCTCTGTGAGATTATCTCTCTGTTATTCTCCATCTATGCTAATAAAACATGAATCCCTTTCTTCAGCTTCCTCCTGCTTAACGCCTCTGGAGGCAAATCTATTTAACTGATTGGAAACAGTGACAGGAATCATACAGCTCCTCTATTATTCTGCTACATGAAATGCTATAAACAAAGGTACAGTGTGCTGTATATGAATTGATTTTAGGAGAATTTTCTCCAAACACAAGATGCTCATTGTGCTCCAGTATGCTACACTGAAGATGTGCCGTCTGCTCACTGTGATCAGATTCAGATTTTCTCAAAAACAAGCAGAGTTACCTCTCTGATCTGATTTTTGTTTATCCTTGCCCAGTGTTTACCTTGATGCAAGGCCGGGTTTGTATTAATATTCATCACATGCCCCTAACGAGGTCAGCTGGGCCTGATTTAGCCAGAAACTCGTCTGGCTTCCTGGTCCATCAGACAATCGCCTGCCACATGCCGTCTGGAAAAATCCCCTATTTTCTGGTGAAATTTATGAAGGCGGCACTGTGCCTTTCTCCTCCCAGCAACCTCTATGATCCCATTCTCCTCTGGTGGATTGCTTGCCTAATGGGCACTGACAGATGGGGCTGAAAATAGCAAGGCTGGTTCCACTGCCCCAAAAACCCACAGTAGTTGGTCAGCATGCCGCTGCTTTCCCATTTCTCAACTTCTCACTGCTCATCTCCTCTTTCTTTGTTCTCTGTGTTCAGAGGCATTCAGATGACACTTTCGTATTTCCTTTGGCCTCTTTCCTCCTCCTCTTGTTTCTTTTATTCACTTCACCTTTCGTCTGAATGGAAGTTGATAAAGTATGCTCATACTCATGCATCTCATAAAAGCAAGCTGGCACTGCAGCAGGCATTGCATTAAACCTTTGCAGGCAGCCACTGATTTGCTTTCAAGTGACTTAATGCATGATTTATGACTTGAGGCACAAACTACCTTTCAGATCAGAGAGAAGGATGACGCCTATTCAAGTTCATAACTACCATCTCCAGCCCCACTTCCCATTTGCTTTCACATTTAAATTCTGTGCAGTGTAATTAGCAGAGCTCATAAATCCTATGCGAGCCAGGAGAGTGGGCAGGGTATCCCTACTTTTTTTCTGAATGAGCCCTCATCTTTGAGCCGGCAGCAGCGTATCACAAAGAAGCAGGGGCACTTCACATTTATTTATTTCAGACAAAGTCACCACAAGTCAGAACAGTAGGCAGGAGGAAAGGTAGGGCACAGCTGTCAACACCTTTGCTGGTAGGTGAGTTGATTTCCGGACGCATGCCCCGACCTGATTGGTTGGTTATTCTGGCAGTCTCACGCTGAGGCTCTAGGATGTCACGGTACTTGGATACCATGAGCACAGAGATGAAGTATACCACAGCCAAGGCCAGGAACTGGGCTTGCTTACTGTCATCCTGAAGAGAGAAACATGGTTATGCCACTCTCTATTCAGCTGTTTTTATTTCCCACAATCCAATCACAATCCAATTGTTGTAACAACGCAAAACAAAATAAAAAAAAACAGCAAAATATACATTGTTTAAGAGCTATACTCCTCTCTGAAAGTTTGAAACAGTTAAGCCTACTCCTTCAATTTTGCTGTAGACTGAAAACATTTGAGTTTTACATCAAAAGATAAATATGAGACACGAGATCAACATTTCAGCTTTTATTTACAGGTTTTACAGGTTTTTGCATCTGGATCTTAGAGGATAGAATTGTGTGGAACGGAACACCACATTTTTAGGTGAGCAAAAGTATTGGAACAGGTAAACTTGAAATAGATTCGAGTGAATAAGAGTTAATATTTAGTTGAAAATATTAAAATGCATGCTCTGGAGGGTTTAAGCCTTGAGATTGACTTGGCCAGTCTAAAATCTTCCACTTCTTGCCCCTGGTGAACTCCTTTGTTGTTTTGGCAGAGTGTTTTTTCTTGCTGCATGATGAAGGATCTCCCAATCAGTTTGGCTGCATTTTTCCTTTAAATTTGTGGACAAAATGTTTCTGTATACTTCTGAGTTCATTTTGCTGCTGCCATCACGTGTTACATCATCAGTGAAGATTAATGAGCCCGTCCCAGAAGAAGCCATGCAAGCCAAAGCTATGACATTACCTCCACTGTGTTTCACAGATGAGCCTGTATGTTGGGATGATGAGCAGATCCTTTCTTTCTCCAAACCTTAGCCTTTTCATCACTTTGGTAAAGGTTAATCTTCTTCTCATCAGTCCATAAAACTTTTAGAATTTTTAAGGCTCGTCTCTGTACTTTTGGCAAATTCCAATTCCTATACTTTTTGCTAATGAGTGGTTTGTATCTTCTGGTGTAGCCTCTGTACTTTTGTTCATGAAGTCTTCTGTGAACAGTAGGTGGTGATACTGTACCTTCACTCCTGCTCTCTGGAGGTTGTTGCTGATGTCCCCAACAGTTGTTTTAGGGTCTTTCTTTACAGCTGTCACAATGTTTCTGTAGTCCAATGCTGCTGTTTTCCTTGATCTAACCATTTGACATCTGTTACTGAGTACACCAGTGGTTTTGTTCTTCTTCAGGACTTTCCACATGGTTTTTCCCCCATAGACAATGTTTGTGCAATGGCTCTGATTAATTTTCAGCTTCACAATCACTTGTTTTTTCACCCATAGACAGCTCTCTGGTTTTCATGTTGGTTACATCTCTAACTATAAATGCAGTCCAGATAGGCAAAACAAAATCTGAAACTGAACATAGACAGTCATTACAATTTATTGTTTGAATAATCAATGTAATAGGACACACCTGTGCAACAAAACACACCTGTCAGTCACATGTTGCAATACATTTGCGCACATGAAAAATAGGTGGGTTCAAACAAAGAGTGCTATCTCCTAAGTTGTGTATCAGATCCAGGTGTAAACATCTGGAAATAAAAGCTGAAATGTTCATCTCTTGTCTCATATTCACCTTTTGATGTCAAACCCAAATGTTTTTAGTCTACCACAAGAGTAAAGGAATTGGCCTCAATGTTTCAATACTTTCGAAGGGGAGTGTATTTTGGGACATTCATACCTGTCTGTAAAAAAGGAGGTGAATAGAGCAGAAAGCCAGGGAGAGAGAGTGGGAATGATATGAAGGAAAATGGCCACAGTATAGGCTACAGAGTTCATACAAAAAAGATGACCAAACCACTAGGCCAGGGCTATTCAATTACAAATTTAACTGGGCCAAATTTTGAAATCAAGAAATGTAGGTTGGCCGGACATGTTCTGCACCCAGTAAGCAGCTGGTAATGTCAAATTTTAACCCAATACAAATAAATTTGATAAAAAATATGCACTTCTTATCCATTTTCACCATTTTAAATGTGGCAACATGACAAAAGCACATAACATGTTTTTTCCACTTGAATAAAAATAAAATAAATGAAATGAAAAATAAATGAAATTCTGTAAAAACTAATTTTGGTCACATCTCATCCAGGCATATCTTAAAGTGCATAAAAAACAAATTCACGCAGTTGTAGCTACAGTTAAAAAGGACATATTTTATACTTGGTATTTTGGGGTTATTTCTTTCAGCATTGCCAGCCACGATTCAAAACAACGCAGTGCATTGCACGTAAACTGTTGCTAAGGTGTTACATTCATGGTAGAAATACTGTAGGATTTTAGGAAAACTTGCAAAACAGGTTGCCCTCTGCATCTCTGGCATGACCACAGGCTGGGCTACATGGGGGTTGGTTCTGGGCTGCATGTGGCCCCCGGGCCGCTTATTGAGTAGGCCAGCACTAGGGCATCAGCATTTGGAGTTAAGTATTTCTCTAACTTCCCCTGGAAAATCCTGCTCTTCCTCCTCAAATTATGCAGGCTTTGGTTCAAAACACATCTGCACCTTACACATCACTTTGTTGTTCTACCTGTTAACTGAAGGGTGCTACATTGCACTCCAGTGTATCTGCCAAAAGTAGAATCCTGTTTACATCCTCTCTTCCTGCAGCCAGATCACAGTGACGAACACATGCATGGACTTACCACATCACGAAACACCACAGCACGCAGTCGATTGATGTCCACATCCTGCAGAAGGCGGTCAGGGTCCTTGATGGGAGACAGGTTACTAGGGACAGTCTCTATGGCTGTCTAAAGCAGAGAGATAACACAGTATGACATGCTACTCTGTTCAGCTGGAGCTTGATAAAAAAATTCAGCCATTTCTTTAACATCATTTTAGAGATAAGCAATCCACTAATACAGAACTAAAATTAAATCAGAGAGACAAAGTTTTAACATTAAAGCTACAG
Source organism: Cheilinus undulatus (assembly GCF_018320785.1). Lineage (NCBI taxonomy): Eukaryota > Metazoa > Chordata > Actinopteri > Labriformes > Labridae > Cheilinus > Cheilinus undulatus. Next base: position 41,197,769 of record NC_054866.1, on the reverse strand, counting down.
TGTATAATTTTTGCACTGGAATGTCTTTACTTGCTCATATATTTTCAACAGTTTTTAAAACAAGAGAAATTCTTAATTTTCATAAGTCACTTGTTAGACAAGATGTCCTAGACACAACTTGTTTACTGTTTTCTTTGAAATGTCTGATGTCATGTGAATGACTGCTTTACACATGTGGACAAAATTGTTGGTACCCTTCCATCAAAGAAAGAAAAACCCTCAATAGTCACTGAAATAACTTAAAACTGACACAAGTAATGATGAATAAAATTGACTGAAAATTAACAAATAAAAATCAGCCATTGCTTTTGAATTGTGGTTCAACAGAGTGTTTTGAAACAGTGTTTTGGGTCATTCAAGACACCCTGTGCCAGATACAGCAGAGCAGCCCCAGAACATAACTAAGCCTCCTCCATGTTCCACAGTTGGTACAGTCTTCTTTCCATTGTGCTTCATTTTTGCCTCTCTAATTTGACCGCACAGACTGTGTAACTACAGATTATACATAGAATTTACTTCACACCTGATAGGCTGAGTCTTATCAAAACTGACTCTTCTCTTCTCTGCCCTCAATGTAAAACAGAGGCTGGCACACTTGTATATAAGCTTGGATGGTGCTGGCAACAGACTGAAAACATTCTTCATAAAGTATTAGTACAAGGTACTTCCCTGTCAGCTGTGATTGTAATGTTAGGTGACTTGTCCAACTTTAATCCCCCCCTCAAAGGATCAAAGCTTTTGCAAGTATAGCAAAAGCCGCCAAAAAATGCATCACATCCAAATCATGAAGATCCCCCTCAAAGGATCAATGAGGTTAATTCATGTGCTCCTTTATAGAGAATAACATATAACACCAAGAGTAGTCCAGGACTATTTCATAGGACCTAGGAACCCTGGATAGCCTTCATGGAATTGAGCCAGTTCACTGTGTAGTTGATCACCTTTTGTCATTACCTTTAACTCTTATACCTTTGATCTGTGGATTGGTGGTGTGGGGCTGGTCACCACGGGGGGAGAAGGGAGATATATGTGTATGTAAGTATAAATATTTTATATTTCACGTTGTAAGAGATACAGTATCTCTCATCCTGGCACATGCTTAATGTTATGTACTGTTGTACTTTGTTGTGTTGAGTTCTGTTTACTTATTTGTCACAATACTACTGTAAAAATTAATAAATATTTTTTGTTTTTAAAAAAAACATTCCAATGTTCTGTATTTTTTCAAATTGAGGTTTTTCGGTTCCGCAAATATTTCTAAAACAGAGGAGTTCTTAATCTTTATAACTGTGATCGGAAATGTCTCGAGGCTGCCCTTGATTGCAAGTTCATTTGCCCAAACTCTCCTCCGTGACATGGAACCCCCCACAATCAGCATTTCCAGCGAGTTAAGACCAGCGCTGCTCTGCACCACCCACCTCTGCAGCCTCCCCTCGATACCACTTTTTGTTTTTAATTAAGGACTCTCTTTAGTGAAAAGGCACCACAATAAGATGTCAAAACAAGACGCTAACAGTAGAGATTGGCAGAGTCAGGCAACGCTGGTCTGTACTTGTCATATTGTTTCATTGTTTTGGTTGAGAGCCCCCTAGCAGGGGAATTTTACACACTTTGTGTTTTACTGAGGAGTCTGTTCAATAAAAATGGCACTCTATACGGTGCATTTACTAAACAGAAAACCAATGTTTTGACTTCATGGATGCATTTTACATAATGAGGAAGAAAAGCTGTTAAAAGTGCCCCTCCTGGTTTGTGCTGTGAGCAACCCTCGGAAGGCCATTATTTACAGTTTTTTTTTCTCATGTAAAAATCATCAATGAAAAAAACATTGGTTTCCTGTTTACTACATAATTTTAGGGAGTATATTTTTTGTTGAACAGAGTCCTTAATTCAAAACAGGAAGTAAACAGAAGATGTGGGCAGAGGTGGGAGGAGATGAGTGGTGCTGGTCTCCTCTATTGCTTTGATTAGGACCGAACTGGCAGCTGAATTACGTACTGTGAGTCTAAAGCAGGGGTGTCCAAACTATGGCCCAGGGGCAAAATGCAGCCAGTGGTCCACTTTTGATTAGCCTACAGCAAATTAAAAAAAAAAAAATTATGAAATATGGCCCACATTTGAACATGAGGCTTTTGCTTGACTGTATTGTACTTCTTAGTTTTAGTGCAAGGTGATGCTACCATGCTAATTCTATAAACAAACATTTTGGCAAGAAGAATTTATTAATGTGTTTTTTTAATTTGTGACTAAACTCAGACAACACTGTATATGGTATAAACATATTGGCAACCAAAGTAATAACAACATCTTGATTTATTACGCCCTAATTGATTACGGCCAAAAATAGCAGCACCAACAGCAGTCCAGGTGCATAGTCAGTGATACCCAGGGCTAACCAGGGCCCCCTAAAATCTAACTGGCCTCCCTAAAATCCTTGAATTGATTGGCCATTTGCCTTTTCAACCACTAACTAGCCACGTGAGGACCCACAATCATTAAGAATGTCTTACATTGGTTTTACTAGCTTTAATATCCTCAAGGTGTGTTAGATGAAAGGAGCCCCACCGTTCTTGTATATTTGGATATGTGGCCCTCAGTGGAAAAAATTTGGACACCCCTGGTTCAAAGGAACATAAATGACTTAACTTAAAGCTTTAATTAAAGACAAGGTCTGTATGCATGTCCATGGAATAGAGAAATAATAAGTCATCATTGCATTACAAACTTTGGGCAAAGTGTGCATAGAACAGTAAGTATTGTATAGATACAAAGTTTGACAAAGGGCAAAGAAACTAAAATTGTCAAACCATGTCCTACCTTGCTGGAAGTAACAGGATTTAGCAGGATATCCTGAGTCTTGTTATTGTTGGGAATGGAAGACTTATTTCCCCTCTCTCTGTGTCTTAGCCTGCACTCCAGACAGCTCCTAACAGCAACACAACACACTACACAAAAACACAAACACATGCAAACAGTCTCTCATTTCAGAGTTAAATGGAAATTAAATGTCTATAACATGCATGACCTACTTTAAACTAATCAGTTCTCTCTGATGAATGTTTGTCCCTGGCTTCCGGGACACAGACCGGGAGAAAAATCAGCAGCCAGACTGATTTCACACTGAGCAAGTGATGAGAAATTGTATGTTTGCAACAAGGACACTGTGAAGTCTGAGGGCTATTTTCCGTCCCCCAGAGCACAACTTGGAGTCAACAATCTAGCAAACACAGGCTTGTACACACATAGAGACCCAGAGGCGCAAACAGTTATAGACATTGACACAATCTCACGTATAAAAGACAAAAATACACACTTTCTTCGCTGGCTATATAAATTAAATATTTTCATCAAGAAATCAGAAAAAAGGGTTTTAAAGTTTCTCCTTACAATTTCTTTTTAAAATTCGGAACTTTTACAGTTGCCTGCTTTGCATTAAAATGTCATTTATCAAATCTCTATTATGTACACAGACACAAGGGCAGAGAGGAGCTAAGGGAGTCCTATGAGACACACCAATGACAGACACAAAAGGCTACCACAAGCAAAGTGTACGCCATTGAACTGCAAATGATTCCCTCTTCTTGTTATGAATTCTAAAATGAGGATCCAGTCTTTATTTCAGCTTAAAACTGCAGCAGAACCCTGCACATTTTCCAATTTAGTAAACAATTAGCAAAAGACTCTCAAATTAATTAGCCTAGCTGATCAAACAGAGGATTTTTAAGGATTAGAAGAATTATTAGACTGTGAGAAGAGAATATCGTCATGGCATTTTCCACCTCATCAATTTTCCAGCAACTTGAGGAACAAAGCCCACATAAAGATAGTGTAATTGTTTCTCCTCCTCACCGCACTGAGTGACATTCAAACATGACATTCACACGATCGTGACCTTACCGAGTCGCAGGCACTGACGCATCAGGCCACCCGAGGACATGTTCTTCTCAGCCTCAATCTCACTGAAGTTGAGCGAGCTGGAAAACACTAACACGTCCACCATGACCATGAGACGGGACAGGAAAGTGATGGCGGTCTCAGAGGACATGCCCTGTGTGGCCTCAATGTTGTCTAACTCCGTCTTACATGAGGAACAAAGACAGAAGGAACAATAAAGTGAAAAAAAGCACATGTATACAGTCCGATATATGCCACGTTTTTAAATCTAAAATGGACAACTGTATTGAAAGAGGGGCATATCACATAGAAAAATAACTGTTGGCTTCTAATGTATTTAGGATAAAGACATGTGGCTGCAGGTCTGAAAGAGGGCAGACGTAGGTGTGTGGCATGTTTAAGCTAAACACAGAGATTTTTGGCTATGTCTGTTCCATGTTTTCTGATGAGGATTATTCATAAAATCCCTCAACATAATTGCAATGTGTGGAAAAGTACAGCGAGATCATATTAGTTTCAATTCATAAAATACAAAGCTTTCGCCAAGCTCCATGCAAGGAGACTTTAACGACTGAAATGGAAAGACATATTTCCTCCAACGTCCAGCACATGGCTCAGAGACCTCATGCCCCACCTGACCTTGAAAAAAGTATTCAAAATATATGAAAAAATATATACACACAGGAGGACATGCAGACAACTTTTACACAACTGACCCATTACTAAGCCCCGCCCCCCTTGGTTACTGTGGCTATGCTTGACAAGATTTTGCACTTGCTGTATTGAATATAGAGTTTTCCACTGTAACCTTCTGGATAAAAAGTCTTCAAAAATATCAGAGAGGTAAACAGAAACATCCACACAGAGTCTTGTGAGCAGAGTTTACCTAAGTCTGTCTTTACCTATGATTTATATATGCAAGTAGAATATGTGTGTTATGGCAGCAAATATTCATGCAATCAAGACTGAGAATGACTGCAGCCAGCTTAGCAACATAAATATGAGGCAGCAGGCATGGGCTTTAGCTGAAGTACCACGAATAGAGGATAACACAGAACTATCCACTGTGGATGTTTTTCTCTCTCTTCTACTACTCTAGATTAACCAACATGGTTAGACTTTATAGTTTTATGCTAAGACAGGCTGCAGTTGAGTTCATCAGCTTATGAGGAGCTGGATGGTAAGACTCCAGTTTGATTTGAAATGCTGGGTTTCAATATGGTGTTAATCATTATTTGACTGCTAGTCAGCTATTTGTTGTAAGAGTTTGTTGGTGTTTCTGCGGAGGGTGTTATTTTGCAGTTGTATGATGGTAGCTATGGGCTAAATGAGAGCTAACATGAAGCTAAGTGTTGTTCATGTGTTAAACGCAGCGTGTATGTTGCAACTGACTGTACGTATGTAAGAAATAGCTGATCACACTTTACATTATGTTTGTTTCAACAACTTACATCAGCATAAATAAAACGATGACTTTTGATAGTAATTTCCACGGGTCATTTTTGTAAACAGGCAGGCTGTAACAGTAAAACAATAGCCTTGGTTTACTGTTGGGCTTGGTTACTATTATCTTGGATTTAGGGCAGAAATTTATGACCCAATTGAGACTAACATACGGAACAAAATGTATTTTGTATAGAAGAGCAACCCCATATATGATTACATTAAAAGCTAATGCTGAGTTAGTTTTAATAATACGCGTGTTAACATTAGTTCCTTGCGAGCTCAACTAAATTGCTATTGCTGTTCATGTGGTCTTCCACAGTTTTATTCATATCTGACATCTCTTCTTGATTTTTTGGCTTTGGGAAAGCAAAAAGATTCAACACCCAATCTTAACATTTGGAGTATCTACTGTCAGACAGGTATCCTGTGCATGGTCACGGTTGCTGATGTAGGATTGAACACTGGCCGTTTCAGAGAGGGGCTAAGCGAGAGGTCAATTTGGCAATCAGTTATTAACCAGGTGGCGAGGATGAACCCCTTTTAAACTTTTAAAAACTGTTTGATTGTAGACAGTTTGATGCTATAGTAATGATTATAATGGTATATTAGGGATAGGCTTATATGTGGGATGGGATTCTCTTGTGTTTTGTGGAAAATGTGTGTAAGTGTACAGCAGGTGGTATTTTGTTAATATTTGGAAAATTAATAGATACTAAAAAACAAACTTTTTTGCCAGCTCTCCTTTTCCACTGTAAAGCGTATAATGGTTTTAAAGGGTACATAGTTGATAATACAATCTAATAAACAATGGAGAAACAGCCCAATAATTTTTCAATCTATTCAATAAGAATAGAATACAGTGAGTCATGAATACAGTGTGAAATTGTATGTTTTGTTATCTTGTCATGCAAATAAAAATTAAACAACAGAAATTAAAATCAATCACAGTGCAGGCATCAAAATAAATCTGATAATTACCATGGATTGATAAAGAGTGATATGACTGGCACACAGGGTGGGTTAATTACAAACGTATGAAACTGTACCACAGTAATGTAGTCAGCATTAATTGTAGCAGAGTGAAGCTCAGCACATAAAGTCTAATTTCCCAAAGGACAAACTGTTGTGTTGTAAACAACAGACAACAGACCAAAGAGCAGCTATGGTATTTTACCACTAGATGGCATTATTCCCCTGCAGTGAAAACAGTGAGGTCTACTTACAGAGGGAGAAGTGGCCGCTGAGAGAAGGGGCAGGATCCCTCCACAAGCAATGATAATGTTGTCCACCATTTGTGAGATAAGGTGGATGGTGTTGTGGACAAAAATGATGTTCTCGTTACTGTTGACAAAATCCATGACAGATTTGGTGGAGTGGCTGCAGCGGAAGGAGGGGGAAAAATCTGAATTATTAAATGTGTATACATTTTATTCATGATTGATTTACCTGTTTGACTTAAAAGAAAAATAAAATTTTGCAAGACTGTAAAAAGGCAAACAAATTATCACATTAAAACAGCAATTAATCATATGGTAGCGCTGATACAAAGATGTCTCTGACTGACATAACAAGCATCATATTCACCCTGCCTTTACTGCATTCATAAACACGTCAACCTCTGCACACACCTCCTCCAGACATGGACGTCACTCTCCAGTGCAAACAGCAGGTCAGTGAGCAGTCTCTGGTGCATGGCTGACCATTTGAACTCTGGGATACGGAACATTGTGGTGCGTGGGCCAGGGCTGAACTGACGTCGCTGTTCCTCTGTCATTGGCATCCCCCTGAAGCCCAAGTCCACATGTATGTCCCTCTCTGTCTGTGTAGTTGGGCGGCCATGTTGGCTCTGATAGGAAACCAATTAATTAGTGAAAAAACAGCATCATGAGATCCTGTTTACAAGCTATTTTCTAATCCTTTTATCCTGCCAAAATCAATAGTGCACCCTTAACAAGACATATAATGCTACTATCGTCCTACTGGCTATGAATGATGAATTTCCAGATAAAAGTGAGTCCTCAAATAACCTCTTCTGCCTGTGGGTAAAGAAAAAAAATACAACAAGCTCAATGCAACTTCTGAATATAAGATGAATGAGTCAGCAAGGTGCCGTAAAAAAGGCTGTTTAGAAAGCCGCAGCAATGAATTGAACATGAGCAATTATGCAACAGCAGTGAAAGGTTTAAAATTAAACCTAGCCTCCCACTGGCTCTCCACCAGTGACCCAGTCCAGGCAAAAAGAGTACGACCTCTGAGAAAGAGCACAGCTCATATGAGAGTAGAGGAATGCTGAACAAATCCCAGGTGGTTGCTCCAGAATAATGCTTTGTCTATTTCTGCCCTCCTGTTGGCTCAATCTACTTTTCCAGCAGCCCACTTTTCTGAGTCTCACAGGGATGCTACCCAATGTGCACCAGGCCATCCTGTCCCCATTACAACCAGAGCCGGGACAGAGAGTGATCCCTGTGGGTCAGTTAATATAGAAGTGTTCACCAAAGGCCAACACATCCTGACAGTAGCAAATGGTCTCCCTCCCTGCTTTACACTCTTTGACCCTGGGGCGGCTATGTTTCAACAGTCATGCTCTTCTTCTGTGATATTTCTTCCCAGCTAAGCTTTCTGTTATTTTGAACCTTGTGGAGTCAAAGGACCTTTACTGTATCTTTCAGTGGGATCTCTTAAAAATATAGTTAAATTTACACGTACAAGCACATTCAAAAACAAGAACTGACCAAAGAGTGTAAACAACATAGAAAAATCAAACAGAATATGCAGAAAAAAGACAAAAAAGAAAAGACAAATATCAAGGCTGTGATGCTTGTATTAGATATTACAGTACACCATTTTCACATAGCCTTTCGAAGCAGATCAATCAGCCAGATTCCATGTCATAAGGATCTATCTTGCGAAGCCTCTAGCTGATACACATGTTCCTGATCAGAGAATGACTGGACCAATCAGCTATACAGTCATGGACGAAAGTACTGGCACCCCTGGAATTTTTCCAGAAAATACACCATTTCTCCCAGAAATTGTTGCAATTACAAATGGTTCTGGTATACACATGTTTATTTCCTTTATGTGCATTGGAACAACACAAAAAAACAGAAGAAAAAAGATGAAATTGACATGATTTTACACAAAACTCAAAAAATGGGCCGTACAAAAATGTTGGCACCCTCAACTTAATATTTGGTTGCACACCCATGGGAAATAATAACTGAAACCAATCACTTCCAATAACCATCAACAAGCCTTTGCACCTCTCAAGTGGAATTTTGGACCACTCTTCTTTTGCAAACTGCTCCAGGGTTCCCAGATTTGAAGGGTGCCTTTTTGCAACAGCAATTTTGAGATCTTTTCATAGGTGTTCAATGGGATTTAGATCTGGACTCATTGCTGGCCACTTCAGAACTCTCCAGTGCTTTGTCTCCAATCATTTCTTGGTGCTTTTGAGGTACGTTTTGGGTCATTGTTCTGCTGGAACTCCCATGACCTCTTAAGCAGACCCAGCTTTCTGACACTAGGCCCTACATTGAAGCCCAAAAACTCTTGATAGTCTCCAGATTCCATGATTCCTTGCACACAGTCAAGGCACCCAGTGCCAGAGGCAGCAAAGCAAGCCCAAAACATCTTTGAACCCCCACCATGTTTGACTGTAGGTACTGTATTCTTTTCTTTGTAGGTCCCATTCCATTTTCTGTAAACAGTAGAAAGACGTGCTTTTCCAAAAAGCTCTACCTTGGTCTAACCTGTCCACAAAACTCTTCTTTCTCTTCTCCATGCTTGGTGTGACACACACAGGCACACAACACAAAGGTTGAGTCAATTTGTATTCATTCTTCCTGGCTTCAGGTGTGATTTCTAGATTGCCAGCACCTGTTACTGCCAAAGGTGAGTTTAAATGAGCATCACATGCTTAAAATAAAATGATTGAACCACAGTTTTAAAAGGGTGCCAATAATTTTGTCCGGCCCATTTTCTGAGTTTTGTGTAAAATTTTGTCAATTTTGGCTTTTTCTTCTGCTTGTTTGTGTTGTTCCAATGCACATAAAGGAAATAATGTGTATACCAAAAAAATTTGTAATTACAACAATTTCTGGGAGAAATAGTGTATTGTACTGGGGTGCCAGTACTTTCGTCCATGACTGTATATGAGGAGAAAGAGGCAGGACCTACAGGCTGGGTTTTGTTGAAGCAACTGCAAGGCTGTAAACTACTGCAAATATTGGGGAGATTAGCACGGATGCAGCTATAAGCTGTTTTCCATCAGGTGGTCCAGTTTGACTGAGTGTGGTTTGGTATGGTTCTATATGATAAACCCCAAAATAGTTTGCATTTCTACAGAAGCCTGTACCCTCACTTGGTGGGTGGATTGTAGAGAGTTTACATTTGACATCACAGAAAGCATGAACTGGTGACAGCAATCAAAGAATAAGCAAGAAACTTTTAATAATGACACCTCAATGTTGTTTACCATGGTCAGTCCAGATCAGAGCTGATGGGAATATGTTCATAGAAATGTTCTCAGCTGTAAAGGAATGTGAATGAAGCCACAAGACAAAGCTGGACTATTCAATCAACTATGACAAGTATTCAGTTAGTGATGATAATGAGCTAAACCCCACTCCATTATCCTTCTTCTCACCTCCAAAGAAAACAAGACATTTAAGGACAACTGATGATTTTTTAAAAATGCACATCATTCTGAAATTTTCCAATTAACACGGCTGGTTTTATAGTCCACTGATATTTATCACAGATTAAATAAAGTAGCCTTTGTCAATTAACGTAATCTCTATCTGTTTAAATACTGAAGTCATTTTGGTTAACGTTTCTGATGCAACAACAGTTTATATATCATGCAATAAAAGCTGTGTGAATTTGTCAAATTAAGAGCAAAATGAAGGTTTAACAAGCGTTAAAGTCTGGTTGTATTGTGATATCATGTGATGTTTAGTATTGTCAAATTGTCTCCAACTTGTGGATATGAGTGCAGCTCCTTGATTAGAGTCATGTCACACACCTGGGGCTAGTGTGTAAAGATTATTTAAGCTCCTCTGACCACTACTGACATTACTGACTTACATACTTCATAGTGTAAATATTTAATATGTTGTAATTTGGTCTAATTGGGCTTTTCAGACTCTTCAATTTGGTCTAACTCTGTCTAATGTGGTTTAATTAAAGAATTGTTTGATTTGAATTCTTTATTTGGTTTGGTTAAAAAAAAAAAATACTTTTTTATAGACTTTCCCATGGTTTCTCCCTTCTTTGTTGTGACCACTTGAGCCAGGTCATGACAGTATGAACTAACTACAAAACTTAGCTTTAGACCGACCTGTGTGGTGGCTGTCGTCTGAATCCTCCTCATTTCCTTGTCTTTGCTATCATCTGATCTCTCCGTGTCAGAGTTGTTTCCTGTTGCATCAGCTGCACTCCCAGTCCTCAAAGTTACAGAGTCTCCTTCAGATGCTGCTGCAGCTGTGACCTCCAGGCTTTTAGAGGAGGCCTCTGTCTCAGTACCAGCCACAGAGCTGATACCCTCCAAAGCTGCCTGCAGTTCAAACTCATCTGTCTCTAGGATGCTGGGTAATGACCCAAGCTCTGAGCTGCCTGCCATATGAGCAAGCAGGCCCAAGTCATCACTGGTTTTGGTGTGAACTGCAGGCAGTGGGCTGGGCAGGACCAGAGGCTCAGCTGGACTGAGATCAGGAAGCAGTTTGTCCTCCAGGCTGTCTGCCATCTTACTGAACAGAAAGCTGTTGCTGTTGGAGATGCTGTCCTTGTCATCATCCAGTGTGATAAGAGGTGGTGCATTTTGGTCATCCATGGCGCCCTTTGAAAGCAAAACACTGTTGACGTTACTGTTGAGGTTTTTCACAGCAGCACAATAAACATTTTCCAACAGAGAATCCACCTCCACCAGCGCCCCATTCTGAGATAATCCCAGAGTTTCAGAGGACAGATCCAAATCATCTATCTTAACCTCTTCTGCTTCAACCTTCTCAGCCTTGATATCCACCAGAAGGTCATGAACATCCACCCTGACGCCGTCTATCGTGCTGTCTCTCCCACTGAGACCCTCCTCGGACCCCTTCACTTCAGCCAGCAGGTTTCGTGGGTCTGCACTCTCATAGTCTTTTTCACTCTCCGGTGTCTGGGAGTTATCATCCATCTCTCTGATTTCAACAGATCCCTTGATGCCCGAGGACTGAGCAGACAGGCCAGAGATGGTGCTAACCAAACCTTTCTTTCCTTTCTTAATATTCTCCTCCTCCTGACGCTGATATTCTTCATACATCTTAGCCAAGTACTCCTTGTGTGCCTCATATGTCACCTGTTAAAAAGAGAAAAAAATAAATAATTAAATTCAAGCAACATGTGGATTCAACAACGAAACACAGTTTAGATATCTGCAGTTCAGGACTGTTTTTGAAGGAACAAAAATATGCAAAGAATATGTTTGGGTAAAAACTGAATGATTAGAGCCAATATAAAAATATCCTTCTACACTTTATAAACACCTAATGGAAAGAAGAGGACATACACAATGTATAAAGCCTGAGGAATGGTTACATATATGGAGAACACTAGAGTCCTCTACATGCTCACGCATCTTGAGAGAACATTAGCGGAAAGATGTGATTACATTTTTTGTTTGGCCGAAGATTAAGAGCAAATATTTGTATTACCCAGCCTTGTTGGAGTCAATGTAGGGCCAGGCCTCCTGAAATGGACCCTCCCCCATTTAATTAAATCAACACATGCACATTGGATCTGAGCATTGGACAATGGAACTGTGCTCCAATCAGCTTTGAAGCAGACTGGAAAAAAGACTGTGGCAGGTCTTTAACGTATCTATACAGACTGGCATTACTGTCCTAGTCCAAGGGGCTCATCCACAACATTGATATAACAAGTTAAAGGGTCATATCATTTTAGGAAATGGGGTGGGGGTGGGGGTGGGGGTGTTACATTTTGGAGCAGACAAAAATAAATAAAATGTGTATTTGTTTAAAATAAAACGTAATCATTGTTTTAATTTCGGGTGGACCACTTCTTTTCTAAACTCGGTGGGCCGCTTGATAACTCTGAGCCCCAGAGAGCCCGACTCCCAAGGGAAAAAAAAACAACCAAACAACCAACAAACAGAAATGTATTTTGGCTCTGTCTGAGAATTGTACATTTTTGGTAAACATTCATTTGGTTGTAAACAAAACTCTGGATTATGATACAATTATGTCATATATTATTTAAGGAGATATTGCGCCAAGAACCAGCCAGATATCTGTTGAAAATCCAGGACACGGTATAAATATTGCCCAACAACACAACAGTAATTCTTCAAAACTGTGAATGAAATATTTGCCATGGAGCACTAAACTCTAAGAGTGAGCTTTCAAGAGGAACAAAGGAAAGAGAAGTGGAAAAAATGGGTGATGTTCACATTACAATAACAGGATACAGACTGAATAACTGAATAAGTCTCAGTGTCAACTATTTTGGAGACAAGGCAATCCAGAACTCATGAAGTTATTTCTTTGTTGTTGATGTCGTGATTTTGTCCTTTAGTAGGGAAAAAACGTTTTAAGAAGTATTTCCAAAAACAGTTTAGACACTGAATCCTCGGTATGAAACACAAACAGTTTCATTTTCTGTTATCAAATATCTCTTCCCCGAAGCATATTCTACCTTTTTGTAAGGTAGGGTTGAGAGAAATGCAAGAAAAAGACATGAAAAAAGCCTCTAGTGCTCTGTTCCTTTCACCTGGATTTTATTCTATTGGTCAGAAAGGGGAAACTTGTAATTTGCAAAATATATGTGAGATTGATCCTATAACATACTTGATACTTACTTTAGTAATGAATTCCATCGTCAGTGTTCAGGCTTAATCCCTAGTTGTAACTTCATAAACACGGACTGATGTATGATCCCATTTACAGATATATAACTGAGTATGTTTTAAGTCACAGCTATCCCACGACTATGCTGGGATCAGCCATGTGGGAAACAAGGACTCAGGTCCACATGACAGAACACAGAGGGACTCATCTTCCCAGTAGCCCTTGCAGCACTTCACACCAAGGTGACAAGGACACATTCTCCTCTCTCACTGGAGGAGACAGTGGGAAAACCAATGGGGTCCTTATGATGTGGCACAGGTAATAAAAGCCCTTGTGACCATCTCCTCTCAGCCATTCCTCTGCCATAGCAGCAGCCTTCCACAGTATGCACTGTGCTCGCAGCTTTGGCACTGTCAGCTTTCGGCCAGTTGAGTACAAAGAGTTTTCTTTCCTTCCTTTGATGTCGTCCAGACAAGAGTGCTGCAGAGAGCCCATCTGAAGAAGGACACGCAACTCTTCTCCAATACAATACAAGCAATGCAAGCCCTGCTCTCATCCTAAAGATGACTCCTGCTGCCATTGACTTTCCACTAACTGGAGATGCAACCAAACTATGGAAGAAACTTTAATGGACTCACCTCTGCTCACTCCTGGATCTAGTTGTACATCAGACTCTAACCACACACTGTGACCACAAGTAAGAAGCTTGGTTTGGGCAGAAATAGCTGTAGGAAGTATCTTTATGTGCATTTGTTGAAAGCTGCTTTTGTTGTCTTGTTGTCTCTGCTTATGTGTTGTTGATTTGCTTTGCTGTGTCCATTTATGTCCAGTACAGTGCCTTCAACTACACAAACACTAGTGCGACTGCTGTAGAATCAAAGTCCGGCCACCATACTGAGGGTGTAGCTGCAAGCTAGAATTCACATGGTTCCATCGTTTGTTCTCAGTCGACCATCTTTAAAGCTGCATATGTAGCCACGTGATTTCAACCATCTTGTTTTCATTCATTCCCTCTCTCTCACCCCCTATACATAAAAACACATACGCACATTTCCCAAATTGTTTGCTTTGTAAATAGTTTATTATGCTGTTTTTCTGTTTTATAATAGTTTTTTATTCTATAAATTTCAATGAAAATAATTGATGCCGTTTGGTGATTAAGCTCTACTATAAATTTAAAGAGAAGTTGTCTGGGATTATTGTGCATACACACTGTAGTAACTACTGGATGTGAGGGTCAATGTATGATTTTACACCTTCTATTTATTCAAATACAAATATTTATTAATAATTAATAATATTAGTATTTAAGATTTAAGTCTGAGACTGATTTTTGCTACTTATTGTTCTTGTTCCCTGTTTTCAGGGTAGTGCCCTTAATTATTATTGATATTAATAGTTATAATAAGTATTATTAATGTTTTATTAATAACCAAAATCTAGCATTACAAATCCCAACACTTTTCATAAACAAGTCCAAAAGGTGGTAATGGACAAAAAAGACAAAATGCCAAGCTCCAGGCTTAAAATGGTATGTGACACACTAGTGGGCTACATCCTCTGCACACATGCAGCTCATGTACAGTACTCACCTTTGAATGAGCTATAGAGAGTGTGTCCACCCACACACGCCATCCTCCCCACTCATACTTGATGGCATGATAGAGCAGAATGCGGAAAATGTTGTATACCATCTCAGAGATCTTCTGCTCATCTGAGTTTTTGGGGTTGATGTAGCCCAGAGAAAACATCCAGTCCTGCCAGACAGAGCACTGAAGCAAGCACCTGCAAGACACACAATCAACACACAAGAGCCACCTTGTGATGAAGATTAAGTAAAGTTTGATCTTTAAGTACAACAAACATATAGTCAACATTTCAAAAATTAAATAATTAAAGTTAGTCCATTGTGTTTTTCCTCTAAAAGCACTGGGTTTGATTTTTCATATTACCACAGGTTGTCAAAATACTTTAGCCACTCATTTATTTGTTTGTTTGGCAAGCAGCATCTCAAAAATGACAGTAAACATGCAAGAGAGGCATACAGTGAAAACCAATTAAGGATTTTTAATACAACAGTTTGACTTGACAAGGCTCTTTCTGCCTATTTATTTTAGGTTAATTACATTGTTAGTTTGGGTCAGTGGTTTCTTAAGTCTCCATACTTAATTGCAGTATGGTTTTAAACATATTCGCACATTATCAGAGAGGGAGACAGGGAGAAGGAGAGTAAAACAGAAAGCTCTAAAGAGCCACAGTCAGAAACCGAAACAGAAACATCTGCAGGAGAACATGTGCATCTGCAAGGATGATTTAGCACCAATCTGAGCCTTTTAAACATGGTTTGGGAGGGACAGCGTGCCTTTTTTCTCTCTCTTTGATGCATTAATCAGCATGATAATTGAAGGAGTGGGTAGAGTAAAAGTTGTACTCACCGTCTGTTCTCTCGACTGCTGCTGAACAGTTTGATCATATCGGAGAGGAAGAGCCGGCGAACCTCCATCAGCTCTGTGCTGGGGGTGGCATTCTTCAGTAGAGTGGCTACCACTTTGAGAATCACTGAAATCAAAAGCACACAAAGGCAAATTCATAATTATTTTTCAATCTACCAGAGAGCTGAGTATTTTTATAAGAATCAATCTGAATGTAACTGACTTGGATTCTGAATCTTGACAGTGGAGTCGGGCTCAGGATGAGGTTTATGAACTACTTGTGTGCACACCTGCTCAGTCAGAATCTAGCACAGGGAATGGTGAGAAAAAAAGGTCACACATTTTGTTCACTGGGACCAAAGGTGCAGTCATAGTGCTACATTTGAGAGGAAACTGTTTTGTTACCTCGTACAGAGTGTTGTAGGTCGTCACTGTCACAGTGTTGGTGTGCAGCATGAGACGCTCTCCCAGGAGAGTGAAGAGGCTGTGTGTGTGCATGATCTCCACCTTCCTCCTGTGGATAAATACACAAACATATTGGTAAAGTGCCTTGTTTAGAGCTGCCTAAGCCACTGAAAGGATCAGTGAGTGCCGTCTGCTTGCTTCCATATTTTCACCTACAGGGAGCCCTGCTCTGGAGACAAGTGTCAAGAAGTGCCTGCTGTCACAAATTGGGGGAAATTTTGGGAGGTGTGCAGGATAACGAAGTTAGTCTGCCACTAGGCATGGCTCCAAGAAACAAAGGTAGTGTACCACAGGTGAATGGGTTCAACGGAGACAAAGTACTTCTGCAAAGAGCACCAGAACTGCTGTCACAGTGCTAAGCCAAAGCTGCTTCCATGGCCTCAAGACCAGTTTTGGAATAAGTCGACATTTTTTTGTGTGTTCTGCAGAGGCTGGCAAATTGGACACTTAGGAGAAGAGAAGCATTTCTCTTGACTGTATAAATATGGAAATACAGGAGAAAAGGGCAGACTGATGATGCATAGCAAGCTGAGGTAGAACTTAAAAATCTACTCTGCAAAAAGGAATCGTGGGAGGACTACCTTTTCTTAAAAGCTTTAATATATGTAAATGGAGATAATGTTACTCTAGTAATCCATGAAAATGCTGCTAAATAATCAGGTAAGACACTATTAATGTGAAATCACTCTTCTTAAAACAAAAAACTGGATTTGTGCTTTTAAGCAAGAAGAGGTTAAATACACTGTGGTAAGACAGATTAGGTTTTCATACAGCAGGAAGCATATTTAGTCCTATAAAAAAATAAGCGTGGTTTATCAATAACAGATTATCTTTAAGTTTCTGTGAAGATTTCTGCAAGTACAAGCTGGAAGATTAAGCAGAGCAAGACACATTTATTTCTCTACCTCATCTTTTATGTGTTGTTTTGCTGTGCATGGCCCTAAAAAAGTTTTATCAAGAAGAACAAATCAAAAGTTCACATCTATTACTTTTCTGACTCATCAACCCCAGCAGAACTTAGATCATCCAACATTGCTATACAATACATTTAAAATCAGAATGGAATAGCATAAACAAAGCATGAAAGAAACATGTTTAATTCTTTATGAGTTGTAGTGAAGCCCACAGTGAAGGAGGTAGGTGCTTTAAAATGTATGAAAGCTATTAAAGTGAGGGGTGGGAGGCAGGCTTTCATGAAACCCTCATGTCTCTTGAGTATTTAGTCCTTTTGCTCGCACCTGGGGCAGTCCAGCTTTGCACTCAGCAGGCACCAGTTAACACCACAGCACCTGGTGCCAAGCTATTGTGAGCACAGCAAAAGCCCTATATCTCCTCCATCCATCCATCCATCCATCCATCCATCCAACCCTGCATCCTGCATTTTGAATTAAAGCCTCTCCACCCATAGGCAGTCTCTCTCTCTCTCTCACCCTCTCTTCTAAAATGTGCAGCACATGGATTATACTGACATCCTAGTGGGGATTTTATTATTTATTTTACTCTGTGGGACAGTAACTTGGGCCTCTCTCACTATTCTTTTATATGAAGTAATGGTTTCAGGGCACAGAGCCAGGAATTCAGGTGTTTTAGAGAGAAGTGAACCTTTTTTAAAAAGCTGGCATCCAGTCAAAAGTTTTGGGGCTCTTGTAATTTCACATTTCTTCAAAGGAGCAGAGTGAACAGCTGAATCATCTCTATGAATGTAAAGATGGATTTATGATTTCAATTCCTACTTTAGCAACAGTAACCATAGGGGAAGATCCACTGAAGAATAGCAAGGCTTCTTTCACCTTTTTTTTTTTAGCTTTGAATATGGCAAAATAAACACACACAGTACAAGCAAAGGGTAAATCAACGCTAACTGCTAAGCCTAGCAAACAGCGCCCTGTCTATGTATGTGAATGAAGAATAGGAGGAGGAATATTCAAAATCCAGCATAAAATTGTTCCATTTAGATGCAAGTTAGCCTCATTACAAATAGCAACTGATCCACAAAGGCCAGGGCTAACAGTAAAAGTGGTGCAATTTATCACCAATTGAAACCAGGTATTAAACTGGCACTATTTCCCTCGTCCCCTCTCATTTCTCCTCTTTCCACCCAAGTCAGCTGTTACTGTGTATCCAGTAACAACAATGTGCTGTAGGACCAGTAGGAACTCAGCATGAGCCATTTAAGACCAAAAAACACATTTATAAAATGAAATAAATTACTAGCCAAATATCCAACTTTGCTGCCATGCAATACATTAGTCTGAATGAAAAAAATTCCTATTACTATAGGAGTCTCTATCTATCTATCTATCTATCTATCTATCTATCTATCTATCTATCTATCTAAGGAATCCTGATCTAAAAACTGAGTTTTTCACTTTCTCACTCTGTCATTGTGCCACTGGTGTGCCACTTTTCCTGTGACAAAACACGCGCTAAGCGGGCTGGGTAAAATTTGTGGGTTTTTTAAGCACCTGCATATATTTAGCACTAAGTCTTTAGTGGATTCGTTGCAAAAGGGGAGCCATTAGCAGGCACAAATCTCGCAGCACTATTAGTGCAAAGCACAAGATCGTAGTGGATCTACCCCATCATAATGTTGACCAAAACAAAGAAGAAAACAGCCTATTTTTAGGTGCTTGAGTATCAATTTGTCTATAGAATAGTCATTATCAAACTCAGAGTATATAGTTTAAATCTACTACAGCTACTGGAATGGGATACTTACTTGTGGCCCAAATGCTTGAGGAAGTACCCGAGGACTTTGAGGGATTGTACTCGAATGCTTTCACTCTTAGAAGCCATCAGCTTGTAGATTACCCTGGAATAGAAATAAGCAGCGAGAGCTGGCAACAGCACACTGTCTTGACAGAATAACATATATCCCCGCTGATGAAAAGGCCCGGCACGGGTTGGCTGACAACCACTTTCCTTCAGGGAGAATTTACATTAGGATTAAATGAACGTCCTAATGGAAGCAGCAGTCTTCTCACAACGAATTCCTAGGAACTCACAAGTAGTGCATTTGTATTTTATAGGATCACATGGGGTAGGCTTGATCATCCGTGTCATTTTTTTTAAATCAATATGTTAATATTGTTACTTTTCCATGCAGGTGTTTCTTTCCTAACTGAACATATGAATTATTCATACATCTCACAGGCACACAGCAACAGCACAAGTGTTAGGTGCTTAGGTTTATTTTGTGAAATCACCTCTTCATTTTGTGCCTGAACAGCAGAGGGATTGTGTCTTCCCCTGAGGGGCTTACCGTATTCCATTTCTCTGGTCAAAAGCAGGGATCATGGAGGCTGGATGCTCCGACATGAGCGCTACCACCAGCTGCAGCACATCATGCAGATTCTCATCCTGCAGACAGAGAGAGAAAACGAGTCAAAGAAAATCATAAACGGAGCGAGTGAAGACAGACAATGCACTCTTTGTTTCCTTTAAGAAACTTGGAACTGCAATAGCAGCAAAGACATTTTGTGAGTGCTTTTCTGCATGCAGTGTAATCACAATATACACCTGGTCCAGTGTTTCAGCTGACACAGGGGAAGTGGTCAATGCTATTCAAAATGATTTATTCACCAAGCTGGTTAGTTCAAAAGCTGGAAAAATTCAACTTCTCTTTGAGTAGCAAGCTTTAAGGTGAAATGTGACCTTGAAGCACAGAGCAGAATAGTGGCACATTAACACACTGAGCAAATCCACATAAGGGTAGAAACAGACTCCCAGATACCTCATGCATTGTTAACAAATAGTTCAGAATGCTCTGCAGCTCATCCTCCTTCACACCTCGGTCCTAAAAGGATGCAAAAAAGGAAAACACATAATATAAAGATAATATTCTGAGTCAGTGCAGTCCTAACAGTAAGGTATTTTTTATTGTGATGAGGGCTGATTCCTAAAATTGCAGGAGGAAAAATGCTGAGTGTTTGGACACCCACACACTGGGAGAGCAAATGATGTAGCTGTCATGAGAATTTAGGTCCCTACAACAAAACATACTAATTAGACAGATAACTCTGGTTTGCCTCGGGCCTGGTGATGACATCTAGACCTCGAGTTTGCTTCCTGACTGAGGCTAAAATCATTTTTATTATTGCACTGCCATAAAAAAAACCTGTTACAGAACATGGCAGGATTACTATCTTTAGAGATACAGCATCCTAGGATGTGGCAGCAAATACACTAATGTACAATGTAATGTATTAAACATTTAATTAATGTGTATTTGTATGTCTAGCTAGACTTTTACATTAACACTTCTATTATTGATAAGCTATCACAAGTTTTTTTTTTAAATAACTCATTCATATATTTAGTATCATGGCAAAATAGCAAGAATACCTGTCAGAATACCACAGCAATCAGTCTGATAAATATTCAGCAAACCCACAGGGACATAATTATAATTAACTGAAGCAAAGAAAAGTATCAATTTGTCTCATTTGTAGAGCTGGAACCGATAATTGTTGGGTATCTTTACCAGATTAATTACATGAACGCTTAAATAATTATTAACACTGTAATTCGTTAATTTCCTCCTGACTCATTGATACACTGAATCAGTCAAAGCACATCTGGTTTTCTTCCAAGCAGCGACAAGGAATGAAACAAACAGCTCTGAATTTATTAAGGTGCAGACTAGCAGAACGTTTTAAAGGATAACACAGTGAGAATTGACAATCTCCAGATTTCCTCAGAGCAGCTCAAAATCAAGCCGTGCGAAGGGCTGTGAGGCATGAAGACAGGTGGGACATACCTTCAGGATGAGTTGCTTGAGGAAGAGAAGCATAAACGCCCGCAGAGAAATTATTTCTTTCTGGGTCGGCCTTGGACCATCTGTAGTTGGAGAGAGAAAGAGAGAGAGATTAGCAATAAGACTGAGAGTCAGACTTTAATATCCATTGTATTTTCTCTGTTTCACAGTTTTTCTTTTGTTCTTCCATTTTTGTTTCATTTTAGTTTAAACCTTAAACAAACAAAAAAAAGCGGCAAAAGAAAATCTACATACCAACCTCAATCAGTTACAAGGACTTGGAAAGGAGAAGGAGGAAGAACAACAAAGGGAACAAAAATGCAACTAAAAAAACCTTGTCACTGATACACTAAGCCTGTTAGATAGATAAGAATTTCCTTTCTTAGCACATTATTTTTTGTTGAGTATGACCATTTTGTCTGGTTTTATACTTCAAATTTTTCTCCATCCTTTTGCAAAATGATCTGCATTCATTTTAAACCTAAAGGTTAGATTATCTTTGCACTACAGACATTATTGGCATTCATTTTTTATTGTAACTGAGTTATAGCTCGGTTAAAGAAGAATCACTGCCAGTATCTGAGACCTGTATTTAAAATAATCTGTTTGTAGAGTTTATATTTTGTATATGGATATATGTATACTGTATTTATGTTTTAAAACTTCTCTACTCTTTATACGAGCGCATTTAACTCAGATGTGAAGTCATTCCCAGCTCTGACAACCCTAACCTTTCCGAGGTAAATAAAACACAGCATAAGTCCCCAAATGATAACTCAGCACATTTTGTGATTCTATAGAGAATGTTTACATTTTTATGATTTTTCTCACAACACCAGTTCCAAACCAGTACACCCAAGGAGTCTGCAGAGAGGTTGGAGCAACGGTGTGGCGTGCAAATTGACACAGACAGATGGACATGCTGCCAATCATAGCAGCAAGATCTTTTTAATATTTGTTATTGTGATTTTGCTTTTAGTATAGCTGCTGCACTAACTGCCTTGAATTTTCACTTTCTGTGTTCGATTTCAGTTTAGTTTATATTAGTTTTGACTGCTGGTTTGTTAGTTTAGTTTAGTTTTTATTTTAAAAAATGATTCGTTTTAGTTTAGTTTTTATTAGTTTCAGTGTTAGTTTTAGTTTTTTACTGATAGCTGTCGGGGCTGAGTGAGCGTCATACATTTTTAAAAACATATTAAAACAGGCTACTCTTTACTTATCATTTTATTTACTTAATGATGACGTTTGAGTACAACTCCAGACATAGAAATACCACTATATGAAGACTTAAACAATCAGATCAGGCAATTTTACTCTCCCCAGACTTGGGTGTTGGTGCCAGTCAGTATGGTTGTGTCGAAGACTAAAACTAAGGATATTTTGTCTCCTTTTTAATTGTATTTTAGTTTGTTTTGTTAGCGCACTATACAGTTTTAGTTAGTTTTCATTTTTTGGTAAAGCTTAGTTTTTATTTAGTTTCAGTTAACTAAAATGACTTTTGAATTTTAGTTCTAGTTATTTGTTTTAATTATTTTTAAGCTCATTTGACCACAAGCCAGGGTGTATTGACTACACTGTCATTGATTAGGTTGACCTAGAAATAGCATGAAGTTTCCTTTCAGATGGCCAAGTTTCCTTGGGTTGACTACAGCCGCAGTGGTTTGGCGCATCATTTTTTACCCAGTTCTTGATGGTTGCTTTCTTTGCAGCTGTGATGAGAGTATTAACCAGGTTTTCGTCTCCTGCATGCACAGATCCTTCAAATTGTTCCAGGTATAAAACAAGACATAATCTAGGGACGGCGTAATCCCACACTATGCAGTGAACGGAACATATTTAATCCCAGGAAGATTTCATAATGGTGCAATACCAGAGAATGTCTGTGTGCTCTGGCTCCATGTGGTAGGATGGTTTCCAACATGGTTGTTGAATGTGATTACTTTAAATTTTAGGTGTCTGGGTCTGTATGTGTCTGGCTGACTGAGTAACGATACTTTCAGAGCCTAATTACAGAGTTGCCCTATTGGTGGGGTTTACTTGTACTCAAAGCCTTTTCTGATGGCTGCCTCTACAATGATTACCTTGGATGTAGCTTTAGCATACTGTCAGTTTTACTAGAACTGGACCACGTTTCTGCATGAAATAAAGAAAAGAAAAACACTAAAAGCTTTTCATTATGTGAAAGATGTTTTCATTCTTCTGGTGACCTGCTTCGACATGACTATGTGAGGGTTACAAAAGGGTTAGTTGTCGCGTGAGTGGTTGAATACAATGGCTGCTAGTGGAATGATTAGCTCGGACTTAGCCACAGCAGCCGTTTCTTTTAGAACTACGTGTCTCTATTAAAACAATGGTAGAGAGCAGCTCTGAAAGCTTTTCGTGACACAAAGATATTTTCACTCTTCTCCAGGTGTACTTCGGCACAGGTTTGTGATTTTTAAAGGTGGGGTTTGCTGGTGTATCCAGGGGCTGCTGCTACGGTAACTGTCAGCTCAGATACAGCTGTAAGAAAGCAGCAGTTTAATTGCAACTGGACCTCATTCTTTCTAAAACATGGGCATAGAGTAACACTGAAAGCTTGTCTTGGCAGAGGAAATGTTTTTGCACGTCTCCTGACCAGCCTCTGCATCAACCATATTCAGTGAGAAGCTCCGCCATTAACAATCTACGGCAGCGGTAGTCCATCAGGTCAATAGTTACACATGTGCACAATATCATTTTGTCTTGTTTAGGAAAAACAGTCTCTGACTGGCCCGTCGTGAATGTGACAGACAGAGACAGTGTGTTTGACAGAGTGTTTAATTTATAGTGTTATGTTTATATTAAGCCAGAGCTTAAGGCTTACTGTTTTATTTATTTCAAAGCTTTGCTGTCATGATTAATCTCCTGTGTTCTCTGTTTGTATGATTCTGATGATTTGTGTTGGAGAGATTTCTCTCTCTCTCTCACTGCAGGCTGCTCGGTGAGGGCCGGAGCACTGGGCAGTGCTGTAGCTCATTAGGCGTCACAACTACAGCTCATCCTTGGCTATAAAGATCTCCTTTAAATCATCTTGTGTTGAACATTCAGACACCAGAGTATACTACAGCTCCCAGGGAGGTAGCCTGGCTCCTCTTCAACCTTTGAATTCAGTGATTTTTGACGGTGACTTTTCAGTCGGGGTGTGGCGAGACACTTATCTCACGAGATGAGACGAGACGAGACGAGACGAGACAAGACGAGATTTTACACTTTTTTTTTTTTTTGGAAAAAAAAAATACATGGGTGGAAAATATGTCCTTTATACAACTAAAAGTCATAATTGCAAAGCATTCAGGTCTATTCAGAAATGTTTAAACTAAGTACTGAATAGGCTATCAGTGCTTCCAAACAGTATGTCTTGTCTAACTCTGATTCAAACTGTATATTATAATGTTCTTTAAATCAAACCTTTCATTTTAACAGTCCACAAAATCGTTAATTCACTACACTATGCTCTCGTTGCTATAATTACAACAACAGTTTTTAATATCATATTTAGTTGTATAAAATAAAAGCATTTAGATTATTTTGAAAGTAATTTAAGCACTGTTTACAACAGACTGAAATATAAAGAGCTGCATCAGTAAAATTTAACTATTCCTCATCCTTTTTAAGGACATCTATATTTTAAATACTCAAAAGAAATATTTCTGTCAAGGTCAATAATTTTGCTGTTATTTAGAGAAATAGATTATTTTATCGCTTAGTGGTCTTCTTTTCTCATATGAGCTTTGACAGGATCAGCTTTTTTTCTTCATTAGCTCTCTCATGAACAGTTATAAAGTCTCCAGGGCATCTTTGTGATCCTTTTTCATTTTTAGTTTGGTATCTTTTTTTTCTGTAAGGAGAGCTGCTGCTTCTACTGTCTGCGCAATATTGATCTCACAAGATTAATTTTTCCGCGCCGAGAAATCTCGTGGCATTTTGATCTCGCGAGATCTCGTGGCATGAGATCTCGTCACACCCCTACTTTTCAGTGAGTTGTTTTGCCTTCTCTAACACCTTTTTGTCCTTCTTTGTTTATGACAACCTACAGCCAGTACACTCACCATCGTTTGCACTAATGTTGATGTGAAATAAACCCTCAGACCTTACTCGTGCTCTGCTCCTGCGTCCTTGGCATATGTCCATGCGCCAGGATTGTTTCAGTTATTTTAGAACACTGTGTAGTATATATAGCCAAAAAACACAAACTCATTTGCTGTTCCTCCCTTTACAGGCAGCAGAAAGAGAATTATCTATTCATAGAAAAATATAGCTCCACATAAAGCACTACCCTTGCTTTATGGAGAAAAAAAATGTTCTATAATGTTCTATAAAGGAGGAAATATTTTTATATGGAATAAAAACATCTCTTTACTGTGTGGAAACAGCCCTGAAATGATTAAACACAACACTGATGAATAAAAAAACAGCTATGTGTTGTGATGAGGAAACTGTACTGTATTACTCTGTGTTGAGTTCAATTGATGTAGAGTTGTTTCTTATTTCGTTTATCATGGAGTACATAATCATCATTTAGAGTTGAATAAAACACTTGTAAAGGCGAAATAACTGGAAAATTTACTGAGCAAGCAGTAAGAGTAAACTTTACTCTTTATAGACTTGGACCAAATGTCATATTATAGATGCCCTGTTGACTGGTAATGACAAATTTCAATTTGTCCTTTGATTATCAGAAAAAAATTCAGACACATTGCATGCTTTAAATTCAACAGGGGTCACTCTGAGTATTCAACCTGAAGGTATTTATAATTCAAGCTGCATCCTACACCGGTGTGTTTCCCAGGTCTCGGTCACAACATAGTTCCCAGGCAGCCAGCCCAAGGTCACCAGAGTCTCACTTCCCATCACACCGGCCAACATCTCATTAAAACTACCCAGAATGTCTCTGCCAACTTGGGGTCACTTTGGCCCACAAGTAAGCATAACATTGCAATCCATCCCCGTCATGAAGCTCATTCACCATGTGACGGTTTTAAACCCTGTCAGCCGGTAGATGAATGTCGAGCAAATAAAGAAGAATGACAGAATATGACAGTTGTTATTGATTAGCCGTCATGTCACGCAGCTGCTGCTGCGGTCGCTGCTTTGGTTAGCTTGGCACAAGGATTAATCGAGCCTTGGTCAGATCCTTTTCAATACGCTGAGCTCTTTTGTTTTTAACTAGAAGGTGTTTGCACATACACTGAGTAAGCACATAAATGGGTTGCAGCAACAGGTGGATCAATACAGGACGGAGCTATTCAATCAGATGCATCAGAAAATACAGGATATGGCAGACATATGCACACTGTTTCTAACAAAACAAACACGAATTCTCTAAAGATTAGCAGCACTTTCACTGTAGCACAAAGGCTCCATTTTGGCTGTGAGACCTGGCATACATTCATTCATTTCTTATTCATCCTGTGCAGCCAGCCAGGTAGAAACACAGACAAAATCTTTTACATCTGCAGAGGTATTAAATGAGAGTTACCAGGCCAAATACACGGCAACAGCCTTTCAGAGAGATTTGTCACTTTGCCAGACGTCTTTCTTCTCCTCTCAGTGCTGATAAAGTCCCAACTTCCACCTCTGCTGGACACATGTTCCTTTGACACGGGGACAGTGCCATGATGACAGATACAATGGCAGTAGACACCTGACCATCCTGCTGCTACAACAGCCAGTCAATGTAATCAATGATGAGGCTCCCCGAGGTTGCAGGAGGATGGCAAGTGCTTCTGCATTGTGACACTGATTAATAGAGAGAGAGAGGAAAACCCAGAGCAGGGACTGAGCCTGACATGGAAGGGATGATAAGAACATTATTACGGCAGCCAATGCATCCAAGTTATTCACAACCAATTATGCTCAGCAGCTCTGCACTGCTCTTGTTTCTCATTCACATATTGCTTTACTTCCTGCATCCCAAGGGCACTTGGAGAAAAGCGTTTATTGAAAAACAATTTATGTCCATGTGATTAATGCAGGAAAGCTTATTTCAGCTTATGACCGATGATAATAAAGTCACTGCATGCACAATAGAATTTGGTCCTTATAATCATGCCAGCCTTTAAGTAGAGAAAAGGAATACATATATTTAAGCTTTCAGAAAGCTTTTGAATAAACAAAGGTTGACAAACCACTTGAAACAACTGTGACAAATATTGTTAATGGCAGCAGTAATAACTGCTTTGCAGAGTTCTTCTTAAGTTCTAACTAATGCCTGTTTTCCTATTCTCTGTTCAGAGAATCAGGAATGTGTTGACTTTAAACTGCATTTCCTATTGCACACAAAGGGCAAACATGAAGGTGAAACTCATAAAAAATGAATGAGTAAGGTTAGCCCCCATCTCACTCTCTCAATATCTGTTCTAATGCACCACCTGACCTCTATTTACTCCAGTGGATTTCCCAGGTGTAAATGTGTTTTTATATGACACTATCATTTTACCACAAAGTGCCATGAGGATTTAAAAACTATAATTCAACAAAAAGTAATAGTAAAAATACAAGCTGCAATAACTGAAAATATGTAGAACATTTTCTATTCATCTATCCATTATCTATACAGCTCGTCCTATTTGCAGGTTGAGTGGGGGGGCTGGAGCCAATCCCAGTCCTCTTTGGGTACACCCTGGACTGGTCACCAGTCCATCACAGGGCCGTAAAAAACAGTCATGCTCACACTCACACTTATGAGCAATCTAGAGTCAGTAATTAACCTAATGAGCATGACGTTGGACTGTGAGAGGAGGCTGGAGCACCCAGGGGAGTATGACCAAGCATTCATGGGGAGAACATGCACCCACCACAGAGAAAGGCCAAGTCCAACAGGGACTTGTTTCCTGACGCAAACAACAATAAATGTGATCAGTCAGACTTTTAACAGTCATTCTTAGTGTTTTGACTGACTGAAGTTGGTTTAGTGGTTGAGGCACGTCTAAAGAAGGGTTTCCCTTGGTTGGTATTTACTGGTTTTTAGTCGGTTTAATGGGCAAAAGTCCGACAGATAAGGATATTAACAGCCAAAATGTCAGGGTGAAAAATAGGCCAACTTCCAACTAAGAAAATGAGTAAATAATTACAAATTAGATTCTGTGTTTCCTAGAAGATAAGTTGCCAACAATCCTTTAATATAATCTCAAGGCAATATAAAGTCAGTTGTTTCACTACGAACTAATTTCTGTTCCATGATGGGACTGTTTATCTATGTAATGCAGAACAGGGCTAATTCAGGCGGTAAACTGTCATGTGATCAACGTGGATGACATCAAATAAAGCTCACCTCTGGGAGACTTCAGAGCTACTGAAGGCTATGCAAAGAAATAGGCAGTATGAAAGGATTTTGAGTGTGTTATCGATGCATATGATAAGGAAGTATAGACAGCTGAGCGGTACAAACACAGATACAGTGGCTGAGACAAGGATGGGCCTGCAATGGGTATATCTACAATGACCAATTCTCTGATTCACTTCTCCATAGCTGTAATTACTGACTCTAATCTAGCATATAATAGCAGCAGCAGCAAACATAACTTCAGCTGCAGGGAAGAGCCATCGATGAGAGGAGGATGGCGCTAAACTATCCACAGATCATTTCTCTTTTTGCATGACTATTCAAAATAAAGCATGATGGTTGTAAACATGTTTTACCAGAGGTTACAGTTGAGATCATCAGTTTAGAGGACTAATATGGAACAACTAATGGTAAGACTCAATTTTAATTGGACAGTTAGTAAACAAACCACTGGTCTGCCATTTGTTTGGATAAGTCAGTGGTGTTTTAGGTGGAAGATGCTATTTGTCTGTTGTAAGCCACCGAGTCATAGTAGCAGCTAATGTGCTAACAGGCTAACTTAGTGCTAACAGAGCTAATTAGAAGCTAAGTTCTGTTGTTTATGTGTTAAACACAGGTGTACATTGTGCAACTAACTGCATGTGTGTAAGGAGCAGTGAAATGTGTTAACATGGGTTTTATGAAACGGTAACAATGACTCAGGTTTACCATCAGGCTCAAATTTCCTAATGGACCAAAGTCAAAAGTTTGGGGATTTTAACACAGCTGCTACAAGTGCATGATTGAGCTTACAGAGTAGTTTAGAAGTGTACAGTTGAAGGTACTGCATTTCACTTTCATTTGATTCAAAATGCTGCAATTCAATTAAATTAGCCTTTATATTTACACGTCAGCACACATGCAGTACTTCAGACACAGACACCAGAGGATAAAACCAGGAGATCAGATCAATGAGGCCAAGAATTACAGAGATCACATACTTTTAATAAATATCGGCTGATAATGATTGGTAGCCAAACAATCAGGTATTTTTAATTAAATCCAACAACAGGAGCACAAACGAGTCTGCCTTTGTTGATTTCTCCTATGATGGTGAAAAAAACAGAACCAGCCTAAATTGAAGGTGGTGACTGGCCAAACAGCTCACAACTCATTATTGGGTAAAGCAGCAGCAGGGCAGAGACAGAGACAAAGGGAGAGTAATAGAGATTGAGATAGATTAGATGTTAGCTTGTGGGTACATATCACAGACTGAGACAGGTTGAGCAATGGGGCATCTGTCTGTGAGTGCCTGCAGTGATTGTGTGTATAACTGAATGATACATGACTTTAATTTGATAGCACTCCGTATTAAGACCTGAGGAAAAAAAAACGGAGGAGGCACTCCCCGAAACAGAGCGAGTAGTTGGAGGAGCGTCGTTTTAAATGTGTTCTCCGTGTCGCTATAATTGAACACTTCATTATCTGCTCAGCTCTCTCCCTCTTTGTGCGTGTCTTTGTTTGGTCATTTCTCAGTTCAGAAGGACAGAGTGAAAAACTGACCTGCCAAATCAGGCGCCGATCAATGGAAGTGGACCCACTTTGAAAATTACCAACAGCAGGAAGACAATCCATTTCCAGATATGCCTCCTCCAGAATCTCAGCTATTTTCCCATTACAATCTCCTAGGATCAATGAGCACCATTTTTACAGATGTATCCAAGAATTTAACTGGAAATAGGTTTTATTAAAGAGTTTTGTTGAAAGTAGATGATTGATAATTACAGTGAAAAGTCCAGTGCATGGATGTGCACATTGCTTGCAAAGCTCTGCAAAGGAACAAGTGTGTATTTCTTTATATCTTTTCAATGCATCTTTGCAAAACTCTATGCTTACTGATCTGATTAGCAAGGATTTTGACCTGTAATTTACTGTTGTGCAAATTTGAGCAATGTTAGTAATATTAATACACTATATGGAAAAAAATACACTATTTTTTTAGACCATACTCAGAACTCAAGATCACAGATGGAGGAATGAATCATTTGTTGAACTGAGCTTTAACTCTGCAGCCCTGACTGAATCTACCTATTACTTATATGATTTTCTGATATTTAGAAATTCTCAATCCTGTCTTACTTGAATCAAAAAAACTGACCATAATCCAAAGGTGACAAGCTGCTGTTTTCTGGCAGTGGGCCATGGTCAAAGGCTTCATGGTGCCAACTCTTATCCTATTATCTTCATATTTGGCTGAAAGTACCTCAGTGTGCACTGAAGGACATAGATCAATGAAGCAAACAAGAAATAAATAGAAACACAAAAACCAGTCCTAAATGCAGCTCCACCTACAGGTCGACTTTAGTTTCGTTCCCTACCAGAGATCCAACAATTTATGTTTTAAGAGCCAGGAAGTCAAGTCAAAGTAATCCAAAACTTTGCTACAGCCTAGTAACCTACCTTTGAACACCAATCTTGGCAGGAGAAAAAACTTCTTAACACGCTGACACAGTTAAATCGACATGTATTTCTGAGTCTGTCAGAAGTGGATGACTACAATAAGTAGACTGTAAGGCATGCAGTGAATTATTTTGTTGTTTTTACAACCTATGCTGACACGTCTGACTTTGAACGAATCAGAACAGTACACTGTTTTGTGATACTCCTGTACAAAGCACAAGTATACTGCACAGCCTGAGGCAACACAGAGACAGATTTCCCAAACACGTGTTTTGACATCAAAATCTATTATTCAGCAGTAGTGAAAGCAACAAAAAATACAGCCAAGAGTTTTTGATGTAGTGGATGAGATAAATTTCAAGTCTTTAGAAAAAAGTTCCAGTGATGCACAAACTAAATATAGCTCATCTCCTTAGAACATGACTTATAGATAGGTTAAGCTTTCATCACTTATTAACTCCTGTTAAGTTCCCTCACACAGCGTAAAAAGGAAAGGGGACACCATACACTGGAAGTAGATGGGATGAGAAAGAAATTTAAAATCAGGAGAGTTAAGTGTAAAGGGCATGTGGAGTGGCCTAACTCAGATGTGTGTGCTCACAGTGTTCGACCTCAGACCATGAAAGTAGGCCAAGTGCTTCAATGTGCTTCATATGTATCTGTAAGTAAAAAGTTGAGTGAAAGTAAAAATTTGGGCAGCTCTGACACTAAAGGGAATTGTTTTTTATCCACCGGTGTTAAAGCAAAATATGCAACACTTTATAGCTGGGTTCCTTAATTACTTTCCCCTAGGGCCAAATTATGTCAAGAAAACCAAGCCAAGGGCCAAAGGGATAAATAATTCCACCCACTGTGTAATTAAAATTTATCCTATGTGCAGTGTTTTCTTTGAAAATAACAAGTAACGGTAATGGTTCAAGTCTGAGCGTTCAAATCCTGTGTAGTGGCAAAAAAGGTCAAATGCAATCTTAAAATGGAAACTTATTTCCCTTGCTTCCCTTCCCTTGTTTCTGACTCACAGTCCTATCTCTCAAGAAGTGGCATAAAAGCCAAAGAATAAATCTCACAAAAATAAAACACAACCCAAACCAAATGACTTTTCCAATCCAAAGAAAAGAGTTTGGTGTGAAATACTTCAGAGAAACGAGACCAAAGTCATACTTTGGCTGCATATCAGAATGGATATCAGTCCTACGGTTTAACAGACTGCTGGCAAAGTGTGAGATCTATGGGACATTCTGTAGCAACTCATAATGTAATAATGGCTCATAATGTAATAACGGCTCATAATGTAATAACGGCTCATAATGTAATAACTTAAATGTAATAAAAGTTCATAATGTAATAATTGTAATAAATTGTTACATTATTACATTATGCGCAAGACGTTATTACGTTATGTGCTTATAATTTTATTACATTATGATCTGATTATTACATTCTGAACTTTTATTACATTTAAGTTATTACATTATGAGCCGTTATTACATTATGAGCAGTTATTACATTACGGGTTGCTACAACTATCTATGCTGAAAAATGCTCGTTTTAACTTTGAAAACTGGATTTGTCTTTGATAGAAAAAGTGTAACTATGTCAGTTGAAGAAGAACGGTATGGTAGAAAATACCCTTCTAGACTGAAGACGAGATTTACATCAATGTTGACAGAGAACTAGCTTTAACCTTCAGGAAGTGGATTTCATCAGATCTTGGTGCAGAGTAAACTGAGCTCTCAGTAACATTACAAAACAATCTCTGTACCACAAGACAGACAGTTTTGGAAAAGAAAAATGGAGAGCCAAAAGGAAATGACAGTTCAAGGACACTTTCACTCTCAGCGCAACCTGCTTGGTGTTAGCCTGCTGTTTCATAGACAGGGCACGCTAGTCAAACTACTGGCCCAGGTTTCAGAGGCCTTACACCCACACTGAGCACCCTGGGGGGACAACGGTATTGATGTGGTATGTCTGCCTCTCTGTCATCTCCTGTGATGGCGACGGTCCTAACAGCTGACAGGCAAGCGCTTCCATGTGGGGATGAGTCATTTCAAATGTGGGGGAGCTGCTGTGCCATTTCAGGAGGACACTTGGATAGCAGGTTTGTGTTTGTGATTGGTTTCCTCCCAGTGATTACTTCCCCTGAACACCCAGCTTCACTTGGATGAGCCGTCAGAGTGATGCTGAACAGTTCATATGAACAGCAACCAGAATCAAATCATATTCCGCAACAATGAAAGGAACCCAGCTTGGCTTATGCTTAAAAAAACAAACTAAAGTGCCAAATATGCTCACCTAGACCCTTTGGCATGATGCCACTGATATCTGCAGGGTTGACGGCCCAGTAGTAGTACTTCAGTGTGTGCATGAGCTGAAGCACTGTGCCCACTCGACGAATGGTGTTGTAGATGGTTGCTGTGCCGATGAACTCAGCAGAAAGGTACGTGTAAAGAGAGAGCTGTACCTGAAGTGGGGAAAGACACATGTACATAGTATCATGTCATACACTTCACATTGTAATTAATCTGTTGAAGCACATACCTTTTAAGACTGACAAAGACATTTTAGTGTTGTAAATTGCAACATGAGCTTTCTATCCTGGCAGGTGTTTGGTAGGGATGCTGACTGACCCTATATTACTCAATTTCATAATTGTCCCCTCTCCGCTCTGTTCAGTGATGATTAGCATGTCCTCTGTAATTAGCAACAGAGCTGACAAGAATCCTTAATCCCACCACAATCACAGCAGCTATAAATACTGAGGCTTTTTCTCATATGTCATAAATTATAGGATATTAACGACTCAAATGTGAGTCATGATGAAAGGCTGCAGTGTGCTTATGATGTGAGCATGATGTGATATGGGTTGGGGCTACAGAAATTACACCCAGGAGATAAGAGAACAGCATGCTGCTGGTTATACAATTTCCACAAGAACAGGAAAGTAAATTGTGCTCACACTATCTTATTTGTCAACTAGGACAAGGTCAGTGAGTAATTCATGCATAAAGCATCAGCTCATCATCCACTCAGCTGGCTCTTTGTAGCCCCACGCAGCAAACAGGGACAGAGGGAATGTGGACTTGTGGCATGTCCTAAAGGACATAGCCAGCACAGCTCTTTGTTGTAGCTAAAAGTATCTAACCCACTTCATTACCTCACTGTGCCTCATTTTTTCTCCCTCATTCGCTATGCTCTGTTTCTGAGGGGTGTCGCAGGCAAGCCTCCAGACACTTTTGTATTTATTTCCTTCTTTTATTTATTCATGGCTTGGCCCACCAGCAGCATTCCTAAAGCAAATGTATTTGCCACACAAACTCAGCTCCTTTGATATACCTCATCCCGTTTTTTCATGGGTCATTATTTAAAAGGAGGGCGGGGAAAAACCTCTGGAACATTAAAAACCTGATCAGTTTGTGGACATGGTGGTGGAAGCAAGTGAGGAACTCTGAACCACTTTATACTACATAAATGTGTGAGTACATTTAGAGTTTATACCATAAAATTAAATCTTGAGTGTGTGCTCCACTCAGCAAACTTCAGAGTCTTCAGACGCAGATAGAGTTGGTCGATATCAGCCCATTGAGTCAAGGAGCGACAGAACAACTCAACTAAGTTGACACTGTTTCAGATTAAGCTCATTAATATGATCTGTTTAACCAGCTCCCCCCTTATCTCATCATCTACACAAACACTAGCTGCCATGGGGTATCTCACCAAAAGTGACACCAGTATGAAACATGCCTGAGAAAATGAACAACTTCCACAGCTATGCATGTGTGAGCACACATAGATTTAATTATCAGGTTTGCAAAAGCACCAAAGGATAAATGGAGCTTTCCAAAGCTGAAATAAACTGATTTGATTCTTTAGCTGATCACCTGTCCCATCACCGACCGAGTGACCTGCTGGAGCTTACCTTAGCAGGGGTGTGGATCCAGATGGCAGCATTGAAGAGGATGTGGTCACACAGCTGCTTCAGCAGTGGAGCCCCATGTGGCAGACCATCCAGATACTTTGCAAAGGAAAGGAACTGTTCCAGTACTGCCCTGGTGATGTGTGCACGGGATGACTGTGGGAAGAAGCACAGTGTTGTTTTTAACCATACTCACAACACAAAGCCTTTCATCAAGATCATGGGAAAACTTCCTGCAATACACCTTCGTCATGGACTTATTTTCAAAAGGAGCTGATTTTCCAAATCTGGTCTAATGTTGCACCAAGGGCTGGTAAAGACCTCTCTGCAGAAAGTATGTTCTAATCATTCAAGGACTTGTCAACCAAATTACTTATAAATTACTTATACTTGTTTTGCTTTTTCCAGATTAGACTTTTTCAAAAACCCACTGCCCACTTTCCTAATCGCCCTCCATAGTCAATAATGGATCTGTTATAAACTCTTTTAATAAGTAGGAAAATACTTAAAACAGTCATTTACAACTTAATTAACAACTTCCCCAAGCAGTTTGAATTCCTTTTGAGCTGCCTGGGACCAGGACCTCAGGACCCCTTTGTCTTATGAGCAGTGGAAGCACATATTGTACATACCGTGTACCTGCCTCTTCAATACACGCTAGATACGGCCTAGTCAGGATCATCTTACTAATGCCAGTTTAAATAAAATCTATCCTGACAGAACAGACGGTGTACAGAACAGGTAAACAGCCACCTGTCGATCACACATGTTTTTGTCCTGTCTATGTCTGGCCGAGTTCTGGATGCAATAAGTAAAGTTCCAGACCAAAATATAGACCAGGGGTCATCAACTACAGTAGAACAAGGGCCAGCTTTTCCTTGATGGACACTCTGGGGGCCAGAGTTTCAAATAAATAAAAAGAAAAAGAAAAAGAAAAAGAAACTTCAGTCTGTTCAACATATTTTTTCAAAACATTTTTATGTGATTTAAAAGCAGTGACTGTTTCTGCACGCCTTATCTGTGTTTATCCTTGTTAAGTCCATGTTTATCATGCATATTTGCTGATAATGACTGACAGGTGGATTTCTGTGAAATGAATCAAACATGTTTGGGAATTCAAACATTTTTTCCAATTTGACTTGTTTCTAGTTTTTTAAATAGCTGTATGGATTAAACCTTAGAGGTCCACTGGCTATTTTACCATTTCGTTAATTTTCTTTCGACAAAATAAATCATTCAAAAAATATATACCATGCTCATGTTTGGTATAATCTTTTTGGCATTACCTCAACTTTATAAAATGAAAACTAAATTTTTTTAAGTTTAATTTACTGTATTAGACATAGGGCCTCCAAAAAACACAACACCCCACAAAATGGATTTTTAAAAATTGTTATTTATAACAATATATAGTCATTTTTAAAAAGAAATTACAATATGCTGAAATTATAAAAAAAAAAAAATACCGGTGCCAGACCTGTACAGTATGGTCCACTGTCCCCTATGTGTAACATTAATTTTTATATCAAATTAAAATGATCACATTTTCTTTTTTACTTGGCCTATTGACATCAAACAAACACTGAAAGAAAGCTTAAAGATCATGCTTTCCACACAAAGTGATCACAATGCAAAATGTGGCTTTGTTTTCATGCTGTCATGTGAAAAAATTAGCACATGATGAAATCACGCCGGCATGATCGTGGACCCCTAAGAGTAAAAGGAAATGATACCTGATATATATCAACATATTTTTCTCTCTGCATATTGTGTGTGGGGGGGGCTTATGTGGCCCTAATGCCACCAGTTGATGATCACTGCTACAGACCCAAAGCCCCTCGTCACCCTCTTTGGAATCTTGTCCATGTCCAACGTGCCCAAGTGCACATGACAAGTTATTGTTTCCTCTGCTTTACTTGCTTGAAGGCTAATCTTTCTGAAATGTACCTGTTCCCTGCCTCCGACTCATAACAAATAGATCCACGAGATATTGCGTTGTATCACACTGGAAAAGATCAGGTTTTCCCTGAAATACTCTTTATGTCAACCCGTTTTAGAATACATACTCTCAGACTCTCAATACCTGCTATAAATGACCCTGATTTCCACATATTGTGTTGACAGTTCATTTGAATGTGATCTGTGTGTTCTGAAGGACTGCTACTGTTGAGATTTTAATCTGAATGAGACTTCCTGGTACATTAGGGGTAAAGAAAAAATCTTGTATTTCTGACTCTTAACTGTAAGTGTGTTATGGATAGTAAGAAAACATGATCACTGTGTGTGAAAAGTCTTTACTGAAAAAAAAAAGATTTATGGCTGATCATTCTAGCAACCATTTTCAGTTTCCATATCCAAAGCTCTTCATTTCTGCATATACAATAGTCTCTTTACTTTAGAGACCTGGGATGTAGGGACAGGTTTTGTGAAAAACAGCAAAGGAGACATGAGATGAGGCAGTTAAAACCAGTTGGTGGATTTGGATGAGGAAGAATTATGCCAGTTGGGGGCCATAATAGAGGTAGCAAACTCATCTCCCCATCCACTCATTGCCTCTGTTTTCTCTCCTCTATTCTCTCAAGAAAATGAAAGAAGTAGGCAGAGCAACAGCCTGATCTGGTGGGGATGGTTACAAGGGCGCCTCACTCTGGCTCTGCTTCCCCTGTCGTATTTCTAAGCTCTCTCTTCAGACTCTTCTGCCTTTTTATTTTCTCTAGCGTTTTCTTTGCAGTTCTTTTATTATGTTTATAGTTGGCACCAGGAGCAGTTGTTTTGTTTGTGGTGGTAACTAGGGGCCATGGGCTTGGGTCGGAAGTATTAGCGTTGCCACTATCTGGAGTTTACATGTAAGGAGCCGGGGTCTGCTAATGGTGGTGATGCTGTTTGGGCTGTGATTGCTGTATGGTGAGTTTAGTAAAATAAAAGAAGTATTCATGATGTTATGGTCAGGGGTAAGAGCTCTATAAGGCCTGTAAACTTAATAACTGTCCACAAACATAATAAATCAAAAATGAAATACAAATCTGCAGCTTTTAACGTAATAATCCCAAATCAGTATTACATTTGCAGGGATTTATCATCTTTGTGAGAAGGTAAAAAAATGACCGTCTCTAACACATGCAATGTGAGCATGAAAATGAAAGTTGTGGTCAGTGTTTGCTGCCAGTGGGTTCAAGTCAGTTTATGCTCAAGTCAAATAAAAAAAAAATAGTCCTAGGGATTTTTTATTCACCATGAAACAGGGAGTTTTTCATGTATTTGTAAACTTTTGGGAATTGATAAGAAATTATAGGGAAATTTGCCTAAGTTTACATGCAATTTTGGGGGGCATTTTTATTGATATGTTGAGGCTTTATCATAAAGTTTCACACAAACATTTGGGTAATGGTTGAAACATTTTGTGAACTTTTTACATTTGAAGATTTTTTGCTCTTTTAAAACTTGAAATTTTAGTGAAGGAACGGAAAATTTCCAAGAAATTAAATACTTTTATATAAAATTTGGTTCTAGAGGTCAGTCATCAAAATGAGCCTTCCTTCAATCTTTCAATGACTGAAGAACCCCAACAACACTTAGCTTACACATCTGCTTTAAAACCAATCCAGGTCTGTATTTTCTGCAGAAGCAGGAGATTTTTGGACATAATTTTTGGTCAAAACGTATTCCTGTTCAAAGACAAGGCCGAGCTTTTAAACTTATCCTCCTGCGGTCTTACTGATGTTGAAGAAGAGGGAGAAACTAGAAATGTATTAAGAACAAAAGCTCAGGTCTCAGGAGGTTAAACTTCTGCTCTACAGCTGCAGGTTAGCATTTTGGCAGATGGTGATAATTTTGTTGTTTTAGTCATTTTATCCTGAGGATCTAAAAAGTTTAATCAAACTGGGATCAAGGTGCAGAAGCATGACTTTGCAAAGAATTCCGCTTTGACAAATATTGTTAGTGGTCCTGTCTGGCACCTGTTCTCCACCCAGGGGGGAACCCGGTGAGGACAGGGGAGAGGGAAATGAGAAGGCACTGCGAGAAGGGAAGGTGTGGCATAAACAGATCACTAACAGATGGCGCGATATGTGAAAGTGTGAAACCTGGCAGCGGGAAGGAAGCAAGAAAAAAAAAAGCAGCAGTTCTCAAAGGCTGACTGCCTGGCTGTTAGTTAACAGCAGCTGAAGCCAGCAGGCAGGCAAGACACTGAGTGACAAAGTGGAGTCATTTCTCAGGGCTCCAAAAGAGCCGGCACTCAGGGGAGGCCAGCAAGCTGCTAGATCTGCATCACAAAATGGGTAAATAGAGATTGATGTGAAAAGAGAGGGAAACAAAGGGGGGAGAGAGGAAGAGAAGTAGACTTAAGGTGTTTTTTTGTCTTCTTCTGTAAACTTCAAAGTTAAATTCAGGACACCACTGAAAGAAAGGATTCCAGTAAATAAGAGTGTCAAAACTCGTCACATCAGTGTATCATATCCTATTCATCTTCTCACTTCAATGGGAAATGAAGATTAAGACATATCAATATTTCAAGACAAAATGTTTTAGTGATGAGTTTGTCTGTTTCTTCACTGTGGGTCTATGTTTATGTCTCATCTCTCATGTATATATATATATATATATATATATATATATATATATATATATATATATATATATATACAGCTCTAACATACCTTCTCAAGCAGATATCCAATCACCAGAAAACCCTTCCCTCCAAGCATCTGCTCCTGCATGGCCACAGAACTCTTGAGCAGCTCAACCAGAAAGGCCAGAAGGGTGGCACTGCAAAAAAAAGAGGACATTACATCTCACATCCAAATTCAGTGGTGAAAGAGTCATTCTATAAACTGCAGCAGCATGAGGAGACACTAGGCTGAAGGGAAAAAAGCAAGGTCATTTTCAGAGGA
The DNA here is from genome assembly GCF_018320785.1 of Cheilinus undulatus. NCBI lineage: Eukaryota > Metazoa > Chordata > Actinopteri > Labriformes > Labridae > Cheilinus > Cheilinus undulatus. The sequence goes on along the minus strand of NC_054866.1, from coordinate 41,158,382 downwards.
TGTGAGCAATCAGCTGGGAACTGTGGCTCGCCTCTTTTATGCCTCTTCAGATGAGAAGAAAGGGTCGGCTTGTTGGGCTCTCCAGGGATGGAGTGTGGTCTGGGGGCAGGTTGCAACAGGCTGTGCTTGTCTGTGCTTGTTGTGTGGGGGGGAAAGGGTTCAAGGGGCCAAGGCATTGCTCTGAAGATGATTTTTTTTCTTTGTTGCAGGGCTTTTCAGTGGAAGGCTTTGGCTGAGTGACAGTGGCGCTTGCTTGGTGACACTTTTTAATCGGCTTTCCCCAACATCCTCTAGCGGCCTCCACTCTTGCACAACAGTCACAAGGACACAACAACTCCTCTGCAGACTTGCCCATGGATACTGCACATGCACTGCTTGCAGAGCAACTTGTGAATATCCATCTGCTAGTTTGTAGTTCAAGTGCCACTTCTGCTTAAACCAAGCTCCAGGTGAGCCACAGGGAGCACAAATGAGAAGTGGGTGACAGTCATCTCTGTGTACTCTGGGTTTGGCCTCTGATCCTCCATAGCGAGCACAGCCTCCTTTCAACACTGCACAGCAGAAGTGAGCAATGTCATATTTGAAATTTAATACACCACAGAAGAAAACATGCTATTCCATTTACTAAAACATACTGGTTAAAGTAGTACATCAAGGGTAGTGTTCAGGACAGCCACAGAAGGTCCACAGGACTTATGGAGAGTTAATTGTTGACGGAGCTTTGAACTCCCAGGCTCAGCAGGATTTAGAGGGACTCATCTAAAAGCCAAGGCAAGGACAAAGCAAGTGCTGGGACAGACCGGCGATGAGCTAGCCAGAGAGACAGAGGGACTGTGAGCCGAGATGAGAGGAACTACAGAGGCAGAGAGCTTTAGGCCTCAGGGGTCTGTGCTGCTGTGTGGCCACTCCGGAGCCTATTGAGTCGTACTGCCGTCGTTGAACTGACACAGGATTAGAGCGGAGCTCAGACCTCATCCAGGGGACAGCCGAGTAGCTTTGGACAGACCACATCGGGACAGTGGAGAGGAGAGTGGACTCAACCAGAGAGGAGAGATAATGTTGAAAAACAGGCTACAGCTTGAACAAAGCAGGTATAAGCAGGAGGTAGTTCATTATAGACATAGTTGTGCATGATGACAAAAGACACAAGAAAAATGCAGCAAATTAATGACTTAACCATACATATAAACTTTATCACAGGTGTACAATTCAGCATTACATCAGTAGGTGTCTGAGTGTTCCTCATTGATTATTTTGATTATTTTTGTGAAATGCTAAACAAAGCTTTAGCTAATAGAAATTTTCAGTGGATTATTCAGTCCCTCTGTTTACATATCCTTACCGTAAACCGGTGGTAACCAACCTTTTGTTCATCCCCTACTTGCATCTAAGCAAAGAAAATCTAGTGAAAATTCCAGTAGATAAGCAGTTTCTGAAATACACAGACCAGCTCGTCTGGCACCAACAACCATGCCACATTCAAAGTCACTTAATTCCCTTTGTTCCCCATTCCGATGCTCTGTTTGAACTTCTGCAAGTTGACTTGACCATGTCTACGTGTCTAAATGCACTGAGTTGCTGCCATGTGATTAACTATTAGTGTTAAAGAGCAACTGAAACAGTGTACCTAATAAAGTGGCTGTTGAGTATAAATCAATCATGGTCTGTATAATTTGGCTTTTTTGATAAAAGAAAACAAAAAAGAAACCTTTTAATGTCAAACTGAAAACAGATTTCTACAAAGTAATGTCAAATAAAAATACTTAATGTAAAACATGTGATTGCATAAATATTCATCCCTTTTAAGTGTCTGACTGAATTCAACAGAGGTCCATTGGTGCTAGTAGTCTCACAATTAGGGAAATGGAGATCACCTGAGTGCAGTTAATGTGTCTCAAGTGATTGCAGTATAAAGACATTTGTGTCTGGAAGATCCAGTCATTGGTTCATCAGTATTCCTGGCGACCACTACACCATGAAGACAAAATAACACTCCAAGGAACTCAGAGAAAAGGTTTTAGAAAAAGTATGATTTAGGGGATGGATACAAAAAAATCCAAGGCACTGAACATACCCTGAAGTTCAGTTAAATCTATCCTCAAGAAAAGGAAGGAATATGGCACACATGTAAATCTGCCTAGATCAGGCCATCCTCACAAACTGAGTGACTGTGCAAGAAGGAGGCTAGTGAGAGAGGCCACCAAGATATCTATGATGACTCTGAAGGAGTTACAAGCGCCAGCAGCTGAGATGGGAGAGACTCTGAATACAACAACTGTTGGCCAGGTTCTTCCCCAGTCAAAGCTTTATGGTAAAGTGGCATAGAGAAAGCCAATGTTGAAGAAAAATTGTACTAAATCTCGACTAGAGTTCACCTAAAAGGCATGTGGGAGACTCCTGATCAAGCAGAAAAAGGTTCTTTGTTTTGATGAGACCAAAGTGGTGCTTTTTGGCTATCAGACAAGGTGCCATGTTTGGGGAACACCAAATACTGCACCTCAGCTCAAACATATCATCCCCACTTTGAAGCACTGTGGTAGTTTGGGGATGCTTCTAAGCAGCTGGCCATTGAGGGCTTGTAAAGGTAGAGGGCAAAATGAATGTAGCAAAATAATAGAAACCTGGAGGACAATCTTACTCAGTCTGCAAGAGAACTACGGCTTGGGAAAAGATGACTCAGAGCATACAGCAAAAGCTAAACAGAAATGATTTAAACACAGCAAGGTGAATGTTCTGGAGTGGCAGAGTCAAAACCCTGGCCTCAAACCATTGGAAAATAAGTGGCAGGACTTGAAAAAGGCTGTTCACGCCAGATCCCCATGCAACCTGACAGAGCTTGAGCGGTTTTGAAAAAAAAGGATGGAGAAAAATTGCAGCCAAAGTTGATCTACTAAATACTGACTTGGAGGGGGTGAATACCTATGCATTCATTTAACTTGACATAAATGTGTAAAAATCTGTTTCCAACTGGACATTAAAGAGCTGATTTTTTTGTGAAAAAAGCAAAATTATATTGACCATGAGTGATTTATGAAATTGATTAAAGGGGGAAACATCCAAGGGCACTGTATGTAGAATATATCAAATGTGTCTCTAGTAACAGAAGAATGGTTTAACATGTTTGAAGGGAAAAAAAGGTCTAAGTGGCTGTGAACATGCCATGGTTGTTTTGCAAGCTGTCATGTTGTTTAAGACAAATTCTGACCCTTCCATCAGAATGAGAGAAATCAAACTCATCAGACCTGGCGACGTTTCTCTAGTCCTCTTTTGTTCAGTTTTGGTGAGTCTGTGTGAATTGTTCCTTCAGTTTTCTGTTATTAGGTGTGCATTCAGAGTTTGGTTGTAACCAGTGGTTACTGAAATTACTGTTGCCTTTCCATCCTGGAATCAATCTGGCCATTAACAGCTGATCTCTGCCATCAAAGAGCCATTTCAGCCCAGAAAACTGCCCTCTGGTTATTTACTCTTTTCCAGTCCATTCTCTTTGAACCCTACGAATTTAGTCCCAGTAGATCTGCAACTACTGTAAGACCAGCCTATGTGGCATCAACAATAATAGCAAATCCAAAGTCAACCATATCACCTTTTTTTCCTCATTCTGATGCTTGCTTTGCAATTCAGCAGATTATCTTGACCATGTGTACATGCCTAAATGCTTGGTTTCTGGCCTGCTGCCATGTTACTGGCAGATCAGATTGCATTAATGAGCAGTTGAACAGGTATACCTAATGAAATGATGGATGAGTATTTATTTTAGCACAACCAAAGCAATGGGTATTTCACTTAAGCCTTGTTCTCCCCATAAGTCACAATCAGTTTTAAATATAAGTCTCAAATGGTGCAGGAAAAATGGCTAAAAAGAAATCCAAGTTTATGGTGACTCAAAACTTTTGCCTAATTTTGTACATTTAAATGTGGATTACTGCTTCAGCAACATGAAGGTGAAAAAATCTAATATTAGCATTTCTACAGCTTACCAGACTGTAGGTTCCACCTGGCTGTCGTTCAGCTGATGGTAATCCAGCTGAGCAAAGAGCGGGAAGAGCACCTGGATCCCCCCGATAGAGTGTATGGCACTGTGGATGGAGTGAGTCACAGTAGCTTTTACATCCTATTAGGAGAGAAAGAAACACACTTTCATCAAATAGTCTGGGAAGAAATGAATTTAGCTTTTTGGTATATCGTGCACGTAAGCTTTCAGTAATGTAGCTGACCTGGAGCATAAGGGCGTGAGGTGAGTGCACAAAGATGGAGGCATTTTCTTTGGGAGAGGACTCGAGACAGAGCTGGGCGTCCGTGGCCTTGGCATTATAGGTGAAGGCGATGGCGCTGGCCAACTTGCCATCATACAACACCTGCTTGTGATGCTCTGCTAAATGGATATCGCTCTCTGACTTGAACTTAAATGTGCTCTAAAAAAGGAGAGAGGGAACAAATAAGGGAGGGGTAAAGAGGTTGGGAGGAAAGGAGGGATAAATTAAGTCTCTCCTTCATGCAAACAGTGCTTATCACTGTCTCCTGGGTGTTATCTTTTAATTATAATGTGATTAAAAATATCCATAAAAGAATGAAAACTGATAAGATGTTTTTTGTAAAACCAATCACACATTTTTGAGGTCAGGATGTTCTTCTTTACACCAAGTCATTAACAGTACATCAACACATAAAACGCTTGCTTATGGGTTGATGTAAACAATTTTACATATGTTTTAATAATGTAAACTCCTGTTAACACAATTTGCATCCAGCTATGGTTTGTTTCTGGTCCAAATTTACTGATGGTGTTGAACTTCTGAAGAGAAAGCATGTACAGGGTGCAAGAAAAAAATGGATTATCATACATGTATTGTAGTTGAGATATACAAAAGAAAATCCTTTTTTTTGAAATTCAGAATCGAATAGTGACACCCATGGATGGAAAATGAAGCCAATACAGAAGTTCACAGAGCTGCAGTTCCAGGAGTGTCCACTTGAGGCTGGCTGCAGAAGCACCAGAAGTCACACACACACATGGTAAAACGCTAATTTTTACTGTAGAAATGAAATGTGTAAAGCCTGGATCTAACACACACACACACAAAAAAAAAAGCATTTTGGTCAGAATAGTTCATGACACAGAACAAGACAGTACACATGTGCGGCTCCAACACAGAATGACAAGAGAAAGCTCCCTTAGTATGTAAACAGTGGACTATGATGTGGATAAAACTTTCATTGTGTCTCTTTGCTCCTTTTAAATGAAGGAAAGTGGCAAAATTCTGATAAAACTGCCATTCTTCTACAGCTATATTTGAGCTAACTGCCTCAGTGGTAGCAGCCACTGTCTACACCGGTTTACAGTACAATTCAACCTGCCTGTAAGGATCATAAATTCATGCTGAGGCAGATCATGAGAGGAAAATCATCTTTCCTGTCATGAAAAGCTTTGAGAGTGGCTTTGTGTCCTTGTTTTAATAAATAAATGTGGTGTAGTTCTGTAAAAACTGCCGTTATACTGCAGCTACATCCAAGCTAACTGCTCCATCATTGTACGTCTCGACTCACAGTACAACAGCAGGAGCTAAATATGATTAAATCAACACTTTCTGTTCAATTTAGCACATCCAGTTACCCATCTAGTCCAGTGAAGGATTGTTTTATGGCATATTTGAATTTGAACATTACTGGGATCTTTTTACCTCTCTTTTAACTTCTGTCTACCTTCTGTTTGCACACAGCCCTGCAGTCTCACGTCCTTATATGGGCATAAAGGAGTCATTTTTTTATGTTTATGAGGCAAAACATGCACAAGCTTCCAGCTTATGAAGACATTCATCGATTTAAGAGCACATGTAAGAATAATTCATCAGTAAAAAACATTTAATGAATATGACATAGGTTTGTCTTAGAAACTTTTTTAGGAACAAATTCTAGAAAAATCCTACAAAGATGAGGCTCAATCTTCAAGGTCTTCTACAAAGAGCGATAATTACATAGAATGTGCACAGACAAAAAGAAACACAGCTGAATGTTATCACAGGTAACTGATTTTCCTGGAAAAACTCAAAGTCAAGCACTGACACTGCTGACATATTACAAAGAAACAAACCGATCCATCCTAACAAGAGAGTGTGCCATGATGGCACTACATTACAGAGCACACCCACAGACTTTGGCACACGCATAGATTTATTTGTACTGTAAATATTTTTCCTATTTAAATACAGTTTGCATTCTTGAAACAAGAAGCAGTATGAGAGGAGTTTATTCAGTTTGCCTGGAACCTGGAACGATGGAATTAAAGCTGGCAGTCTGCAATTTAGCTTTGCGTTACTGTGTCACTTCACATCCAAAGTAATCAGACTGTGAGCCAGAACATTGTGCAAATACTTGTTGAGAAAACAACAGAGGCTCAGTATTTATTTATTGGATTTATTTAATGAATTGAAGCTCTCCACCCACAAACCAGATAGAGAGAAAAACTACAATGAAATACATCATGACACCTTATAGAAAATCCTATGATGTTGGCATCCTTTCAAATCATTAGCACCACTGAGCAGAATGCAATGTGAAAAAGGATCGCAGAGAAGGACCCTTTTGAAGAATCAGCCTTGTGTCTTAGATGTTTTCAATACATCTTGAAACTTATTTCTGCATAAAAACATCTGAAGCCATTTGATGGCTGTATAAAAAGAACTGGAACTTCCTTCAGCAGCATATCCGTTATGACTTACATCACAAAAAGCCAATCAATAACAGGCTAGTCTTAATTTACTCAATCAATTAAGCTGTTGACAGATGAGCTGAATTAATTTGCCATTGCAGTGTGAATTGAGTCCGCTTAATAAGGAAATCAAGTCATCTAATCAGCAGGCGTGAATTATTAATGAATGAGAGAAATGTTTTTCCTTTCCTCTGACTCACGGACACTGAGCGGATGGTGATAAGATAAAGAGAGAGTGAAAGAGCTCAAGCATCAGCGAGGAAACAACCATCTGGTCCTAAAGGGGTTGTGGATAAATACAGTATGTTATGCAACACAAGCAAACAGGGCTCATGCTCTAGTTTAACAGGCTAAATCTGGGTTTGTGTCTGTACAGTCAGTGAATAAATGGAAGAAAAGGTGAAATGAGTCAGGCTGACTGTACAATAAATGTGCTTTTTACTCTGAGTGTCTTCACTGTAAAGGATGTTTAGGTAGGTGGTAACCTCCTGTGTTTAATAATTCTTCTCATTTTACACTTGTGCAGCAGTACAGTACATTTTAACCGGCTCGTATCAAAACATGGTCAAATTTTAAAACTGTAAAGTTCTTAGTCCTGCAACATCAGCCTGCTCTTCAGACTTTCTGAGTAGAATAATGGCTAAAATTCAAGTGTATTTACTGCAGCTGTATCTGTTGCCTGGCAGCATTATTCTGGCAGGAATTTTACAGCCGAGCCTGAGAAACTGAGGAGGTTGAGCCACATTTAATGGCCTATCTCCTTCCAGTCGGATGATAAAAAAGGCATGAGAGGTATTCTGCTCATCTGCTCTGATCAAGTCTACAAGAAGCCAGCGTGCATCTCATCGCAAAGTCTCTAACATCCTTCAAAAGTTCCTACTCGGGAAGCCCAAGTGAGAGGAAATAACAAGCTTCAGTGCCCTGCACTTGAGTTTGAGCCGCACCGCAGTGTGAAAATAATGATCTCATGGGTTGTGACCACAGTGACAAACTGTGTAGCATGACAGCATCGTTCCACAGGGCGGCCCATCGTGTGAGAGAATTAAAGCACAGCTGCCTTCTTCCTCTCGCAGAGCTGAAGGCTGTCAGTGACCAGAAGCTTCCCTACAACTCCCTCAGAGAAACAGGAGAGAGCATGACAAGCTAGAGACGTCCCTCTGCTGCAGTCTTAACAGGACTACACACAGGCTGCCATAGTGTACTCTAAATGGGAAAATTGTTCCCAATTAGTTGCCTGATATTAACAACAGATGATACCTTTTCCACTGCAGACTTTTTTGTTTGTTTTTCAACATTTATTTCAGGGCTTTTATGCCTTCATTATAGATAGGATACAGGACAGGGTCAGAAACTGGTAAGAGAGTGAAGTCACATGCTGGATCTCAACCTGGTCTACCCATTTTAAGGACAACAGTCTTTGTACATTGGGCATGTAAACACAACCACAAGGCTACAAGCACTTCTGACTACTTTCTTAAAGATTTAAAAACAATATTTCAAAGATTTACTTTGGCCTATTGATGCCTATCTTAAGAAGACAGCAGGTGTGTGAAATTTAGGAGAAAGAGTAGGAAGGACATGAGGGAAAGGAGCTAAAGGTTGAAGGATTTCTGCCCACCCACTTGAAGGACTATAAGCTTAATGCATAAGGTGTAAACTAACTGCTAGGCCAGCGGCATCACAACCAAAGTTCAATTTCTATATTGTATCTTTTTTTAAATAATGTTAGATGATGACCAGCATATTTTATTCAGCCCTGTATAACTTTGTGCATCCAGGACTTTCTCATTGCAGTCCAGAGCAATACGGAACATATTTCTTCAGTCTTGTGAATGCAGTTAATGAGTGAAAAAGTCCTCTTTGCGTAGCCTATGACTGTCAGGAAAAATGAACATTTTGAAAATGAAAAAACATCATCAAACAAAATTAAAATTTTCCAAAGTGCAGACTTAGCTGTGTTATACACTGTCTAGCTATAATGAGACCAAGTTCTTGCTGCTTTGACAGCTCCAAGGCATTTAAAGTTGGGAAGGTTGACTCACAGAGGAACGCATCACTTCCCTCCGAGGTCTTTATACTACCAGTCTCTCAAAGAATAGTTATCAATATACTTGTTTTGATTTACAGAACACAATGATTAAAGGGATATTTTGGAGTTTGAAGTTTAGTTGCATAAGTTACTTGGTGATAGCAGTGCCATTCACCTCTAGTGATTTCAGTGAGCAGTGCCCCATCAATAAGGACACGCTTGATGAAGCTAGGCTATGTAACGCAACAGAACTTCACGCTGAATCTCCATCTATAAAAGTTTCTCTGTGTACTCTGGCTCATAAAGGTATACCCTTGTTACCACAATGAAAATTCAGGTCATCGTCACTTGAGTGAAAATTGCTCAATTTAGTTTCGTTTTCGCTTAGCCACTTCTTGTTTCTTCTGACGGAGCTTGTAGACCAAACAGCTCAGATGCGCTGAGGCAGAAGAGCACGTAGCTGAAGCTTGCATTGCCAAATAGTACCAATCACAGAGGCTTTTTGGGTGAAAAATAAAATGCTTGCAAAATTTTCAATATAGGTTGCAATTGAACCAGCATTGGTTTTTGGACCAATTTGACCCAACACTAGCTAAATTACATGGAGCAGCTACACCTGTCTGTGGAGCTACACTATATTGCCAAAAGTATTCGTTCACCTGTCTTGACTCACATATGAACTTAAGTGACATCCCCATCCCCCTTCACTCACCCATCCAAAATAATTGAAATCAGGTGTTCCAATCACTTCCATGTCCACAGGTGTATAAAATCAAGCACCTAGGCATGCAGACTGTTTCTACAAACACATGTGAAAGAATGGGTCACTCTCAGGAGCTCAGTGAATTCCAGCGTGGTACTGTGATAGGATGTCACCTGTGCAACAAGTCCAGTCGGGAAACTTCCTCGATCCTAAAAATTCCATGGTCAACTGTCAGTGGTATTATAACAAAGTGGAAGCAATTGGGAACTCAGCCACAAAGTGGTAGGCCACGTAAAATGACGGAGCAGGGTTAGTGGATGCTGAGGAGCATAGTGCACAGAGGTCGCCAGTTTTCTGCAGAGTCAGTCGCTTCAGACCTCCAACCTTCATGTGGCCTTCAGATTAGCAAGAACAGTGCGTAGAGAGCTTCATGGAATGGGTTTCCATGGCCGAGCAGCTGCATCCAAGTCATACAACACCAAGTGCAATGAAAAGCGTCGGATGCAGTGGTGTAAAGCACGCCGCCACTGGACTCTAGAGTAGTGGGGACGCGTTCTCTGGAGTGATGAATCATGCTTCTCCTTCTGGCAATCTTATGGACTAGTCTGGGTTTGGTGGTTGCCAGGAGAATGGTACTTGTCTGACTGCATTGTGCCAAGTGTAAAGTTTGGTGGAGGGGGGATTATGGTGTGGGGTTGTTTTTCAGAGAGATTTTGAACCATTTCATGCTCCCACCTTTGTGGGAACAGTTTGGGGATGGCCCCTTCCTGTTCCAGTGCACAAAGCAAGGTCCATAAAGACATGGATGAGAGAGTTTGGTGTGGATGAACTTGACTGGCCTGCACAGAGTCCTGACCTCAACCTGATAGAACACCTTTGGGATGAATTAGAGCGGAGACTGAGAGCCAGGCCTTCTCATCCAACATCAGTGTGTGACCTCACAAATGTGCTTCTGGAAGCATGGTCAAAAATTCCCATGAACACACTCTTAAACCTTGTGGAACGCCTTTTCAGAAGAACTGAAGCTGTTAAAGCTGCAAAGGGTGGACCAACGTCATATTAAACCCTATGGATTAAGAATGGGATGTCACTTAAGTTCATATGTGAGTCAAGGCAGGTGAACGAATACTTTTGGCAATATAGTGTATATAGCATAGCTTCCTCAAACGCATCTTGTTTGAGGAAGCAACGCTCACTGAAATCTCTGGAGGCTAACGGCATTACTTTTGTCAAGTACCTCACACAACCCAACTTCAAAAATATAGAAATATCCTTTTAAGGTCCAAATACATCAGCGACCTTCTGATACAGTATGAACCATCCAAACGCCCCAGATTGTCTAGGACAGGTGTGCACTTTGTCCCCAGATTAGGACCTAAAAACAGGAGGCAGGGTTCACTATTAATGCTCTATAAACATGGGGAGACACGACTCCATGGAGGTCTGCTCAAAGTCTTGGCTCTTTTAAACAAGGATGAAGACTTACCTGCCTTGAAAAAATGATTATATATTGAAATACTTTTGGAATTAAAACACTGCCCTGCAACTTATACTTTCTTATTCTGCCCCTGTGTCAGAGATAGCAAGTGGCCCAAAGCATTATGTTTTCAGGTTGTCCACATGTGACCTGTAAATGTGATCAGAATGCTTTCAGGGGGTTTCTTCAAACTTTTCACAAATGTTCACTCTATCAAGGTCACTGTGCCTCAAGTTCATCATTTGCTTGTGAATGTGATATCTCAAGAATGTTTTGGGGGATTTTGATCTTGACCGACTACTGTACCTGTGCTAACTGGCAGTTGATCCCTAATGGAGGAATCAACTGCCAGGCAGTTCTATTTTACAACTGTTTTATAGTTTAGCTTCTGTTTTAGCAATTTTTTATTCTTCTTTTCTTTTGTTTGTTGCTTGATTAATTGTTTTTCTCTTTCCTTTTCTTTCCTTGTTTTTAGATGCATTTTCATCTACTTCTGGAGTTTTACTGGCTGTTTTAAGAGCTTTAAAAATGTTTTCTTTTCAAACTCTGCTCTTTACTATGATGTTGCACACATTCACCTTTAGACATCTGCATATCACCTCCCTGACTTTGGGGGACCAGGACTGCTCCACTTTTCAGTCTCTTCTGCAGAAATCTGTGGTGCTTACTACAGAACACTGCTGCACTATTTCAATAGACTAATCTACGTCACGTAGAACACGTGGTGGAGATGATAGAGGACAAACACAGAAACAACTCAGTGTGGATCATTTGAGAAGTCATGGCTTAACTGTTCTGACGAGTCGACTTGATGACAAACACTCTGAGTTCAATGAAGCTGTCAGTGGATATTGCTGTGATGGATACTGCTTTATGACTCCAGACCGGGCTATTTCCCAGAGCTGAAGAGGGATATGCAGTTATCCAGAATAAACACACTAAGGGGCCTTTATAACTGTGTTTGCTAGTATCCATTGGGAATTATGGTTTTCATGCTGAGCTACATCTCAAACAGCTGTGAGGCAATTAATTCCCCTGTATGAATCCTTCAGCCCACAATTTCCTCGACTTTCACCAAAGCTTATGAACTCGGCTAAAACAGAAGCGAGGAGCGACAATGTGATAAGACAGCCAGCTTCTGTCAGCCTCAGCGTCTGTAAAGCCAACGCCGTCTCTTGATGGTATCTCAGAATGACTGGAAATGTTTCAAGTCAGTCATAGAAACAGCAGTATACAGCACAAGTTGTATGAGAGTCCATCTCGGTTCAGAGTGCGAATTCGCTCACAGTGATGAGAAAAGAGCCGAGGGAAGAGATTCTGCTAACAGGTCTGTTGGATTTGCAGCCATAAATCATAAGATGCAGAAGGAATAGTAACCCTAGGCAGCAATAATCTCTGCATTTCAACTAGCTGCAAAAGTTACAGTTATATCCAATATACTGTGCAAGCGTGTCAAACATCAAACATGGATGAGAAGGCCAGGGATCAGAAAATAAATCATACATCAGCTCAGATGTTTTTCTCTGTGGCTGTGGAGAAGAGATGAAATATATATAATACAAATCAAATGTACATATTGCAGCAGATGTGTGCAGTGATTTGCTCTACTTTCAGGCCTCTCATCCCCTGGACACGCTCTCACCACAACAACCAATCTGTGAGCCTGACGACCCTCTGACCTTCATCCTCAGCTCACCTGGCTGCCTCTCTCACACTACCAACAGTGTACACAGCTTCATCAATTTCAGCTAATTGTCTCCCTGGGACCTGCTCTTCATTATTTTGAGAAACCTGCAGGATTGCTCCTCTGTGTGTTTCCTCTTTAATAGAAGGTCTAGAACCACAATTAAAGAGGTAAACGACCAGTCACCAGCTATTAGTGCAAAGACCAAACAATGAGGTCTCCTGGGAATCTCTAGACAGGCAGAGATCTGATGGAAATCTCAAACATCTATCCCACAACTTTTAACAGAGGCGATTTCAACATGACGAGGCAAAGACTTCTTTCCTTTCTGCTTTAATTTAATCTTCAAAGTAGCTGGAGAGAAAACAGAGCTGGTGTAAAATGGACACAGATATTGTAAATTGCCTGAGACACGTCCTGTGTTCAAAGCTGATTTGGCAGTGCGTGTCATTCCTCCATTTGTGGCAGAGCATAGAGCTGCACTTTGTGAGCATCAGGAGCAAAAGTGAGACAGTGAGAGGGTAAGAGAGCAGTTTTTCAAACTGTGGACAAACCGAGGACACATCCGTGATCTTGTTCGTGATGAGAGCAAAATGAAGGAAAGCCAGTGAATAAACTAAACTTACTGTAATTTGAATAAAAATGTGCAATCCAAATACTTTGTCAAAATATGATTAATATTCAGAGCTGAATCTCCTTCTGGGAAGGTCAGCATCTTTCTAAATTCCCAATCTTTTGGTCTTTGTTAGAGAGCTGGGGAGAGCTACACCTGCTGCAGCTGATATAAGTTGGCTCAGGACTCTATCCTCTCAGAGCGCCTGCTACTTCCCTCTGAGTATTGTGCCATTATTTGAGAGAAGTAGGTAATTTATGCAGCCGTTTATCTGTGAGGAAAAGCATCACTCCCTGGACAGAGACACATAGGAAAGGGACTGCAGCAGGGCAGCATTGGGCATTGATTTCACAGATTGATAGGCAAAGCACACTGCTCACATGTAATCTAATTTAGCCACCTTCAAGTACATACCTTATAGCCTGGTCCTAGCTGATGAATTGCAAATATCTGTGCGGGATTTAGGGCTTCGCTGAACACGTAGACACCACCTAGCTGCCCACAGAATACTCGGTTTGCATCTGCTGTCTCTGAGGAGCCCAGGAAGCATTTATCATAACTCTGCAAGAGACACACAGAGAGAAAGGGTGACATCGTTATATACTTTAGGACTAGAGAGAACAATCTAAATTCACAAACAGCTAAAGAAGGCATAGGACAAAAAGTAAGATGAACAACCTGTGTTGCAAAAATCACAAATACATTTCATATCTTCTCCATGAAGTTTGCACTTCTGATGTAGCAAACCCCTAAATTTGCACCCAGATCTAATTCAGTTACTTTTTAAGCAATTTGAAGGTGCACCTTTTCCCTAGCACCTAAAAGCTATAGTAAAGCCTGTTTTCATACAAATATATGTAAACTTAAAAACATGATTTCACTTCCTTATTATTTAAAGCCAGATAACTTTGCTATCAAAACTGTGTTTTGTAGTAGCATTGATGGCAAATTAAAATTCTACTTAGTAAATACAGAGCATTTGCCATTCCAAATAACATCATGTTCAATAAATTCTCTATAAAAATGTGCATATGGTGATCCATGGCGACAACTTCAGATGCCTCGAGTTTCCTTGGTTACCACCTGACATCATTCAAAAGAGAAAGTGTGTTCTTCCTTAACAATGTTTACCAATTAGCCTTTCACTAATCACTTCATTTGAGAAACCCTCCAACCCCTTTAAATTTTTTATCTAACCATATTTTTCCGTCAAATAGACATTTTTTATCATGAGAGGCTTACAATCACAATTAAAAGAACTTTCAAGCTTGTTAACCAAAATCTAAACACTTTTCAAACCTTGAAAACACAACTTTAAACTCAACATTTTGAAGCACTGCAAGCACCAGTAGGAGCTTTGAATAACTACACTGTAAGAAAAAATTAGTTGAGCTTACTTAAAAAATTATGGAAAGTCATTGCCTCAAATATAACAAGTAAACTACACTTGACTTTTGTGAGTTAAAAAAACTTGTTTGTTAGTAGTGTGCAGTACTTGTTCTACTTGAACTATTTAAGTATTCACTACTAGTTTAAAATCAATTATTTTAAGTTTTCACAACTGAGATTCAAATGTTAATTTAAGTTTGCAGGACTAAGCCTAAATCATCTACTTTGAGTGTGTAATACTTAACATTTTTAGTGCATTGTAAACACAGATAAGTTAATGGCACTCAAAATATCTTACATAACTGATTACCTTAGAACATCAGCTAGTACAACAGTTTTGTAAGTCATCATTTCACCTAAGGTGGACGTGGCGCTAGGGTTAAAGCCCATTAGATTTATCAATTTGAAAATAGTTTTATTTGTATATAACACTAAAATACTGACAAAATCTAACACTAAAAATCTGAACAAAATCAGTAATGTCTAAGTTGGAAGCAGTAGACGGATGGAAAGAAATCCATCTCTATTAACAGAAACTAAAAGAAAAACATTTAATACTGTATATAGATATGTAGAATCTGTACACAGGGATAGTGATTGTGAGCATGTCAAGTTTTCTGATTACCATTTGTATTCTGAGATATAGAGAACAATTACATATAAAACTCTCAGTGTGGAAAGCAACAAAAAGGCATAACTGTATCCACACTTATGAGATCCCAGCTTCTATCAGTGCTATTCTTTTTTACTTATACTTAAATTCTTTTCTTTTCATCATTTTTAACCCTTTCCTCCCTAGGGCCTTTTGCAAGCTAGAAAATGACATGCCCAAATACAACTGAATATTTCTCTGCAACTACAAGGTCTAAATGAATAAGCTTGGCGTCAATGTAAAGACAACCCTTTGAAGATTTCAGCAGATGAAAATCCCTGTAGAAGTTACTGGGACTGAGTAAATAAAGATGGAACATAGCAGAAATGTTTATGGTTTGAGATGTATCTTGCTTAGGTGGAAAACATTGTGTTTGCCAGTTAGCAAGGGTTTCTGGGATTAAAACGGTGCGTCACATGACCATATCCATGCATATTTAGACTGCTATATGTGTCTTTCAGTAGAAGGAGGGGCTGCCCCTGATACCAGGTCCTCTAGGGATGAAAGGGAATAGGACATAACATCAACAACAAAACACTGCCAGCCATATAAAAGTGTTCAATTCACTGGTTACAATGAGTTAAATAATGATTTTTACAAATTGTTTCAGAATTTGTAAAGTAATCAGAGCGTACAATAAAGGAAAGGTACATGAGATTTTAATGAGGTGAGAATGTCTAAGGCAGACCATCAAAGGTGTCATTTATTCTGTCAAATATAATTTACATTATCTTTAATGAATAAATCATTTCTCTGTCTCATTAAGAAACTTAATCTTTGCAACTCTTGAATTTCTTTGATAGTGTCAACACCGTTGCTACCAGTGCTATTCTGATGATGACTAATTTGTCTCTTTAAATGGATGTCTGCATAAAAGTGCAGCTAAAAATCAATTTTAATTAAAACACTTAAAAACGTTTAATGATGAGCTCCCTACCTGAAACCCATCAAAACAAGAAAGAAAATGTTGTTTTTTTTCTCTTATTCTGCAACAGACTTGACAAAGTTTGACTTCTTACTTTTTACAAATCTGTGTCATGATGATGTTATTTCAGTAAATTAAATGCCCTTAAATATGGATAAAACACCTTGAATTAATCTGTTTTCAACTACTACTACTACTGAAGTGAGCATGAGTAAAACCACCATCTAGTGATTAACTGAGGCTAAAAAGGTGAATAGCACTGCCACAGGATGCTTGATCAAAGAAAAGCCAACCTTTATGTTGCAGACATTAAAGCCTCGTGGAAAAGGAAGTCTTGTCTGAAAGTTTAACAGTTTACTACCAACTGTTGGCTTCACTAGAATTAATTTAAGTTGAGTTTTATTACTAAGTACTGTAAGACTACTCACTGTGGTAAAATGCCTCACCTCATATGCACATTTGCACTAGTTAATGTAAATTATCTTAATTATCTACCTCATGTAAATCTGGCCACATCCTTGCATATTTTACACTTCAGATTCTGTCTATTCAGCATTCCTTGAACACCTTGCAATCATACCATCAATACATATGGACTTGTATATAGTTTAAATACCTAACTAGAGCTTGTACATATTTAAATCTTAATTTTTTTACTTTTTAAGTTTTATTCATTTTATATGAACTGTTTTATTCCTGTACTTTGACAGCACAGCTAACCAGAGTCAAAATCTTTGTTGCATAAGCATACCTGGCCAATAAGCTGGTTCTGATTCATTAAAAAATTCGTCTTCCTTCCCAAAGGCACACACCAGCTATCAAGCACTGACAGACAACGACTGCCACGGGTGCAGAGACCAGACACAAATAAATGAACACAGCAAAACTAGGATTTAAAAAAATACCTGAAATTGGATCATTTTTGTTTTTACACAGGAACCTCAACAGCAGAGAAGAGTGGGTGAATAGAAACAGAGTCATGCAAATGATCCATGTTTTTAAATTACAACCCTGTTTAAATACAACTTCACAGATTTTGAAACCAACACATGACTCCAGCTGTTGGCTCACATATTTCCTCTACAGACCCCCAGCCTGTGCTATCATCCTCTCTGCAGCATGTGAGAAGACAGCAGCAGTTGTTGTTTAAATAATCTACATCTGGGGAAATGTTAAGCAGCAGGGATGCAGAATATAACATCAGAGTTTTACCAGTCCATATTATTCTCTTGCTTTTTTTATGGTAACATTTCTGATGTATGGTTGATGTGGCTTTTTCTGCAGCCTCCTCATCACTATAATTCAACTTCATGGTTTCTATTTCCCTTTAAAGTGTGGAAAAATTCATCCACAAAAACTATCCATCACAATTAAGGCAGCTTAGGTTAATGTGGTGGAATATTTCATGAGAGGCACTCATATCTCAACCTGTCATTTCTGCAATCTTCTCTAGAGTACACAGCTACAGTAACAGAGTAAACACACCTTTGGAAATGTGTCTCAAACATGGAAATTGCTTTTTAAAACTGTCATTTAGAGCCACGTGTGACTCCTGTTTTTATTCAAACATGCAAATATCACACAGTCTCTCAGAGTGCTGGCATACATTTTAAACCTGAGCGGTTCAGCCTGATAGTACACTCTGCACACATGTGCAGAAGCTACTGAGATTTAGCAATCTTTCTCTCAATGCATAAATCTGTTCTCTAAGTGTTACATACTCCATCTTCCACTCTCTGTTGCAGCATGGCTCTGTGACAAACTGTTATTTAAATAAAGACTGAAACGCCATGTCAGATTTTTGAGCGAGATCAATGTTGTTACGGTAAAGCTCGTTTTGCTCCATTAGCACCACTCAGGATATATGTATTTCTTCTCCCTCTCACATTTCCACCCATGCAAAAACGTGGCTGTGTCAGCCTCAGTCATTCATGTGCCAATGAACATCAAAGCCACAGGAAACCGTTGACAGTAGTGAGTAGGAGTGAGAAGGAAGAGTGCTTACATCATTTGTGTTGACGTGCCATGCCATGTCTCCGTATGACACAAGCTGTCCGTTAACGTAACATCTGATTTCACTGTTCCTCCAGCGGCTGTAGATGTGAACTATGCTGATCATGTACCACTGCAGGGAAGAGGAGAGATTCAATCAGTAAGATATGAAAAGAAAGAATAACAATTAGTCTTTTTTTAAAGTTTCCTAATGACTGATTATTAACGTTGTTTTAAATCAAAAAGGAACTTTGTTCATTGAGAACATTTCAGCACACCAATATGCTTCTTTTAATGCACCTAAATGAAGAAAAAGAAATCAAATTCACAAGAAACTCAGGGCTGTGGGTTTTGCCACCTTCTGTTTTTTACTTGCAGTGGAGCACAGTGAATAACAAATCAGAAAAAAAGGCAGTGGAGACATCTAATTTGTTCCTCTGCACAAATCAGAGCAGACAGCAGCTCTATGTATTCAGGTAGAAGCACTAACTACAGCCAGTCAAGTCAAATCAAGTCTGCAGCTAGGAAGCTGTCAAGTGGGTACAAGAAAAGAGAGAAAAAAAACAAGAATGTACTTCTATTTTGATATTTCTTTTAACTTTAAAGGACCTTCCTGTCTACAGATCAAAAGACAGTCAGAAAGTTGAGCTCAGTTTAAGATTAATTCATATAAGAAGGAGGGAAACAAACTCTGTTTAAAACTTCAAAAGCTTTGCTTACATTTGCTTACATAGAACATGTGGATGTATTATTTATACACTTCTCATTTAATTTCTTTAAGTTCTCTCTATATAACGGCGTGTTTCTCACATACTGAGATGCTGATGAAGCAGATAAAGCTCTGCTGTCAGATCTTTTGATTTCACATTGAAGTTCTTTCCAAATTTTCCTCCTTACCGAGTTTACTTTCTGCTTGCTGCTCTTTGAATTAAAGTTGAAAAAAGAGCCAAGTTTAGGCATTTGACAAAACTTCAGGATTTCCTTTTAAGACTTGGGAAATAGTAAAGAGTGATAGGTGGCAAATGTACCCCGATGCTTTAGGCTGGGGTCTCTCTGTATATGTACTGCCATATCAACTAACCTTGTTAAAGAGCATTGGTTCCCAACCTGGGGTCCAGGTCCCCTGAGGGGAGGCGTCAAAGATCTCAGACAGCTCTAACATTATCATTAATAAATGTGCATGCATTTTCAAACTATCAGGATTTTTATTAGAAACATCATGTACAACAGTGTGTTAGGGTCAACCTTGAAGAAAAAAAACACAGAGGATCTGATCATTTTAAGAAAAAAAAAGTTAAATTTTTTGAGAAAAAAACTAAAGGTTTTTGAGATTATAAAGGTGCATGTTTGCAAAAAATAAACCCATTATTTAAGAGTTTAGAAAGCTTTAAATCTATTAGAAAAAAAAATGAAATTTCCAAGTCTAAAAAGTTGTAAATTTTGACATAATAAACAAAAAAATTTCAAGTTCTTACAGCCACAAATTTTGTATATTTTAAAGTGATAAATATATGTGAACACAAACTGAAAACACTGTTTGGACAAGCCTAGTTTTTAGAAATCTCTCCTCTCCTGATGATGATATTGTGATGATTCTGGGCTAAAATCACAATTATTCCTTATTGCTCAGTCCCAGTAAGAATTATCATATGATTATGCTTTGACTATTCAATGTAAATGTACAACTTTTAAGTAAAAAATCTTAAATTTTATTCTTGCGAATTTATGACTTTTTATATTTCAAAATTTTGATATTTTCCCCCAAAATTAATATCCTCTTTTATTTTAGAGTGGCCCTAAGATGCTGTCATAATAATGGATAGTTTATACATAGATCATAGGCAAGAACAAGTATATGCAGGCCTATTATGTTGGGATTTTGTCAGTGAAAACAAGTAAAATTGATATTTAATTTTTTTCAAGTGAGTCCTGGGGGGGCTTAGCTTTTCTTAGATATGAGTAGGGGGCCCCTGAGGAAAACAGGTTAGGAATGACTGGAATAGAGCAATGCAAATAAAAGAAACATGCATCATGTAGGTGTACTAGCTTAATTCAGCCTACTGCCATCCAGCCTCAGATGAGTGGACACAGATGGATAAAAAAAAAATTGCTTTTTTAAATTTCTTACTTTACCCTTTAGATGAGCTGTCGGCATTGACACATTAATCATGTTTTGATTAAAGGCTTACATTTGTGTGTGTTAATGTATTTTTTCCCAGATGGAATTAAAGTATCATGGAAGTACTTCAAGTTTCATCTCCTATCTACAAGCTCAGCATACAGGCGCAGCCTGTCACACTGATGTCTGTGGCAACGTCTTCACTGAAGCTGGCCGACAGAGCTCTATACTGGAGTGTGTGAATCGGTGGATTAAACTAAAGCCAAAAGTTAACTACAGCACTTGCTAAACTGATGGCAACTGACTGCAGGCCAGTGAACACAGTGGAGCTCTGATCTAAAGGACATCCTCATGTTAACATGTGAAAACCTCACAAATAGTTTAGGACACAAATAAAACACTTAAAGCCACTAAATGTGAACTCCTGAAGAAGGCAAATTCTGCACAAAATTGTCTTATGTTGTCCACGCTGGGGAATGGAGATTTAATGATAATGATATATCTTTATTGATAACTCCTTATTTATCCAAGCTCTTATGATACCACTACTGATACTTTTCTGTTGTTTGGTGGAAAGGCAAAAAGGCAATACATTTTTAACAGAACTGGTATAAGCTGAGTAAATTTTGAGGTATACAGTTAAAAAGGTAACAATTCCATCTGCTATATGTACTTGATTTTGTTGAAATAACAAACACATTCATTATCTTCACAACTGTGAAAAAAAAAAAAATTCTTTTAAAGAAAAGGATTTAGTTTTCTTGATGTGACATTTGAACACATCATGACCTCTTACGTACATAACCCAATTGTCATTTTTACCGAGCTGACCTTGAACGCATCACAATATTAGCTTGTTAAATATGCTAATTAACTTTTATTCTGCTGATTTCAACATTCACTGAATATTTAAACTAAGGGGATTTTTCCGTCCATGTGGGAGCTTTGCTCCACATGCATTTGTTCATTACACGTCTGTACTGAACCGAGAGGCCTGTACTGAATTGGTAAACAAATACGCACATCTTTATGTCCTTAACAAATACCCTGTTTAGTTTTTATGTGTAACAGTTTTCCTAATAGAAACCAAAAATAAACGCTGTCCTGTATTTCGAATCCTCAGCACTTTGAAGAAAATCATGCTATCAGTCCACACTGGTAAAGAAGAGCTGCATTCATTTAGATCAATTCATCTAAATGTCCGAATCAGAATTTAATTTTATTCACCAACAACACATTGGAAAGAATTTCTCTCATTGTCAAAATGAACCTAGAAATGTGTGTTTTAAATGAAGAACAAAGGAATTCGAGCATGCAAAAAGGGTAATCAGTCACAATTAACTAACAAATTCTGTAATTAATACCAATTTAAAGAATAAATCATCTGACAGTCCTTTAAACTTCTATTAACACTCCCTATGAAAAGGACACTTCTCTTTCATGGTTTGATTCTTCTGTTTGAATAAAATCACTATACTTTAATAAATGTCCGCTATATAAACTAAGGAAACCAATGTAGCACAAGGTCAGGTCTGGCCAAACCACACAGAGCAGTGGGCAGTAGGTTGTCCATCTCCTTTGTGACTGTGAGCCCACTGTTTATTAGTTTGACCTGTGAAGGGCACAGCCAGCAGCCTAATGGAATTACAGCCGTCTCCACACAAAGGTAAGGACACTTAAAAGAGGATTCATGGCTGAGGGGAAGAGTGCAAGCCGCCCGCAGATAATTTAAAGCGGCACTTATCCGCAGATGTCTGGACCCAAAATCAATTAAAAACTTAATTCAACTTGTTTTATCTTCTAAGAGCTTCCAGAGAACGATCCCTGCGCTGTGGCAGAAGGAATGGGATGAATGGTTGTTCCCAGGTGTTACGTGCTGACGCTAATTGTTTGACACATGCTTTGAGGCTTTTTTTTTTGTCTCTGCAGGGACAGCATCACTACACTGGATGCTACGCTAAATTAAGGTTCATCTTCTCATCTACATTTACATCCACAAGTCCTCTGAGGGTTCTGAAACACATCTTGACGATATGTAGACACACAAGTTTAAAACAGCAATGAAGGAACAGATGGAGGGTGGAGTCAGGGTTAAATGCATTCAAAACTATAGGGTATTCATTACACAGCAATGTTGGTTTTGCCTCATTTTGTGTAAAATGAAAGGCTTTTACATCTTTTGTTGTAGTGCCATGGGCAAATGTTTACAACTATATTTGAGGGTTGATAAAAATGCAAAGATTTTATTCCAGAGATATCTAAAGTACAGTACTGTGCATGACTTTTAGGCATATCTGGGCCAAAAATTAAGGCTGCAGTAAGGCGTAGATGTGGTGAGTAAGCTGCCTGAGGGCACCAGTGGGCATGAAGTAGGACTGACACAATCTAGGTTGTGTTCTGGATGTCTGCATATCACCAGGGGCATGGAAAATGATCTGTTGAAAGAATATCAAAGTCTACACCTTTAGGGTGGCATACGGGGGGGGGGATTTGGTGAGTGAGCATGGCCTAGGGCAGTGGTTCTCCACTGGCCTTGCCTCAGGGTTCACCACCAACTCCTTAGTGAGCAATTGTGAACCAAATTTCTGATATTTTTCCAGTAATATTCATTCAATGAAAAACATTGTGCTGTTTGGACTTGAGACAGCACAGAACATGACAAAACAAAGAGACTGAAGAAAATCCCCAAAGTGTCCAGGTAGAGTATCATACTAGAAGACTCCTGCAAGTTTCTGGGACACATTCAAGATTAAATCCCTCGAAGTTGCCAGGAAGGTTCCCAAAAATTTCCTGATGTCTCCAGAGAAAATTCCTAAATATATTTCTGGAATCCTCCTGGACAAGACTGCTGAAAAGGTTCTGCAAAAAGTCCAAATAATTACTGTTGAACATTCCACAAGTTCATAGTTGATTGTGAAATATCTTTCGATTATAAGAAATTTCCCAGAGAATATAACCATAAGTTTTGAGAAAATGCCCACAGAAAACTCCCAAAATTGAGGAGAGGCATCAGGCTGCAAACCTCTGTGGTGGGGCGTTTTGGGCTCCTCTGTTGCCTCTACAATCAGACCTCTACAATGGGGCAACCTCAGATTCTCTTGAAATTGTGGGAAAATACAAACTATTTGTAGTGAATTTACTTTGAGTTTCCTAAAAAAGTTTACAGGGAAAATTGTTTTAAGGTTTCAGAAAAATTCCTGCGGAAATTCCAGAGTACCATTCGAGCGGGTAGTGGGGTTGCCATGAGCCCCTGGTTGTGCTGTAGATGTTCCAGGGGCCTGAAAAAAAAAACTGGTTGTTTCTGGGCGTATTACCAGGGGTGAAGACAACTGGATAAAAGAAATGCCGTTGAACTTGACCTTGACCGCCCAGTGACAGACTTGTGCGTCAGCATGTGTTGAGTTTGACTATGGCCACTCTTCCCCCTCTCAATAGCCTGGGTTGTGGCACACTGGGGCCCCTCGATGAATCCTTAGCACCCTACATGCCTAAAACTTATGCACATGACTGTAGATCTTTGAATGTCTCGTATATATGCTTATCAGGAAGAAATGTTGCACTCCTTGCACATTCAAGAGTACGTAGAGCTAAACATTAACTAAAGTTGTTTTGATAGATGATTAAAAGCTCTTACCTTCCTTGGTTGGAAGTCGTACTTCACACAGTGCTGGAAACCTTTTCCTTTAGACTTGAGTGATGTCACAATCAAACAGTTACCCACGAAATGTGCAGAGTAGCCGATGCCTTTGCTGGTGCGAAAGCTGGAAAGGATAAAAGCACATAATATAATATGAGATGCAAACTTGGCAAGGTAAAGTCATCAAGCATGAAGAAAATATATACAGAGCCAACAAAGATGTAAGATTTTTGCATTCTTTTATGTTTAAATAATCATTTCGATAGTTTCTCCTTACCAGCACTGCTCACACATACTGAGACTTGAAGTGACACTGGCTTCTTGCTGTCTAATAAGATTGGGGTCAACATATTTTTAAAATGCCTTGCGCTATGAAGACACAAAGCAATTTGCAGAAGTAATTGACAGGTAATTCTAAAAATTCTTATGAGACGTGTGATATAGAGCTTATCCTTTCAGTACAGGGTGAGAGTGAGTCGACAGCTGCTGCAAATTTTGCAGGGATGGTAACAACACCCAGGGCCTAATCCCTCCATTCGGATTCTTTTGACTTCACAATGACACTATGTGTAACGTCAGCATTGATGAAACACCACCTTTATATAAAAAGAGCAGTCCCTGCACAAACAGAGCCACACTAGCTCTTTCTTGTCTCTCTGCTTGGACTGCACATCTTTTTCACTGCTGACATGTACTCAGAGCACTCCCATTGTCTTTAGGTCCATAGCAGTCTACCATCTTCAAACACTCACACCCCCCACCCACCAAGACCATCAAACAAACAGATCTCTTTGTCAAGGCAGATAAAGAGAGCCTGGGATTTTATTTTGTGGATTGCATGCAGGGACGGAGAGATATAGAGCCTCACAGCGAGCTACTACTGAGCCAGCCAAGATGCTTCAGTGGACAGGCCTGTTTGTGATTACACATCAGGTGGAAAGCAGCAACCTTGGTCTGCTTCTGAAGACACAACTCCTTTTTGTTGTCTACATGCCCCACTACTGAGCTCTGAGGCCCTCGGAGCAACGCATAAACAGGATTAGCTTGGCATATCTCAGCCTTTTTGTGACTCTGTCAGAGAGAAATCACTGCCACATGAATACCAACAACTTAGCTCAGCCAATATTTCGTCTTTTTCTGTTTTTGATGTTGCACATCAGAGAAACACAGAACAAGTCCTTCCAAGCTGAGAGGATTCTTTCATTCAGACTGTGTGATCCAGGTAGAGCAATGGCAGCGTGGAGACAAGGCAGTGAAACGACTGTTATCTCTGACCAAATAGAGCCGTGAATAGTCTTCCCTCATCAGCCAGCCCAACTGTTTTATCTTTATAATCCATTTTCTCCTCAGTTCCCAAAAGTCTTTATATGTTTCATGGTAATTCTTGATTTTCTCCCAAAGCATATCTGTTAAATTAAAGAAGAAGCAGCTGAACATCTCCGCACTTTTGGGTTATTGATTTGAGCTCTAATTACCCACAAGCCTGTGCAAGAGCCAGTATGTGGCAGATATTCAACCCCAAATGAAAAACTCCAGAGTGTAGCAGCCAGTACCAGTCGCAGTGGTTCATGCTTTCAGGGGTTTCTAATCTCACTAATCTCACCTAATTCTCCTCTCTCTATTATAATTCATGAACAATATCTGGAACAAATAAAGCCCTTTCACAAAGTACGTCACCAAAGTGTGTGAAAAACAGTGTTTGTAAAACTAGTTCAACCTTGAAAAACATGTCCCGGCCATAATCTCCTTACAGGAGAAAATCACTACAGGTCATAGAGTATCAGCAGCATGCTGTTTTATCAATAAAGCTGCTGCTAACTTTCAGGTTCCTGCAGTGAGGGAAGGATTTCTAACACAAAGCTGCAGGAATCAAGTCAAGTCAAGATTATTTATACAGCACATCTCATATGATAAGCTGAGACTCGATGTGCTTAAGTATAAACGCAGACAACACACATGAGAAAAACCTTTAGAAAATAAATACATGGGAAAAAATATGACAAAGGAAATGCTTATAAATACAAACCACAGTCCAAAAAAGTTGGGACACAGTGTCAAATGTGGATAAGAACAGAATACAGTGATTTGTAAATCCTTTCAACTTATATTTAAGTGAATACTGCACAAAAAGAAGATATTTTCGAACTGATAAACCTTATATTATTTGGGAGGGAAATATACATAGATCTGATATTTGATCCCTTATTTATGAACGAGTTCATAAAAAGTTGGGACAGGAGTATGTCTACCACTGTTACATCTTATGTTCTTCTAACATCCCTTTATAAGCACTTGGCAGCAGAAGTGCTGCCATTCTTGTTTGATGTACATCTTAAGTTGCTTTACAGTCCAGAGTTTCTGTTGGCATATTTTGCACTTTATTATGCACGATACATAAGGGACAGGTTGGGACTGCCCCCGAGTCTAGGGGTAGACCGATTACAGGCCAGGCTGATTATTGACAATAATATTTGGCATACAGTCAAATATCAGAATCTGCTTTTATTTTACGGATTATTGGCCAAAATTAATTAATTCAACGCTCGAGCGTTCTGTTTCCTCAACCCATCCCGTAGCTCGTAAGATCAGGAAACGCTGGTGTATACTACTACTGTCTACTGTATTTGCGCTTACTGTCGACGTGAACTGAGTTACTATGAGTCTGTAGAGTCTGCAGAGAGCCACCCCCTAGCAAAAGGCAGGCCATGCTGGATTATTAACAACAGTGACACTCAGACAACTCTGCAAGCAACAAATTTTCAACAGTGGTTGCTAAATGGGTGGCTACAGATAGCAGGATTGATACTGTGGAGGATGAGGTTCTGCTAGAAATAATTTGCATCCAATGACTGCACCTATGAACTTTCTTCAAGAGCCATTATTTTAAGTAAAATACTAAAAAGCTCCCTCGTATTCATGTATGCTCTCCCCGGGGACTTGACTTCTCCCAGTAATCTGTAGTGTTATTCTGTAACTGTAATTATTATCTCTTTTTTGTTTTGTCCTGTTTTGAGCCCTCTTGGTGGAAAAGGATGTTTCTGTGAGCCTTTATTTTCCTCCATGTGAGGCTGAAATCTTATGCTTTCAGTGTGATGGATCCAGGGGCTGATCTTTAAGTTAAGTTTAATCCTTAACTGACCATGTCCTTCATGTACATGTGTGATGCATGAGATCTGTGGTCATGTATTAAGATGCTGAGAACAACAGAGTTAACATCTAGAAGTCTTAAGTTGGACACTACATTGTAGTATTTTTTAGTAATGCTACATTAAGGTCAGTATCTCTATCTGTTGTTTCTTGTTGGAGCTTGGTTTACCATGTTATGCTTTCAGCATATTTTTGGAGTACTCAGTATCTTTGAGCTTAATCTAGAGAATTATTTGGACATTATCTGTCATTGTTTTGAGTTGTTGCCCTGAACAAACATCTTCATAAAGAAAGAATTTTTGTCCACTCAGGTGTTGATTAGGGTATTTAAATCTTGAGAAATATTGCTGTAAGGTACATTTAGAACAGATAAAAATGGTGGGATTCATTTGGGATTAATCACAAGTTAACAAGGAACATTGTGAGATCAATCGTGATTAAAAATTTTAATCTCTTGACAGCCCTAGAATATATAAAAAAATAATGATGCCAGTGAGATTGAACATTAAATATTTTGTATATGTACTTAATTTAATTGAATATAGGTTGAAAAGATTTACAACTGACTGCATTCTGTTTTTATTCAAATTTTTAACAACAATCCAACTTTTTTTGAATAAGTGTTTGTAAATGAAAAATGTACTTTAGTAGGATTCCAATTCCTGCTCTAAAGATTTTTAGGGAGTTGTGCCAAATGATCTCAAGGCACAATGAGCTGATCCCGATTCAATTCAAGGGACAGTAATGAGACATTTATTTCACAATCTAGGGAACCTGTCAGTAGAAAAAGTGAATTTTAAAAACCAAGTATTTGTTTTCCTGGGGGCCAAGGAGGAGAAGTCAAATCAGACTGAAGGGTTAAATGTGGAATGGAAAGAAAGAAAATGTGTACTTACCAATAGAGATATGGTTTGTCTTTGTCAACATTGATGTTGTTTAAAGGATCCATTCTGAACCAGGTATTGAATGTAAACCCATTCTGATAAGGCCACTTGGCAATAGGAGGTAAAGCAATGGCCTGGGACAAAATAAAACAGATATTAGAAACAAGATTGTAGAAAGAGGCACATTTTTTGAGTTCTATTGAGTTCTAAATAAACATACAGTACAGAACTTGGTTGTTCATAAAACACTCACCATCTGGCCATTGTAGCATAATATAACCCAAAGTTTTCATGCAACCTTTCTACCTCATACTTGCTGTTAATTTTCAATAATCATTTTAATAATCTTTGCTTAGGTCACACAAACGAGCGTGTTCTTAAAAATCATAGAGAAATTAATAACACACAGGAAATTGCAGTTAGATGTTACATCTAAATTGCTACCAGCCAACTGATGGCATCATGAGTCTTAAAAATAAATCTAGTCACGATTTTAAATCCTATCTGCATTTGTGTAAATAAGTTATTAATCTCTGAGATTTTGGAGTTGGGGTTTTCAAAACAACTTATAAACCATCTGTGAAAAATAATGAGGTTTAATGAGGTGACTGCCAGTGCTCGTGACTATAACTGATGTATTCAGGTGTGAGGCAGAAATATTAAGAAGAAACAAACAGCTTCACTTCTCCTTTACATCAGATCCCAAATTAATGTAGAAAAAGCACCAAAATCATATTCTAACTAAGTTCAATACTTATCTGTGTTGTGTAGCTGTGGTTACACAGTGTACATTTAAATACAGTAACAGGAAAGCTATTTTGATTTATTTGTGAAGGCCAGTTTGAACCTGATATTTCTTTTTTTTATTATAGAACACCATAAATTAAGGATAATGTGGTATCCTAGATTGATTGGGTTTATTTAAAGTTTAATTCTTATGTACCATTACAAAATAAATGTATCAAACATATATAATTTAGTACATTTTGATATGTGGCCTACTGTTTTGATCATGCATGCATCATTTGTGATAAAAGGTTGTTTTAAAGGCAATTTGTGTGCATAAATTATCTGTCTAATCTGACAGTTTGATTATCTGCAGGGCTCACTTAACAAATATAAGTAAATCTATTGCATTTTAAAATAGTGGTTCTCAACTGGTTGGCAAGAACCCAAAAGTGGGGAGCTGCACCTTAAAAAGAAAAAGTGGCCAAAGGTCCATGATGTATGGAAGTCCTATGCTGATATACATCCATAAATATATCATTTTACTCTGTTTTGCTGTAATAACAAGTATTTTTTTTGTTTCTCGAGATCTTGAATTATCTCATCATCCAAATAAAACAAATCTGTTTTCTAATGATAATGAGTTAATTTCTAAGGTTTTCTAAAAGAAAACGTACAAACTTTACATGTTCAGGAAAATAAGTAAAATCAAATCTATGCATGTCCTGCTGGGGCTCCTGTAATGATGTGCTGCTTGAACAAGTTTGTTTGATTCTGGCTCTTCTTTGGTCACATTTTTTATCATCTAAGGTCCAAACTTCCCCATTTTCCCTGAATAGATTCAAGGGGTTGAGATTTTTTTTTAAATTTAGGTCGCAATTCCTCATTGAGGAGGTGGCTGTGGGTCCTGAGAGACCAGTTGAGGACCACTCTTCTAAGATATCCACCAGAACATAAATGTGAAATCTTACTGCTGCACTGCGTCCAGGAAAGTTGAAGAAGGCATCGGGCCCGTGTCTCTGGGGCATCTGATTCAGCACCGACAACATTTTGACCGCGTGCCTCGGCTGCATAGGTGATAAAAAAAAGAGCAATAAGAGAGTCAAGGTTTTCTCCCCCTCTGTTTGGACTGCAGTCATTACACTGTCAGTTACCTCTTTCTGCACTTAATCAACTACACAACAAGCCACAGACAGATCAGTGAGACGGCTCCCCAGGGGCAACCTTTGTGGCAGAAACCCACAAAACACACACTCCAGCCCCTGTTATCACTTACCCACAGGCCTCCTTCCCCTCGCAGCATGCTGAAGAGCATCTTCAGCTCCTTTACTGTGATGCTGTAGCTGGCCAGCACGCCCAACATGTCCACCAGTAAGTCTTCAAGGTAAATTAGCATGAGCACATCACAGGAGACACAGCAGAGATGAGCAAAGTAGTTAAGAAATAAGATTTCATATATTAGAATTCATCAACATTGTAGTTTATGGTAAAAATATTCAGAGACCTCAAATCCTTTGGTAATAAAAACAGCTTTGCTGTAGTTAGGCTTCATTCTCATACTTATAACAGAAACACTTCCACTGCAATTATACAGAAACAGACAGCCTGAATCAAAGAGAATTTGAAATGGTGAATTGTTTAATTAAGAGAAACAGTAACATTGCTGGGAAAATGTATTTGGATTTCATTAACTGAAACACAATTTATATTCAAGTTATGCAAGGTATGAAAGTAGTTTGCATATTACAGGATCTACAAGTGACACATCTTTTCACAATCATGTAGTGAGATGAATATTTGAGAGGTTTGTTTCAGGAATTCCTGTATGAATGCAAGAATGGCGAAAAGAAAATTATTAAATACTGTACAGAAATTTAATCATTAACTTGAGATAATGTGCCTTGGCTATGAATTTAACTACTTGGTCAATGAGGAAAATTTGACCTGGTGGTCATGCTAGGTGAAAAACGCATTAAATAACTTCCATCACCATTACTACTAAAGCAGAACACTAATAAAGGAGCTCTTTAGCTAGGTTTTATGTGCTATTAGGCTGGCAACACACTACACGATTTGCAGGCCTTAAATGATTTTAAAAACATGGGAGACCACAGATAATAGGACACTTTCAGACTAGTTTTTTAATCTTACAATCCTCTGAGTGCACACACTACACACCTGCCAATCTGCCAACTGCCTCACAGTGAAGATTCCCTCCACATGAGATTTCACAGAATCTCACGTGATCAAGTGTTTCTCCAGGAGAAAAGCAAACATGGATGACTATCAGTATCTTCAGCTTGCTGTCTCTCCATCACAGGCTTTCCCTGCATGTGTTATAGTTGCAGCAAAAGTCATTAAACAAGGCAGGGAATTCGAATGAAATCCAGGCTGAACTCAAGGTACACTTGTGTTCATGTTTGTGAGCGGTGAATGTGTGTAACATCAGATCTGGTGGATATGATGGATTGTAGCTCCCGGTCTGCTCACTCTCAGTGGTTGCTGTGGGTATTCCATCCAAGGCATTAGGACCTGGAATTGTAGCTGTCAAATGTGTGATAACTACAATTCAAGGTCTAGGAGGCAGCGACACGAAATCTGGAGCAGTAAAATAATCATGCTGACAACACACACTTAAGGATGATTCAGACAAATAATCATTTGCGACAAGCCTTTGCTCAGGATACGCCCCCACGATTGTCAAGGGAGGCCCCCAACAGCTTTCCAACTGGCCCAAAGAAGATTATAAAATTCAGAAAATGTGCGGAGAAAAAATACATTGTATATTTTTATCTCTATACAGCCATTAAACAACCCCAAAAATTAATCTTAAAGCAAATGTATGAGGAATATTATAATGTTTGTTTCATTTTATATAAATACACCCGTCAGTCATTATTAGTGGATGTGATGCATGCTAAGTCGTCAGATAGTCATCAGTTCATCCCTTATTAACACTGCAGTTCTCCACATCAACTTTTGCCATCAAGCTCTAAGCATTTTCCCTGCCTGAGAATCAAAACTGAAGACCTGTTTCCTCCACAGATTTTCCTCAGTCACAACATATCATGTTTGCATCAAACCCAATGATAGGCAACAAGACAGCCCTGGAAATCGGTAGCTAAAATATCTAAATTGCTCCTTGCATCTGGCTGCAGTTTAAGCCGGACAGATCTCACTGATTAGATGCACTTGGAAGAAGATTAAAATATCTAAACTATTATATTTATATTAGCCCAAAATGTTGGTTTATTTTAGTTTGTTTGAAGTCTGGCCCCACAATGTCCCTTGTACAACTGTAGTTGATGACCCCTGGTGTAGTGTGTGACCAGCCTAGTCGAATCATCCTGAGGGCTTACTGCTTTTGACACATAAAACAGACCTCCAAAACTTGCATTTTTTTGAGAACTTTTAAACCTTTACAAATTAATGTAGCTAACATTTTCAGTGAAAAGACATTGTGAATGTTCCTTTTTTTCAAGCGACAAATAGGAATGAAAGTTATTTGTTGTAGTAGAAAAAACACATGGATACAAATCTTCCACACTGCATCTTCATTCTTAAAAATTCAATTTCTGTTTCGACTTCCTTGTGATGCTTTTTTTGTTGTCAATAATACGATGGACTGTAACTCTGAAAAAATGAAATTGTTTCATTAAAGTAAGTGAAATACCAGCTTATATCATGATATTTCTGACCTTTTTACATGACCTGTGCAAGAGCCCACAAGAGTGGCTCTTGGTGTTAAAAATGAGCTTTTCTATCAAAATCTTTATCACAGCAACAGCAGTCTACTGTAACTAAAAATGCAGATCTATTAAAAGATACATATAGATTGCCCAGCTGAAAGCTAAATCCAAGACAGAGTAACCTACTCTGAACTTTAACATCATTTAACTTTATCTAAAATTAAACATACATATTAAAACCTGTAACGAAGACCATTATCATACCTGCAATCATGTCCTCCACTGAGCTCATTTTGAGCAGCACCTGCTGGATGAGGCCCACCTCCGTGCTCGTCTGCAGGTTTCGAACACTTTTTCGAAGAATGGCGGTGAACATGCTCCAGATTTCAGCCTGGCAGGTGACATCACAGTGCTCCAGCAGCTCCACCATGCAGCCGATGCTTTCTGCATCCTGGATGATGAAGTTGGTCTCCAGATCAAACTCACCACCCACCAACTGCAGAAAAGAAGAGACAGTGAGGGAATGTAGAAAAGGGATTGGATTTTTATCCCTTTCACATGCTGTTTAAATTATTTTTTGTGTGCTGTTGATGCAGTGCTCCAGCACTGAGCAACAAGGATTAAACTTAACTTTCACACTGAGAATTGCTGACCCAGCTCTCAACCCTGCTCTTGATCAGGCCTTTCCTCTGAGGAGAAATTAACTAAGACCTTTTCACATATTTTCTGGGTCACTACTCTGATGTTAAAGGGCTGGCTGGCAATGGAAGAAAAAAAGTGGAGATCTATTTCCCTCCAAAAGGTTTTGATCAGAGTTTAAGCACCCATGAAAATAAAACAGCCTGGCATTTAATGAAAAAAGGAGGGGAAAGGACTCCCTATCGTCAAGCTGCCCCTTTTGAGACACAAATGATAATCACTATTAAGAAAGTAGAAAACAACAATCAATATTGCAGTTCTTCAAGTTCATCAAGCATGAAATTAGCCCTTTAGAGCAGTGCAGGGCGTAGGTGAAGCTCTGACAACTTGGTGGTGGGCATCAAAGCAAGCAGGTGGAAAATGGGCCTCGATGCCCACCGCACATTGTTGTGATTGATGGGTAATAGCTAAGTGAGATCAGAAACAGCCTAAAGTAGTGGAAAGAGAGTCAATGGAGGTACAAACTCAACCTCAGCTGGAAAATGATCAGATCTTGGAGCAACAGAATAACACTGATGTGGGTCATTGGCCTGTAACCTAATTGCAGCTAACTTAGAGTTTAATTTAGGAACTTACATTCTGTTTTAGCCTTCAGATTCAACTGTTGCTACATAAAAATAGATCCAGTACAAGTGAATCCACCTATTTAAAAATGATTAAAGTAACATTAAGTAACAATTATTCCAAAAACAGTAGAGAAAACTGTTTACCAACTGCAGATACGTGACTACTATATTAGAACTGATCCTAGCAGAGAGCCTTGTGGAACGCCATAGCTCATTTTTGTGTACACAGATGACTTATCATTACAAACTGAGATCAGTCTGATAGATAGGATTCAAACCAACTCAAAGCAGTTCCTGTAATGCCAAGGATTTGTTTAAGTCTCTTCAACAGGATATGACGGTCATATGTATCATATACATGTACAGAGAGAAATCTGCTGTCTGAAGCCAGCAGTGGTCACTTTAAACAGTGCAGTCTCAGTTCTGTGGTTGGCTCCAAATCCTGACTAGAAGTCCTCAAATAAACACTTATTTTGGAGAAAGTGGTCGTCCGACCACTCAAGGCACTTTTACATTACTTTTCAGTTTTAGCTAATTCAATTCATATGCATCCATACCCATTTACACACCACAGACAAAGCACTGGCAGAAAATTGGGGCTAAGTTTCTTACCCAAGAACACATCAATCAGCACTTCCAGCCTAATCCAATCCCCGTGTACCGACTTGACTCCCACGAGCCAATGAGAGCCTGGTTTACTGACACAAACTTACTGGTAGTTTGTTTACAAAGTTAGCTAAAACAGCAGCATGTTCAAACGACCAAAATTATCTACATGTGAGCACAAAAAGGACATTACTAAAGGAGGAAGAGAGATGTTTTTAGATTTATTTTTACAGTACATGTAAGTGGGAATTCTGATGGCTCAAACCCAGCAGCTGAAGGTGCTAACTAGCAATCGGGCAGGTGCTGCTGTCAAACCCAAGCCATGATCACAGACTGATAGAAAATCAATCTCCTCTGAAACTCAGCGAGAAGCAAAATCTCCAGATCAGAAGCTAACCTTTCTTCAAAACCACCGAGTCCAGTAGTCTTTAGCTGGTGAAATGAAACACTGCATGAAAACCCTGATTTTTGACCCCATAGCAGCTGCTGCAGCAAGATCATACCTGTTCGAAAGAGCGCAGATTTTCATCTTTCAGACTTATTTAAAAAACACAATCCCAACAGTTTGATCAAACTGAAGACACTTAACAGACTTCATACGAACTATTACAGAGGACTTACTGGCTCAGAAAACTGAAAGGATGCTCCGTAAAAGGGTGTAAGCTGGCTGAGTAAATGTGTAAAGGCAGGCTTTATTTCACCTGTGACTGCCTGTCATAAATTTAGAATTATATTCTGTAATCATGCTTGTTTGGAAGTTGAGAGGTGCTCGTATGGCATAGAGCTGCTGTCTGTGTTGTCCACCACCTGCTGTACAATTTTTAAAGAGGTTATAAGCCTTATTGTGCAAAGCTGTTATTTTTCTACGTGTCAAGTATATGCAGTTGCTACAGGGCTGCATGCTGACTCATGCAAACTATAATATTGTTGACAAAATCTGGACCTTTGTTTTGTTGAATATCTGTTTGCATTGTGCTTTTGACGCGCTGTCATCGTTCTGATGTTTCTTGTGGAACTTTATTGCTTCACGCTTAGCAGACACTGGTGCTCCTCATTGTTGGCATGAAAAAGGGAAGATTTGTTAATTGTTGTTCCAAGCTTTCCTGGAAATAAGAGTTCAGCTAATTGTACTTTAATAAATTTTAATAGGCCCAGATTGAGATAGAGAGGGAGAGAAAAACAGAGGAAAAACGAGCGAGCAAGTCTATATGTGCATTACGCAGTTAACAAGAGGAGAGATAGGAGAGAAAACCATCATTTGAACCAGGCGAAAATCCCGGTCGACGTAAATTTTATAATTTATTTATTTAGTGTTAAGTAAAATGGATTGTCAATGGCTTATAATCAACAGACAACTTATTTACAGTCATGGTTCTGATAGACGTGACTCTGATAAGTTTAGAGTTTATAATAAAGAGAGCAGTGATGATCCACACCGCTGACCAACTGATCCACGTGCAGTTAGTGCTATTCACTGATAACTGAGAAATACTGTCAGGACAGATGATCAGCTGATTCTTTTTGTCACTTCTCAGTCATTCTCTATGTGCAGCGCTGTCTGTCTCTCTCTCTCTTCCGCCGGCTTGGCCGGGGAGGAGGAGCTGACTTATCATGTCATCAATTAAAAATAATATATACAAGATGTTATAAAATGTTATATGGTTAACCCAGTTATTATTATATGGTTATATGATTGGGCAGATGTTGGCTGTTGTGTCCTCACAAACTACACACTGCAAACTCATAAACCAGGTAAAAATAGGCTTGGAGGCTCACTGTGTATGCCACAGATTAAAGGCCAGTTGCAAGATGCGCTTTTTTTTTTTTTTTTTTTGAAAATGTCCCAATCTCTGGTTTTCAAAAATTCACACTCTGGTGTAGTGCACAATTTACACAGGGAAAGTTCAGGTATCCAATTCTGACATTTCAAACTTTCATTCCTTGTGCAAAATGTGCACTACACTGATTATGCCAGGGAATTTATGGACAATTGTATCTATATAGCTCTAGTGCCCATTGGGTAATAATTCTTTTTTCCTGTCCAGCCTGGGGCATGACTGACATTGTCAAGTAAGATGCAAAAGATTTGTCTCATGTATATTCTGAAAACCATCAACAATGTGCATCCTCAAGAAGCATGCACCTTTATGAATGAGCATAGACAGCTTTCAGGTTAGGGGTTTGAATGAGGCTCAGTCCCATTTCTTTATTTTACCCCTACCCCTTGATTTCAAGTGCTCCGTAGCCCCTTGAAACGGAGTTACCAGGGGTTGTGTTGTGATCTTCCCCTAAGAAATGGATGACCACTCAATTTCCTGATACATGACAGGAACTTGAGTGGCAGTTATGCAAACAGACAACAAAACTGATCATTTCTACAACAAGTCATTTTTTAAGATACTTGCTCAAAATAAAAAGCACCATTATGTGTGGAAACAACGTTAATTATGGCATTACACTGTTGTCATAATTTTCAAATCTTGCCAATAAATTACAAGGCATTCTGGGAGATTTTCCATAACACTTGGTTTGGAGTGTGCCTCCATTTGAAGTATCATGTACCCCTTTGTCGCACTTCACCCTCCATTCCAGCAACCATCAGGACACCCTACCTCTAGACGTGAACACACAAAACGTAGGGGTAGGGCTAAGTGGTGGGGGGGGAAAGGGGTGGACTGGAATTGAGCCTCAATCTGAGCCAGCTCATGAGCCAAAATGTGCAGACAATTCCCATAAAGCTGAGCAAGCTATCCCGTGTTGGTCGTCTAAATATAGCCACAGCACTAACTGGTATGGAAAATTAACAAACTGGTGGAAAGCTCTTAATGGGGATGCAGACAATCCTCACTGCCCACTCCTCCCACCGCTGTCTGCTGCAGAGAGCCAAACAGAACCCTAGCACAACACAGCTACATTCTGCTGCTTTATTCTGCTGTCTGGTAAAACATGCTGCATCTGGTGACCATGACTAATGAGGTAGTGAGTATTTCATTTTGTAGGACTAAAAACCCTGATCACACCCAAAAGCTCAGTCAGCTATTCATAACTCTATTTACACACAAAATATCATGCAAATCTCATATATTGGCTAGACTACTGGTACTAATAAAGCAATGTGTGAGACCGTTCCTAATCTCACTCCTCTCCATGCATCCGATAAGGAACTGCAGATTCCAAGCTACACTGCAGCTGAAGAAAACCTTACAGAAGAGTTGCTTCAGGGCCTTTCAAGTTTCTTTCTTCTTTGGGATCATTTATGAATTCCAGAGAAGGTGCAAATGCCTCTCTAACAAAGATGAATAACCTCAGCTACCTGAGCAGCACTGTGAAGTAGAAGAAGAGAAAAGCTTTTTAATGTTTAGTTTAATGTCACCATCCTGAAGGAGCTGCTGCAGACAGGAAAACTGTGCTGCTTTTATGAACTATTTGTGTTTACTTATGATGCATTTTCCCACCTCCATTGTGTGTCTCCATAGCTCTTACTTTGTGGCCTTTTTATGGCGTAAGGGATAGCAATACATCAACCCATAATGAAGAAGAGACATTCCATCGACCCGGTGCCTGTCAAAGGTTGTTTGTTTCAAAGTTATTATCATCAGCCTCTTGTCTTGCAGTAACACACATCACCCCACATTACTTCCACGAGAGGAGAAGAGCCTCGCAGTCTAGACTAAACCTTTCAATTCTTCAATCCTGTTGTCATTAATCAAACTATTCACAGACACGACAAAATCCTGAGGAGTGGTGTAATTGCAGATTCAGATGCTCAGTATAATTTTCTCCCATTATGCCACGAGAGGAAAATAAAGACATGAAATCGCTGATTACACACTTCAACACGTAGAGCTGAGCTTCTCTGAGCCAAAACAGGAAATCAATGCAGAGCCTGAATACCACTTAAGCTCTGAGAAGTAAACCCCATAATCAATGTTAAGAAGTAAATGACCAAATTCTCTGAGTAAAGGGGAAGCTGCAGAAAACTAAGAACATATGTTAGAACAGTAAAGCACAGATGCTGCTCAGTAATGTGAATGTGTTAGCTCAAACTGATCATTTAAACCACTCAACAACATGCAGTTGCTTTGCTTCTTTGTTTGAATTAAAGACTTAATCATTTATTTGAAAGAACATCCAGAACATACCGAGACAAACAACAAACCCTGCAAGGAGTCCTTATCTCATAGAGAATTAATTTTAACATATTTCAAAATCCACATGTTTACTCACTTGGTTCTTCATAAAATAGACCCCTACTGTCTAATCTAATCTAATGTAATGGATCTAAACTTGAAACAAAAAGAAAGGCAATTTGTGTTTGGTACATTATTTCTTTGTTGTAACAATGCTTCTTGGTAATTAATCTTATACCGCTGGAAAGACTGTTTATTACCCTTTTAAATAATGCCACATTTATAAGGATCATGCATTTGTGGGATGAGCAGCAGAGCTGAGTAAGCGGGTTGCGCCCATGAAAAATGTGCCAAATCTTCTCTGACAATGCTAAACAGCTGATTTTGCTGTTGCTATTGACTCTTGTTTTGAGCTTCTGGTACCCCCAGGTGCTGCCAGTCAGGTGACTAATTGGCAGCACCTGTGAGCACGGGCCCTGCTATAGTGGTCAGTAGATGTCTGCTTCAAGAATCGGCATGCCACGTTTGACTGATCTGGATAGGGCCCGTCAGTTGGGCAACTTCAAGCTGGTGTTCCGCAAAATCAAGTTGCGGCATTGTTTGGAGTGAACCCTAGTACCATCTCCAAACTGAAGGCCAAGTTCCATGTAAGCGGGAATGTCAGAGACAGGCTGCGAAGTGGGCGTCCCAAGAAGACAACAGCCCCAGAATACTGTTTTCTCACCCTGTCAGCAAGAACCCTATCCTCCAAGATGACAACACTCGCCCCCACAGAGCAGGGTTTATCAGAGACTACCTCCAGAATTTGGGAGTGGAGAGGTTGGAATGGCCTGCCAGCAGTCCTGACCTTAACCCCACTGAACACTTGTGGGATCAGCTTGGGCGTGCTGTTCATGCCAGAGTGACCAACACAACCACGTTAGCTGACTTGTGACAAATGCTGGTTGAAGAATGGGATGGCCATCCCACAGCAGTGTGTGACCGGCATGAGGAGGAGGACCCAGGTTGTTGTGGCTGTTTATGGTTCTTCCACATGCTACTGGGGCTCCTGTTTGTTAAATGAATAAATTGTTAAATTGTCAATATGTCTAGTTCCTTCAAACTTTAATCATCCAATCCACCAAACACCCAACAAAGGTCAATGGCAGAGTCAGCTGTTTGGCATTGGCAGAGAAGATCTGGCACATTCTTCATGGGCGCAACCCACATACTCAGCTCTGCTGCTCATCCCACAAATGTATGATCCTTACAAATGTGGCAACATTTAAAAGGGTAATGAACAGGCTTTCCAGCGGTATAAGATTTATTACCAAGAAGGATTGTTACAACAACGAAATAATGTACCAAACACAAATTTCCTTTCTTTTTGTTTTAAGTTCAGTATCAGGTTGTTTTTAGTCAAGTATTCCAATGATTTGTGAAAGTCAGATGGGGTGAAGAACACCACTTAGCAACCAATGGAGATGGAGGAAAGTTAGTGATTACAGACGCAGTTATCAGAAAATGTCTACATTCTTTTGGCACAACCCCTAAACTTGACAAAAATAAATGTTCCCACAGGTTAACCGATGTGCTGAGCATAGAGGTAATTGATATCACAATTTACATAATCCTGCAGACCCTCTACTACTGATCGAGATGGATGAAAGGACACAAGAGTCTTGATGAATATTCTACTAAGCTAAGAGGCTAGCTGCACCTTTTTAACAGCTTTTCAACCTTGTTTTGTCATAAACAAGCTAAAAATGGCTCCCATTTTAGTCAATTCCCTTCTTTCATTCTGATGTTATTTAATACATAAATAAAAAGCCAAATTGGTCAGGACAGTCTGCAACCTGCAGAACATTCATCTCTGATAGCCACTTGCACAGACGTTCATCTAGATACTGTATATCTCAGAACACAAATACACGCCAAAGCTTTCTAAATTAATCAGATTAAACTTCCATTTAAGGCTAGGGTAACGGTTAAGGTGATGGTTAGCATAGCAAAAATTAAAATATTAAAAATCTGATGAGCAAAGCCTGATTATAAAATGTTCAATAAAGCTGAGAAAACATTCTGCTTACAGAAAGAAAGCTTGTCCTCCATCAACATACTCTAATGCAGCAAGCATAGTTCACAGATCTACATTATTTATGTACAGTGCTTAACAATTTATTAGACCATCACCAAAAGTAAGGTTTATGCCACAGCTGCCCTAAATTAACAACATTGGTAATTACCAAAATCAATTTTTATGTTTCTGCAATGGTTAATACACCAATATGTAGAAGCTCTTTAACCCAAATGATATTTTTTTAATGCTAAAATATAATTATTATTGTTATCCAAGAATTTTCAAATTTACTGATTTGCAAAAAAACTGAAAAAATAGTAAAGCACATTAATATTTCTTGATTAATATGTCAAATTATAGTTTTTTACTTGCATTCTTGAACAGGAAAAAATAGTTTTAGTGGTTGAATGTTATGCTTGATTAATTTCTGACTTCTCAGAGAAGTCCAGTGAGCCGGCTCAAATTTGGGTATAAAAAGGTGAATTTAGCTCGAAATCCCTCATTCCTGTTCAAAATGGTAAAACGTGGAGAGCTCACTGAAAATGAAAGAGTCTGCATTAAAGCACTTTATGATGCTGGATGGTCTCTGAGACAAATATTACAGGTGGTCTAATACATTTTTTAAGCACTGTAGCTATAAGTTAATAGCTTTTGCTACATTTGTGATTTTTCAATTTGCTAATGCCTACTTAGCAACATTGGCCTATGTTGTAACAGTATTTACATAGCTAGCATAGCTTTGTTGTGTTTTGATAATGCTAATGAAGCTAAAGCAAGCCCCTGTTTGTGTAACTTCTTCTAAAGCAGGTCTGAACCTAATGGAATCCTGGATAAGACCCCTGACCTTTCTCTCTATTTTATTTTTGAAATGTTGCTTGGTCTGTAACGTTTGCAATGCTATTAGTTCACGACTGTTACTGCCAGACTTGGTTCATGAATAAAGTTTTGTTAACTTTTAAAATGGTACCGTGTCTAATGGTGCAGAATCGCTTCTTCTGGGGGGAAAAATCACAAAGGCACATGCAATCATAAAATCCTCTTTGAAAGATTCAAAAACTAATTATCAAAACCTTTCCCAACTCTGATAAAATGTACATTTTACCAACAACTCCACACTAAATTTTTGAATGTCTTTTAAACTACTAGTCCTACAAGAACTTGCAAATGTCCCTTTAAATTCATATCTACTTATTTGTATCACTCTGTTATATTTAAAAACAAAGCAGTGTGGGTGTGGGGGTATTCTGAATAGGCAAGGCACTGAAATCTTTGTTTTGATCCAGTTTAGTAGTTATCAGATGTGTTGGCACCGGTGCCATTTTGACAGCAGATTTTGGTACTCATCCCTTGTTTGCAGCCAGACCGCTCACAAACTGGTACTAAGGAAAGATCTGTCTAGCAGTTAATAAAGCAGTTCTTATACCTGACCTGAATCAAATGATCCAGATACTAAAAAGAGATGGATTTCCCACTTCAACAAACAAAGCTGTACAGACATCGGCTGTGGAATAACAAGGCTATCAATAAGGAAGCCCTGACTATTTTCTAATTTCTAGCAAAGGCTGGCACTAGTGTTCACCTTTATGTGCATCCATTTACCTGAATGTTCAGCCACAGTCCCTACCAGAACATGTGCCCCTATGGCTTGTCTTTACTGACTCTGACTTAAAAACTGGGACTCTGACACAAGGCTTGGAGACTTGAAAACAACAATGCTGTGATTTTTTTTCTTTGAAGATTATTTTTGGATTTGCCTTTATTCGGATAGGACAGCTGAAGAGAGGCAGGAAACAGGAAGAAAGGGTGAGGAAGACATGCACCAAACAGCACCCAGCCCAGGAATCGATCCTGCAGTCAGTGCATGGGGACTACAGTGCATAGCTGTGAAAAACTTTTGTTTAGGTATTTTCACAAAATAAGCACAGAAATACTCATTTATACTAAACTGTACAAGTGACAAAACTGTAAATGTCCAAAGAACTGTCAAAACAACTTTCAAGATATTCATGCTATGGAAAAAAGCAACTGAAGGTTGCCTTAAAAACATTGTTTTGATCATCTGAGACAGTTCTGTAGAGCTTCATTAGGACCAAATGGCCTCTTAAACAGAGCATCACAGTTTCTCTGCAGAGATTGAGATCCTGTCAAAGATACAACAATCTCTGCAACAGCCCATTAATTAGGAGATGAAACATCTAAATTAAAGACATATGGCAGCCTGCCTGGAATTTACTTAATGACGGTAAACATGCAAAACTTAACAGATTGAGAGGCTGGTGGGTGTGAGACAGGGAAATGATGTCCTGAATGCTCTGAGGCAAACCAGGCAGCAGTAACCAGCTAAAGCTCAAACCCTGAATCGTGCTGTTCTAACAATTAAGATGATGATTGCAGCATATCAGCAACCTCAGGATGGGTTGAAGAGCATCAGTGGAGGTCCTAACCTGGTTAAAGTACGTGCAGAGAGTCTTCTGACTACTGTCATACTGACAAGTTAAGATCCTCACTGTGAGAAAGAAAAAAAGGTGTGCAACGTCGTTAAAAACATTGAGGACTTGCAGATATAATTGCTGAAAATTGCCCCTTTAGAAAGCAAGAGAGCCATTTACTATATGTCCACAATTTTTAATACTTTTCTTTGTACCTTTACAAAGTCAGGATGTCAAAGTTAAAACATGCATACAAAAGCAAGGAAAGTGAAATTTCCTATTGGAGTAATATTTCATTAATTCCTCAAGAAAGTTATGCTTGCAATAGAAAGTTGTTTCACTTTACTGACTTTGAATGCTAGAAAGACTGATTCACAAATCAATCACATCCCACTAAGCGCGATTTCCTGTCAGCTAGCTAGCTAGAATTCTGGTTGACAGAAACGGAGCCTCTGCCTGTCAAGCTATCTGTCAATCAAATGAGACGTGCCAATCAGTGCACAGTGAGGTTTTTCCTAAATATAATCCAAACCATTGTGGTACTGAAAAATTCACCCACTGTACAGTGAGAGCACAGTAAGACATTAGCTAACGAGACATGTTGTTTTTTTGTACCAGGCTTTAAACCAGTTTACTTCTAGTGTAAAAACCGTTTGTTTAACAGATGTCCAGACGGGACTTCCGGTGTTCCTGCAGCCAGCCTCAAGTGGACACTCCCAGTATTGCATTTTTTTGCACTTTGCTTCATTTATCAGGACTGGAGGTTGCTTGGTTTGGGCACACCTCCTTTGCAATAGTAAGTGTCCCAAATGGGGCAAGCAGGTCAAAAAAGTCTGGATCCAGCCCTAGTTATAGAGAAGTTTCTCATCAGCACAGTAAAATGCTGTCTGCAGTGTAACCAGTGTGAAATCCTTTCGCTTGAAGAAGCTAAGATGCATTTGAAGTTTTGCTCGGTCCAAAAACTTTACCATCAGAACTGTTTCTCTGACTCCCTGCTGTCTCCTGTGGTCTTATCTAAAACACTGGAACAGCGGGAAACACTGACAGTGAAATAATATGACCGTGTTCTCATTTATTTTTTGCCTATCTCTGACTTCTTTCCCTGATGCTTTTCAGTGATAGATACTGCTAAACCTGGTCTGTTTACTGCAGTTAAACCAGGCAGCAGCTCAGAGTGCTGCTGAGACTGAGCTCCTCGGCTAAATCCTTTCTCACTGAGACTCAGACATGATAGCACTATCAGTAATCTGCGTGCACGAGAAATCTCTGCTTTGGGAAAGACAAACGTGTCGTAAATTCTGATGCACATGAGACAGAGCGTTCAAAGACACAAAACGCTCATTTATCAATATTACAATATGCCCAGTGCTCAGCTACTGCAGAACATTGCTTTTATTTGTTTAACTCCCTGTGTGCCTCTCTTTCCCTGGGGTTACTGAACAAAGAATTAGCTCTTAAGAAACTCAGAGAAAGACCTAGCCACTTCAAAACAGCATCAAAGAGTACAAAAACGCAAGAATAAGATGAAGGTAATACAGATAAAGACAGTTTTCTAAATCAGGCTGTCCTTGAACATTACAACTTTGGAAAACAGCAAAAGCAAATATAAGATGGATCAGTACTATATAAGCTAGGGATAATATTATATATTCAGGAGGCGTTCATCATAGCAGGCTTAAGCTTGCCATGTGGGCACCATGTTGCTGTGAATCTGCCAGCCAGTCTGTGTTGTTCTCCTGTTGTTCACAGTTGCCATATGACACAATGACAGCAAGCTTTGCTTCATTAACACGACTAAATACAGCAAAGCATTTATATTTATAGCAGAGGAAACTATGATCATGGTTTTAAGCTGTTTCCAAATTTAGAAAAGCCTCTAAGCTTCACACACTCCTTCCACGAATTCCTATACAGCACATCTTCTACTCACTCATGTCTATATTTTAATTGGATCAAGGTTGTTCAAATTTTATAAACTCTAACACTCTGAAAGTGTAGGTTGACATCAGG
Source organism: Cheilinus undulatus (assembly GCF_018320785.1). Taxonomy (NCBI): domain Eukaryota; kingdom Metazoa; phylum Chordata; class Actinopteri; order Labriformes; family Labridae; genus Cheilinus; species Cheilinus undulatus. The sequence continues at coordinate 41,113,511 of NC_054866.1, read as the reverse complement.
CTATTAAGAAGTCCTGAAACTAACAACAGTGTGTCTGTTTCATAAGATGAATGCATTGAGGAGGAATGAGTACATCAACCATTGCAAGTAAAAACCTGCACACTGTATATGGCACAAATACATTGGAAACTTTTGGTACTGAACTTTTAATAATAGAATACAAGAAAATACAAGGCTACCTATACACTAGCCTTAAAAAAGTACTGAAAAGTACAGAAAATTTTGGTGATTCGTGGAACACTACTATTCAGCCAGGCTGCTAGACAACACCTGAAACAAAATCTCACAGAACAGACACAGCATTTCATAGAAACTGTAATGATCAATGTAACTTATGACAGAAAACAAATATGGAAGACTATCAGAGTCAACAGCTGGCTGTCCTGGTGTGCAGCAAAAAACAAACATTGCAGAAGACAAAGTGGGTGAAACCCTGGCTCAGAAGATGCTAACCTGGGTTTATGTTTGTGATCCTTCCAGGGGAAATTAAATGCAAATTATAGCTCTGTTAGCCAACAAAGCTAAAGTCAAGTAAATACCTTCTGTAAACCAAGCTAACGTTGAATAACTTCCCACTGTAAGGATGTGAAGTCGTTTTATAAAACATGGCTAGCGTTAGCAGTGCTAGCATGGCCTGTGATTGGTCCTCTTTGCAGGATAACGCCCACATTCCTGATGTGAATAAGGTCACTAAATGCTTTAGTAAAAGCTGAGTATAATCTGTATAAGCTTCTGGACAACCTCATCTCAATTTCTGGATAAAAATACTGTTAAACCAAGCTGTTAGCTTAGCTAGCTATTAGTTAGAAGTTGTTTATATTAAGAGCATTTTGGCAGCAAGGCAGTGTAATGTTAATAATTACTTTAACTGAATGGTGATTCAAACTTTAACTGTTTATTTATCTATTTATTTTTCATTTTTGCATTTTATGTTTTTCATTTTTTTAATTAATGATTATTTTTCTCTTCTTAAAACTCCACATACAAAAGAAACGTAACACTCAACTTTACAACAGTTATTCGTCTGAAAATGTCAGCTGTCGGCCTCCGATAGCCTGTATTGCAGCCTTTCAGTCATTCCGGTCTTACTGTATTCTTGTGAGGCCTGGACATTGACTGATGGCCAGAGGCACCGACTGGACTGCAACTGTGACAACATCTCTTTGGCACCCCTTTGGGTATCGTTGGCAAGACCGTGTGTCTACTGCGGCCGTGCACTGTAAATGTAGCTACAGTGGCTGTTCTAAATTCCTCATTAGTTATGCTAAAATGCAGTTTCATTGTTTATTTTTAGTCAGGCATTCTACTGAACAGCCTAGGGTCCTTTCAATCTCCTGCAGGCATATTGTTGGGCAGCTGGGGTCCTAGGGTAACATTAGGACCAGCTCAGATGACAACGTGTGTTGTACCTGCAGAAATTCCCTGTTTGTGGAACAGAGGTTGTGTTCATGAAGAAAGTAAGTGTTAATGACCTGAGAAAGTATCTAAGAAAGTGAAAATGACAGTTATATTTCATCCTGTTTGTAATAGTAGCCTCTGGGTGTGTGTTTAATGGACTATTCTCTCCCGCTGTCTTTTTAAATATGCTAATGCTGATCAACTAGCTCTGTTCTATTATGTGTGGCGTTTAAATGCTAACTAAGCTAATTCATTAGCAATTTTGTATGAAGCATCTTTGTGCTTTATATCCTGTGCAGTTTGTAGCTGCAGCATTGCACTGAACATTAAGAGATATATTTTCGATGACTTAATAAACTCCTTGAACTGTAAAAAGGGACAGCATTGTGATATTCTGTACATGTTTGTTGTTTTACAGAAACCATCCTCTGTTCTTCATTGGTTGTATCCCCCTTCTGACCTTATATAAACAACATAAACAGTTCTCTGTGTGCGTCTCCACTCTCTGACCGGAGTCACTGTTGTGGATAGAGTAGATCAGCATCACACATCACATCGAGAAGCTCTTAACTTCTAATAGTGGCAGTTTTACCACAACTTCTATATCAGACGTTTGTTGCTTTGATTAGCCCATAATGACTGTGACAGAAATAGTGTTAGTCCAGTCATCTTCTGATTTTCATGTATTTATGTGTTCATGCCCAGATTTCCAAACAAAGTCTTTGGGGTGTTGCTCAGATGGATATGAAAAAATATCCCATGCCATGGACATGTGAAACTATCCATCTGGGGTGCTGGAATAAGCTTTAGCTTGATCGGGAGCAATAACGTAATCTTACTGAAACCACAAACTTGAGGACTATCTGGACAAATAATTGGTTGATAAAAGCCTCAAGCTGAACTAAAATGTACCAGTATTAGAATTTAAAAACCTCATCCAGAAGGACCACTGTAAACCGAAAGTCAATATATCCACATAGGACAGATACCAAAACAATGAGCTAAGTATTTGAGCTGTCAAGCACAGGTAATTATTTCACGGACAGATTCCTCTTTTCTGTCTCCGTCTTTCACTAAACGGTGAAAATTGAAAAATGATGGGCTCTGACTGAAGTTTTTAAGGTTGTACAAGTGTCTGAGTTCTGTACTGCCATCAAAGTAAAAGACAACCTGTCAGTCAGCATGTCAAGTGTCAGCTTAAGCTTTATCTCTGCACACCCACCCAGCCAATTTGTATTCACATTGTTTCCTCTCAGACACAAATGAAACTAAATTTCCTGACATTTCTTTGAAAGCACCATAATTCAACATCAAAGGAGAAGAGGAAGTTCAATAAAAAGTGTGAATGCATGTAACTGCAGAGTCTCCCGACACACAGTCACACACGCAGCCTTCCAGAAAATCTCAGCCGCGTCTAGTCCCAGAGTAATGAAGAGGAGCAAATTCAGCAGCCAAGAATCCGTGCCGTATGATGCAAATACCCATGTGCTGGTTCAAATCAGGGTTTTGCAGAGCGAGGTAAAGCTAACTCGTTTCTCTGTTCCCAGGAGAGGGACCCATGGAAGCAGCAAACCTGCCTCCTTCAGCTGCAGCTAATCATATAATTTCAATTAAGAATATCCTCTGGATTATTAAGATGCTCAGGAGCTCAGTGGAGCTGCAGGTTGATGATTTGCACTGTGCAGTGGAAGGTTATAGGAACAACACTACAATGTGAGACTGGGGAGTAATACGGCTTTAATTAGGCTCTCACTGGTGTGTATGCGGCTGGTACCTGCAGACCTGTCAGGGTTTGGTTACACAGGAGGAGTGACTGACAGCTGGCTCTTTTCACTATAACAGCACAGAGACTTAGAGAGGAAGGTCTTACCATTGACAAAGCAGAGGTGAGATTAGCAGTAATGTCTTTCAGTCACCCTTGCACGTTGCCCTGAGGTTCACTGAACTGCTCACAGGCTTATTGTCACTTCCACCCAGCTGACCTGAAAGGAATGAGATCCTGCGATGCTGAAGATAATCCACGGCACAGCTGGTTGTGTCTGAGGAAATGAAAAATTTTGGATTCTATAGTGGGTTTTTTTTAATGCTTCGGAAATTCAGTTCCACTGAGCAGCCATTTCTTATTCTATGCAGTGAAATCAAAATGTATTTGTGTGGAAGCAATTAAGGTGTAATCTTAGTCTAACTCTTCACCCTTGTGGCTCCTCTCTTTATTGTGATCGGGTTATGAGTCTCAATCACGTATGTCTTTTTTCCCTTAGAGAGAATTCATTTGTGCGTCATTGCTATGAGGCAGAGAATTAAGAGAGTTACATCTGAGCCCTCCACTTTCAACCACTTCTGATTAGGCTGGGGCTGAAGGCTCTCCGTCGCCATGGTGACAAGGCAGTGAAGATTGAACTTCAGACGGGTTCCACAGGAAGCCTACAGTGGCCACTAAATTGGGTGAAAATAAATAGAGCTGATGTCCTATTTACCAAGACTGCTGTTGGAGTGGGAACATCGTGATGAAGGAGTCTCTGAGGAGCAGATGTGCAGAGGAGGGGAATCCTCTCAGATGTTCCTAAATGGAAACAATGAGGTCCAAGGTTCAAAGACACATTTAGCCAGTCTGCCAGATGTGGACAGCAGAAGAGTTGTATCACCCTAGAGTGAATAAAGCATTGCTGTGTTGATTTTGTTGATAATGTTTTAAAGAAAAATTGAAGGGAAGGTTGGGTTGACACCCTACCAGAGGCTCTATTGACTTTTTGCATTAACAATCTGTTTGGAACATCCTGATGTCAAGTTGAATGCCTCCATTACATGTATCCACACTATGCTTCTTAGCCTTTAAAATACATTTGTATTGGTAATATCTCCACCCTCTCTGCTTTCACATCCAGAGAAGCTGAGATAAGGAATAAGCAACCAGCAGGTGTTTCAGCTCTGCTGCTCTTGCTACTGCGTGCAACTTTTCTTCTTCTTAGTAGTTTGTTGCACCTGCTTCTTCTTCTTTGTACATTTAGGGATTTGGATACATAACATGTAACCTTCCAAAGCAGATGGATTCGCCAGACTCCATGTCTGACATCAGGCAAATCCATCTTGCAAAGCTTCAAGCTACAACGTCTTAGCTGAACCAGAAATGGTTTGGAGCAATCAGCATTGTTTATGGTAGCTACAGGCAGGGTTTTGAGAAAACAGCAATATCTGTCTGTGGTGTAGCAATTAGAGTCACACTGAAAGCTTTTCATGACGGAAAATATGCAACAACCACTGTAGCGGTTAGCTTGGATGTAGCTGTAGAATAGCGGCAGTTTAATCAGACCTCAACCACATTTTTTCATTAAAACAAGAAAGCTTCTCTTAGCAGAGGAAATGCTTTAGTGAGTCCTGATAGGCTTTGACAAGGATTTCAGCCACTGACATCCGCTGTTCAAACACAATGGAGCACAAGCCTATATAACTCAGGTTAGTACTGGAGCTGCATCTGTCTACCTCATTATGTCTCTGCACTCTGATTGGCCCGTCATGAATGTGACAGACAAAATGTTTGCCCAACATCTTTCAAAATATTTTGAAAAGTCCCGCCCTTACCAAACACTTTGTTTGGGAGGTTTCCCAGATGAATGAGAGTGAAACAGTCCATCATGTCAGGCTACATGCAGTAATGAAGAGTAACCTAGTTGAATATCTTTTCTAAAACTGTATGATGTTTATTTTTTCTGGTCCTTTTGGATCTCACCCTGAAAAGAACCACATATTTTTGAACGCTAGAATTAATAAAAACTAAATTAAAATGTTGTCAGATACATGTTCAAGATGCAACAATAGGGCATATCATCAGTGATGTTACCTAGGGTCATCAGGTGTTTCAGGTCTTTCAACCATCATACACCCTCACCCAGGCCCGACCAAGGCTGATCAGACCCCGGCCTGTGCCTTAGCAGCAGCCCACAGATCTGCCCTCCTTAACCAGAGCCATCTTAACGCACTCTTGGCTGCGTCTGTGGTGGTGGAAATGAATGTTCCCATTTTGTCCAGGCACCTTGCTGTCTCATTCCAACTACTCTGCTCATCCTCCCTTCCTCCACAGGTCTCCCTATTTCTTCCTGGATCAACTGACGTCGCTCCCTGCCTTGCGCTTTGTCAAACCGTGGAACTTTGAAGTTTCCAATGCTGGCTCTTCCCTTGGCAACTGCTCCAACCAGCACTTTATGGCGCAGCTGTGCCTCAGCTCTTTCCACGGCATCTTCTGCTCTCCACTTTCTTCCAGTCCTCACCGCCACTCCTGCTCCCACCACTTTTAGATCTGAAGACTCCTGATACTGCAGCACTTCTCTTGCTTGCAAAACTTTAAACTCCTCCTCAATTGATTTGAAGGCCAGACTCAGTTTGCAAGTGTTACCATACAGAGCTATGCTGTTGATGTTCCTCGGTAATCCCAGCCATCTCCGCAAGAACCGGCTGACTATCCTCTCCAGATTAGTGACTGTGAAAATAGGAAACTCATATAGGAGAAGTGGCCAGAGAATTCTTGGTAGAATACCATGTTGGTAGGTCCATGCTTTAAAACGCCCTGGGACACTGGTCCTGTCTACCTCTTGCAACCATTGCTCATACTCCTCACAGGTGTTCTTTATTGCTGCCTTGTCTCTGAGGGTCAAGTCGAATTTCTTCCCAAGGCTTTTGACAGGGTTTTCTGTAAATATTGGGAATTTGGATGCTCTCTATTGAGAATCGGAATCTTTCTGCAATTCTCCCTTTCTTCAGCACTACTGACCTTGATTTTGCTCACTTGAAGGACATCCTGGCCCACCACATAAGCCTCTCCAGCCCCTTCAGGATCCACCTTGCTCTAGGCACAGACTCAGTTGTGATCATCAGGTTATCCGTGAAGGCCCGTATGGTTGGCGGATCCCAGATCTGGATTTTGGACCTCGACACTCTGGCTCTGCGGACTTTAACCAACATATTCATTGCCAGGGCAAACAGGATCACTGAAATAGTACAGCCTGGGATGATGCCTACCTCCAGCCTGCACCAGTCTGATGTTACTGGTCCTGCAGAAACTCTCAGATGGAACTTGTTGCAATAATCCAAAAGGAGTCCTGTGAGCGTTTTCAAAAAGTTTGTGGGGGATTGAACCAAAGGCATTCATCAAGTCTAACCACAGCACCACTAAGCCCCCCTTGTTCTCCCTGGCCTCTCTGAGGAGCTGTTTAATGACTCCTGTATGCTCCAAACAGCCTGGAACACTTGGGACACCATCCTTTTAGACAGAGGTGTCAATGTATTTATTCCTCAGGAAGAACTCCATGGGTGTTGTGGCACCACACTGAAGCTTTTTCCTTCAACGCTCAGTAAGGATATAGTCCTAAACTGATTGATGTTCTCAGAGTTTTCTTTTGGAATCCACACTCGCACGCCTCCATTGCTTTGGCACCCTCCCCCTCCTCCAGAGAAGATTTTCCACAGCCTCCAGAGAAGTCAAGGGCAGCGCTTGTAGATGTTGTAAGTAGTACCACTTGGACCAGGCGCTGAGCCAGCTCTGGCTTTCTTGACTACCTGTTGAACCTCTTGGAAGAGTGGTTCTTGCAGGTTAAAAGCTACTGTTGGCTCTGTTGGAGTGATGAAGGCATCACAGTCTCCCAGTTCCACATCTCTGATTGGGTCACTGAAGGTGCTTCCAAGGTGCTGGTTCATCTGTTCTTTTGTGCATGGCAGCTGTCCACTTTTCTTCTGCCCCAACAATCTACTATAACTGATGAATGCTGCTCTTTTCCAAGCTCTCTCCCTTCTGCGCCTCCGATGTTACTCTGCTCTTCTTAGGGTTATGAGCCTCTTCCTTAGCATCATATGCAGTTCATCCAGTGGTGCCTTTTCTTCCCTGTTTGTGTTGTTCCTTAAGGGCCTTTAGCTCTTTCTGGATTTCATGTGTTAGTTGCTCTGTTGTTTTTGAGGTATGGCTGTTTGGCCTGCCTCTCCTCTGTACCAAATCTCTACCATTGTTGACCAATGTTGTCATTGTTTGCAAGCGTCTCTCCACATCACCTCTGGCCACCGATTCCAACACAAGGTCTACACCTTCATCAAATCTTTGCCATTCTGTCATTTGGCTGGCTTTGGGACATTTGATCCGCACAGTCTGATGCAAATGAAGCATTATCACAAACTAAAAACCAAACAAATCAGCATTAAAAACCAATGAAAGCGTGTAATTTTGTGCACCAAATCAAGATCCCTGAACCATGACAGTTCAGAAACACTACAAATACTGTTGTGCCCCCACACATTATACAATCAACAGTACATAATACGATATGTTCTCTTCTTATGATACATTCTTTATTTAGAATGCCTTCTCCACTGTCTGGCATGATCCCAGCTTCTTCTTTGGCCAGTTAACTTCAGCTTCCTGGAGAGTCAGGAAGTAGTGAAGTCATGAGTCAAACTGGCAGGTAACTCTGTTAATACTGCCAATGGCATTCTTCTTCAGCAACCCTGAATGGGCCAAACAGTTTAGGTAATGCATGCATATTTCTCATTTAAAAATTCATATTAGAGGGCAGTGATTTCATAACCGTATATTGCTGTAACAACATTTTGTCTAGCCCTTTAATCTGAAAGCCTCGTAGTAATGTTTGCATAATGATTTCATTGGCAGCCTCATATAACAGTCTCTTAATTTACTCCTAATGTTCAACTTTCTGATAAATAACTAATTTTATACCATTTTTATATGCATTAGTCAATGAGATAAATTTGAGTACCCAGATCAAAAACCCTTTGACTCTTCTCTTCCTTTAGTTGTTTTAACTTTCCCTACCTTTCTCTTTCCCTTTTTCTCATCTTCATATCATAGTATTTAAGGTTGATAAAATAACTTATAGCCACCTGCCAGACATTAATTTGATGTATGTTCTCAATGACACATTAAAAAAAGATTGAAAAGAAAAGAATGAAGTACAGACCACTTGTGAAAGCCTGAATGCTAGATTTCTTATGTGAATATATAATATTACAGTTACATAACATCACTTTTACATCTGTCCTTTTGAACAGTTCAAACACATTCGTCTGCCTTCCCCTCATTGTTGCTGAAAAATAGCTTTTTCCAAGTGGCTGTGAAGTGAGATGGCTTGTTGGAAAATCCAAGTATTCTATATGGATATTGTGTTTTGTGTCAAACTCCCTCTGGTGCTGCTAAGCACTTGGCTGCAGAATGGCCCATTCATTGTTCCCTCTCTTTACTTCTGCATGCCACATTTTTGCATCATATTTTATCCCTTTGAATGCTTTTGGTTTCAAAAGTCTGCTGCAGGCTGTTCTCATTCTCAGGCTGAATGTTGTTATTGTACACGATACACTCAGGTTTACTCTGAGACTTTAGTCGACAAGTGCTGACAATGCTCACACAATAAAAAGCCATCAAGTCATATTGTCTTTTTAATGAAATGCATTTTATACGACATTCATTCTTTTGGTTTGGCCTTTTTAATATTAAGTGCCGTACTATTTGTTAGTAATGCTTAGGTTTATGTATTGGAGCGTCATGCTATTACACTATGCACTAAAAACGTTTTTCCCCAAAAACTAGGGTTGTCAAAATATTAACATTTAATGACAATTTAACTGCAGCCTTTAAATCACATATTAATTTTCCACTATTTCCATTTTAAACTCTTTTTGTGTCATTTTGGATTTGCCTGCTGTTTAAAACTAAAGGACACTGACTTCCTGTTTGGGCCTGCTTTTACAGGTAGATAGAAGATGATGAGCTGAACTTAACCCCAGAAAAAGGAACATGTTATGGATTGAAAAGGATATGAGGAGAAAGTAAAACGTATATGTTGGATAACATCAGGTTCAGATAACTTCTGACTTGTCCACTGAGCTGTCTGTGAATTCTTACAGTGACATGGGGCAATAAGCCGCAGTCATGAGCTGATTTTACATCACTGTAGCTGCAGGCAGACACTGACATGGCTTAACCAAAGTTTGTTGAAAGAGACAATAAATCATGCTATTAATCGTGATAATAAAAATTAATGCACTAATTGTGAAGCTTGATTAATCACAACTAACTAGATTAATCTTGACAGCCCTACCAAATACTCAATACAAAATCGACTCATCAAAACAGTCTATAGATAAACAACAGCTACAACAGCAAGAGCTTTATAACAATTTTAACCATAACTGTGCAACAGAGCAGTGGTTCTCAGCTGGTTGTGTATCAACATGCATTCATGCATTTAATCCATCCAATCCATTTTCCTGAGTTGGCATGGAAATTTAGTTATTTTTCCAAGGAATTTCCTGGTTAACTTAGAAAAACCAGCTTTGTCGTCCAGGAAAAGGATTTTAATAAGCTGAAACTTTGATATAAGAAAAAACTAAAATTTACTCGCAATCACAGGAAAACCTAACCTTGCAAAGCTCCCGTCTGAACCATTTGGGCCCGGTTAGAAAGTGACAGTACCAATCAGCATCAAGAGGCAGTGCTTTCAGGCGTGGTGGAGTTGTGACGTAAGCCAGCACTAACAGGAGGCTGGTGCAATAATAGTGGAAGACATTAGTGTGGATGCCACTAAAGAGCCAGTTTTATTAGAACTTGACAACATTTCTTTGTTTGAAGAAGAACAAAGAACAGCAGTGAGTTGTTTTCTTTTCAAAAACAACAAAAGTCGTGTACTGACATGTCCACAGTCGCCATGGTTCTCGTTATGCAGTTCTCTGTGGAGTAGCTGTACTCCTTCGGTAGGGGTGCACCTCGGTAGCGGCTACGTCACGTGTTTTGTTGCTGTGATTGGCCCGTAAAGATGTGACAGACAGAACATTCATCCAATCACCCTCTGAGGTTTTTTTCAAAGGCTCTGCCCTTCCCCAAACGCTGTCTATGAGTGGTTTACCCGATGGATTTGTGAAACAAATCCATCTGACTTGCCAGGTTAAGGAAAACCTAAAAAAATCCTGAATCTGTATCTCCACTCAGGACTATGTACTTTATAGACTTCACAGCACTTTTTTTTTTTCCAATTACACATTTGCAACCTACTTTTGGGTCCTGACCCCCCAGTTGAGAACCACTACAGTAGAGCATCCACTAAGTGTAAAACCCAAACCATCAAATATATTAGGGTTGAACTGATTATATTCTTTACATGTTTTAAAGAAGACAGCCTGCAGTGTGCATTTGCACACATTTGTTTTAAAGCAATATAGAAAAGGTCACTTTTCATTGCACCTCAAGAATTCAAAATATCAGCTGCCATACTTGCTCTACGAGAAATATTTTGATCACAAAATAAGCAATAACAAAAATCAATATCAGTCAGGATCTACTTGAGTACATTGTCTTTATAGATCCTAATAAGAGATGATTTTCAAGCAAAAGGCAGATTATTTTGTATAAAGTTGTTAAAATTCTCAATATTTTGATACTTTATTTTGATACCGCAGAATTTAATTTGATAAAATATTAGTTATTCTAATAACTGAGGGAATCAAAAAATGACCAAAATAATTAAAAAAGCATGCATACAGTGCAGAAGAGCGGTGTATCAGAGCAAAAAACAAACTTCTGTTTAGCCACTCAATCATAAGCCCAGATCGGTACAGGGTTGCAGTGATGGCTGTCAGACAGGAAATAATTTTTGCTCTTATATGCATTGTCAGCTTTTAGGCCTTCCATAGAGAGGTTTGTGTTTTCCAAAACATGTCCAACAAATTTAATTTAAGTTGGACTTGAATCAAGGTTTAGAAACATCTCAGCAAAGATCCAGGGAAATGGGAGGAATCTCAACTACATTTCAAGTGTTTCTGCAAAGAGTGTGAATACTTGTGTCAATGTGATATTTCATTTTTTTATTTCTAACAAATTTTGAAAAATTTTAAAATTCTGTTTTCCTTTTGTCACAATGGAATACTAGCCTAAGTGTAGATTAATGAGAATAAAAAAAATCACTGTTTATATTGTACAAATTAAACATGACATTGTTTGGGAAAGAAAACTGCAAATGTCTTTGTGATATTTAAACAGTATACACAAGTTTGATTGCGATGTTTGGTAAGCAAAACAAGATATTACTCAGTATTGGGTGCCTTGGACTTCTATTTTTTGCCATGGTATAGAAACGTGAAGAATTTATGATTATTACTAGTAGCATACCAAAGTCTATACATATATACACGATACATTAAAATGGGTTATAATCACTTTAGGAGATCTGGATATCAAGTGGTAATCCTCTATGTTAGGTGTGGAGGTAGCTCACCTACTGAAGATGATATGGAAAACCTTCACAGGATTTGGTTTGGCAGAGATGCAACACATGCTGGCACACATTCTGTCATCATCTGTTAGTTTGCAAGTGCAAAAAAACTATTAATTAAAAAAAATAAATATATCAATATGTTATGGAGATAACAGCATGCCTTAGGACAAAAATAGCACTGCAACTCTGGCTAACTGTTCCAGAAAGTTGAAACAGAAGATTACATTCAGGGCCAATCTTTCTTTACTTAAAAAAATGTCACCAAAATAAAGGTCAAGCCATTAAAGGGACAGGGGTGTAGAACATTGGAGAGTGCCAAAAGTGTAAGAAGTAAGCTTAATGCTCCTGTGGTTTCATTTAGTTTGATGAATGGCCTTCACATCAATGCTGAGCCATGCTAATGACCACACTTCAAATGGCCTATCCGTATCCACTCTGCTCCTCTGATGAGTTAACCACACCACAGAGCTCAGCTCTGACTGGGAGAGGGAGAAATAATTATTCCTTTTCTCTTTAAAAGGCAATCATCATCTCAAGAACACAGGGAGACACAGAAACTGAGGAAGGATGAGCCAAGATGACAGTCTTAATTTCCCTCTTATTCATGTATTTTTCTTCTTGTTCAGTCCTTCATGTACGATAACTAGTGAAAATGTAATGTTAATTTAGATAATTGACCTTTCAGATTTAAAAATACAAAGCATTTTATTGACCCAGAATGCATTTGGGTCTGAAATGAACAGAAATGATCTCAGCACTGATGCTAAAAGGAAATCCCAGATGAATTCCCAGCTGCTGCAAACTGTTGTCATATTATGGCTAGTGCTTTGCAAATATGCAAAATCTACCCCTTATGTGCTTATATACAACCACAGTTTATTTCCTTTTTTTTTAAATTTTCATGTATTTTTGTAGTTACTCACTGGGAAGGCTTTTCTTCTTGAGTGTTTCCTCTCATTTTTTGTTGTTTATACCATTTTGGAATTATTTTTTGAGAGCTTGCAACCCAGTCAAAATGTTTCCTGGGACTGCTTGAACTAGAACCCCCAGCACAATGACAAAAGAGTGAGTACCGGTATTTTCTGTGGATTTTGTCGAGTATTTGTGAAAATCATTCATTACAACAGAAAGCATGAGAGACTGAAGAGAGAGCCCCATGACATAGCTCTACTGTTCTGTGAATAAAGCTTCCAAGTGTATGCAGCCTAATTGCATTTTTATTTCATTTACTCAAAACCACAACGAGAAATAGAGAGCAGAAACACAGAGAGGAAGAACTGCAACAGAACTGTGAGAAGTGCTCTGCAGTTCAGGACCATATCTTGCTCCTGACATGCTTGAGAGACTGGAACACGTCCTCGTTTTCTGCTTAATCTGAATTCATATTTGTATTGCCCCCATCATGCAACCCTGTGAAAATTGCATCCATTTATCTCAGGCTGAAAATGTAATACCGTCCTTGTTGCACATGCGGGGTCTTCAGCACTGAGATTTTACATCTCTCAGCTCATCTCTCGATATGTTTACATGCACAGTTAAGTTGAGCTACGGTCATAGCTTGATTAGGCTATTTAACTGGACTGCTGTCCTTGTTCCAAGGTACACTCAGAGCAGGTGAACTGATTTATTGATGGGAGCATGTCCACCTCCACTACCTGCCTCCTTTCAGTTAGTTACTGTGCACCGTTTCCCTGTAGACCTTGGTAATAACTCAGCAAGCAGCAAAAAGCTACATGTCAATCAGTAAAGAAGTAAAACAATCCTTAAAATTTCGTGAATGCTTTAAACTTTAATTTTGGAACAAATGTGATGCATGCTAATCTTTACCCTGTGGTCCAAATACATGCTATCTCCTGCCTGTTGCATCAGTAATGTTAAAGTTGAGTCTTAAGTTATGATGTAAAGTGCACAATTAAACCCTACCCTACGTTCAAACCAGTTAAGTTGTACCTTAAGTTGACACGTTTTACTACAATGTCAAGATTTCAACCCTAACTGATTAATAATACTCCTAAATCCTCCTGTTTTCATCCAAATAAAATGTTCAAAGGGTTTAGTTACTCTTTACGGAAATTTTCACATATAAATAATAATAAATAAATGGAGATCTATATGATTAAATATTCATAAGTTACTAAAATGTGAATTAAGCCCTCTTTTATTACAAATGTTCAGGATTTTTCACACAAAATACTTCAATTCATCCAACTGTGATTCTCTGTGAAGGCAATAATCATGATTCATTTTAGAATAAAGATTGATATAGTAGAGATCATTATATCAGGCTACTATGAAAGCTGACCTTTTGCTACTGCAGTCCAAAGTTGTTCAAGCGTGGCCACAATCTACTGCAAATGAAAACCTGAGGTTACATCAGCTGAAAGTTCAAACCCAAATTTTGCTACAGAGTGTAGAGCATGTGCACATTATAATTGAGGGTTTGATGCATGACTGAGCAGCTCTACCTGGACAAGTGAGAGGACAAAGCGACTGCATAATGCCTCCTGCCTTCTGTGTGACACCTGCAGAGTCTCCTCTGCTTCGCTAAAAATTAGACTCAGTCTAACCACCGCCACCAGACAGCGGCCACCTGGGCTGTCTGAATGTCTGAGTGAATCTCCTGTCATGTACAGTCAGAGTGTGGATCCACTGCGAGTCTGGGTTTGACACCCATATGTCAGATAGTGGCTTAGCAGCGCAAGAAGTTTAGTCAAGATTTCTTTACTCACAGTCCTGACACCATATTTAATTTTTCAGGGCACCTCACCCTGGCTGTGCTTCTGTCTTCGATCTCTCTCCAGACTTTTCTCTCTTGTGTTCATTTTCCCTCCTGTGTAACGTTGGTACCAGGAATGGTCGTGTTTTGTTCGTGGAGGGAACTGGGGGCCATGGGCAAGGGTTTTCCTTTGTCAGGGCTGGAGCTTACATGTACAGAGCCTGGGTCAGCTGAAGGTGGCTGGCAATGCTGCTTGGGCTGTGATGGTCATGTGGTAGAGCAAGTAAAATAAAGAACATCTGCATGTTGGCATGGTGGACTGTAAGAGTTAGCATGGAGCAAGGGGGCTCTGGGACACTGGAGCTCTGTTTAGCTTTCCTGAGGTGTGGTGGGACTAATAGAAAGAAGTCAAAAGAGAGGTTCCCACTAGACAACCCCAGTGATGTGCTGGCTTTTTGCTGCCCATCAGTCTAGACAGTTGAGCTGTAGAAGTCAATAATGAGGGCATTATTGGGTTAAAGGATTTCTTCACTTCAGCGGTTATCCTTTCAGTAGGGCTGGGTGGTAAGGTCTAAAATCACCTTTCTTGTCTTTTGCAGTAACAGTATTATATCACAGTATAATGTCCAGGTGTGACAACCCCCTTTCCCCTCTAAAACAAGCCCATGAGGGCATACTTAGCTCATGTCTGAGTCTAAGATACCAGAAAAATAATTTTATAAGTCTCTCTGTGTTCAATTCTTTTAACTGCATCTGTAGTTTTAAGTTTCATTTCTCCCCTGCTGAGCTGTATTACTCTGCTACTTACAACACCACACTTTCTGATGTGGGAATTTACCATAAAAGCACTCGAACAAAATAACAACTACAGATTTTTTTGTGAGGAACCTGTCAGAAATAACTGATCATTGATTTATCTTAGCTTTAGCAGAGGTGCTGGTGGAGTATGGAGTAATCATGTTTCCAGCTGCTGCTCTGACCTTATTTAAGGCCACAGCACACTGCTTTGACTCATCGCCAACTTAAAACAAGCAAGTCATAAGGTAAAACATGCTTTTAAACAGTTATTAACATCATTATTGTACAAATCAATGCAGCGCTGTGCTAAAGACGGACTTGATCCAATACAGCATGCAGCCTTTGTTAAAATAAAGCCCCGGAGAGACCGACAGAGACGCTTACAAAGAGAGCGTCTAGCGTCATGTAGCCAGATGAAGGGAAACATTAGTCTTGAAGAGTGTTGTAGTGAGCTAAAAGGCTAGCCAACCCCCTTAAACTTATAAAAAACCTTTTTTCACAAACGTGGTCTAACTGAAACAGTGATGCAATTCCAGCCAAATAAACCTTGTGGAGTGAGCGACCGAGCGATGATGAGCCATTCAAGAACAATCCTGAGCCACAAAATGTCTCTTTAATGTTAGCCACAATAGCTAGCTCCTGTTTGTGTGCCAGTTTCCTTTCCTCCATACTTTGTTTATATTCAATCCACATTTAAAAAGCCAAACTAATACCAGATAAAGAGCTGTTTGGGAGATGAACAACCAGTTCTACAGAGCTTAAGTATTAAGAAGGTTTATATTTTCACACTTTGAATGCTTGGCATAGTCATAAACAGTTCAAAAATAGCCTTTTTGGTAGCATTTCTCTATGTAGAAATCACTTCTTCGTGTTTACCCACTACCTTTCAGATAGGAGGGCACAAGTGAATTGTGTTTATTTAACGGCAGAAAACAGGATAAAAATGAAAAGTAAAAATTAAAAATCAGTTAAAACAATGATCTATGACTCTATCAGGTTAAGACCAATGTTTAAATCCATCATGTTTTCAGTTCAGTCCCTCTGGCTGCATTATGAGGTGAGAATCAGTAGATTTTGTTTACAGGGCTGAAACAGGAGTGTTGACTGTTTGACTGCATTTACATAGAGATTAGCTTTAAACCCGCTAACAGGCAGGCCTGGAAAGAATGTGACCTGAATTAACATCCAACTCCCTACATGTGACCGGGCAGTCTGTGATTGAGACTTCAGGGAAGGGGGGCTGGTGCATTGTTTTGTGGAAACACCACTAAAGATTTAAAGATTACCGTGTTTATGCCTCACTAAACCGGATGCCTGCAGCATGCAGATGTGGCTAACAAGCCCCACAGAAACTCAAAATGAAAGGTGTTTCATAATAATGGAGGCTGCTGGGGAGTCCATCATGGAGGATTTGGGAACATCTTTACAGCTAATGGAGCCGTGCTGTGTTTCTTTCCTTCTCTTAATTTCATTAAGATGAGCACCAATTCATCATCCGTCTGTAAACATCTGTTTGTCAGATTAGTGACAGCTGTGTTTTCCCACCTTCTGATTATAAGCCGAGCTTCAGTCACAGATGATCAGTGAACTGAGAATCGACACACTTAAAGATTAATTTATTGCTCAATTTGTAGCTACTCACAATGTGGGAGATAAAAGACACAATCACCGGGAAAAGTAGTTTTGTTTAAACTTCAACAAAACATGTCCAAGATTACACAGTTTAACACTAATTGCCTTTTTAAGATGTTCCTTTCTGAACCCAAATTACCAATATACTACTCCTGGCAGTTACTTAAAGCTAATGTGAAATAAATTTCAAAGTGGTAATTGCCTGTAAATTGTTTTTTTTATGTCTCAACTTTATACAACAGTCTTATCCTGAATGAACCAGCAGCAACGTCATTATTTTTCCTATTACTTTAATACTTCTTTCTAAAGAAGGAGGATAAAATACATCACACTATAAATAAATCTGACTCATCAGTGGCAGCAGACACAACACTGATCTGCAGAGAGGCTTTGTAGACTTTCTGGCAATAATTACTGAATAATGAATGAATTTATTCTGTTTCTCTTCCAATAGTTTTTTTTCTATCTTAAACTCATTCTAATAAGTAGCAGGATGCACCTCTGTAGAGTGAAGGGGCACTGGAAGCAACCAGAGGGGCAGCTTCCTAAACCAGTGAAAAGTAATCTGAGATGGCTGGAAAAGAAAAATTAAATTGTTTTAGAGTTTATCATGGTCTACTCCAGGTGGGTTAGCACTGTGAGACCAAGGACCCATATACTGAAACTCTATCCTTACAACAGCCAATGAGACTTTGGCTGAAAGAAACATTGGAGAATTATAACACATATTACCCATAGACCTCATCATTTTGAATTACAAAACTCTTATCTACAATGGACCAGATCCATGTTTGTACATCAAAAAGATTTCTTTTGTTGGGGCACCGAACTAGTGGCCCAGAGTTAGCTAGTGGTACACAGCTTGCAGTCACTCACATCAGAAAGTTATGGACCATCTGGACGCCTTCTCCAATTTAACTGTTTGGCAGCAGACAACAATTATATTACAGTGCCTACTAAACGTGTTCAGGATGTTTGACCCTTTTATTGATTTTATAAATCAATCATGGTCAGTATACATAATTTGGCTTTGAACAGAAAACTATTTAAAGTCAAAGTGAAAACATTTCTACAAAGTAATGTAAATTAAACAAAAATATGTAATAATAAATATTCATCCCCTTTAAAGTGACTGAAAGTATTCAACACAGTTCTAGCCTACTGGTTCTAGTAGTGGCACAATTAGTGAAATAGGGATCACCTGAGTACAGTGAGTGAATCTCAAATGATTGCAGTATAAAGACACCTGTGTCTGGAAGGTCCAGTCGCTGGTTAATAACTATTCCTGGCTACCATTGCACAATGAAGACAAAAGAACACTCCAAGCAACTCAGAGAAAAGATGAAAGTATAAGTCAGGGGACGGATATAAAACAATGTCCAAGGCCCTGAACATCCCCCAGAGTTCAGTTAAATCCATCATCAAGAAGTGGAAGGAATATTGCATATGATTAATCTGCCTAGATCAGGCCGCCCTCACAAACTGAGTGACTGTGCAAGAAGACTAGTGAGAGAGGCCACCAAGACACCTATGACTACTGTGAATTAGTTCCAAGCTTCAGCAGCTAAGACGGGAGAGACTCTGCATACAACTGTTACCTGGGTTCTTCACCAGTTAGCTTGATGGGGGAGTGGTAAAGAGATTAACTCACATTAAATTTGGACTAGAGTTCAATAAAAAATACAGCCATGGCAATGGCTGTAAACAGAAAGCATTAAGTTAGATGGGCATCAGAAATGGAGAAACAACTTGATTGTTGATTTGTGGCAACAAAGTAAGTGTTTCAAAGCGTATATAGTTAAACATACCACAGATGAAGAGCAACCACAATGTACCAGGCTGAGACTCTGGTAGTCAGTGAATAGAATCTGTTAGTGTGTTTTACGCTGAGTTTATCCTCGTCTTCAACACCACACACACTACATACCAGTATTTCAAATCTGTGGTGATTTGTCGTCATGTGTTGGAGTCTCTCACACTGAAAAAATCGGTTTAGATTTTAAAAATCTTTATGCATGTAGTCGACATTTTCCCTAACCAAGGCTCAGTCCCATTTCTATCTTTTACCTCTATCCCTAAATGTTAAGTACTCCCTTGCCCCTTGAAAAACAAAGGTACAAGGTGTCGTGGTGAAATCCTCCCACAGGAAATTTGGATGGATCAAGTCACTGATACGTTGTCAGTCGTCTTTGACAGCATTACTTAAACAGAAGTGACAACAATACTGGACATTCCCCCACAGAGCATTTGTTTGAAATCATAAGGACAATGATGCATTACAACAACTTCAATTATGATATTAAATTGGTGTTGGAATTTTCAAATCGTGCCAATGCTTCACAAGGCATTCTGGGTGATCTCCTTTAACAATTTGGTTTGTATTTGTCCTCTGGAAAATCTTTGTTTGAAGGGCCATGTAAGCCTATCACTTCACCCTACCGCTCCATTCCAATAAGAAACAGGACACCCTACCCCCATGAACGTCAATGTGTATAATGTAAGTGGTAGAGGCGAGGGGTGTACTGGGATTGAGCCCACTATCTGGCTTGCTTCTCCTTCTTTCTCTCCATTGTGTTCACTGCATCCGACCCAAAACTGGTCTATTTAGGCAAAATAGATGAGTTGAAAAACATGAGGTCTTGTGGGAATTCTTTGGCTCTGGCAGCCAGCCTCATGTGGGCACTGGAGGAACAGCAGGGTTTTGATTTTCCACATTAACTTAATTTCTTGAACACCAAAGGTTGCCGCTTGGTGAGAGCAAACTAATTTGTAAAATTACTTAAAGTGATTAGTAGTATTTCAGAAGCTCCCACACAAGCAGAGGTAGCACCTTCTTTGCATATGACTCTTGAATTAGTTTCACATTTAAAACCAGAGTAATTCTGCAGACATCAGGCTAAGAATAATAGTTATGTCATCCTTCCCTTCTTTTGGATAACTTCCAGTCTTTCCTGCATCAGTTGTTGTGTAAAAATACTAACATCTAAAAGCAAGGTTGGGTTAGCACGATGATCAGGATGCATGTCTAAACAGTTGTGATATGTGCTGTAAGATAAAGAGGCCAGGCAAAGCTGCAACGCAGTGTGGGTGTTTGTGAGTGAAGTGGAAATCAGGCTGGCTGAGAGAACCTCAAGTCAATATGTTTACTGAGTGGATTGAGGTTATCATTAAAAGTGCAGCTGAGGGCAGACGGGGCAGATCAACAGCAGGCGTATAGAGCTCACTGTAGCTGAGACTTGGAACTCTTGAGCCCTCAGACTAAGCCTCGAGCAGCATTCAGACTTAAAGGCACAGCGAAGAGACAAACAGTGAGGGAAAGAGAAAATGAAAGCAGCGATAATGCCTTTACATAAGAGGAAAGACCCTGAGACACAAACAAAGAAAAAAGAGACTTACAGGGTGCAGAGTCAAGATGTAGAGTCATTTGTTTGTACGTGTTTTTCCGCCAATTGCTTTATTTTTTCTTGTTTCCACTACTTTAAGCATGTATTATTCCAAAGGCAGAAAATGAACATCAAAAGCAGATGCAGACTAGAAGAGCTAGGGTGCAGTTTTAGTGAGAGGACAGGTTGGTTCTACTCTGAAATGAGCTGCAAGGCAATCTAATCAATTTATTTCACTGTGGAGGAGAATATAGTATCTGAGGACAGAGGCCAGCACATCACCTCATTTCAGTCTTCTTCTCTGCAGAGTGACCGTGTCCCAGCAGGCAGCCTCATATATTTTATCTCATCTTGATCGTGGCGGGGCACAGCCACATTAAATATCCTGCCCTCTGCTCCCTCTCTGACGCAACACATGCAACATAGACTGTATGTGGTGTCAGACCCAACTCCTGCAAGTCTCCTGCAGCTACCAACTACATGCATTTTTCAGCACTGTCATGGCATATTTAGTTCACTACTAACAAATGTAATAACTTGAATGCTATATTGTAACATTCTCTCATCTTTATAACAATATCTTTATAATAATAAGTGCTAAATGTTTTAAAAAAAGGAATGCATATGGATAAAACAAGTGCAAAATTATTTATAAATGTGTGTACAGTTTCACAAAGATGATGCCAAAGTAGATGCATGTACCGTCAAAGTTGCCTCACACTTCAGTGGCTTGCCACACCCTTTTTTTGGGATCTTTCATGGCAGAAGTTCAGCACAAGTCCAATGTATAAAGACAACCATAAGGGGCCTGCTTCAGTTTTAACTGATGAATGGTGAATTTCAAGCTTTTGGGGCAAAAATGCTTCTCAGAAGGGCTGATGATACTGGAAAACATTGCACTGTACTATCTTTTCTTTATGCAATTTATTTTGCAATATGAGAAATTACAGGAAGTTATCAGAATATGCAGAGAGGGTAGTGGGAGTGGTTCTTATCTGACTGCATCAAATAATATGACAATCTGACTATTATACCCAGGGCTCCACTTCAGTTCATCTCTCAATATGGAAATTCAATTTTAAAGTTAATATGCTATGCATATGTAGGCTGAAATACACACACATGAACATACAGGATCCTATGGATAAGCACCAACAGAGACATCTCAGAGAGAAGGGCTGCTGCACACGAGGGTGTGTCCACGTGGTTGGGGATCCAATGCCTTGCATAAGGGCATCCAAGCAAAAACTTAATGGGCAGCTCTCAAGTTCCCCAGTGTGTTTTCAGATGTGGTTAGACTGGGATTTCAACAGGTCACCCTCTGGTTTACATAATAAGGATGCATTTGATGAGCTGACTAAATGTCTAACTTAAATCCCTTATTAGTCTGCACCACAATAAAAAGTTGGACTAAGTAATAATTCATTTTTTAATCTGTTTATGTTTACAATCCCAGTCAATGCTCAGTATAAACTGTAACACAGGCGCATAGTAGCCACCATAGTTCAGGTCAACCTACTGCCATAGTGCAATAATCCTCTGTACCCAGAGTGTAAACAAACAAACTCAAATCACCGTTTACATCTCGTAGGAACCACACTCCATTTTTGTGATCATTTTTTTTTTATACTCACGTATAACCAAAGCACCGAGAGATGACATTTAGAACATAAATGTTGACTTTAACCTGTAAACAGGTTTGAAGGCCCTGCACTGCTAACATTAACTACAATCTGTACACCAGTGATCCCACCATTTTTCCTTGGAGCACCCCCTACTTGAATTGTAAAAAAAAAATGGTGGGCCGTCCTAGACCATCAAAGAAAAAAAATGATGCATTGCTGTGAAAGATTAGCATTGACTTTGATTATTTTCAGTGACAAAATCCAACAAAAACAGGCTGAAATAGATTTGTCACTACTGAAATACCTTTACATGAAATATCCAGTGAGTGTGCTACATTGATCTTAGTAAATATATTCAAACCTAATTTGACAGCCTTAGAGCAGACAAAGGCTTGCGCCCCCCCTGAAATCTTTAATGTCCCCCAAGGGGGCCAGGACCCCATGTTGGGAGCCAATGATGTGAACCAACTTCACATTGTTTACAAACTGATGCTGTAATGACATCTTAAAGAGTGCAGAGCTCAATTTTAACCGTTTACTGATTTTTTTCCTAGACTTGTCGACTCAGCACAATAATTATAAATAATTTGCGTGTACCATCTCCCTGGACCTGAAGTAAGCCCCCCCACATAGACTCCATCAGGACAAAGGCCCAGCAGAGGTTGTTCTCCCCGCGACAGCTCAGGAAGTTCAACCTGCCCCAGGAGCAGCTGATCACCTTTTACAGCACCATCATTCAGTCTGTTCTCTGCACCTCCATCACTGTCTGGTTTGAGTCTGCCTCCAAACTTGACAGGAACAGACTGCAACAGACAATAACGTCTGCAAAGAAAATCACTGGGGCAGACCTGCCCTCCATCCAGGACTTACACAGGACCAGGGTCAGGAAACAGACAGGAAACATCTCTGCAGACCCCTCATATCCCGCACACAAACTGTTCAAGCTCCTCCCCTTAGGCAGGCGTTACAGAGCACTGTACACCAAAACCAGAAGACACAGAGCCAGCTTCTTCCCCCAAGCTGTTGCTCTGCTGAACTCTTAACGGCCACAAAGCGCCAAAACAACTGCAATAACCTGAACAACTTGTCACTTAACTGTAGATAACTAACCATAATTCTGTTTATCTGTATTTATTGTATTTATAATAACTTATTAGTATTTTTTTTACCACACACTCCGGTTAGGTCAATGTCATCCCCATATCCATATGCACACAGGATTCTCGTGAATATGGCAAAAACTGCATAAATGTATAAATGTATATAGTCATAGTCTCTATCACCAAGCCTCCTTGCACCTTCAGTCTCTTGTTTGTACATAAAAGTGAAAAATGTTCATGTTCATAGTGTATATTCATAGTGTGTATTTATAGTGTGTATATTAGTGTGTATATTCTTGTGTACTAAGAGAGTAATGTTTAACCAAGTCAAATTCCTCATATGTGCACACTTCTAAAGCCCTACTTCTAAGCCATTATACACTAGTACTATGCATGTATATATTTTAAGTGATCTAGATATTTAGGTATCTGTGCACATTGGAAAACATTTTTTATGGTTTTTGGATCTTAGCACAGATCTTTCCATGTTTTTGTGGATCTATTTTGGTTTGCATGGAAAAAGCACCACAGTATAGTGATACTCTGTATCACTGTTTTATTTCATTTCTGGAATAGAAAAACTTCTTTATAACCTTTCTGTTTTACAAAGTTGAAAAAAAAAATTCCCCCAAACCTGTAGAAAAAGACCAGCTTTAGCAAAAACCAAACAACCATTATTGTTATATGACACCAGCTCACACTCACAAACGTTTCTTCACTAATACCTTGAATGAATACATCTTGTTTTTCCCTCCAGGCTCTGAAATGTTTCCCTGAACTGACACCACTGCTACAATTATTTCAATCACAGAGAGCATTATATCAAATCGGCAGGCCGGGAGCAAACACTCGAAAGCTATTTGTGGTTTATTTAAGAGGAAGGGAAAGGTGATCCCTCAAAAAAAAAAAAAAAAAGTGCACAGAAGCACAAAAAACCTGAGCTGCATTTTAAAAGCTGCTTTCATTGTCAAGTTTAAAAGGCTTTACCTTGGGAAAGGTGTGACCTACTCTGTCTGTTTTCATCTTCTCTGCCAATAAATTAGGAGGAAAATGAGGTGTAGCAAATCTCAAACAGCACACACAGAGTTCAATTTGTCGAGCTGCCTTGACTTAAGGTAAAAATGTTGGGGATGTTTGTTCATGCTTATGCCTAAATTAGCCGTAATAGCATGACTGCAATTTCCATCTGCAGGAGAATGAAATAAATGGAAATACATGTCAGGGTTAGTAAAATCATTTAGTCCCATGTGCCACTTTATTGTAGCAGAGGTTATTTAATTTGAAGGTGAAAGTGAAGCAAAAAGACCATACGCGTCCTGTAATTCAAAGGGTTGGTGTTTTTTTAAGTCACCTGTATGATTAAAAAAATGCAACCTTTAACCCTCAGGAATGTTAAAAACTATTATCTGTCATCTGTATCTTTTAATAGAAACTATTAAAAGATACAGATGACATCTGAAGGCAATGGGGTCATGAGAGGAGAGTTTTTAGAGTTTTAGAGAGGTGCATTTTGAGAGGGGAGTTTTCCCTGTGAGTTATGGGATCTGGATATTATTCAGATCCCATAAGCCAGAGGGCTGAATAAATTGAAAAGTTTGAAGGTGAAACTGTAGAACAATGAAATATTGGGGTCCTGTTTGGAGACTATGGTGTCAAAGTAGTCATACATCATCAACGTGTCCTGCAAAAAGAAGAAGAAGAGGAAGTTTTTACTTCAAGTCGATACTTTCACTTCAAAAGGATAAGTTTAACTAAATAACAACAGTATATGGGCTTTAAAGGAAAAGAAGGAGGGTCCTGAAAGATTCCCTCCATGTGGGACGCTCTAAAGTGACTGATTGCTGTGGTGATAAAGAGGTAGTCGAACACTGAGAGTCCCTCGGCTCTAAGCCCCGACAGCAGCTGCCTGTCTTGATTTCAGCACCGAGGACAGCTCTCTTCTTGTGGAACCCACGGAGAATCAGCACCAGACTTCTGACGTGTCGAACTGGAGGGTCCGCTTTAAGTGAATCTGACAGGTTTAGCTTTGTAACATGCAGTTCTAACTTTCTGTGGCGTTAAATGCTTTTATGCAATGTCTAGGTCGTCTGCTATCCAGCTCCTTCAATGCCAAATGTTGACATCTGGAGTTTATGGTGGGAGAAGTGATTCATCAGCAGTCAGTCTGGAAATCTAAAACAGCCAGACTGATACAAACTCAAATGTGGATCAAATCCCAATACTGCTGCTTTGGTTGCTTTTGAAAAGCACTTTAGGAGAGCGTATGAGAGCCCTTTGCCTTTGTTCCACTCTGCTAATTAATCGCACCTTTCAGCTGGCCACACTCACAGGGGCAGTTAGTGCGAACAAGGTCCATGTCCAAGGGGGAAAAATACTCTCAAATCCACCCTGCTTCTCCTATCTCATATTCACAGCTTACTGTGTGGCAACACAGGCCTGTTTACTATTCTGGTGGGTTTGTATCATGTGGTCGTTCCTCTAATCCCCTGAAATGCTCGGAATTGTCAAACAGGAGAAGTGCTCACCTCTCCAGAGGGCGAGAGGAAGAAAATTAAAAGGCAATCTTGCAGGAAATACATCTCGCAAAAAGGAAAGACGGAGCGCTGTGTGAACATGTCTACCAGAGAAACCAGAGTGAATGATAGTGCTAGTCAGAGAATACACAACATGCAATCTGAATATAATAATAACCCCAAGGGATGAAAGAAAGACAACATGTGCTGTACAATTTAAAATGCCCTTGCCAATAAAGAACAGCAGGGTTGAATTTGATGGGCAGTGCAGGGATCAGACAATGCAAAAAACATTTTCCCTCATGCACTGAAGAACAGGCTGTTCATCCTAAGAGAGGATGCAGGGACACTCAGATGCTGTCCAAAACAAGGATTGTGTAAAGTGGCAGCAACCATAACTTAGTTATAAATTTGACCCAAGATAGACAGTCAC
This sequence comes from Cheilinus undulatus, assembly GCF_018320785.1. Classification (NCBI taxonomy): domain Eukaryota; kingdom Metazoa; phylum Chordata; class Actinopteri; order Labriformes; family Labridae; genus Cheilinus; species Cheilinus undulatus. Next base: position 41,087,651 of record NC_054866.1, on the reverse strand, counting down.
CTTGACAGTTCTCTGCACTGCAGCATTCTCCTCCTTTCACCTTTGTTGACGCAGACGAGCCGTGTGATATATAATCCCATAATACAAGACAACTGAAACAAAAGCACCATCGTCTCCATCTGTGAACACACAAGTGTGAAGCAGCCTCTGTAATTCCCAGCTAATTAAACACATTAGATACAGAGCAACAGTTGTGAGCTGGTATTAACCCGGCTGACCTTGAGATATAGAGTGGATGGAGTCGAGCTCTCATTTCAAACACATGATGCATCACACATGCATCTCCACTGGATGAATCTGACAGCTGGAAATAGAGCTAACAGTGGAGGAGGGTTGTGATTAGTGAGCACAGTTTCCTCCTGCTGAACGCTGCTGTCGGAAAACATATGTTCTCCTGATGTCTTATATACTCTGAAGAGAGTGGGAAGGAGTAGCCGAGCAGAAATATGGAGGAGGAGAGGAGAGGAGGGCTGGGCAGTGTATCAAGATTTTAAGTTATATTGATATATTCTCCCACAAAGTACAGGTCTTTGTTTATAGTGATTCAGAAAAAAAAATCTATATCCGCCTAATGCTCAGTAAAAAGACTCTTTACGGTAACATTAATAAGAATGTACTTATTAACCAAAAGATTATCTGTTTCCAATGTTGAGTTGAAATAAGAAATTATAATTTTATTTATTTATCTATTTTTTCATTTAAAAAGCATCAGATTTTTTTCACAAACTGGTAACTTATTGTTATGTCATTTTTCTTGTGCATATACACATTGTGCAGCTGGCTGTGTATAATTGTGCCAATTAAGGATGGGATGGGTAAAAAGAGAAATATGTTGGTTTCAAATTTATCATGGTGATTTTAGTGTAAATTGGCCTGGCTGTTAAGCCATTCTGGAGTTTCAGGTCTTGGCCTTGTTTGTCAAAGCACTTTATCAACATGTGTATTTGACAGTGCATACACATACTGTCATGTGCACGATTTTTAAGCATGTAGGACCTTAAGGATTCATCATGGGCCTGATGTGCCACAACCCAGGGCTGGAGATGGAGGGGAGGGTATCCAGTCAAGCTCAACACATGTCGACACACACGTGTGTTGTTTGGCAATCGAGGTCAAGCTCACAGACATGTCTTTTGCCTGTGTCTTTTCAACCCTGGTGATACTCCCAGAGACTGTCAGTGGTTTTTCAGGCCCTTGGGACACCCACATCACGACCAGGGGCTCATGACACCCTACTACCTAACTGGACGATACCTTAGGTCATGCTTACTTGCCACATCCACCCCTCCCTCTGCCCTAAAGGTGTAGACTTTGTTATTTTTTTGAACAGGTTATTTTCCCATGCCTAGAGCCAGAGGAGGAGCAAGCAGACTGGTGGGCTAGTCGGTGGGCTAACATTACGCTAAAAGCTAGTCAGCCTTCAGCTGAACGTGCTTTCCTGCAATAAAACTGGACTGAATTGAGTTCATTAGGTTTTTACTCTCTCTCTCACACACACACATACTTCTACTATCACAGACTATTTCCATATCGATATTATCAGCAACCTTGTTTCCAGTGATGAACAGACACGTCTGGAGGGACTGCGAGTGAGAAGAGCTACTGCTTATGTTTATATTACGTTATTTGGCTCACAGTAACGTTACTAGTAGTTGTGAGTTGTAGAGAACTGGGATGTTTATTACAATTTCAGGAGTGTCTGCTGCCTTAACTTACACTCGAAACATATAACTGCTCTTCAGAGCATCTCCTCTCTGCAAAACTTTTTCACCTCTAGTCTCCGCCGTGTGCATGCACACATACAGCTTTCACTGCTGATTGGGTGTTACCCGTGCCATGGCTCTGCGTGTAACCAATCAGATGGTGCTGTGGGTGGGACAATGCTGCAGCACAGACTGTGCTGGAGAGAGAGTAGTGACTCCTGACAGAGAGGCGCTGCTGCATCAGAGCCAAAATAACCCAGTTTTAAATTGATCTCTTATCGGCCGTCAGATTAAAAAAAAAGGTAGATGCCCATATGAGTCAAAATGCTGAATATCGGCGCCGATACTTGGCCTGGCAGATAATCGGTCTATCCCTAGTATAGACTAGGCTATATATTATTACAACGGTGTATTATGGCCATTCAAAAAGCTAATGAGAATCTGTTAATATTCGTGAATAATCAAAAGTTTTATATTTAAATGCTTGTAAATTTACACAAACCAAAACGTAAAATCTTTGAAACTATAAAGTCAAAAACTGCCAGTTGTTCAGAGGAAAATCATCCCAGATAAAACTGTTTTCCTTGCACAAATCCTGCAGTTTAGAGCCTTATCAAATCCTAATTCCTATTGGGACTAAGCAGTAGGGAAATAACTGTGATTTTAGCCCAGAATCCTCAACAAGCCAGGCTGCAGGCTAGGCTAAGAGCGGCCCCACACAAACCTGTCGTACTGGGCATCTTTCTCCGGGGTGCCCGCTCCCTCGCCAGCAGGATGGAGGACATGAGGCTGCGGATTTCGAACCACTGCTTGGATGACTGTGTTTGCTGCAACAGAGGAGACTGCCAAACGTAACATCGTTGTGTTTTTACAATGCAATGACAATAAACGACTATCTATCTATCTTGTAAATACAAGACTTTATAATCTCAAAAATTGTGTTTTTTTACTTGAACTTAGTTCATCAAAAATTAACAGATCCTCTTTATTTCAACCTTGAGGATAGTTTGATTTTGATGATTATCTTTAACCCTTTACTTTTTCCTGTTATGGACTCTGGACAAACATTAACTTACTTGCCATTGTATCTTTATTTACCCTAATTAAATCATGGAAGAACTGCAGAATTTAGAATAGAATTCAATACGGGAAAAAAGTCTAAGAATGCTTAAGTGGCATGCTAAAATTGGCTTATGGACAAAGAATGGAGAATATAGCCCTAAGTTATGTGTGTTTGTTTGTTTCCTTGTGCTGATAGTTTATGATGTATGTTGGTTTTCTGTCATGTCTTTGTGGTGTTATTTTAATGTCAGAGAAACAGAACATACTTAATGAATTTAGTCTTGGAATTATTTATAAAATAAAACAAAAAATTAAATGTTGGCAAAATGTGCAACAGTACCATCAGGTATAGGGTTGGCCTGTTAGTCCTGAACATTTTGACTGAAGCTCCAAGTGTAAACAAATACCAGACTGTCTACTTTACTACTCTTCTCCAATCAACTCAGCCTCTCTTTGCACTGGAGACACAATGTTTTCAACAAAAAAAGGTGTGAATGTAACAGTGTGGGCTAAAATAAGTTTGGAAATATTGACATATCAGTCACTGGTATTAATCTAATATCATGTCTCATGTGAATTTGATGTAGAACATACTTTTTTTTCATGAAAAAATATTGAGGCATACCGTCTACCACCACTGAGCAAAAAAATGTTGAGATATGGTTTTTGTGTTTTTGCCCAACCCTAGGAGAGAGGAGAGGAGAGGAGAGGAGAGGAGGAGGAGAGGATGGTCTCTGCTGATATAAACATCTCCTGTTAAAAGAGGAAAGAAAAGTACACTGCATTGCAGGAAACAAAGGGAGAGCTAGAAAGGGGAGAGGGTAAAACACAAGGGTTTAAGATAGAGTGAAAGGCAGAAGATGAAAAGAGGATGACGGCACAGAGCTCTTGACTCTGTCCTCTCTGGATCACCCGAGTGTCACTTCTGTTACCGACTAGGACTGGGACAAGATGTCCTCCAGGTTAGAAACAGGGATCAGTATTCAGGTCACACAACGGAGGAGGGGGAGAGAGGAAGAAAGTGGAGGGGAGAGAGAGTCCACGGTGTTTACTGCAGCAATTCCCCACTTCCTCTGTCTGCCCACAACACTAATGACACTGTTTCCACTCGGATCATTTATCAACAGTCTGACACTGAGCCATACTGCTTCTTTCACACAGGGCTTATGATACAGGAAGCAGATGTTCAGATACAGACATTTCATCCACATAAAAACTGTGATCAACATATAGTAATTACTTTTAAAAAAAGAGAAACCTGCACAGTCAAGTCAGTTTTCTTGTTTTGCATCAGGGCAGATGTAGAGCAGCTAATTAGAGAAGAATATTCAGGTTATTGTGGAGGAGTAATGACAACTTTAAGCTGATTACACACTGTTAACCGTCTGCTGCAGCCCACTTTGTTGTTCTTCCTCCTAACCATGATAAGCAACAAATAAAATATGCAGCATGGTGGATGCTTCTCCTGTAAAGTCAAAGTTCTTCTTTAAAGTGAAGGTCACAATAAACATGTAGAATCTCCACCTTATAATGAGTAAGCTTTTTCTGAGGTATTTTGGGTAAAATGCCCTTTCAGCTGAGCAAATAAAGAAAGCATATATTTTAAAATTCATAAGGGAAAATTTAAATTGCTAAGCCCTAAAACAAAAGCAGAGCCCTTATTACCATGTCATACTCTCACTTTCATCACCTAATACAGGCATAAGCATCATAAAACATCCCCCTTTTTCTCTCTTTGGACTCTATTTCTCTTATTCCCACGCTCAGAGATTCTTGCCCGGGGCGTTTACATCTAAATCCCCCTAATCTCTCTCCCCTTTAACAGAATTTGTATTTACATGCACCAACAGGAAACCACTGGCTATACTTTAAATGCAGGAGATACCTGGTTTCTCAGCTTCTAGACGAACAGAGGGAACAATGTCTGCAGTCAAAAAAAGCCATGTCTCCCCCTGAGATTCTGGATGTAATAACAGAATGACTAAACTGGGAGTTTATAGTTTAACAAGATTAAGAGAGGTGGGAGCACGTCTGAAATCTTCCAGTTTTCAGACGTCCTTTTTCTCCAGTCGTAGGAATAAAATTATCACAGTTAAAAATACAGCACTCAGCATAAGTGTAGTGTTGCATTTTTAATTGCAGGGGAGCTCTAATCTGTTTTGAGTTCAAAAGGATTCACAGTTAGCATGCACCAGGTCCTGTGGCAGCAAGCAACGGTGACACCGAATCTGATGGTGGTGGCAGCTGGCAGGTGATGATTAAATGAATGAGGACAGTGGTTGTTCAGCCATCATTATCAGCTAGATACCAGTTTGAACATCCTCTAATAGCCAGAGGATGAGCACGGTTAATCAGATGTTCAGGCTCATTATGAATGCCTTTGTAGAAGCGATGAACCTGGAGCTTTGCATATTCATGGTCAGGGTGAGGCGGGGGTCAAGTAGGAGACCCTGATGTCTGCGTACAGGTACATTAGCAGCTCCATGAGCGCTTCAAAGGAATGTGAGCTGGAGTGGGGGGGGGCTGCTATCCTTCAGTGCCACTGGCTTCCAACTTTCTGATGTTAATCACAGTCCAAAAATGATAATAATCTGCCATATTAAACACAGGGTTTGCTGAAGAATGCTGTGGAGCAGCCATACACTGACACAAGCAAGAGGTCCATCAACCAAAAAAAAAAAAAGAAAGGGCAGATCTAGACCATACCTGCTGTTACATTTAAAGACCTGGCATTAATCCACCATTATCACAACACTTTATAACATTTACTTGCATCAGAGTGTCAAAGTGGAGTTCAGTGATTTATGTCAACTCTGTGAAAGAAGTGTACAAAACCCTCGGCTTAAAAATGAAGCCACTACATCTTAGCTGGCGGTGAAAGGAGTCCAGCTGAATCCAAACCATTATGCAGGCTTAGTTTTCCCATTATACAACATAAACACCTTAATCAACATCTACTAATGAGTTTATGATCTCAGTCTCTTCCTTCAAGTCCTTTTCTGTACAGCAGGTGTGTCCAAACTATGGCCCGGGGGCCATTTTTGATTGCCCTCCCCCAAAAAAAAAGAAATATGAAAAAACAAATAAATAAATGAAATATGACCCTCAATAGAACATGAAGCTTGTGCTTGACTATATTTTTCTTAGTTTAAGCACAAGGCAGTGCTACCACACTGTAAACAAACATTTTGACAGCAATTTTTAATGCTGTTTTTTGAGCATTAAATTGAGACAACACTATAAATAGTAAACATATAGGCAATCAGAACAATAAAGATATCTTGATTTATAACGCCCTAATGGATTACAGCAGCAAATAGATGATGCAGAATGATGTCCAAAGGGTGGAGCCAGTGGTAGCCACAGCCAACTGGGGCGCCCTGAAATCTGATTGGCCTTCCCAAAATCCTTAAAATGATTAGCTATTTGCCTTGTCAACCATCTACTAGCCATTTAAGCATACCCAATCCTTCCACGAGGCTACGTCAAAAGTATCAAGCATGAAAAGCACATATTCCCGCTCTTCCTATGCTGATAAGTTAAACCTGAGGCAGGGAGAGAAGCAGCAAAGCTTAGAGCAGAGCAGGCATCAGTGACAACATAATGACACTGATTAAGTCAGAGGCAGAATAAAGGAGGAGCTGGGGTGGAGGAGGGTTGTAAGAGCAGCTTGCAGAGAAAGCCGCAGAGCGCAGACAAGCAAGAGCAATAGCGTACTACAGCAGTCAGCTGATGGGGGCTTGTGTAAGATCAGCTGATCTCAACTGATACTGCAGCGCTTGACTCAGTGGCCTGCCTGAACTAAAGCTATATGCTCGATTTTTTGAGGTGTTGATGGACTCTTGTGGCCAAAATATATGAACAACTGTGAAACATTTACCACTCAACAAAACATCTGCCATCTAGCAAACTTAACTGCTGAATCAAATAAAATATTTTTACAGTGCAGAAGCAGTGACCTGTTAGATAAACTCTGATCTGTGTTCATGGTCAAACAATAGAAAATGTTGGCATGGTTTAAGTGTTGCAATGAAACTTGTAATGAAAGTGGTATTGATAAATGGCAATAAGCTAAGTTGCTTTTTTAAACATTAGCATCATATTGGACCAGAAATTCACAGTCAGTGCATCTCTATTGAAACTGAAACTTGATTAGTTGCACAGCACTAGACAAGTCCAGAAACTGGGGTGTGACACTTCTTTAATACAATCTATCAGCTCATTAATAAAACTGTCAGAATGTACTTTAGTAGTTTTTGTGAGTGTAAAATAGTCCTGTATCATTACAAGCCCGATAAATTTAAGCAACACCTCAGCAGAATTGTTACACCAGCATATGTTATGTTGTTCTCAGGAGATCTAAGAAATATGTCCTGGTCTGGTGGTCTGAAACTCTGTGAATTGTCTCTCAATTTATGTTTGCAATTTATGATTCAAAATTAAAGACACAAAACTGCCCTGTTTCAACCCAAACTGATCCTAGAAGCACCATCTGCCCTTCTTCCCACTCTGTCACCTCCACATTGAGTCAGGACAGCCCTTTCAGCCAGACGTACCCCCCACCCATAGTCCTGTGGTGTAATTACTGGACTGCTTACTGACCGCCCCACCTGCCTGGCCTGTCAGTCCTGGAAAATTCATGGTCATTACCCAGAGACAAAAGGACAAATCTCATCCCATGCTGACCCCATATGCTCAACTTGATGCTTTTTTGGTGGTAACAGGCACATATTTGCTCTAAAAGAACACAGAAATAGACAATAAAGGTCAAACCGTTTAGACCTTCATCATAGAAATATTCACCCACTAGAATTCCAATGAAACACTCAAACTGTTTCTGTATGTGAGGCCGGTATTTAGAGCCAAATGAAGAAATCTTGGCTCCTTTGTGAGGATTTACCTGTAGCTGAGATCATCTCAGAGAATCTCCTCTCATGCTAGCTTGAATATAAAATAGTGAAGCTGACTTCATCTGAAGCAGACTAGACACTCGTTGGGTCTTTAATCCTCCTAATTCAAAAGGATACATGCTGCTGGTGTGCTGACACAAACCATCACACCTAACATGTGAGAAGTCAAGAATCAAAGAGTTGATTAAGGCAGGACAAAAAGGAGAGAAAGAGCTGATCATTCATCCTGAGTAGACTCAAGATGCATCAATGAAAATAGGAGTCAAAAACTGCCAGTAGGAGTAATAGATGCTGCTTTGTAGGCTTTCCCTCATATAGTTCAGACAGATTTTCTGGCACTAATGAGTCCATTCGTCTTCTCTGGTAAACAATCATGTTGTTAAGGTAAAGTTTCAAGGTTTTTCTGGCTTTTTCAGGAAATCTGTTACAGGTTTAAAAAGGGATCTTTTCGTTAGTGAAGCCACAAGAATATTATGATTTTAACAAAAGATTTGTTCAAGAAAAAGTATTTCTTTTCATTCATGTTTGGACTTTTTGGCTTTATTCAGATATGACAGTGGACAAAGTCAGAAACTGGGGAGAGAGTGTGAAAGGATGTGGAAAGGGGACACAGGACTTGGGATGTATGATATTGCCCAATGCACAATATTATTAGTATGATATCAGTATCAGCAGATATTCGCTTAAAAAGGAATAATTAGTATCAATAGACATGTAAATTTCTGCTGATATTTGCAGCCTATATTGTGGGTATAAAACTCAGCCTATCAGCTGTAAATACTAGCTGTACAAACCAATAAGTCAGTGGAGTTTTTGCCTGGACCAACAGACCTATATCAGCTGAGGTCTTTTTCTTTATCCATTATTGTTCTTTAGACCAAAGCAGTGGTGCTCAGAGTGGGGGCAGGACCCCTTTGGAAGTTGTTAGACACTGACAGGGGTTCGCCAGATGCCTTCCAAAACACAGAATATTTTGAAATGATTTAAAATTGCATATTGACCAATTTTTATGAGAACATATGTGTAAAATTAGTTCAATATAAAAAGAAAACATGGTCATTAGGTGTGATTCATGCTGTAATCAAAGTTATGATTAAAATATCCTCCAAATCAAAGACTGCACATGAGTATTCTTGGATTTGTGGTCAACCGCTTCAACCACCTTCAGCTTAGAGCTGGGTATTATTTAGGCTTGATCTGATACCGGTGCTAAATCAGTACTTTTAAAATGGCAACACCCAAATGGTGCCTGAATGGATACTTTTAGGAGGAAAAAATCAAGAATATAAGAAACCGTTTAATAATAGCAAAGTTAACTTTAAACTTCAAATTGGGCAATTAAATCTTAAAATTGATTTATCAGTATCCCAACTCTGGTCATTTATTTTTTTTTTACTAACAACTCTATCTTCTACTCTCAACTGAATTTCTAATAACTTATTTTTTTACAGACTTTTAAATGTGTCGGTCCAGGACATACAACATTTTTAACTTGCAAACACTAACAAACACGCTACGCACATTAGATTAACATTATGCTGCAGGACAGAGAGGTCTGCTGATGGACCAGAGAGGGAGGGCAAAATCAACAACAATAGAAAGGAGGACTACACCCTGACTCAGGTAAAAGCCAAACAACTTTTTTTTCTCTCCTCCATCGATCTGATCCACAGAGACACTGCTCCTGAGAGCATCTCTGTCTGCTATTACACATTTAAAAAACATTTTATATCAACACAGAAAAAATCCAGAAACAAATAGAAAAGACAGGTGTGACTTCCAGTTCCTTGTCTGGTTGTTTATAAATGAACTTTTCTGTTGAAATGAGCTGAACAATAGACCACGCAGAGCGCCACGCTCTCCCTCATCAAAGCGGCATGTTGTAGTCCACGCATCCAAACTAGTTAAAAACATTAAAGACAGCGTGTGAATAGGTAGCCATCTCTGCACTGTAGGACTAAATAATTAAAAGAATTATATTTCCAAGATGTCTTTAGAGCACAGGAAAAGAAAAAAACAGTTGTGACAGCTTAGGTAAAAACAAAGTTAAAATTCACGCACATGCACCGCATCAGAGATGGAAATGGAATAAGATGTACTGGAGCAGACTGAAGTTTGTGTCAGCAAAACCAATAACAGACATTCATACTCTGCTGAATTAAATGACTGTATACCTACATAAATTACTTAATATCCATAATGTATTTTATCTTTCATTTGGAGTTCAAGTGGGTCAGGTTGAGGTACCGAAAAAGGCTTTATGAGATGGGCTATGGGCTGAAAAGTCTGAGAACCCCTGCTCTAAAGTGTCATTTAAGGACTGTGATTTGTAAACTTGTTCATCCTAAAACGTAAAGCTGTGTGGTTTAAAGACTGGGTTTTTAGATCTGAACTACATTTAAACATCAGTAGTGGTATCAGTAATGATATCGGAATCAACCAAAATAATTTGTAAATATCCACAAAATTACATGCATCTGTACACAGGGCAGATCTGAGCCTGGGCTGCATGTGAGGATGACAAACAGCCTCTTTGCATGGGTGTGTGGAAATAACCACTAATTTACTGTCACCCCGAAAAAATCCTTTCTATTTGGTCAATCTGTGCATTAAAAAATTAAAAGTTGAAAATATTCACCCATTTTTCGAGGATCAAATCTCCCATCACAAGGTCCATTCTTTACCAACAGTGTTTTCTAGTATGAAAACATTGAGTCTCCTTCTAAATAAACACATATACTTGATGAACTTTTCTTTAATGAAACAGATTTTTCATGTGTAAATACCTTCCAGAAACAATCAGTCAACTGGTAAACAAACCAAACAAAGAGGGCTCATTCAGGTGAAAACTCAAGAGCACCAAAGCAGAAGTACATTTGATCAGTCATCCTTCTCAGTAAGAGGGACAGGACTGTGAAACGCATTACAGTCTGAAATTAAAAATCTGACCGAGAACCAAACTTCTAACAGACACAGAAAACTGAAACAAATCTGTGAGCATTAACTGTGCTGGTTTTTCCAATCCTTGTTTAAATGTTTGTCCTTTTTCCATTTCTTGTCTTTATTCTATAAAGTCTGACTTTGCTTTGTTTTATAATTTGTCCATATTCCTCTCTGTCTCATGCTTCTGTTTCACCAGAGTTGCAAACGAGCTATGGCCAGAAACCACATGTATGCTGTAGTGTCATCGATATTATCTTTTGTGCTTGATAAATAATATAACTTTTATTTCTGAGTCTGTCCTAAACATTATATTTCATCATATATTTCTTGCCTTATAGTACAAATCTTGATCCAATCCTATATGCATGTAAAGCAAATGCAACTACCCGTACATCATTCACTGCAGCTAACACTCATCTGACACAACATTTTAAACTAAAATAAAAGAGAAACTCCACAATGCTTGGCTTTAGTTGTCTGGCCATGCGGCATCATTATACTAAATCATAGAGTAAAGTGTAAAAGTCTTAGGGCACCACTAGCCTTTGCGACTTAACAGATTTTAATATCCATCTTTATTACCCGGTGGTTTCTCTATAACATACAGTGCACAGAAAGCATTCATTCTTTTTTCAACTTTGTAATGTTTCAGCCTGAGGCTACAGATGCTTGAATTATTTTTTCTCTCATTACTCTACACTCAGTAACCTATGACAAAGTGAAAATAGATTTTTTTTTAAATATAATTTTTTGCAAAATTATTAAAAAGAAAAACTGAAATATCACATTGAAACTTGGTGATGGCAGCATCATGCCGTGGGGGTGTTTCTCAGGAGCAGTGTTAATTTTTGCAGCTATTTCTAATTTCTGTCTTAGTTTTAGTCTTTAAATGAAATGCATTTTAATTTTAGTTACATTTTAGTCCTTTCTATCCTTTTTACTTTTAGTCTATTTTTATTTGACGAAAACTCAAAACATTTTAGTCTAGTTGTAGTCCATTAAAAATCCTCTTGCCTAAATCTGGTACCAAACCATGTTAGTGTGTTCTATGCACCCTGCCAAACCTGGGGTCCCTGCTCTCTACAGCTGAGAGACAGAATAGATACAGCTGCATTGTTTTTTGACAGACCCACAGTGGAGAAATATCACAGATTTTGAATGTTCAACAAAAACTACATTACATTTTAGTCTAGTTTTAGTCATCTTGATGAAAATTAAACTTAGTTTTTGTCAGTTTTAGTAATCACAGATCTATTTTTGTTAGTCTTAGTCCAGTTTTTGTCATGGGAAAAAAGGCTGTTGACGAACATTTTTAGTCATAGTTTTAGTCGACGAAATTAACACTGCCTGGGAGACTGGTCAGGGTTGATGGAAAGCTGAATGGAGCAAAGAACAGAGATATCCTCAATGAAAACGAAGGCTGACTCAGAAAATCCCCCAATCTAGCTGTGCAAAGCTTGTTGCATTATTTATGTTTTTATTTATTTATTTTTTCACATTTGCAAAAAAATACAAAATGCCATTTTCACTTAGTCATGATGGGGAACTGAGTGGGTGAAACATGGATTTAAATGACAGTAGCATCAGGCTGCAACATAACAAAACTGAAAAAAGTGAAGGGGTTGAATACTTTTGGAAAGCACAGTAAATATGTGCACACATGTTGGACAAAAAGGCTTCCACAGACAAAAGTCAGCCCTGAGTGTGGCTTCCCTCTTCACTTAGCATGTCTTAAGCTCTTTTAGGGAGACTGTTTCTTAGATTTCTTAAGTTATGTTTCAGTATTTTATGCCAGGCTTCTTTTAAAGCCTGGTAAGATACAAAACATACTAAATTTCTACATCTTTTTATTTCTTTCTCCATTCATGGGATCCTGAACCATCTATTTACTGAACAGGGTTTTTATCAGCTGTTTTTTCTCTACAGAAAGACCTCTGCATTGTGCTTCTGTCATGCTTGAAAATAAAACTACTCCCATTCAGGATCTTTTCAGAAGGAATGGCACGATAATGGTGGTCTAAAATTTTTGCACAATATGCACATTATATTCAAGGACTCGAGGATTCAAGAAGCGTTATTGTCATTCTACAGCATGTGAAACTCAGGTCCTGGTTTGGAAACAGAGTAGAATAAAATAGAATAGAATAAGAAAATGATTTAAAATAACATTCAACACATAGACATAAAAAAGCACTATATACAAAAACACACAACATATACAAATATACTTGTAAATATATCCAAAGGTCACATGACCTACAGGACCAGTTTTTAAGATTTTTTTCTTTTAAAGAAAAGTTGATAGTGTTTTAAAATGGCCATAAAGTTGAACATCCATTAAAGATAAAGCAAAAAAAAAACTTTTTTGATGTTATATTACAGTTTTAAGGACAAAACTGGTATAAATAAAAATGTTTATCAGGAGGTCAGACCAGGAAACATTTGGAAATTAGAATTGGCCTATTGGATGAATTGATGCATTTCTATATTATGGCTACAAGTGCACAAAATAGTTTCAAGAGAAAACATTTTTCACAGATTAATCCTCCTAATTTTGTTCTCAAAGTGCACCAGACTGATGTATTTAACTTTAAAATGTACACATTTTTCTCACAGGAGACCATGCCCCTGACCCACCATAGTCCCGCTTAAATCCTGTGGGAAACTCTCAAGTACTATTGAAAAGTACAGGACTGTCTGAGAAATCATACAGCAGTAGGAAGTCAATGACGATGGGGGGTCTGATTCCTGTGCCGGGCATCAAACTCACAATTGGATGGAAGAAAGAGAAGCCAAATGTCTTCAAGGACCTTAATGAAGTCAAGTTGTCCCTTTTGGATCAAGACTCGGTCTCCGAGTAATGATACGGTCTGATCACTCAGTAGTCAGCAGTGTCTTGATGTCACATTTTAGAATCAGCTCAGCCAAATGGGAAGTACCAGGCAAAAAAAAAAGGTGGAGTCAAGATGAGTTGAGTTGCTACTACATAACAGAAAATGACCATTTGATGTCACTTGAATCAAGGGAGGCCAGATTTTCAAAAAATGTAAATGTTCCTAATATGTCCGTGTGCATTTTAAACGAAGGCAAGGATAGTAACAACAAAAAAGCTGTTATTCACAAGAGTGGGGGAAACTTTTCTCATCAAAGTGAAAAGTCCAGATTTTAACCTCAGCTGCTGTGTGCTCACTTCTCTGCCAGACATAAAGCCAAATTGCTGTTGTCCAAACATCTACAGAGTTTAGTAACAGATGTAGAGTCCAAATCGCTTAATTTACCCAGTGAGGCTGCACAAAAACGAACAGGACAGCCGGCCAGGACAGAAAAAGGTGAGTCTTTCTTTGGTTACTCCAACCTCTACCTCAACCCGCACTGTCATGCTCACGCTGGGAGAAAATGAAAAAAGGATGAATAATTCAAGTTCTGCCTGGGTGCTCTATGAAGAAAAGCAGAGGAGGGATACACACAAATTATACATTAAAGAATGTGAATATGTACGACTCCTAACACAAAGGAGAATTCCGTCTCATCTTGAAGCAGCTGCGGAGCTTTACAAGGAGGTGTGATATCCAGCGATACCATCGCTTCACCAAATCAGGAGTCAGTGGACTCTGTGTGACTGAGTGAGCAGGAGCCGATCCTCCCCCTCCCTCTGCTGCAGAGATTTTTACAAGCCCTGAAAGCTCCTGTGAACCAAGCCACAGTAACATAAAACAACACAGCCGAGTGCCATGCTCAGTTTATATTAGACAGACAGACAAAGTGCTTTTCACTTCTCCCTCCAGCTGAATGTCAAATAGGTTATCAAACACCAAAAAACAGCAAGAACAAGCTGGAAACATTTGCATGGAGAGCTGTTATTGACAGTCTCTTGACACTAAAGTGCAGAAGGAACAACTCAAGAAAATCAATCAAAAACTGAATTTCAGACAGAGTAAACAGATGCTTGGAAAATATGTGATAAATAAAGCTGCAGCCTTAAACAGAACGAATCACAGAAACTAACTTGCTATTTCTTGAAAAAGTTGTCAAAGAAGAAAGGATTATAGTCATTACATTAAACTCTGTCTGTGTGGTTATGTGGATGTGTGCTCTGGTCTTAGCCCAGAGACTGATTGCTCTATTATGGTTTTATTTGATCTGCTGCGTAATTACTCGCATCAACACAACCTGTCAGCCTCAATCTGCCTCACATCATCAGGCTGCAGAGCAGATTGTTGCTCACTGAAAGATGGAGCAACGTCAACAGTGCATCCTCCTCGTTCACATGCTCTGGTCAATTCCAGACAGTGCTGCAGACAGGGCAGAGTGGCCAGGCTCCTGCAAGATACATGAATGTCAAACCACAAATCAGAATGTGCATGGTAAAAAAATGAGGCTGGCTAGTTCAGGGCTCAGTTTAGAGGAGAGTGGATTGGTAGCCAAATAAAATAGTAACAGCTAGGATTGAAACAAAGTTAATATGACATGCATGACAAACTTTCATTATGTTGACCCTGCATAAGCGATTTCTACCCCATAGAACCTGAACATAAATTTATTTGGAAACTGTCAGAAATCTGGTAAAACAGAAGTCCTAAGGCCCCTCTTTATGTGTCTTAACATGAGCTCGATCAATACTTCATTTAAAAACAGTGATCTGTCAGCAAAGAACCTAGAAAGGTTGGCAAAACATTTTGAACAGTTTTTTCCAAGAGACAGATGCACCAGTAAGCCTGTGTTTTCTTTGCTTCAGAAGATTTATCTGGTCAAATCTTGTTGAGACAGATTTCAATCCAGTCCATCTAAAGTCAGGCCAATCCACCCTTGTATTATTGCAGGGTAATATTGTCCATTGACCTGACGTCATGTAAAAACAAGGGCTAACAATTTGGGAAAACAGACATACCGTATTTTCTTTTCTAATATAATGTAATTTAATATGCGATTGATTCCTCATCTTATGTGTTTCTCAGCAAACACAAGCAATAAAACATTCTAAATTATACAGCAAAATATTAGATGTATTAGATAACTAAACAAACGCCAAACAATTTTGAAAAAATTATCTAACTGTGGTTATTTTGACTCATATTGCAAATTAACTTGTATCATTATATTCAAGGGAATGATCAGTTTTATGTCATTCTCATTTTTAATAAGAAAAACATACAAAAATAAGTACACACTCTCAGAAATATTCTTAAGATTTATGTATTTCAATTGAATAGAAAATTTCCATCCATTTTAATTACTTAGATTTAACATAAACAGACCAATACACTTTATGTGCTGCATATTTGTCACTCTAGATCACACTAGATTTAAGTTAAATCTAAGGAATTCAAATGGATGGACATTTTCTATGCAATTGAAATACATATATCTTAAGAATTAGGCCTAAATATTTCAGTGAGTGCAGTAGCTTCAGTCAGGAACACTCTTGTCATACATTTTATTGCAAAATGAATATACAGTTTTACTTGGCTGAGAGGGCTCAGCTCTGAAGATGCTCCCTCGGTTAGTCAAGCAGCATTTTTTTGACTTTCCAGGGAGTGCATGGCTAGAAACCTCCATATGGATGGGTACATTTATGACAATGCAACATCGCCTGGACATCAGGGACAGTGCCCCTGGACTGGCAGACTGGGGGGGAACCGGAGTGTGTTTCAATTAAAGGGGGATCACACTTCTCAACCTCCCTGGAAAGGTCTATTCGGGGGTCCTGGAGAGGCGAGTCCATCAGGTAGTCGATCCTCAGATCCAGGAGGAGCAATGTGGTTTTCGTCCTGGTCGTGGCACAGTGGACCAGCTCTACACTCTCAGTAGGGTCCTAGAGGATGCATGGGAGTTTGCCCAACCAGTCTACATGTCACTGTGGACCTGGAGAAGGCATTCGACCGTGTCCCACAGGGAATCCTGTGGAGGTTGCTCTGGGAGTATGGGGTACCGGACCCCCTGATAAGTGCTGTTCGGTCCCTGTACGACTGGTGTCAGAGCTTGGTCTGCATTGCCGGAAGTAAGTCGGACTCGTTTCCGGTGAGGGTTGGACTCCGCCAGGGCTGCCCTTTATCACTGATTCTGTTCATCACTTTCATGGACAGAATTTTAGGTACAGCCAGGGCTTTGAGGGCGTCCAGTTTGATGGCCTCAGGATTGGGTCTCTGCTTTTTGCGGATGATGTGGTTCTGTTGGCTTCATCAGGCCGTGACCTCCAGCTGTCACTGGAACGGTTCGTAACCGAGTGTGAAGCGGCTGGAATGGGAATCAGCACCTCCAAATCTGAGGCCATGGTCCTCAGTCGGAAAAGGGTGGAATTTCCTCTGTCAGGAGACTGACAGGCAGACCGGTGCAGCATCAGCAGTGATGTGGTTTCTGCATCGTTCTGTCGTGGTGAAGAAAGAGCTGAGTCGAAAGGCGAAGCTCTCGATTTACTGGTCGATCCACATTCCTACCCTCACCTATGGTCATGAGCTGTGGGTTGTGACCGAAAGAACGAGATCACAGACACAGGCAGCTGAAATGAGTTCCTCTGCAGGGTGTCTGGGGTCTCCTTTAGAGATTGGGTGAGAAGCTCGGCCATCCGGGAGAGACTCGGAGTAGAGCCACTGCTCCTCTGCGTTGAGAGGAATCAGATGAGGTGGCTCGGGCATCTGGTCTGGATGCCTCCTGGACACCTCCCTTGTGAGGTGTTCCGGGCAGGTCCCACTGGATGGAGGCCTCGGGGAAGACCCAGGACACGCTGGAGAGACAATGTCGCTGGGCTGGCCTGGGAACGCCTTGGGATCCCCCGGGAAGAGCTGGACAAAGTGGCCGGGGAGAGGGAGGTCCGAGCTTCCCTGCTTAGGCTGCTGCCCCACAACCCAACCTCGGATAAGCAGAAGAAGATGGATGGATGGATGGATGGATGGATGGATGGATGGATTTATGACAATGCCTACTGAATACAATAAAATCAGTTCAAAAGCAACAAATCTGTACTAGCATGAATCTGAATGTGAGGGGGCAACAGGCTGTATGCTATAAAGTAGGAGGCTGAGGTGGAGGAGGTTTAGCTTTGCCGGCAGCATCAGCATAAATGCAAGCAGGAATTAGTGAGAAGTACACCCTTTTTGAATACAATGCTGTGTTGTGATTGGCTGCTGGAGCTGGGAGGCAGCCGTCAGCTGATCATGGCTGGGTGTATGAGTACCTTGTCCTGCATAAACTAAAGCTAAGCTTCATTTTTTGGAAACTATTCTAGAAAAAGTGACATTTGAATGTTTGCAAGATGTGTGGAGCATAACATCTCTGCTGCAATAAAGTTTTGAACTGGTATTGTGACACACTTTTCAGGTTAAAGAAATATTGTACCTCATGCAATCTGAAAATTGCAGCAGGCAACACTGCGATTAAATCTCAATTTCAACTAATTGCCCAGCCCTTACATATGCACCTTTTTCTCATTTCGATTCTAGGGGTTATGATTAAATTCAGAACTGATTTTCAAATCAAACTGATTTCCAATTCACAACACAGTACCTGTTTCTTATAAAGAGGCGATAATTTCAGTATCTACTCCAGTCTGGAGCAAATTAAGGGGCTGCACATTATCTGACATCCAAAAAGCCTGATAAATTATGTGCTCCAGATAATGCCTTTTTAGCACATTTGTAGTGTTTTTATCAGCTCTTTACAATAATAACAAACAGTCATCTGTGCTTTAATCGAAAAATACTGGAATATGAATAAAATGTTTGAGTGTAAGCAGGAAAGGTAGACACTCATCAGTGGGAAAAATGATCATAAATCCGAAGTCTTCCCTTTAAACGATGCTGTGGGACTGTAGGTGCTAAGTTTTAACAAGTGACCATGTTAACTGGTGACCTTTCAGCTGAAAGTATCAGCAGTTGTTGCAGTTACAACGTCGTTAAAACACAGAATATTTTCTGTTCTGTCTATTAAATACTGAGAAGATATGAATTTAGTGAAAAACTAAACAAAGGGCTCTTTAGGTTTTCACCATCTGTGTGCAACTTGACGTGGTTAAAAATGTCCATTATTGTAAGTGGCCGCTTCACATCTCAAAACATGGTGCCTGCTGCTGACGCAGACCAGACCAGTGGGGGGTAGGTGCCACTTTTTACCCTTGTTTTCCCTCATTAGGTCATAATCCTGCATTTTAAATGGCAAGGGGCTTAATGTTAAGAAAATAAATCATGTGGAGTGCTACTTTGGCTGAAACTCCTCTTGTCAAGTGACAACTGGGCAGCATAACTCCCCTGGACTGCAAATGATTCCCAGCCCTCTCATCCCTGTTTCCCACTAACCACTGTCCTATCTCTCTAATAAAGGAAAAAAGCGCCAAATAAATATTTAAAAAAAGGCAGAATGCAAACTGAAAGTGGACTGAGAGCTGCCACACAACTTGCTTTAGCAGCAACAAATGCTCTAGTCTAGTTTATCAGTAGCAACAACATTTGAACCAGGTTTGATGATATATTCAGTTTGCAAAAAGCCAAACTTAGCTGGTGTGAAGCTCAGACAACAGAAGAATTACTGCATCTCTAATTTCCTGGGTTCACTGACATTAGCATGCTGACACTTTAATAGATGGACTGGGGTGTGATGGAGCAACCTGAGTCTCGACAGATAGACGGCGGAGCCAGATGGCTGTGAAACAGCAGAGTCACCCATCGTGCCAACAGTGGAGTTTGCCCACAGCGTGAGCCCTTCACATCATCTGTCCTCAAAAACAGCAATTAACCCCAGAAAGGGTGAAAACAACACACTTTGAATCATTTTATAACTACACACTGGGCTGAAGTCCACAAATAAGACAAGTAAAAATGAGCTTAACTCTGTAGTACGTCCCTGCAAACTGAGAGCATTAAGGCGAACACCAACAGGTGTGAAATTATCATTTTAACAGACATGAATACAAACTAACATTCAATCTTAAGCATTTAAAGAGGAGTGATTATCTCATTAGGAGAAAAAGGCCCACTGTGTGTTCTAGAAATCATAAAATAACTCAAAAAAGCAAACAGTCAGGGTCAGCTGAGATAAGCACAGTCTCTGCCTGTGCTTGGTGCATCTCCAAATATATTTTCTTACACTGATATTAAATAATGATTATTTAGCCTTAATGCATTTTGTTTGCTATTGATCACTTGCAGTCACTTGACATCACAGTGGAAGAACTGGTGTTGACGTCAGACTACTGTGCATTTAATCCCATAATTGCATTCAAAGTGGGGTGCAGTGGTTCTCAACTGGTCTAGTATCTGCTCTAACCACCAACTCCTTCACAACAAATCACACCCCAAATTTCATAACTCTCCTGATCATAGCCAAATGTTTTTAATGACAAAAGGTGATGTTTGGACTTGACATAGAAGAAAGATGCCCCAGCATAAAGATATGGACACATTTCCTTCAAAATAAAAGCATATCATAGACTTTATGTCACATACTTTTTCTCGGGACACATCCATGACCCACAAAATGACTTTGCAGCACAATTTTGGGTCCTCATCCACCAGTTGAGAATCAGGTGTCTAGCTGTTGCCCCATACAAGGCAGCTGCCCTGTCAGGCATAACGAAAAAAATATATATATACTGACAAGCTGCACTGCAGAGCAATACAAGTAAAAGAAAGTAATGTACTAAAATTATACTACTGAACACAAAGATGAGGATGAAATAACTACACCCCTTATGAAAACTTGTTTTTTAAAGTATTTCCAAAGTGCTGTTATATAGACCAAGGATTTTTTTACACAGCTTTTCCAAACATCCTAATTTTATTCTGAACGCTTACACTATTTTACTTTGCACGCCGAAACAAAATTATTTCACAAAAACCAAAGGCTACCATAGACAAAAATATTATCCCCCTTTAAAACTGACCTTTTGATAACACAATCCACTGTTAAACAATGATGTGCTTTAACTTTCTAATGCTCAAAGCTTGTAAAATCAAGTCCAAACTGAGGGTTATCTTCAAATATACACACAAACCTCAGTAAGGCTTTGAGCTGTCACTGAGAAAGCATAATGGCAGAAACACAAAAAATCATTTTAGACTTGAGGAAAAGAATTGCTGATGCTCACAAAGCAGGAGAAGGATACACAAAGTTATCAAAGCGTTGCCAAGTGTCAAGAACTGGATTGAGACGTATCAACAAGAAATTCAAAGAGCGCCACACGGTAAAGAACAAGCCTGTCAGAGGCAGGTCAGAGCTCTTCCTCTTCCATGCTGTAGTTTGTTTGGGACTGTGACACGCCTCCGCCTGCAACTGCAGCAAGCAGCAGGAGGCAGTGACACGTGGTTGTTGTTGGGTAACTTTGTTTTCGTTCCAGGCGAGTTGCGCTGATGTACCAATATGGTTCCCGGCATAATTTTTTCTGGAAATTGACAGTATTTAGGAAATGTTATGATGAACTAATCATAAAGCTTAATACCGCAATTAATTGTGAAAACGGGTAATCGTGCCATCCCTAGCCACAACACTGGTGTTTAGTAGCGTTAGCCCATGCAGTGCTTCTGTTACAAATGAGATACTATTGAATATGTTGTTTTATTCATAATAAATGGTTTTCAGGTATCTATTACTGCTATTTCAAGCTTTAAATGTACCAAATCAAATACTGACGGTGGCAAAGCTCTCGTGGAGTGATTTTGCTGCACTTTTCCACTGAAATCAATGGCTGATTACAGGCAAGAAAACATTTCGTCTCAACATGAACAAATTCTACATAGGACTGAACACCGCTGGTAACTCTCCGCCATTGTATCAACTTCTCACTGAGCTGAGAGGCGGAAGCGCACCTACTACAGCGGCCAATAGGAACGCTCTCTCTGACCTGAGCCGTGATTGGCTGCGAGTGCTAGCCTCCTCATTGGCTAGAGCATTGTCCCTTGCCGTTTTTCCTCAAGTGCGAGTGCAGTGCGAGGAGGCGTTGCAGAAGTGTGTTATTCTGTTAGATGGCTCCAAAACAAGACTGACGGGCTGTGTTGTTTTTGTGGGCATATGATTCTAAAAATAAATTGCTTACTGCAGCTTTAACTGAGAATTTGTAGACAAGATTTAGCACTGGCATTGAGTCTATAACATGTCTTTTTTGCAGTCTAGGCAGAAACAGTGCAGACATCATGACATAATATGCAAAGGTTCAGTGGCTACCTGGAGAAAATGTGTCTATATTAGCAGACCTGCTAAAAGATCTGTGTTTTTCTGATCTACTTTGCATGGAGATCACCTGAGAATCTCCTGGTGCTTTAGTCTTTCTTTTTTTTTTCATATTACATTATGTCAGAAAATGTCAGTATTCTCTGCTTTTACTTGTTTTCAGCAGTAATATGTCAATCTTTTTCTCTCTGACTGTTCTTTCTTTGCAGCATTTTCCCGCTGGCTTGCCGAAGGGAAATCTGAGCTAACAGCAGTGGTCAATAAAATATTGTGCAATGTTCACTCATCTTATTACTTGTTATAAGCATCACATTTTCAGAACTGGGTCTCAATCAAATAAAAATGGTGCTGCTGGAGAAAAATGTTGTTTCAATGTGTGCTTGGCCTAATTACTAGTTATAAGGCTCCAAACAGTGCCTCCTTAATACTTGCTGTGTAAGGTTTTAGATAGACTAGCAACCATACCAGAATTTTACGGAAAAATCTAATTATATTGAAGCTTATTTTGATATCATAGCAATAAAAATAGAATTCCTAGAAAGACAATATTAGGTAGTTTATCTTTTAAATTGCAGACGCTCTTATGTGCAAATGCTGCCACTACTATTTTGCAATTTTGAGTGTGTGCAGAGGTTTCCTTGCCATCTTTGATGGATTCATTCCTCTCCTATGCACCTGTTATATGATGCAGATTTGAATTTTAAGCGCCTTTACAGAGTTTTTTATTTAACAAGAAATATGACTAATGCTTTTCAAAGACCTTTTGAGCTTGATGGCAATAAGAATGATAACAAGCTAAAATAGATGTCTGATGTTTGGACAAAATGCATGTTAAGTTAACATACATTTTAAAACAGGTGGTTTTGAAAGATATTTTTAATACTGGTAATAATTGGCACGCCTGGATTATAACCTGAACACCAGGCAGCATCTCCAGACTCAAAGGAAAGGTCTGGAGAGGAGAGGAGACACTGGTCAGACAGGAAACACGCTCACTCAGGCAGCACTCGCTCACTTATGCGCAGACCCCTGGAGTGAGACTTGGCCTTGCTCTCTGACACATGGCGATCATACGGCTCAGTGCAGAAACACAGGCACATGGTCCACAACAGCACGGACTCTGTGACAGACCTGGAAGCACCAGCTGGCCTCTGACTGAGGATGAATGTACTGACAGGGACCGACTGTCTGCCCCCCTCAAGTGTCGTTCTGGAGGCTACACAGACACAGAGATCAGAGGCACGAGACGCTATTCAGGCTCGACTGAGAGTGTTGAGGGCAAGTGTTTGAT
The DNA here is from genome assembly GCF_018320785.1 of Cheilinus undulatus. Taxonomy (NCBI): domain Eukaryota; kingdom Metazoa; phylum Chordata; class Actinopteri; order Labriformes; family Labridae; genus Cheilinus; species Cheilinus undulatus. Next base: position 41,064,588 of record NC_054866.1, on the reverse strand, counting down.
TCAATCAGCGGTCACCCTTACAAGGGGAGGATTTTATTCTTAATCTGGTTACTCAGGTAATCCAGTTTTTGTGTGGCGCATGTAAATGTCATAACTTGTTTAAAAAAACCTGGTTAAGCTCTGACTGCTGTCGTGAGGATTAAGTTAAATTGCATTTTACTGCTGCATGAACCGTTAACATTTTACTGCTTATACTTTAGTAAATGTCCTGTTGAGACTCTCAAGCTTCAGAGTAAAAAGGCACAACCAGACCTGCTAGACTTGTTCCAACATCTTGTTATTTCTCTATCAAATAATTCCTGATATTGCTTGTTGTTTTACCATTTGTAAGTGTGTCTTCACATTTGCAGCTTGTTTGCTTTTCTCCGATTAGACAATAAAATGTTACTCAGTACATTTACATGCACAATTAAGTCAAGCCACAGTTACAGCTGTTAAATTAGGCCATTTCACAGGACTGCTGTCCTTATCTCAGCATACATTTATAGCAAGAACATTTATTGGCAGAAGCCACTAAGTTAGATGGCAATATGCCCCCTTTTAAGTTACTATGGACCTTCTTCCATTCATGTACAAAGATGTAAACATTGACACATTTTTAAAGTCTGTACATTTCATACATATTCTACACTTTACTTTGGGGAAAACATGTGTCATGTACATTTTAAGGTCTCATTTTAGCTTCAATGACTTTGATTTGAATTCTCTCACTCTATGTAATTAAACACCCTGACTGCTGAACTTCTCCCTTGGGTCATTTTGTGTGAACACAGCAACACTGAGTGCGTTTACATGAACTTTAGTATACCAAACTGACTTTTGTCTTTTAGTGATTTCATCCACCAGTTAGTAAATAAGTTTTAATTCACATCTTCTAAACATTGATGTCTCAGGCAAACAGAGGGATGAGGAGACAGATAGTGATGTCACCACTTAGGTCACTAATGTTGCTTTCAAAGTGGAGCTGTTTAGTCCACTTTAAACAAACACCGGTCTGTTTCCCTGGATAGTCCAGCCGTTTGTGGAGTGATGTGAAAGCTTGTTTGAACTCTGCTGGCAAATGAACCTTGGTGCGGTTCATTTGTGGTGTGAAAACAAAGCAAACCAATCTGTGATTCAAAGACAGGAAGTGGCATACACTGATGATTTACAGATAAACGCACCTCGCTCGTTGCCTGTGTAAGCGTGGCAACACATCATAGTCTCTAACTCTCATTTTGGCAGGCCTCCTTCTTCGCTAATTCGTGTCATGTACAGAACAACATGCTAGACAGACTACTGCTCATAATGACACCCTCAGCATACATTTGGTGTTTAATTATTTGTGTGCTAATTTTTAGAAATACTGCATCGACATTAAATAAAAAACTGTAGTACTGTGACAACTCTAGTTACTACTACTGGAGTGTGATGAGTCAGCCAGTTTTTTTTCCAGCTGGTGGGTTGATTGCACTCTCACTGCAAAACAAACCACTTCAGGGTTTAAATGTCATTGAGCCAGTCCGCCTCTTGTGGATGATCTTGGCGTACTTGTTTTATTTCACATCACATCGGAGTGGGATTTTTATGCCCAACTGAAGTGGGCCTGGGGGCATTTTGGAATAACTTCTCCAAATGACCCAGGTGTGGCAGCACCCTTATATTTTAGCTGTGCAGATTCAGAGATTACACCAAACACCATAAAACTTGGATGAAACACTTATAATGAAGCATTTATTTATACCAAAACAAATTAATTCAGCCCTCATGGTCTGCTCCCTGAGTCTGGTGACAGACAGTACCTTCACACACACGAGCACTCAGACACAATTACAGTGAAGCAGGCAGACTGAAGACAACATGTAACCTGAGGCTGTTGTGTTTTCTGATGGCTGTTTTATTCAAGTCTGACAGCCTGGATGGACTTGGTTTTAGAGCTTTTCTGGTGTTGGAACAATTTAGTTTAAAATGAATGAGTGAGAAAAGCCCATTAGCAAAAGCAAGGTGGTACAGTGACTCAGTTAAAACCACACAAAGATATCACTTTGTTGTAGGATTCAGCCATGTGGACAACAAAACTCAGCAAACATTGCAGAGGCCTGTTTTTGTAGTTTAAACAATGAGCCATCTTCCCTGTAAGCCTTGTCTTCCCAGTAGCACTTGCAGCACTGTCCACAGCTAATCAGCTAACCCCAACATTGTTTAATGCTGGTACTTTTTGGATAATATATCATCCTACAAAATACTGTGACTCTAATGGGGTACCTCAAAGGGTGTAAGTGTCCCATGATAATAAAATAAAATCTGTATCAGATGGTTAATTTATGACCAACACTGATACGCTGTCATATTTTATGAGTTTAGATATGGATCCCACAGTACAATGAAGCTTCAATCAGCAAATGAATGCATTCAGCGTTTAAATCCATAAATTAAATTGGATTTTTTATAAAGTAGTTCTGAATAATAGATGACACATTCAGACAAAATACAGGGATCCAGTCTTGAACAGTCAAGCATGAATAAAGGAATAAATGAAGCTAGATGACACATCAGAGCATCATAGCGCTACAATATCATGCATTTTGTATTCAAAACAAGTCCAGCAGACTTTTATATAAGAGCTCTCTGACATTTTGCACTAAAACTGTAATGTTCATTTAAATGCTTAATGCAGCAAGCCTTATCAATGTTCATGATGTTGTGTGGACAGACTCAAAGCAAGAAAAGCATTCTTGCATCCCAATATCTTGGATATACCTTATGTCCTTTCTGAGGCACTAAATGTTTGAACTTGTTTGTGCTATACTGATTGCATTACACTGATAGACTGTTGTGAATTCCAGGCTACAAGCTTGAGGATAATAATGTCAGCTTGATTTACTCTGTAAGAAATATTTCCACCGCTTCTACTTCCGCTTTTTCATTCTGTCATTCTGCTTCGACTTCCTTCTTTTCCTCCTGCCAAGCTCACAATGACCCCCCATATAACAGGTCACACGCTCAATCTCGTAAAGCAGTGACAGAACACTGGTCCAAACCTGAAGCACGCTTGAGTGGTGACAGCGCAGTGAAATCATTCCCACTCACTGACTGAACTGACAGCTGTCAGAGGGAATAAATGAACAAGACCTCTGTCATAACACAAGGGCTCCAAACTCCAAAATTCATGATATCCAGCTGAGATACTGAATCATATTTCTGTCACTGTGCAATGTGAAAATGCTGTAAAAATTCCATCACACTTCAGGAATCAGATTAAATTTAATCATCCGTGCCATTTAAACAAAGCTGTATATGATTACTCACAACAGCATCTGAGTCTGAGTGTGCCATGCTTAAAATAACAAACAATAGCAACAGGTCACACAGGCTGTTTCTAATCAACATTAACTGTGTGAGTAATATGATGACTGACCAGAATTACACTTGGCTGATGTCGGGTTTATGTTCCCTGCAGTTGCTGTCTTCAGATAGCCAAAGATGGTTAATGAGGGAGACCTATTTACCTCTGCTGTAAAACAACTGGACTTAGAGATTCTGTAAATCCAAAAACTAAAGTAAAGGAGCTATGCAACTTTTAAATACAAAGCCAACAACATCATATGTCAGGTGTCTAATATTCCCAGTATGAGTTAAGATAAAATAAAGAATGCTCTTTGAAAACTTTGTCTATCAAATCCTCAAACATGCTCAGTCAAACTTATTCCAAACATATCATGACAGCCAGTATCATTCAATTTTCAGCTTTTAGCATTGTAAAGCTTTAGATATCACATGTTTAAAAACAACAGAATCACCATTAGCCTAATGGTCAGTAATATCCAAAATCAGATTTAAATTCATTGGTCAAATTTTGGGACCAATTTGGTGCAGATGTATGTGTGCAATTCAGAGAGTTTGAAGGAGTTTGCTTGCAAATACACAAACAAAAATCAAGAAATTACCAAATATTGGGTACCTGGGTGTTCCTTTATTGCCATGGTAGTGAAAATGGGCTCATCATCTTCAAGTTTGCTATACAGCAAAAACTGGAGTGTTGTATTCTCAGGACTACACATTCCAGCGTTGATTAAGACTCCAGGGGCTGCACGGTGATGCAGGGGTTAGCCCTGTTACCTCACAGCAAGAAGGTCCCTGGTTTGCTCTCTGGTCAGGGCCTTTCTGTGTGGAGTTTGCATGCACATGCATGCGTGGGTTCTCTCCGGGTACTCCCACCACCAAAAACATGCTCGTTAGGTTAACTGATCGCTCTAAATTGGCCGTAGGTGTGAATGTGGGTGTGCCTGGTTGTCTGTCTCTGTATGTCAGCCCTGCGATTGACTGGCGACAACCCAAGGTGAACCCCGCCTCTCGCTCAATGACAGCCGGGATAGGCACAACAACCATGTGTCACTACCTCCTGTTGCTTGCGTGCAGTTGCAGGTGGACGCGTGTCATAGTCCCTAACAAACTACAGCATGGAAGAGGAAGAGCTCTTCTCTCCGAATAAACGGTTGAAGTCAGCCGTGAGGAATTTTTTGAATACAAAAAAAAATGACCAGAGTGTCATTGTGGAAGATGGCCAGCCTAAATCTAAAACATGCCACAAAAAAGTTGCTGTGAAATCAGGCAATACTTCAGCACCTGTGGGATAACCACCCAGCGCTGTATGCCAAAGTAAAGGTAAAATCAATAACGTTTTAGCTTATCGCCATTATATCTCTGACAATAATCGCACCAAGAAAATCTGCAATCGTGACATCCCTACTCCCCACCCCCCAGACCTCCTCATGCACCCTCCGTTCTGCAACCAAAAACACCCTCCAAGTCCCCAGAACCAAGCTCCGCACTATGGGTGATCGGGCCGTTTTCTCTGCAGCTCCGAGGCTGTGGAATGCCCTCCCTGACTACTTGAGGGCCCCACAAACTGCAGATGCCTTTAAACAAGACCTAAAAACCTATCTTTTACTAAAGCTTTTTGCTAAATGTCTTGTATAGGTTCTCTTCTTAATTAATTTCATATCGTATTACTCTTCTGCTCTGTAGCACTTTGAGATTGCTGAAATGTAAAGAGCAATACAAATAACATTTATTATTAGTAATTAATTAATTAATGTTGGTACAATGAACACTCTTTAGTCTTGATTCATACAGATACTATAAAAGTGTCAGTATTAACTCTGATAGTGCTCACTGGACTGCACAGGTTTTGCTGTGTAGCACTGTAACACAGTTTGGATTTCTGGAAACTAGTTTCAAAAGTTTAAATCCTTCATATCTTACTCATACTGGCAGATTACCATGGAGACAGCCCCAGAAGCCACTCGATGTTCAACTCAATCATTGGCATTTAAAGGACAGAATAATTATGACAATTATGCAGCATGCAAGTTGGAAGAAACAATAAAACTGTTCGAGAACGGTACCCAGACTTTTGTAGAACAGTACAATAAACATATCATGGTACAACTCAACATATGAAAGTATGTTTTTAAATGCCTTCAGTTTGGTTTTACATTAATAAAAAACATATCTCTCTCTTTTTTTTTTAATCCAAGGTTCAGCTTATGGATCAGACACCTGAGTTGAGCCCTCTTCAAACAGATAAGCTCTTTCCAGCCATGGATAAAATGATGTTATCAGACAGAGTTCAAGGCAGGTCTCTGAGTCGAGGCCAAACAGACTATAGAGCTCTGTTGATCCTCCAAATCAGCCTCAGAGTGTCTGCTGCTCAGTACACATGTACTGTCAATTAGACCAAAGCATGGGATATTTTGAAAATATGTTCTCATAGTGACAAAAAACATTGTGGTTCATCATTCATATCAGCAGATTAAAATATTTACCAAACATCCTGTGCTTAAGAAACAATCTGAAGTTAGAATTTCACAAGAATTTGTTTATCATCTCAAAACACATAGATGTCCAGAGGAAGAAGAGGGAAGTCTGTGGAGAATTTCAAACAAAAGAAAATATATATAAACAAATTCTGCTGATTCTAGATATACAGTGATGCCCTAAACTGACTGGATTATAGATCAGACAGTCGGTAAGCTTACAAGCACAGTTAAGTCAAACTAGGGTCATGGCTTTATTAGGATGTTTGATTGGACTTCAGCCTTTGCTCCAGTATACAAGTACCAGGGAGAATTGTCCATGCTAACAAGTTAGCAAACAGCATGGTGGTTGAGGTTCAAACTCTGAAAACAAACAACCTTACAGCTCTGTATAGTCAGGATACTCTACTCTTGTCAACTCTTGTCAACGTGAAGCGCAGCAATGAGGTAAAACATGTTCTTCTCTTCAGGTTTTATGTCTGCAATAACAGCAACTTACAGTGAGTATGCTCTCTTTATGGAGTTTCTCTGACAGTCTGTGTGAGGTTTAAGCACCAAACTCTATCCATCCATCTTCTTCTGCTTATCCAAGGTCGGGTCGCGGGGGCAGCAGCCTAAGCAGCGAAGTCGAGACCTCCCTCTCCCCGGCCACTTAGTCCAGCTTTTGTCCATAAAGGTTATTAACAGAATCAGTGATAAAGGGCAGTCCTGGCGGAGTCCAACCTGCACAGGAAACTAGTCTGACTTACTTCCGGCAATGCGGGCCAAGCTCTTATACCGATCATACAGGGACTGAACAGCCCTTATCAGGGGGGTCCGGTATCCCATTCTCCTGGAGCACCCTCCACTGGATTACCTGAGGGACATGGTCGAATGCCTTTTCCAGGTCCACAAAGCGCACGTAAACTGGTTGGGCAAACTCCCATGCATCCTCCAGGAGCCTACCAAGAGTGTAGAGCTGGTCCACTTTTCGAAAACCAGGACAAAAACCACATTGCTCCTCCTGAATCCAAGGTTCGACTATCGGATGGACCTTCCTATCCAGGACCCCTGAATAGACCTTACCAGGGAGGCTGAGAAGTGTGATCCCCTATAGTTGGAACACACCTGGTCCCCCTTCTTAAAGAGGGGAACCACCGCCCCAGTCTGCCAGTCCAGGGGCACTGTCCCTGATGACTGTGAAATGCAATGGATCAACTTAGTTTGTCTTGAGCCCAGTGCTGCAGCAATTTGTATTGAAAAAAAAAAAAACGGCTTAAACAACTAGTTAATTGTGTGTTTTAACTTATTAATTGCTTGTTTCAAGTCTATGATGGGTCAAAGAAGCAGGTTGTGGTATCAAATCAGGGAACACAGTAGCTCCACTCACTCACTGACAGCTCTGCTAAAGCTAAGCTAAAGCAATGATAATTTCACTATTACCGGCAAGTTTTTCACAATAACACTCTGTATTGTTATTTTGCTTTAATGCTTTTATTGTGAACACCCACATCAAGAATTTTGGTGTTATCAATAGCAGCTTGACACACACCTCAGCAGGAGATAAACAAAATTTGAAACTGCAGGTGACATTCAAAGAAGTGAACAAGGGGGGACTTATAAAATCTGTTTTTTGTGATCTGATGCTCAGAAAGGAGTTAGGTGTGCCATCACAAGCTTATTTATGGGGGAGAAAGGGGCTGTAACACCTGAATAGTTATTTAAATGTGTTATTCTCTTTAATTTTGTTATACTGGGATGTAATACTGTTACTGCCAAGGGCAAAACAGTTCTGATTTAATTTCTCAGCCATGTCGCCTCGCTCTACGTTTGGCACAAATAAGATGCAAGCAATCTCTCTTGCTTAAGGTGACATCTAAAGAGGAAAAAGTCGATACGACTTCTTCAATGCCCTACATTTATACTGTTTGACTTCCAGGTCCATGAACAGTATAGAATCAGAAAAGCATATGCAGAACCCTTAGTCTACTTTTGGTCCAACGGAAACGTTTACATGCTAGATTTATATCATCTCCAACTGCTTCATCTGGGTAGGTTAGTCTGACTTTGAGCAATTTGTTCTTATGTTCAGTTGTAGTCTGACTGACAAAAATCTAACTTATTCTAACTGCATGTTAGCATAGTTTAGAAGTCCCAGGCATCTACTACTCTATTTGGCTAAATGTGTGTTTAATCAGCTAGTCTAAAGAGGAGAAAAGGCTCAGAAAACAGTCAAATTCCTTACAGGATCAGTGTGTTAGGGTGTACATGATGAGAGGATGGTATGCTGAGTAGAGCATGGTTAAAGTTAGCAGCTAGCTCCACCAGTCTTAATTTCTCTTTGCAGGTTAATATTGTGCTTACTGGGTTACTCATCACTTTGGTTAAGCAGTTCAGCCAAGTTTGTCATGTTATAGCTTCCAGTGATGTCCCTGGAGAAAGCAATGGCATGAGGCCATCAGCCATTAACTAGTGCTACAGCAGCTACCAGTGATGGGAGGCCTCTTAATTTTAAAAGAGCATTTGACAAGAATTTCAGGTCTGTTTATAAAAAGTTCATAGTTAACAAGTTTAAAACAAAATAAATTAAATTAAATAAATCTTGCACCCACTAATTTATTAGCCAAATTTGGCTGGCTAACTGTGCACATCCCTGGTAGTGATATGGACAAAGCCTGAAAACAAGCAGAGCATTAATGGCTAAATCAAATGTCTCCCCTCGCCCCCCAAAAACCATCAAAAGACATGTGCTTCTTGGTAAGAATTTACTTAAATAACAATTACTCTGTTAAGAAATCTTAAATTTTTAAGTCACTGATTCAGCTACAGGGTAAACCTCTGTAGGATAGCAAGTTTTACCTTTAAAATGTAAATCTCCAACTGCTGTGTCCTCTACAACTCAAAAAGAGGATGTATAATTTAAAAAAGAAGGATTCACAGGTGGTTGTTAGACAGAAAAGATGAGTTGGCACTGACCAGGCATCACTGGGGATTTGAAGTGTTGGGCTGTTGGAGATCTGATGTACAACTTGGCAGTGCAAATTTACTTTTAAGCCTCAAGGATATTTCTGGGCCAGCAGTTGCTCACTAATTTGTTGAGCACTCTAATAAAGTCAGGCAGATAAATGTGTTCCAGAGAAGTGGATCTGACTGCACAGTGCAGATGGAGAGAGGGTGAAGAGAGCAGACCGGCACGTCATTCTGGGTCATCGGTTGAGAGACATTTGGGGAAATCATTATCATAAGCAGTTTTGTCTAAAAGCTAATCATACTGATGTTTTTTTGAGACTCTCTAAAAGACTACCTGTAAAAAGAGCCCAAACAGATAGCACTGAGGGACAGCACACCTATTTCCTGGCTATGAGTAATGGCCGCAGAGCTTCACGGCTGATTGGAAATGTTAACAATGACCACTGCAGGATTGTAGCCACAGGGACACTTCCTATTGTTAGCTGTGGAGATCAACTTGGAACTACCTAATCAATGTAATGCCTACACTGTGAACGAATGATTGTTGTGAAGCACAGGCACAGCTGCCACATGGATTTAACTTTAGCTGTCCTCCCCTGCCCTGGAGTAGCCATGAGGCTGTCCTGAACTTCTCACCCCATCCTCCATCGACTAGCCTGTGTGGCGGAACAGCAGTCTCTCTGAGGTTAACAGAGCCCTTCAAAAGGTGAAAATAAAACCAAAATGTGCAAAATAGCTGTCCAAAATAATGAAACTGCAGCCCAAAAACAGGGCTTTAAAGAGTTAAACACAGCTTGTATTGCATTTCAGCCATATAATGAACAAAATAAGTTGGCCCTGGCAGTTCCCCCCCCCCTTTATAAATAGATGACTAACGACAAAGCTGTATTTACCTGTCACACTGTGCGAATGATTGCCAAACAAAATTGTTAGTTTTCGTTCCAGCCATCCAGCGTGGATGTATTGATTTAAACCTGGGACACCTGGTGGAAGCAATTATGGCCCTGTGGTGGAAAAAAGAAAACTAGCAGCACCACTTTAGGTTTGAGATGACATATCCATGGGCTCACAATAGCTGCCCGTAAACTTAATAGTACACCTCAATACTCTGCTGAAATATACAGCCCCATATTTAAACTGTGTGGAGGCAAAGCTGTCAGGAGTATAATGACAATGGTGAGCTTTCTTGGAGAAAATATTCCACCTCTGAAAACCAATACCTGGCAAACAGAGCCACTCTCTTCAGTATGCACTTCATCCTCTGTTGAGGTGGATCTGTGATGCTGGTCTGGACTGAAATAAGGAATGACACATTGTACATTCATAGAGGGAGGCTTGGTGTGAATGCAGTAATTCTCTATGAGAAATAAAACCACTGAGGTTCGAACACAAGTTAGTAGTACTTGTGGAAAGAGTCTTGGGCGATCAGGAAGACTACTCTGTCCAGGCCTAAGTGAGGAAGGTAGAGACTTCCAGCAATAGCTGATTATTTGCCAATCCATCATGTTGTTGGCTTTGAAAGCTCTTAATGGATTGACACCATCTTACCTTGCTGAGCTAGAGTAGTGAGGTCAAACTATCACCAGCTTCTGATTATGCCTAAACTAGGCTTAAAACAAAGGAGAAGTGAGCCTCTGTACCAGCCACAAAGCTGTAGAACAGCTTACCACTTCAAACCAGATTTGGTTTCACTCTTAAATGCTTTGAATCCTCGCTAAAGATCCATCTATTTTCTTTGGCCTTGCATTTGAGATGAGAGCATTATTATGAGGATGCCATCTGCACACTATTTAAAAACAAAGATGGAAAACAAAGCAGAACGTTGTCGTGTAAACAGGGCCTTAATCTTCAGTATACCATCCATATTAGGTTGTGGTTGCTCCCCAGGTGGGACTTCTCTAACTGAGTCAATAACTCCACTCATGGTGCAAAAGAGTCTATCGACAAAGGCATTCTGGGAAAACTCTGAAGAGTAGTGGATGCAACTGAGTTCTGTTTAAACAAAAAAAGCTCTCTATAAGCTCAAAAAAAAGAAGTGAAATAGCTGTTTTGGTTTTTTATGTAAAACACAAATCGTTTTTAACAACCATTAAATGTCCAGTCTTACAGTAGATCCAGGAAGTGCTCTTCCACAGAATTCAATACATCTCTCTGTTAACGAGTAAGTTGCTCCCAACAGGTGGGACTTGTCTGACTGACTCTGTAACTGCAAAAGTGTCTAATGCCCGAAGCCATTCTGGGAAACTCTGCAGATTAAGGAAGAGTGTCAAATAATCTGAGTACAATGACAAAAAAATACTTAGAGTGATCAAGTACTGTTTACTTAAAACAAAAAATGTGTTTTATTAACCCAGAAAAACAGAGCTGAAATAGCTATTTTGGATCACTAGAACCACTAATCCACCCACCCCTAAAATGAAGCTAAGTTGACGACAGGTTACAATCAGGATGCTACATGGTTATTTAACAAAAATATATTTCTCAGCATCAGTGTTTTTGTAACTTTACTGTCCTGTCATTGTATTGCAGTTTATTTTTCCATCATCAGTATGAAAGTACAGTGAGGGCTCTTCCTTTTTTCTAGTATATGGTCAAAGCAGGCAATCCATCATTATTATCTGCATTTTCCTTGGTAATAACAAGTGGACTTTTAATACCATCTAGGCATTATATCATACTTGCAATCATAATATTGTCCAGTATGAACACAATCACACATTATTACAAAATGTGCAATTACAACATTTACACACTGATGCCAGAGGTTGCTGTAAAGTACCCATCAGTATTGTCTAATCTCATTCATTCACATGCACACACTGATGATACAGCAATGGGAGAAATGTGGGGTTCAGTGCCCTGGACACTTGATCATTGTGACTCCAGGTGTTGAGGATCAAACCCTCTGGCTGAGAGATGACTGAATTTACTTCGGAGCCACAGTGGCTCCATCATGCATACAAGCCAGTTGATAAATTTTTTCAACAAATATAACATGCTGCTGATGTTATCTTTTGTAATCATCAGGAATTTGAATCCATTTTGACAAACAGAATCTTCCTTTTTTTTTGCAGTTTTTGGATTACTTTGCTTTGACTTTTTCATGTTTTTCCTCCCTACACTGTGTCGAGGATTTGCTAGAGGGGAGAGATGGGACTTGGGGATGGGATACAGATAATGCGGATAGATAAAATCAAAAAACAGCCTGCAGCCTTGAAAAAGCCACACACTGTATGGCCATCCAACTGAGAAATAAAAAAAGGTCAACAAGACTGATAGAAACAGGAAAATATAAGCTGTGTCCAGTGTGGGGATTTTCTGCTTAAAGCCAGGAAATTTGAGATAAAGTCCTCAAACATTAATCAAAGCATGTACTATCAGTCGGAAGCATGATGCTGGGACTCAGCAGTCTGCACAGCCTTTCCTCACTCCTTTTCATTTAAACAAGAAGAGGAAGACTGGCACAATGTCCCACGCTAGTTTCCATATAGGCCATCTAATTCCATGCTGAATCATCTTCAACCAAATGCCACGGCAGTAATCCCCCTCTGCTCGAGACTCTGGAGCAACAGGGAGGCTCTCCAGCCAGATGTTCCTTTCAAAGCAGTCCAGCTCTCACAACTAATAGCATTAGCCAGAGACACACATTTAGCATCTAGCCTTTGCTTGAAATTGGGCTTCAATGTGACCGTGTGAAAAACATAGAGATGCTTCACCGCATGCCTAAGGATTCTGGAAAGATATGGTATGGAGTTGTTTTATCTGCTGTTGTTCTACTGCGATTACAACATGACTTGTAAACCTGGTTCTGACTGGTCAAAAAATATCCATTGTGAATAGTTAATTCATTATAACATCATACATTATTACTTTTTCTGATATGAGGCATTAAGGCTGTCGCTAAAATGTTTTAGTAGTAGCTTTCAATTACACATTCACATTCAGAGGCCTCTATTACCTGATGAAGCATTTAACTACATGCAGCAACCTGCTATGTGTAGTTTATTAAAATATTATCAGCAAAATTCAACTGTTTTCTATTTCGCCAAAATACATCCAAGAGACCTAAGCTGTTTTAGACATGAAGTTAGAATTGCTGTCCCGTAGGATGTTTAAAAATTAGGGTAAATGGGGGATGACTCACTTTTGAAGCCAGCCTCAAGTGGCCATGAGAGGAACTGCGACTTCAAGGCTTGCTTTATTTTTCAGTATTACAGGTTGGGTTAGGGAGGGTGATATATCGGGTATGAGATGCTGAATGACAATATCGCCACCGTCAAGTATAAATTACATGAGTATATGTGCTGGATGTGAATTTCCCAGTAATTCCCAGTAAATCAGTTACGGTTACCATCAAAGACTTTCAGTCAGTCTTTAATCACATCACAATGAATGCATTCATGCTGTCCTACATGGCACAAATGCCTTCTTTTTGTTACTTAGGGGCAGTCAGCAAACAGCTTTCAGATATTCTACAGCCACTAGCTTGCTGTATTTACACAGCTGCAGATAAAAGTGATTAAAAAAACATTTTTAAGATAATAGTAACTGGAAATCTTTGGTCTCCCATGTCTGAATGACTATTCCAGTGTTTAGATATCATGGCCCATCCCTGTTAAATATCAGGTTACCAAAGTGACCATGGGATTGTTGGTCTAATTAAAGGAAAAAGAAACAGCACAGAAAAGCATCTACAGGTCTTCACATGCATGAATATAGATTATTATTAGGTCGACAATAACTGACACCAGAGAACAAACAATGGAAAATCAACAGTCTAAGCTGACTGAGTGTATAGGAGAAGCCAAGCAGCCATTTCCTATTCATCTAATTAAACAAGAGAAGAAGAACATAGTGTAGGTGTCCATTAGTCTCTCATGAATTTATGTATGAGCGACACTTTGTGCTGAGAAAATCTGACATTAAGTGGCATTTGATTCAGAAGTAGTTCACCACTGATGTTTCATTAGAGACCTGCCTAAATATTCAAAAGCAGACTGGTGAGAGTCCATCAAACTGTTTTTGAAAAGTTAGCATGGTGTTGAACAAGATGGAAAAACAAGCAGACAAAGTACGGCCAAGCGACTAATTATAAAAAGATCCAGTTAGAATGTGGAAGGGAGGATAATGAGCCATAAAAATGGATGGTGTCTTCGTTCATTACGCTGATCCCTTAGTATTAATTGTAATCCAAAAGCCTAACTCTCACTAAGCCTTCCATTATTTCCTTCTTTACTTCAGCTACATTAAATCAGTGTGTGATCTAGCTTTTACAGGGCCCTTCATGCTTCAATATCAGCAGGAAATGGAAACATCCCAGCTGTGCTGAGGCAATAAATATAAACATCTAGGAGACTGATTACACCAACCTTTATCAAAATCAGAGCCTTTACAGGACTGCAAAAAGCAGGAGAGCAGGATGAACATGGCATCGTGGCCTCAGTCATCATGCAGCACCAGAATGCAGGCTGCAGCGCTGCAACACTTCCACACCAAAGGGAATCAAGTGTAAATGAAAACATAACATATCTGAAACAGAAGCATCCCATCAACAACAGCAGCCTTGTCAGGAATAATGTAAAAATCTGTATTCATAGCACACATCATTAAGTGCCTAGTGGCTCGTGTGCAACAGAGAATTATAAATCTGTCACTTCCTGTAATACGGACCTCAGATGCCTTCTGCTACACCAATAAAGTGGGTTACTCTCTGTTGTACGTATACTGCCTCTGGCAGAGATGGAAAGAGAAACAGCTTGTACAAAGACCACCTTTCCATTGGGAAGCTGCTGTTGTATGGCAGAAAACATGGTTTGAAGTATTTGTTGGTCCTTGTATAACAGTAGTTTATGTTAGGACGTGTAATACAGACAGGACTATTCTTTCATTCACTCCTTGAAAAAAACATGACAGCTGAGGCTTATGTTTGTGGATCCTTCCATGACTTCAGTAACAGACAATCATATTACATACTGAAGAGAAATCTAACAGCTATCAGCAACTTATATTAAACAGAATGACATCTCAAATAGGTCAAATGGAGCTGATAGAATATTAAGAACTTCTTTTGTATTACAAATGACTAGACCCCATCTTTCATATCAGAAATCTGGAGAAAATGTCTTGATAAACCTTTTCCGACATGATTTAAATAGAAATGAATGAATCTCTTTTCCCAATTATAGCGACAAAGAGGTGCAAAAGACGAGGCCGACGGGTGTCAAAGTGAGATAGCTGCTGCTATTTAATGTAAATACTGAAGTTCTTTCAGTTATTCTCTGCACAGAGTTGTCATGTTTCATAGCATAAGAGTGTATCATTAATTCCTTGACATACAGATGATTTAAATATTAGATCTCTCTCACGCCAATATCCAACTGCCCTGCCCACTGCTTGTGATTACTGCACTCAAACAAGGTTGATGACATATTAAGCAATTCTATTTGAAAACACTGCAATATATGATAATATATGATCTACATTTTGGTTTATTCCAGGAAAGACAAAGATTTCCATCCCTTTGCAGAACTGTATCAAAGAATAGGTGTCAGGAACAGAGAAAAGATTTCATTTGCACCTTTGCCTTATCTGCACAGCAGTGAGGGTCTCCACCTGCCACAGTTCCCGGCTGTCTCCCTGCTGCAGCTAGCAATATGACTTTGCATGTTTGCCTGATCAGAGATGCAGCTCATCTCCATAGAAATGAGCATGTGTGCACAGGGCTTTGTCCCTATGGGAGACACAATGTATTAACACCTAGACTGGGATTTGGTTGCCTGCCAAAGCAGGCTCCACCCAGGAGTAAGCCTAAGTATTCACATTGTTACAGCTGCTGATGATCCAACACATTTGTCCCTGGCTTCAAACAGGTCTGGTTAACAACAGCTTAGAGATTACTTCTCAATAATGCGAAAAACAGGTTTTATGTAGAGAAGGTTAGGGGAGTGCTGCTTTTTTCTCAGCAGGGTAAGAATTTGTATGGTGCAAAGTATGGATGTACAACATTATTGGCATAAGGTTGATATAAGATAATGGCTTAAAAAGTTGATAGGTATCGACAGATATGAAACTTCTGCCAGCATTTAAAAAGGCTGTAATGGATGCAAACAACAGCTAGGTTCGATTGTAAATATCATTAGAAATTTTTTCATAGCTGCAAAAACCAGTGGTGGACTCTGGCTAGGTTTACACTACAGGCCCTAATGCTCAATTCTTTTCTTGCTGTTCACATTATGTTTCTCATGTGAATTAAGTTTTTAGCCTCTATTAAATTAGTTTCAAGGCTTTTCACTCTCCCTTGGCACAACAGCCACATCCCTCTGTAGCCATGTTTGGCCATTTATTTCAAAATTAGTTGAATAAAAGGTTGGGTATGGTACGGCCCCTCGAGTTTTGCTTCCATAGAAGAGTCATCCTACATACTTATGAGGTGTAACACCCTGCAGTCCCTCTACTGACTGCCTCCATCACTCAGTCCTCCATACTGAGCACAACTGACTCCCACCTCCTCCCAGTCTGTTGCCCACCAGCACAGGCCTGTGATGTGTGTCACTGCATAAGTTACATTCAGTGTGACCTGGCCATTCAGACTGCAGTAGGATTCCAGAAGATCAGACATGTATCTGATTTAGTACCACATTTGAAAGTGGCCTGATATCAAAATATCGAACTCAATGATACTTGACATGAGACACATATAAGCATGAAAAAACAGATTTGGGTCAGTTGAATGTAGGCTTTTTGGCTGACCCTGAGGTCAGTCCTACAGATGGCTCTGTCTGTGTCTGACTGAGTGTCTTAGTGAGTGATCCTACTTTCAGAGCCATACCATACAGAGTTGGGCTTGCTTGGACTGAAAGCCATCAGAAATGGCTGCCTTCACTGTGGTAAACAGAACCATACATACAGAGCTGCGCCATGAGCGGGGTTTAGTTTAGGGATGAATCGATCCACTTTTTTCAGTTCTGATCCGATTCCAATAAATACGTGCCAATACCGATACTGATTCCGATACATGTGTATTTTTTTAACAATTGTTATTGTTGTTGGTATAATGTGTGAGGTTACCTGAGGCTGTAGTAAACCACCCAGCTCCTCTTATTGAAAAGCAAAAAAAATACAAAAATGAATTGAATTTAAATGTATTCCAAACAATTTTAATTGAACTACTACTAAAAAATAAATACCAACAGTATCCAAAAAAGAACAACTGAGTTTAAGTTCTAAATCCACTGTAGCTTCAGTTAATGGCCGCAGCCTTCCTCTCTGACCCTTCACAGGATGTAAACAATGGCTGTGTCTGAGACCACACACTCATTCCCTACTCCCCATAGACATAATAAAGAGTAGACGCTGCATCGACCGCTACGACCTATTGGCGCTGACAAGCCATGGGGCTGCCATCTTGATCCGGTCACCCACCCAATCAGTGTAATCTGTTTTGCAGGCGCAATGAAGTGTCAGCGCATTCAAACAATCATAGCTCGCTGAATACTGAACTGATTTTCATGTGGGTTTTTTTTTTCTGCAAATGTCATACATGTAGGTACAATACAGGACACACTGCTAAGAACATCCTAACTAATACTAGCTCAGTTACACACAGACTGTCTCGTGTTAGACTGCGGTGCGTTCATGGTCTACCGCAGACTGTAGGATGGATTTGGATCAGTCACTTGGATCGACGCCGTCAGACAGATATCCGATCTATTAATTACGTCCATATCGGACCTGATACCGATATTGTATTGGATCGGTCCCATCACTAGTTTAGTTGTACTGACAGCCCTGTAATGGCTGCCTCCACTGCTGCTCAAAATTAGCAACAGATGTGCTGAAGTCTATCTTTGACATTAGGGAAATTATAGACAATGTCGGCATTCAATAATTAAAACCTTGAAGTGATTTCTTTGGATTACATGTACACTGTATGCAAAATGTATTACTTCAACAGTGAAAACAGTTTCATATGCTCTTTTGAGAGCTACAACACTGTAACAACCTACAGTACTAAATAAAAATGTGACTTTTTAAGGAGCTTATCCTGTCAAATTAGAATAAATTCTTCTAAAAAAACAAAAAGGTTGGCAGGGGGGTTCCCTGAGAGAATCATGATGAAGAGCTTGAAAAAACTCAATAAATTACTTCAAGTGTAAAAAAAACACTTTAAAGTTTTTAGACATGAGGAAAAAAGTAAAACTTCAGCAGAGAAAAGTTCTCTGATTCTGCTTAAAACTCTATTATGCTGACAATAGCAGGCATCCCTGAGAAGATATGTTCTGGTACTCTGCTGTAGATCCATTGAGTAAAATGTTGATTTGCTTTTAAATCTAAAATACTTAGTTTGGGTTATGAGTAGGGGTAAGTAAGGAGACCAATAACCATATGCATTTATTTTGATGTATAAAATCTACTTAATGTGACAGAAGTGGCATGATGAAAAAAGGAAGGAAAATAAACAATTTAGCCCCTACTCTATCTGCATTTGAAATGTCTCAAAGCAACAGTAGCAGGAGGAAAACAGGAAGTGATGCTTAGAACTCATTGTGCAAGTGATACCCAGGATTAAGAATGATTGGCTAGTACTCATGTGACATCTAGCCAATCAGACTGTGTAGTACATCGGACATTTGGTGAGGCTGTGGAAAGTAGAGAAAAAGCCAGAGGGCGAAGAAACACTTGGCTGAGGAACCAAAGTGGTGCACTTTTGATTATTCCGCTTTATAGATTATCTGTAAAATAAACTGCTGATACAGATAACTGGCCAAAAGTCAAATACGGCCCTCCGTAAGAGTGTAGGCCAATAATTGGTCAACTCCTAGTTATAAGTAGGGATGAGAATCATCAGTCATTCATTTCAGTACCCCCTGCCGTTCCAAAAGAAAGGCACAAAAACAGGTTCTTGAAGCTGTGAAATTTACGTGTAATCCGCCCGTGTTTTCCTTCACACTTACTGATGTTTAGGCACCAGAACCATTCAAAAAGTATCAGTGGAGCAAGAGTATCAGAATAAACCCAAATGATACCCAACCAAAGTTATGAGAGGGGATACAAGTTTGGTAGAAGCTGCAAGAGTAGTCTTCAGTAATGTTGAGAGTTTCTAGGTTAACACATTTAAAAGGACAACTTCTCAATAAGCATACTCCTGGAAAGAATATTAGGCAAGCAATAAGAGACTAAAGCATCAAAACACTGCTAAACTTTAACAATGTCATCAGCCCACCCACTTCCTCTGGGTAAATGTTCCAGACTATTACCTGCTGTGTTTACACATCGGCTCAGCCTGATTTTACACACACTTTTCACTCAGAGGGTGGCACAGAGGGGGGTGATCAGATTTGGCATCCACCCACCCCTTAAATTTTCAGGTTTGCCGTGCATGTGTGAAAGCAGAGAATCATTTATCCAATAGTCCTACGACAATGTTGACAACGTTTTCTTATGGCTCTGGTAATTATAACTCTGCAGAGTCATATCTTCTGACTGCATTTTCTGTCATAATGCTTATCCTGGTAATCTATGTCGTTACCAAATCTGAACTGGTTTACTGACTTAGCTGACAGTCATCAGCAGAGTAGAGCGAGGCAGAGAAGCCAATAGACTGCAGTCAACCTCCCCTACCCTGTATCCAGCCTCACAGTGCCCCCCTTTTCTATCAGTCTCCTTCAGTGCTGCTACGTTTGAGGTTTCTCATCATTTTCAGACTCAGTTTGCAGAGTTTGGAGGAGCAACAGCATGCGTTCAGCTCTACCTGGCAAAAAGGCAGACATCTCCAAATTTTAACATACAGCCACATTATTTTGGATGGACTTTTTTTTTTGTAATATGCCCTTCAGAGGTTGGTGGAGGAAAGTGGTGCCAAGTTGGATCAAGCATCAGTAGAATATCATCCCAGTGTAAAAGAGAAATATCATCACAGCAAAACAACAATTTAGACATCCTCTGATAGAAACAGACATCCTTTTGAGAATATTTGGCAGCAGCTCAGTCAGAAGGTAAATGATAAAATATGAAATCTAAAGGGACTGTATTTTGTTGTTTGTTTCTGCACTGAGGTTACTGAGTTTAGTGTTTTTGTTAAAGGACAAATTCAAAACTGAGCTCATGACTCAGACTGCTTTATTGCCAAGTCTAGTGGGTGAAAATAATGAAGGTGCAACAGCAGAGTATGGTTTTGGAAAAAAAACATTTACTTTAATATTTTTTGGTTTCATTTGTTTAAAGCGGCACTACTACTGTTATTTAAATGATAGGAAATATCGGTAATACCAAAGATCACTGCTGTCATATAAGACAGGTGATTAAGAGAGGAAGAAAATCCATAGAGCACACTTTCACTCCGTCTTCTTTCTTTAGCTGTTAGCCTTCAATTTTTGATCATTTCAAACAAGAAATTACCCCTAAGTAGTGGTTTGGACTTCTGTTTTTGTTGCCGCAGTATTGAAATATGTCTCTACATGAGAAAGATTTAATCTGCTGCACACTGACAATGGTTTTACTGTGAGAGAACAGTGTGTTTCTCCAGCAGTTTCTTTAGGTTCACCGAGCATAATCACATGAGCAAACCTGAAGAAGCTGCAAGTGAAATGTGTTGTTCATTGACAATAAGTGCTGTTAGTGTTCAGCAGATTATTTCTGCCCTATTGTTTGTCGTTTTACTGCAACCAGCCGGCACCTGAATAGGCCTACCTGGGCAGTGCATGAGGAGTCCTGTTTAATATGCATCTGTGGCAATTGATTTTTCCAAGAATAAGGAAGTGTTAAAAATTTGTATTATGAAAACCCTTAAGCCTGTATGCCTGGAAAAAAAGTGTGTCAAGAAATCTACAATGCACTAAAGCCCTAAATGAGCATACAGATACATTTATCACACTTTGTTTCCTCATGATAACAAGCATATTTAGGCTGTTTTCTTGAGATCTTGATTTATTAACCCCCCTTTGTGTGTGTGTGGGACAATTACAGGTTCAGAGTTGAATGACCTGACATACCTGTACAAATTAAGGCCCAGTCAGTCAGGCAGATCACAGCCAGTCTTCATTTCATGAGTTTAAGCTGCATCTGTCTGGGCACTGATTCAGACTGTCAGCTTGCAGGACAAAGAAACTTAAACATTCAATATAATAATGTGAAATTTAAACATGCAGTGGATTTGCTGCTGATATCTGATGTGCTGATATTTCCAAACAATACTGATATCACGACTGATGTATACAATGTTCTGTTTAAAACTACAAAAATTATTTACCTTTTGAGCTGAGGCAAGGAATTGGTGGCAATTCTTAAATATTCAGGCTTTCTTTCTTCCAAATAAATAAATAAATAAATTGAAGATCTGATGCTACTGTTTTTTCTAAGACATATTATCAGGGCTTTCTGTGCCTTTATGCTACAGGACAGTGGATAGAGATTGGAAGCCCTAGGCCAGACTTGAACCCGGGTTAACCATGGGGTTAACCTTAGGTTAACCATGGAGTGCAACCTAACCACACGGCAATATGTATCCCCTTATGCAACTACTATCATAATTTAAAACAGATTTTTTTTTTTCTTTTTTGCTTATTTTTATGGGCCCTAGTTTCAATGTAGTACCACCCCAAGAAGGTGGCTGCAGCACATCCTAAAGTTGTTTAACTGCCATTTAATAAAAAAGAAGATGCAATGTCTGCTGACACAATTGGGGTACAAAGAAAGTGACCTTACATCTCCTGACTTGAAGGATGATATAAATGATCAGTTCAACAATCTATTTGACTGTTGTCAAGTAAAATAGATTTTTTCTGAAGTTAAAACAGGGACTAACAATGCCATTCATCTTAGCCCTCTAAAGGCAATTTCCCGTGAGTTAGCATCAAGCTCATAAAGGCAGATGTACATGTCGGTCCATCTATTAAAATCTTGGATTTCTCTTGTAAATCAATACTGAAAAGTAATTTTCTTTAACATGCAAACTGCAGATATGTATGGCAGATAGGGATGTATGATGTTGGATTTTTGCCGATATCAGATATGCACAAAATAATTTTAGCCTTCATGAATATAGCTAGAGATATCAACATGTAGTTCAGACCTAAAACTTAAGTTCTTAAATCATAAAATTTAAAGTTTGAGGATGAGAAAATTTATTATTTCTGGTCCTTAAAACACAGTTCAAAGTGTAAGGAATGACAATGATGAATAAAGAAAAAGACTTCAGCTGATGTAGGCCTGTTGGTCTAGCCTAAAACTTCACTAACTTATTTGTTCTTATGGCCAATATTTACACCTGACATAGGCAGCCAAATTATCGCTCGTAAATACTGGCAGACATTTTCCTATCTGCTGATACCGATAATTCACTTTATAAGCTAATATCTCCCCATTTGAAATCATGCTGATTATATTATGCATTCTTCATGGCTGATACATTGGCTGTAAATATCCACAGGAATTTTCATATCTGCTGATACTGATCAACATATTGCCAAAATTATTCGCTCACCTGCCTTGACTCACATATGAACTTAAGTGATGTTGATTCACCCTTTGCAGCTATAACAGCTTCTACTCACCAGACACATGTTTTGTTTCATTTTAGGTCCAAACGGCAACATTTTCATGACATAGATCTGTGTATTTGGACATGAACAGAAATGTGCGTCATGATTTCTCACTCAGGAGGAGTTGTCGACTACTGAGGACAGACCAGTGGAGAAACACATTTTTTATTGCCCCCCTCTCAGCAGGGTGTTTCCTACTTTTCCTCATCATACCGCAGTAAACAACTGTTTCATAAACAGACCAGGTCAGTCACTGCCGCAAAGTCTCAAGAACCAGGAGTTAGCTGTGCCCGAGGTAAACACAACCCTACTGAGCAGGGAGCTGCGTCCCAGAATGCATCGTGACACAAATGTAAGCAGCAGCCAAATGATATACCATCAGCATCTCTCCAGGGTGAAACTGTGAGAGCGAGTAAGAGGGATGAGCACAGCGAGAGAGCAGTGAGGCCGAGGGGGAAACAGAGAGAAAATAGATCCATGGCCTTTGCACAGCCATTTGACCTATATCTCCATAGCATTTCCTTCAGGTTCTGCCTGTTGGTTATCAATGAAACCACAAAGAGGCTACACCCAGAAGCATTTCCATTTGCAAATGTTGTTGTCAAGAGAGGCTGACTCACTGAATTCCTGCTTTGGCGGCATTTCCAACTGTGTGTTATGGAAAGAAGCTAGAACTGAATGAACAGAAGTAGCCCAATAAGTAGCATTAAAGTATATGTTAGGCTATCAGCTCAGTGATGACAAAAGAAGCTACTTTTCTGCATTCATAGTATGTACAGAGAAATAAAAAGGTGACTGAAATGACTTAAATGATAAAGATAAGAGGGAGCAAGGATATGAAGAACATGAAAGAACGCAGACACCTCATGACAGTCAGAAACATAAGCACACACAGCTACTTACACATCAGCACAGTCGTAAAACGACTGCACACGTGGCGGTTTACAGAAAACCTTAACAATGCCGTCCTTCACTTTGTCCTTGGGTGAAGACGAGAAAAGACATATCAGCACACTCCCCTGAATAAATCAACAGTTCAGGTAAATCACCTTTAAGCAAACAAATTTGCAAAAAAAAAAAAATCTGAATTTCAATTTTCCTTTCAAATCCTAAGAAGATTATCATGAAGTAGATCACAGGGAACTACACTTGGCAGAAATTGGACGGCTTAGTAGGGAATAAAGTTACTGAGGAAGCACAATTTTAGCATACAGCAGTCCCCCATGATGCACGTGGATCAAACCGGTAAATATGAAAGGCTTAGGAAAGAATTTGTGAAGGTGAACACAGCTTTTCCTGATGCATGTTGAAGAGATCTACCTCTTACTCCAGAGAGTAAATAGTAAAGTGGAAACCATCTCAGGTAGATTAACAGCAGTAATGTGGTAGTTCATTGATCCCTGCAGATAAACAGACTTTTCTTGCCCCCCCTCTGCTCCTAGGTCTGAATGTACACAGTATCAGATGACTGAAGACATTCACGCTTAAAGGATTATTTTAGGATAGAATAAAAACACACATTTCGGATCAATAACTGAGACACTTCCTTTGCATGACGTCCAAAAAACTCCAGAACCAGAGCGAGAGGTCATGTCAGTGAAAACCTGTGAGGCTTATTTGTTTGTTTGTTGTCTTAAAAGCTGAACCTTCTGGGCTTGCCCTCGAGGAAAATAAAGTTGGAATCAATCATAATGGATGTCTAAAGGTGAAGGCCGTACATGCAGGGGTGCACAGGGTCAGCAGTACAGAGCGAAAAATAGAGAAAAACGATCCTTTGGTGATGTTTCATGAGCAACACAGAAAACAATTCTAGTGGAAGAAAAAATGTGACATTTCTGATTCAAACTGTGCCAGTGCCCAGAGGTGATATTGATCCAGGATTGATCAAAGAGTGCAATGGACTTAACAGCAGCAGAGGGATGCTTACAGTGAAGGCTAAGCATAACTGAATGCAGCATGGGCCACACACAAGTCTCAATCCTCCACTTTCATCTATTATTAATTCCCAGATCTACTGATTGTCCAGAAACTGCAAAGCTGCAGACTAAAGAAGTCTGACTCTTTGTTGGTCAGATTTTAAAGACATTCCAATGATGATTGTGGAAGTATTGCTCTGGTATGGATGAGCAGATTTTCATTCAACACTATGAAACAAAATTTAATTAACTAAGGCTAGCTTTCTTTCTATTTTTAATTAGTTTTCTATGTAATTACACATTTACCATACCCAGTAAACTCTGTTTTCAGTTGCTACAATTAAAAAAAACAGATAAAATTTTAATTTAGAAACCTCTTTTGATTTTTATGTTCATCTAATTTAAGTAAGGATGATGCACATCAATTAGCATGAAAACATGCGTCCAGTTGCAGTCCCTGGCACTGAAGAAAATAGTACAAAAAGCATAAAAATGCCTTAAAGAACTGAAAAAATACAGAACCACTACAGACAACATTTATAGAGGATGATGAAGAAGAAATCCCTTATCAGTCCTTCAATGGGAATATTCATTTTTGCACTCTGCTATTAAACATGTTACAAAAACACAAGCTGAAACAGAAGCACCAACAGTATCCTATGGAAGGCATTAATGATGTCAGCATTAGAGGTGTAACTATATCACAATTTCATATCAGTGCATCAGTGCTATAGTGACCTTAAATATGACCGTTATCAGTTTTATCACAATATAATTGTAATTTACTGATTCATCATTAGAAATGATCCAATCAAGTTCTGAAGTTTAAAAACACATTATAACCAATCAAATCAGCTTCACAGGGAACCATACATTTTGGTATAAACATTAAAATATTAACATATGAAAAGTAAACATAAAAAATAGGGATGCACAACACTATCGGTATGATAGCAGTATGGGCAGACATATAAAATTTCTGCTGATAATTACAGTCGATATTTTGTCTATATATCAAAAGTTTTAGTGGAGTTTTAGGTTGGGCTACATCAGCTGATGTCTTTCTCTTTATTTATTATCATTCCTTACACATTAAAGTGTGCTTTAAGGACTGAAATGTGTTGAATTGTTCACCCTCAAACTTTAAATTGTGTGTTGAAGTTTTATGTCTGACCTACATTTAAATATACAGTATTGATATCTGTATCAGCTAAAATTAATTTGTAAATATCAGCATATTGGATATTCTTGTCAAACGTGCAACAATAAAGGTACTTTGTTGTTACGGTTGTCATCATTTTTAAAAACTTTGATTCTTTTTGACACCACATGCTTTAAACGATACATTATCTCCAACTTCTACATTTGATAGGAAAGAAAAGAACCAGTATCTAAGTATCTATCTATCTAAGTATCTATCTATCTATCTATCTATCTATCTATCTATCTATCTATCTATCTATCTATCTATCTATCTGATGAGGAGCAGCTAAAGTCCCTAAGTGCACGTGACTACCACAGTCAAGAGTTTTGTTTTGTTTTTGTTTTTAAGTTGAAGGTACCACATTTTGGTTTGACTCATAATGCTGATGTGTCCCTAATCCCTAGTGAGTCCGAGGAAATGAACTGGCCCCTCTCCATCCACCAAACCGATACACAGACTTGTTCTTGAACCAGTGACCCACGCGGTTCCCCAGCTAGGTCCTTACAGACTGAGCTACTGCCCCCTTCAGTTATATGTGCAGACAGAGTCGAGAGATGTGATGTTCCTGCTTTCGTGGGTAGTGCTTCAGTGCCACTCTATAGGAAGGCTGTCTTTGCATAGCTCTTTTTTATATGGTATGTGGGACAGCATGAATTTTAAATGGGTTCCGGAAAACTTCTAAAGCAGGGAAGGCAAAGCCTCCCCAAACAGAAATATCTATTCTGTTATTGATACAGAGAAATTCCCAGAACTTTTAAATGCCAACAGATTAAAGTCCATACTACAAACAGAGCAAAAGTGAAAGGTTCCCATCTTTAACAGAATAAAAGAATCCACAGCAGAGAGGAAGATCAACACTACAGCACCACATAAACTGCAAGGGTTTGAGTAAGGCATGAACTTCAAAAGAGGAAAAACAGCCCACAATAACACAGTAAATAACAAAACAAATATATGGCCCAATAAAAATCTGATAATGCTGTAATAAAGAATTCAGAGGTGAGGTCCATGACAGCAAAGATCCGTCACCTTCAGCTTCTATGTCGACCTTGGGATGATAAGCAGAGTTCAGCAGGATGATCTAAAAGGCTGCAGCTAATAGGCTTTAAAAGATCAGCTGCAGCTTAACCACTGACACCGGTGTTATAAGTTATCTGGACAATCTTCAGGAGGAAGTTTGACTTTTAGAAGAAAGTTTGATTTTCACTTTTTCATATCAATGACACCAAATCCAACAACTGGGCGATTAATGGGGGTTGAATTTCTAATATGATTGAGTCGTTCCCTCCCCTGATCCATACAATAACATAAACTACTGCTTTAAGGTCTGACAATAGCCAGTAAAACAGAGAGTGTGTCATGTTTTATTTAATGCACTAATTTGGATCAGCCAAGTGCAATTTAGAAAACCTTAATAAAATGTTATAAAGCTGTGGCTGCCTCTCAAGACAACATATTGTATTAACCGAGGGCAGAGAAGTTCACAGAAATGATTTGAGTTTTTTTTTTACCTGAATGACCAGTCGATTGGTCAGTGCCTGGGTGTGATTTTCTTTGGTTGACTACAGCCCTAGATTATAGGCAGGTGCACACTGATCGCTTCTGAGACAGATGTTATTTTAGTAAAACATGAGGTCAAAAAGAATCAAGAGTGGTTCATAAAGTGTTTTTATGTTCATTTTTAACATTTAGACTACCAGCAGTCTGCTGTGAGGGACCAGTCACAGATTAAACTGATCTTAAGATGAAGTGCAGGTTTTGTTTTATTTTCATTTCATTTTAATCTGAACAACCAGTTGATTGTTCGGTGCATGGGTGTAATTTCAGTCAAACAAATTTTTCTTTGGTTGAGTACAGGCCTGGAAAATAGAGTTTGAATCGAACTGTGACCCTAAAAATTGGGATTAAAATTGAATCAAATCCTTACACATTGAAAGATTCCCACTTCCAGTCTGCACAATATCAGAAAAATACGAAAAATGAAAATGTGAGAGCATTGCTGTGATATCAGACCTCCATCACAGAAAAAGTATTACTTGTGTACATACAAATCATTTTCTTCTTATTTACAGATTTTTCACTGTGATTATTGTAACATTACAAAGCTGTGGCTGCCTCTCAAGACAACATATTGCACTAACAAAGGGCAGAGAAGTTTATTCACAGAGGCAAAATCCTCCTTATCTTTATGTCTTGTGTCAGCTATTTTCACCCCTACTGAAGCAACTGTCAAAGATTTACCTATCTGCAGTCACATCTGGTTTTCAGATCCTTGCAAGAAATCAAAGCTCAAAATGAATATGATTACTTATCATGATCATATTCACCCAAGTGCCAATCTCTGCCATGATTCAACTTCTAAAAATCTTTGTATTAGTTCTTTAAAAATGAGAAGGCCTGTTGGTTACAACACCACAAAGACAGCTTTCTTCCAGATCTAAAACCCAAGTTTGTTCAGTTGTAGCTCACTCTAATGCAGAGCTTTGACTTCTTGAATTTACGTCAACTTTGCTGGGCAACTGTAAACACTAATCTTTGGTATTTCAACTCAAATGAACCACAAAAACATTAATGCTTAAAGCAGATTCTGCTTTCCTTGAAAAACCTCTATGGATTAGGCTAACACCTCCCTACTTGGCAGAACTCCGTAGCCCTAACATTACCCCTCGCACAGTCACATGGTGAAATGCATGTTGGTCATTACTCCAGACCTCACACAATTGGAGAGTCTGAAACCAGTGACTCTTTTAAATCCAGCCTAAAAATAATCTGTTTTTCTAAAAAACAGTAGCCCTATAATTCCCTTTGGTTATATTTGTTTAAATGCACCCAGTTATTTTTATGAACAAGTAATAACTTTTTAAAAACTTTTTTACCTGTACACTGTACTGGGGCACTTGTACACTTAAAATGAACTCACTCTCTTACGAAGAATTTGACCCAGACTGACATCCCAGCTTTCACAGCCACTGTGAGGAGAACATGACGCTCGGGGAAAAACTGTCTATCACAACATTTACAACAGTGAGCAGAAAGCGTACTAGCAAACAAGACAGACAGAAAGTAATTTATGCATAAATCAATGTTAACTTTGTTTCAGCTTGTCCCCTTTGTGTAATCAGCTGATAAAATCATGACACTTACAGAACTGCATTGTTATGAACACATTTATTGGGCTTTTTAATATTAAATAATAATGATCAGCTTTGTAATGCACAGCAGACTGAGGTCGATGCTGGAACCAGCTCCTCTGCACAATATTTAAGGTTTTGTTAATCTGGAATTGGTTTGAATTGACCAAGACTTTGCTGGTGAGATGGTTGTGCGTGCATGTGTGAGAAGAGGCGGCAGGAGCATGCAGAAGACTAACTCATTTTCAACTCGACACAAAGATGCAGAATGTTTGTATCGAGGTGGCGCTGTCAGTGTCTCTGTTGCCCTCTGTAAAAGCATCAACTTCCACCCCCTGTTTAATTCACCGACCAGCATATAAGTTAAATGAAGTCCCTCTATGGCGTGTGCTGCTGATCTCTTGGCTAGGTAATCCTTGCGAAAAAGATTTGGATCTTAACAAGTTTTTATCTGGTTGAATAAAATTAACAGTGCATGTTTGCATCAGTGTTCGTTACAGTCTGTCATCTGTCGTTACAGACAGACAGAGAGCAGAATAGACAAAAGACAATATCTCCTGGTCATTAAGACTCGACCTGCTGACATTTTTCCCGTCATTTGATTGGTCTGATGGTTGGTTGATATGCTCTCATGTGACAAAGATTCCTGTTCGTCTGTTGGTCGCGTGTGCATGTGTGTGTGAGAACAAACAGCGGAGCGTGCAGCTGACTGACTGACAAGCACAGCAGGACACAGACAAGAGCAATGCAGTGCTGGGCAATACAGACACAGAGGCACACAAAGTGGCTCAGAACATGTTCTATTCTGATTGTTTCACAGCGGTTACTCTGTAAATAACTGAAAAAACAACAGATCTTAAACCCAACATAAAGATGCAGGCTTTTTGTAATAAAGTGGTGCTGCTGAGTGTCTCTGCCCTCCGTCAGAGCCCAAACTCCTGTGGCCTGTCTAATACACTTGTCATTTAACACATGATACTGTCTGTTTATCATCAGACCGATATTTGCTCATAAATGACACAGTGCAGGCTGGAAGAAGTGCCCCTGTTAATAGTATCATTATATATAAATACAAACGATTGTCTGAGGATATTTTGTAAGCTATATGATGGCAAATAGTGACTGTGCCATGACCACAGAAATGATACAGATAAAGGCAGATTCATGCTGATTGTTTCTGAGTCAGTTGTTATTGAGTACAAAATAATAAGGATAAAAAAACTAAGTAATGCTATATAAAGCCTATGTTAATTTTTAAGGTTGTTCAGACTACCTGAGGTATGAAAGAAACAGCATTCTCCATTCAGGGGGTCAAAATGTGGAACGCTTTACCAGCAGAGCTCAAACTCGATCCAGACTGGGATCATTTTAAACTCTTTGTACCATTGTGTGATTATGTATTTGATGTTTCTGTGTTTTGTCTTTGTAATGTTGTGCTTGTTTTGTGTGAATCCCAGCTAGGGATGGGCATTGCAAATTAGCACTAACCACAAATGCTGTAGTGTGTGGCAACGGTTTACTTGCTTCATACT
The DNA here is from genome assembly GCF_018320785.1 of Cheilinus undulatus. Lineage (NCBI taxonomy): Eukaryota > Metazoa > Chordata > Actinopteri > Labriformes > Labridae > Cheilinus > Cheilinus undulatus. Next base: position 41,034,520 of record NC_054866.1, on the reverse strand, counting down.
TGTCCCTACAAATAAACATTAAAAAAAAGAAGAACCTATCACTGAAAAAGATGACTTGAGATTTTTTTTTTTTTGTTTTACCTGCATGACCAGTCGATTGGTCAGTGCCTGGGTGTGATTTTCTTTGGTTGACTACAGCCCTAGATTGTAGGCAGGTGCACACTGATCGCTTCTGAGACCGACATTATTTTAGTAACACATAATGAGGTCAAAAATAATCAACAGTGGTTCATAAAGCATTTTATGTTCATTTTTAACATTTAGACTACAAGCAGTCTGCTGTGAGGGACCAGTCACAGATTAAACTGATCTTAAGATGAAGTAAAGGTTTTATTTAATTTTCATTTCATTTTAATCTGAACAACCAATGATTGGTCGGTGCATGGGTGTTATTTCAGTCAAACAAGTTTTTCTTTGGTTGCATACAGGCCTAGAAAATGGAGTCTGAATTGAACTGTGACCCTAAAAATTGGAATTTAAATTGAATCAAACCCTTAAATACAGAAAGATTCCCACTCCCAGTCTGCACAATATCAGAAAAATATGAAAATATGAAAAATGAAAACATGAGAGCATGGCTGTGATATCAGGCCTCTATCACAGAAAAAGTATTACTTCTGTACATACAAATCTTTTTTTTCTTATTTACAGACTTTTACAATGCAATTATTGCATATGGTCATTTTAAATTTGCTGTGTAGCTCTTCTTCACATTGCTTTAGCATTAACAGCAGGGCACTCTTTGTATTTTTAGCATGCGAAGGACAGACTCTGCTACGATGATAATTATCAAAAATACAGGAGCATCAGAGGAACCTTTTCAAACGTACTGGTTGGATAATGGTCATCCTCATCTCCCTTTGTTCTTCCATTCTGTGTAATAACATCATTCTTGAAGCAGGACTCCACAACCTGTCGTAAAACACATTACTATAATTACAGCTTCCATTTTCAGCCTGTCTATACATGAAGGGTTAATGGCATTCCCATTTAATTAGCTGTAATAAGGGATAGTCCCACAAAACTGCAGCATGGGGATGTCAAGCTTGTTTAATTAGTCTGTCACACAAACAAAAACTCCGGGGTCATGTGGGGCAACGATGTTCAATTCTTATTTAATTAACCTGTGAATGTTCACAGTGAAACACTGCTGGGTGATGTGCCAAACTGCTGCTTTACAGGGCTCCTCCATCCATCACTTCAGAGAATAAAACAATGTGCTGCAGCCAGAGGAAGCTTCCAGTAGAAGGATTGATCTGTTTTCTGGGAGCATTCATTCATCATTAAAAGTATGGGACATCAACAAATTTTAGAAATAATTTACATTTTTCCTTATTAATTCATTTTAAAATACTTTAACTGAGGAAATCAGCCTAATTCACTCATCCTGATACCTGAAAGACTTAAAATTATTATTCCATGGAATCTGATTTCCATACTTTCATAGGATGACATGGTTTAATTAAAAATTTAAGGCTAATTTAGCTGGGTCACGCTAAAAGATAATTGGGCCTATGTGGGCCAGATTCCACCCTTCTAATCAAAGTCAGCACTAGACCGATTATCTGATGGTTACAGATTATCTTGTCACATTTTCCAGTGGTGTGAGGTATGTTAAGAGTGATTTTACCCTCCACGATCTGTTTGGAGATAATCTGGGCCGCTCCAATATATAAACAGAAATATTAATCATGTGAAATATTTACAATAAAGATCCTGGAGAACACTGAGGACTGCTGAGCGTGCAGGCTGCTGATTTGAATGACAAATGGAACAAAAATCCAGTCAGGAAGCAAACTAACTAGATGCCAGCATAAAACTGGCTGGATACAGCAGATTGAAAACTGGTAACTTCTACATGTTTATGCCCCTTAGTTTGGCTGATGGCCAGTGTTACAGGACCAATATTGGCTGATAGTCATATTAAAAAACAGGGGTTGCCAAACTTTCCGACTGAGGGTGAAGGGCTAGGGATACATGCTCCGTCTGTTTTCATAATGCCGTTGATGACACTGTTTCAAGGGACGAGGAGCACTTGAAAACAAGGGGTAAAATTTGCTGCTAAGCCATAGGATGTTCCCAAAAAATCTCTAAAACAAATATTCTCTACTTTGTATTACCAACATCAGTACCTCAAACTCTCTGCAACTCCAGTATGATACATCAAAATGTAGTGCTTTATTCACTTCAAGGAAAAGTTTCCTCTTGACAAAATTCAGACAGAGATATTTGGCAGGTGAATTCATTAGGAAAACAATCAGCGTAAACAAATGAGATCATATACTGGGCTGACACTGAGCTACTTTAACACGTCTACAGGTTGGTTGACCGTTACTTATGAAGAGCTGAGTAGTAAAGTCCTGTGTGGAGCAGGAAATCAGTTAAGCTCTGTTGCACTCTGCTGACACCATGTCTGGAGAGCAGTCACATGGATCACACATGTTATCTCTTCAGTCTTCAGAAAAAATCAATTTCCTCACTTTCTTGGCTTAAATTATATCTCATAGAAAATGTGTTTCACCATTTCTTCTCATTTGCCTCTGATTTGGTTCTCCTAAAAGCCTCTCATAATCAGAAAGAGCAGGGATCAGTGACTTCTAATCATATATCAATGTGCATCATTGAGCATGTTAAAGGGTAATTGATGTAGAATGTGTGATGTCATCTAGATAATGAATTTAATTTCATTTGGCAGCTAGTGATCACAACAAATCAGTGTGTGCATATAATACTGAAAATCTGTCAATTTCTAATTTAATTTATCACAGCATGCTTCTGTCTTTGCTGGAAAATCAAATAATAGCGATTAAATTATGTTTCAGGATTGCGCATGTTAAAGAAAAGCAGCTGTAGCATCACTGACAGAGACAGGAGGGGGGATGCTACAGCAGCAATAATACCTCACCTCTGTTAGTGCAATAACTTCTGAAATGTTCTGAGTGCAGTTCTTTGCTTGAGAGTTTAAATCCTACCTTGTAGAGCTTTAGCCAGCAGGGTCAAATTCAGGTTCATTTAGAGACCTTTGCATCTCACTCTGGGCATGGATTTCACCTTCACCTTTTCCTCCTTCATTTGTTTTTCAGCTTTCAATATTAGGAGTCCAGTCAGTCCAAACCAAAAACCTGGGGGTAAGATATTAGCAAAAATTCCAGAGTTTTTTTGTCTCTTTTTTTTGATGTGATGCCAAGTTCAGATGACAGAGTTGTTTTAGTCTGTTACAATGGTTAGTTGGTCACTGTGTCAGATTAGGCGATCACAGAGCCATAAATTTGGGCTGACAGACTGCAATCACTGCAACCTATCTGACAGCGCTCTAAGGTATGTGGACTAGGCTAGATTACCTGGTAAGAAGGCTGTTATCAAACACACTGTATTTTCTGTACTATATTGTATTTGTCTGGCTACTGAAACTTTATGATGTATGATATGCAAGCTTGGTGCATTTGCTAAGAGCTCAGATACTAACATGTGTTTTCTATTTCTCTACATTGTTTATTTGTATTCATGGTTGCCCCTCAACGACACATCACAAAGGCAGGGATGTTGTCAAGGCTCATCCATCTTTTCTCTTTCTTATAGTTCCATCTCACAGCACCAACTTTATTAGTCTTTCTACACTTTGTCATTTGGTTTGTTTACATCTGTGACTGCTCCATGTACAAAGTGCTCTGTAATCTTGTTGATCAATGTTATTGACATCACAGAAGGTAGGACAAAAATTAAACATACTAGACTTTCTGTCAGACGTGTTCAGTGTGATACACTACAAAAGATGACAGAAAAGATTTTCGGAGCCTACGGTCGCAAATCCCTAGGACTGTTTGATCAGGCTATAATCGTGCTAAGCAAGTGTAGTCTATTCCTGGCTTTGGGACCCCACTTTACCAAACTCTTCTCACATGTTTGACCATGAAGTTAGTAACTTCTACCCAGTAAAAAACAGCTGATTTGATTCAGCAGTTCGGGAAACCAGATGTCAGCATTTCATTAATATGATACAAGAGTCTAATACTGGTTGCTGACATCTGGTCTTTTCTTTCTTTCTGCATCTCTCTCTTTTTTTCAACTAAACACAGCTTCAACAAATGCCTGTTCAACATGAGCCTTGTTCTACTCAAGGTTTCTGCCTGGTAAAAGGACGCTTTTTCTTGCCACTATTACTAAGCTGAATATGGTTTTTCTTTGTTGAAGGGTTTGTCATCCAGAGAGCAACAAGTACCACTGATGGATCGGGGAAGCCATCATGATTCAGAAATGGACCCAATGGACTATGAACAGTGACGAGGGGGCTTACATGTTGTTCCGCACTCGGGATGCTGTCCTCAAGAAGTTGCCGGACAGCAGGGGGGCATGGCCGTCCTGTTAATCAAGACAAGATGATCAAACCTGCATAGAATCAGCTGATCCTCTGCAGACTAGTCACATGTCACAGCTACATCACTGACTCTTCAGAGGAAGACTGCAGGAACTTTGCAGTCAAAACATGGCAAGGTCAATGAGAAAATAGAAAAAATTATAGTTTGTGAGGACAGTATGAATTTATTTGGATTAATATGCTGAATACTGCTGAGTGCTGTCCTCACAGAGGATTAATTTTGGGCCTTTCTTAAAAATATAAGAAAAAAATCTGCTCTCTTTATAAAGTGAATTGATATAGCATTGGTTATGAGTTGATGCTATACAATTAATGATCAAATGGCATGATTTGCAGATGGCCGGTGATACAGGTGCTAAATGGATGCATAAGAAAGCTAGTGTACATTAGGTGTGGCTGAGCTTCACATTTGTGCGCCATCATCAACCACATAGCAACAGCAAATCCAACCTCAGGATAAGGATGAGATTTGAACCCTTTTTCTTTTGAATACCTTTCTTAATTATCTACTCAGGAATTCTTGACTTGTTCTTGACTGATAAACCCATCTCTTTTGTCAGAGATCTGCTCCTTTAATGATTCATATCAAGTTACAATTAACCAAATAGAAAAACCTGTTTTATCTTGAGAAAGCAGTGAGCCAGCTGACTCAGACGTGCAAAACAAGTGCAGTTGTATGAGACGAATCCACTTTGTTCCCATCTTCATGGTCAGACAACAACAAGCAATATTGTCTTGTTTATACAAAATTTGATTCAGTGTCTGACCTTTATGATCAGAGCGTGACAGCAGCCTTCAGCTGTAGAAGCCTGAAACAGCTGCAGATGCTTCTGACTGAATAAAGACAAAACATTCTCATTTGCTGTTGTTTTAAAGTCTTTGGGAAATCATTTGATACAACCATCTGATGAGAAACAAGGCATATATAGATGTCATATGCATTGTCCTGTTTCTATTCATGCAGGTCTGTTGTTGCTGATCATGTAAAAGAGGGGACCTACATTCACACCATTCTTCTGGTGGCATATAATAAATATGTTTCTGGTATTTTATTCAAAAAATTAATTAGTTTGTTTTGTTCTAATGAGAAGAGATCATGGCACAGAGTGAAGCATGCCAGGTAGATACAAAGCACCATAATTTAATGCTTCACATTCAAGGTGTTTTGTGCCTAATTCAGTTAAAATGTGCCGTATAATTCTTATGACATGCCTCATGTTACATCTCTAACATCAAAGGTGTTAGAGATGTGAGCCCTCTTACGCTCTATTCTAGCAAATGAACCATAATATCACATCCATTTTATCATCAAATGCCTCTTTTTGGCTGCTCAACAAGCTTGAATAAAACTTTAGAAAATACCCTATCTGGACATTGTTTCACAGTAAGATGTTCAGACCAGGAGCCTCCCATCAAATACTTCCTAGATGATCCTCAGAGGTGGAGAGAAACATTACTATTTCATCATTCCACAAATTAGACCTCGAGAGATGTAGTTGAGGATCCTTCAGGATCTCCAGACCCTCTCTACGTTTCAAAAATAGCCCCAACTTATTATTACAAGCATAAAACTTCCTACAGTCGTAGCTGTTTGCAAGACAGATCCCCATCCCCTCTGCCCCAGCTGCTACTTTTCATGCACACTTTGTGATGTAATTTAGATGAACAGGCAGATATGTTAACAATCACTGTATCATCATGTCCCAAAAATGCTGCGTTATATCTGCTTCATTTATATGCACATAAATTAGATAGAGGTTGTTTTCCTGTTTGGAAACAAGTCAAGTACAACCAAATTGCTAAATAGCTAACCAAAGTGAAGTACTTATACGACTCTGTTAATTAAATTTGTAATTTAAAAGTTTGAGGCCAGTGAATGACTGATGAGTGTTTTGATTAAGTGCACTCTACTGTATGTCACATGAATACTCTGAATTACAAACTTGCAAAGGCCCCAGCAACATGAACAGAATAACATCCAATGGCTGAATGACTGAAATAAGATAAGTGAGCCGTTCAAACAAATGTGCAGTCTCGTCTAGACGCTCATTTTTGTATAGATAATTGTCGACTGGAGCGTGTTATTCCTTGAGCACGTTTCCTGTGAAAATAGCACCGCAAAGTGTGAAAGGGCCAAGGTGTCAGAGACTACAGCCACTGCAGTGCTACACTCATGTCTGAACATGCCAAGGGCTACAATTTGTCCTGCTCCACAAAGTGGGTTTCTGTTGTGGCAGAGCAGGTCGTAATTAATCTCTAGTGTGCTAACAAGGAGGAGGCAACTCCTGCAAGCAGGCCCAGCTGTAGTGCTCCTACAAAGGTTTACAGCAAGGCCAAATCTAAGGTCATTTGGGGTTATATATTTTTTACCAGTGAAAGAATCTTGGCTTCATACGCCATTGCTGGTCATACCAAAGACTCAATCCCTACCACCTCATGCTGGCAACCATCACTTCTCACAGTCTCACAGTCAAAAGAAAATTAAAACAGATCATACAATGGAATATTAAAGCAGACTCCTGTGGTCTGTTTAAAATTAGACAGGAAATAAGGCAATATAAGAGATAAAAATGACGAGAAGGCCAATTACTTTACTGGCACCGTTCTGTTAAGGGGTCTAAGTGCATCTGATCCTAAAGGGCACAGCAAGACACACTTCGGTTACACCCTGTGCCAACCAAGTAAGGGGGCAGTCGGCTGTGGAAACTAGGGGTTTCTAGGGGCTGAGTATCAGCCTGGCTGATTGTTGATGCTGGTATTTGACATTTTATTTTACCCGTAATTGGCAAAAAATAATTACTTCAAAGATGTGCTTCTTTGCCTTCACTGCAACTTTTTGTTTCCACACTAATCTAAAGTTCTGCCCACAACCCAATCCAACTGGCTTGATGTTACACATCAAGTTTCACATCACTTTCTGTGCAGTTACTCTGTGCTGTTTCTCATGTTGGCAGAGCTAGTGCTAATTTGATTGTTTTCTATTAAAAATAACAGTTTTACTTTTGCCACATGAAGTGCAATTTATTTGTCATCAAAAAAGAAATATCAAGTCCAATTCTCAGCTATTGATCATATTCACTACTAATCATTAGGAATGCATGATAATGGATTTTAGCCGATACCGATATTGATACCAATATTTTTAGTGGGAACGCTGAGCATCCACACTATTGATATTCGCGTCGGCCATTTTGTTTATTATTATTCTTCCACACCGGCTGTCTCCTCCTTCATACTTTGTCGTATCGACACCGTTTCAACTTTTAAAAATTCAGTTTCTTCGTCATTCGACTGCTATGACTTTTCTCGTTTCTAACTTTTATCATTGTTAAAATACGGCTCTTCATGCTATTTTCAGCTATTTCTATGCAATTTTCAGCTACTTGTAGGCCAAAATCAGCTATTTTCAGCTATTTTATGAGATTTTCAACTGCTTATAGGCCAAAATCAGCTATTTCTGTGCAAATTTTCAGCTATTTTAAGGCTATTATTTAGCTTTTCTTAAGCTAGTTTTAGCTATTTCTATCCTTTTTTGAGCTACTGAATGCCATTTTCAGCTACTTTTATGCCTTTTTTGCTATCTATGCTTTTTTATGCTATTTTCAGCTCTTTTTTGTGCTTCTGATTCTGACAACCCTAGTGGCAATAAGCGCAATGACAAAGGAGATCCTTTTTTAAATGCAGTAAGCCATGACACTGCTTGAAAAAAATATTAATAAGACACAAAGAGGTCCATTACTTCTAGTACAAATGAATCCAAACTTCCAGAACAACCAAAGTAACCCTTGAAAGAAACGACTGGCTTTAATGAACTGAAAAGGAAGAGAGCATAAACCCTATTTACTGGGATGTGTGGTACTAAAAAGTTATTGATCTTGTTTTAATTTTACAACAATCATATCAAAGTTGAAAAATAGACTGCAATCTTGATAAACACAATGACCATCATACTCCAGCAAGACAATAAGAGCAGGACCATAAGACAAAGACAATATGAATCCATTTTAAAACTGCAATCATCTTTAGAAATTGACAATTTGTCAAATCATCATATATCTATCCGTTGTTTTGGTGATGCTCCGTTTGGGGCTCCGTGGATCCCCCTCCCTCACACACTCACAGGCAGAGAGTCAGCAGCAGATGCCCCCCTGCATCTTTTCACTCTCCATCAACATGCCTGCATTCTGATACAATTAGGTGTACTCATTTCACTTTAATCTCAGCAGGAAAGCACCTTATCTCCACTGAGACTGTCACTCACACCGATCTGCATGAAGTTGGGACTTTGATGAACTTTAAAACTTGACCACTGGCTTTGATTTTGTGCCCATCTTGTCTGTGGACATGTGGGACCTTTGAATGCTCACTGCTGTTTAATCGCACTATCCCGGGGCACTTTCCCAAATAAGTACAAAAAATACAGTAAACATTTGCACAGCCTTGATGTCACAATGGCATTTTTTTCTGTAGCATTATGTTGCAACTGAATAGCATTTTATGTGGGACCATTCAACGTCCAGTAACATGAGTGGAAGGAGGAAAGAAAAACATTTACTCACCAAATTCAGCACAGTCTCGACAATATCCCGGTTGCTAACCTCTCCAACTTGGATCAACCCGACGAGAACAGCAAATTTCATTTTGATATTCCGGATTGGAAGCGAAGGATTGATAATCCCAGCTGGGAGCACCACAGAACCTGAGCCGGACATCATCATCATTGTCTCACCGGCGGCAGCGGAGACACCAGCCGCGTGCTGCCCGTGTCCTGAAGGAGGTTGTCGGTCCGAGAGAGACACAGAACCCGGCATGGTCACCAGTCTCTCGCTTGTCATTAGCCCCCCGCCCCCAAACCGGGAGGCTCTTCAGAGGCTAGTTATAGGCTTTCCCCTTGAAATAAACTGGCTCACTGCTCTGGAGCATCAAAAAGAAATGAAAGAGAAGAACACTCACGGTGCACCGAAAAAAAAAAAAAACAAAAACAAAACACAAACAAGGAATCACTCTCTGTCAGTAAAATCCACTCTCAGGAGTTCCGGTGTGTTGTCGGTGCCAGTCGGTTAACTGAGCTGTCTGACCTGCGCTGTGTACACAAAAATGTGTATATGTGCCGCCGCTCTCTTGCACGAGCGTCTCCGCGCTTGTGCTGCTGCTGCTGTCACCGCCATGTTGCCGCCCCCTGCCTGCTGCTCACTCTCAACACGCCTGCGCTGCTGCAATGATGAAGAGCCGGAGAGTGACCGTTAACAACCACCAAGGCTGCCCGGGCTAACTAACCGGCAGGTGGGCCCAAGTTAGCTTACGGTCCATTATTCCAGTGGCAGTTTCTGAGACAAAATACAAACATATAAGCTTAATTATTTACCAGAATTATGCCGTTGATAAAGTTTGGCTGTTGGCGTAAAGGTAGTAACTACAAATGCCATGCTGAGAATTCAAGACAACAAAAAAAGGTAAAAAGCTAGCCAAGCTCCTGGCAACCACTTGTTACTCCGAAACAAACATGGCAGCCGGAAGTGACCAGATACGTCTTCTAAGTAAAAGCTGAAAATAAAAGCAAAATAGCATCAACAGTATGTTTAAAATTATTTAACATAAAATCAAAGCAAATATTAAATATTTTCATAATTACATTAACATTAGTTACCCATATGACCCTTTGGCTACCATAAAAAATCTTTCCTTTTTCCCTCCAGCTGTCCTTATTCTGAAATTCCTCTCAAAATATGTAGTATGACATCAACCTGATTAACCCTTAGTAGGGCACTCATTGAAATACTTTGAAATTCAAAATTGAGACCCAAGAATAATATTGGTGGACATCCCAATATTTTTATACTTGTGTCACATATAAACTTAGCACAAAAGTAAGGAAATATGTGGTTTTTTCTCAAACAGTGCCTCTTAGCAATAAATCTCATACTACTGGAAAGCCTGTTTATTCCCTTTTAAATGGTACCACATTTGTAAGGAACATGCATCTGTGGGATGAGCAGCAGAGCTGAGTACGTGGGTTGCACCCATTAAATTATGAAAAAATGTCAGATCTTCTCTGCCCATACCAAACAGCTTATTCTGACACTGACTCTTGTTTGGTGGATTAGATGATTGAAGCTTGAAGAACCAAGACATATTGGCAATTTAACAGTTTACCAATTTAACCAACAGGAGCCTCCTCATGCTGGTCACCAGCCTGGTTACAAACTGCTGTGGAATGGCATCCCATTCTTCAACCAGCATTTGTCGCAAGTCAGCCAATGTGGTTGTGTCGGTCACTCTCGCAAAAACAGCACGCCCAAGATGTGCAAGTTTTCAATGGGGTTGAGGACTGCTGCCAGGCCATTCGGTCCTCTCCACTCCCAAATTCTGGCAGTTGTCTGTGACAAACCATGTCCTGTGGGGTCCAGTGTTGTCGTCTTGGAGATCGGTCTTAGATTGCAAAGTATAGGATTGCCACAGGTTACAGAATCCTGTCTCAATGCTTCTTTGAGCTGAGATTTTGGCATCACCTGGGCTTACAAGAAGCTCAAAACAAGAGTCAAAAGCAACAGCAAAATAAGCTGTTTGGCACTGGCAGAGCCTTGGCAAGTTTTTTATGGGCACAACACACATATTCAGCTCTGCTGCTCATCCCACAAACACATGTTCTTTACAAATACGGTACCATTTATAAGGAAAATAAACATGCTTTCAAATTGAATTTTTGTCAAGAATTGCTACAACAGAGAAATAATCTACTAAACAGAAGTTTTCTTTCTTTTTGTGCTAAGTTTACAGTATATTTTTTCATTGTTATGGGAAAAATCAGTCAACAACATGCCCATATATGATTCCTTGCCCATTTATGGGGAAAAAAATGAAGTGTATGCATGTCTGAAGTCAAATGAGTATTTACCTGCACATTCAAAAGTCATTTAAATACAAAACTTTTATTTTACAAGATGCTTTGAAGTTGTCTTTAGATTCTGGCGTTTTAGAGGCAAGACATGATTGCCATTTAACACATACTGTTATACTGTTGTAAAACTATAAATCAGATATATTTCTCTATCAACACCACTGATTTTTTTTTCCTAATTCCAATAGAAAATGTAAAAAAAAAAAATCACAAATATTAATTGTCTACACTGATTTAAGCAGAAAAACTAACTGTCACCAATTAAAAAATATATATAATAAAACTTTTTTAGGGTTATCAATATGACCAAAAATCACTCATATTTCACTATATACATTATAAATTTCTATGAATTAGGAAAATTTACCACTGGATCCCTCTTTAATATTTTCAAACCTTTGGCAAACATCTTACTACACAACAGAGTATTGTTACCCTACATTACACTGACTTATTTTTTAAGGAAATCCCTTTAGTACACTAGATAAGTAGGCTTTATGTCTTAATATAGACATTTTACGCCCTTAAACAGGCATATGTCCAGTTATGGTTCTGCCATTTTTCACTCTAGATTTTCAGTAATTGTTAGAAATCCTACACAAATAAAACATGACATGTAGCACTACTTTTCACCTTTATACTATGTAACTTTAATCAACTGATCATGGTTAGGTATGATTTTAGAGCCATTTGTGTAGGACTAAAAGAGATGTAAAACTGTATTTTGTTTGAATTCTGGAAGAAACAAAGTTTGAGACACTGCTGATTAGTCAGATGGTGTGACTGTAGTGTGACATTGACTGACCTCCATTGTTCTATTGTATCACAGAGAGTTGGGGGAGGCCATGAAGGAAGTTGACCAAAGTGATCATATTGGGTTCCTTGCCCCATGAAGGGTTAACAAAAGATATAGCCAAAGATCTTCAAGATTTTAAAACAACTGTTCTTCAGACCAATACTCATCTAACGTGTTTCCAGGCTGTTTTTTTGTTTTTTGGCCAAAAACATACATTTTTCATGGTAAAAAGACAAACAACTTTGTATTTATTACTTTTTTTCTCGCTGCTGTTGTGCTGTCAAAAGACCTAGTGTAATTTTGGGCTTTTATGACCAATGTTCCAGCCAAGCCACACTGATGTCTGAGTAATGCAGTTATGTAAATGGTATTAAAATGACTTTGAGTTAATTAAACCCATAAAATTTTGGAGGGGAATTAAACTGACAGTTGCTTTTATTAAAACAGTAGGTTTCTTAAAGGTTATCACTGAAGCTACGCTAGAATTACCGAGCCATTTAAGCACTAACTATTTTTGCTCTAGTCATCATACAAACAGACACCTGAATACTGGTTAATTCCGTGGTCAACGACAGGACAGGACACCCAGCACTCCTGACTGCTTTAAAGGTCTGCTTGTCAAATACTCAAAGATTATATTATTACAGTTAGAATGCATTCATGAAATACCTATTGTTTATTATCAATTTTATTTAAATTACATGGTTGTATGTTTGTTACCCTTGCATGTTTCATGCTTGGCTTTTATTTTATATTTTTCAAGGCAACACATGTTTTTACACAAATGAATAATGCCTTTAAGATGAAAATCTATTTTTTTTTTCTTTTAAGAAACATAAAGCAATGACAATCTTTACAAATGAATGCGTTGCATCTACATATTGTGCGGTGCCTTCTGTCTTAGGCCTTTAGTCATTCAAAAAAAATTCCCTTCTCCAGTGTCTCTCCAAGGATGACTTTTTAACTCATTTTAAGTCTTCTGAAAAGGATACAGTATGTAACTAAAAACCAACATAACAAAAAGGTTCGGGTGATTATATAATCCTGCCTATTGCCTGACTGACAGCCTAAAGCTGAGCTTGCATTCCATGACCTCTTTAAGCTGAACATTGTCAGCATGGCTTCAAAACAAGTAGAAATAATGTCAGACTTTTTACAGCTAAACCTGTTATGTATACCGCAAAGCAGTTTGTTTTAAAGCTTGAATAAATAGGTCTAATGCAATGAGAAACAGTTGTAATTGTATTAGTCTTCTTATCTATGAGTACATGAAATACAATTCAATCCTGTCGTGTTTTGTTTTATAAAGGTTTTCATGAATATGTAAATGTCTTGTGTTTTTCAGAGTGCCATATACTTGGTAACTAAATAGCCTCATGGGCACACTCATTTCAATCAGGAATGATCACTTTATCGTATGCTTACAGCCTTGGTCCTTTGCATTTTCTAATTCAGTTATCTCAATGCAAGGCTTTTCCAATGTCCTTTTAATGCCACTTCCAGGAGTTCGTCCTCCCTATCCTCCCATCTCCTCTGTTAATCTAGCTGGTCCCCATTCCAGTGAGAACCATAAATGCTGCCAGTGCTGAATAGAGGTCAATGGAGGGGGTTTGACTTTGCTGTTCACACACCAAGAGCATATAGGAGCTTTATAGGAGGTATAGATTCAGACTCAGTGAGCTGCAGAAATGTTCATGTAATAATAGTTACAGTATAGTCCACTTTAGCAGTTTTGCAGCAGTAATGATGAATGATCCTTTCAGGTCACATCTGGCCTCATTAAGGTTTGGAGGGATGCCAAATTGTAGTAATTGTCCAAGGCATCATACTCAATATGTAAACACACCTTACAGCACAGCATTCATTTATACTGACACATCCATGAGGAGGCTCCCTTTCTAATAGTTTGAACACTTGCAGTTCTTGGCAATGTATATCTATCTCCCAACATAACTAGCTTTTTTACTGAAAGGGACATTTAGGGGAAAAAGAGTGTCCATTGTAAAGGTGAATGTTGTGCTCAGAAAGGAACATCTAGTGGGGAAAAATAACACCAACCAGGTTCATTAGTGTTTCCCTTTTACTTAAGCCAGTTTTAATAAAAGGCCAAAGGAATAATTACTCTTCTTTATTTGATTTTATTCCAAACAATGCTTTGTCAACATTAGAAATGAGTTGAAAGAGGAAAGAAGTTGTGCATTTTTGCTGACCTCCTGTGATCAAGTGTTTCCTTTATATGGCCAGTAGAGGTCTCTCTCATCCCAGATCAGGGAGAAACCATCAGTGTACAAGAAGTGTACATGATCATGACGTTTTTATTTGAACAAATGCTTCTGAACTCTTTGATTTTTACTGTCCAAAACATACATCCAGACATCTTTAAAGATCAGCAGTTGCCTATAACTCAGAAGTTCATCAAACATCCTGATGTGTTGTCTTCATGTGACAGCAAGATTAAGAATCAGAGAAAATAACCTTTTTTTAACATTTCGATAGTTTTATTAAAAAATGATGTTCTTGTACTTGACTTCACAATCCAGTACCCTTAAGCAGGTATGATCAAGTCAAACCTTAAGTCATTCATTTCACAACCATAGGAGGTCAAAGTTCATAAAATTACACCCATTCAGAAATGGCAATACTGAAGCAAAGTAAAACCAGCTTACACTTTTGTACCATGAGTATTACAGGAGGGTTGACACTGAAAAAAACAATATATAAGATATTCACATATGTACTATCCCTTCACATATATACAGTATTTACAGTTTGTTTGCATGTACAGTGTATTCACACATATTTACACAGACGCTTGAGTCTATATCATAATTATAGCTTAAATCTGAAAAGAATAACATAAACATGCTTCCCAGAAGCATTTAAGAGCTTGAATGTCCTAGACATTGTAGATTAAAGTAACAGTAATACAATATTATTAAAGATAATAATTATTTTAAAATACAGGTTTAGCAACATGAAGGTAAATAAAATCCTAACTCTATCAACATTGGCAGGATGATTTATTTCCCATTGAGTATTTATGTTCAGCACCTAAAATATGTCCTCTTCAGTCATTGTGCAAGTACAGAGAAGCCCAAAATCAATTTTAGGACTTTTTTTATCTGAAAAAAATTGACAAACTGTGCTTTAGTTCAGGGGTTTTGTCAGTGCTCTGTGTCTGCCTGTTAGCCATGAATCAACGGCTCAATCTTGACCTCAAAGCTGAGCAGACACATCTGACAAAAAGTTTCAGATTTTGGTCTCCGGGCCATCTGTGATTAAAGGCTGGAAGGAATTGCGGATGCGGGCAGCTTCTGCAGCACAAAGGTGGCCAAAGGCTTTGTTGTACCAATCTGGAGTTCTACCCCTGAAATTAAAAACAGTATATTTAGTAAAAAGAGCTTACAAGCAGTTTCAATAAGCTGTAACATTTATGCATCTGAAGTGACATAAAAAATAAAGTATTGATTAATTATGCATGTTAGAGCAAGAAAATGCTCATGTGCCTTACTTCAAGTCCACTCTGCAGATGTGAGTTAGTCTGGACTTTCCTGAGCCGCAGGGCTCCAGCAGGTAGTTGGACTCCAGCACTATTGATCGTACACCTCCGATAGAAGGACAGTCCTCATGCTCTATGGACACAGAAACCAGGGAGCAGGCACCTTTTGGCAAGTCTGTCCTCCATGACCTTGGATAAAAAAAAAAAAAAAAAAAAAAAAAAAAAAAAACAGTAAGTCTGTGCAATTAAAAAAATAAATTTGGCCACTTTCATTCACATTTATTTTTTTCTCACCTGATCACTACAAAGTCTCTGCTAGGATGAGGTGGCATGCGGTTGAGGACATACTGGAACACCTCTGTATGCTTGTCCAACGTCTCACAGACTTTCCACTGCAGCAGGTCAACATCCCATAGGTGGCGCTCACGCAGCACACGGTTCAAAACTACAGACGGTGGTGCTTCCACCTCCACAGAGACTTTCCAACGCCTCAAAGGGTTCCCATCGCCCACCTGAATAAGACAAATCCACAAAAACCTTCATGGTTATTCGTGGATCTGAAGGCAAATCCATGCTCTATGTCTCAAGCATTATGATGCATTTCCTTCACATCACTGAAAGCTGATTTTGTTTGTTTTTAATATACTTTAAGTTTGTATAAGAAACATAATCAAAGGAAGTACATTTACCTTCTTGTAGAAGAGCTCTGTGTTATCAGAGCTGCTGCAGGACACCCAGTACTTGGACTTTTCGCGGGCCTCTTTGAGCAGGTTCTGAAGCCTCCCCTCCATATGCGTTTGGTACGTTCCATCATCATCTTCCAGCTGCTTGCACAGCTCGTCAATTGTTGGTGCATGCAAGTCAGCCTCCACGTAAGAATTACGCGACTGAGTAACCATCTCATGAGGGATCTAAGGTGTGTATAAAAGCATGAGGTAAGACTTGAAGCAATTATATGTAAAGGCATTCCTGTGGATATTGCATCCAGGCTTGAAACTCTTGCATCATCTCAACAACAGGTTCCTCGCTTACCTCAAAGAGACGGTTGCACTCTATGATCATATGAGCGAGGCCTTGTGTGGCTGCTAAGTTTTCATTCAGGTCCTTCTGGTCTGGTCTGCCAGTGGCATACTTCTTCTGCATGGCCCTGGGAAGAGGAAACTTATTAGGCCAGCCGAGTCCTCGAGTCTACATCCCTCTGAAACGCAGTATATAAACCCTTCCTCCACTCTGCAGGAAACCCCTTTGATCTCCTTAGCAATAATTTCTACATGGTAAATTAGAGAGCTTTGCTTTGTTTGTACACAGCATGATCTCATTAAACATTGAGCTTTAAAAAAAAGAGTGTCATGTCATTGTAAAAATGGCCCTGAAAGAGCAATCTACTGCACCCCTGAGGGCTGAACAAACCCTGTAACCTATTTTATGGAGTCATAGGTGAAGATAATCATGCAGGAGTTAATAGAATGCATGCACGTCCCCTTCATTAGAGTTTTAATAGAGACAGAGTGGCAGGGAAATAGATGGGTAAAAAATCTACCTTGGTGAGAGATTGTCTTTCTTGAGAATATTAAGATGGAAGAGGGATGGAGCCAAGCACACAGCAATGTTCATGGGTGTCATCTGGTTCTCCTCCACAGAGGAAGTGACATCACTGAGGAAACAGAGCAAGGTCTGCAGCACCTCTCGATTTTCATCCGACATCAACATGATGGCTGCCTGGACAGCTTGCAACC
This sequence comes from Cheilinus undulatus, assembly GCF_018320785.1. Classification (NCBI taxonomy): domain Eukaryota; kingdom Metazoa; phylum Chordata; class Actinopteri; order Labriformes; family Labridae; genus Cheilinus; species Cheilinus undulatus. The sequence goes on along the minus strand of NC_054866.1, from coordinate 41,017,216 downwards.
TTTGGTCCTTTGGCACATCTGCCCATTTGAGAGAAATGATTTGTGTTATTTCTGCGCCACAAACAGACTGATAGAAGGGGGCAATCATGAACTGTCCAGAGTTATTTACTGGATTTGTTTCAGAATCATCACTCAGCCACATGCCCTCCATGTCGGGTTTAGATGGAGTTTCAGTGACTCCAAACACAAATAAAATCAAGTGATAGAATTTAAAATGTCAGGGAGGTTGGAGCGCTTACACTGATAGATGTGAAGGAAAGTCTCCCCCAGCTTGCTGGTGAGAAGAGGCTCGGGTAGATCCCTGAAGAACTGCTTCACCATGTCTGCCACATCATACGCAGACTGGTCTTCATAGTTCACATTGTCTGGAGAGCTCTCATTCATCTGCCTGAGAGCTTGAATTCGAGACTTCACCCCAGACTTACGAAACAGACCCACCTTCAACAGGAAAAAGGATTTTGTAAGCAACATGTAACCTCATTGTACAACAGTTGCCCTTACTGTATTGTAACTAAACTACTGTTGTATCATTACTTGTGTCAGTCAAATCTGAAACCTTACTCCACTCTGTAGCATTAGATAAGCCATGTAACCTGAGAGTTTAGTAAAGCTGACCTGGTCAAGACACTGGCTCCTCAGGTAGCGCAGAGCCTGCTGGAGGCCTAGCGGCAATGGTTGTCCTGAACGCTGCACATGCACGATGAGAGGTACTCCAAACACATTCTTGTCCTTGTAGTCTGGTACCTTCATTCTCTTCATGAACTTTGGCACAGACCTGTGAGTGACATGTGCATCCATTTTTAAAGCTTAAAATGACATGGTATGACAAGCATGCAAGCCAAAGAACATTCTAGTTACAGAATGCAATAAAAAGCACAAATTTGATAATGTTGGAAAAATGCTGTTTGGAAGTTTGAACTAATTTGAGAAAAATTTTTTAAACTGATGAAGAGAATCTTGGACTTACCAGGTCCAGCCATGTTTGTTGGACATGGAGTACTTCTCCATAATTGCAGTGAGACGCAGAAGAGAAAACTTCTGCAGCAGACTTAGCTGGCCTGCTGACTGGTTGGTTATCTGCAGCGATGCCACTGAATGACTTATACGATTAGATATCTGAAAGCTGGGCCATCGTAACCTATTAAAGGTGAATACAAAGAAAATAATTTTAGGCTAGAGTAATGTCACATATTTCAGAGCTTTCAGTACAGTTTCATGCATCTTACCGATTGGGTCTTGTGAGTGAAGCGCCCACTCCTGAGTCCCTCCTCTCCCTGAGCCGTGTAGATTCTGTCTCTGCTAATGACACTCTGTCTCCGTCCCCGTAACTTGGCGTGGTCTGACTTCCTGTGACAGAATTTCCTTCGAAGTCCAACGTGATCTGACTGGAAGATTGTAGGCCATCTGTATTGTCTCTCCTCTCATTGTCCACCGGCACTAACCCCTCTCCCACAGGTAACACATTCTGAGACCAGTGATCCACTATCTGCTGTAAGCCATTGACATGCAGCAAGATATCGTCCAGGTGAGGAAACAGGTCCTCTTTCTCCAGGTCTATCAGGTCTCCTGTACTGGCGTACAGATGGGAGCCGGGAACATTATCGTACACGCTGATGCGGCTTCCTCTGGAGCAGCACTGGGTGACAGGTCTGGATTCCTTCCTGCATGTAATGAGTGGAGGGGAGTCCAGGTGCATGCTGCCTGTGTGCCAGTTGATAGAAGCCCCGTTGGTGGGGGACAGGCTCTCTATGGACAGTGCTTTGGGGAAGGTTCCTGGCTTGTGATCTTTGGGGATGTGGACCACCAGGTCTTCATAGGAGCAGAATTCATTCCTGCGGTTTTGTTCGGCCACTTTATTCACTTGAGTGCCTGAGAAAATGTCAACGTCCTCCAAATACATGCCGCTGCGTTTGTAATCCGCCCGATGAGGCTTACGTTCCTTCAGACTAGGCGTGCTGACAGCACTGCCACTAGAGTGGCTGCTGCCCTCGCTGCTGGACTGGGACGGAACCACTTTGTTGGACGGTGTGTCTGAAGCCTCAACATCCCCGTTGATTATCTCCACACAGCGAAGTGTCTTTAGTGCCTGGGCCTCCTGCTGCAGCACTGGAGCGCTGATCACTATCGTCTTACGTCCTCTCCCTAGAGTTCCCTTGGAGCGCAGAGTCTCCATGCGTTTTAGGAAGTCTTTGGCACGGGTTCGGCTTGTCTTGCCATGTTTGTCTGTGATAGAGCTGAAGTGGGTTATTTCTTTAGGGATGTGGGGCATTGTGAGAGAAGTAGAGTCTGGCATTGCTGCAGAATCCGAGCAGGTACGGTTGGAGCAGTCAGAGTCCTCCGTGCTGAGGCCCCTGTGACCGCTGCCGCCGCTGCTCTCGCTGTGCAGAGAAGAGACCTCCGGCTCGCTGAGGTCAGTCAGAACGCTCTCACTGCTGGTGGTAGTTCTCAGAGGAACGCCGTCCCTGGAAGGATGACCCTCCCCGTGGTTTTCCAGCAGACAGTCGATGTCCTGTAGCCTGGACCAGCGCCGGCTGCTCCACTCAAATGTCCATTTGTCACTGATAGCAAACAGGTCTTCTTCATCAGAGTCTTCACTCTGGGGAAATACAGATTATGTTACATCATTTACTCCAGCCCACATGATCTAATTAGCTATTTTTAGCTATCTTGCAGAAATAAATATTCCTTTTTCGGTCTTCACAATAAGATCTTAGGAACTCCCCACTTACACCTGTACACTATAGAAATACTACAAGAGACTGACATATCTCAAAGCTTCTCCCCTCCCTAAAGAGAATCTTGCTTTTATTTCATGAGCAGAAAATCATTCATAGCATCAGCTTGCAGCATGTTAAAGCCTGTGCAGCATCACATGTGTCATCTATGCCACGAGGAGCAGTTAAAGAGGAAATTCAGGAAATAGCAAGAGGATCTGCTCTGAATTAATAACATTATATAATCAGCCAACAGTGATATAACACCAGACAAATGATTCCTTTGACTTGAAGACTTTTCCATAAATAGACCAAACAGGAAAGAAATCATTAATATGAGCCAGCAGGCTGCATTCCAAAGTAGGGACAGATAAAAAGCTGTCCTTCTCAACAACATGAATACAAGAATGGTATAGTCTCAAATATCACAGAATCTGGGCTGGAAGGATGAAGCCAGATTGTATTTGTGTTAATGCCATAAGGATATCCATAACTTGAGGCTGTCTTTGTAAGAGAATATTAGGTCTAACAAAGGTATTTATGTCTCTCTTGTACTTTTTACAAATGACAAAGCCATATTCAAGTCAAGGGCTAAAGCTTTAAGCGGTGAACAGAACAAAAAAAAAACCTAAGAGGTTCTGTATGTAACACAGTGTCTTGTTGCAACATACTTTTCATAGGGTGAAACCATGATGGACACTTATCCCTGAGCGCTTTGCTGAGAAAAGTGTCCCTACTTAAACGGCAGAACACTTTACAAAAGTGAAATTTAACCCTTTATATGGTGCTCATTGCAATACTTGGAAATTAAAAATTTATGCTCTAGAATATTATTGGTGGACATCCTAATACTTCTTTTTTACTATTGTCACTTTTTAATATAATTATGGTGAAAATCAAGGTCAACAAAGTTACTATATATGGTTCCTTGCCTGTTTATGGTTGAATAAAATCTGTAAAGTGTATTAACTTACATATAAAAAGTTATGGAAATACAAAATATTCATTTTAAAAGGTTGCCTTTAGATTCTGACTTCCTTTAGATGCAAGACATGAATGACTTCAGAACACCGTCTAAGTAATGATGGTACCACCAGTTTTATCTTATAATTCCAACAGGACACCTAAAATAATCGCAAATATTGAATGACTAAGTGAATTTTAGAAGTGATGATGCTCACAATAAAAATAAAAACTGATTTATGCCATCTATTTTAATAAAACTGTTATAATGTTGTAAAGCTGACTAAAATTCTATATATTTTACCATTTAATCAATTTCATATTTTCTTTATTTTTCCACTAGAAATGCAAGAAACATGACAATTATTAAATGTTTAAATTAATTCAAGCAGAATGCCTCACAGCAAAAGTAAAATTAGATTTAAACAGGGTAAGCATAATAAAAGTTTTACAAGGTTGTAAAACTGACCAAAAATCACATCAGTTTCAAGAGGATCAGGCTGCAGACCTCTATGGCGGGGCGTTCAGCTGCAGATCTGTACTATGGGGCAACCTCGATCGTGGGGCGACCGTTTTTACTGCAGCAGAGTTTTATGAATAAAAATTTTAAATTTACGGAGCGGGATTAATCTAAATTAAACACACCACAAACTAAGAAAAACCCAAAGAGGGTTAAGGTTAGGCACCCGAACCCTAAAGGCTAGATGGGAGGAGGGAGATGAAATAGAAATAACACAACACAAACTAATGAAAAACCCCAACAAGGATTAGTACCTCACTTTAAATTTACTTTTAAATTTAAGCAATTGCTAGAAATCCTACAAAAACAAAATCTATCATGACATTTAGCATTGCCATTCACCTTAATAATGTGTGAGTTTCATCAACTTAATCATGGTTAGTTATGATTGTAGGGCCATTTTTGGGGACCAAAAGAAATGTAAAACTGCATTTTTCGAGTTCGAGAGGAAACAGGAAGTTTGAGACGCTCTGGGCCACTGCTGATTGGTCAGATGTTGTGATATCACAGTCTGTGATGTTGACTGATCACCTCTGATTGGCTGAAAAAAATCAGTCTGGTTTGAATTCGTCCAAAGTGACCATATACGGTTCCTTGCCCATAGAGGGTTTAAAGACAGAGACTGCAAAGCATTATTTTGACAGTTAAGCGTAGAATTTTACATCAGCACTTACTTTCTTCTTGGGAAGGTTCACATCAAGTTTCAAAGAGGCGCACTTGTTCAAGGTGTTGAGTCGCCTGCAAGACAAATGTCAAGAGGATGATAAATGTTCTGAACAAACCATAAGTGTTTCCTAATGGCTACTCCAGAAATAAATCCTGTTCTGTTTATGCTATTTGAGTGTTAACTGGATCAGCTCCAGGTCTGGATGGATGACCAGACCCAGAGGAAAACTCAGTTTGTACTATCCCAAACCTAATGAACAGCAGTAATTGAAGCCTGCTCTGTTCTGTTTTGATCAGCCTTAGGTACAAGAGACTGTGACAAGACAGTTGGCGTGCAGTAGTTTGAACAAAAGCATTTCAAAGACTCTCATAAATGTCTTCATCCTTTTAGAAAACCAATGAAACATGTTCAATATTTGTCATAAACCGCACAGTCTTGGAGCAAGAACTTTGTGATTAGAGGTTTTATGGGTGTGTGAACTGGAGTATTCAAAGTCAAAGCACAAATAACTCTACATGAACCAACAATAGAGTGGAGAAAAGATGACAGCATGACAGAATACAGTGCTGCTCAAAGACATTGCTTTGTGGTGTGATAATAACAAGCTTTAACAGCTCCTCATACTGCTAACAGTCTTTTTAGAGATTGACTGTATTGTTCTGTGACAGTAAACAGCCTCACATGGAGGCTGTTACTATCCAACGGGGTGCTGTACATGAAAGGGGTTAGCCAAACAAGGAGTTCTCATGATTGTTACTGGAGATAGTGGGACCTGACTGAGGAGAGGATTTTAAACCAGGGGCCTTTTATTCCACAGGCCTTAAGAGCTTTGAACGTGGTTTCTAAAATAGGAGCATGCTTAGCCCTGGATCAGTGAGAGAGCACTCACATACATGAAAAATCCATCACTTTAGCCCTATCAAGGCACCCCCAGTATATTTCTGCACCTACACCGTAATTGCGTAACTGACAACAAAGACATCCTTATGTTGCCATAGAGATGCTGGGAAGTCATGAGCAAAGTCACGTTGGAGGTGGAACTGTTTCCAATTGTCTTCTATTCATCCCGTGGCTAGTGTGGAATTCAGATGAGTCGCTTTAGGGTTGTTTAGAGTCGCAGTACGTTAAGCTGTGTGAGTCAACCCTCACGCTTCTTCTGCTCCCCTCTCGGGATGGTTGCCGTGGTTACTGGGGTAACCAAAGTGCTGTTTTCATTTGTGTTTCCCTACAAGGGAGTGATGTGAGGCAACCAATTGTTGGCTTAGAGGATTTTCATATTCTTAAATCTGTGACGTAATTTGGAATAAAAATACTCAAATCCATGTCTGTGGATGGAAGGGTTTGTTTAGGATATTTCAGTCCCTACATAAAGGTTAAACATGGGTTTTCTTCAGGAGATTCTGAATAATATGTTGTGGCAGAACTCTATTTTAGTGGCCCCTAATTACCTAGTAATTCTATAGTAATAAGTGGTTATTATCTAGTAAGTTACCAATAATAAGATGTAATTACCTAGTAATACATTGGCATTTTACAAAGTTATAACTTAGAAATATTAAGTTTTTACCTAGTGATATTGTATTAATTATCAAGTAAGTCCTTGTAATATTGTAGTATAGACTCCAGCCCCCGTGACTCTGAATGAGATAAGCAGTATTGGAGATAGGATGGGATGAAATTGAGGCCACACCGAGTTGGGTGGAGGGCCACGTGTGTCTCCTGGGCCGCTAGTTACCCATCCCTGGACTAGGGTGTTAGGGGTATTTTACCCTAAGCCTAACCCACCACCTAGTTAGTGGAGAATTGTCTTGATATTACAAGGAATGACTTGATAATCAATACAATTTTGTCTGTTGAATAGTTTCAAATCCCTTTGACTACAAATTATGTGCGGCATTATCCACGAATAGTGTGAGCTTTTGATAAATAAAATTATCTGGACTGTGTAAAAGTAGACTGCTCGTAGCTTTCTTTGCATTCAGTTGTAGGACATTTTCTTCTATTAGTACACAAACTTGGCCTTGGGAAAGGAGCCACAGACTGGACTCAAACCCAGGCTGCCGTGTACACGTGGCCTGACCTAACCACTAGGTCATCTGCCCCCCAATATACAGCTTTTTAAACTTGTAGATTCTGATTATGGTTTGTCATGAATTTACAACTAAATAAATTAAAACTGTGATTTTTAATGCTATGTAACTTCTTTTAAAATAGCCCTAATACACTTTTGTAGAAATGTGTGTGTGCACACCCTTCATTCCACCTTTACACAAGTTGGTCTGTCCCTGTCAAAATATCTGGACCTGTTGTTTGTGTTGACCAGCCTTCATGGATGAACAATGACAAATTCTTCTTCAAATGGCAGTTGTAAAACAACTTATAGGGGCATTACCACCACCTTTTGAACTGGGGAAGAGATCTAAAATCTTTCTTTATTCTTGTTTAAAGTTTGTTTTGCCCTAGAAAAAAAGTTTCATATCCTGCATTTCTGAATTTAACTGTACAAGTTTTTTTTTTTTTCTTAACTCTGACCTTATGTGATCTTTGCTAGTTTGTTTTTAGAAACAGTCTTTGTTATTTGCATTGATGACATTGAATAACTTGTCCAAATCACATTCTTCAAATGACTTTTTCTTTTTGCTTCATTTGCCATGTTAAGTTACCTGCACAGAGGTTCCACGAGATCTTTGTCCAGAAAGTCATGGTCCCTTTTCGCAGGAGTGATGTCGATGGGGAACTGGGAGTCTGAAGAAAAAAAAGTAGAGAAAGTGGCACCATTAAAGATAGATCTGATATTTCTGTGTTCATGATTCAATTAACTGAATAGAAAAATCTGGAAATCCACATTCTCTCCCTCGGTACATGGAGGTCTTGAAGATCACCAAAACTTCTTTTGCATGTGATGCTAATGAGCAGGGTCAGAATTTGCTCAAATAACAGCGCTCAAGCTTGTGAAGGCATTACGTCGTGCTCTGGGTATGGGCCTCCTCTTATGTAACTTAAGAGACTGAATCCAGATCCTCTGAATCTGACATTCCTCCACATTCATGAGAAGTCATTAACTTTTTATGAAAAGCAGAAGCAGCTGAAAAAAGGCTCAACAAGGCTGTGCCTGTTGTGGAGACACTCAGACAGTAAGGCTTTGAACCATGATTACATCCAAATAACAGATTGCATCATTTATGTCATTTCTAATACAAAACGCCAAGCATCGAGGGGAAAACTGGTGTTATCTGCTTTCTGGTCCTCCAGCTGTTATCAGAGTGATTTACTTGAGCTCTGCTACAATAATCTACAAACTGTCAGCAAACAAATGTACTGCACTAAAGCACATCAAAAGTCTGGCCTCTACCAAAGATCTGAGAGGGCTTGAGCTTCTTTAAGCGCTGATAAAACCCATTTCTTCCCATGACATCAGTCTTTAAGCACAGATGACATGTTTATAAAGTAACCGTAGCTTGGAAAAGATTAGACTTTAAAAGCGGCTGATGTTCCACTCGTTTTGTGGTGTCTGGGGATCCGTCTGGAGCCCTCGCTCCGAGGCTTCCTGAGGACAGTTGTGTAAATGAGGCTCACTGTGTGCGGCCTGTGAATGCATGTTTTTGTGAACAGAGCTGGGGACTATGGTGAAAGACCAGATGACACTGTGTGGCATTATTCTGCTCATCATCTGAAAAAAAGCTCCCTTTTAAGCCATTAAAGTGTTTCATTTCACATCAGATAAGTGAGTTAAAATAAAACTGCCATCTTAGTTTATTATAGAGCCTTTCTATTAGTGTGTAACCTCATTAATCTCTGTCTTTTATCCAAACACTTCCTCCCCTTGTGATATAGATATATGTGTGTGGGAGGTGAAAAGGAGTGCTTTTATTACCTTCAAAGAGCTGAGCATACTGGGGAAATCCTGCTGCCCGCAGCCAGTCACACGCCTCTTTCGCCTCAATCTCTGAAAAACACAAAAAACGGTTTCTTTTTAAAAAATGGATGAAATGTGAAACTCAACCACAGAAGGTCATTTCTCATTCAGCGAAATCACAGGGTGATTCTCAGTGAAACCTCTGTCCAACATTTTTGGGATGACATGGCTGTGATGATGACCCGGGGGTCAGTCTGTCTGGGTGGAGATATCCCAGCCAACTCACATGAAACAACATGGGGTCTTATATAACACTGTTTGTGATGAACAAGAAAGTGAGGACTTTAACAGAAGTAAAAGATGATAAAAAACAGAATCATCTTAAATTACACAGAGCCATAGATAGTAGTATGAAATACTGCAATGTTTTTATCCCAGTCAAACTATCACATCTGCTCTCATATAAACAAAAGCCTGGAGTAGTCTCAGGATCACATGCAGGTCTTTGTGCTGTCTACAGGCTCTTGAGCCGCTGATGACAAGGAGAGGAAACAGACCATTGGCACCTTTCCATTAATGCTAATAGAGTTTGGTGTAATTTACCGCCTGAGTGAGACTCACACTCTGACACACCGATACTACACACACAGTTTCCTCTGTACTATGACTACAATATATCTATTTAATAATTAAAGAAGCAGAAAGAGGAAAGAAATGTTAAATCATCTAAAGCCATTTCAGTTTTGGAAAATTTCCTTTAAGACAAATATGGAGATAGTTTTTTTTCACACAACTTTGTCACCAAATAAGGCATAGGATTAGTAGATTGATTTAGAATGAGCTTTAAGGATTTTTGTTTCTTTTTAATTGTTGAAGTTATCGGCTTATTTAGTCCAAATGTAAATATTTGCTGGTTTCCACAATAAGCTAAATATTTTGGTGGATTTTGGACAGTTGGTTGAAGAAAACAAACTGTGATGCTTTGTTAGCCTGTTATCTTACTATTTTCTGATGTTTTAAACCCATAAGCGATCAAGTCAGACTCTAGAAAAATAACTGAATATCTATTAATAATCAAATTCACTAAACTTCGTATTGTTGAGGTTATCCGTTTATTTGGTTCAAGTGTAAATATTTGTTGGTTTCCACAATAAGCTGGAGATATTTTGGGGATTTTGGATGTTGGTTTAAGAAACTAAATATTTCACTAAACGCTCTGTTTAGTTGTCTTACGATTTTCTGATGTTTTAAACAATCAAATAGGGCTCTAGAAAAATAGATGATTGTTTTTTTTGATTATAAAGGTCAGCACACTTTAAAATAAAACCTAATCTTTATATGTTTACTGTTCATATGCATGAATACTTGCGCAGCTGTATGAGTATAGGCTTTTGTGTATGGGATGTATATTGTACAAGTGAATAATGGCAAATCTTGAAAATACAAATGTCAACCACATGTAACTTACACATTAACTCTACATAAGTATTCTCTATGTGTATTTTATATAAGGTGCAACAAGAAGTTGGCATTGGAAATTAGCATAAAATATAAATGTTGTGGTGCAATGTACTTGAAAATAATTGGTTCTTCTTTATGTTTTAGGGTAGTGATGGGCCAGATCTGATACAATACCAATATGGGGTCCAATTTATGCACACAAATGCAGCTGCTAGCTTAGCAGAGTGTTTTGCAATAGACAACTAAGTCTAAGTCCAATCATCATATTTCACTCCGACACCAAAGAGCAGTGTCAGTGTGATGAGGTAAAGGTGTGTTCTCTCCTCTCTGAGTTTAATGTCTGTAGTAACAGAAACATGAAGCGAGGATCTCTGTCTGCCTGTCTGTGGCTTTAATATGAGCTGCAGCAGCTCGTATTACAATAGCTTTAACAACTGTTTAAAGAGGGGGTATTATACTTTTCCAATTTTTAAAACATAAATATAAAGTCACAGTGTTGGGTGTCCATACTTCACGTATGCAAATTTTCAAACCACATGATAAACATATGCGGCAGTAATCTTGGGATTAGTGTGTAAAATGATGAAAACGGTTCGTTGAAAATCTCTCCAAGATTCTCCCGAGACGAGATTTCGATGGAGCAAACTGATGAGGTCATCGCAATAGGATCTCCTGACTGGTTCGTGGTTTGTCTGTGCTGCCGGCAAAGCAGAACAGACCGCCCCCACAGGCCTTTCAGCCATTTAGTAACCCAGTAACACTTACCAAACAGATATGTCCTGCTTTATCCTTTGCTGCTGCTGGATTTCTTCCCCCTCTCTCTCCAAACTATCAGGATCAGATGGGTCTAACACATACGGACGTATATCAAAATTCGCCAAAGTTTACTAAGTCGGACTGGTTCAACTACTAGCAACCATGTACAGCTACTACATGGGTATCAGAGAGATGGTGTACAGCCTTAAAAAAAGGCATAATACCCCCACTTTAAAGGTATTTTAACATGACTCCCTTGTCTCAAGTTCATGATGATTCAAAGAAGCAGGCTGTGGCATTAAACAAGGTCTGAGAAGCCGCTAGTAAGAGTGGCAGCAAGGCTGACCGTAAACACAACGCTAAAGCTAAGTTTAATTAATGATAAATGTTGTACTTCTGAAAAATCCTTCTAGATAAAAGTGTGTCGTTGTTGTTTTGCTAGAGTGCTTTTATTGTGAACGCCCACATCAGGAAATAAAGTGCTTTCAGTGGCAGCTTGGTTCTTTAATGTCAATTTCTAGTTTGAAAACTTCACATCTGCTGCTTCCTGGTGTAACAGTCCCCCAACATATCCTGTTTAGTTGAAGCATTGTGGGGATTTTTTTAAACTTATTTGAACAGCTTTTTTTATTTTTGACATATTTACCTTTTGTTCAGTGTTAAACTTCTATTTTAATATTAAGTTTGCTCCAGTAGCCCTGTGATGCTGTTGGCTGTCTGCTGTTGTTTCTGCTGTTTTTACTGTTCACTGCAGTTTCAAATATTTAATTTGAAAGAATCACATTTGTGATGCTGTTACCTATGTGAAGCCAGCACACAGTTTAAGTATTGTTGATCTCTGAGTAAGACATACTGTTTCAAGTTTATAAGAGCTTTGAGTAACCTGAGCACCAAAACAATGAGAAATTATTATGATTAACAAAATAAATCAATATCAGTTATTAGTACATATGTTTAGGAAATGGATCATGCTGAGAAAGTGGATCAGATCATCTCTAGTTTAGGGTTGAAGAAATAAAACAATAGAGCTACTCGCAGAATTTAACAGAAGAAGAGTATATTAAAACATCAGATCACATTAGAAGAGTATTTCTCAGCAAAAAACAAACACAAATCTATGTTTGTATCCAAACAACACCTCTCTGTAGCACCAACATTGATTATAAGAGAGTGGAAAAGTCCCAATATAAATGATTTGGATAATAAACTGGGTAATATAAGCTTGTTTGAGCCATATGTGCAGCATTTTGTGTAATATCACCACTGGTCAAGACTGGGAATTTTTGTTACAATACAATTATATCTGTGCCCTGAATTCTCTGGACATATTCAGAGCTTTTGTTACTTCTACACTTTGGTATTTATTGCTTGTATTCTGTTTCTACATCTTATCATTCAAAATACTGTATATTTCTACTGCAATATTGTGCGTAAAGGGAACATGTGAGACAAAATTTCCACTCTGAGGATTTATAAAGAATCATAAACAATAAGAACAAACTTTAAATTTAACATGAAAATATCCTTACCTGCTCCAGTTCTTCTTTTAAAACCACACTGCTAATAATCAGAGCTCTCTCTCCTCATGTACACATCTGAGATTTATCCAGCTTTCCACAATGTCAAGATTTTCCTCAGCACAACCAAGCAAAGCTTCACAACACCAGCACCCATGGGTAACAAACCAGCTCTCCCATCACACGTTTAAGGTCTCGGTCCCTCTCGGGGTCTGTGTCTGTCACACTACAGCTGAAACATGAACCGCACTCATTCACCGCACAATACTGTGTAATTACTGCCACTGTAACCTTGCAAAGAGATACCGCTATCACCCACTACTCAAAGAAAAAACTGTTTATCTGGGTCTCACCTGGTCTGCTTCGCATCTGTGTCACTCAGAAATCAATGAAAAGTGACTTTGGTCTTCAGACTGAGCAACAACTGAATAAATATTAACACTTCCCCGCGCCCTTGGATGAGAGAAACAGTGAATGTTTTCCCCCTTCAGCAGCAGATGAGTCAACATGTGTCTGCTCTGCTCTGTTCCCACCTGTATCACCCAGAGCTGGAGGCTTTCTGTTCACCTTCCCTCCCAGGTGGATAATATCAGGCCTGTATTATTCAGCCTCACAGTGAGAATGCTGCCAGGTCCTCTTGTGTCCCACAGCCGCAGGTTGGACCCCTGAGAGCACGTAACCTGAGCTGGGAATTCCTCTCTGTTTGGCATTCAGTAACTTGATACCGAGACATTCTGTCCTCTCATCCTCTCTCTAAGGAAATCTCCTGTGGATAAAAGGCTGGGCGGGCATGGTGCCAATGAATGAGAACTTGTGTTTGCTCTCTGCAAGCTTTAAAACTGTGTACAGTATAAAATTACACTTTGACAAAGAGATGAAACCCAGTTTGGCCCGGACACAAAAGCCCAGACTGTCAAAGGCTGTGTACCACTAAAGGCAACCTCTTCCTTTACAATACGCTTTATGCAACGTTCACTATCACGAACGTGGGGTTATGCAATTCATTGCTGAGATATGACATGTTTCAAAGTGCCGCAGGGAAAGATGCGGCACACTTGGACAGAGATCGTGCAGAACAGACACAAGCACCGCCAAAAGGATGACAGTTTTAAAGGCTCGTTCACATTCTTGCCTTTTACAAAACATTTACAGCCGACCACATGTGGCTGAAAAGTTTCCAGGACTTTATGATGTGCTTTGATAGCCCTGAGACGTATTTGTCTGGTAGTCAAGCTTCGTGACTGCAATAATACTTTCTTGAGAGAAAAAACAAGAAAAGATTTATTCTTTGAAGGTTATTATAATCAGTAAAATAGTCAGAATCATCACACAGACACACTTCTTATATCAATAATAGTTCAATTTCTACTCACGGGATATTTTCATCATTCAGCCGGAGTGCTTCATATATCCATAAAGACTCAAGATTGTCTCTCAGAGCATCTTCATTCCCACGCTGAGCCACATTCCTGCTCTCCTCTCTGAACGCAGCTCCCAGTTTGAGCTCAGCTCCTCAGCTCCTTCTTTCCCCTTTCTCTTTCCATCTACCCCCAACCACCATGTGCCTGTCCCAACACTAAATCTCTCCTTCAAGTCCTCCCCCTTTCTGTGGCATGCACCCCCCCCTCCTCATCCCCCCTTCTGCTCCTTGTGCCCAGCCCTCCTACCCAGCTCTGCCCACGACAACTCTTTTATACCCCACTCAGCACATTTTTGGCAAACATCTAAGCTCCAGCGTTGCCTCTGAATTCTGGGAATCTTCTTGAAATTCAAGGCTGTGTTTTTAAAACGGCTTCCACTGCTGATATATGCCTTTGTTTTCAGTTATTTTGGCACAGATTATGTGAAGTCAGCTTCTACAATCTTTCAAAAATATCGGCCCAGAAGTGAGAAACTTGTGGGAAAAGTTTCATTTAAACAAACAAAAGAGAAGGAGCGCGGTTCTGCAGGGTCCAGATGTTGTTCCAGCAGCCCGACGAAATGGAAAAAAAGCGTAGGCAGCTGAAGTGGGGGGAAAACCATGACATAAACTGTCAGCTATCAGCAGCAATGAATCATGCTGAGGCACACGGCTCACAAGACTCGGTGCTAGCATCATCAGAGTGATATATTTGTCTGCTTCACCTCCGTATCTGCCTCTTTGTCTGAGGAAAAGTCAATGAATGAGAGCATCTGTGTGATCCGTGTCACCTGAGACAGTGAGTGTTGTGGTGTGTCAAAAAACAAAGAGTAAGTCATTGTAGCTATGTGAAGAAATTTTCTGTTTCCTGACTGCAAAGAAACAACAAAACATCCTGACTGTTTTTCTTGTTCAAAACTTCACCTGAAAACTGGCAATGTAAGCCAACTGATGTGTCAAGTAAAGAAAGTACCAAACCTTCATGGGTTTACAAGACCCCAAATACAACAGCTGTAGTGGTCCAACATCAGTTTTTTATGAGTCATGCAATCTTTTTTTTTTCCCCCCAGGCTGGGCAGATTCTCTCCTCAAGCTCAACTCAGATATTTTTCATCATCCATCCAGAAGAAATCAGCATAAATGGGGACATTTTACTAAACAGTAAACACTTTTACTTTCCCTTAGATGGGGCAGTGAAACAGAAACTGAATCTCATTCTCAGTGCCACTGACCTCACACAACAAACTCTGTCCTCCTCTGCAGTGACATTTAATCTGACGGTCTCTAAAGCCAGCAGGAAAGTTTCTGAGTTTAACTGTGTGTAAATGTAAAGCAGCAGAGACATTTTAAAAAAGAATAAGGAGAAAAAGATCAGAAAAAAACTGCTGTGTGCAAAAAGCTCCCGAAATGTTCACAATTTCCTGGGTGACCTGCCTGTGTGAACATGAATGTTCATGCTCTTCACCCCCACATTACCCAGACTTTTTTCCTACCAGCCCTGTAGTAAAATGTCCCCATGAAGCTGGGATGAGCTGATGCATGAATACAGTAGAAGATATTCTGGAAAATTAACTGGAGAGAGGGGTGGATGATATTTTTATTACACTACCAGAGCGATGATTCATCATGTGGTAAAGCAGCTTCATGCAGCTTTCTGCTTGTGGTTTTGTTGTTTACCCCTCATTCATCGATACAGTTAACCTTGCAAAGCAGATGGATACGCCCGTTTCCTTGTTTCTCACTGGCGAATCCATCTTGGAAAGCTCCCATCTGAACCGTTTGGGCCCGGTTAGAAAGTGACAGGACCAATCAGCGACGAGGAGCAGTACTTTCAGGCGCAGCGGAGTCGCGACGTTAACAAGCAGCAGCAAGCTGGTGCAGTTATGGAGGAAGAGATTAGTGTGGATGCTGCTACAGCGCAAGTTTTATCAGAACTTGACATTTCTTTGTTAAAAGAAGAACAAAGAACAGCAGTGAGTTGTTTTCTTTTCAAAAACGACAAAAGTCGAGTACTTACATGTCTATAGTTGCCATGTTTCATGTTATTCCTCAGTAGCTGCGCACGCACAGCTCGATAGCAGCTATGTCATGTGTTTTGTTGCTCTGACTGGCCCGTAGAGATGTGACAGACAGAATGTTCATCCAATCACACTCCGAGTTTTTTTCAAAGCCTCTGCCTTTTCTCAGATGTTTCCTATTGAAGCTTTCCCATCTGGCGTGTCAGGTTAAGATACAGTTAGTAAGTCCATTAACATTTAGCATTAAGCTAAAGGCAAACAAAATGTCATTTAATTAATTATGTTTCTTTCTCTGCTATCTCAGATTTCTTTGGCACTATCACCTCAGTCTTTACACTGCCAGGTAGAGATGTAAATGCGTGACTATGGAAAATGTCCGTCGCAGGCTGTCTGAATTTTTGAAAAAAATATATATTTAGGGGCTTTTATGCCGTTATTTAGACTTTGAGCAGGGATTAGAGCCATATACAGAGTTGAAGGAGTGGGGCAGAGATATGCTGGAAAGGAGCAACAGGTCGGACCTAAACACCAAAGTTGCACTGGTCACTGGTCAGTGCTTTGGTCATTTTCTCCCTGGGATACCGAAATGACTGGACAAAACAGTACTTTTTCCTTTAGGGACAATGCCTGGTACTTTTCTCTGAGCAAGGTGAGTATGAATACATGTTATTATTGCCCAATAGTCAATAAAAACCATATTGTAAACATTCTAATAGGGATGCACAATATAACTGGTATGATATTGGTAGTGCAGATATGCAAATTTCTGACAATATTCTGAACCAATATTTTGACTATAAAATCTGCCAACATTAGCTGTAAATATTGGCCATACTAACAAATACGCTTGTGGAGTTTTAGGATGGACCAACAGACCTATATCCGCTGAAGTCTTTTTCTTTAGTCATCCTCTTTGCTTACAATTTAAAAGTGTTTGAGAGACTGGTTCATTTATCCTCAAACTTTAAGTTGTGTTTTTAAGGGCTTGTTTAAGAGCTGAACTACATTTAAATATCAGTACTGATATCGGCAAAAATTTGTTGTATCAGCGTATCAGATACTGGAAAAAATCCAATCTCGTGCATCCCTAGAGCTGAGCCAGTACTAAAATGTAATTTTAGGACACTAGTGACCACAGAGAGGTTAGAGAGTATCGTCACTGGAAGAGGCACAAGTTGGATGTCTGACATGAGAATCAAACCCCTTTCTATATTGGATTTGTACTAAGGTATGACTTCTCTAACTCACCTGTACTTTTCAACAGAGCTGTGAAAAAATACCGATACGGCAATATATTGCGATACTTTGAAATCCGATACCATATCGATACTTCAACTCTTAATATTGATTTTTTTGGTAAAAAATAAAAATTCATATTTTAGCTGAGTTGTCAGTAAAATACGACTTGCTCACACGTTTATGGAAGCACAAACAACGAGTTAAAGAAAGGAAATGCCGTTTGCAAGCTCTGTCTTGCTGCTGTGAAATATAGCGGGAACACCACCAACGTATTTACATATACATCATCTCTATATTTTTCTTAGTTAACTGTATATAATACAATATATCACAATGTCATGATATCCTGATATATCGTGATACTATCGTATCGTGACCCAAGTATCGTGATGCATATCGTATTGTGAGGTTCTTGCCAATACTCACCCCTACATTTCAATAGTATTTTGCTGACCACTTGTAACCATCTCTGGCACAAAACCTGTCGCCTTGATTTGACAAAAGATCTTACAGACCAAGAACCATGTAGACCATCACCTTGATGTCCTCCACTGTTGTTGTGTTGGACATCAGGCAGGTTCTTACAGCCACAGTATGATGATGACCCCAAATACCATGAAATTATATACTGTAATGGAGAGTAAAGTTCCTGCATGGTAAAGAAAATTGTGTGCCTACTTAAGAATTGCTACAGTTGGTCACAAACAACTGAACAAATTTTTTTTGTTTGTTTTTTTAACACAAGTTGACACGTTTCAACTCAACTTAAAATCATTAAATGTGCTACCTTAAGTTAAAAAGTGATTTTTGCAAATTTGCTAATTGAAGCTATTTTTAAAGGTTTTCAAACTATTTTCCCTTTGGGCCAGTACTAAAACTAACTCAAGTCAGTCAGGACCACTTATGGAAATGTACCATGTGCTGTTTGACTGTTGGTCTGATGATTTCTTGATGAGATGCTGGTCTGTGTTTTGGTGGGCCAGTTACTCCAGGGAAGGATCACCATTGTTAAAAGTTTTCGCCATTTGTGGATAATAGCTCTCAATGTGCTTCACTGGAGTCCCAAAGCCTTAGAAATGGCTTTGTAACCCTTTCCAACTGATAGATGTCTTGAATTTCTTTAGATCAAGGCATGATTTGTTGCTTTTTCATACTTATAGCTTTACATTAATTATGGTCGATTTGGGTGGGTGGGGGTGGGGGTTGGCACTTTTTCACATAGGGCCAGATAGGTTTGGATGGCTTTTTTTCCTTAATAAATGAAATCATCATTAAAAAGCTTATCTGAAAAATTTAAGTGTGATAAATATGTGATAAAAACATAAATCTGAATACTTTTCCCCAACACTATACATCAGTTTAACATGCATACAGTGAAACAGAATCAGGTTATTCAGGAGTACTTTGAAATGAAGAGAACAAGTAAATAGATTACATGTCTAAGGAACACATAATTGAAAAAACAGCCTGAGACAATAAAAAACAATAAAAGCAACACTAAAAAGGGAGCCATGCTGTGTTAAAAAGTGCATTCAGTACAAGTATAATAAGTCTTAATGTCTCCTGTCTGTCTGGTGAAGTCATAATAATGACTTTTTTAATCTGCAAACCAGCTGTTATATTTTCCAAACTTTATCAATTAGCACCCGTGTTTTAAATCATAGACGAAAATGATGACAGGAGTCTAATGATGTAGGAAAATCCATCTTTTAAACCTGTGGGTAGAGTGAGCAGCAGTTGAAATAGCTGTCTTTGCAGTGGTACCATGATTACATAAGGACATCACAGCTATCCATCATTTCCTGAAGCATAAGTAGAATTCCATGTGCTGTCCGTTTCTCCTGCGTCTGTTTCTTTTGTGACGTTCCACCATTTCCTCTTGTAAAACACCACACTGGAGCCAGGAGTGGGCACAAGGCTGCAAGCGCAGACAGACTGACGTAGGCTGACCACTTTAGTCACCTTAACAAACCTTATAACAATAAATACACTCGCCGTGTATATAAGAGCTTAAAAGCACTCTAAAACAATCTGCTTAAATTTACTGTGCAGCCTTTACAAATGTGTGTCTCCATTCCTCCCCCACACTGTGCTGCATGAATCAGCCAGACAAGCCGGACGAATATATAAGTCAAAAAAACACACGGGCTATAACTGGGCGCTGAGGCCGTCTGTATCAAAAACACCTGGAGAAAGACGGAGGCTGCCAGGGGAAAAAAAATCCAGAAGTGGGCTGGCAGGCTGAGAGGTGTCGTCACGCTGGGAGGCATGAAGCAGAGGCCTCTCTCCCCCTTTATGATGCTAATTGCACACAGACACCCACTCACAGTGAGCAGTCAGCCTTACTGTAAAAGTAAGACGAGACAGACAGCCAGGGGAAACACACTGCCCCCTCTGCAAGTCTGCCCAAGAAACCACAACATCTGATGTCTCATGCCCAAAATAGCCTCACATTTCCTTTTGTCTGCAGCGTGGAATTGTTCATAGGGGAGCAAACAGGAAGTGCAAATAACAACGGAAGAAAGAAAACGTCACATGATGACTGGACATGATTGTTGATGCAGGATAAGGCGCAGGAGATCTGCTGTGAGAGCTCAGGTAATCAAAGGGGAATGTTGAAAATGCAAAAGGTGGATTAATGCTGCCCCTGATGTCGTGGGAATAAAGGCCGCCTATTTTCATGGCTAGGTTTTTAATTAACAAAGCTCTACATGTCCCTCAGACTCCAACATCCTCCACACAATAGGACATAATCATCAGCATAACAGGAGGTTCCACCAGTCCATATCAAAACACATCTTCAGTAGCAGCATTCTCATCACCTGTGAAATAGAAAGGTTTCCAGACAAAGAACAAAAGCCGAATCAAAGAGATTATCTGTCCGCTGAGGTGAGTAACAACACAGCTCCTTTGTTGATGTGACTTTTTTCCTGATGTAGTGATTGGCACATGAGCTGGCCGGCTCCACAGGCCGAGTAATTACAGAGAGAGCCGGGGTTGAATCACTAGCCGACTTCCAGCCCCCTCATTTGACACACAGGGGACCTGTTATCCCTGCACTCGACATGGGGATGCAGGTTTTAAATGATTGGCTCCGGGCTGCGTTGCTAAGACAACAAAGTAAAATTTCCTCAAATACAAATGGGGCAGCAAATCCCTGGCTTGCATGTGCCCTGTGCTCCTGAGTGACCTGCGGAGAGCTGCATTCAGTGGACCGCAGGTCTCCGGTAACAAGTGGGTTTACAAAGCAGATGTCAATGCCTCCTGCAGGACGGCGACAAGCACAGTACAACACAGGAAACCTCAGAGTCAAGGAGGTATTAACATATATTTAAAAAACTGGTTTTCATCAAAGAAGGTGGTAAAATTTAAGAGGGAAGCCTAACCTAAAACGAATCACAAGCTAGTGAGTGGATTTGAAGTGGATTCTGTTCAGAAATTGCACGAAAGACACATTTTGAAGATGTATTTACTGTCTCATCTATTGACAATAGATGGATATTCATATTATAGTTGTTGTAAAGTATATCAGGGTTAAGAATGAAGAAGTCTGGAGATGTTCAAATATCATTTTTTTTTTCCTGATGCTGATGCTGACACCAGAGTGTTGCATGGCGGCTGATACAGAATATCAATCTGATACCGGTGTATACGTTCTGTACTATGCCGTGGAAAAATGGCACATGATTTAGCCCAACAGCGAACTAAGAAAATGAATCGACTAGAACTGCAATATGCAGCTTCTCTATACACTTAAAGTTGTTTACCTTTGAGTTAATGTGAGTTTTACGGCTAAATATTAAAATAATGATGCAGAGGGCCACATCACAGGCTCTCTGTCTCTCTTTCTCTCCATTATTCTCTATTCAGGCTGTCTCCATAATAATCTGCACGTTCAAGCATGCACAGATTAACACAGTATTACATGATGATGGAACAGCCTGCCATTGGTTGACAGCCCTTCATAAAGCATTCTGGTAAAACTAAAACAGTGGTTAGCATTTCAAGCAATAAAGGATCAACATGGATTACAAAGGCTTTAATCTTTAATGTCCCTGAAAGTCACCCAAACTCTTGTCTCACTATAAACACTTCTGATAGTGATTCAAAGGAATGAATAGCAACACAGGAATGGCACAATGACTAGCCTCATGAAGAGAAAAAAAAGCAAGAGGCTGTGATGAATGGATCAAAAGTTATTCAACTTGTAAAAGCCTGTCACTTTCTTCGTATACGACAATGCCAGTCTGGAAAGATTTTTGAGAAATACATAATAATAAAAGAATAAGGAATGTCATGCTGCCTCCAAACTCTGCTGCTGCACTAGGTCCTTTTTTCCTCCTTTGCTTCTTCTTTGCTGTTGCCAAGAAGAATGTATTTCCAGTTTGTAACACTAAAATATAGCATGGCTAAATGAAGAAAAATAAAACTTTAAACAAACAGTATTGGATTGTAGTAACGAGTATACTCCCTGATACCAAGACAGATTGCAGTAGCAATATTTTGCCCTGCCCCTATTTTAGATCAGCCTTTAAAAATCACATTTATTTTCCTCTTCTGTTTGACTACTAATCACAGATGCTTTGTCTTTGCTTTGGTTTAAGTCTGGTTTAAGAATAGTTTTTGAATCGACTGGTAAAGGACTGCCATCCAGCTTTCCCTTCACAGCACAGCGAGAGCGTATTGATTCTGAGAGTAAATAACACGACTCCGTGAGCCGCAGAGCTGCTGTTGTTGACCGTTGCCAAAGCCTGCTGGGTCAAAAGTCATGTGAGCTGTGTTTTTCTCCTGAGGTCCTGTACTGAATTCAAACAAGAGCAGCACAGCTGTGGTAACACTCTCCTTCACCTCCGAAGGACACCCAGAGAGAGGCGCCTTTCATCTTCAGGGGCAACAACCCCTCAAATCTCTCTCTTTTTCTGTCACTCTTTGTCTCTCTCAGTTATCTGGAAATACCAGTGACGGGTTTCCAGCATTTCCATGCCACTTATGGAAAGAAACAATACTTGGTGAGGGCGTTTGAATACCTAGACTATCATTCATTGATATCAATCCAGCCTGTGTAGTGTTGGTTTCCAGAAGTGAATGCAAGAGCTGAATCATTTCTGTTGTGATTTCTGAGAACTCCAAGATAGTGTAAGGGAAATTACACATAAAAAGTTATGTTGCTCACATTTTTACTTTGGAAAATCCCTCAGAGGGTTTATAAAAACAGACAATAGATGTGTTCCAAGCATAGACTGTATGAAACATGGACATAGTCCAAGTGACATCATCATTTGGACTTTGAAGGGGCATTGTGGAGCCAAGTGATGGTGGTTGCCATATTAGAAATGTTGTCTCATGTTTGGAGCTGAGGTGAACCTTAAGTCCCCTGGTACAAAGCTACAACTCACCCAACGGTCAGTCAACTAAGCTGTACCTCTAATAGGCTACATATGATGTCACACTACAGCAAAGACCTCCAGATGTGGGGCAGGAAGGGGTTTCTACATAGAGAAGCAATATCAAAATGCCAAAGTTTAGTGCTGCCGATGGCTTCGCCAGCCATTCAAATTGTGGAAAAAAAAAAGAAAACAGTGAGCTAGTTTTGAGTCTCACAGTAGTGATAAATTCAGGCAATCGTTTAAAAAAAGAATCGTGGAAAAGTGGTGGCACACACAGATAAAAAGTCTCCGTCTAAAGCCTGGAGGAAAAGAGTCAGACAACACTCATCTATGGACTGGTTCATTCAACATATTAAACTGTACATTTTTGTTTTATTTCCAGACTAAAACTTCAAAATATGAACCCTGTGAATCTGCTGTTGTCTTTCTCTTTACATATTTTGTATGATCTATGAAGATGTGGACCTATATGTCTGAAATAAAGAATAAAGTAGGTACACATTCTGAGTGTTAGTATCAAGGATTGATGACTGGCTATGGTATGCCTGTTCTCTGCTCCGTCTGTTAGCTTTGCAGCTCGTCCATCCAGTTCAGAGCAGCGTCTCACATTCACTCAGTTTTGTGAAAATGTTCTAACAACCACATGTTGATTCCCCACAGTCATCTAACAAACTGACTGAAGTGTGGCGTGTGTTCAAGCCTCACAGACAGGTGTTCTTCTTCTTTTTCGTCACACCGCAGGATCCTTCTGCACATGACACTTCAAGAGAGATCGTCCTTTGCTAGAAAAGGGGCCTCTAACCCCAAACTCAAAAGAAGGAGTAGACATCTGAGGCATTTCCCCATCTTCAAGTACCTTTACTGCCAGCAGCTCAGAGCAGAGCAGAAATCAATCAGGCAAGCTTTCTGTGAAATACATACTGCAGTCACTTTGGCTAAACACTTCCAGACGCTGGACTGCGGCCATGTTCCCACGCACGTTCAAGTGTTTTGGCAAGGCCTTTATGAAAGATTTGCTTTCTTTGGTGATAAAAAACATCAACTTTGGCTTTTGGAGATTTCCTTTTTCATTTCATCCAGGCATACCTCCACAAAACCCTCGGACTATTGATCTTTGGAGAGTTATCATTGTGCAAGTTGTTCGGATGAAGTTATTTTCACAATCCAGGGAAAAATAAACAACACAGCCCGGGATGAATAATGCAGGCTGATCAGTGATAACACACATCAAGAGCCAGCTTTCTATTATGAATTTAAGTGTTATGCTCCTAGAAATAACCTGTCTTAACTGTATGATTTTTTTAATCCTTATTCCATGATATTTTTTTATTGAAGAGAGCTCCTTAGACATAATAAAACCATGACAAATCCTGTCAAAAAGCATAAAGGCAATAAGATAGTGTGATGTAACTGATACAAAGAGGTTTTGGACTCATGGGTGCAGACTCAAGGATTGGAAACTGATGTTAAAATGAAGTTCAACTCCCAGATGGCTTTCCCTGAGGTCTGTTTTCTTCCCACTTACATCCCCTAGAAGTTCTTCACCTCCTTTTTTCATCTCTCCCTCTCCCTTTAGCCTCTTGTCTCCCTTCTTGTTTCTGATGCCAGCTCCATTACGGTTCGTCTCCTGCAGAGCACCATGTGGTCATGTAGTTAACTTTAGTCCTTCCAACATATCCCATAATCCTTATAGGTCTAAGGTCCATACATGTCTATATGTAAAGAACCGTAGGCTGCATGCCTCACCATGTCATGCTGTTTTTCTCACTCGTAATATACGGTTCTGTGGGTGTAATTCTTCCTTCCCTCTGATAGCATATATGAACACTGTAATTTGGTTTTCCGTACAGCACAACCTAAAGCAGGGTGACGGTGAATTACTGACAAACACTCAGCCAGATGACCCAGAATCATGAGTCAAACATGGAAAAATGACTGGGAGCTTATCAACACATGTTTTGTAAGTTCTGGCACCCACACCAAATGTCTGAAGATAAAAGACTCTTTTTAGTTTATCAGGTGCTAATAATGACAGAAAAGAAGCTATAAACTGACAATTGTGTGCCCACAGCTCTGTTAAAGACCGGATGTTTGTATAAAGAAAGAGAATTAAAACATCCAGAAGAAACTCTTCTGAAGTCTCGTCCTGAAGAGCCCCATCGGGTCCACCTCCCGCTCATTTGGACCGGATCCCAGAGGGGACTACGTCAAGTTCAGAGGGTAGAGAGGGGGCCGATGTCTGAACAAGAGCCCCCACCGTGAGAAAGCCCTACTCAGTAAAATCATGGAGCCATCCCTGGGGACGCTGGTCCTAATTAACAAGATCAAAGTGAAGGGACACCAGACGGCTGCAGGAGCCTCATGGTGTACACATGACACATGCATGTGTGTCGCTGCATAGGCAGTTATACTCAGTAGGATTACATGTACAGTTACAGTCAGGAGTTATGGTTGTTTATTGATGAGCCTATCTGATTGGACTACTGAGCTCATCCCAGTACAAGCACATGGGTCAGAATCAATCTACTGACAGAGTGAGGTAGGTCTGATTTTGCTGCTTGGTGGCGATTACAACTGGACTTCAGTCTCGTCTATTCTATGTGTGGTTCTCGCTTTACAACGCGCCATGTTTCTGTTTGCTCCTACACAATTACACTGTTCAATTTAACCCCCTCCACTAGTATGAGTTTGAGAACTTCAGTTTGGTACTATTTCAGTTTGACTAACATGTTCTCATGTATTTTTAAAGGCCAGTGGTATCACAATAAACCCACCATTTTCAATATCCAGGCTGCCCACAGATTTGACTGGGTCCCTGACAAACCCAGAGGATGGGCCCTCCCCAGTTTTGATTTGTTGATGATATTAATGTGCGTGTGTTTGATCATTGGTGCCAGCATCCTAGCTAACAGTTACTTCATTTTGGAGCTGAAAAGTGTGTCAAGCTATTATTGGGTTCTGATGCTGAAATTATTTATGCCACTTGTTGTATTTTAAATGCTTTTTCCTTTTAATCTCTGTAAAGCACTATGAACTGCTTTGTGTATGAATGATACTATACAAATAAACTTGCCTTGCCTTGCCACTTTTCAACCACTTTTAATCACTTCCTGGTGATTTTTGCTACTTTTATTTATGCCACTTTCACAAGTTTTGCATACTTTTCTACCCATTTTTGCCAAACCCCTCCTCACAACTTTTCCGCCTGTTTTTGCCACTCTCTGACAAAATTTTTGGCCCAGTTAGAACATTTTTTGCCACCTTACAATCCTATTTCACCACTTTGTCATTTTTTGCCATTTTAACCACCACTTTCCACCTCTGTTAATCTATTTATTCCACTGGTTACGTCTTTTCACCTCATTTTTTGGCATTTTCTGGCCAATTTTAACCCATTTTCACAATTTGCATGTGTTTGTTAACCCATTTATGCCACTCTTTACCCATTTTCATCACTTTAATGCCAGTTTTGCCAATGTTAACTGCATTTCAGTATGTGCTATGTCTGTTTTTGCCACTATAAACCCATTCTTTCACTTTGTTTTGCCACCTCTTTTTTGCCACTTTCTGCTTTCTTTTTGCCTCTGTTAACCCATTTTGCCACCCATTGTCTTGTTTTAGGAAAAGGGGTTTACATTTTGAAGGAAGCTACATACCATAACATACTTAATATAAAACATATCTGTTGCTTTTATAAGCTTGGTTATTCTCCAGTTTAAGAAATAAATCAAATATGGTGATCACAGCCTAACTTTAAAATGGACCATGACTTTCCTGACCTCCATGAGCCAGTTTGGCCTTATGGGTGGTCTTGGTGTGTGGCAGTTTCTGTATGAGAAGTCTGATGTAGCCTATCAAGACCAACATTATTTTTTTTATTTTGCAGAGCACACAAACGCAGTATAAATAAGAAATATCACGTTTGTCATGCATAGCCATCAGTGTGTACAGAGAGTCACTCCCAGCTGAAAGCTCATAAATGAAGAGACAGCTGAGAGTCTGTGGTCTGTGGCCTCTGCCAGCTTTTAATGGCACTAAGTGTGAATTTTGACCACAAGAGGGCAGCCAAGTGCTGAACTCTGACGTGCTGGCCATGCAGATGAGGGGAAAATACTGTAATGACAAATACAGAGGGAACAGCTACTATCAAGAATGAATTCAGTTGCTTCAAAGTCAATAAAAGTCCCTTTTGAACTTGTTAGACATCAACTGACATTTCTTTCTACATTTTAAGCCGGGGTTAGTTCAGTGCACTTATAAAAGTGAGTGAAGTGAGTCTCTTAAATGAAGTATTTAATAGTTAATTGAACATTTGAGTGGCTCTCACTTATTTTAATTTGAATGCACTTAATGCCAAGTTCACTGAACTCTTAATTTTCAGTTATATCAACTGACTGACCCAGTTATGATGCTTGTTTCTCATGATAATTAATTGTTTTTAGTCCTTTTGCAAAGATCTGGAGAAATTAACTCGTTAGCAGCATAATAATCCCTTAAAAACAGGATACATAAGTCAAGATCTAAAGAATGCAACCAAAATTAACTTATCACAGGAAAGCACCATTGTTATTCCTATAAATGGGATATATGAGTCATGATCTCAAGAAACATCTAAAATTCACTCATCATCATGGGAAAATATCAGGATGTATGTGAGCTAAGGGCTTCCTTAGACAAGTTTTTGCACTAAACATTTCAGTGTATCTACAAATTACTGTATTACACTAAAGATTTATGGGTAATGAAACTTGGTAATCATGCTAATCTAAAAATCAGAGAGGAATCTGAATATCTCAAGCATTCATTAACCTAAGACACACTAGCAGTGTGGGTCAGGGCACTTTGGTTATGTTATAGGCTGTATGTAGGTTAATGAGGCTTTTCAGTGAATGAGTATTTTTCTAATCAGTGGTATGTGAAAGTCCTGAGAACAGAGGGAACTTTCCTCTGCAGCTCTGTTAATATATGACTGTGTGTTCGTGTTACAGTGCAGCCGAGGCATTTCTGAAATCTGCTCTCAGTGAATGATTAACTGTGCACATGTGGCAGCTGTCAGACGCTGCGACTGTGAAGGAACAACACCGATTCAAACACAGGAGGAACGTTTACAGGAAGGACATGAGACCAGCCTGCCACCTACAGGCCAAAAGGAGGTAGAGTTATCAATGTGACCTTCATCCAGCAGTGTTTGATTGGATTGAGCCAGTTTGTTCTCGCCCGTTCAGGATTCTTGAATCATTCACTCACACAGCTGGAAATAACCAACGGCTGCAAACCAACTGTTCAGACTGCTGGCTGGTGAGAACCTCCAGAGCTTTGGACAAATCAGATCATCTTCAGCAACAGCCTATGATGCATTTAGCCTGGACTTACTAGCAGTCTATCAAAAGGAGTAACACGTTCATATATGCATAGGTTCAGTATAAACTGATATTAACCCAGTTTACAGACATCAGTCAACAGCAAATAATGAGATATGAACAGATATCAGTAGTCAGTGTCTATCTGTTGTCTCACATCAGTTAAAATGCTGGAATCTAGTATCCATAACTACTGAAAAAAAGAGATGTTATACTACTGGGCAGAGGAAGTCGTCTATTGCACTGGTTCCCAACCCGAGGTCTGGGGGGCACCAAGACTTCAGGGGGGAGAGGGGCATTGTCTGATCTGAGATTGTCAAAACTAGATGTACAGCTAGACTAAATCATGATTAGAAACTTACCATGTGACAGTGTATAAGAGGATCTGGTCATTTTTTTTCATTTTTTACAGGTAAACCTTAGGGAAAATAAATCTATTTCATTCTGGTTGTGAAGTTGTACAATTACAAGAAACCACACATAGAACTTCTGAGTGAAAAAGTCTTTGATTGAAAAACTAAAATTTCCAGAGTTTCAAAGGTTTTAGTGACATCATAGACTCACAAATTTCAAGCTTCTTTATTTAGACTTATTTTGGAGCTTTTGGGGCCTTTATTTAGAGAGGAGGACAGTGGATAAAGTCTGAAAGGGATGAGAAACTGGGGAGAAGCATGATAGAAAGGAGCCACAGGCCAGAACCCAGGCCTCCTGCATACATAGGATGCAGCCTAAACACTCAGCCATCTGCATCCCACAAATTTTGATTTGTTTTCAGGCAAATTAGCAGGTCCTCTTCATTGCCTTATTTTACAGTGGCCCTAATACGCCATCATAATAATGGATAGATTAAACATAGATCTTTGGGTGAGAACCTGTTAAGTAAGTAGGCCTGTTGTGTTTGGATGTTATCCATGAAAACACTCAAAATCCATGTTTTATCTTTTAATGGGTTCCTGGGGGGGCTTAGCTTTTCATAGACATGAATAAAGGGGGAACTAAGGAGAAAAGGCTGGGAACCACTAATCTCTTTGACAAACTCTGATGCCTTTTCATGGTCAAACACATTCATGTTGGCATACCATGAGTCTTACACAAAGAGTAATAATGGAAAAACATCAGTACTAACATCAGCATTTAGTTAAATTGTTACTGAAAGTTCTGCATTGGAACTGGTCCTAATTTTCACAGTGTCTACACAGAAGCTTGAACACACCTGGTGATTGTATAAGGAGAACATACAGACATTATAGTAGATGATAATTATCATAATGACTGCTGTATCATTTAACAAACAGGAAGTATATACTTAAAATTCAGACCTAAAAAAACTAGTATTTACACATTAAAGCTTGAGACAGATTTCTTGTGTGGTTAATTTATTTCAGTTTCAGTCTTTCTACGTTATATTATGGAAACATTTCTAGAGACAGCATGCTCAAAAACTATTGGTGATTCATTTTCTGTTTGGTTTGATTAGAGCTCATTTTGTCCTTAATTCAGCACCTCCTGTGATCAAACTATATTTAAAAATTGTGCAGCATTTATGAGGTATACAGTAATATTGTTGGAGGACCTGTCTGCCATCATTGCACCTTCATTTACCATTACATTAGTGCATGTTTAGTATCCATTCAACAAATAATCATATGAAGCAACATCAAAGAGTGAAGCCAGTGCTTTAATTAGTTTCAGCGTGATGGTGGTGTTAGAGGTACACAACCAGTTAATCACATTGTGAAAATAGCTTCCCGCTCCTTGTCAGTGTTATTTGCTGCCCTCTGAAGGCTGCAAACAAAATCTGCATAACAATCAGGCCCACAACAGGGCGCTTCATGAATAAAAGATAAACCGGCTCAGTGTGTACTTAGTAAACAATGCATAAGGCTGCATCTCCACTTATCATCAAACCTCTAGATGAATGACGGAGCGGTTATGTTTGTTTCACACACGCATGATCTAATGTGCCACATGTTGGAGCAGAGCGTGGATGAATAATGAGAGAGTCTGGAGTGGGAGAGGACAGAATCGGGCTAGATTCCTCACCTTGAAGAGCCTTTAGTGCTCTCACAAACGCTGCAAAGACAGAACAATACAAGTCCTTCTCGGAGCTCGTTTCTGACAATTATCCTTTAAGTAGAGAGAGGAAGAGGAGAGGAAGAGGGGCAGAGCTGCTCCTCTTTACAAGCTCGAGTGTTCCTGTCCTCAGTGGAAAGCACTGAAAATCTTCAAGAGTGTAAGTGTTACTCATGATCATCATGTGCAGAAATGTTTTGCTTCTCTAAAAGGAAGTCTTCTCTCCTGGAAACATGAAGTTTGTAGAAGATTTGGTCACTGAAAATGATATAATTCAATAAATAAGACAGTATAGCTTAAATATGTACACAAGCTGTACTGAGAATGAGTGTTTTCAAACGTCATTATGATACTAAAATTGAAAAATATCAATACTACAGTAACAATAATAAAATACTTAAGTAACAAGAGTTTGCCAATGTCTTTTCTTTGTTTTATAAATTAAAGCCTGGTTAACTTCTGTAACAAATCTAGCCGTATTGATCTACATCACTGACTGTTGTGAGAACTACAAACTTGTGCACTAGTGTGTCTGTTAACACTGTGCCCAAATGCTACAGTGCAGTTTTTATGCCAGTTCCCAGTCCCAACACCATGTTTCCTGCCTGCTTAAAAACTGAAGCCAAGCATATTTTGTGGAGTTGATGAATTTCGAGCAGCAGTTGATTATACCAGATATTGCAAAAAGTAAAGAAATGAGACACCAGAGATGGAAAGTACAGAGCTGAATCAACCGAGACAGAGAATAGGGAAAAACATGAAGGCGGAAGGAGACGTCTGATGTTTTTTGGATGCTGGCGATTGGATTTGACAAGTTGTATTGCGGTCCAAGTGAACGATCTCCCTCTAGAGTACAAACAATGTACCTATAGACAGAGAGGGGCAGCCATCCAGTGCTACCCAGAAGACCAATAAAAGGGCCTGCATGCTGTACTGTTTCAACATGTCATATTTTTAGCTAAATGTGTAGAGCTCTGCAAACAGAACAAGGCAACACTGACCTGTGCAATGGCATACATTTGATGAGAAGTAGAAGTCAGGCTTCAAAAAACAGTGTAAGAAGAGGGTGTTGCAGCTATTTTGTGGCTTTTTGGGTTATTTTTTGTTTTCTTTATGGAAACAAAAAAAAATTGGAGGGTAATTTTTTCCAACATAATTTTGAAATTTATATATCAGAACCTGTATCAGGTCAATAACAAGCTCTGTACAGTTTTGTCTACACTCAGGATGTTTGTGACCAAAAAAGCCCCATCGAAACCCATTAAAAACATTAAATTTTCCCCAAAAAATTGCAGTTAAAAATTCTGCATTTTATGCCATTAGGCTTTAGGGAAATTACATGCTTTTGTTCCTTGTGTCCTACAGGGGCAGTAATGTTAAGAAATAGAATCTTAAAATAAAAAAATGAATAAAAATCAAAGCTGTTCAAATGAATGCATGAGAGTGGAATTAAAAAAAAATGTGTACTATTTTTACTGTTTTATTACGTATAGCGTCCATTTGTGGCCACAAATTTGAGTCTAACAATTGATTAAAATTTTAAAACAGGGGGAGCAGGTGGCCTAGTGATTTAAGGCACTACCCATGTACACGGGTGGCCTGGGTTCGAATCCGGCCTGAGGCCCTTTACCACACATCTCTCCCCCACTCTCAACCTTGTTTCCAACTCTATCCACTGTCCTCCTCTATCTAATAAAGACACAAAAATGCCCAAAAATAAATCTTAAAAGAAAAAATTAAAATAGAAAACAATAATAACTCAGAAAAATTAATATTAGTGATATAAAAATGAATGCAAAAGAAGTTTGAAAAAAATATTGATGTATAATAATCTTTATTGTTATTTTTGTATGCTGCCATTTTTGGTCATGAATACCCTGATTGTAACAATATCGTTTACACAAACTGCGGGTTAAAAAAAAAACGTCAGCAATTTTTATACTGCAGTTCAACAGAATAACAGAGAAATTACAATTTAAAAATGGTTCTGAAAAGTCACAAACAGTCTACAGGTATATTTTTTTTAATTTCATGTGAAATAGAAATGAAGAGAGTGAGAACAAATGCAGAAAAAGTCAGTTATCCTGATCTACACAAGCCTGTCTGACATGACAGCCTTGTAAAAGCCCACTTTGTTACTCCAGCACACAGACAGATTCATGATAGACACACAGCTGCCACGCAGTCACTTGTGTCATCTGACAAGAAGAGGCACAACACCCTCCACCATGGCAGAATGCACTAATGGTCTTTCCAGGGCACAGCCCGGAGCCTGCCGGCTGCACCGAGGTCAAAAAGCCAAGATGAGAGGCCGTAGAGAGGTCACACTGGACAGAGCGTCTTGTCTGAAACACAGCAAGTCCTCAAAGAGAAAAAGAGTCAAACAGCCTCAGTCAGCAAGCTTTTAGTCACGGTGTGGCATTCAGCTGCTCGGGGTTTCTACAGAGAGATCAGTGAAGTCTCAAGGAGCCTAACAAGAGGCTGAGATCACTTTCTACATGTTTATGTTTTAACTTGAGTCCAGCTTTAAAAACAGATGAAAACAAGGATCATTGTAGGAAATACTTAAATTCCAAACAATATATTTGTGAATCACTATGAGGGAACACATTTATATTCAGATTTTTATTTATATTTCAACAGATTCTGTCATATTTTACACACAAAACATGCCTCAGTACATCCCAGCATTTCCTGATTTTCCAAGATTTCAATAGTATGCACACTTCAGACTGTCAGGACCAAAGAGTCTTTTGATACTTTTTCAGTGGTGACTGACATTTTTTATCTTCTTAATCTTTTTCTAACACTCCATTTGTCTTATTCTGCATCACTCTTCAGCAAAATGCTTAAATATTCTGTCATTTTGCATCATGACCCTGTAGATCAGACATATAAATCTGAGCATTTTTGGGGAGTAAGTCAAAATGAACTATTTCTCCTCAATGGCCTTAATAGCTCAATGAGTCACAGGTGATGATCTGTGTGTATAGGTCTAATAAATCTGTCACAAATCACTCTGCCATGTAACTTTTACTTACATGCCAAACACTGTGGCTGGTAGAGACAATTTTCTGATTTTGCCTTACATGCTATAAAAAGGTGAGTTCCCACCAAAAGGCCCACTTTTGTTCAGCTTGGTAAAGGAACAGTTCATTTCCTTAGAGCGGTCTGGTTCATCTAATGAAGGAGGCAATAAATCTCATACTGTTGGAAAGCTTGTTTATTTCTCTTTTAAATGATGCCACATTTGTGATGAACATGCATTTGTGGGATGAGCAGCAGAGCTGAGTATGTGGGCTTTTCCATGAAAAATCTGCCAAATCTTCTCTGTCGATGTTAAACAGCTTATTCTGCCATTGACTCCTGTTTGGTGTTGTTTTGGGGATTGGATGATTGAGGTCTAAAGAAAAAAGAAATATTAGCAATTTAACAATTAATTCATTTAACAAACAGGAGCTTCAGTAGCGTGTGGAAGAACCATAAACAGCCACAACAGCCTGGCACCTCCTCCTCATGCTGGTCACCAGCCTGATCACACACTGCTGTGGGACGGCATCCCATTCTTCAACCAGCATTTGTCGCAAGTCAGCCAACGTGGTTGTGTTGGTCACTCTGGCATGAACAGCACGCCTAAGCTGATCCCGCAAGTGTTAACGGGGTTGAGGTCAGGACTGCTGGCAGGCCATAACATCCTCTCCACTCCCAAATCCTGGAGGTAGTCTCTGATAAACCCCGCTCTGTGGGGGCAGGAGTTGTCATCTTGGAGTACAGAGTTCAGCCCCAGACTGTAGAGATATAGGATCACCGCTGGGTGTAGAATCTCATCTCAATATCTCTCTGCACTGAGATTGCCACCAATGATGACAGTCAGGCACCTGATACCTAGAGGTACCTAAAGTACCTTTTCAAACTTTTTGAAGTTCATTTTGGCAGCTCTATCAAATTTAGTCTTAGTCTTTTGATTAGTATGACTTTGGTTTTAGTCCTGCTTAAGTCATTTCAAACCTTAATAGTTTTAGTTTAGTTCCAATCGACAAAAACTAAAAAAAATTTAAGACAAGTTTTAGTTGATAAAAAGTCATTAAAATTTTTGCCCACTGTTATTCAGCG
Source organism: Cheilinus undulatus (assembly GCF_018320785.1). Classification (NCBI taxonomy): domain Eukaryota; kingdom Metazoa; phylum Chordata; class Actinopteri; order Labriformes; family Labridae; genus Cheilinus; species Cheilinus undulatus. The sequence continues at coordinate 40,983,173 of NC_054866.1, read as the reverse complement.
CATTTATATTCTAGCCAGTTTAATTAACTATACTGTAAAATAAATCTATAAATGTATTACACTCATATTAATACTCTATCAACACTTTCATTGATTAAAAACACACACACAAAAAAACACTGACATTCCTTATATGTCCAGGGGAGAAATATGATGTATTTTGAGTGTCCAACAGTCCAGCATTGACACTTTAGTCTTGTTTTAGTCTCTCTGATGAGAAAAACTTATTTTTTCATAGTTTTTATCATCAAACATCTCTTTTAGCTAACTTTAGTCTTTGTAATCGACTAACATTTTGAGTCCTAGTTGGCAAAATTAATACAGCAACTTTTGACAGTGGAAAGCCAAATGTTTGGTACTGAAGCAAACCAAAGTGAATGGGACCGCTTGGTGGCAGTGCACCAAAAGTATACTGGATACTAACAGCAAGCTAAATGTAAAAGAAGCAAGAGCAGATGTGGACATTTTGAATATCTGGACTCCAGATGTGCCAAACAGAAACACATCAGTCTGTCCAGAGTGATGAAGTATGGAGTACTCCTCCAAAATCTGAGGAATATTTTAAGAAAAGGAGGCACATTCCTGCACAGTAAAAACAGGCCCTTTCCTCTGCACAACAATCCCACTGTGCTCCTCTCAAACGCCTGTTTCTTTCCATCCTCCATCCCACAGCTGTGCTCTAATATCCATCATCTCTTGGAGCAGAGGAGATTCTACAGGCAGAGTTTTTGCACACAAAAGGTCCTCATCTTTTCCTGGTACTTAGTCAGTAGCTAACCGTGATGGCATTTGCGGCTTTGAAATGCCATCAGATCGGAAACATGACTAAGACCCTGGAGGCTTCCCTGGAATTTGGGGTGAAACAATACTGAGTAACTCGGCCCATCACCATGGCCCCCTCTCACTTTCAACCTGCTATGTCAACATGAGGGCCAGCTGGAATGCAGGAGCCACTGCGACACATGGAGATCAGTCCTGTGGCTATCTGTGAGCGGCCTGCAGCCAGTCCCTTCAAACAATGGCCCTCCGCAATTACAGGTAGGTATCAGACTAGGTGAGGCATGAGATTGGGAAAAATATGATTCATAGAGAGGGTAATCGCTGCTCTCTGGGGGGGGAGTGTAGAAATGCAGTCACATTGCAAGAAAATTGCTCAACTGAGGCATTTATAGCAAGCCATATTAAAGAACTACAATTACCAAAATTAGGCATAATCATAGCACTTCAGAAACACTGTGAAAACAGATGTGGAGCACCTGAAGTTTCCCATAGTTTCTCTTTTTTCCTATGTAAAATAAACACCTTGGAGATTTATATACATTTTAAAGAGCATAAGAGGAGTTAGATGATATTCTTGATGGTCTGGGGAGCACAATTCTTGTATTTTGATGCAGTTTCTTGATTATCTTTATTTTTTGCTGAGTACTGCAAACTGCAGGAATCATACAATATTTGGAAGTATTTAAAACATCCCACCTGATGATAACAATGCCAGTAAATGCTGCTAAAATGCTGTTTATCTTGGGTACAAGTCTCCCAAACCCACTTCAAACACAAACATACTTTGGATCCTTGTCACAGTCGACCCAAATTGTTGGTTTGCTGTAAAAGCAGACATCTGTAATCTAAAAACACATGCCTGGATACATGACTGCACACGCCAGACGACATCAGATCATGAAGATTTCCCTTGAAAAATTCACACATACACACAAATCCAGGATATCATCCCAACAGTGCGCCCTGTGTGTCCCTCGCACCGCCACCATCGGCCTCAGTCCATTATGGTCAGACAGGAAATGTTGCCCACACAAGGGGCTGCATTATCTGACTCATGCTGGCATTTCAGTGACTGAGGGGAAAACTATGCTGTGTGATTTCATCTGAAATTGATGAAGTCTCTTCTGTTATGAAATGCTGCCACCCTTTGATCCAGCGTGCTCACACCTGCAGGAGGAGCAGGAGTAGCTCTTTGTCCTCTCTTTTGTTATTCTGCCCTGCCCCCTCCTTCCAGAGGACTGACCTTAAATCTGCAGGTAAATGGAGAGCCAGTGAGGTTACAGCCCTCTAACAGAATGAATGGGAGGTCAGGTCACACTGAGGGAAAAAACTCACAACTATTGCTCTCTTTCCTGCATGAGAAGTCCATAAATGAGCTTGTAAAATTGTCAAGTTGGACGTTCATTGATATTTCTTGTTTACTCTGTGGGCTTACCTTGTTTTATGTAACTGATCCTTCAGCTTATCACCTCTACTGACGTTTGAGCCTGTCAATACTAATTATTTACCTGCACCCTTGGCTGAATGATTGGCTAAAGGTCAAGTGTGGGCTTGTCCCCAGTAGCCCACACAAACAGACACTTTATCACCACTGTATTTACATTTTAAAAATGATTTCTGACGCAAGCAAGCAGACAAAGACTAATCCAGAGATATGACATTTACTAGACGATCAGCTGATCTCAAATAAACACAACACCATCCTTGTTCCTTACCACGAGGTCAAACTCCCATATGTGTCACGTCTTAGTTACTGCACTTTTATGTGCCATAATTGGCCATAATTCCCAGCATTCCTGCACGTCTCCTAAAGAAGGGTTCATTTCAGCAAAAAGACCTGAGCTGTCAATAGAATCCAAACATCATTCCTACCTCCAGCAATCCTCTTGAGTAGCTGCTGCCTTGCAATGATCCTGCCCAGTCTATACCCAGAGCGCCTCCGGTGATGGTCCATCCTCAGGTAGATATCCTGAGTCTCTGGGGTCATACTCCCCAGACACTCGCTGCCCTCGGACTCCGGGAGCTCCCGAAACATTACTACAGCTCTGTTCCCCAAAAACCAGCCCTTTACTGCTAACTGACACACACAAACTCCACACAAACTCTCCAAGCAGCAGAAAAGTTCACATCCAGGCGCAAAAGCCTGAAGGGAGCTGAGAGGGGACGGCAGAGCCGAGCCGAGGGGGAGGAGTGCCAGCACTTCAGTCAGACTCTCCGAGCCATGTGACCACAGGGGAGCCAATAGGAAGGGATCAGAGGGAGTACTGCCCACCTTGCTGAGCTGAATCCAGTGTCTGTGTGAACGCTTGTCAACTTCCCCCTGCTCTGGAGGGAAATATAAATACCATTGGAATGCCGATGAAGTGAGTAAGGGGAGCAGAGGGGTGTGGGAGGGCTTACAAAAATAGTGGTTTTTGGAGCCGCCCAGCACTAGAACAACTCCTCTGCTGTTGCTGCTCACACAGGTGCCAAGTTTACTGGGCGAGAGTGAGTCTGTGCTGTTTTAAAAGAGAAAAGAGAGGGAGAAGTTGTTTTCCTGGTTGGAGAATGCTAATTTCTGCTCACCCACCCCCACACATATAAACCCACCAGCTCCAGCCACAGGAAGGCCTCTCAGCAGGTCCCCTCCAAGTGTCAGCTCCACAGGGGGAAAGAGACATTTTAGCTTGAATGCATATGAGTGACCTGAGCCCCTTAAGTCAACACAAAAGCCAAGATCAAGCGTGTCATCAGGTCACATTGAAAGACTGACAGGAATAAAGATTCTTCTCTGGTCTGTTGTCTGTCTGAGAATATAAATATAATATCTGAAGATTTCTAGTACTCATGGAAGAAAAGACAGGGAATGCTTCAGATCTTGAAAAACATTCAAAAATAATTAAGCTCAGACTTTGGTTAAAGATGTAAAAATCAGGATAAAAGCTTCAGGTCTTACGATATAGGAGTATTACACACTTTTATATTTAAGACGCCATTATACTTTTCCATGTTGTAATAACTAGAAGTTATATAAGCAGTTGCCCGTTAACAAGATAACATAAGAGGAAAAACTGACAGCTAACTATAGCTGTTTTTACACATGCATTCCTAAAAATTTCTTGCAACTTTTAAGGCAGCCTGCGTCTGAATCCTTCTAAAACTTTTACTCAAACCTGTTTCCCACAGCATGGATCTTTTTCACTTGAAAAAGGGGGGTGAGGGGGCCTTAAAAAGCAGGATATATTATGAAAAAACCACCTGTGGTCAAAATGTGAAACGCAACTTGGACATGGAACAATTATTTAAAAATAGCTGAAAGTAATATCCCCTTTGGAGGTAGCAACAGAGGCAAATAGGATCAGTGGAGCCAGTGGGAGAGTGCAGCACTGTGTGTCTACAGGTGTTTTCACAATGCATTTCAATGAAGCTTCATCATCATTACACCTCAAACATTCCTACTGATACTTGACGGTGTGATATCCCATTTCCTTGTCTGCCAATTCACTGTGCGTTTGGGGCTATCGAGGAAGCAAGAGAGCATGACACAGCTGGAGCTCCATATCTCATTTCACCTCTGTTACACCGCCATAGATGCAACAGAATGGGGATCATTTTGTTCCCCTATCACGCCTCTGAGATGTTCATAGTGAATGCAAAATGTCATGGGTGAGTAAATAACATGGCTTTAACCCTCTGAGCCTGAAGCTATTTTTAACCATTTTGTCTCGCCTGGGCTTATTGTCTTGGAAAGCTTGTAAAACATCAACCCTGTGGTGCAAAGTCAAGCTCAGAACATCCTTTTTTTTCCAGGACAGCCTAGACTTTAAGAATATGTGTGTGGCAGTAATGTCACTTGAACTTTTAAAAGAGTTATTGGACTATAAAGACAAAAGGAAGATTCTTTTGTTGCACAAACTTGTTCTCCCATCTCTTTTGGACCAAATAGGGAAAAATAATCATTTTATGACATAAAGTCTTCAAAATATTCACATATTTACAAGAAAAAAATATTTGAATTTAAGGTATTTTTGCCATTATTCAAAGCACTTCCTGTCTGTAGTGACACAGGGGGCCACATCACAGACTCCCTATATCTCTTTCTCTCCATTATGAGCCATTAAGATCATCTCCAACATGATTTAAGTGTCATGGCATGTGCAGTTTGACAAAGTATGAGGCAGAACAACCTGCCACTGGTTGCCACAGCCCAGTCACAATGCATTGTGGGATACAAGACAGACAATACGGTGTTTAACATTTGCTGCTAGCGGCAGAAATGATCAAAAAAGTGATTAAAAATGGATAAAAAGATGTTCAACATTGGAGTTACTGGTGTGGATTTACTCTGTAAAAGATCCCAGAGAAGCCATTCAAGTTCCAGGCTTGCTAGAAAAGGTATCGTAAAGGCTACGAAGGCTTGGATAGCATCATTGGAACTTCAAAAGTGAGTGGCGATGATTTAATGGTTCTAAAGTTATTCATCTTTTTTGCAACCTGTGTCTCATCTTGTCGTATACTACAACATTGGTTTCAGAGGGTTAAACAGCACTGTAAACCGCGCAGACAGACAAGGACACCAAATATCAGACCATGAAATCAATATGAATGAATAAGACCTAATAATAAGGGTACTTCAATATAGCACTGTCTCAAAACTGCACTGTGAAAACATCTTTGGTCCAAGGCTAATTTTTGATCTTGCCTAGAGATGCGGGGATTGTGAAAATTAGTGCAGAAACTGATGGACATTTTCACTCACGTTTGACCATGAAGTCAGATCAGAGTTTGTCCAACAGATCACCTTTTCTCCCCTGTAAAAAATTTCCAATTTCATTTGGTGACTACACATACCAGATGCCAGCATAAAATTGATAGGACAAGACATAAACATTGATAAATGATACTTGTTAATGCCGTATAATTTGGCTGATCATTGATGTTTAACTGATGCATTGGGACATCCCTAGCCTTGACCCTTTGACGCATGTCTATCCCACTCTCTCCTCTCATTTTTGAGATGAAGGAAATTTAACATCCACTAGAATTGGTTCCACAATAATCTTAAACGTGTCCATTGATTACAAGCACTCTTTATCAGTGTCCCTCTCATTTTATGTCTTAATATAAAAATAAAAGATTTACCCCACAACCTATATTATTATACTTAGTTGCGATACCAAAAATGGTCCCCCTGAATTTAACAATCTTCTAGTGCCAAATGTACAAATGTACTAACGTATCCCCTCACAGTTCAGGTTATTTTTATGTTAAGTCTTATGTAAAGCTTGAGGTAGTTAGTTGCAGTCTCCTCACACCTGAAATAAATTCCAAATCAGCCTAGAACCATCAGAGCCCTGCCACTCTCCCTCAGACCGTTCTGGCTTCTTCATACAGGCCTGCCTGTGTCGTATGAGCATGGCGCCATACATGTGAATTAAGCACAAATGGGCAGGAGACCAAGTCAAACACAGCCCCCTGTCTGTTTCTCTCCCTGGCTGGCAGCATCCAGCTCAGCTTAAGCTCACAAAGAGCACAATTCAGCCGCACACTTCAGAGCTGCTGCACATTTTTCATAAACTTCTCCTGAGTTTAACGACTCTCTCCACACCCTCAGCTTCTTTAAATGTGTGATTGTTGCTTTTTTAAGGTACGAGGTGGTGGTGTGACAGATGATTTCACTGGGCTGCGACTCACGCAAACACACAAACACCTGTGTTCATTCATACTGTAGAAACATGGCTTCAGGTGTCAGATGCTGGAGGATGATTGGCAGCATGTTGGCAGAAGCGTGATCTCCCTGAACCCATTTCTGTGTTTTCTTCTTCCCTCCCCGTCTAGACGAGGGAAGTCACAGAGTGCATCACGCATATTGCATTACGGAATCAATCACCCTCAGCTATGCAACATCATAATGAATGAGATTAATGGTGTTTTGGTCTCTGACAGCATTTGAATACCTCAGAGAGGATTGTGAAAAAGCTTGTGCTCTCCAGAGCTCTTTTTGGAGGTTCAACTTTGTTCTGCATGCCATGAAGAGCCGGCTGTAGTGTGTCCTTCGTGGGAGTGTTGTATGTCAGGCACAGGGACTCCAGCCCTTATCAAACTTGTTCCAACTCGTCTGTGTCTGGGTTTCAGAGCTCAGATACTATACGACATGTCAACAGGCATCCCGAGTCACGTTACCCGCACATACAAAGACATTACGAGGCTCACGAAGACGCTGGATTTTATTGTTCACCGCAGTGGAGGCTTTAAGTGTTACTGTGTGATGACAAATTGAGCCCTGCTGAAATGTGACTTTAAAACAGGCTTTTCATGAACATCCAGCCTTCATTCATTCTCTGCTGCAGCACTCAGCCTCAGTCAGGTGGGGTTACAAAAGGGAAACTTATATTCTGAGTCACGCAGTGGAAGCTCAGGCCCCCACAGATGATGAGTGTGGAGGAAGATGATTTGGGTTCAGACGCTGCTGTGATGTGGTTTGATTCCTCAGCAGTCACATGCGATCTGCTCTGGCCAGTCCTGGCTCTGCTGTGGCTTCGTTTCCTGGAGCTCAGGATTAAGAATAGCACCAGAATGACGGGAGATTTCCACCTCATGAGCCACCAAATGTCTAAATTCTGAGCTCAGGTCTGGGCGTAAATCACACTTTAAGACTGCAAGAGCATGAGCTGTTCTGCAGGTTGTAATGACCCAGAGGATGAGGTAATGGGTGCTCTGCTGCAGTATTTTTAGCAGACCTCAAGAGTGACTCAACACAATGAGGATTATACAATTAATCAGAACTCAAAGAGGTGGATCCCAGTATGTACAGGCTCTAACCTGCATGTTACTCACAAGAAATATGGAGAAAATTAAAAAGAAATAAATAGGAAATCAGAGAGGGGTGATATGTTTCCTGCAGTTTGATTTGTGCTGAATGGTCACATCACACTGAATATGAATAAAGTGTTATTGTGAGGCAGGCTAGTACTGGCACTGACTTAGGCCAGTGATTGGAGTGGGGCTTGTGGCCCTTATTGGGACCACAAGTCAATGAATTCTCTTAACTTACTGATCACAAGGGCAGGTAAATAAAAGTAGCCTAGCCAAACAGTAATTTTGTTCTAGTAAACGGCATAAGTTAGACCCTTTTTTTCTACTCCTTTCTAGTGACTTCATGAGAAAAGCCAAGCAGACCTATGCTTACTGACTAAAAAAACTTGCCTCCTTCTCCCCGTGTCAGAGCCATTGTCAAATGTTCACAAGCAGCTGTGTGCTGGGATGGTTTGACTCAGTATCACATGAGAGTGATTCTCCATAAAGCAGGTCAGAGGTAGTAAAACAAAGCCTTAAGTTTGGTGTGAGACTGCAGAAATCATGCACAAAATATTAAAGAAGTAGTGAACACTTTAGCATTTCTTCAGCTGTACACTGAAGTATCTGGCTGAACTATGATAAAACACATCATTGCTGGTGTTATTTCTGACATTTCCAGGAAACTGATAAAAATCTACATTTTACAACTTTTAATGAGCTCAAACAGACATCTGATTTGAAAAATCTTTTCTAAGGAGGCGGTGCTCCGGCTTTAGTAACGCTGGTGCTGGAGCAAACGGCCCGAACAGGTAGTGCTCAGGACCACCATGGTCCATTACAACTCCACAGCCTGCTTCAGGGGACTCTGGAGGGGAAAAACCTTCAACCTCAAAAGATTGCTCTGAGCCAGCAGTGCTGTGGGACTCTGTGTCACTTTCTGGCAAGGGGACGTCACTGTCACTCATGCTTCATCTAGACAACCCCATCTTTAAATTAAAAAAAAAAACAACAACAACAACAACAACACCCGCCCCCCCCCCATCCTTTTCCCCTCTCTCCTCTCAGTACCAAGCTGCTCACTTTCTGTGCATTTTTTTTGAAATCTTGAAGTGGGTGGAGTTAGCTCTGAGCTGGGGTTCACTTACACTTTAATATTCAATTCTAGCCATTCTAACACTCAAAATGCAGGAAGATGCCTATGTATTTACAGCGTCTCAGCAGGAAGCACAGCAAATGCTTGCATGGTCAATTACAGGACCAATGGGACGAAAAATGAGGTTTAAAATGAGCGACCATTTGGATTATTTGGGCACCAACTCTCTTACAGAATAGCTTTTAACTTAGCCTAAATAATAAAATACTTAAATGATACTGCTTGTTAAAATACAGTAGCTGGTAAAAAAAAATCTTTATGGCTGGTAGATTTTTGAATCCACTAGCCTTAGTGGTAGATAAAAAGTTAAATTCCAACCCTGGCTCAAACGAGTAGGTACAGTTTATCCATCCATCCATTATTGCCTATCCTGTCTGGGGTTGCAAGTCTGGAGCCAATCCAAGCAGTCACTGGACACAAGGCATGGTACACCATGGACTGGTCACCAGTCAACCCCAGGGCTGACATATAGAGACAGACAACCTGCAAACTCACACCTATGGTCAATTTGGAGTCACCAATTAACCTAAAGAGCATTTATTAGGACTTTGGGGGAAAGCAAGAGTGTCTGCAGCACTCAAACATCACACAGAACAGTCCAGGATTCAAACCAGGAACGCTTTTGCTTTGAGGCAACAGCGCTAACTCCTGTGCTGCTGTACAGCCCTGCTAGAAAAGTCTACAATCAAATACTAGTCAGTGCATTATTCTAAAAGTCCCTGACATGGGGTGGATGGCCCGATGAACGCAGAAGGGGTTCAAGTCTGGCCAGCAGCTCCTTTCCAACATATCTCTTCCCTAATCCCTCACTCCTGTTTCTGACTCTATCCACTGTCATCCTCTGTAAAAATAAAGGCACATAAAGGCCAAAAATATCTAAAAAAGGGTTTCTGACATATTGCTGCAATTTGACTGTAAAAATAAATCACAATCTACTATTTGACACACGTTAATTTTCTTGTTGACCGGCATCAGGACATCTCTGATGAACTAAAAATGGTCTGTTAGGGCTCTAAAATAGTTCTACACTCTGTAGTACCTCTAAAACCCTCCTCGTATAAAAAAGAACAACATTCAAACAACCTTTAGTCCACATCTCAAGCCAGATCTCTAGATCAGTGGTACCCAAATTAGTGGTCAGTAAAACAACCCTTAAAATGAGTTCAATCTAAAATAGACCATAGTTTATCAGTGAGATTTGTGCTTAAATGTAGGTCATTTTTGCAAAAATTCCTGAAAATGTACATTTATACATGATGCTTTGTGTAAAATGGTGTGATTTTACCTTCTCCAGGGGAGGTGGAGGTCCCCAGTCTCTGACGCTGTTGTTTTGGTGCTCACAGGCTGAAAAGTCTGGGAGCCCCCGCTCTAGATCAGATCACTATGTGTCCTCTTGCTCTATCTACATGGCACACACCTCTGAGACTAACACGTAATAAGAAAAGAAAGCTAAGATACCCAGAAAATGCCAAACTCAGCAGCTGCGACAGCATCAGTGCACAGCTGAGAGCAGAATAAATCATGCAAAAATACAACAGCCAGGTGTGAAATCTAAGCAGCAGCTTTGAATCCATTTTAACAAAGTGAACACACTCACTATAATTTTTTCTGCCTGCATTCTAGCTCTTCTTGATGTTGCTGCTGTATTCATGAGTTGCAAATTCACTGCACCTAGTGGTAAACTGAAGTTGCTGCACAAGACAATGATGGCATTCCTCATGCACAAAGAATCTCTGCAGCAAGCAAAAGCTTCTCAATCATATCTCTACAACCTCCAAGAATCATTACAGTGAAATTACTCTAAACTTGTATGCTGTTTCCCCTCTTCAAAGCAAAAGCTACCTTTTTTTCATTGTCAGGCATCAGAAAAATCTTTGAATCTACACGCCCAGTCTTTAAATTACAGGCACAACTTCATGCACGTTAAGTTGGGAACACAATGTCTGTCTGAGAACACTTTACTCCAGACTTCAATAACAAGACTTGGCAGCACAATCAGTCTAAGAGGCAGGTGTTTTTCAAGAGGTTAAAGCAAATATGCAACGACTGAGATGTATTTATAGGAAACTATGGGTCCAAGGAGGGCAGTTTTAATAATATGGAGTCCCCAGGTAAAGAACAATATGGGTCCCTTCTCCATTCTGCAAAAAGAAACCGCAGCTTAAGTAAAAGAAACATTTTGAAGTATAACTCCAGCCTCCATTTCAATTGTTAAACATATTTTTCGGCAAAGTGTAACTTTTAGAAATAGACACACATCCTTTAGTGTATGCTGAATCAGAAACAAACAAGCATAAAGGGGCAAAAAGGTCTGCACACCAGGAAGCTTCAGCCACGTTTAAGTCTCAGCAAGAGCATGTTGGTTTTAAATGTCACTTGTTGCTAAATAAATCTTTTTATAAGAGCGTTCTGATGTGTTGACCTTTGGGCTTCATTATACTTTAAAAAAATAAACAATAAATGCCAACTACAGGTGTAAAATAAGCTCATGCACCAGAAATTATGACTTTTAAATTTACTTACCACACAATAATCCACTAAATAACTGATTTTATGTTTCTATATTGATCTACATTGCTATAATTTGCTTGATGGAGACATATTGGGGTGTTTTAGGGGCTTAAACTCAGCATGGGGTCTAAGGGTTTCTCCAAGGGAAAGTTTTAGGACTAACAAACTGTAATGCTGTATTTTTTTTCATGGTTTGCCCCTTTTAACAATGAACATTTAAACTTTATTTTAAGTACTGAGTATCTAGTGAGGAGTTGTACAGTAAAATATGACCTCTCCTTATTGGAACAACATAAGAATAGCTAGATCTCCAACCTGGTTGTTCAGGCAAAGTCACAACTCTGTGATAAAGTCAAATCTCAAATGTTCTACTATATGACAGAGCTGCAGTAACTCTTGGAAATCTGTAGGAAGGTGGGTCTCCTCTGACAAGAACAAAGCAGAGAGTCAACCTCAAAACAGGGGAATGCATACTGATGAAGAACGTGCTCTCTGCACTTTCAGGAGCATCCAAAGACACAGACGGGAACTCTGACTCAGTGGATAACTTCACTCATGGTGCAACTATGTCTTACATTAAAAAAAACAATTTAACGGAAACATGAGAAAAAGAACCCCCCCAGGGATGACTGTACAACAGGAAACATCTAAACACAACTGTACACTTGGATCAATTGAGTCTTTACACAGTTGAACTAACAGTGGTGGATTAACTCTGTCAAGTTACTCTAAAACTGAAGGCCATTTCACTTTGAACGGAGTACGATGGGTATCAATAGTCCAGTTGTTGCTGTGTACAACAGCTGTATTAGGATGTGAAGTTGAATCATTCTCTCACTACGTCTGTGTACACCACTTTAATCGTAAGCCTATAAATAAATGTATTATTGTTATTAATAGTAGTAGTAATAGTACTAGTATTAACATCATTATCATGTGCTTTGGTATAGTCAACAGAGGTGGAAAAACACAAGAGTATTGTAATCAAGTAAAATGTACTCTGGTTAAACCTAACTTTAGAAGTAAAAGAACTGATCTCAAAAAGAAGTGAAAAGTTTAAGTACCCCAAAAATCTACCCCTCTTCATTACTTTGAAAATGTAATTAGTTACTTTCACCTCTGGTTTAATGGACTTCTCAGGAAAGTCTTACAACCAACCCCATTGGTGTTAAAATTAACCATGTCTATGAGGAAAGTTGCAATATTTCACTTCAGTAACTTTCAGCGCAATTTTCCAAAAAGTAGTTCAAGATAAAAGCAAAATCCCAGTGTTAATTTGTGGAAGAGATTTGTATGTTGGTCATATATCAACATGATTAATCTGACTCAAATATTTTTTAATTATTAAGCCAAATCCAAAATCTTTTTGGTTGTACCCCCCCCCAAAAAAAAAAAGTAATGTTGTGTTTACCATCAAAACATTTAAATACTCCACACTGCTGGGTCTACTTCTCAATTAAACTAAATTTAAAAATGACAGCAATCACGCACTGCACTGAAAAATAAAGCTTTTGGTTTTACAGACAGATAGATGGAAGTTGATCTCATCTGTCATGTACCCTCATTTCCACAGCTCAAAAATGACCCATTAGCGCCCCTCAGTGGCGTTAAGAGGCGAGTAGTCATTTATAACGGAGATAATTGATATCAAAAGGTGCAAAAACATTTGAGCAGCTATCTCCTACACGTGAGCGAGATCTTTTTAGTCCATTCAGGACGTTAAAATTTGTTTTGCTAGATCAGTTAACAGAGAACACCTTCTACATATGCGTCTACCGTGATAAACTTTAACTGAAATAAAGCCTTTTAACGATCAGAGCGTGTGCACATTTACGTCCACTTATATCAATTTCAAGATAACCGTGACGTTTATTGTACCAAAATATCGGCTTACCAAACAAAATAGAGGAAAAAAAAACAAAACAAAAAAAATGAAGTCATAGGACGTCCGTTAAATTTCTTTAAGCGCATTTTTCTTCTAAAAATCCGACTTCAGCTCACTTAGTGGCACTTCGTCGACTATTGACGCTCACCATACATGATTCTGCAAGGCAAAGTGACTCTGCTAAAATAAAAGTGGCTTTCCAGGTTTGTTTTCAGGGTTACTGACCTGCCAGTCTCCTCTCCCTGACATTCCTCCACAGTAAGTCCCAGGCTTTGGACGTGGAGCTCCGCAGCTGCTCGCTGAAAGACCTCCGCAGCTTCAGTTTCGCCGAGTTTCTTCTAGATGTCATCGCAAATCCTCCACGAGGTCATAATAACTGAATCCTCCTCGCGCCACTCAAAACCGTTATGTTCAAAGCTCAGTCAGAATAATCACCTTTTCCGTTTCCCGGTTCGTAACTTTTTTTTCCTCTACAGAAGTTAACCTGACTTTAGTGTCCGCTCTTCAACAGAAGCTGCCAGCATTTTAAAGAAACAAGAATATTCCTCTCGGTTTAAAATGAAAAACTTCAAAACAAGTAAAAGTTACAAAGTGATAGTTAAGCCTTTACACTTGCACACCAGATGTGTGTGCGTGTGCGTCTCTGTGTGTGAGGAGATCCACGCACAACGAGCGCCTCTCAGTCCTGCTGCCTTCAGGTACTGTGGGGAATGTGGGAACTGCCAGCTGAGCACATGAATAAAAACGCTGCACACAGGAGAAAAGGGGAGACAGAGAGTTTGGAGAAATGATTGTAATAATAGATATTAAACAATTATGTAATGTTATTATGAATAGCATTAACATGATATCAGATAGTTTCCGCCTTTGTTTAATTGTTAAAATAACAAGGATATGTACATAATTGTATTCCATGAAGGCTCTTATTTGGCTGTTTGTCATGAATGTAATGTTTAAAGAACACCAGCACAAGGTCTCTATGCACTACATGTTCTGTCATGGTAATCTAATTACTAATTGTTTCTTCATAATGTAGTAATTTATCCAAAAGAACATGAAGCAAACATTCCTCATAGGTTCTCCTGCTATGTAAGGTTAAACCGCCTACACATATTTATTCAATGGGATTGTTTCAGACACAGATGATTTAGAAATATTCTGGTCCACCTATTTAAAAGTAATCCAAAGGATTACAGCGATAGTACAGGATTAAATCTTGAATCGGGTTGTTCAAACAGAAAAAGATGACATAATCAGAGAGGATCAGGCACTCAAGCCTGGATAAATCGTTATTGTTGCTTACTTCTGAGTAGGAATAGAATGAGTTTGCTACAAAAAATAAGGATCATCCTTATCCCAGCAAGTCTGGATTCAGACTGGATTAGGGAAAATGTAAGATAACTATTCTAGTGCCGGAACAAAACTATTCTTATGAGGTGGCTGACATACTGCACCAAAATGCTGTTTTGTTTCAATAAGTAAAAATCATGATTGTAAAAATGAAGGATCTTATCCTCATCTTTCACAGGTAAGCATAAAAATCAAAAAATTAATTTATGTTTTAAAGCACCTGTGAGGACCTTTTTGTTTGTGTGGATCTGGTGCCCCCTGTGGACAAAGTTTGTAGTGTGAAGTCCCCTTTACTGCTTATCTGTGTTTAGTGATCAGTCTTAGTCTGTACCTGGATCAGGTTGATCTGAATGGCCAAATCCTGAGTACCAGAGCCTGAAAAGGATGACAACCATTCATTTTATTTCACTCTATTCGCTTAATAAATCCAGATGTCTTCTGTCGCTATAATGGGATCACATCACTTATTTCTAGAGATGTAATGGTATTGTAATTTTGCAGTATGGTGTTGACAGAAGCATTTCAATGCCATTGTGGACATGTCACAGTTTGAAAATATAGCCCTTCAGGGCAAAAAGTGTTTTTTTTTTGTTTTTTTGTTTTTTTTTTCTAGTGGAGCAGAGTGAAGGGAAGCGGACAGTTACCACTGGCCCATCTGTACCCATCATCCTTTGCCCACCAGTCACTGGCTTGATCTGGGCTTGAATGGAGAAAAGGCGATGGACAAACAAAAAAACTGTCAGACAGCAGTGGCACACTTTGAGAGGAATATGAGGAACATGAGGAGCCACTTGGTAAATAATTGCCATGAAAAGATTCACGAAGATGCGAGGAGCAGAATCCGGCAACCAAAAGACCCGTATGGAAGCATTCACTATTTCAGTGGTAAAGCCAAAGTATACGTTTATATTTCTAAGCCTAATGCACACCTATATATTGTTATATTCAAAGTGTAGTTGATGTTTAATAGATGCCGATGTCACTTTTGTTCCCAAGTCTTTATTTGATTCCTTAATAAATACCAACTTGTTAGCGAGGTACCATAAGATTTTGATACCATTACATCCCTTCTAATTTCACCTATTTTCTTGAGGTTTTGAGAAATTATGTTATTATTGTGGGAAAAACCAGTGGTTATTTCGAGATAACAATAAGTTGTGATCTTTTAAAAAAAACAACAACTTCAATATTTTAAAGTAATACATCAGAAAAGCTATGTAAGGGTGACATCAAAAGGCCTGCGTGTAAATGAAGTTGCCCTTAAAAAAATTGGGTATATTTTTGTCCTAAACATGAATGCTTTATTGTATATAAAGAACATCTGAGATCACAGTTACAAATCAACAAGTCCACATTCACTGCAAATACAACACAGTCTCATGTCGAGGCACAGGAACTGAATCAAATAAACACAATAAAGCTACTAATCCATGTCAAAAGTGTCACATTTTCAGACCAGCAATGCTCTGGACAATTCTAAGAAAGGAAAACTGTGCTCTACGTAGAGCACCTGAAGGCATCACAAGCTGCAAACCACTCAACACCCCGCCACCACCACTACAAACACACCGAGGATCTCAGATGACACAGCTCCAGACTCAGCAATCACTTTCTCTAGCCCAGGATCTCCCTTCATATTCTTTAAGACAACAATACAACAGCTCAAAAACAAGGCAGTCAGGTTCACCTAAAGTGGGTCGTGTTTCTTTTAAACCTTTTCTTAGATATGTAAAATATCTGAAATCTCCATATACACACTTTTTCTAGTTTCTCCCTAAAATTCTTTACTGGCATGAACTTATTTATTAACAATAATCAGGATTTTGACCTAAATTGCTCATCTTAATGATGCTGACTCAGAGAAAGTTCAGCAAGTTCTTCCCAGGTCCTTCATTGTCGGTCAACCCTTCAACAGAAACATGGGTTCAATTGCAGCACCATTTACTTTTGTTGTCATAATATTTAACACTGCAAATACTGCAAAGAAAAAAAAAGAGAGTAAACCAGAGTTCATGACCTCATAATAAACATAAGTTCTCCTGTCAGACTAGTCCAGCAATCTTTAACCCAGAATTATTTTAGGAATTTCTTCCTGTTCTACCGTGTCCACTCAGACAGAGCATGACCTCAGAGAGATGATATCATATCAGCTGTATCACCTCTGCTTCACCAGCTGGGATTACTATTATAACAGCTTTAATACCATTATAAACACACAGAGGGAGAGTGAGCGGCTGAAGATTGACAGTTTCTTAAATGAACAAATCTCCTCTGACCTCAGGTTGCCCTCCCGGCATGAAGCTGAGCTAACATTACTTCATTTCAATAAGGAGACTGACTCTATTTGCCACTGAGTGGGGCGACAGATTATTACAAGGTCACGTAGTGAGACATCTGAGCGCCAGGAGATTATTAATGAAGGGATCCGTTCTTCATTTATTCTGTCTCAAAGAGGAATTACCATCAGACTAAAAACCAGCATGTAAGACAGCGGTCGGCACAACTAAAGAAACATAAAAGAGGATTCTAGCAAATCTGTCTGCTTATGAATGTTTATGTTGGACAGTTTTCACCTGAGAGCTAATAGGATTTTTCTTTTGTATTTTCAAGTTTAGCAAACAAGAATGAGAAATAAGTGAGAAAACACAGATTCCTTTTTGGTTCAGCAAGGGTCAGAGGGAAGAATTTGTCCAGCAGTGACCAGCGTGTTTCTATTTTCAGCCCCACTACCTCAGACCCCAGGCTACAAAGCAGCCTCCAGGGCAGAATTTACACCCACTGGTCTGGAGAACCTGCTTCGTTTCACACTTCACAGTGTCACTTTTCAGGAAGGGTCAGGGTTAGGCCGAGTCAAGCACCTTGTTTTCCACTGGTCACGTGAACCAGGAAGCTTTCAGAGAGAGAGGGAGACAGTCAACACGCAAATCAATCAAGTTTGACACAAAATAAAAACAAATTCTTTCTGAAGATGAGATAATATCAGTGGCACATGTCTCTGAAAAGCAAATACACATAAAACATTTCTTGGTGATCTGCATGTGTGACACAAATAGACAGTTTTTCCTGACAGCCCAAAGTCAAATTTCTGGATGAAGTCAGGGCAATCTGAGAAACACAGTGGGAACTGTTCCAAAAATTCAACAAGAGTGACATGGGGCCATGATTTTTGCAATCTTCATGTTGCAATGAAACTGCTTTGCAATGTTTTCTTTTCTCTAGTATCATCTTCTTCATTCTTTTATTGATTAAGAGAATTAACATGGAGGTAAATATTGTCATCATCACATCATAATCTGTCGCCTGTCTGCTTCTGTGTCATCTTTTCTACATCATGTCTCCCCTCTTCATGTCTGACAGGAAAAGTGTTCACTCTGAGGTGCAGGAAGATTTCAGGGGCAGACTGTTCTGAAATATTTCAGAAATTTCAAGAACTAAATTTATAAAAAGATTCAAAAGACTTTTTTTTAGTTCAGAGTGCACTCACACTAGACAATTTATACCATGCCCAAGTACACTTAACCCCCAAGTCTGGTTTGTTTGACCAGTGTGAGTGCTCCAGACTTTGCTCAAGCACAGCACACTTTCCGACCCTGGTATGGATGGTACTGCCAGGCACAAATGCTCATATTTGCACACAAGCTCAGGTGGATGGTGTGGATATGTTGGCTAATCTATACAACTGTTCCTCCTGACAAACATTTTAAACAATAGTGGTGTTAGAGAGCAGTATCAAATCAGAGGGCACAAGATGAGCCACCAAGTTAGTGAGGTTAGTGCCATGGATATGCATTGTCTCCTTCAGGTTGTGTTCACACCTGATAGTCCGGGGACTCGGTCCGTTTTGGAACAGAAATGGCAACATTGTTGCACTTTCCTTTAGTTTGGTTAGCATTCACACTGCTCTCTTGGTCAAGCGGAACAAACCATCTGAACACCTACAACATCTGCCCGCTAGTGGCACTGTCACCACAAACAAATTGTGACCAAGAAGAAAAGAAGGCGTAGAAGAAGACGAAACTCCTTCCACCGATCTTCCACATAAACAATGAAAAAACACAGAATTTACGCTGTCTTATGGTTTCTGCTCTTGCATTTCGACATTATGAGCAGCCGGCAAGGTGGTGAGCTGTCCAGCATGTTGTCTTTTATATGAGACAAATGAAACAGCACGGACTACGACATGTTGCCATGGCTACCCAGATGCCAAGGGAGGTACTGACATGTATTTGAGCGTATTAAATTACATATAAATCCGTATATCATTACGGTTTATGCCTCATCCTGCCTTTGGTTCACAAGTTGGTCTGCTTTGCGTTCACACCTCCAATGAACCACACCAGGATTCGTTAGGGAGTGGACCGAGACCACCTGTTTCAGGTGGTCCAGAGTCCGCTTGTTTAGTCTGCACCAGAGTTTGTGTGAGCGTTCACACCACTCGAAACAAACCGGACCATCCGGGAAAACAGACTAGAGTTCGGTTAAAGCGGACCAAACAGCTCTGGTGTGAACGCACCTTCAGTGGCAGCAGTGTGAACTGGTAGGTTTTCAGAAAGTTGCAGAGCAGCCCATCGCAAGTAGTTGCAAGTTTCCTCTCCTCTCGTCACAAACCTTTGGTCCGAACTGGTCTTTAAATGTCATGTTGACCAGGACTCATATATAGCGGAGAAGTGTGTCTTTCAATGGCAAACCTTGTGGAACAGCTGTAACAATTAACAAGGCACAACATAATCAGCATATCATCCATCCATCCGCTAATCTGAGGCAGGGTCACAGAGCCAGCAGATAAATCCAGTCAACTTGGATATCTCTCTCCCCAGCAACATTTTCCAGCTCTTCCTAGGGGGTTCCGAGGCATTCCCAGGCCAGATGAGATACATAACCCCTCCAGCGAGTCCTGGGTCTAACCCGAGGTCTCCTCCCTGTTGAGGCATCCTCACCAGATGCCAAAACCACCTCAACTGGCTCCTACAAAGCGAAGGATTGAAGATATCAAGCTTCATTCATATGTCTGAGCTCTTCATCCTATCTCTAAGGCTGAGCCCAGCCACCCACCTGAGGAATCTCTTTTCGATTGCTTGAGCCCACATTCTTATTCTTTCAGTCATTACCCAGAGTTCATGGCTATAGGTGAGGGCTGGAACGAAGATCGACCAGTAAATTGATAGCTTTGCCTTCCAGCCCTAAGATCTGCACTTATACCAATCCACCTGTCGATGTCATGCTCCATCCTACCCTCACTCGTAAACAAGACCCCAAGATACCTCTACTCCTTCAGTTAATGCAAAAACACCCTCCCCACTCGGAGAGGGTCATTCTTTCCACCAGAGAACCACGGCCTCAGACTTGGAGATGCCGACCCTCATCCCAACTACTTCGCACTCAGCTACAAACCACTCCAATGCCTGCTGGAGGTCCCCGGCTGAAGAAGCAAACAGAACCACATCATCTGCAAACGCAGAGGTAAAATTTCTGAGGTCCCCAAATTGGAAACCCTCCAGCCTCTGATTGCACCTCACCCTTTTTCCCAGACAGATTAGTCTAAAGTGTTTCTGAACTTTAGCTTGTTTTGTATTTGTATTTTATTGTGAAATGTTTGAAACTTTATTATACTGTGTTGTAACTGAAACTTAGAAATGAAAGGGTTGCTTTTAAGTATATGTGTTGTAAAAAGTAAAGGTATAATAAGCTCAAGCTCCACCTTTCAGACCAGTTTCATCCCTAAGCATGTTTAATTTTAATTTTAATCTATGTGTTGGCTTTATGAGGATTAATTGTAAATGCTGACTAAGTAAAACTACTTTTTAGCTGACCTTTGTTCTAATATACTTTGACATGTCAAGAAAACAGTCTAATGAATGAGTGTACAAGCTGTCAAAGCTGTAAACAAGGTATCAATCTTCATGCTCAGTGACTGACAGGGCAGAACAGGACAGACAGACACAAAATCCCATCCCTGTCAGTAAAAGTGATGGAGGAAGCGCAGCAACAAGCTCCTGACCTCTTTCACCATGAATCACCAGAAAGGTAAACACAGCCCCCACCGCTCTGCCTCTGCTCTCTCGGACAATGAGGACGGGCAGATATCATCGCTGTGGCGAGACGATGACTGAGCCTGTGGAGTACAGCGGTTTGAAGTAATAGCAGATGAGAGGAGAGGAAACATCAATCAGCCTGAGAATGTTTTCTCTCCGCTGACTCACACTTGTTTGTTTTGGCTGAGCAGCTTTTAGAAAGCTCTTGTTGTCACGTTTTTTTTCCTTTTGTCTGTTCTCATTAAGCATCTCCCTCCTACTCTTCCATAAACACTTTAATCGGTACACTAGTTAGCTGAGTTTGTGCCCCAAAGCTGCAGAGGGAAAATCCCAGATGTGAGGGAACTGGTTTCCCCTCCACGATTGGGTCATGTTGTTGGCCGGGAGGTCTTACAACCCCTCTCTCCCCCTCCTTCTCCTCCGATAGTCTGGGAGATTGCTCTTCCCAGCCTAATGGAAACAAGGCTCAGAGAGCATAGGGGGAGCAGGGGAGATCTCCCCTCCACCTCCAAGTGGCCCCCCCCCCCCGGCCCCCGAGGGCTCGTCCCAGGCATGTGCTATAAATTTCCTGACCATATATTCCCAAGTCGAGTTCATTTTTCCAGAGTAGCCACACATGTGGTGTGTATCTTGGTTTAGATTATGGGGTTGGGGAAGGAGGAGTAGACTCTGGTCCCAATCCATTAAAGTGGCCACAAATTCTGTTTGCTTAGAGGTAACGTCATGGTTTCTTTTCTTCAGCGGATGCTCCTCTTTACAGAACCATTCATCCCCAAACAGATGATCCATTACATCAAATGTGTTTTCAAAATAGAAGTAGAAAAGTGCACATTTTCACATGAATCACCACTTTATATTTAACCAGAATCTTCCCACTGAAGGACGTAGTTACATAACTTGACTTTTTGTACTGAGCATCAGCACAAAAGTTTGCCTCAATATAATGAAGTGTGTATAGAAGTGGGAGCTCCCTGGGGTCAAAGTTTGTATAAAGAGGCCTGAAGAATGTAAAACTGGCATGACAAGCGTACGTGGCCATTGTTTCATTGAATGACAAAGCATGTAATGCTGTCAGGTCTGGATCTGTTAAAGGCTGTGCTGGCCACAGAAATGCATGGGAAAACATTTACACCATGATCCGGCACCTGGTTTCTATTAGAGCAATGAGGATCTAATCACACTGGTACATTTCTGCCTCAATCACTCTCACTCCTTCTCTCTAACATGTAAAACAAGCTCATGTTTTATTGATTTTAAGTCATTTTCAAGCTGTGTTCAATTTTTTCACTGGGGACTAATTTCCCATCACTTCACTGGTGATGAAAAAAAGCACGAGGGAAGGTTTCACTCCCAGGCCTCTTCACAGAAATCACCTTTAAGTCAAACTGACAGGATAACTCTCCATAACTTATGATATACTCTAGCATGACATTAGCCTCCTCCAAACAAATGCAAACAGGAAGTGGATGTTTATATTTCAGGATGAGCGCCGTCCCCGGAGAGAGACCGGAGTTTAGAGTCTGACAAAGACCAAAGGAGACAAAGACAGCTGGTTAAAGTTAAAACTTACAGTTTGGCCTCAAAATCCCCCTTGTATGACAAATTTCTCACACACAGAGGCATCACAGCTTTGCATCCAGTGATCGCAAGCTGCTACAAATTATTACCAAAAAACAAACAGATACATGAAAGAAATCTGCCTCCTAAAAGCAAACTTTACCACTAACATCTGTGTGAACGCTTAGAGTTTTCTCAGACCACGTGTTAGCACAGAAGAAAATGATACTTCTATTATAAGAAAATATACTATACTTGTATCCCTCAACACCAATAAAAAGGTGCATCTCTTTCCCTACAACATTAGTATCACCTAGGGATGCAGGATATCTATGTCTTTAATCCCATGCAAATCAACCTTGTCTGTTATTTGCAGAGAAAAAAAACAAGGGAAATTACCTAATATATTTCAGCAGTTTTATAAGTGTCAATAGTCCAATTAAATGACCTTATGGAGCTTTAACTGTGGCTCAATGGAACTGTGCATGTAAACAAATTTAACAAAATTATTCACTGGTTTCAAAAGAGACAATCTAAAGCCAAATGACAGCAGCTGCCATACTGGAAATGCTGATTCTATCTCACTTTTGATTAATCTAGTGATGGCCAAAGAGATGGAGATGAGGCCTTAAGGCCTTAAGCCTCCTGGCAAACAGCTGCAACATAAAAAACCTGGCAGCCAACTCTGCCATGGCCCTAAATATGCAAATTTAAGCATAACTCTTAGCCTTTATATAATCCAAACGGATAAAAATGGAATCAGACTGGGCAAGTCACGCCAGGCATCCCTCTCCTTACTAATGTTTTCCAATTCCTTCTGGGGGATTCTGAGGTGTTCCCAAGCCACGTGGGATATATAATCCCTCTAACAAGCTTTGGGTCTCCTCCCAGTTGGACAAGCCTGGAAAACCTCCAAAGGGAGGCACCCAGGAGGCATCTTAACCATCCGTTCAACGCACAAGATTAGCAGCACTACTCCATGCCTCCTCTGAGCTCCTCACCCTGTCTATTAAATTGTACCCAGCAACTTTCCAAAGAAACCTATTGTGGCTGACTGTGGTCACAACTCAAGGTGATCGACTGGTAAATAGAGAGCTTTGCCTTCAGGCTCAGCTCATTTTTAGCATGACAGTCTGGTATAACACCCACATTAATGCTGATGCTTCTCTAAGCAGCCTGCCAATTCAGCAATCCAGTTCACCCACACCCATGGACATGACCCGAGGTACTTGAATTCCATCCTTTGAGGCAAAGACTGGTTTCTTTCAGAGGACCATGGGACCATGGGACTTGGAGGTGCTGACCCTCATCCATTTTGTAAAACCAAGCTGATTTGTGATTTAAAAAAAGTTATCAATATTGAAAAGAGCTGTTGACACTGAAAGGGGTAAATCAGACCGTCCACATTTAATTTCTGACTTAAAAACGAGTATTTCATAAAGCTAATAAAGCTAAACAAATAATTATTACAATACAATTATTATTGTGCCACATGTCATGAGTGATTGTTTTGGTTTTAATCGCTTTATTGAATAATCATTTTATAACCCCAATTTGGAAAAAAGTTCAAGAAATGGGCCAAAGCTCATTTAAAATGGACTGAGGCAAAATGGAAAACTGTTCTGTGGTCAAAACAAAATGTGAAGTTTATTTTGGAGAGAGACCACCCAGCTTGTTATCAGGAAGGCCTTGAATATTTCAGCAAGACAATGCTAGACTACATACCACATCATCACGGCAGCATGGCTTCACAGAAGAGTCTGCAGTGCAGACCTTTCATCAACAGAAAACATTTGGAGCATTATGAAATGAGAAATGAAGCAAAGAAAGAAGTGACCTGCACATTCACCACACTATGAAATAATAATGTATAATTATGTAACATTACGACACATAAAGCAAATACTCGGAACTACTTTCAGAGTAAACCACTGGGCAGAGTGACACAGTGCGCGCCTATGGCAGTGCCATAGGTACTTGGTAGTTCCGGCTTTGCATTTAGCTTTAAAACGTCTCCATCTCATAATGTTCCATGATAATTTAATAGTGTGGTGAATGTGCAGGTCACAACTTGTCCACGAGAGTGTTTTGGAGTTGTTAGATTGTGTATTTGATGAGTTTGATGAGGAAAAGACTCCATTGAGTTGGCACAGCAGCTCCGAACTCGGCGGTGCCGATCTAAAAATAGCTTGCACGGACAACTAAAGGTAATGCATCTATTACTAAGACTATAGGGATTATGGCAATGGGCAAATTTGCCAAAATGTTGAAGTATCCCTTTAAGATTTTTGACATAGAGCAGTCCCAGCTTTAATGGGGATTCCTTGTCTTCCCGATCCCGCCCTGAGTCGACACTTGATGAACAGCTTTGTTTTGCACTTTGCATTTGTTTCCTTTTTCAACACCGGAGGTTGCTGCTTGGTGTGGACTTACTGTAATCGTCCAACTATTCTGCTCAGCTCATCAGCCGTGATAAGCTGCAGGCACAGCGCAGGTATTGTTTTCACACTGAGACACAAACAGCTCCTGCTGGGCCCTTAACTTTTAAAGCCGGCGAGCCTGAGAGGATGCAGGAAGTTGGCTCTGCCTCTGCCTGCTATTGCTCTTTGATTACTGAGCCAAATTGTTTAATCAGGTCTGAAACCACAAGAAAGCCGCAGTGCTACACTGCCCCGGGACAGAGCTTCTTTTAAACAGAGCGCTGTGTTTTTTTGTTATCAGGGATGCAGGTGAAAGCACACAGCTATGTAAATCTCCGGTAGCGCAGTTAGCCTCCGTGCAGAGGGACAGAGTGTTTGGTGTGAGTGGGGCCACGTGTTTGGCCGACTGGATCATGAGGAGGCGAGTGCTGCAGACTCTCTGCCTCCCTGCAACATCTGGAATCTCTGCGGTTTATGTGGGAAATTTGGGAGGCCAGTGACAGAGCCAATGCGGTTAGTGTATCTAAACCGACCCTGCGGAAATGTTCTTGGCTTGGAAAATGTGTGTGTAGAAGGAGCTGCAGAGTTAAAGCTTTGGATGAGAAAGGAGTCATTGTTGTGAGCATTCATAGGAAAGTACACACATTTAAAGGAGATAACTTGAGCTTGTTGACCGTTTAGCTGCTACTTCCTGGTGCAGGCTAAAGTGCGGCCTTTGCTGCCTCATTACTTCCTAAATCTTGTTTCTGCCTTTCTTCTCAGTTGGCAGCTGAGGGCTAGACCAACCTGTTTGCTTTTGTGCAGCTTCACACACACTTAGACACAGTCCTGCACTCCTGTGACTGGCCTGCATCCTGACTCGACTGCCCATGTCTCCTTCCACTTAGTTTACAAAGACCAGGCCTAAAGTCCTCAGGACGCACAGAAAACACTCTCACCTTGATCACTAAATCACTTCAGGATTTATGGCCTGCTTCTTTTCTAATTGGCAGTGTGGTTATAATTAGGAATCAGAGCAATAAACCTGTTTCCTACCGCTTAAGAGCATAAACTGGCAGATTAAACAGTCTCTGTATCCGAACACGCTGTGCACAATGACAGGATTTAGACTGATGATTAATACGTGGTGATAGACGATGCCCAAACATGATGGGAAGTGTTGAACATGCTGATCTCATCCAGTATAAGAGCCTTAAAGGCATTATTAAATGACATTATGTGCTATTTTATGTCTAATTGCAATGAAAATGTTCAAACTGCAATAAAAACGTTAAAAGATTTCAGTGCGGGTTAACCAAATAGTTCCTCTAATGTTTTCACAACCTTGACAAATGACTGTGTACACAAAGAAAAGTCCAAAAATACAAGCAGGCTTCTTTTTTTCCCCCCTCTGTCAAAGAGCTGCACTGGCCTCTGCACTCAGGAAACCACAAGTCATTTTCCATCTTTCCATGTGTGGAATTTTTCATGCTCTCGTCATGCCAGCAGCACCCTTTAAAGTCAGGGCTGCATCTACGGATGACGACGGGGTTGTAAATTTAGCGCATGATGTCACCAATCTGGCACCTGTCAGGCAACGAAGACGGCGGGCATGAAATAACGGTAGAGCCTTATGAAAATGGATTTTCCTGCAGCATTTCAAGCCTTCGTATGCTTCAAATCAGAACTTTTTTCTCCACATCCAGGTTGGTCTTTAAATAGAAGCAGGGTAAAGAAAGTCCTGGCCATATTCAAATACGGCTGTGGAAAAAAATGTGCTATGTCGGCTTTATTTCAATGCCAAAGCCACTTCAAAAGTACCCACATATTCTGTGTGGTAACACCAGGATACAACAACTTCATTCATGCAGCTCCTTTAAGACTGGATTCAACAAAACCTTTATTATGATGGCTGCTCCATCATGGCTGCTCTTCATGGTCAGTTCACCTAAGCCGGTCCACATTGTGTCCTTCAAGAAATAACTCCCACTGGGGGGCAAGTAGTGATTTCTGCAGAGATACGCTACCATAAGACCATGTTTGTTGCACCTCCCTCATCTATGGTCCACTCCGAGTAAGCGGTCCCATTTAGTTTAGTACAGTTTTGCCATGATTTATCACACTCTGATCTTACCCATGTTTCTTCAGCTGATGTCGGTCAAGTCTCACTCACTGTGACGGGAAGTTCATCTCTTTCTCTTTTTCTCTCCCGAAAGGCTCTTCATTTGGAACCAGTTTGACTTTTTAGATGTGAATTAAGCAGTGACATAGGATGGCGCAAGAAAACCAGCACTCAAATGGGAGCTAGCTTGCTACAGTGGCTCACACTAAAGACCCATTTCATAGCACAGGCTCATTTGTGAATGGGACATCGTCACTCTGTCTGACTGCCAAACAGAGAAGCCTGACTTGGCATTGGACTTGGTGACGTGAAGCTTGCATGCAGCCACTCGGCCATGGAAACCCATTCCTTGAGGCTCCCAAGACACCGTTTTTGGTTACTTTAATGCCAGTGGAAGTTCACAAGTCTTAAGCTATAGCATCAACAGAGTTGGCAACTTCTAATCACCATGCGCTTTCAAAGTCGTATACCCCACTCTGTAAATTTATGTGGTCTTGCGCTTCATCGCTGAATTGCTGTTGTTCCGAAATGATTCCACTTTCTTGCAAATGGAGACTGCATGGCTAGGTGATTGATTTTATACACATTATTCACCAGGTCTGATTGAAACACCTGAACTCAATAATTAACAGGTGTAGCCTTGTCCATATAGTGTAGATTCCTCATGTGCATGAAGATTTAATAGGTTCTACAGCAGAGGTCATCAACTACATTTTGATCAGGGCCAGCTTTTTCCCATACAGGCACTTTGGGGGCAATCTATTAAAAAAACTAAAGAAATTTTAAAAATTGTCTCATTGACTTAATGTTGTTGAAATATTTTAAATATTTTCACATTCAGCTTCAAGGGGGCAACTGAGATATTTTAGCGGAATATTCCTGAAGCCAAAAGTTGACATAGAAAACGACAGTTTTACAATGAATGGACTAATAAATTTGTGTTTAACATGCATCTTATTTACTAGTAACAGCTGACAGGTGCTTTTCTAAAAAAAAATGGATGAAACAAAGTCATTCCTAACAAAACTGTTTCAATCTCGGTTGTTTTCGGACTTGTTTTAATTGCTGTGACAAGCTTATTTAAAACAAAAAAAACAAACAAACAAACAAAAAAGAACACGATGTATCTTTTCCTCTGCACATGTTCTGAATTTGGTGATGCTCTGGGGACCGGATGGGAGGACACGTGGGGCCTGATGTGGCCCCTGGATGATCACAGTACCTACAGGGTTCAAATGTCCTCGTCTTCTTTCAGTCAGCTGGTAAATTTTTCTTAAAATGTGCTGCTACATTCAGCCTGACTTCCTGTAGAAAATTTTCTAGGGGGTTTGAAGGAAAAAGTCTAGATAACGATGGGGAACACACAGATCATCATGAAAAAATTCTTGAAAACTGTAGAAGTTTGGATGAAATGACCAAAAAAGAATGCATTGCTGCAGAAAGTTTTCACATTCTGCCAGGAATACTAGCTCAGGAGAGAGGACAGTTTAGCTGTGTACTAGCTGTTGCTGTTTAGGTTTCATTTTAGCAAGAATCAGGCAATAATTGTTCAAAATGTTTCAACTTCCTTGTGGTCCCTGCTTGAAAACTTTGGGACTTTATTCCAAATTTGAGCTTCTTCTGTCACAGCTAAACAGCATTTCATAATAGAAGAGCACTGAGGTCACAACCAGATGAATAAGTGCAGATTTATTAATCCTACTCTCTGCTCAAAACATTGAAAGTTACTCATGATTTAATTACCCTGCCTGACAGCCCCCCTCTGTTGTTGAACAAGATGTGCTGATTATAACCATAGGTGATATGCTTGTTTCATTTTCTCTCATTTGTTGCCATGGAGCTCTTGTGTACATTATGATCTAACAGGCCTGCAGAGAGACTGCAGCTGCCTGAGGTCACAGTCAGCCCCCCTCCAGCAGGCTCCCCCCGGGTGCGACTGAAGGTCCGGGCTCTGAGAGAGAGAGAGAGCAGCTGGGGAGCATGCAGGAGTCCAGGACAGATAAGACAACCCTGCTGTAATGCATTACAGCTCTAGACGTTATATAATCCCCTCTGGTGCTTCATCTATAGCTGGACTGCTGATTTATACGGCAGTGTGTGTATGCTCACTGGGGACGAGCAGAGGAATCAGATCACAGTGCTGGACAGTCTCATACTGTGGGAGTGGAGAGACTGAGGCTGCTAAATGGTTTTAAATCTACTTCATCACGGTCATCAGGGGCTGTTTTTACTGAGCCGAGGGACGTTCTCCAGAGGATGCAGGGTTTTCTCAGTCTTTACTCTTCATCATGTTAAAGAAAAAACAAGTCAAGTAAAAGAGGGGGATCTTAGTGTTTAACCATCCCATGTTCAGAGGTTATAGATATTGAAGCTGCAGCCTCAAGCCGTCTCCCAACAAAAGTTGTCAAAAATATGAAAACTTGAATATTTTTTAATACTTTTCAATGCCTTTGCTTTTACATTAAACGTTCCCCTTATTATAAAGAATGATAGCATCAAAAATTGCTGAAGCTTTAGAAAAACTAGATCTATTTCAGAAGACGGATGCTTATTAATAATAAAAACAAAAATAAATCTTATTTATAAGCGCCTTTCTAAGCACTCAAGGACACTTTACAGATTTAAAAACATTTACAGTAAAACAAGAAATAAAAGCTTAATACAGTATCGGATGGAAAAAATTAATTACAGTGAATAAGCTATCCTGAACAGGTGCCTGAGATTGATGAAGACATCCAAACAAACCCCTACAATCACAAATGCACAAATTGTGCAATTACAGATGGCATATTATATCCCATTTCTACCTGTGATCTAAATGAAAAGTCTCTGCCACTTTTAGGTCAAAATTAAACATGGGTGTAGCACCAGAGAAGATTTTTGGCCCCGTTAAAAATAGCTCTGGACAGCCTTTCTCAGAACTGTCAGTTTTGGTGCGTCTATTTAAATGCAAATGAGCTTCATCTCATCTCACCCTTCTTTTCTGTGCCTACACAAGATCTGTGGGTGGAGATACAGGTAAGGGGCAGGTAGCAGTTGAATGACTAAAGGCTTTTTTACATCAAGGACCACACAAATTAGCGGCACAAAAATGCAAATAATTACAGGGTGAATTTTGGTAGGGCTTTCTACACATCGGGAGTGATGCAATTTTCCAAATAAATTACGCACATTCAAAAAAACATTTGTGCTGTGAAAGTCTGCAGTGTGCTTCGCACTATCCTCTGGTAAACTCAGATACATGAGTGCATAACGGCACCGTTAGGCACATTTCTGTTATATTTTACTGAGAGGAGAAGAGAGTTTGTTGTCTGTGCATTGTTGGACAAAAATCCTGTTTGGTTGTTAACAGCTCCAGGTGTGCACCTACATGTTGACAGGTGCAGGAGTCTGACTGAGAGGTACAGAAATTGCTTGATTGCAGTGATTGCCTCAAAAGGTTGTGCAACAAAATATTAAGTTAAAAGGTACCATCAATTTTTGTCCAGGCCAGTTTCATTAGTTTGTTTTTTAATGATTCTGTTGATTCAAAAACAATGTCTGATTTTTAATAGTTAATTTTCAGTACAATTTTATCCATCATTACTTTTGTCAGTTTCAAGTTATTTCAGTGACCATTGTGGGGTTTTCCTTTCTTTAATAGAAGGGTACCACAGTTTTGTTGGACACGTGATGGGCTGCTTGCTGCCTGTCACCCCCTTCACTGGGCTACGTAAGCTCACATTATAACTTAGCACAGAGACAAATATTAACATGAAATGCAGAAAACATGCAGTGTTATGTGAGAGAGGGCCTTTTTGATTCTTTTTCTGCCTCTAAACTCTTCTACCATAGGCCACAACGAGTCTTTGGTTGGCTCTTCAGGAGTGAAACTGAAAAAAAATCTAAGATGGTTAAAAAAAAGAATCAGCTGAAATTTCACTAGGAAAAATCTCTGATGTGAAAGCTTATATTGACTCACAATGTGCTAAAAAATTTAAGTCATGTGAATTATTTGCACAAAAAAAAAAAAAAACGTATCTGGTGTACGAAGGCCTTAAATGTGATGAAACAATGAGCGCAAATTCAGACCTCACCTTGAGAGCCAAGCTCTGAGTCTGTTTCAGATTGCCGCTGAGTGGGTTTAGCTGTCACAGCTCGAATCAAGCCCACTGGTGCCTCAGTTCAGTTTTTAAGAGCAGAGAAGAGAGATCTTGTGTATGTCCTTCTAATGAGAAGACTGATGTGTGCTAATTGCGCAATATTATGTAGAATTTTCAGGAGGCAGCGACTGTCTTAAATTGACTTTATTAACATGGCATGACTTAACATAACACATGACAGATGGACATGACTGCAGGCTTACTTTTCATGAATCAAAGTCCTGTGTGGTGACGTCACTCCTTGTGTTGGCCTCACTCAGGTATCCTTATGCCTTTTATGGCATGAATTAGTGCCAACTAATGTGAGAATATGTAAGGTTTGTATTGTATTTTTCGCTGGGAATTAAGTTACAGACCATCTCAGGTGACATGGAGCAATGCAAAAGTAATATAACTAGTAGTTTAACCAATTTCAATTTGCTGTGAGTGACTCTTTAATGTAACACATTACTTAAAAAAAAAAAAAGTAACTAGTAAAGTGAAATGCATTGATTTTTTGAGAAACTACCCGAACACTGATTGTTACAACCGTGCGCCTTCAGCTATGAACCACATCATCCACTTCTTTTTTATCCATGTGCCCAACTCTATCCACCATCATATCCTCACAATAAAGACACAAAAGCCTTAATAACTGAGTACACAAAGCATCTGCAAATGCTCCAGCTTCATTAACAGATGGTTTAAACACAGCAATATAATGCACAGTAATTTAATAGACCTCTGATATTACCTCTCATAGCAGAATGGTTGCCAGCACTATTACATAATTGCTTTTTTATTTAATAATGATCATTCCCTCTAAGGGGTGCTAGATTTACACATTTAATCTAACTTCACCTCTCTTTCTCATGCCTGGGAACAGTGTCAGTGCCAGTGCAGTCTGCGCTTTAATAAGACGACCCCGACACCAGAATCATTAAAGCAACAAAAGGTGAATGACATTTAACACAGAAATTCAGTCACATTAAAACTCCAGAGCATTCCTGCTTCCTGCAGCTTTTCTCTCAGTCTCATTCACACCAACATGTGAAGGAGACGTGAGGCTTTACGTTACTTTCCCCACAAACAGAGAGAAATCTCTGAGGGACTGGTGGAGTTTCCTCTTTGTTTTTGCTATAATCAGTAGCAGGAGATTTCCACATTGAAAGTAGATTAGCATATTCTTTCATGGAGAGAGAGGATCTGTGTAAATGTGAACAGTCTGAAAGCACACAGACAGACTGGGGAGTCTCGGCCTGACAGTTCTGGGCCACAGAGCGCTGTTTAAGCCTCACTTGTACCTCTGACTGGCATTTGGGAAGGTGATGTTTATCATAACAAGAACAGGATCATTTATTTATTTTTGCAAGCTAAAAGTCACTGTGTTCTGCATAACTGCTTCCACTTCAGGCCTGGCTATTGTTCTGTTTGTCTGCCTCCTCTTTATTTTTAGGTTAAACATTAAAACGTTTACAAAATATGAAGTAAGTGAGCGCTAAAGTACAACAATGACAGAATCTATGTCTGCCTACTACTGAACACATGTTTAAAGCCAGACTGATAAACGTCTCTCCCTTATCTTTACTGTATCAGTGACAGAAACCTGGCTGCAATTGAAGCTTTCCTCACTGCAGTGTAAATTAATCCCATGATTAATATCAGATCAGGCAGCAGGGCTTTCGGGATGAACACACCCGCCTCCTCTCACCAGAGGAAGCCATTAATTTCCACTGAGCAATTAAAGAGACTGCAGGGAATTGAGATTTCCATACAAATTATGCTGTGCGAGGGGGGGGAAAAAAGCACTTTTGGACTCATCATCTACTCGAGAGTTGAAAAATGCTCCATAAACGTTGAGCAACGCAGTCAGAACATAAACATTTGAGAAGTAAGATTAGGTTTTAACCCCCCCTCTATTGGGCAAATCTTCTCTGAGCATATCCATATGGGGTTTTTGGATGGAGCTCCGGCTTTTATTTGATGCCTCAGGAAAAACAAAACAAGTCAAGAGGGTTTAAGGGTCTGATGGCTGTTTTTTTTTCTCTGCAAATTCCTTGGATGGTATTAAATAAATAAAAACAAGTGGAAAGAGTTTTGCAATATTTTGAATGACAAAAATAGGCAAACAAGAGGCCCATTGTTCAATGGCTTTGAGGCTGTGGATAGCAATGCAAGATGTGTGAAATGTTATAGCGTGAAAAAAGTTGACACCGTGCCTCTAATCTAATGCCTACATCACTAACTGATCATCTTTGTGGCTCAATAACAAGCAACAATAAGCTCATACTTTTAGGATTTAGCTGTGGAAAACCTTTCAGACTTCTATAAAAATGAAAACCTAGTCTAGTACAAGTAATTTATATAGCTCATTTCAGGACGAGCATAAAGTCACAGTGCTTTGAAAGGGTTGGGGTAATCATGCATTAACAGCCTTGCAGGAAAATGTAAATCAATGTCACTCTTCCATAAATAGATATAGTCTATAGTCACACTACATCATCTAAGAAAGGCCTAGAGATCTAGGAAATTGCAGACAACCAGGCCTTTTCTGTATGAAACAGCAAGGACGACTGCAGATCAAAATGTCACACAGGCTTCAGCTATCAGGATTGAAACTTCTGGGTAAAGCATGTGCCCAGACACAGAGGCTATAGTCATCGACGCACTGGTTGCAGGATTGATTCCCAGTCTCAGCGCTGTTTGGTGCATGTCTCTCACCCTGTATTTCCTGCCTCTCTTCAGCTGTCATATCAGAATAAAGACAAAAAAGCCTAAAAATAATCCAAAAACAGGCTGAAACATCCAAGCCTACTTGGATGTACCAAACTTTATTTGGGGATTTTACAGAAACAACTTAAACCAAAGTCAATTCTGGTCAGTATCTGAGGGAAGCCAGCGGCTATGTAGCTCTCCAACAACCAAAATAATACGATTCACTTTGTGACATAGTTGGCTAGATACTGCAAAAATGTTCTCCTGCTCTGTTGAGCAACTTAAAATGTACATAAAGCAAGAATGGGACAGAATTTCACTTTCAAAACTCTAATGGTTAGTGTCTTCAGTCTCCAGACACTTTGATGAGGCTTAGCATTTGTTCATTTTTTATTCAACCTTTATTTAACCAGGTAAGTCCCATTAAGACCAAAGATCTCTTTTTCAAGGGACAACTGGCCAAGAATGGCAGCAATACAGTTTCACAAATCAAACACCCTCAAACTAAAAAAGCTCACAATAAACAATAAACAGATGATAATGATAAAACATCAGCTAAAACAGAAAGTTTGGATTCAAGAGATTTCACTCAAGATTTAAAGAGTCACCAGGTTTTGCAGTTTAAAATCAGATTGTTCCAAGAAAGCGGAGCGGAGAACCTAAAAGCATTCTTTCCCAACTCACTTCAGACTTTGGGAACAACAAATTGTAAGTAATCAAATAACGCAGGTTTTATATTCCATCCTTCAAAATTATAAGAGAGGAAAGGTAGTCTGGACTTTCGCCCAGAGAGGCTTTATGAATGAAGATGTAACAAAGTTCAAGACAACGTGTGCTTACAGGAGTCCAGGTGACTTTAGAATAAAAAGCACAGTGCAGGATATGGAAGTCGTACGTCCAGCCGTGATCAGCTGATGGCCAGTTGATCCCAATTATCAACCCCCCAGCTCCCACTTCATCCCGCTTCCTCTCTTATAGCCTAAAGCTGATGTAACCTTGTATTCAGATTCATGCTAGGGCTGGGGAATTAATCGGAATTTAGATTAAACCACAAAATGTCCTGTTGCAATTTTCAAATTGCAAAAGTTGAACTATTTCTTTAACCTGAAATGTGTTAAAATACCAGTTTGATACAAAATTTAGTCAGCAGAGATAAAATGATTAACCCATCATGCAAACACTAAAGTGTCAGAGTTTGTTTTACAGTAGTTTGCAAAAAATATCCACAACAAAAAAATCCTTGATTTCGTAAGTTTTCTAGATTGAAATGATAATGTCATGAAAAAATCCCCATTCCCAACACTTCCTATCAAATTTGCAAAATGAGTCAAAATAATTTCAATCAAATATTTTTTATATTGTTCAGCCTCGATTAAATCTACTTAATAATGCAGAGGTTAAATTTTAGAATGATTTATTGCATCCATTGCAAATCATTCCGCCTTAATTCGAGCTATAGTGGATTCACTACTTTTAATCTAATTGTATTGTATTTAATATGTATTGCCATTAATGTATCTATGCATATGGGGATTTCTAGCCATGTGCTCCCTGGAAAGTCAAAGCATGCTGCTTGACTAAGCCAGGGAGGGTCTTTTTAGCAGAGCCTCCTGCGCCAAGTAAAATTGTAAATCCATTTTGAAATAAAATGGTAAATTGTATGACAATAGTGTTCCTGAATGAAAAAGTGTTGTTGGAAGAAAAGGCGATGTGATACGCTCCTGTCCCAACATTTTTGGAATGGACTCCAGGCAACAAATTCAGAATGTCTGTATAGAAAAAATAAATGTAATCAGTTTGAAAGTTCAATAACTTGACTTTTTTGCTGTAAATATAAAACTGAATATAGGTTGAAAAGTGTT
The DNA here is from genome assembly GCF_018320785.1 of Cheilinus undulatus. Taxonomy (NCBI): domain Eukaryota; kingdom Metazoa; phylum Chordata; class Actinopteri; order Labriformes; family Labridae; genus Cheilinus; species Cheilinus undulatus. The sequence continues at coordinate 40,947,909 of NC_054866.1, read as the reverse complement.
TGCAAATCTCTGTAAAGTTTGTTTTAACATTTACAGAATGTCCCAACTTTTGTGGAATTTGGGTTTTTAAAGTCAGAAACCTTTTCATATGTACTTAAAAAACAGAAAAAAATAAAAGTGGTTTAAGAATGTAGAAAAATGCTGTTGATAAATTGTGAAAACATCCATTTAAAATGTAAAATTTTATAATTTTAACACAGGTATTTCTATTATTCAAAGTTTATGACTGTATAATTTAAATAAATCATTCCCTTACATGATGTTTTAATGTTTTGCTCTAATGAGGATGTTAAATTCATATTCAGCTGATGATGAAAACAGCGTGTGCGCTTGCAAACACCGTCTATGTGGAGCATGTGCATATGTGAGCAATAAAAACACTCTGCACATTTATAGCCTGAATACCTCTGCTGCTTTGCTATTTTGGCCGTGAACCACAAAGAATGTGCTTTCCTCTGCTGGACAATGTCATGTTAATGAGGTAGACAGTGTTGTTGCGTTCGATACTGAGAACCATCTGGCCACCTCGTATCCGTGTCATAAAAGAGTTCTCCTCAGCCCGGCTGTAAAATCCAAATATCACACCTAATGCGTCTGACTCTGTGCCAGATTTATCCTTTTAATGACATCATAATCCCCTGAGTTATCTTTGTTATTAGATTCTACATGAAATACACAGTGATTTTATTTGATTAGATAAAGTAATAGTGACTCTGATTTATTTCAGGGCAGCTAACAGAGAACGCACGTGGAAATCTTATTATGAAGGGCTACCATGATAAATGTATTTAAAGGGATTTTCAAAGCTGTGTTGACAAACTTGTTGATGTTATCCTCGGTGGTCTCTCACTCAGGTTTCCAAGCACTACAGTGAGGAATGACCAGCCATCGGTCACAGTGCATACCACAGACCACACATTAGGTAACTGCTGCATAAAAGTGACATGGAATTTTTCCAGACCATAATGTCCACTTGTGCGGTACCATGGTGCACAGCAGAGGTCATGTGAGAGTGCAACCTGAGCCTAAAATGGCATCTACCCAAATCCCACAGCTGCCCCTTGAGGGCCACATCACACAGGGCCAAATATTTCCCCTCAGCAAAACAGAAACAATGATCTGGCACGCTGCCTAATTTTAACTGCATCCTGCCAAGTGACCGATATATACAAGGCCTTTAAAATGAGAGACGCAGGGACATTCTTCAGACTCGCACCTGTGGCTGTCACTCTCATTCACATTGTTTGAAGCCTGAGCAAAGCCACAACACAGGGCCAGGACAGCAGAGAACCAAGCAGGGAGATTTACAGGATGTTTCAATTGCAGGAATATGAAAGAACAAGACTGAGAAAGACATTTCCACAAGAAAGAAATGTCTCAAATCTACATTTTAGTATCAGTTTTACTCGTTATATTTCTGGTTAGACTGCCAGGGGAAGATAATTCTGTGACAGGCAGTAAGATCTAGTTTTCTTTTAACTTAATCCTTCACTGGTTTCCTGGTTAAACTCAATAGAAACTGGAAAGGAAAATCTGTTAGGGCTGAAAACTTCTGCTCAAACCATGAGTTGTTTAAACTAATACAGCCAAGATTGTGGTACTGGGGATTTGCAAGTCACTAGACAATAAACCGCTCCAAAGACAGTAGCCCCCCACAAAACTTGTTTTTGGATTGTTTAAATGGACCGTTGCAAAAGACCAGAGAGTGCCATGAAAAGGATTTCCCCCTTCCTGATTTCTTATTTGTTTCACATCATTGAAAAAAATGCTTTTACCATAGACAGAGATAACCTGAGTAAGTACAAGATGCAGTTTTTAAATTACGATTTCATTCATTTATGCAATAAAGTCATCTAAATCTACCTGTCTCTATGGGAGAAGAAATCCTCCTCTCTTGTTAAATCATGAATTAACCACATTTTTTGGTAAGCCGAGTTTCCAGGTTTTTTCACAAGCCACACCCAGGCCTTATCACTGCCAGACCTGTTGAAATCAATTAAAAAGAACCTGTCCAATAAAGTGAAATAGGCTAAAAGTTTTAAAAAAGCAACACAGCATAGTAAAATTTAAAGAAATTCAAGAACAGATGAGAAACAAAGTCATCTATCAGTCTGGAAAGGGCTACAAAGCCATTTAAAAGGCTTTTGGGACGCCACAGCAAGAGCCATTATCCACAAATGGAGAAAACTTGGAACAATGGTGAACCTTCCCAGGAGTGGCTGGCCTACCAAAATTACTCTAAGATCACACTGACGACTCATCCAGGAGGTCACAAAAGAGCCCAGAAGAACATCTAATGAAGCTACAGGTCTCATTTGACTCAGTTAACTTCAAGGTTCATGATGCAACAATATGAAAGACACTGGACAAAAAATGGCAGGGAGAGACCCAAGGCACAAAACACTGCTGACCAAAAAGAAGTCAAAGGATCGTCTCACATTTGCCAAAATGTGCAGCAGTGATCCGAAACCCACCAGCAAGTCCACCTCTAAATGGCTTAAGAAACTAAATTGGAGTGGCCAAGTCAAAGTCCAGACTTAAATCCAATTGAGATGCTGTGGAATGACCTTAAATGGGCCTTTCATGCTTGGAAACTCTCCATTGAGGCTAGATTTAAACAATTTTGCCAAGAAAAAAAAAAGGGCCAAAATTCCTCTACATTGAAGTGCAATACTCATTTTCAGTCACTGCAGTTGTTGCCAAGGATAGCACAACCAATTATTAGGTTTAGGGGCAATTATTTTTTCCCATAGGGCCAGGAAGGTACGGATAGCTTTTTTTCATAAATAAATTAAATAATCATTTAAAAACTGCATTTTGTAAGTGTGACAAAAGCGCAAAAAATTAAGAAATCAGGAAGGGGGAGAATATCTTTTGACAACAAGGTTACTCAAAGCTTCGCAAATGTCAGGAATCCATATTTTCCACCAATGTTATATAAACTTTTAGTGTTGGAGGTGTTTTATATATAATATCTTTTATTTCTACATTTTATATATACTATGTGTGAAGGTACCCAAATCTAAAAATGGTATTGTTGGTATTTGAAATAGTAATTTTTCCATTCTGTTCCTTTTCAATGATGTAAACTAGTAACTTCTAATATCCACTTACCAATTTCTGTTTTCATGTTAATCAGCAGTTTCTCTTCCTGCTTAACATGCCTCATTGTTGCTGTCCCAGCATGCACTCAGCAGTAAGGAAGTTAAACATTGACTAAAGACAAACAGGCACCTTTTAAGAGCATCCATACAATCAGATTAACAAGCTTGTGGAGCATGAGGATGAGGGCCAGAAATCATAACTGGCTCGCTCTTTTGCAGGGTGTAATCCTCTGTCAGAGTGATGTCAGCATGTGAAAATGCACAACAGGACAATAGATGAGCTCTTACCTGCACCTGCTGCGTTGGTCACCTTGTTGAACATCTGAAATGCAGAGAAAATGACAATACGTCAATAACATCAGCATGGTGGAACCATTCAAAACTTCATTTATGAATACAAGAGGGCCACAAAACTTCCAGGCCGACTTAGCCAGAGTCTGTGCACATTTGCTCTAAGCTCATCCTCTTACCGGTATTCAGTGGCTCAGCCTGCGTCAAACCAAACACTTTTAATAACTTGGCTGTTAAATTAAAGTTTAAACCACAATTCAGAACAAAAATGAGACCTTAATGAGAGCAGCACTGACAAATGCATAAAACAATTCTTGTGTCTCCAGGCGTAATTTGTGCAGTGAGTCTGCAAGGAAGTTGTTGAAGGTAAAAGGGAGCGTGAGATTGACAGGAGGATTGGTGAAGCATCAGTAGTACTGTGGGTGTTGTGTGAGACTGTTGCTGTAAAAAGGGAGCTGCGCTGAAAGGCAAAGCTTTCGATTTGCCGCAACCCTCACCTATGGTCATGAACTCTCTGGAGGGTGGCTGGGCTCAGCCTTAGAGATCGGGTGAGGAGTTCAGACATCCAGAGGGAACTAAGCAGAGCTGCTGCTCCTTTATCGAAAGGAGCCAGCTGAGGTGGTTTGGGCATCTGAACCAGATGCCTTCTGGGTGCTCCCCTTTTGGTTAGATCTTCCAGGCACATCTAGCTTAGAGGAGACCTTGGGGAAGACCCAGAATGTGCTGGAGGGAGGATATTTCCTGTCTGGTCTGGGAATGCCTTGAGATCCCCCAGAAGGAGTTGGAAAGTGTCGCTGGAGAGGGGGATGTCTGAGTTGACTTGCTCAGCCTGTTGTCACCGCGACCCAGCCTCGGTTGAGCAGAAGAAGATGAAACAGCGTATTATGACACAAAAAAACATGAACAAAGGTGAAATGGAGGAGCTGCACAAATGTGCAGGAATGTTTATGAAGTTAAGTCATAGTGCAGAAATCCTAAAGGGATAAAAAAAAATACACAGTGAGCAGTTCATGGTGCAATCACTGCCATAATGACAGTCAGTGAAGCTGAGACAACATGAGCAGCACTCTGTTAACCTCAATGATCTGTTGTTGGTGCTGGAAGATCAGAAAAAGCTCCAAGTATTACCTTGATGTGATATAACTTCTAAGTCCTGGTAATTGTCTTGTTTTCATTGATTTACAGATAAAAAAGAGGACTGAAAGTTTCCCTCTGATCTGGACCTGTCATGGTTGCTTCCCCTCTCTTGCCAGACTCTCTTTCCTTTCCCCTCTGTGCCCCACTGTTCTGATTTATGCTCTTGTTTGCTTGCCCTGTTTCTCTCCCCACTGGGACGACTGCTGCAAAAACCCTCCAACTTGCCTTTTTGAGACACTCTGATGTGGCAGTCTGATGGTCATCAGCCCTAATGGTGCTGAATCAAACTTAATTTCTTAGTTTCTCAGTTGGACTGAGCAGAAAAAGCGAGTCGTGTCCTGAATGTTGCATGAAGGATGCAGCCTCTTGGTGTTGTCATGACTGCAGAAACGCTGCTGGCAGCATGAGAGACCTATACGGGTGCCACTTTGCTGTGGTTACTAAAACAGACCTGCACTGAACAGCACAGGTGCTTTTGTTTGTACGTCTTTGTCTCTCTGTCTCTGACACTTCTAGGTCACAGGGCAGTTGAGGTCAGAGGACAGCGAGCGTCTTGGCAGTCTGTCTTTGATTTATTCAGATAAAGAAAAAGATTTAAAGAGAAGACCGAGTCAGAGCCAAGACATCTCTGGCAGAGTTTGACTTGAACCACCAGGGGCAACCCTGCAGCTTTACCACACGGCAATCTGTGGCCCACAATCCAAACTCTGTGACTCTTACTCAACATAGAAACAAGAAAACAGGCTGTAATAGCATGACTCATAACCCTATGTGTGTATTTTTACCTCTGTTTAAACAAGGAGTAAGGGAGTGGGGCCTTAAACTATGAGGCGCAGCCTCTGATGTATCCCTCATTATTGACTGTGAGATTTGGCACAGTTGGGCAGAATTTCATCACATATCTGAACACTTGTGTAACAGCTCAAAGGCTGCAAAAATATGGAGCTTCATTACCTGTGAGCTGCTTTAAAAATCATACACGTTTTTTAAAAAGAGATGAGATATGATTGTCTTCTGTGAAAGCGTTGGATGTCAAAACTCCTCTCAGAGGACCGGCTTTAGACCCAGTTTCAGAAATAAACTGGCGCTCCAAAAACCAGATGCTGGGCCCCAGTGGAGATGTGCTGATTCAAAAAGGCTTCAAAGCCTTTAACGCATCGCTCGCTCTCTCTTTCAGCAGCCAACAGAAAGTATTTCTCTCTGGCATATCTCAACGCTGACCCACTTTAAGCACACATCGGCCTGCTTCAGCCCACTCAGATGGTGGACACATGTCACGGGTTGCAGGTCAGGAAAAGTGATGCCCTCCTTGTAGGAGCAGCACCCAGTCCCTTTCAGTGCCTGTTGTCCTCTGCTTGCACCAACAAGGATGTTTATAAGGAGTGACAGCTCTGTGTGGGTGAATGATGGCTGCTGCCCCAGCACAAATGACACCCTGCCTGAGAGTCAACAGGGCAGTTACAGGACCGGTCAGTCAGGATGACAGAGCGACGCTTCCTCTGCTCTGTCGGTCTTTGTCAACACCAATTAAAAGTAGGAATCCTCAACCCAAATACGTCTTTATGCAGCCATTGAAGAGCACAGAATACACAGTCAACACCAGAGTCTGTGAGTCCACAGCAAGGCCAACATAACTGTGATAAACAGGAGCAAAACATGATTTTTGTTTTATTGTTATATTATTTCCTGAGCCTGAGATCATGTATCTACATTGTTTAATCTGTCTGACCGATGAGTCTGAAGAGTCAAAACATTTTACATAAACAATAGAAAAGGAAAAGCTGTAAAATATGCATTTTTGTTAACATTGCATAGCAGACGGATACGCCCATTTCCCTGTTTCTCACTGGCAAATCCATCTTGCAAAGCTCCCGTCTGAACAGTTTGGGCCCGGTTAGAAAGGAGCAGTACTTTCGGGCGTGGCAGAGTCATGACGTATGCAAGCAACAACAAGAGACTGCTGCAATTATGGTGGAAGACATTAGCGTGGCTGCTGCTAAAGTGCCAGTTTTATTAGAACTTGACATTTCTGCGTTAAAGGAAGAACAAAGAACAGCACTGAATTGTTTTCTTCTCAAAAAACAACAAAAGTTTTGTTGCTCTGATTGGCCTGTAAAGATGTGACCGAACGTTCATCCAATCACCCTCCAACTTTTTTATTCAAAGGCTCTGCCCTTTGCCAAACGCTGTGTATGAGTGGTTTTCTAGATGGATGTGTGAAACAAATCCATCTGGCATGTTAGGTTACATTTTTATAAGGTGTGAATAATACTAGACATATAACTGCTTGAGACTAATCAGCATTTTTTTCTTGATCACTGCATCAATGCTTTGTTTCCACCCTATAAACAACATGTAAAAATAATTTATTAATCAGTTATATAAAACTTATTACAGTTAAAACACGCACTGTGGAATAGACAGAACAACATTTTGTGTGACTTTAAAGCGGCTTTAAATGAAAAATACATCCAATTTTTCTTCCATCAGAGTTTCAGTATAAGTATCAGTTTTATAGATACAGGGGCAGGCTACGGTCTTCTGCTCTAAAATAGACCTTTAAATTATATTTTTATCATATAAAAGCATGCAAATATGCATTTCTAACATATTTTACTGGTTATGCTTCCATGCTGTGATTATTCAAGGCTGCTGGCATTATGTGTTGAGGTTGTCAGTCCAAACCATTCTTGTGGATTTGATAGCTCAAGAATACTCAGAGGGATTTGCTTCTAATTTTGCACTCAAGTTATCACAATACCATAATTTTGAATTTTGATAGGATATGAGCTATAATCAGATGATATTAATACTTATTTTGATACTTATGTTTTAGCACCGGCAGCACTTATTTTCAATTCAAAACCAAAGTGGTCTAGCATCTGAGCGCTCAGAACCCTGGGAAATCAAGAAAGGGCGGGACAAATGACAATTGTGGAGGAGAAACCAATCTGGCTCATGCTGCAGCCTCTATCAGGACAGCATTCCCTTACACTGTCTTCATGTTTTCTGGAAGTATGAAGCACATGGCTATTTAAAACAATGTTATGGATTCTACCCAGGAACAATTAACACTGGTCTAAAGTGCTCTGAAAATGAGATTGTAGGCACAGCCTGGTGGCTGTGGACACAGAGCCTTACACAGCAAGTGTGCTTTCACTTTCTGGTGAGTCTACACCTCATACGGTAGTTCTAGTTTTGCTTGTCTAAAAATATTACTGATATTAGCTGCATTTAAAGCCTCACATCGTGACTGTACTGCTGTTGAACTTCTCTGGTGTCAGTCACTGTACAAAACCTTTTTGGGACTGTTATCAGGCACAGAGAACTTTTTGTCACTGGAACTGAATTTTGGGAGGGTGGCTGTTATAAAGTCTGTTGATTAATTAAAAGTAATTGTTGAAGCCATGATTTTGTATATAAATACAAATATTCTATCAAAAATCAAAATCTTGGTCATCGGCCATGATCCAGTTTAGATGAGCTCTTTCTGCATGATGTGCAGCAGGTCGAGGGCTAAACAGTATGAGTCCAGTTTTCAGAGCTCAAACAGAGGCAGTTTGGAGTCAAAGGTTGATGGGAACTTTCACCAGATAACTTGAATCAAGCAGCTCTCAGTAAAGCAGGAACTGCCTGTTAAAGCAGGGTGCACTGGCTCACACATTGGTCCAGTTTATTCTTGGACTCAGAGACTGAGATTCAATCTGTATCACATTTTCACTCCCTGCTGGCAGACCAATCATCTGGACAGCAGAGCTCTTATGTAAGACTCAGAAGGGACAGAGGAGGAAGAATCGCTCTGCATGTGCAATGACATGATGTTATACATCAGTGTATTTAAACATTTGGAAAGTCGCTGTTTAACCAGTGGACAAAGCTTAAGGAAATGTTTGACTCTGGAGAAAACATGTTGGGCAGTTATCCTGTAAAATATCAGTGAGTCAGCGTGTATTGATGACAGATCTACAGCACAGACTTTCACACGTTACATAATGATGTAATGTTATTCAGTTAATTCAAACATTCATCTACACTAATCTAAACAAATGCTCTATGCAATACTTACTAAATATGAACTGGCTGTTCTTAAAACTGACATCAACATTTACAGACTGACATCAGGACATCGTTTACATTTTGACCAGATGAACGCTCAATCTTGAAATCCCTCACTTAACATGATATAATGAAATTAATCTCATAGATTAACAGCTTATTTTCAGGGGATCTGATGTCAGCAGTTAGTTACAAAGCACATCTCACATTTTTATACCTTGTTTTTGTTAGACAGCACCTAAGATGAGATTGTTAGCTGCATTAGCGTACAGATACAGTATATGTTTGTGGACATTACTTAACTCTATAGCTCTCTATATGGGACTGGGTTATAGTGGATTGTGGCTGCCTCTTCTGCTTTCCACAGACAAAAAACAGCTTCAACACAAGAGGACAATAATATACAAAATACAGACAAAACCAATAAACTCCCAAAATTCCAATGCCAGACTACAGATTGACCATTTATGCAAAATTTCTAAATAGAGATAAAGGGTTAACTTTATTTTCGGCTGCATTTTAACCACTTTATGACTTCAGGGTTAAAACGTTAGTGAATACTTTTTATTCTGCTTCAAAAATACACTTCCAAAAGTTTGTGGCTAGCTGTTTCCTTATGTCTCTGGTGTCCAATCTGAGCTTGGTACTTCTCATAACTTCTCTTTTAACTCTGTTGCCAGAAAGCTTAGACAAGCAGAGAGTAAACAGCAAACAAGTCATTCAGACTCAGGCTTTTCTTGGGTTGGACGGATCCTTTTCTTGTATAAATTCTCAACCTTTAGAGCAGAATTTGATCAGCTTGTTGATGTCCTCTTTACTTTTTTGATTATATACAGTACTGTGCAGAACTTTTAGGCATATTTGGGCCAAAAATTGAAGCAGAACAAAGGCGTAGATTTGGCAAGTAAGCTGTCCAAGGGCAGCATAAGATGGGAAGGAGGATCAACACAACCTCAGTAGTGCTCTGGATGTCCTAGCATATTATCAGGGGCATGGGAAAATACTCTGTTGAAAAAATAACAAAGTCCACACCTTTAGGGTGGAGTAAGGGGTGAATGTGGCGAGTAAGCAGGACCTAGGGTACCGTCTGGGTGTGTAGTAGGGTTGCCACAAGCCCCTAGTCATGCTGTGGATATCCTGCTGGGTGTATTACCTGGGGTGAAATTCTCTGAATAAATAAAAGAGCCTTCGAGCTCGACCATGGCAGCCGAACGACACCTGTGTGTGTGAACATGTGTCAAGCTTGGCTCCACCTCCTCCTAGCCCAGGGTTGTAGCACACTGAGCCCCATGCTGAATCCTTAGCATTCTGCATGTCTAAAACTCACGCACGACTGTATATTAATGCAATTATTGGGGCAGCATTGGCCCAGTGCAGGGGTGTCCTAACATTTTTCACTGAGGGCCACATACAGAAAAATACAGCACTGACTGAGTCATCTTTAGTCTTTAGAGTGTTATGAATTGAAATTAGGGCCAATAACAGTGGACCAATAATGGACCAATAATGGTGTTTCAGGATACAGATGATCAATAGTTAATGGGATCGATGACCAATATTTTGAATCAACAAGCATTTATTGGTGAAAGTAAAATTGCTTGATCAAAAAAAAAAAAAAAAAAAAAAAAAAAAGGAAAGAAAACAATTTCCCATTCACTCTATCAGCATGTGATCACCTAGTGGCACCCAGGCTTAAGTTTTGATTGGCTAGTACTCACGTGACATCTGGCCAATCTGACTGTGTTGTATACAGGACATTTGGTGAGACTGTGCAGATTGAAAATATAGCCAGAGCGGAAGACACACTTTGTAGTGGAACCAAGAGATCGCACTCTTTCATTAATCAATTTTATTGATTATGGGTAAGAGAAAATGCAGATACGATAATTGGCCTCAATAATTGGCCAGGCTTATTATCAGTCAACCCCTGATTGAAATATTGCTATTATGTTTTGTTTACAATATGTTAATTATTTATGTTTATATATCCATTTAGTCATTAAAAACATTTGTTTACAGAATTAACACAGCAGCACAGGTTAATGTCAAAACTAAGAAGTACAATAAAATCAAGCACATACTCCTGTTCTAATTTTCAGAGTTGGCCCCTGGCCCCAACTTGTGTCCGATGTGCCAACACTGATCTTCCAAGTGGGTGGCCATGGGTCTGAGCCCAACCTGAGGTTCTTTTCCTACACATCCTTCCCCACTCTCTCTTCCTTTGCTATCTACTGCCCTCTCCAAATAAAGGAACATCCCACACAAAAAAAGGCATGAAAATTCATGTAATCATCAGACACCTTTAACCCATCTCCACTGAGTAACGTGATCTCGTTAAATTCAAGGTTACTCTACAGCCAAAACACTGTCACCTTTAACAGATGTGAACATTCCCAGCTGTCCTTGAGCCAAGTTTTAGTTCAAGCTGCTGTCACTTTCAAGAAGTGGTTATGGGCTCTACAAAGAAGACAGGTGGGAACTAAACTTAATTTTATTTGAAGTACCCTCTGCACTTAGACAAAATAATCGGTTCAACCTTGTATCAGGTCTCTCTTTGAGCTAAAAAAAGATAGACTAGAAGGGGTACCTTAAAAAACACCTCTATTGTCACACGTTTCCAAAGTGGAGACCAACAGAGAATCGGAGCGGTTTTCTCCTCTAAGCAGGTTGTTTTCCATCACGTTGCAGCAGAGCCATCAGGACAGCACAAAGCACAGGCTGAAAGGCTTTGAGTTTAAACCCGCCCTGCATTCTGCAAATCTCTCAGTTGTCTGTTTCTCTTAGGGCCATTCAATAGTGACATTTATATACTTTGTCCAGCAGAAGTGAGTCCTGCTTGTTTAAGAATGCCTAAACTGACCTTATTCCCAACACAAACCTCAAATATTTACAGATGCACAAGAAAGAGCAGCTGCACGGAGGGGAATGTCAGAGATTCGGCTGACTGCTGAGGGATTTATCTTGGAAAAGAGTCACTTTTGAATGTTGTTTGTGAATTTTCTTTTTAGAGGGGGTCAATTTTGTGATTCTAAAATGTAGTTTGACTTTTGATAGAAAGCTAAGGAAAACAAGGAAAACAATCTGAGGGATCATTTATCTTTCACAAAAAGTCATCTTGTATCTCCCCCAGTTAATGCCTACAGCATGCTGGATCATCAGGAACAATAAGGCACATTTTTAAGAGCATAAGCCATATGAATCAATCAAGAGTTTTCAGCAAAGTTCAACAACAAAGAACAAAACATCCTTTAAAAAATACTTATTTTCTTTCGGTTAAAAAGAGCTTGCTTAGGATGCTCTTGAGCAAAAATGTCAGAGCTACAAATAGGGGAAACACAGTATAGGAAGTAAGAAGGTCAAGGAAGTCACCCAAAAAATGCTAAAACCACATTTGAGCAACAAAACAGAAAACGTGCAACAGGTTGTGTCATTAAAGTTGAAGTCATTTAGTATCTAAAAGCTTTAAAGATGAGCACCGGACAACAGAACTAAGTTTGCATGCTCTGCACAACTATTACTCCACAGGAAGCTCTGATTCTGAAAGAAACTCACCGTCTTCTTATTCGTTGCTCTCGTCCCCATTGAGGCACTGCAAGGAGCTGAAGACCCGTCCTGGCTCAGACATTCCCCTCTCTCTGGTCCTTGGACGACTTGGTCGTTCGGGGTCGGGGTTTGGTTTGACGTGGACTTGGAAGCAGCACCCCACTGCAACAGCATCACAACAACAACAATCAGGACTGGGTGGGTTTGTGTGTCTGGCTGGACAGACTGGGACAGGATGGTCTCAACGGTGGCCAGGGGAAAAGAAAACAAGAGGCTGAGGTCAACTGCTGGGGAAGTGAAATCTCCACTCTCAATTCAGCCTGACTGACGTGCACAAAAGAGCCTGTATGTGCGGATCGTCTTTGGAGAGGACAGAGATTATGACCTTGTCAAATATCCCAGTAAAGATGTCTTGTCTTGCCCAGTCGCCTGTCATTAGTTAAAGCAAGTAATGGTGAATGCCGGGGATGGTTATGCAGATGCCTGGGAGGCATGTGAGCCTCTCTCTACCATTCCTAATGGACCAAATCATACAAACTCCCTTCAACACAATAGCTCCTCTGTGTTCTTCATACATATGGAGCCCAAAAGAGCACTTTTGTTCCTGAATGCTAACTCTAGTGGGATATTTCATGAAACATGCCAGCATGAGAAGAGCCCTTTTTAAGAACAGAGTCGCATGGTCTCAGTCACAGACTACAAGGAACAATAGCTGTCTGTTCCTGCCACAATTTTCTGACCCTGCTGAGCCACTGTACACTGCAGTATCACATCTGAGGCTGTGGACCTACATCATAAAACAGGCTCAAGTCAGAAAGTCACTCTAAGTACAAAGCCTGTAGTGTGGCATAGACTGTAGTGCTGTATCTCACAAGTAGGAATCACAAGAGATTAACATATGCTGTTCCCATACTGGGATTACGGCTGACCACTGCCTGATTTAGAGGACCTAAAGCTATTGTGGAAAACTTTTTCAAACTTTTCAGGACATGGCATTCTCTTAAACACCTGTTGTTTCTTTCAGGTCTAATAATCTGTCGGGATTTTCTCTCCACAGAGCAAACGAAATTGATTAAGCGAAATTTACAAGCATGACCAAGTATGCAGCAAACGCCTCACAGGAATGTGTACAGTACCAAGCGTGACAGAGCACATACCATAAAAGCTGCAGTCCACATGCTGCTTTATAACACAGAGCATGCAGTTAAACCTGTGTTTATGTATAAATATGAAGAACAAAACCTTTAGAAGCCTTTAAGTTGATTTACAGACATTGTGAGAGGCTGTGGGAACATGTGAAACTCACCTGTTTCTTACGGGTGATGCAGGGTGTGTCGGAGGGGGAGGAGCTCGCACTCAGAGCCTCTTCGATGTCCTGATGGAGCTGGTCCAGTTTCATCATCAGCTGGCTTATCGAATCCGACCAGGGAGACTTCATCTTCGGACACTCCTGTGGAGAATCAGGAAGGTTATTTTAGAAAAAATCAGTCCTCTCTGGCCAGTAGTGTTTCACAGATGATATAACATGTCGGTACACCTCTTTGGTCTTGTTTTATCCCAGTATACTGGAGTAAATGTGTTAGTTTTTGAGCATAGCTGCCCTTTTTCTTCTTTAAACCCTGAACTGAAACATTTCAAACAAACTTGTTGTGATGTATTTCAGGATCGGAAACAGAGAGGAGTGGGGAGAAAGAGTTCCAGTCAGGACAAAGTTTATTTCTGTATATGGCATATTTAAAATGCCCTCAGTTGGTCAAAATGCTGCACAGGCTAATACACTTTACCAGCCTTTCCTAGACTTGGGGTAGGGGCCCAAAACAGGTCCATTTCTCAGAGTAGGATGCCTAAAAAATGGCTGAACTAATTTTCACAGTGAAAACAGAATTGCTGTGTGAGCCTGCATGTGAGGAGGAGCAATCCATGAGTTCCATATAAAATTGAGTTGTCCAAGACGTCAAAGCAAAAAACAAAAGAAAAACAAAACAAAAAAAGAGAACAATGCTGGCCTTCTAAAGCTTTTGGAAATGCAGAGAAGAGGGCTTAGTGTTTTTTTGATGTGTGGAGGTTCCTAATAATGATCGACAGAAATCTTAAAACAAAAATCTGCTTTCACATGGAATTTTTTGCAAACTCCAAGCAGACTTTCATGTGTTTTGCATGGAGTAGAGGCTTCCATCTAGCCATTCTGCCTTAAAGCCCAGGTCAGTGGAGGGCTGCAGTGATGGCTATCCTTCTGGAACTTTGTCCCATCTCCACACAGGCTCTCCAGAGCTCAGTCAGGGTGATCATCTGATTCTTGGTCACCTCTCTTACTAAGACCCTCCTCCCTCAGGTTTGCTCAGTCGACCAGCTCTTTGAAGAGTCCTGGTTGTGCCAGACTTCTTCCATTTGAAAATTATGGAGGTCACTGTGCCCTTGGGGTACTTCAGTGCAACAGAACTATTTTGTAGCGTTCACCTGATCTGTGCCTTGTAACAATCCTGTCTCTGAGCTCTGCAGGTATCCTTCGACCTCATGACATGTTTATGCTCTGATGTGCATTATCAGCTGCGAGGTCTTCTCTCTTTCATTTCCAATACTTATTCAGGATTTTTTCTATTATATTGAACCACAGTATTGGGATAGCAACTTAATCCCTTTGAAGATGAAATTAATACATCTAACAAACACATGAGCTGAAGTAAATAAATAAATCTGTATACAGCACATACAAGCATACATGCCTTCATTGGTTCATATGTGTCCTTACAATGATAAATATGAAATATAACATAAATACATGCCAACATAAGATCTCAAGAAGGAGTTTCTAAACAAAACAGTAAACCTAAAATACCTGTACATTAAAGGTGACAGTGGAACCAGTTAAAAAGTCACAAGTCTGCTCTAGTTAGAGGTGATCCATAAATGGCTGCTACCCTTTACAAATGAATCATGCTTTTTACTGAGAGCATATGTAATTTTTTTCTATGGCGTATAGTTTGACATTTCAAAAATCCATTTTGATAGAGAGTGATGACGCTGATTTCCAGGTCAATGCAATACAAAGCTGTGAGGTCTTGTATCAAGATGTGTGCCCTTTTTCCAAATAATGTCCAATCAATTTGATTTACCACAGGTGGACTCAAATAAAGGTGTAGAAACATCTCAGCAAAGATCAAGAGAAATGAGAGGAACCTGAACTAAATTTCAAGTCTTTTGCAAAGAGTAAGAATATTTAGAAATGTGATATTTCAGTTTTTTATTTTTAAAAGATTTGCAAAACTTTATAAAATTCTGTTTTCACTTTGTCATGATGGGATACTAAGTGTAGATTAATGAGTATAAAAATGAATTTTTTCCACTGTAGCACCAGGCTGCAACATAACACAATTGAAAAAGTGGAGGGGGTCTGAATACTTTAAATGCACTGTATATTATAGCAGGACTGGGGAAGCACTGATGTATAAATGACACATACTAGTAACTGATTATATAGAAAGGGCTATACTGACCCTGACAATGTACTGGTGACTTTTTAAAATGGCAGTTCAAAAAAAATTAAATAGGTGTCATTTGCAAGGCTTGCAAATAATCATTATTCCTTTTCATAAGTTTATAAGAGTTGGGGATGATGTGCACCAAACAGGGACAGGACTGAAATACAGATCGACTGACGGTTGATTCACTGATTTAGTTTGATGTCACTGCTGACATTTCATCAAAAAGCCTCTGGAAGGTTAAATATTGACTTCAACTTGATCAGGCTTTAAAACCTGCTGAAAAAAGATTAGAATCACACATGTAATTAGGTCTGTTTTAATTGGCTGTCATACTTGCTAGAGTTACTAAACACATTGGAACTTCCCTGTATGGTGAGAGCATCTGTCCATTTACCACTCTGACCTAAACACAAAAAGAGTTACAGCCAAACCAAAAAAGCCTCTTGTAAACTGAAGATGCTTCAGTGGATGACACTGCTGCCACACATGGAAATGCGATCTCCTCGGACGTGTCTCAGGGTGAAGGAGCAGAGGAGGAGGCCTGCAGACATGTGTGCCATACACAGCATGATGGAATTCCCTGCACAGGCTTTCACTGCTCTCATGACAGGCCACGAATATAAATAGAGCATCGTAACACAGACAGGAGCGATGTGTGACAATCTGCAGGCCCACGTTCTGCCTCATAAATCAGATGGATTCACCTCAGTCACCAAAACATAAATAAACGTTGTTGTGAGACGTGACAGAGAGGAGACGTGTCAGTGGAGTCCTGGAGAGGGTCACATGCTGCAGCGTCTCTGACAGTGGACCCTTTTCAAGAACCAGAGTAGGAGGTCACGGGTCCCGAGAAGACTTTCAGGGTTACTCTGGTGGATCAATCCAGAGTTTCTGACCCAGCAGGAGCATCACGTTTTCTTAAGGAAATATCAGATTGTTGGAGTAAGACTGTTTGAATCATGAATGAGACATCATTAAACAAGTAGATCCAACAAGGCAACACTTTAGTTTAAAGCCCAAGCTCCAGCATTTCATAAAAGTCACTGGCACACCATAAAGCAGCTGTATGCAATGATATCCACTTTTTTAAACTGCAACTGGACATCAGCAATAACCTGTTCATGAAGATATTTTCATGACAATAATTCTGTATCTTCATTCGTTTTAAGTTCAGTCAGAGCTTACATGCTCTTATCCACTCACCCTTTCTACACATATGAAATAATCTGTATTTCTATTGCTCTGATCATTGTTCTGGTTCCTGAATTATTCTATCCTAGTATTATTCTGATACTACAGGGTTTTATGATGTCACTTATGGAGTCACTCTGTTTGGTTTTTGTACATTGGCCTCTGTTGATGCAGAGTATTTAATTACTGTCTGTGAAAAGAGTTTTGTAAGTTAAATTTATATAAATAATAAATGTACTTAATTGTTTATATCACTGTGCAAGTAAGGCTTATAAACAAAACTCTAATAAATCATTTTTTTACTCCTGCAGGTGAAGTACAAACGGAGGGACTTTGAGTGAAAAGCTGTCCAAAGAAAAAAGACGGATCTAGTTTTCAACTAGAAACAAAGACTGCAAAAGCTTAAAGTTTAATATTAATGCTAAAATCAGAAGTGTTGCCAGTTCTCTTTTCTAACCAACCACTGAACCACAAATCAAGCATATAGCACTAGTTCAAGCAGGCCACTGAGTAAAGTGTTGCCATTTCATTGATATCAGCTGATCTCACACAAGCCCTCATCAGCTGACCACCAGCTGATTAACTCAAACCACACTATTGGCTGATCGCTCTCATGCTGCCTTGTTAAAACTGCTTTTGCTTGGCTAATAGCAAGCTGCTATTCCAACTCTCCTCCACCCCAGCTCCTCCTTCATTCTGCTCCTGACTCTAGCCACTCTGCCATAAAGCCCAGATCTGTGGAGGGCTGCAGTGACGATTGTCCTACTGGAACTTTGTCCCATCTCCACTCAGGATCTCTGGAGTTCAGTCAGAGTAACCATCAGGTTCTTGATCACCTCTTTTTCTAAGGCCTTTCTCCTCTGAGCTCTCAGTTTGTCCAGACAACCAGTTCTTGGAAGAGTCCTGGTTGTGCCAAACTTCTTCCATGTGAGAAATATGGAGGCCACTGTGCTCTTGGGAATCTTTGGAACGTTTTTTTTTCAGCTTTCCCAGATCTACTTCCGAATTCACTGTATTACACTATCCAACTGCTATCTAAACAAACATCCAAAATACACCAAACACAGTAAAACTATTTATCGCTTTCAAGGAATTAAATCTAAAAAAAGTTTTACTAAGCCCTGACTACTACCACTTAAGTCTCTTTTTTCTCTTTATAGCATCATCATCCTCTGTGCACAGTTATTTTAGGAAAAGTACTGATGGGAAAATCACATGTCAGTTTAGATAGACAGTGAATCAACTCAGAAGAGCTTTCAAAAAAAGTTTGTATTTTGAAAACAGGGTGGACACTTGTTTAAATATTTTAAGTGATTCACTAGGGATGAAATAAAAATACACCGAGGAAGAATTCAAGGTCATTTTAAGCCATCATTTTGACTCTTGAGTGCTTGTATCTAATCTTAAACCTATACACGGCTTATTTTTTGTGAATAAGGTTTATGGCTCATCACTGACCCATCGATATCTTTTGTAGAACTTTCCACATGCTGCAGATCCTCCTCCATGAACCTGCATTATACCTCAAGTATGAGACAACTACATTACATAATGCTGAATTCTTCCTAAATAGTGAGGACTTAAAGAAGCAGACACCAGGCGGTCCATTCACCCTGCTGACCACCCAGTGTCAGCTGACTGACCCTCTCACAGGGAGAAAGTGCTTTTTGCCTCTCAATCCCTGAGGTATGACCAAAATCACCCCAATCCTCCTTTGACCTTTGAGCCCCAAGGGTCACCTGGGGTCACTGAGAGGAAAAAATAAAGCTGTCCCGCTCTGCCATGTCTGTCCTCTGAGCTAATGCTAAACAGCGAATATAAAGGTCTGACATCAGATCAGTGTGTTTAGACAGCTCAATCCTCTGTGCGTCTGCTGTCACGTTTTCAGACTTTCAGAGCGTTAATGACAGGACTTATGAGTCATTGTTGTGAATATGCACTCCTGAGAACAGACATTAATTCACATATTTCCCCATAAACTCAACCTTTAAATCAGTGTGGCAATAATAATGTTGCTCAAACCTAACATTATGCTACATCTGACTTAATCAGTGCCATTCTGTTGTCACTGATATCTACCTGTACTCTTATCTGGGTTCATTACAGCTTCTCTCCCTGCCTCAGGCTTTCCTTGTAGGTACAGGAAGGGCAAGGATGTGTTCTGTTCCTGCTTGATATTTCCCATATAGGCTAGTGAGAGGGTTGGTGGATCCCAGAACAGCCATACCAGCAATTCTAACAGCAATAAATGCATAATAATAGCAGCTAATAAATTAAAATGATTAATAAGTCAAACTATGTTTGTTTCTTGACTAAGCTGTTCTGACTGAATTACATTTATACAAAGAATTAAATAATGCAATCATGACTGAGTTTGCCTGCTATTTTGAACACCATCTGCACCTACGCCTTCAGGTAATTTTTTTTTAAATAATGGTTATTGAAGCAATAATAGCTTGTTTGTGCAGTTTGGGATGCAGACACCTCGCAGATGTTTTGGCCCTAGGCTTGATAACCTTGATGTAATTTGGCCCCGAGGACAAACTAACCAGGAAACTGTGGAGTAATGGTTTCCCAGAAAATGCAGCTACACTTCTTTCACCTTTTGTTTCCATCTTTCTAAGATATCAGCAGGTGTCTGAGTATCTTTCTTAGCAATGACAAGAACATCTTCAATTTTTCTAATCTTACAGTCAGAGAAATCACGTAGACACTCTTGTTATTTGAACCCTGCAGAATGACATGCATTTATATTCCACTATCATTTCTTCTTGACTTTGTAGGAAGGATTTGCATCTCAGGGTTTTACCTGGCACACATTTAAGCCAGGGTGGTGCCGTTCTGACGTTTATGTATACTGTGCTCTCAACTGGCCCAAGCACAGACTTTTTAACAGCGATGGATTTTGCATTTTAGGTCGTATTCACTTATTTTAAGAGACACCACTCTTCAGATAACAGTTTTCATGACATCAGAACTTTGAGAGCTGGGGGGGGGGCGGCATGAAATTTGCAATCTCTGGGTGTAAACCTTTTATATAAAACATTATTACCTCCACCAAGGAGGTTATGTGATCGGCAAGGTTTGTTAGTTAGTCTGTTAGTTTGTTTGTTAGCAACACAACTCAAAAAGTCATGGACAGATTTTGATGAAACTGCATAGAAATGGCATAAGGAAGAACTGATTAGATTTTGGGAGTGATCTGAATCACCGTCTGAATCCAGGAAAATTTTAAAGGATTCTTTACTGTTGGGAGATAGGGCTAATGGCGGAGGTCTGCACTCTCTGTGTGCTTTTCTAGTTCTTATCATTTTTTTCAAATATATTGATACTGATAAATGACCATAAAAGAAGATCTTGAAATAAACAGATGCATTATCTTATTGTACTTCATTCATGAATACAGTTGGAGACATTTCTTTTTTTAAGACTTATTTTGTTTTTTTAAGCCTTTATTGATAGAAGAGGACAGTGGATATAATCAGAAACAGGGAGAGAGTGGGAGAGAGTGGGGGGGACAGACTTAAGTCTGGGCTGCCCGTGTACATGGGGTACAACCTAACCACTAGACCATCGGTGCCCCAGTTGGAGACATTTCTGTTGGCCTTTTCATACAAAAAAAACTTCAGCATTTTTAGCGTGAGCTGCTTGTGTTAATTCAGACAAATTACATATTTTTCCTTGACTTTATCTGGACTGCTCCCTGCCAGCCACCCTAGAAAATTTCCTGCTTGAATCAGGACAAGCTGATGTGAGAACACAGCAATATTCAGGAAAACACAAGTGGGAGGGAGAGATGACGTTAGGCTGTTGCAGTTGTTATGCATGTAAGGATACTGTTTTCTTTTTTATTCTAAGTCTTTTGCCTTTATAAAAGAGACAGGACAGTGGATAGAGCCGGACACAGGGATGAGTGAAAGGCAAATGACATGCAGTAAAAGCGCCACAGGCCAGGATTGAACCCAGGCCACTCACATACATGGTACGCCACCGAACCACTAGACCATCTCTGCACCCTAATACTTATTTTCTGCCTGCAAGTATGTTCTTAACCATTTGCAGATTTGCAAATTTGCAGATTACATTATGTTCAGTCACATGTTGCATTAAAATAAGGCAAATCTATCTTCATATGCTGGCATTTCTGCAGCATCTTTCGTACAACCAACAGGGATAGTCTCCTGATGTGAGGTACATGTGTGAACAGGTAAGTCAGGACATTTTTTTGGGCTGGCCTGTCCTGATATTGCCTGGAAATTTCCAGGGATGCATATGTAAACCCACACAAAGACACTATGAATGATGAAACGATCTTACTGATGTGTAGACTGTAATGATAGGATGGTGATTTTGATGTTTTCAAACACTAAAAATGCTCAAATAGACATTTAATCTTAAATCAGACTAAGAAAATGAGAATCTAGAGATCAGTGTAGCCAAAAAACAAAAAAAATTAGTGAAGCTTCAAAGTAGAAAGAATGAGACGTATGTGCATATGATCACGTTTTAAACAAATCCACGTCTGCACATCAGTCTGACCGTGACACCATCTAGAATATCAAATAAAGAGTCCATGGACATGAGGAAGATCGGTCTGTTGATCTGGGATTTTACTACTGCCAGAAAGGACCAATCCTGGAACAATGTCAAAGAGAAAGAGACAAACATTTTCATTGACTCTTTGTGTAAGAAGTAAAAGGCCCATTTAATTCTGAGGATAAAGAGATAAAAAACTGAACTTGTGGGATCTTTTAAGACACTTCCAGGGGAAAATTTTGGTATTCTGGGTTAAAAAGTATTTTGAAAGAGAAAAGGAAATGAAAGAATCTGAAGATCTTGGAAGCTGGGCTCCTAATTAACCCCTGGAGTCAGACAAACACAAATGTGAGAAACAGATGCCTCATTCTGGCACATGCTGGAGCCAAATCTGGAACACATTCACACTGTCTCTTTTCAGTGACATCCCCACAAGGTGCTGCTCAGGAATGTGGACACTTCTGCTAAGAATGAGACAAATTCCACAGAAGGCCTGACGCTCAAGTGAGACACTACCCTTGATTCATCTCTCCGTGCCTTTCCCCCCTCGATCCGGCCCCGACGATTGTGTTTGGTCCTCACACCATGGCAACTGAGCTGGTATGAGTCAATCCTTTAGATAAATGCATTAATGTTATCTTCTGGGGACACAAAATGTGAGACGACTATAACTTTATCAGCGCAAATTGGCCACATTGTGAACCCCAACACTGCGCCTTTGACATGGAAATGAGGAGTTAAGTGTGTGAGCTCTGGGCTGGGTGCCTAGTCCGCGCCACCCACCGAGAGTGCCACAGATCACCATGGAGGTATCCAAATGTAGCAGCCGGTCATGCGAAAGGGCAACGGCTACCTGGCTTCACAGAGGAATAAATTACACTCTTAATATCGCGCCATGCAAAACACCAACTGAACACAGCCACAGCAGAGTCTGTGGAGCAGGATTAGTGCAGAAATGTGGATTTTTACAGGCTTTTTTTGGTCACAGCTGACTTAAATGATGTAGGCAAGGGGAGTCATGGGAAGTCAGAGTGGAAACAATGTGCAGACAGTGCCCTCATATGGTCAAAACTCATTACTGCATCTCTGGGAAAGTCAAGCTTTCCTATCGCTGGATCATTTCCCAGAATACTGACACATATATTTATTTTAAAAGTTTTTGGCTGTTAAGCACTTAATGTTTACTCTTGATAAGTCAGGGATCATCAGTAGGGTGCTGTTCAAGAGTTAGTGTTGTGCTTTTAAGCCTTTTTAAAGATATTTTCCTTTGCTCAATAAAATTCTGTCTTAATATTTATTGAAATGATAACTTTTGTCATTAATTCAGTAGCTTCTTTGTATATTGATCTGCCTGTTTGTAGATTTATCCATACTGGTTTAACCTACCGAGACCTGACTTGGGTTTGATGTGCATTTTTAATTCCTTTTCCTTCCACGTATTTGGGTGAAGAAAAGCTTGATAAGTTTAACCCCCAAAAAATGATGTGTATGTATGAGGACAATATGTCTATCCTACAGTGAACGACAGTAAAACTACCTCTGTGCATGAAAGATTAACCTCCTGAGACCTGATCTTTTGTTTGGAATGCATTTTTAGTGTCCCCCATGTATTTGGGATAAGTATAACACAAGACAAGATGTCTTTACTTTTGGGAATCCATTTTCACAAAGACTATGCTTTTAAAATGCTAACTTTGGTGTTGTCAGTTTTTTTGATGATGGACCACAAGACATTGTTAAGGCCAAGTAAGGCCATTAAAGTTCTTGAGGCTTTGGAAAATATCCCTAACATTACTAGAGGTTTCCAAAACATAAAAATCCCCCATCATTCTCCAAAATGTTCAAGACATTGCCAAAAATATCGGTGAAAGAAAAATGCGTAATAATCCAATTAAAACCCCAAATTTCCTAAAATTCTCTTGAATGTTTTAGTCAACCTTTTTGCAAAGAAAAAAAAATCACCAGTTCCATAAAAATCCCCCAAATTTTAAAGCAAATTCAACACAGAATTCCCAAGAATTTACAAATAAATTCCCCCAAATATTCCATGGAAAATATGACAAAACATTCATAAAATCTTCACAAAAATATTGGAAAATTTCATCAGATATTTCCTCAAAATTTCCAATAAAATCCCCAAATATTCACAAATAAATACCCCCATTTCCCATGAAAATACCTAAAAGCTTACAGCAAATCCCTCCAAAACTTCAAATGAAACACTCCAAAATATAAAAGCAAATCCCCAAAACTTTTACAAAACTCCTGAAAATATTAAAGAAAATTCTCTCAACATTCCAAGCAAATTATATAAAATTCTGTGGAAATTCTGAAGAATTATCCCTAAAATTCTAATAGCAGCATTCACTGATATCTTAAAAAGAAAACCATACTGCAATGTCCTAATATGTGCATCCAGATCAGTCAATAAGCAACAATAAATCTCCTGGACTTTCAGTGTCTGAAACACAGGGATGTTTAGGGCCAAGCATTAACCAAATTTTCACTTCAATATTGAGAATTTCAGTGGCTCTTCAGCATCTCAAACATTCCAATCAAAATTGCCAAGAAAATACCAAAAGAAATTTTCACAGTTTCACAAGTTTTCACAAAAACATCCTACCATGTTCACTTACAGGGAATTCAGAGAGTATTCAGACCCCCTTCACTTTTTTTTTAGGGTTAGGCTAACACTAAAAACATGAATTATCTTTGGGCTTTATGGCAGAGTGGCTGGATGGAAGCCAAAACACATAAAAGCCTCCATGAGAGCCAAGTGGCTTTCTTGTTGCAATTAAAAAATAACCACCAATAGGGCAAGCAAACATGATGAGTGTCCTGAAATGAGATAAATTATCTTTCTAAAACTGGTAAATTTAAGTTTTTGTAGTGTGTATATTATTTGTAGTGTGTATATGTAGGTGCATATGCAAACACAAGGAATGAATGCTATGGAGATGTGTTTATTCCTTGTGAAATCACAGCTGTTTGTGTGTTTTTCCATGAAATCAGAGTTTCCTGCAGTAATGCCTGTGCTGTAACCCGTCATATGACAGCAGAGCTTGTAGCGTGACGGCATTAAAAGCATCGACCTGTTGTCCTTTGATGAAGTTCACAACAGCTCCCTGGATTCTTTCACTCCCCTGTGAATGTTTTTCTGCACATAAAGCTGGCATTACCTCAACATACTTGACAATCAGACAGAGAAGCTAATCTCCAGCAGCCATGTACTCTGCCCTGTTTACATGTGGGCTATTATCTGCAGACTGTTTGGAGAAGGATGACAGGTATGTGCCACTGGATATGTTCCCTGTAACGGAGAACTATTAACTAACAGAATTTAGAATATTTATGCATGTATACAAGAGGCTTTTAAAGGGCTATAAAAAGAGGTTACAGGATGGTTACAACTCAAGTCAGAGCTGAGGTTGTGAGAAATAGAGACTATGTGCTCTGGGTTGTTGGAGATAAAGGAATGGAAGGCTAAGTTCAGAGCTAATACGGCCTGTTCTGTCAAAACACAGTCTGCAGAGAGCTCTGAGAGAAGGCAGAAACTGTTTGCATTCCTTCTGTGTCTGTGTTTCACATGTGAAGCCAATCTACTCCTACAGACTCATACCAACCATGCATTATCTCACAGAGAGATGAGGTCAGCTGTGAGGAGCTGGCATGTAAGGACTCTGGTATGGTGGGTTTGGTGGGCTCAAGACCAAATGAGGCTAAGAAAAAAGAAAAAAAAACAAAACTTGCGGTGAGTGCATAATGGTAGATATAAATGTGTTGTGCCGGGTGCTACTTTGGCTTGGTTGGTGAGGCAGACGCCCACATAGAGAGGCTTGAGTCCTTGATGCACTGATTGCGTAGTAAATTCCTGGTGATGATGCTGTTTGCCAAGCGTCTTCCCCCATTCTATTCCCGTATGTCTTGCAACTGTACCTGTCCTACCAAAATAAAGGAAAAAAGCCAAAAAAAAAAAAAAAAAAATGTGTTTTGAGTGTATGCTGACGTAAATGTGTTTGTTTAAAGTAAAATGATGCACTATGAATGTGTCCTAGTGTTTTCCACACATGGTCCACTACTTACTTAAAAGGGCCACCCAGGTCTATTTACAGCCACCCCTGTACATTTGTTGGCCACTTTTATCTTTTCTTTTTTAAATCTATTTATTAAATCACCATCTATCCATGCATGACAGAAAGGCGTCCTCTTGTACATCTCTTCAGTGCAACATGTGAGAAACAAAATCTTATATTAAAAATGAAGCTTCTAATGCCAACGTTCAAATATTTTTCTGCTGATTCTATCCTCTACTCCTGCACTCTAGGATGATGGTTGCACTTTGCTACATCATCAACAATAAGCCTTATCACACAGCTCACCGTGATAATTATGGAGCACTGGGTAAAGGAGGCAAGTGATGTTATTTGAGAGTCTTTATACAAACTACTGTTGATGAATACTGTCAAATGAGCAGAGACAAAAAAGAAATTAACCCATGAAATAAGACGGGGTGAACTGAACCCCTCTTAAACCTCTACTGCCCAGGTATAGATAGTATCATTCTGTGGAAATGCTGTCATGAATTCAAGTAAAAAATAAGTTCTGTTGAGCATTGATCTATGTATGGACTTGGCCTTATAAGCAAAGCTTTATCGGCTTTATTTGCCTTTTGTTTCACTCTGCTTGATGAGAGCCAATGAAGTATTTTGCAAGAGTTGATCTCTGGGCTGTTTTCTTGATGCCAAAGGCCTCCAGCTTAGACTGACACTTGATATCTGGATATCTGCACAAATTATTTTAAGGGACTTACACTGATTTGATATAAAAAATTATCTTTATTTACAGTTTTATGGATGCTATACTTGTCTCAATATTTCTTTTTTTCTTCTAAAGTGTTTTCCTTTAATAATAGTGCTGCAAAATTAATCTAAATAATCCCATTAAAGGCTTCAATTGTTTTTATATTATGTAGTACTCTAAAGGTGCCTACAGAAAGGCTTTAAGAATGACACAGTGTCACTATTGCATTTTGTAGAGGTACCCTTATTCTCAAAAATGATAAAAACTTTGGATTTTTGGAAAAGCTTATTTTGAAAGCAGTATTACAAAATTTCAGGTTTTGTGTTTTGTCATGCTACTAAATATTTCTATTTTTTAAGTTGAGAAATTCATTCTATTTATGTATTATATCGCAACCACATTATTGTCCAGTGTATTTACAAATGCACTTTATTCCTGCAACACTACTTTATAAAGCTTAAGCTGACTTCTGATATATGAGGCATTATTTTGCATCTTTAGTACATGTCCAACAGCACTTGAAATGCCCAAAACTTAAATATTTGCACACAGGCTTCCTGATTGATTTTCTATGAATGTCTTATTTTGAAATCTTTGTGTTCCAGCTCTGGTTGCGATATATTTTGCTATTAGGCCTATATCGTTTGTGCCTCATTGACGTGCTGGCTGTGTGAGCTTAGTGCTCTCTCTGCCTCGCTGCTGGTTGGTGGGTTAAGCTTTCACCTCGACAGGTGACAGTCTGCTACAGAAGTCTTTCCCCCATGATGTCCACACGATGGGGGTGGGGGGTGGGGGGTGGGGGTATCTCTCTCCTACTCCAACCAGCCACGCAACATTTTGGCTAACTGTATAATAGATAAAGCAAGGATGAATCAGGTATTTTAACCTTAATTCTTCCTGTTTTTGTTTATTGGGGAGACAAGTGAATTGTTCTCTGATTTCTTGCTCTTATTGTGAAATATTAACACCAGGCTTGTTAAATGGACAGGGCTTTGTTATGTCCTTTTATTTGAAGTTATCAGTTTTTATTCTAGTGATTATTTGGTGCTACTCTGGTCAAATAGTCTTTAAAATTCCATCCTGCAACGGCAAACATCTCAACTTTTTCTTGCCATCTTTGTCCTAATGTGATCAATTTAAAACACAGCGCCAGCCTCACTCAATATCTATGGATTATTCTGAGGAATGTCAGCATACCTTTTCTCCTCTGCACTCCCCCTCTGCTTCATATCCACCGTTTCTTTCTGTGTGATTGATTCCCACCCGGGCACCTGCAGCGCCTCTCCTCCTCTCTTTGTCTTTGCTCCTTTTTCTGTGATGGACGGGCAGCTCTCTGCTCTGAGGCAGCTCGAGAAACACATCATCATCATCATCATCATCATCATCATCACCATCGTCATGACCATCCTCCTCCTGTGATGAAGACTCTCCCTCCTCAGAGCTCTCATTCACATATGCGTGTCCATCATTTATGGGGGGGCAGGTGTAGTTTGAGAAGGCGATGGAGCTGGGCTTGTGCTTGATGATGCGAGGGAGATCAGGGACTCTCCTGCCTGAATCTGGATCAGCTGTGGAGGGAGTGGAGTCAGGATTAAGCACGAGGCCATTTGTCTCTAAGCTTTCACAGTATGTTTTTACACCTCTGCAGTCCAAGTCTAAAGTCTGATCACCATGACTCTGATCTGACTCGGTTTCTGCAGCAGGAACAGGAAGTGAAACACAACAGCAGCTGTCATTCAACTTGGGTTTTGTGAACACGATACCTTCATTGTGTAGCTGAGCTGTTGCCTGTTTATTCTGGTCCAGAGCTGCTTCACAAGAAATGACTGACACTTGTTCATGCTGCTGCCGGCACAAACCTTCAACAGCTTTTCTATGACTGAATGTATTCTTCACATTGTGTACATCTTCATCTGGAGAGCTTTCAGCTTCAGGGAGACGATCATCCTCTCTGTGGTCCACTGAGTCATTAGCTGAGAAACCAGAGATTTCTGGATTGAAGTCCTGTGGTGGGAATTTTTGAAATCCTGAAGCTTTCCAAGCCTGATGTTCCTCCAAATTCACCACAGAAGGAATCTCCATTATTCCTTTAATTCACAGTTTCATAATTCTCATAATTCAAGACATAAATCCACGGGTGCTTGTGCTTGATATGAAGGATGGCCATTTTGATCCAAGATGCTCAGTCTGATCCAGGTATCCTGAAGAGAAACAAAAACATGTGAGTGGAATGTAACAGACTGAATTTCCAAAGTCAAACATACTCCTTTCAGTGTTCTTCTAAAAGTTTCCATGTCTGTCTGTCCCCCCCGATGATCAGATTCTCAGTCTACACAACCAGAGTGTAACGTAAATCTTCTAAATCCAGCTCTGAACTGCACTCTGTGCTGTGAAATTTAACATCTGGCTCAGGCTGAGCCGTTCAAGTCTGGATCTGTTTCACACACGATGGTGGTGACATCACTGCACAGAGGAATCCGATTGCTCTTACTTCAGTCGGTGATTTACAACTCACTACACCATTCATCTGAGCAGGAGAAGTCCCTGTGTGACTGTGCTTAACATCCCGCTCACCCCGTCATTAGGCCGCTCTTCAAAACACACCTTGGACAGGTCAGAGACATCCCACACATGCACGGGAAAAGACAAAGAAAGGTATTTCTGAGCAGGAGGAGATGTTTATCAGCTTGATCGACCACAAAGACTTTCCTCAGGATGATAACAGTGCAACCAGGAAACTTCAAAAAATAAATAAAGGAATGCAATCAACATGTTTTCCCCCCTTGTGTTTGATTCGAAATATACTTGATTGTTGAATTTCTTTCCAGTCATTTTAGAATAGAACACATTTATTGTCATTACACATGCAGTGCTACTCTAAAAACAAGGAGGACACAAAAAAATAATATACAGCACACTCAGACACATTGTATCTTATAAAGTGAAGACTTCATCATCATCATCAAACTTTATTTAAATTTTGAGAATCATTGACCTTTCCCTCAACGATGCCGAACAAATACAAGTACGATTACAGTTATTAGCACAAATTAAAGAGTTTACTAAGAGAGACAATCACAAACCAAAGTGGAAAAAATTGAAATAATTGATTATAATTGTCTCAGGGAAATGAGAGTGCCAATCTTAAGTGTGTGTTGTAAAAGATTCCAAATATTTGGAGCACAAAAACAGATTCTCCCAATTCAGAGCAAACCTGCAGGACATGAAGCCCCGGACGGTTGGTAGAGAGAGTTTGGTTAGGTCCAGTTGACCATTTTAGTATAGATGTTATATAAGATTGTGTACGTCCAATAAGGCTTACAAAAAATAAAAAGCTACAGGTGTTTATGAGTGAAGAGTGTTTAAAGGATCACCTGTTATGAATCTAAGGGCAGAGTGGTAAACTGAGTCCAGAGATTTAAGAGTGGTAGCAGCAGCATGTCTGCAGATTGCTGTGGTCTAGCACTGACATAAAGACTGCCTCAATGGCATTTTTTCTACAGTTAAAAGGGAAGCTAGACCTGTTTCTGTGCCCCTATGCTCTTCAGTACCTGTATGGGCTGGATAATGGGGCGGGTAAGGGGGCAGCTAACTGTGCCATTTAGCCATGTCCAGACCATTGATCTAGACCTTCCTGATGATGCTGCAATCCCTGCGTAGACTGTAGATGTCCTCGTGGGGGCTCTTAACTCACTGAGTGGGGAGGCAGAAGCTTTAGGAATACATGTCTCCTGGGCTAAACAAAGATCCCGGCATTTGGGGATGCTGCCATCAAACCTGTCTGAATGATGAGAGCGTTGAAGTTGTAGAGCAGTTCGCCTACCGTGGCAGTGTAATCCATTGATCCACTGACTGCAAGGCTGAGATCAACCGTAGACTTGGACCCATGCGTTGGGTGATGGGTTCGCTCAGCAAGATAGTATTGTGTTCCTGGTATCAGGGCATGCGGACAAATGCGGAGTCTTCCAGTCCTTGGTCCCTCCGGTCTTACCTTACTCTTTTGAGGCCTGGACGTTGACTGATGGCCAGAGTTGCTGACTGGACCCCATTGTGAAAACTTCTCATGGGCGAATCTTCGGCAAGGCCATGTCTCTAATGCTGATGTGGGTGGGAAGGGTCCGCTGTCAGATACTGGAATGACAGCTGCGGTTGTATGGGTACCCAGAGCGCTTTACTGGGCTTAATCCAGCTCACCTCATACTGCATGCCCAGGACCTGGTAGGCTGGTCCGGACACTGCGGGCCACCGCACGCATCATGGTGGGGTCAGTTAGGAGGGTAGCTGGGGAGATGGAGCATGGACTTGGCGCAGGCCTGGAGGATGGTCATTTTTAGGCCACACCAGTACAAGACCAAGATTGATGTGGTAAAGAGCCGAGCCGGCATATGCTCCCATACCTGACCTGTACAAGTTTTC
Source organism: Cheilinus undulatus (assembly GCF_018320785.1). NCBI lineage: Eukaryota > Metazoa > Chordata > Actinopteri > Labriformes > Labridae > Cheilinus > Cheilinus undulatus. The sequence goes on along the minus strand of NC_054866.1, from coordinate 40,917,353 downwards.
GATGGAGCTTGCTAACAAGGTAACCAATATGATATCTAAATGTTAATGTTTCATGAAGCCAAATCCCAAGATATTTATACATCATTAATCTTTCAATATTAATGCCATCCAGTGTGGAATAATGTAGACAGTCACAAAAATCTTTAGCCTGGAAAAAAAGCAAGGATTACATTTTGTTACAATTAAGAACAAGTTTAAGACTTACAAGTGTATTTTGAAGGATATTCATATGTAATTTGTAATTTGTACTTTCTTTATCTTTTTTAAATGTTTATTTTTGGGCCTTTTTATGCCTTTATTAGATAGAGGAGGACAGTGGATAGAGTTGGAAACTGGGTCAAGAGTGGGGGAGAGACATGCGACAAAGGGCCCCAGGCCAGATTCGAACCCAGGCCGCCTGCGTACATGGGGAGCACCTTTAATCACTATACCACCTGCTCCCCGTAATTTGTAATTTCTCAACAGCAAGTTGTACCAAATCAGCAAAAAACACAGACACCATATCAACTGCAGAGATGTATATATAAACAACACTGAGATTTGACCCCTGTCGAACACCTTTAGTCTATGGTCACAAACCAGACTTAATATTTCTTGTTTTTGCACACTATAATTGATCACATGCATAGGTAATTCTAGAGGCATTTACAGGCCATTGAGTCAAGACTAGTATTACTTGGTGTTTATATGAGAAGCCCATGGTCAAAAGCTTTTGACAAGTCAATAAAAACAGTGGCACAATGCCTCTTCTTGTCAATATCAGAAACTATGTCATTAACAACAGAGGTGGTGCTCTGCATGGATATGAAACCTGACTGATGAGGACTAAAGACAGAATGATTTGAAATAAATATTTTGAGTTATTTACTAGCAAATCCAGGATTGTGGACATTGACTTTTAGACTTAGATAAAACAGTTAAAGGTAGAAATTGAAAGTCTAGTGCAGTCAGTGCAATCTATAGTGTTTTGCAAATCAAAACATAACAGAATTGCATAAATTATTCAGTCAAATTGTACCAAAAGTAATGCACAAGATGCTAAATATGCATATTGCACCTTTAAAATGAGCTAACACTGTGTGCATGCACATGATGGTATTGCAAAAACGAGTATGAGTACACCTTTCCTCATAAAAGGTTAGGTTTGAACTTACTTCCTTAAACACACAAAGATTCTCTTAATTTATGCACATGGGTAGCCGTTACTGTGAGAAAGCTGCAGTTGCCAGCGCTTTTACCATGGCCTTGAAACACACGCATGCGTACACTGAACACAAGCAGATAAAAACCCTCAGACGAGGACAAACTCTGACTCTGAAGTTACTTTTCATGAGCCTTGAGCAGTGACGGATTGTGCAAAATCCTGCATACAGTCTGCAAATATCCAGTACAGTGACATTTAGTGCTATGTAAATGAAATCTTGTACAGTGCCTGCTGTAAAACCTGCCCCTACACGGTGAATGTGAAGTGAGAGTACACCAGATTAGGGCTCCTTCCAAGAAAGCCCTCTTTTAAATAAGACTATGCAAAGAGGCTCTCATTATTCTCCTATGAATGCAGAGCAGATTCAAATGAAGGGAAGAAGTCACAGAGTGAAAATGAACTGGCAGCGCTGACAGGCGAGGTAAGAACACATCTTATTTAGCAGAGAGGGAGAGAAAAAAAGCATCCAGTGCTGGAGAATTTTCTACAGAAAGGTCCTGAACAAGTCGTCTCATGTAGAAACAACCTATAGAATAAATTTCCCAACTCCAAGCCAAGGAGTGGAGGGAAATATTCAAAGTTTTCCATCAGAAGAGGGAAAATCAGAAATTAAGACTCACCTGCTAAGAGGACAGAGGTTGTCAGTGTTGTCCAAACAGTCACAGAGATCATGGCAAAATAGAGTCAGTAGGTCTTGTCCCTGATAGATCAGGGAGGGTCTGAGCCACACTTCTGTCCCCATAGGTCTATTCCACTAAAGGCAAGCTTGTCATCACAACCGTCTCCCCCCCTCCTCTCAAGTTTCCCTAGGGGGCTGCAGGAGCGCTCAGCTAGCAGCGACTAAACCATTCAGAATATGCGTAAGAGCAGGGAGAATGTGTACTTGTTGGGAGATGGAAAGGGGAGGAGAAAGAAGACAGAGGAGGAGGGGGAGGGAGATGGTTGTTGGAGTGGGGAGCAGCAGTGGTTGGCACTGTAAAAGAATAAGGTGAAATGGGTTCCTGGCCTTAACAAACAGGCTGCAGTTAGGAAAGGCTAACTTCAGCAGGCTGGGCCGAGTTGTGCGGGGGCGAGATGAACCGCAGCAGTGACCTGTGGCTGAAAAACAGCGAGCTGAGGAATGCTTTCAAGTCAAAGGGGAAAGCTGTGAAGCTCCATGATGATTTACTGGAGCATATTAGACAAAGATGATATCTTCATGAGGGGATTTAATGCCTAAGTGAAAGCAAAAGCATGTTTCCTCAAGTTTTCATTTAACATATACAGAATAGTTCAAAACAGGAATCCATATCAGATGCTTGAGGCAATTTTGCAGTGTGGGAGTAACATAAGAGAAAATGATGACTGGAAAGGATGCTCATTCACAAGAAGTCAGTCAAGGGAGGGATGATTCACATAGGTTGTTTGTAGTCGTGATCCTGATGAGACATGAAAGTCAAACACCTGTTGGGAACAACTGAAGTAAGTTTGTACGGTTAAGTTTTATTAGGATCTGCATGCCGCACTTATCCTCTGAAAATTTACAGACATTGGGAATGATCCCTACTCTCTACAAAAAAGTTATTTTCACGGGTTGACCAGTTTTCCAGGCATGTACACAATCAGTCCTGCCGGTCTTTAGCTACTAGCTAGATGAAAAGGGTCACTGGTACAAGAGTCTTGTACCGAGCTTAGAGGCTAGCTGCTATGCTTTAACAGCTTTTCTGCCTTAATTTTTCATAAATGTGTCTATTTTTTAATAGAAACCCCAGCAAGTGACTGAGAAATTATGTGTTATTCATGAAAAAAGCAAATTTAACAAGCTGGCTCTTCAATGTAAACCACAAGAGTTGGCTCCTGCTTGTGAGGTGGTTTCCTTTCCTCTGATTTTGTAGTTATTTTGTACACATTTAAAAAACTGGCACAACAAAGAGCCTTGTGTGATCCAATAAGCAGATTCTTTTACTGAGCCAGGTCAAATGATCCAGATCTTTAGAAAGAGACAGATTTTCCATTGCAGAATGCAAGGTTGGACTGAAATCGGCTGTGGAAGATCAGGGTTAACTGTGCCAAACTGAACCAAACTAGTCCATAAAGAAGCATTGTCTGACTCGGCTCCACGCTTTAGACGGAGGCTAAAATCCATGTCTGCTGCTATTTCTCCATGAGCTTTTCTTAACTTGTTGCCTTGTTGTGTCACAACTTCCAGGACTCAGGTCTCACTGGGAAGTGATGCCGTCTATAAACAGCCTTTGCTTTGTTTTCTTGGATGGGACCAGTGTGGACCTCTTTGCTTCACTAATAATTTAATCAGAACATAAAACACCATATTTTACAAATAATTTCACACTCAATGATTAAAGTTCATATCATTTTAACCATTTTCATGGTTTAAAATTTGTACAGGTCTGGGGTGCAGGTGGCCTAGTAGTTTAAGGCGCGTCCCATTTACACAGTAGGCCCCAGTTCGAATCCGGCCTGTGGCACTTTACTGCCTGTCTATCCTCAGCGCTCTCATTTATGTTTCCAATTCTGTACACTCTCCTTCTCTGTCAATAAAGGCATAAAAACCCAAAAATAAATATTAGAAAAAAGAATTTTTCGAATTATGAATTATAAAAAAGAAAAAAAAATTATGACACATGGAGATACAAGGCTTTAGCCTGACACCGGCAAAATGAACCTGTGAGTCGCCATCTGAAATAAGAACAGATACATGTGCCACAGCACAGCTGCAATCATTATCTAATTAGGTACCAGGAGATAGAAATATACCAAATTTACACCATAAAAATCTAAAAATGTTATTATGTTCTATTTTTATAGTGAATGGGAGCCTCATGGTGTGCAGACCTCTTTGCATATACATTTTTCCAGCATTCATTTAGTAATTTGGAGGTGTTACATTATTTTTCCCACTAAATTATTACCCATTTTTATTTCCTGTTTTCACTTAATATTCTAAGAAGTATGGGTCAGGTCAGGCATATGCCAGTTTTGCTGCATCAAACTTGGTCCTGTAATGCTCTAGCCTCCTGATGACCATCCTCCAGGCCCATGCCACACCTCTACATGTGCCAACTGCCAGCACAATGTCGTCCCCATTATCTGGACCGGCCCACTGGGTTCTGCACACCCAGTATGCAGTGGGCTGGATCATAAAGCACAGCTGACCATGCCCATCCCCGCTCTCCTGAGAACGTCAGCACTAGACGTTGTATCGTCAGTCTTGCCAATGATACCCAAAAATATGCCAAAGAGAAGTTGAGACAAAGAAGCCCAGTCAGTGCCTCCAACCAGAAGTCAACGTCACAAGAGTTTAGTAAGACCGGAGGGACTGAAAGACTGACTTTCCCAACGTCTTGCTCAGTGAATGCGTTGCCTGAGTCCAAGCCTACACTTGATCTAAACCTTGCAGTCAGTGGATGGATGGATTACGCTGCCAAGATAGTCGAAGTGAAGTATAACAGAAGCTAAAATGATTTATACCTGACGAAAACGTGCAAAATTAGGGATGTGATGATAAACTCATTCTCACTTCCTTTTTATTTTCATTCTCCAAAATACAACTACAAAATATGCCCTTCCACATGCATTTTCTTTACACATTTAAATAATATTTTTAAAGTTTTGAGATTTTCGTTGTTTTTAACTGTATCATCAGTTACAAAACATTTGCTTATATTTGTAAAAAGTGGCATTTATGTCTTTCAAACAGATATTTTTTAATTTAAGTTTGAAATAAAACAGTTCACGTATGAATTGTTAAGAATAATGGGGTACATTTTATTTTTAAAAGGGTTTTAATTGTCCACATTTGTGCTTAATTTTAATTGTACTGGGAGGTATGTAACCAAAATCACAATTTAAGAAAAATCCAATAAAAGCCAAGGCCTTTTCTGGGTAAATAAAAGTCTTTTTGTGCTTAAGTATGGATTGAAAATGAGTTTGGGGAGAGCAGTGTTGGCATCTCTTTAGTAATTGAGGTTAAAAGTGAGGGATGAGCAGAGTAAACATGAAAGGGGCATGCTAGAGAGTTTGCCTGTTGATTGGCTGACTGAGCTCACAGTCTGTAAGTTGTGCTTGACGTTATTCCACAGGGGGTCTTTTCTTTCTTCCATTCATTCATTCATCCATCTGTTTGTTCACTCATTCTTCTTTCAGTCTCCTCACCAGGAGCGAGCTGGTGAAGACACGGCCACAAATCAACTCTTGGACTCAGTTTGACCTCTGCCCTGGGGGGGGGGAGAAAAGAAGCTCTGACTGACTTCTCTCATTCATAAAATACTTTACACTCTGCCTCTGGCTGTCATTCTCGCAGTAATGTCTCAAACCTCTTCCTGTTTTTTTTCTTTAAAGGTCATTTTTGGCCTCATTCTAGTGCCGAAAAAAACAGGTGATCTATCAAACGGGGACCCCCATCAGCGAGGATCTGTTTGACTGTACTGACCTTGTGTTTAGATGAGTTAGGAGTGAGCTCAACAAATTCTCTTCAGAGTCATGAATGTAAATGTGCAAATATTTTGTCACATATTTGGGAATATTACAAATTCCATGTTTGACTCAGTGCCCACGTTGAAGCAACAGGCCACGGTTTGACCTGTGAGATAAGGTCTGTGTGCAAACTTGAAAAGTTTCCTGATCTTTTGTTCCATGTGAGTGACATTCCTGATGTCCTTGTTGAGTATATCAGTGTTTGCATTTCTCCTATTGTCTGAATGGTTATGAAGGAGGTTTGGCTTTTACAAACTAAAAAAAACATTCTTAAAGTTATACTGTTTTCTCTTTATTATGAAACTGGTAGAATGTGCTGTGGTCATGTTTACTCTGTTTAAGTAAGATGTAGGTGTGAGAAATATGAGATAAAGTGGACTAAAAGATAGAAAAAGTGAGGCGCTGCAAAAGAAAAAAGGAAGAATGTTGTTCCCTGTGCCGGCCTTCACACTTTTATGTTAAAAAAAAACCCTTTGGGAAACACTGACTTGAACCTTTTGGCTGCTCTAAATGAAAGCAGCCTTTTTCTGTGCCTGCTCTATCTGAGCTGTGGAGGTGAACAGTCCAAGGCTGGTGGGAGTGAGAACAGTTTGGCTTGAACACAGCTGGATGTTCCCACAAACTAACCTGGTAGGACCTGCCTGCCCCTGGTGGCTCCAGAGGAAAGAAAAAAAAAAAAAACGAAATAAAAGAGAAGCAGCCTTGTTGGTATCCATGCTTGAAAAAAGGGGGGGGGGCACAAGGCAGATAGAGCACCTGGGGCAGGAAGGTGGAAATTAAAGAGAGTGAGGTTTTTGTGTATTCAAAGTTTGAGCCAAAAATCAAGCCTTGGTTGGTCAAGTTTGATCACCATGATAATTTACGGAGTCTTTAGGCCTGCTATTCTTAATGTGAATGGCAGAGAGTCTTATGCCACAATCGTTGCTATGCTTTTGCATTTTAAAAAGTACATTTCTGATGCAATTTGGCTACAAACTGGACTTAGATTATGCCAGCAGTTGTGCTAGTGGCCCTGTGAGGCTGCTTGTAGGCTTGCAGCCTCACAGAGCTGCAGCAGCTTAATATTAGTGTCCCAGAATGTGGTTTCACATTTCATTACAGTGTTGTGGAAGCATACAAGCACTGCATGTATGCACACACACAGAACACACACACACATCCAGGCAAGCACATTTACAGTATAGTAGGACGGGGAGGACCAAGGACTGAAAAACTTTGACTTTCATCTGCATACTCAGAACGCCACACTGTCTTGCTCAGAAAATTCATCACCCTATGCACAAGTACAGGTCTGTGGTTGATCTCAGCCTCACAGTCAGCAGATTGATAGATCACACATTCAAACCATCGTCAAATGTCTGGATCTCCCAGGAGACGTGCATTCCTAACACTCCAGCCTCCTCACTCAGCAAGTTAAAAGCCCCCACAAGGACAACTACAGTCTCTGTAAGGATCACAGCATCATCAGTCAGCCTGTCTGTTGAGTTATGACCTTCCCCAAACTGTTGCCACAAAGTTGGAAGCATAGCATTGTCCAAAGTGTCCTGGTATACTTAGGCATCAAGATCGCCCTTAATTAAAGATAAGAGGCCCAGCCAAAACCCTGAGAAACAGCTCAATAGCATTTTTGTGTTTACATGCCAGTAGAAGTTCTGAACTCTTCCACTATGGAATCAGCAGAGTATTAGCGACTTTTACCCACCATGCATCTTAACAGTTGGTGACCTCATTCCGATTTTATGTGGTCTTTAGCTCCCAGGCTGAGTTGCTGTTGTTCCTAAATGCTTCAACACTATAATATCACTTACAGCTGACTGTGTAATGTATTTCAAATGTTTGGCATGAACAATCCTATGCCAATGTTGTTGTTAGACAAAGGGTTATGCTACACAGTTGATTTGTATACTTGGAGTATGTTGGGCTATTTTGGCGACATAAATACAACTTATTTGACACAACTCTTAATTAGAACTTCTTAGAAAGTTTCCTAAAATTATTATTTCAGGGCCTTTTTGCCCAGCTGAGCTTCATGTTTCTCCATCCTAGACACTGAAACAGAATCTCCTCAGTACAAATGTCGAGCTGTATTGAATAAAATGAAATGGAAACAAGGCTTCCTGCTGCAGATCACCGCTATGACAACTATGTCAAGACAAGACCGGGGGGACGTGGACAAGCTGCCAAAGCAAACTGCCAGAGACGGCACGCATACCAAGGTCCGGACACAATTCCTCAGCCGGCAGAGGAGCTCAGTGCCAACCCCTGCAGAAAGTAATGTAAAGTAAGAGGATATTACTGTTTGTTTTTGGCTGATTTACAGAGTGATAAGAATGATAATTTCCCAGTCTGTTCACATTTCTATTCAGCTGGAAGAGTGCAGGGATTTAAACTGACAGAGTTCATGAACCATTCACTGAAGAATTGCAACACCTGAGGGTACAGATTACTCTTTCCATGAATTATAAATGTCAAACCAGACTGGAAGGAGACACTTTTTAATATAACATCATACTCTCTTGAACATATCTGATTCTATTTTGAAATCTCCTCTGCTCTGTTTTCATGTTAGTCTTTGTAAAATATGACAGTTTTTGCCACATGAAACATTCTTAATCAAAGTTGTGAAAAATATCTCTGCCACAAGAACGCTCTCTGACTGCACACAGACATCTGATGCACTGTTAAAACATCTCTCTGCAACAAATAAGCATTAAAAAAAGTTTTTTGTGCTGTCTAAGTAACAACAGAATTTTAACATACATGAAGTGTTAGTCTGACTGAAATTGTTCTACATCAAATTTCTCAAAGTTGGACGAACTCCCCCTACTAATGTGGCGTGTGTGTTCCACATCCTCCCAACTAGGGCTGTAACGTTATGAGTTTTCATGTGTTTCCAGGGTCACAGTTTGGTGCATGCAGTCATACAACAAATATGTCTGAACAGAGAAAAATTCACGTGTTCTAGTAACTGAGTGGTGATCAAAAGTGCCACAGGCAAACACTTCATTTGGAAACAAATCATGACCTCAAAACCAAGGTAAGAACCTAATCATGTACCCAGTGAGCTGTACACCCCTATCACCATAGGCAAGAGTATTGTGGTTCCCAATCCTCTGTCTTTCCCTTGGAGTCCTCCTTGATATCTAACAAATGTGGACATACATTCACATGTTCTAGTAACTGGCTGATGCTCAACTGCTCCACAGGCAAACAATTCATTTGGAAAAACTGCTTTAAGCTTTCCTGTAGCGCTCCAAACACCTGAAACAAGGTTTCAGAACTAGACTGTTTCATATATGCATTGCATGGATACATTCTACATTCATCTGGGAAACCTCCCTTACAAAGGGTTTGGGAAGGGCAGGACTTTTCAAAAACTTCGCGGAATGAACGTTCTGTCTGTCAAATTCATTACGGTCCAATGAGAGCAACAAGACAAAATGAGGCACTAGACATTTGCAGCTCCAGTAGTAACCTGAGCGCGACAGGCTAGTGCTGACATGGCTGATGAGTGGCGGAGGTTGCTGATGGATAAAACCTGCCAAGAGAAGCTTTCAGTTGGGCTCCTTTTTCTTATTTTAATAAAGAATTGTGGGCGAGTTATGATTAAACTGACGCTATATTATAGCTATATCCAAGCTAAATGCTACACCGGCAGCAGTCGTTACTGTAGCTGCCAATACAGCTAAGCCCATCAGTAACTCCCGCGTCTAGTGATGCTGATTGGTCAGGTCCATTCTCAGAGCTGGCACAATTGATTAGGACTGAAGCTGAAGATTTAATGTCTCTTGCAAACAATGATGATATGAGTTTTAACTTGTGAATTATTTATGTCATACAGAGGTAAAAACAATCATAATTCTGTTGTATAAAGATGCCAAATAATTTTCTTGTAAGTCTTGTGAGTATTTTTTTACAGTGTATTTGGAGGAAAATATTCTGCGCTGTCATTTCCCTCACTGTCTCCTCTCTGCCTCTTCTCTTATCAGCGGTATCAACGCACCTGTCAAGACAGGGCAGACATGGTGAAGTGCCTGTGGTCTTCACATGGCACACCGAGATTAAAGTGAGGGGGGAGAAAACAGAGCCAGCCGTGTTGCTGAAACATGTGGATAAATGCTAACAGGTTTGCCTGCTAGCAATGTTATGTTTTTATTATCAGTGAGTAGAACAAGCACGAGTCTGTATAGACAGCATAGGCTGACAGTGTTAAATTACATCTGCAGTATGGGAAAGTTATTACCCTACATCTGCTCCTCCTACACTGATATCACTCCCATCATAGAGCAATTATATCCAAGGAGAGTATGCATGAACATGTATCTGAGCTTTTAGCACTACATGTGGCGCTCTTATGTAACATGAACCGAACCCAGCTGTGGAAAAGAGACGAGTACAATACCAAACGTAAACATCATTAGAAAACATTCCAGCAATACCACAGTCTGACTCAATATCTCTACAGCTTTTTGACTCCCCTACAGATTCCCTGCATACCACAGACCATGGGCAGATGTTGAACATTATCACTTCTCTCTCTGCCGTCTCACTCTGTCTCTGTTCCAAACACTGATCAAATCATCACAGGGCTGTCACGGATAAGAAGATGATAGCATTTACCTCCTAAATACTCAGAGTAAGAGATGACACATTTTTACAAAGACAACCAACCTGCAAAGATGATTACAGGATCAAATCAGATTTAAAACCACAGAAGTTTGACAAATTTTTCCCCAAAGACGAAAAAAATAATGACAGAATTTATGCAGAAAATCTGACATTAAATTGATTACTTTTAAGAGCTTTTTCTAGAGTCTTATATATTTCAAGACCACATTGCACTTCCATTTTCTAACCAGTTCAATCGGTGACACAGTTATGTGCATTTTTTTGTACAGACTGTAAGATAAAAATGGGACAACATGATAAAGAAAATGCAGATAGTAACTCTTATGGTTGTACTCAAATGTTTTCTTTGGGATTCTAGCAGTGATGACATTAAAGACTCTGGGCTAGTATTTCATCATTATTTCATTGCAAAGCTGCTTTTTATTTGCATTATCCAGTAGCCGCACCATGTATAGGCCGCAGTCTTGGCCCCAACACTTTCTACTCAAACCATTTCTCAGAAAGCTTTTACATGCACATATCACTCTATCACACAGTCAACAGGCTAGTGGAGCTTTAAGGATGCACTGAGAGCTCAAAAGGCCAGAGCGAAAACAAGTAACAAGTTTTTTTTTTTTACAAGAAGTTGAAAACATCAAAATTTAAGAACTTATGGTCTTAAATTTAAGACACTTTCAAAAAGTCTTAACTTTTAAATTTTAATACTTTTTAAGACCCCATGGCCACCCTGTATGAGAAAAATAAACTAAGAATAAACTAGAAAAGCACTCGGAGAGCACAGACCTCCGCCATTAGCCCTATCTCCCAATAGTAAAGAATCCTTTAAATCCTGGATCCAGATGGTGATCCAGATCGTTCTCAAAATCTTATCAGTTCTTTCTTATGTCATTTCTGACATTTCCTGAAAATATCATCAAAATCCGTCCACAACTTTTTGAGTTATGTTGCTAACAAACTAACAAACTAACTAACCAACCCTGCTGATCACACAACCTCCTTGGCGGAGGTAAAAACAAGAGTTGATAAGACTTTGTACTTTAGAACTGAATAACTACCAGCAATCTAAATATTTACAAGCAATGAGGATAGAAAACTTTTCAGAAAAAAGGTTAAAAAAAAGAAAAAAGGAAAAGAATGTAGATTTTGGTGACAGGATTCATACTAAGCAGACAACGTAAGCAGTGGCTGTAAAGTAAAACTAATACAAAACAAAATTTCAAGGACAATATAAATAGTTCAAGCTGGCCTGACAGTAGCATTAATGCTAGCATCATGGCTAACAGTTACCTCATTACAGAGCTGAAAAGTGTGTCAAACTATTATTGGGTCTGATGTCGTGCCACTTTTTAGTACATTTCCCCCTCAATTTCCATCCATTTTTGCCACCTTAAATGCCACTTTTGTTTGCTTTTATTGCCACTTTTAACTCATTTTCATAGCTTTTTGCCACTTATTCCATTTTTGCCACTTTTTGCTACTATTTTGCCACTATAGACCATTTTTGCAACTTCCTATCTTGTTTTGCCACTTTTTTGCACTTTTTAACCAAGGTCTGACACTTTTTGCCACTTATAAGCCATTTTTGCCACTTTAAACCCAAGGTCACTACTTTTTTTCAATCTTATTGCCACTTTTAACCCTTTCATGTTGCCACTTTTAACCAGTTTTTTCCCATGACTATCCCATTTTCACTAAGTATTGCTACTTTTAAGCCATTTTTTGCCACTTTCTTGCCACCTTTCAAATTCCTTCTGCCACTTTTTACACCTTTTAACCAATTTCTGTGACTTTTTGCCACCTTGAAGATAGCCACTTTTATTGCCATTATTAGGCAATTTCTGCCACTTTTAACCTCTTTTTGCCACTTTTATGCATCCTCTAACCCCTCTCTGCCACTTTTTACCATGTACAATTGATTTTTACAACTTCTTTGATACTCTTAAATAAGTTTTGACACTTTTATCCCAGTTTTGGCACTTTTACCACTTCTAACCTATTTTCGCCACTTCACACCCATTTTGTGTCATTTTGCAAATGAAATTATTTTTCCACTAAAGTTGTCACTCCTTCTTTTTATTTTCAGGCATTCTGATGTCTGTAATTACTTTCCAAATGGTTTAGCTCAATGTACCCATCCACATTGTTATCATTATCTAAATAAAAAAGATATTTCTGTGTATTGTGTACTACAGCATCCATCACTGCTGATTGGCTACAAAGAATCTAAACTTCCCATGACACAGTGGCAGTAATGGACAAACCAAAAAAAGAGCTATGTTTTATACCAAGCTGAACAGCTTTTCTCCATTTTGTCATAAACATTAAAGAAATAATGTTATTCTTTTTTAGCAGATAAACCCTGCTGGGTGCTGGTTAGATCAGAGTTTACTGCACCAAACTGTGCTGAACTAAACTGGACTACTTTGTGGAAATGTACCATTGATAGCATCAGTTGAGCAAAACATGTCAGACACCTCCACAGAACTATTGATTCATTCACATCTTTAGAATATGTCCTAACCTGAAAGACTGGGTCTTTGTAAAAGTTTTCTTCTCTGACTAACATGTTTGCTCAAATATGACCACTTTCTGACAACACATGAAGCTCCTGCTGTTTACCACACAGCCATACAATGATGACATTCCCCCACGATGAATGATGCTAAAGAGAGAAAATAAGATGTAATTTCCTGTGATACTGAGGTGAGAAGTAAACCCAGACTGAAATGACAGTGAATTACACTACAGCTGGATGATTTCACAGCCTGTCTCCCAGCTTGTTTGTGATTATAGAACAACTATAGGATGCATGGGGGATGAATCAGCTTGGCTTTTCGTGTGACCAGGAGGGACTGTCTCGAAGCGGGCTGTCACTATCACACACATACACACACACTCTCGCCAAGAGCAGCTACAAATTAATTCACTCCAACACCAACCCCTGTCCTCGCCTGCTGCAACACGCTCTGCTTGCACTCGCAATCAACCAGCGAATTCCTTCCGCTCAGAGCAGTGAGCTGGAGGTGAGGGATGGGGGGTTTGTGGGCTCACTGTTGTGATTGTGATGTTGTGTAATTGACAGGTAGGTTTGAATCCAGAGTCTGATGCAAACATCAACACCGCCCTTTCCCCTTCTGGGGTTGAACAACAAGCATGTTTGCTTCGAGGAACATGAAAAAACATGCCAAGATGACAGGGCCATTCAGAGATGACGGGGTTATTCTCTCACTTAAATACACATTGCGTGCAGAAAATCATTGATACCGTGCATGTGTCAGCCAAAGACTATACAATCAAAGGAGTTTTGAAGCAAAGTATGTGAAATCTCTCACTGAGGCACTGAAACATTAAGACAAGGAAACAACTTGACGCCCCCAGAAATAATCTGACAGTTATTTATGTCAACAAATGCTGAAAGAAGATGAATAGGTCTGCTTAACATCAGCATGCCATTATTTCGCTTCATAAGAGAGAAGAAAAATCAGATCAAAGCTGAGCAGCTGTCAGCTTCTCCTTTGTCTTTGTAGGAATGAAAGGCAGAGCTGCGAGGCTTTACAAACAGCTGCCCTGCAGCCGACGCTGCTCCCTCACAGCTGACTGTCAGCTGGGCTTTCTCTTTCACTGCTGCAGCTCAGAGATAAATCAGTCCAATATGACAGCACGATTTCTGACTGAATAACATGGAGTCTCTTTGTTTTAATGACCATTCTTAAATCCATTTTACTCCATTGAGTTCTGTTTTCTTGAAGCAGTTCTTAAAAAGTCATTTTCTAAATGGAAAGAAAATTTATCTGGAACCTCTTCAATCTCACTACAATTTTTATATCAATCAGTGTAAATATTAAGAGTAAATTGTTCTCTAGCACAGCCAAAAATGTATTGATCAGCCTGCATTTTCTAATCTAGCAACTGAATTTTCTTGATTTGTGGTATCAGTAGCTTTTTATTCTAGTGGGCTCTAATTAGCTTGTAATTTTATAGTAATAAGCGTAATTATCTAGTAATTTCCCAAGAATGAGGTAATAATAACCTTGTAATAGGTTGGAATTTTACCATTTTATAATATAAAGAAAGTATTTACCTAGTAATAATGTATTAATTATAAAGTAATTCCTTGTTATACTGTGACAATTCTCTGGTAATTAGGTGGTACTCTATCAAATTCATTTCTTAGAAATTAAATAATCATTTTCTATACAATTTGCTTGATAATTTCTTGCAGATAATTTCTTTATTTTGGCCCACTAAATTAATGTGAGTCCTTCCTATATTATTTTCATGTAATCTTTTAGGGTTAGGATGTTGGGGTTAGGGTTAGGTCAGAGCAGGGGTTCCCAAACTTTCTAGCCCTTTGCCCCCATAAACTTGTATTTTAGGTTGTATTTGTAAATTTTACTTGCACTTAAGCACACATATCACTTAATAATGCTTTTATTTTAATTTGAACTCATTTTAAAAACATTTTTAAAAATCATCAGTCTAATATATGATTTTAAATCATATGAAATTTCTCTTTGTTTTATGGAAAGCATTCTGTGACCCCCTCGTTTGAGTATGGGCTCTCGGGGACTGTGAATATTAAAAAAATACTAAAATCTATCCTTAAAAAAATAGGATTGTTGGTAAAACCCCTGTTAAAATGTTGGTTTAAATTTGGTTAGAAAATAGGGATTGATCTGGAACAGGTGAGACACTGGGAACTTCACTTTATTCTCAAAATATTCCAGCCAACCGGGGTCTTTGAAGAAATGACCCAAGCACCATCCATGTATGATTAAAAAAAAATAGATAATAGTTTAAATAAAGAATTTTGTTTAATAAAGAAGATATTATCATAAGTGCATTAAATTGAAGAGTGAAGCTAGAAAAATAAAAAATACATACATTAATTCACTGAAAAGGTGAGCACTAAAATATAGATTTAGGGTAAAACATCACCTTATTACCAGAGAATTGCCGCAGTAATACAAGAAATTACTTTATGATTATCACATTATTACACGGTATACTTCCCTAATACCACCATATTTCTGAGTTATTACTTGATAAAATGACAACTTATTACAAAGTAATAACCGCCACATTCTAGAGAAATTACTAGATAATTTTCCCTTATTACGATAAGATACTATAGGTAAATAGGGCCCAATTAAATAAGTGTTACTGTGATTTCAAGAGTGAAAATCTTCTCGGGCTTTTCCAGAGAGTATATTCAAAAACTTAGCTGGTATGGCGGGAACACATCACACCCATACACTGTATTTTCCTTTCAGCAGAAGTCTGACTGCAGTCTTTGGATATAACCATGCAAGAACTCATATGTATAAATCATTAATCCCAAACCTGGGGTCCAGGACCCCTCAAACTTTATAACTACTGGTATATCAGGATATGTGTTGTTACGGTGCCTGTCTTGACAGAGAATCCATGACAGACAGAATTTGTTTAACAGTGCCATGAAAATGTTTGATGTTACAAGAAAGACTGCTCCATAATGCTGCTACTGAAGGCTGCCAATCTATTGCTGCATCTCATTCGTGTTTTGAGCTGCTTACCAGTGATGGGCCATGTTAATTTGAGTCCAGTGGGAGTTAAATTGCCCGAGCTCACCCCTTAAATGCTGACCTACCGCCACACCCTGCAAGTGACCCCAGCATGAATCAGGAGGGCCCTTATAAACAGCTTTTCTCCCCTCATTATGTGGAATTTGCATGCATGTGATCAGCTGGCTCAACGGGTAAATTTGTGTCCTTTTGTCGTTGGCACTAGCATACACTGATAAATGCAACAATATTTTACATTTAATGAGAAGGAAATCAATATCACCAATGAAATTCATCCATGAAATCAAAACCTTGGTTTATAGTTTATTGGATATACCTTGTGGAGTGCACAGAGTCCTTAATTCAAAACTGTAAGTAAACAGCAGACATGGACGGAGCTAAGCGGAGCAGGTCCCTACTCATCGTTGTTACTGTTTTGATAGTGAGCCTCCTGGTGGCAGAATTTACATTCTTTGTGTTTAGCTAAAATGCTTTTAACAAGCTTACTGGATAGTTTATAAAAAGGCTGGGAACTACTGTAAATGATGAACTGATCATAGAATAAATCCAATATGACTTCTGATGAAGCATTTTATTGATATAAGTACATTACAGTAATAGTTTGGACATTTTTAAAATTTTTCCCTTCTTTTCTCTTATAAACATACTTACCAAGAACTGAGGGTACCATTTTTAGGTAGAGCTGCTCCCAGCATGTAGCCAATTCTCAGTACTATTGTCTATAAATTATTGTCACTATTTTTTATGATCCTTATCAAAAGTTAGGTCATTGAGATGGTGGGTTCAACGGTTTTGGAACACTTTTGCTTTCTTCTCATCTTCTATGACTGGAAAATTGGGCAGCTGTTTTCAGGGGACCCTGCCTACGTTATATGAATTAATTGTTCAAATATTGTGTATATTTAGCTTCACAATATAGATCATGATTATTAATTAAGAGGCCAACAGATGAAACTATGATGAACAGATGACAGCTAGTTGCATTATTCTGCCCATCTCAGCAAGAGTGAAAAAGAAAGATTTTTATAGTCATAGAGAAGAACAGCTCAATATTTTTCTACAAGATTCTTAGATTTTCCCATCATTATCAAATGCACATTTTAAGATGATAAAGAAAAGCAGTAATCATTGTAAGCATTGAATAATGAAGCAGAAAGGCCCTTAAAATAAAAATGATTTCATATAGAAAAACAGGAAAGAGCAGATGTTATTGGAAATAGAGCTGTATGATAATCTAACCTTTATATGCTACACAAAGAGAACAATCTTTGTGACAGAAATTTTTCATCTGGTGAGAGAGTCCCCTCTCCTCCTTCCAATCTTTCTTCTTTTGATGAAATGCCTTTAACAAGGCCGAAGTCCATAATTGATTTTACCTCTCTAATCTCCTCTCAGTGTTATAAGCAGACCTGTCCTCTGCACCTGGGGCCAACGCTCTGCTCTGTTTTCTTATCTGCCCGCGAGGACACCAGCTCCAAACAGTGGGGGTCTGCATTAATCCCTAACCCTGAGACAAACACGCAGACTCTCTCTCTCATGGGAGAACCCCACAGCCAACAGTACACCAGACATCGCTTTGAGCTGCCTGCCAGCAATGTAAAACAGAGACAGATGGAGAGGCAAAACCAAACACAGAAGCAGCTCTTCAACAGCCAGTTTGGTACAGTGAGAGATAAAGTATGTTGTTTAGGAGATGAAAAAACACTTTTAATAACATAAAAAAACATATTTTGTAGAGCTTTATGGAAAAGGTTGAGACAGCATTTTCTATAAGACATCACTTACCCTTCCACAGTGTCCTCTGTCACTTTGAACTGCAACACGTGGGAGCGAAGAGAGACAGACATGATTTCAGTGACATGATGAGCGAAGCTCTGCCACTGTGATGAACCAGCTCAGCCGCAGCGCTCAGGCCTGACAGGAGGGGAGGTGACTGTGGAGCCTACAGAGAGGAGGAGGAGTGGAGAAAGATGGTCAGTGTACAGACAGGCATTGGAGAAAACTGCTATTATTACTATGGGTAAAGGCACTAGAGCAGATGAACTATTAGTCTTAGGTTAAAAGTTGAAGACTAATAGCTGAATGAAGAAAGCATCCTGAATCATCATACAAATTCCACCCATCCTGTCTTTGCTCTCAGGAAGACATCAATATGTAGAAAGTAATGCAGAAAGATTGTCATGAGATAAACTCATCTCTGGCAGGATATGAAATCCAATATGAAGGGATATGAAATCTTTTCATCGGATATGATATGATATAATGGGATGGACATGAAGTCAAATATGCAACATTGTTTCTTTACTAAACAGAGGATGTTATCAGCATCCTATCTGTTGCCACCCTTCACTTAGGCTTAATAAATTGAATTGTCCCACAGAGTTGTCATGACACTACCATAATCTTTGATAAAATACTAGAAAAAAAACATCTTGTATAGCTCTATAACAAAAATAAAAAGCCCTAGGCCAGGGAATAGGAGCCTGCAGCTCCAGACCTGAATGCAGCTCCTTTGCCCCACTCCAGTGGCTCCCTGTGAAAATATAAAGAACACAAGAAAACGCTTTTTGAATCAAATTTATATTTCTTCATGGGAAATGTAAATAAGACATGATCATTTCTGATGGGTTTAATAATAGTACAATCTGTCCATCTGGCCTGAGAAAAATTAGTGTTGGCACCATAGAGGGGTGGGAATAGCTAGCTTAAAAACTGCTTTGACCAACGGATGATATCACTCAGACTTTGTCCCATACTTTATACAGTCTATAAACGCACTCACACATGCCAATTATAAGTGGATAGCTTACCTGCATGTCTACCTATGTAGACTTAAATATCAAGGACATCTAGCAATATTTTGATATAAAAAATAATAATAATGAAACCTTATGAGCTACGAGGCCGCACCATTAGCATTCAACTACTTCCTAGCTTGCATCAGGCTATTTGGTAGTGTCATGTGGTAAAACACTAATGATGGCAAACAGTAATAGTAATTATTATTAATCATATTATAAAATAATAGTTATTTCTACCTACCTGCCATCCAACATGTATTTAAGTTCCAGCCACAGACTGTATGATGAAATAATGGCGTTACCTCCATGTAGGACCAGTAATGCTGACTAACTGAATGCTAACAAAGGTTATGGAGACTACAAGCTGCTGTTATCTAAGGAGAATTTAGTGCTAATTATTTGTTTTGATAAGAGATTAAGTGCAAATTATTTAGGTTTCCAGTATTTGTAAATTGAAAATGAAATACAACAAAGCGTTTCATTAAATGAACCTGTTCACAAGAGGAGTAGGATATTTCAAAGTCACGCTTTTTGTATTTCTTTTCCCTAATATTTACCTCTTTTTCTAGGCTTTTCGGCGTTTTTTTTTTTTTTTTTTTTTGCTGTCATGCTGCAAAATATCTGCAGAATTCACTTACATTCAGGGGTATTAAACCACGTGAATATCCCACACTGTGTTGTTTTACTCCATGACAGCAGATGGCAGTGTTAGAGAGGACAAAAACAGCCATACTTCCGTCAACAAAAAAGACACCTTCAGCACCTTGACGACCATGGAGTTTCATAACATCGTAACACTCGGTGTTTCCTCTCCAATGTCGTGTCAGTGATAGACTTAGGATTCGTTTCATTCATAGAAATGACCTGTATGAAACAAATCTTCTCTAAAAGAGCTCGTGGTAAAGTCGGACGGCTGCTCGGTGCAGCTCTCACCTCCTGCAGAAGTTTCCACGCAGAAACAGTAAGACTACTCTTTAACATACAAAGAGATAAATTAAAACGTCGCCTCACATGTATCCTTTTCACCTTGCAGGTAAGATTTGAATCCAGCGGACTTCCCATAGTTCACCACAGGAAGTATGTTTGTGACCTGCCGCCAAACCACAGGTTCCCCATGGGAAAGTTTCCCCGAGTTTTACGATGTTTACTCAAAGATCAGGTCATTACAGAGAATCAGGTGTGTCACTCCGTATGTCCAAATTATAATTACAACTGTAAAGATGACTGTTATTATCTGGATAAATAGGCCACAAGCACGTATTAAAATATATGATAATTAATTAACAGCGTTGATTATATCACTAGTAAATGAACATATCGAGTGTGTTGGTTGGTGGCAGCTCTTCTATCCTGTCCCTTTGTGAGCAAAATAATGAAACATTAAAAGAAATATTGACAATGAAAAAATTGTAAGTTGGTTGAGTACGCTGGCAAAGTAAATCAAAATTATCAGACTTGTTCAGCACAATCAACCAAATGTTCTCAATCACAGATGCAATGAAAATATTGTATTCCTTTATTTTTATGATACACAGTAAATATAATGTGATGTACTCTTTTTTTTTTCCTTGGCTCTCTCTTGTATGCAGGTGCATCTCAATAGAATAGAATATCTTGGAAAAGATCATTTATTTCAATAGTTGAATTTAAACAGTTTAACTCACCTATTATGTGGATTTATTATTCACAGAATGCAAAATTTAAAGTCTTTTTAATTCTGATGATGGCTTACAATTAATTACAATTACAATTAACAGGAATTTCATGGTCTAACCAGCTTTTGGTTCTTTTGGTAGTGTTGGCAGGTACCGAATCCTGCTGGAAAATAAAGGCTTCATCTCCATATAGCTAGTCGGCAGATAAAAGCATGAAGTGTAAACACTGTCAGTAAACACAGTGAAGCAACACATGGGGTGCATTCGCACAGGATAAGCTAAGCCTGTAATGAACTCAAATTTACAGATACTTCTGAAGGAAAACATAAGGGTGCTGCATGGCTGCAGCAATGAAAATGTGTGACATTTCTAAAATCCTTACCTGCCTGTGCCCTATACATATTGATAGTCAGAGTTTTTGGACAGCAGAGTTTAAATAAATAAGGTAAGTAAAATAAAGCCAGCGTTCCACATAAACTGCCTCTATCATTTTTCGATCTGAAAAAGACAGACTGGAAATAAAATACAATTACCACCCTAAATTACAGAGATGCCAATTTGCACTAGGGTTGGGAATCACAAGTGGCCCCACGATATGATATTATCACTAAACTTGGGTCACTATTTGATATTATTGCGATTTTAAACATATTGCAATACAGTGAGTATTGCGATACCATATATTGCAATATATTGCAATCTATACAGTTTTTTTCAACTGTTTTGCCGATTTAGCATTAGTCTTGCCCTCATGTTTGTCATATTTTTGCACTATTTTATTTTCCTGTAGCACTTCTTGCAAACCTCATGTGTCATGTCCATCTCATTTGTGCCCTGCTTGCATTCCTGTCTTTCCCCTGGTGCTGTCATGTTTGTTTGCACGAACTTTCTCCTGCACTAAGACTGTCACCTCAGCTGACCTCACTGGACAAACAATTGATTTTATTTTTCCAATATCATATACTTCAGTTCATATTAACAATTACTATGGAAAAATCAATACTTGGTGGACGACACAGTACGATATATCACCAGACAAAATATCGTGATACTAGGCTGTATCGATTTTTTCTCCCACCCCTAATTTACAAAGGACTAGAATTAACTGTGGCCCTCAGCGTGTGCTGAAATATGGTAGGTAAATTGCCCTGAAATTTTTACTCTGCAAATTACAGACATGGTTGATTCGTTGGGATTAAAAAAAACAGACGTTCTGTGCTATAGTTACATATTACAAGAGGTCCCTAGGTAACTCATGTCCCATGCGAATAGAGCAAAAGAGACAATTGAAAGGCTCAGGAAACCTTTGCAGGTGTATGAAGGTAATTAGCTGATTAAAGTGTGACACCATTAGCTTACAATATTACATTTTCCCACAATGTTGTAATTTAATGAGATACTGAATTTTGGGATGTATAAGCTGTTAGTAATGATATTTACAGTTAACAGAAATCAGCACTTTAAATATTTCACTCTGTGTGTGAATGAGTGTCACTTTTTGAATTGAACTACTGAAATAAATTAGCTTTTCCATGATATTGTAATTTATAAAGATGCACTTGTACGTCTTCAATATAGAAAATGGAACATCTGCGATGCAAAAAAATATTTGATCTGACAAATAAACATCATTATTATTATTTATAGCTTTTCAAAATTAGAATTACCTCTCACAGGGGTTCTTATTAATGCACATTTTCTTTCTTCACAGTAGGTTTGGGTTCCTGAAATAGCTTCTAAAGAATTACTCAGCTGTGTTCACACCGAGGAATACTTGAACGACTTCATAAATGGGAAAATAAATGAGCAGGAACAGAGGAGGACAGGTTTCCCCTGGAGTGAAGGCATTGTGAGACGCTGTCGATATGAAACAGGTAAAAAGAACTTCCAAAGTCTCTTGATTTCTCAGCTGACAGGGCTGGAAAGATCACACAGACCTCCTCTCTTGATGACAGGTGGGACTGTTCTTGCTGCTGAGGTGGCTCTGCAGAGGGGCCTGGCCTGCAGCACGGCAGGAGGAACTCATCATGCGTTTCCGAGCTTTGGCTCTGGGTTTTGTCTCCTCAATGATTTGGCTGTTGCTGCAAAATACCTGATGGGAGCTTCTACAGCAAAAAGAAAGGTTCTGATTGTGGACCTAGATGTGCATCAGGTTGCTTTAGCTTTTTTATGCTGCCATTAATACTGTGGAGTTGTGCCAACACTTCAGTTTTCTTTATTTCTTTAATTTCTAAAGTTCTCATTGTTTGTATCCAACAGGGTGATGGTACTGCTTTTATTTTCAAAGAGGAACCATGTGTGTTTACATTCTCAGTGCATTGTGGGAAAAACTTTCCTCTCCGTAAACAACAGAGCGACCTCGATGTTAGTGTGGAGGATGGGATGGAAGACAAGGAGTACCTCTCCACAGGCATGTAGTCATATTTCATACTAAACAAACACTGCAATAAAGATCTGAGTAATGCTGCTACCAATTCCCTACAGCTAATTTACCAACTAAACTGCTTGGTATTTAAATACTTATATGAACAGTAGTTGGAACTGGGACTGTTTTTTTGTGAACCTATTAACACATCTGATGATATTCACACAGTTGAAGCCCACCTCCCCTGGCTGCTGGAGACTTTTCGTCCAGATCTGGTCCTGTATGATGCAGGGGTTGACCCTCACCATGAAGATGAGCTCGGGAGGCTTCGCCTCACTGACCAGGGTGAGAGACAACTTTGACACTCCAGTATTGCCACCTTTGATCGACACATCATGTCCACTCTTGCTTTATTGAACGTCTCACAGGTCTGTATCAGAGAGATCTATACGTGTTGAAGACTGTGGTGAGCCGAGGCATTCCCGTCGCTGCTGTCATTGGAGGAGGTTACTTGAAAGATATCGACAAACTGGCTGTAAGGCACTCCATTGTGCACAGAGCAGCAACCCAGGTACTTGTTTGAGATTACTCCTTTCCATTATGGAGCCATTTACTCTGTGCAAGTGAAAATGATTGGCTCTTTTTAAAAAATCTCCTTATTGCAGGTTTGGAGAGAGTGTGCAATGTAAACTCTATGCACTAAATCAAGAGGACCTGAAATGGAGGAAGCTGTCTAAGAGCCAATCCCAGTATTGATATTATAGAACTAAAGAACCAAGTAATGCTAAATGAACCTTTTTTTGGTTCTATTCTCTATATGTATATGCTGTATATGCTAGCTCTACTTTTAAGCAATGTCCAAACCCTCTGATCATCATCTACCTCTGGAGTCAACAGCTGCTTTTTTAGCTTCTGTTGAGGAAATTTAGAGAATATCTCAGACTGTGTTGCTATCTCTCTCAATATGCAGATATGATGTATAAAAAGGATTATTAAAATGCTCAATTGTTGTTACTTGGATGTAGATGGGTTTCGTCATTACATTTCACCCCATACCTCAGATTTCATTTGATTTTTGGAGCTTTTAAGCCTTTATTGGAGGGATAGGACAGTGGTTGAGTCAGAAACGGGGAGGGGGGTGGGGGCTGACGACATGCAGTAAAGGAGCCACATGCCAGATATGATCCTGGGCTGCCAGCAAAAAGTATCACATTTTGTCCAGTGAAAGAGCATCCTAAAGGGCACTTTATCACATTTTGTTTAATGAGAGGACACCCTAAAGGGCACTTGATCACATTTCATCCAATTGAAGGCCACCCTAAAGGGCTCTTTACCACATTTTGTTTGATGAAAGGGCACCCGAAAGGGCACCCTAAAGGGCACTTGATCACATTTTGTCCAATGAAAGTGGACCCTAAAGGGCACTTTATTATGTTTTCCCATTAAAGGATACCCTTAAGGACATTTTGTTCGTTTTTCCCACTAGAAAGCTACTGTGGAAGGAAATTAATGTTTTATTAACCACAGGGGGCAGAATATTTTAATGTGCTCTCAAAGTGACCTGCCTGGACATATTTTTTCATATATTCAAGTGTGTCAGTGACATACGGCTGGATATGAATGAGATTAGCAAATATTGATAGACTATCAGTGTGTAAATGTAGAGTGGATGGGTGTGAGTGGGCAACTGTGATCTGTGGTGGAGAGACAGCACACCATGAGTTTCTCCTTTTTATGCCCATAGCAGCCAATGACACAGAGGTATTCTTTGCAGCATGAGATGGAGCATTGTCATGCTTGAAGAAAATTTTGCTACAGAAGGCACGATTCTATTTTTGTACCATGGAAGAAAGTGGTCAGTCAGAAACTCTATATACTTTGCCGAGGTCATTTTCACACCTTCAGGGACCCTAAAGGGGCCTGTCAGCTCTCTCCTCATGATTCCGGCCCAAACATGACTCCGCCCCCTCCTTGTTGACGTCCGGGCCTCATTGGGACATGGTGGCCATCCACCAACCATCCACTACTCCTCCATCTGGACCATCCAGGTTTGCACAGCACTCATCATTCAACAAGACTGTTTGAAAATGAGTCTTCGTGTATTTCTGGGCCCACTGCAACCATTTCTGCTTGTGAGCACTGGTTAGGGGTGGCTGAATAGTAGGTTTATACACGACTGCAAGCCTCTGGAGGATCCTACACCTTGAGGTTGGTGGGACTCCAGAGGCACCAGCAGCTTCAAATACTTGTTTGCTGCTTTGTAATGGCATTTTAGCAGCTGCTCTCTCTAAATCTGATGTATTTGTCCATCAGAAACCTTCCTCATTATGTCTTTATCTGCACAAACCCGTCTGTGCTCTGAATCAGCCACAAATTTCTTCACAGTACGATGTTCATGCTTAATTTTTCCTGAAATATCGAATGTTTTCATTCCTTGTCCAAGGCATCACACTATTTGACACTTTTCAGCAGCAGAGAGATCCTTTTTCTTTCCAATATTGCTGAAACCTGTGGTCTGCTTAATAATGTGGAACATGTGGAAAAGTGCATTTTGAGGTTTTTATTTTTATTTTTTTTAAATAATAGTTATCATTATGACGTTTGTTAGAAAACATTTGAATTATACTCAAACTGCTGATGACTTGAAAAATATTATGACTGTCATTTGCATTGATATGTAGAAAATCAGAGAAAAACGTTTGCATAATAATGTGGAACGCGGTGTAAAGGTGCAGTGTGTAATATTTAGCCTAGTAGCATTTAGTAAAACAAACAAACTTTGTTAAATGAAACATGACGTCTATAGGTAGGTCTATCCTAATTAGTGTTTATACACCTGAAAAAAATGTGGGTTTTTTTTATTTTAACTCAGAATAGGCAATCTATTCATACATTGGGAGGGTCCCCTCAGTGGATGCCGCCATCTTTAATTTTTGCATTTTGCATGTTTCTATGGTGCCACAGAAGCGACCAAATAACAGATACACTTTTTTTTAAAAATTCCACTGGTTGCCACAGTTTCACCAGAGAAACATGCAAAATGCAATAAATTCAAGATGGCTGCATCTATGGAGGGGACCCCCCCCATGTATGAATAGATTGCTTATTCTGAGTTAATATTAAAGAAAAACACATTTTTTTCAGGTGGATAAACACTAATTAGGATAGACCTACCTATAGACATCATGTTTCATTTAACCAAGTTTGTTTGTTTTACTAAATGCTACTAGACTAAATATTACACACTGCACCTTTAAGTATTCTGTATGCTTACTAGTACAGCATTTACTTAAACTTAAACTTACCATACAATGGTATTAAGGTTTTCAAGAAAATCCTTGCAAATCTCAAAACATCATAACACCACTTATGAAAAACAAATTTATTGAAAAACAAATGTACTAAAGCAAAACAAATTAAATGTGTTCACATCAGGTCACATTAAACATGAAGGTACCAGAGTCACTTTAAAACAAACATACCCTACTGATTAGAACATGCACTGTCCTTGGCACTATGGGTACTGAATACCGGTTTGTTCAGAGTTTCACACATTTTATGTCATTTTTAGACATCAAGCAGCGACATATTCTGTGATGCAGTGCAATGTTATTCACATTATATGAGGCAGTTGATTTGCTGAAACATACTGGTGGTAAAATTCAGCTTGTTGAACTCAAGACAGTACACGACTTTTACAAACATCAAACACACAAACACTTGCAGCACGTAACACTTTAAATAAGCAATTGCACAAATGTTCTGGAAGAAATTCTACTGAAGCTTTTCTTAGTGTTGTGATGGATTACACCAGAGAAGTTTACAGAAGTCCATGAAATGTTTGCCATCAGTCTCATATTTTAAAATTAAGTAGCGTGCATTTGTAAAAAGTGCAGAAATTTAGAATAATTAAAAGCTGTAATAAAAATGATAATAAATAATAAAAAGAGCAGATGGAAGAGTGTACTGGAGTGTCATTAATTCCTCTTTAGCCAATATTAAAAGCTTAAAGAGACAAACAGTGCATTTTTCATCATTTCCCTTGCTCTTTTGAAAGAGATAAAATTATTAGCAGCACTGGTTTCATAATAAAAACATCTTACTGACACCTAAAGAGAACATACACAGGATACTGCTTGTACTGACAGAATAAATACTATACAGTGATAGCCATTGTAGAGCAAACCCATCCGTGCATCCTCCACTGCTGCAGCAAAGACTATGAAAAACATTTTTACTCGCAAAAATGATTCGTTTTTCACACAAGTGGTTGCAGCACCTACCAGAAGTATAAAACCTTTTGTCTGAAACAGTCAAGTAGTGAAGTACAGCAGTGGAGTAATTAAGTTGAGGGTACCTTTAACAACTGCTATGCCTATATATTTCTATTAGTTATTAGTTTAAAGAGTGTAATAGTCATTAAAATGTGTCATTCAGTGCTTTAACTTGAGGCAGAGTTGATGCAACATAAAACCAAACAAGCTAAAATCAAATCTTCCATAACTGCACTTTCTCTGCCACCACACACCAGTTGGCATGATCAAAATAAGTGTGTTTGACATGAAGCTCCTCCACATGGTTCTCTATCAGCTCTGCAAGCTCTCCCTCCCTGAAGACATGATAGTACCTCAGGCAGGAGCCCTGCACCTGCTCCACGTTCCCCTCGGGAATCCTTGTGCTTTCCGGCTGCTCTTTTCCCTGCGGCTCTGCTTCACCCTCCTCGTCACACTGCTTTAGGTGCTCCTTCTGGAAAGAAACCAGATCAGGCAGGGCCAGGGAGCTGCACTCCTGGGCTAAAGATACAGACATGCTCTGGTTTCCTGTGCCGTTGTTGTTGGTTGTGGTGTTGTTGTTGCTCTCAGGATCATTACTGTGTCCCTTGTGCAGGTCTGTGACCGAGTCAAAGACGTCCTCCTCTGATCCGATCACAGACGGCGGGGAGAAGAAGTTTGACACTTGCTTAATGAGGCCTCGCCCTCTCCCTCTTTGTCGGGTCTTGTTCCCCTCGTTTTCACCCGTGGGTGACGATAAAATGCTCAAGTCTCTGGAGGACGAGCGAGAGATGGCTAAGCTTCCAAAGTCAAACACAGAATCCAGAGACCTGGAGAAGAACCACAGTCTCTGGGAACTCTGCTGAGGGGTACTGCAGGCCAGGTCTTCTTCGTCTGCCACTGAGGATGTGCTTCTAACCTTCCTGTGCTTGTCGCTGTTGTCTATGGCTTCACTCTCACTCTGAGCCGTGGCCCTCCGTCTGGGTCTGATAAAGGGGGAATGAGGGTTTGGGTTCCAGGGAACGAAGATGTCCTGTTTCTCAAACTTACGGCGCTTCTGCTCCATGGCCCACACATAGATCATGATGCATCCGCCCACTCGCAGGGTGCGAGCCATCTCTTTTATTGCTCGAATACGGCGCTCTTTGGTGGACAAATGATGGATGACTGTGAAAATAATTCATTTGTCAGAATTAAGATGGCATCAATTTAATTATGATGCCTCACATGTAGCACTGACAGCAAACAAGGCACATTATGTACACTAGCAGGCACTGAGGCTGAGCAGTTAATGAAAATTTAGAATAAATCGCCACATAGATAATTATCATTTTCAAATTGCAGAAGGTGTTAAATTTTTCTAACCTGAAATGTCTGTTAAAATACCAGTTTAATACAGTTTTAAGATCCCTTTACAGCAGAGATGGGTAATTTTGGTTACACATCAGTTTTATTCCCACTGATGGAGGGCTGATTTTGTAGCATAGCAGGATAATCAAGTAAACAACGATAACCAATTTAATGAAAAGGGACAAATATATCACTTTCAATGCAATTTCTTAAGACATCATCCATATCTTCAAACTCAAATGCAATAGAAATGCTTAACTTAATCAGCTAATCAACACTGAATTTAAGCTGTTTTTCCAATTATTATTTTTAGTTATTTTTTTTATTCACCAATAAGTGCATACAAACAAATACATGTGAACAGACAGATAAATGGGTAGCAAGTTGTAGTGTTGATTTACAAAATTATATACATACGATGAAAATAAATAAGAGACAAATTGATGTAGACAAAGAGAAGGAAAAGAAGGGAAAAATCAAGGAGGAAAAGAAAGAGGACAGAAAGCAAGCAAACAAAATAATAATAACAATAATAATAATAATAATAATAATGACAATAAAATAAAAAGATAAGAGCAGAAAGACAAAGGAAGAGGGGAAACAAGGCAAAACAGTATAGCAACCAAGTGATCTTGCATGAGACAGAGTGGCATTTTGGCAGGTATTTCATGATGTGTTTGTTATAGTAAGTTTCCTTTTAGGTTCAGATAAATTTCCAATTTCCAATTATTTTTATTTATTTATTTATTTTTATCTATTTATTATTATTATTTTTTTCTCCTTCTCCTCCACATGATCAAACCTTTGTATCCTTATGCTGTGGCATTAACTCAATGAAATTGACATAATACTAATACTGGTTGTTTTACTATATATTTTTAGATATCTAGTCTTATACAAATTAATTTAAAAATGCATATAAAACACTTTATTCGCAACAATTACAAAGAACCAAAAATATATAAGAGATTAAATCTTATTATAGATTTTTTAAATATTCCTCATATTTTCTTCATGTTTAGAGTTTCTTGATTTCTGAAATTGCCTTGCAGGCAGCACTGAGGGAGGAAGAGGTCTGCAAGTGACCCCCAGACCTCCGATTTCCGACCACTGCTCTACACATCATGTAAACTTTAAAGTGTCAATATTTGTAGAATAGTTTGCATAAAGCCCAGCTTTCCTTATTTTTTGTGTGTTTTTTCTTCATCAAAATGAAAAGGCCATAAAATGATCATTCCTTTTAATACAACAATCAAGATCAGATCAAATTTGCAATGCGAGTCAAAATAATCACAGATATTTGCCTAAAAGGTTTAGCCTTGATTGGGACTTTGATTTACCTAAGTTTGTCTGTTCTCCTCCCATACTGCTCTTCAGTATGTGTGATGTGACTAGCTGGAGATCAGTAGGCTTCATTCATTTTCAATATGTATGCATTTATTATTGAAAGACTGTCCAGTAAAATTCATAGACAGTGGTTAAAAGATTAAAAGGTGCAATCCACATGTTTAAATATGTCTTACAATGACTTAATTTGAATTTTTAAAATGCAAAGTGGTAAAGCCACAGATTTGTTTTTTGATTGTTTCTGCTTCTGTTTTGGTTTAGTTTTTATAATGTGTTACCGACTTTCATATTGTTGTTTACACCACATTTTTTTGGAAGAGCTTTTTTAAAATGTCATGATGACTGCCTACATGCTGCAAGTTAAACTAATCAGTCAGTTTATTGCTGTGATTGAAGAAGATAAAAATACAGGTGCATCTCAAAAAATTTGAATATTATGTAAAAGTTCATTTTTCCTGTGGTTTATTTCAAAATTTTATGAATTCAATGAGATTCATCTCATACAAAGTGAAATAATCAATGACTTTTTTGTTTAGTGTTGATGATTACAGCTTACAGCTCACAAAAATCTAAAATGCACTGTCTCAAAATATCAGAGTATTGCGGAAAAGTCCAATTTGCAAAGGTTTCCTGAGCATTCTTTCTCTCATTCTGGTTCACTACTTACAGCCATATCCATGGCTAAGACTGCTGACTTGACTGTTGTACAGAGGACAAACATTGAGACCCCTTTACATGGAGGGTAGCCACAGAAGGTCATTGCTGAAAAGGCAGACTGTTCTCAAAGGCTGTGTCAATACATGTTCATGGAAGGTTGACTGGAAGGGGAAAGTGTGTTAAGAAAAGGTGCAAAAGCAACAGTGTGCTTGATACGGTCCAGTCAATGCTGTCAGCCATCTACCAGGAGATTTTATAGCCCCTCATGCTTCCATGTGCTGAGAGGCTTTATGGAGATACTGATTTTCTTTTCCAGCAGGACTTGGCATCTGTCTATAGTGAGGCCACAAATACCAGAAACTGGTTTACTGGCAGTGGTGTTACTGTTTGATTGGCCAGCCAACTGGACTGACCTGAACCCCCACAGAGAATCTCTGGGGAAATTTTAAGAGGATGATGAGAGACTCAACAACACAGATGAGCTGAAGGCTGCTATCAGAGCAACCTGGGCTTCATGACACTCCAGCAGTGCCACAGACTGACGCCTCCATGCCACGTTGCATAGAGGCAGAAATGTATTCAGAAAGACCAATTACTGAGTGCACAAATGAACATAATTTCCCAGAATGTCAACATTTCTGTATTATAAATTCTTTTTTTTGGACTGATGCTTTGTGATATTCTAATATTTTGAGACAGTGGATTTTTGTGAGCTGTAAGCTGTAATAATCAGGAATAAACAAAAAAGTTCTCAAATATTTCACATTGTATGAGATGACTAGAAGATATGGCAGTTTCACTTCTTGAAGTAAATCAGGAAAAAAGAGCTTTTCATGATACTATATTTTTTTGTATGCCATACATATTAACTCATGTCTCATCTAATTTCATCCTAACATAATACAAGGAAGATAAGAAGTAATTGCAAATTAAATCACAATATTGGGAAAAAAATGTAAATAGATTATCTTCCTAAAGCATTTAGCCCTCATAGGCACAAGAAATGAATTAACAGCATGGCAATCTGCTGTTGTCATTTGTCCATAAATTACACTCTTATGTTGGAATGAAACATCATTTTTTTCCACACTGTTGGCTAGGCAACACAGACACTGAGTAATCTCATGTTTGTCATTTTTATGAGCACTTTAGTTTGAGGCAAACAGCTGCTGCAGGTGTTGCAGCTTCCTGAATGTGAGCAGATTAACAAAATTCCCTTTACATGTGTTGGTGTATTACCTGCGATAGAGAGCACGGCGTCAAAGCAGCTGTCTCTGTAAGGCAATTGCAGACTGTCACACATCTGGACCTCATGGCCCTGGCTCCAGGCAAAGTCCACCAGGGGGCGACAAACATCACACCCCAGCTTGAACACCTCCTGGTTGATGTGGAGATACTTGCCATTGCCACAACCTGCCAAGGTCAAGACAGTCAACTAGAGTCAGTGATAAAAGATGGCGGGAGCTGGGATTACATTGAGAATATGTCTTCCTTCACCTTCAGGGAAACAGATCTATCATTTACTTATCTGTACCTAGAAAGGACCACTAATGATGTATTGATGCAAAGTGTCATGGGATTACTGAGACTGCATCAGTCCTGGAGGTTAAACTTACCAATATCAGCAACGATGCTCCCTGGCTCTAGGTCCAACAGGAACTGTCGTACCTTGGGCCAGGCTTTATAGCGGCTGTCATTGAAATATGGAGCAATCTTGTCATAGACGCTGTGCACATGGTCTCTCTCCAGCTGGCTGGCAGCCTCCTCCATCATGTCCATCCAGGCTGCCGGATGCAGTGGCCTCACAGTGTCATGTCTGCAAAGACACACATCTCCCTTCTTAATACTGAATGATAAATCCATTAAACAGCCACTCTATTTCATTAGCAAGTGAAACAAGCACCTTGGCTCCCCTGAAGGGGATAGCACAGTGGTGTCCCCCTCTACATGCTTGTTAAAGTCCAACAAGATCAGCTGGAAGCCTTAATCAGCAGGTGCACTCAAGCATCTGTCAGGCAGCAGTGTTCATTTAACAGCAAACACTTTTCTTTGTAGTGGAGTACCTGCTGCGCTCAAATCACTCAGCCTTTTTACATCAGCCCACCTCAAGGACACAGTAATGTTAGAAAGCATGAATACAAGCCTTCAGGTTTGATTTGTCATCGGTTGGCTGTCACCACAACATGATCAGGGCAGGGAACATAAATTAGGGTCATTGGGAGGTGCAAGACTGTGCTTTCCAAAGCTCTCAGCAGGTTTTGTCTCACAGCAGACGTGTCAAGTTGCTGCTGTTTTTTCCACTAATAAATGTGTTAACCCTTTACCTACTGACCCAGCGCCGGCGCTGTGTTTTATATGTCCGGAGTATTATTACTGTAACTCTGTCAAAGTTTGTCCAATCAGAAAAATTCCAATGGCATTGGAAAGCTGAGAATTGTGGGCATGCACACATATATGGTTCATTACAGTACTTGCAACCATAAGATGTGCAAAACACCATAGCAAAACACTAGAAGTATCTGAAACCGCTACACGGATTCTCAACGGATTCTAACGCTGACAGAGAGCTGAGAATCTGTGCTTTCTGGCAATATATGACGTGTGGTATATATATTACGGTAGTGTCGAACAGCACCGCGAAAACGGCAGCTTTGGCAAAAGACAAGTGAGAAAGGAGAGTGAGCGAGAGTGGTGTTTTGTTTTCAAAAAATAGCGTTAGATAGTGGCATTTGTGTGTATCTGTCATGTGCAATAATAATATGTAACTTGAGAATGTTGAGAATGCATTTTTCCATCTTTATTTGCACTAAATGTCACCTATGTATATAGTTATCTTTTGCACTGTGTTTTGCACATCCAGAGTCCTAGACTCAAAAAATGACTGGTGATTGTTCTAAACATGTATAGGTTCACATTTCAAATGTCCAATCAAAACTTCATGAGCAATAACAACATTTCTTCTCATAAAAGACGTGAAAATCAAATCCATTTTTGTGTTTTTCTTCTTTTAAACTGCTGACAATTCCATATAATGTGCAATAATCATTAACCAGATGTTGAAAAGTTAAGTTCAAGTACTCCTGGGAAAAGGGACCAAAGCTCTCAGACTTAGGGCATTTCCTGACTATTTTACAGCCATAACAACAAAATATGTCCAAATCGCCATTTTTAGACTCAGTAGGTCAAGGGTTAAGCGCTGTACATAATTTTTGTAGGCAACAAAAGATGCAAAACAAGCAACATCAGTCATGTTTCCAAGGAGTCTCTTACAAAGATGTT
Organism: Cheilinus undulatus; assembly: GCF_018320785.1. Lineage (NCBI taxonomy): Eukaryota > Metazoa > Chordata > Actinopteri > Labriformes > Labridae > Cheilinus > Cheilinus undulatus. The sequence continues at coordinate 40,883,758 of NC_054866.1, read as the reverse complement.
AATTTGCCATGTAGAGAGAAATCCAGTCTGCCATTGTTTTATTTTCTTTTATATGTTGCTAGATTCTTGGCCTAATCACTTGATTTTCCATCATCTGATAGCATGACATGACTCAATATCATTAATATCTCTTGACCAAGTGGCAGCCTTAAATATGCGTGTTACTGTGATCACAAAATGAGGAAGATGTTTTTTTTTCTTTACTTCCTTAGTCTTGAAAAGTCTCTCAAAAATCAAGTTTACTAAGGGACAATTCATCAAGCCAACAAGCTGACAATTGATGGATATTTTTCATAACAGCGGCTGGATTTTTAACCTTTTCTGCTTTTGTCACATGCATCTTAAAAGTAGCTTACATTGTGCTTGAAACCCTCCCTCTGCTTGAAAATCTTCCATTAAGTCTGTTTACTAAAAAAATGCATGAAGAGCCGATTATCACATGAATGCCATTTTCTGTTTACCTTTCATTTTCATGCATTATAAAACTGCAGAACAGATTGCAAATTTGAGGATTATGTAATTGTCATATCCTTGTTATGTCTGCTTTCACAGCTCCCACTGCAGTCATCTCTGTTTATTAGGATGCGGCCCACAGCTCCTGCAGTGCTGCTGCTGCTGCTCCCTTTAGGACTGTATGTACCGAGTTTTTTCCTGGTTCTTATCCAAAATTTATCATAGAATAATACTGTCTCTATGCACAGCTCTAATGCGGCTTATGTAGTTGTCTTTTATAACATTTTATCACGTGGTTTGGTTAATTCTATATAAAGTAAAGCCACAGGACTGACATTGCATGGTGATATAAGTTTTAGGAAGAGTTGTTAAAAAATGAAGATTTACAAAGCTGAAGAGTCAAACTGTGGTATTAAGATTTTTAGAATAATCTTTCATGCAGCAAGCACAAACTAGAGGAGGAACAAATTATAGATATGGCAACATTTTGTCGCCCTGACTTGTTGGATACGATTACTGATTTCCTGGTGCCAAATATGTTTTTATATGAAGCTCCAAACTGGTTATCTTGCTAGTTTGACTCACAAAATCACAGGTGCATCACTCCTGGTGGTGCAGATTACAACATGTATGAGGGTCACATAAGCGAAAAGAGTACTGGCCAGAGAAGAAGCTTACAATGGGGCATAAAAAGGAGGACAGCAGAAAAATGTTGGATAGTGGTGAAAAGAAAATGAGATTTGAGACATTATAAGAAGTGAAACTGATGCAAAACTGCAGTGGATAGGGGTGTGCATGGCCTAGCAGTTAGGTTACAGGCCTTGTTTAGTACAAGCTAGCCTTCCAAAGGTAGAGCAGGTCGAATCCAACCTGTGGCTCCTTTCCCATGTTATTCCCAGCACTGATTTCCGATTCAATCAGTTGACCTTTTCTCTCTGAATAAAGGTAAAAAGCCCAAAAAATAGCATCCAGATTGCACTTAATAAATTCATTACCGCACTTAACCTTTCAGGGCATTTTATATTTTTCAGATTTTTAAGCGTCCTTGTCTACCGTTATGTAATGGATATCACTGAACTGCTGTATCTTGATAGCATCTTGATCATAGGTCATGTATTGTAGTGCATCTAGGGATGCACGATATGTGGATGTTTCCAAACGTATTTTAGCTAATACCAATGTTGGCATTAATATATAAAAAGGATGTTTTTCTTTTAATAAAAAGAACATGAGGTCTCTCCTGGACTACAGATCAGCTGTAACTCTTGTTGCAACACCATATTTTTTTAAAAGACACATGGCATTTAATTCTACAGTAAATGACAAATCTATTGTTTTCCTAAAAAAGAACATGAAATAATGAAAAAAAGGAAATGGTTTCTTGGATTATATGTATTTTATGGCTGACTACTCACTGAATTATAGCCAGCTACTTTTTTCTATTGTTGACTTAATAAAACAGTTTGACGTACTGTGAGTAAGTTGTGACTCACTTCCCGTACATTTTAGACAGGGTTCAACATTAGCCTTTTGCTCACCAGCCACTGTGGCTAGCAGTTTTCCAAAGTTATAAGTCACTCTGAATTTTCACTAGCCACAATTTTCCAATTGGAAATAATGTTTTAAATGATTCAGGATGGCTGTGGCATGCTAGAGTTTACTTAAACTAAATCCGCAATCCACTAAAAGTAAAAGAACACTGTTCTTCCAATTTTCTTTTTTTCTTTTCCTTCCACGCTGGAAATAAAAACTGACAAAGTTTGTGGTCTAAAAAGTAGACTCAACGCTAGCATTTTGCATTTATATTGTGGAAAAACTGCCCCCATTATGTGCGGAACAGTCTCATTCCATAAGGCTGCTAGAACCTAGTTAGAATAAAGCACAAGATGTGCTAAATTAAATCTGCCAAAGTGGCTAGTGTACTAACTGTACTACCTGCTATGGTTGAAGTCCACCTGCATTTGGCTGGTTGGCAAGTATCAATGTCAAGCCCTGGTTTTAGATATTTTCAATGTATCATCTTAAAATAAATTTAGATTGATCAAATCACATTATCAAATCACATGATAGCATAGTATGTATTCACTCCCAAATCAGTGACAATTATCAGCCCAGGACATTAAAGAAACCTCCCTTTCTTTCAGCTTGCCTGTCTTTCACTCAGCAACAAGGGTTTTGTGCACTGTGACGAAGAGTTATGCATTTTCAAATCGCATGTGATGGATGAAAGTTGTCAGTGCATCTCCGACCAGCGGGCATCATAATTCACTGCCAGCTGTCATATATTACAAAATCAATGCACTCTGTAAATATGACACAACTTTGGCAAGAGCACAGGCAGCAGATGCTTGCAAAAGTTAACCTTTTATGCTCCTCGGATTGCATTTGATAAAATTAATCCACTTCATCCTCCATCTGTAGTGTGAAAATCTGCTCATGATGCCATTAGTGCTCAATTAGATGACTTTGAATTAGGAAAGTAACAGGTGAGGCTGTGCTTTCACTTCAACACCTGCACTATCAGTGCCAATAAACACCAGAAAATGGGGTTTGAAGTAGTCTGGCTGTGATGAAGTATGAAATCCACACTGAAACAGAGTGATGCCACCTAATGAAGCATGTAACACCTCTGTGCACTTTGCAGATGAGTGAACCAGATGGAAAGCTGACAGACATGTCCCCTCCACCTCTGCAAAAGGACATTACACTTATATGTCCTTCAGTGTAAATATTGTCTGGCACTCACTGGGTGTACCACTGTACACAAAGACTGTAACAGGGGACATTAACCACGCTCACTCTGCATTACCAAGCTCGTCTGTGTACTCTTCCTCCTCCTCTGCTCGAACAGCAGCATCCCTTACTCCTTCACTCAGACCTATTTCTGGACCACCATCATCTGCATCATCCCAGTCGAGTGGAAAGAAAACATCCCTTATGTAACGTGGTAATCTGGCCTCCTTCACTCAGTATTGTCTGTGCTCAGTTTGGCCTGAGTCCCCCCCCCCCCCCCCGCTCACTAAACTGTGGCAGTCCTGGGCTGGCATTATGTAATCAGCAGCTGGGGAGGGTCTGAGCACTGCCTCTGACTGACAATGGGAAGTTAAATTAAATCAGCGGACAGAGGCGAGCTCTGGCATACAGATTTGTCCAAGGTATAGGGCTGATAAAAGCAGCCCTCACTTGTAGCTCAAGCTCCCAAGGTAAATCTTTCAGATCTTTTTGTGACATTTATGAGCATCATGCTGCCTTTTTAAAGATGGACACGCATCTTACTAGGGACAAATATTCCTGGACTGAGCCCTAAGGTCAGACCTCAGCAGAGCTTTGATGAGATTAGTGGTGTTTTTATGAACATTGTGCCAGCTGCCACTAACCACTGTATGGAAGCAAGAAACCACAGAAAACAGGTTAACCCATCCAGTGTGCCAGCAATTACTGAGTCAACATTTGCGTGTGCTGAGAGGACTATACAATTTAGACAACCCCTACAACCTATATTGCTCTCATAATGAAACGTATATCTAGGTATTATATATTTTTAATTATCTCTATATGTAGAGATAATGCATTTTAAGGCAGTGGATGTCCTTTTTGTGACCAGTACTGCATATTTTCAGCAACTCCAGATCCAAGCAGAGTTTTCTACATCAAAGACTTTGAATCAAGATACAAACAAAAACAAATGCAGGATTGTATACCTTTAGCAGACTTGAAAATAGTGTATTTTTTATCAACTTTTTATCTAATTATTTTTGCATCCTGATGACCTGCCGACAATTTCAAAGCCTCTTACTTCAACGTGTAATCCGCCGTGCAATGATCCACCTCTCTCCTCGCTCAGGTCGCTGGAGGTAAACTTCCCTCTCCTTCTCCGCTCATGGGATTGATCTACATGGTCGATACGCCGTGGGTACTATCAGATGCACGCGCTCGACTTGGCGGCACCGAGCACAGAATCAAAAGCATCGCGAGGGAGAAGGAGGAGAACAGACAGCAACACCTGCCGTGTGTAACGGCGAGCAGCGTACTGAGCACCGGGGCTGTAACAAATTCATAGCATGTTGAGCTCTACACCTGTCACAAAGGAAGTCGTTACAGCTATGCTTCCGGTGATTGTTTCAAAATTAAAGCCTCCGTGACAGTAAAACTGTCGCTTACCAAGGAAATATCTCATCAGCTTAAATCTTTATGGTTTCATGAGCTAAGTATGGAATTAAAAATCTACGGAAGACACTGATGGCCAAAAAAAATGTCTTAAATCGCATAGATATGGGTGTCATCATACCTTTGTTAAATCGTGCACTGCCGTTCTGCATTTACAGAAAGTGACGGCAGTTACACCACCTCTGTTTTCTTCTACTTTTTTTTCCAACAGCAAGTTGTAAACAGACTTTAGACCATTATAATCAAAATTTGAAGGCTTGTATTTAATGTTAACATCATTTGCTTCATGAAAATGAAATTACACTGCCGTAAGGTCAGGGTCCCAACGTATAATTTATTTTGAAAGGGCGTTTGAAATGTTCTACTGTTAACTAACTAGCAAGCGAAGTCTAACTTTAGCTAGCACGCTTGTCTGCTGACAGTACTGTCCTGGTCTGTAGCTTGATAAAAGAAGCCGTGAGTTGGGACTGACATATTATTTGCTCTTTATTATCTTCCGAGCTTCAACAGGCAGCTGCTTACAAGCTGGCAAACTCATTTTAGTGGTGCACAGTGATGACACATCATCTGCGTGACTTCTATCCAATAAACATCTTGGCAAGTATAATAACCACTGTATCAGTGGTTCTCAGCGTGGACTATTTCTTAATGATGTCAAATTGTACGTATTTTCCAAATTTGCAAAAAATATATGCATAGAATTTGTTAAATGTAAAAATATAAACGGTCAAATGTGGGAGATTTATGGGAAATCAAATAACTATTGACAAAAATCCTTAAATTGTAGGACTGCACATGCCTATTCTTGCACATATGTTCAACTATGCTTTGCCCACCTTCAGCTATAGCACTGGGGGTCCCCGGTCTCTAGCACCTGTATTTTGAGGGTCCCAGGTTGAAAAGCTTAGAACCCATGCACTAAATCACCAATATGGCGTTCATTATGGGTGTGAAGTGTCCATCCTTCCATACTCAATTTTCAGGCATTTTTGAGTGTGCCAGTACACTGCATCTGAGTTTTCAATGTGAATGCACTTTACACACTTATGCACTTAAAATAATTAGTATTTAGTATGGACGTATGCTATTTTGGACAATGCTATTAATGGCCCTTGTCATCTTCTATCATTTGCAAGATGCAGTTCAAAACGTTGTGGTTGGTCTACACACAGAAAGACGTGGAAAAAAAATGTCATAGCTGTGGCTTACATGTTGCATATATCCCTGCCGGTTGCACAATATGGCCAAGAAAATAATCAGTAGCTTACCTCAGCCACTGCAATGACTTCACGAAACTTACAAAATCATTCAATTTAGCTCAAATATATTTAGGCAAACTCAGAATGGAGTACCCTAATGACTACAGCTGCTCAATTATAGGAAATAAAAAAATATATATGATAGACACAAAAACACTATAGAAAGCATGCAATGAAGGAATATACATATGTGGAACATTAAAAAAAATTATTGAAAATTATTTTATATAGTAATTTAAAAGAATCATTTACAGCCAAAATACAGCAAAAACGTAAAAAAATAATTACCCCATGACAAACCTGTGGGCAAAATAAGTGTAACACAGCATGCAGCGCAGCAATTGATTAATCAGGGTTATCTTGATTTTTGTAATAATTGGAAGCCAAATTGTCACTGAAATTGAAACTGGAATAATTGGCCAGCCCTGCTACAGCAGTTGTTGTCAACTAATAAGCCAAAACTAAGAGTATGAACATCCATCCATTATTATTTTGTTACAGCAGCCAAGTTTAAGATTTAAACCCACACTTACACTTTTTTTAAATGCTGTTTTCCTGCAGTTGATTTTAACCTTTTTCTCGGTTTCTTCTTGGATGAGAGGATGGTTATGATGAGCTGTCCCATGTCAGTCCTTTAAGTTTAGGATTCAAGATGATACACACAATAAGGTAAAGCCCATTGACTGATATGCTTTTGGAATCATGTAGTTATTATGATACATTATTATGCAAGTCCACTGTTTAACCCTGTTCACAAGCCTACATAAACCAACATCTTCTGTTAAAAAAATATCAAATAGCGCTTTTATTTTGAAGAATCTCTGACTCAGCTTCCCACCTTATCATGGCAAGCTTGACTCCGCTGATTGGTCGATGGTGTGTAAAAAGATGACACGCTGTGCGGTGGCAGAACAAGGCTGTCATTGGCTGCCAGTCTCACGTGACAACCACAATAAACAACGTGAAGCCTAGGGAACACACCTCCCTCTTACAAAAGGAGTTTTAAAATGTTTGGCAGATGGTCAATATTTATCTCTTCAGTTATAAAACAAGAAAAAAAAAAGTATTTATTTTTTTCATGAGAGACCTGTTCTGATTCCTTTAATGGCTTTTTTCTTCTTTGACCTCTATAAAACCCTTCATTATGATAAGACTTCACAAAAAGAACTGACTGAAATTATTTTCACTGAATCATCTTAATCTAAATGTGAAAAGTAATCAATGCACTTGAACATTTTGTACATTTTCTTCAATGTTGGCGATGTTAAATGTGAGCTGCTAATACATTTTTTGAGGATATCTCCACCTCTAGAAGCAGAGTATATCTGTGTTCCTTTTGCACCCTGTCTTGCATCTTGCAGAGACATGTGTGAAATGGAAGTCATAATAAGGCACAAACAATTCAATAAAAAGCATAGCTTTTGTTCTGCAACATTAGGCATTGCTGGCAGGGTTGTAATTATCAAAAATTAGCATGTCAGATCCCGTTGTTGGAGCCCCATGCCTCTCATGTGGGTGTCAGCTCTGATTTCATCTGGCCTTTTTCTCTCTGAGATGCTTACTGGCAGTCACTTAATTGTGGCTCATCACTGCCATTCAGGGAGCACAAAGGGCTGATCACATCTCCCTCACATCATCATCATCATTCAGAGCACACAAGCATGGTCTTTTTCTGCAATCGCTGTCTAACATTACAACTACACACCTTCACACCCTGCAGTCACACGCGTACACTGACGGACAATGAACAAGGTGAGTAATGAAAATACACACATCCCCTCAGGGCGTGGTTTAAAGGATGATCTACAACAGGGACTTAGGACATAACTGAATTACTGCTTTTACTGTCTGTTTCTATTTCACTAATCAAATCAAGAATTCAGAGAGAACTGAGGCTCACGTATGAGTATAAATATATTTATAATGCTTACATTTATCAAGGACTTTGCTAAGCCAACAGCCTCAAGATGGTGATGTTCTACATCCAAACATGTTTCACAGTGGAGAATGGATCTCAGAGCAGAGTAAAAATGCAAGACTTTGAATGAAGTACCATGCTACTGATTCACTGACCTTGTATAAGTGAAATATTACAGCAGAGAACATGGGTTGTGATTTATAGTGTTGAGGATGCATGAGAACATTATTTCTTCCAGAGGTCCAGACTTATGGCTTTTCCTCTTCTTCCTGTTGTTGAAACTAGCAGGACATTGTGTCATTGTTGTACGGCCTATAGACTGTCAGCACTGCATTGCTGCAAGTTTCACTAAAAGCCAAGAAAATATTTCGAGTTTTCCTGGAAATTGTTCCAATAGAGGAGAGTGTATGACTGAAATAAACACAAGGTTGTTGTGCCTCAGTGAAGGGATAAGTGTAGTTTACTAAACACGTAAATGTAAAAGTGAAAACAGATTTCTACAAAGTAATGCTAATGGGTTAAAAACATGTAAGTCAAAATAAGTGGTTGCAGAAATATTCACTCTCTTTAAAGAAAATGACATAATTCAACAGAGGTCCAGCTAAATGGTGCTAGTAGTCTCACAATTAGCGAAATACAGATCACCTGAGTGCAGTGAATGTGTCTCAGTTGATTGTAGTATGAAGATACCTGTGTCTGGAAGGTCCAGTCACCGGTTAATCAGTATTCCTGGCTACCATGACACCGTGAAGACAAAGAACACTCCAAGCAACTCAGAGAAAAGGATATTGGAAAGTCTAAGTCAGGGGATGGATACAGAAAAAAATCCAAGGCACTGAACATCCCCCAGAGTTCAGTTTAAGCCATCATCAAAAAATAGAAGAAATATGGCCTATGTGTAAGTCTGCCTAGATCAGGGCGTCCTCACAAACTGAGGAACCGCGCAAGAAGGAGACTAGTGAGAGAGGCCACCATGACACTTATGACTACTCTGAAGGAGTTACAGGCTTCAGCAGCTGAGATGGGAGGGACTCTGCATACAACTGTTGCCTGGGTTCTTCACCAGTCAAAGATTTATGGGAGACCTATCCACAAAGACAGTGCTGTGATTACAGCCAAAGGTGCATCTACTAAACACTGACTTGAAGGGGAAAAATTTTTTGCAGTCTCTTATTTCACAACATATTTTTTATCTAATTGACATTACTCTGTAGAAATCTGTCATTAGAGGCTTGTAAAATTTTCTTGTCAAAAAAGCCTAATTATATTCACCAATATTGATGTATAAAATTAGCAGAAAGGTAAATATCCAAGGGTTTGAATGCTTGTTATAGAACCTGTAAACCTTGTAGACTTATGGACATCACCTGGGTTGTCAAGTGGGAATTCTTCTTTTCTGGTGTTTTGTCCATTTGGTGCCATGACACCTGTAGAGGGCTGCCAAGTGAGTTCTGGCATCCCACAGCCAACCCCTTCCATATTAGCTCTCACTTCTCACCATACCCACACATAGGCATTCTTTATCTTAGCTGTTCTACCACATAGCACTTTAAAGCCCAAACAGCACTGCCAGCTACAGCCATTGCACCTTTAAAGATCTACTGTAGCATTAAACATTAAGAGATGTGAAAGATAATGAATAATTTACAAACCTCAGTTCCAAAAAAGTTGGGACACCATGAAAAGTGTGAAGAACAACAGAATACAGTGATGTGCAGGTCCTTTTAGGCACTATTCAATTGAATAAAGCACATGGACAGGATATTTAATGTCCAAATTAATAAACTTTATTTCTTTTTGAAAATATATGCACGTTTTGAATTTGATGCCTGCATCACATTCCAAAAAAGCTGGGACATGAGCATATATTATATCCCCCTTTATTAAAACAACACTCAGTAAGAGTCTGGGGACTGGAGACACTTCTATTTGAGATATTTAAAGTGGATTTTTTTTGCATGTTCTCCCTGAGTTCTCTCAGGGTTCTCTGGTTTCTTCTCACCTCCAAAGACATGTTCATCAGGTCAATTGGTGACTCTACACGTATACTGGCTGCAGGTGTGAGTGTGTCTGGTTGTTTGTCTCCGTATGTCAGCCCTGCGATTGACTGGCGACCAGTCTAGGATGTAACTCGCCTCTTGCCCCAATGACAGCTATGATGGCAACAGCCCTCCACGGTCCCGAATAAGCCGTGTATAAAAAGGATGGATGGAATTTCAGTTGGAGAAATGCTTGGACTACATGCCCTTTTATTTAGTTAAACCATGGTATAACACATTCAGAATGTGGCTGGACATCAAATGCAGAACACTTATACTAAAAGAAGGTTTATCATTTTGACCATTTAGTATCTAATCTTTGTACTATATTAAGCTGAATAAAGGTTGGAAAGGATCTCCTTTTGGTCATTGAGTACAAGGTAAGAAACATCTCAAAATTGTAACTCCTGGTTATTGATTTTTGACTTAAAATAGAAAAACAGAGGTCAAAATACAAGAAGAATAGTTCAATTATTATTTTACAAAAGAAAAATGAAAGTAACTAAAAGACAGACACCCCATATGTTTCCATTTCCACAGTAAAAGAGCCAATGAGGACGGAGCAGGGTAAAATAGACATGATTTTTTTGTTTTTGTTCCTAACCACAAATAACCAGTTGTTTTTTAATTTCTAAAATATGTTTCCCAACCTTTAATTTAATTACCACAAGAGACACAGAACAAAGGGCATTTGCAAATCACTGTATTCAGTTTTTCTTTTAACACATCCCATTTTTTAAAATGTAGGTTGTATTTTAAAATGAAGGGCATAAATAAAGCATACCTCTCTGTAAAGTAGAAGTAAAAAATGTTGCTGTAATGTGAAATGCTCATCAGACAAGGTTTTATCGAAGGAGCTGTAGCTGTCACTAAATGAACAGTATAATAGCAGAGAGAACATCTTGTCCTTTCTACTAATAGAAACATTATTATTTAGAATGCTGGAGAAGGTCACTGGCTGAATGCATGCTTCAAGAATTAAATAATGAAAACCACCATAAGAAAATCCTGGCTAGAGCCCTGCTTTCCTAGGTTTTACATAAAAGCTCATCAAATTAAGGTCAAACTACTGAGTTGTATTGGCTCTAGTTTTTAAGAAATAAAGTCTGTTCCTTTTCTCAGAAGGTTCATATTCAGTTGTCATGTACGGACCATGGCTGTATTGAGGTTTAGGATGTTGAACAAGCTGCAGATTTGCAAAGGTCACAGCTTTTAAATTAACAGGAAAGAGGCCCACTGACATCTCTTGCTGAGAACACGAGCCAGCTCTTTTCAATCTAGTTGTCTCACTCATACTAATGCTACACGAGACGTCATACGTTACGTCGTTGTGGGTCTAAAGATGGCCAGAGCGTCATAAACCAGCAAACTGGATGTATGAAACATTAACTTAATGTGTATTTGTTGTCAGTCTTCCAGTTTATATGATGTATTACAAATGAGAGAAATAAAGGGAATTTTTCATGCAGGTGCCCATGGTTCATATGGTAACTCATCTTAAGCAAACTTTATCTGAGTACATACAGTCATGGTTAAGGTCTTATGTGTATTCTGCAGAACACGGTGTTTCACATCTTTCCTTTACTGCTAAAAACAGACTCTTACATCAGACTTAGACCCTGCAGATCAAGGTCAGCGCTGTGTTAATAAGCCTCCTGACGACAAGAAGCTGTGGATAAATGGATAACGTATCCTACAGTCTGAGTCATCGGCGTCAGTAAAAGCAGGCAGCAAATGATAACACTTTCTTATTCATGTTAACCTTTAGTGTAGAAAATTACAATAATTACTGTGATTGTAATAATAAGGGCACACAGCTGGGTTTGTGAAACACTTTCATAACCAGCTTTAACAGTCGGACAGCTTGAAGTCACACCTTATGTGCCATCAAATGTTATTTCCCTTCTATGCTGCTATTTTTAAACGTGAAATCGTACAGTTTGCATTCTTTGAACCAGCGAGCAAGAAAGGTAGCCCAGATCTGTCACACGAAGCCCTGCAGAAAATTTTAAGTTTCCATGGGGAACATCAAGCACTGGTGTCTGGAATTAGAATATGCATTTAAAAACGACAACAATATTTACAGTACTAGTGCTTTGTGTAGAAATAAGAAAAAATGTCATGCTCCAATAGTAAAAACAATCTTAGGTCCATAGATAAATAATTCTTGGCTCTCCAAAGGCCTCACTGATTGGAAAAGTCAACAGAAAGGCTCCTCTGTGGGCCATTTTAATGAACACCAGGAGGAATATGAAGGCCAAATGTAATTTCCTGTGAGACACAATAGCAGAGTAATAAATGCATTCACACAGTCTTCTCCACATTCACTGCTGCAAGAATCAGAGCTTTTCCTGTTATAAGGTCTGTCTACACGTTGTTTGCCCACACAAAAGTCTTTCAGTTCAGGTGTAGTGGTGATATACTGCTCTGGGTGTCATGAGAAATTCTGTTTACAAAGACTCAACTATTTATGACTTTTATGCAACAGTGGTATATTTCTCATTTGTCATTTTTACAGTGAAATCATTACTGAGTGTTAACCCCACTGTTTGCACTTCCTTACTCCCTAAAACGTCACTTTGCATCCTTGGAATTGTGTTTTGTTGTTAAAAGCATGAACAAGGATTATAGTATCACTGCATGAATGGAAAAAAAGTTTAAAATCTCAACATTAATAAATGTTGTGAAGCCGTAATTCCTCTTTTTTATCAGGTTGTTGTACAGTTCTTTCTTCATAAGCTTCAAATGTAATCGGTGTGTCATCTGGAGCTCATTTTGATTAATTTACCAAGACAGTCTTTGAATGCAAAACTATTTAGTTATTGGTTGTTTTATTCTTTTCATTGACTGTAACAAAACAGGGAAAGTGTCCACAGAAAAGACTTTTTAAAAAGGAATACTGTGAATGTGAAAGACAGGGACTTGGTTCCTTTAGTTCAGACAGCCAGAATCTGATATAAAATATGAGTTAAATAATAACTTATCTTAATAATATGGCATAACCATCTAGGTTTTGGTTTACCAGAATTATCATTTGTGGCTTGGGATGCACAATATTGGACGTTGGTTGATATCTGATATGCTTGCTGATACATACAAATTAATTTTAGCCTATACCAATATAAAAAAATGTAGTTCACACCTAGAACTTCAGTCCACTTAGCACACTTAAAAGTTTAAGGGATCAGATTTAACCATAAATAAATAAATAAATAAATCCAGTACAATAAAGACTTGTGCTGACATAGGTCTGTTAGTCTTGCCTTAAACTCCACAAACTTGTTTTCTAACTGCCAAAACCAAATTTAACATTCTAAACTACATCTGCCGATACTGATATGCCAATATCACACATATCTATTTGTGACGTTTTTTTTTCTTTTACTGTAGTGACTCAGAAAGCACTAGGAACAATTTTAGCAACCAATTGGTGATCAATTATGACAGGAAAAAACACCAAGGCAATCAACGATGACCTCAGGGCTCTTGTAAAAAGCGCACAATCTAACAACTGTACATTTATGACAAATTGTGAAAAAATGAGGCAACTTCTTTAACATTTATTACAATCATACTTTTTTTCATAGAAAAAATAAATTTCCTCTTTCTTTACAAAAATTATATTTAACAAAATAACTTATTACAATTTATGTAGATAAAGCGACTATCAAAATTTGCACAATTACAAAAGTGTTGTTCTTCAAGGCAAAGATTATGAACATCTGGAAATACTAGCTAACATCTGTAAAGACTACCTGAAATGTCTGTTATTCCTCCTGTTCCAAGGCTGATTGGGTTTACGTCTCTGGTTCACATGCTGCGGTTCTTGTGAACTCATGACGATGTCGATGGATACGGGAGATGAAAAACGATCCATCATCTGTGCGATCTTCTCCTGGTTAACACCATGCTTGTTCCTCCTGCAGGGAGAACAATAAAAAAATTCATAGCCTCCTGATTCTTCCTCAGGCTTGTTCTTATATGAAAATGTAAGGTGGTTACTAAGAAAACCTACTTCTCCAGTTCACAAGGATCAAACTTCCAGCTGGTGTCTGGTTCACAAAAGTCAACTCTGTATCCTCTCTCCATGGCCTGTCATAAAAATTGGACGTTTATTACAACCAAAAACAACATATCTAAAGTAATTTGTAAAATCTAATACCTACCATTTTGACATACGGCTTCATTTCCCAGGCTTGAATGTTTGTGTTGTCAATGATGATGGGAGATCGGCCATCAAGCATGGCGTCTTTAGCTGAAAGAATTAAACCGCATAGAAAAAATACTGAACAAACCGGTTAATATACAGTCATCATTCAGATATCACAAGAAGAAAACAACAACGTAGCTCTCGGTAAGAAACATGAATATTCAGTTGTTTAGAGAGAACTGTGTTTTCCCAGCAATATAAGAGTTCTGATAAAAACATACTGGTGGCTCATCTTTCTGCTAAAAAACAGCAGAGTATTAAATGTGGTATTGATAAAGCCCGAGATTGTTAAGAAATATTAAACCTTTTATGCATAGAGGTCAATACAGTGGACAGCTCTTCAAAGCCATTTTCTTGCATATCCATGGGTTTTGATGGCATAGTTGCACACTATTGCATCATCCAATATACTGACTCTTAGTGGAAATCCATTGTACATGCATTTATTTCCTTTTCAAACCAAGATGGCTGATGGCCAGTCAGGTATGCCAAGATCCCTTTGAATAGCCACAAAAGCCTTCTATTCTAGGATACCCTTGAAGGTAAAAAACACATTGTAACATCAAGTAACATCTAAGGAGTCATGCCTTTGTTAAATTTTCCAAGAACTGATTATGGATAGGGAGAAAATTCCAACTATTCACCTGTCCACTAAATTAGACATCATGTATTACTAGCTATTAACAGTGCTGTGAAAAAGTATTTGCCCCCTTTCTGATTCCTGATTTTGTTGCATATTTACCAAACGTACATGTTTTGGATCATCAAACCAATTTTAATGTCTCATAAAGACAACCCAAGTAAATACAAAATGCAGTTTTTAAATGATGATTTTATTTATTGAGGGGGAAAAAATCCAAACGCACTGTATGTCCACTACAATTCAGTTCTATTACTGTGATTTTTGTTCTTCGTCTGTAATGACTTTATTGGCTGTAGATAAATGTATTCCTTTTTTCAGAATGTAATTTTCTGTTTTACATATATCTTCACATTTTGTATTGCTCAAGAGCAGAGCATGATAGAAAGGCCTACAAGTTAGTGGAGCAAATACCATCTGAGTCAAGTGAGGATGTTAGTAACAGTGAGGATGAGTGGCTGCCAGAGAAAGACGGATTAGTTAATGCTAGTAGTTGTGACAGTGGAGAGGAGGAAGCTGAGGAGGCACTCCAGAGATCTGCTTTGTCCCCAGGTATCACTGGCCCTACTACATCGTAGCCAAAATGCTAACAGGTGACATGATGCTGCATATACCAGAAAATGGTATGCCAGAGTTGAAGCCATATTAATTTCCTTTGCATTTATTTCATAGTTTTCATATAACTGCATATCAATTCATTCATTAAAATGCATAGTATTGATATGTAATCACTGTATTATCAATACAGTGTGAAAACAAAAATGCGTATTGTTCGCTAAATGGACGTGTGAAAAGCTCCTTAAAATTTTGTAAAAAAGAAAAAAAGAGTTCAAATCTTGTTCTTATCCCTTAAGAACCATTAATAACTTGAAAAAAGATCCTGGATAAAAGATTTCATAATTCATGCATTAAGGGGTTTATAAAATTATCTATATCAATAACATTCAAGTACCTTTCTCTTCTCTTGAAAGTACTCTACTTCTAGTAAAAGTCCTTCAGTCGATCAATATCTTTATCAGTTTACTCTTTAATTATCTAAAGCACTGATAATGCTTTCATATCATTTTTTTGCTTATGACTTGAGTTTAAAGACAGAAAACATTTTGAGTAAAAGTAAAGAATTAAATAGAAAACTTTTCATGGACTAAAACTAGCCTAAATGTTTTGGAATTTTTGTTCACTACATCTAGGCTAAAACTACAAAGGTTAAAAATGAACTGAATGTGATTAAGCTAATTTTTTTTTTAGCTTTAAAACTGAATCTAAAATAACTGCAAAAAAGAAAACTGCTATCATTGATTGAATGATATGCAATTCCTTACATTTTAAAAGTTGCTGCTGACAAATATTTGACATTTTACTTGGCAATTACTCTGAAAATTGCTTACCAGAATATTTTATATATCCTTTCATCTATTTAGTGATTGTTATTTGATTCATCATTGCAGAACTGTGACTAAATTTGAAGATGACACTGAAAAATGTCAAGAGGTTTGAAAAAATGTCAAGAGGTTTGAAAAATGTCATGATGCGATGAAAACTTTTTCTTACCTCTTCTTTGGTTCCAATCATGTGCTTCTCCAAGGAGACCTACTTCATACCTGTAGCCATCACCATGAGCAAAGTAGTCATCTGTGCTCAGTATCAGCCCACTGGGACCAGTGGAGAGCAGCTCCCTATGAGCACAATGGGACATAAATGTAACAAAATATGTTACATTCAGGATATGAGTGACCATTGAACTAATTTATTATAATGCTGTGCATATAATTATCACACAGAGATGTACCTGGCCAAAGTTGATTTCCCAGATCCTGGTAAACCCCTCATCAAGATCAGCACCAAGGAGGAGTGATGTGCATTAGTGTTTTCAGGATGTTGGAAGTAACGGTCATACGGTTCATTTTCTGGACCATTCCTCTGACCCCTGCCATAATCTTCACCAAACTGAGACCCCTCTTCCTCTCTATCAGTAGACCATTCAGAGTTGACATTATCTGAATGACCATCATAACCACAGAACCGTTCATCCCTGTCAAAGTGCTGTGGAGAGTCTCTGTAAAAGCCCTGAGATGGTTGACTGCAAACATCTGGAGATGGGGAATTAGACAATGGTATGAAATTAGGATCTTCTTGATGCTGGTTGGTGAAACCGCCAAAGTTCGGATTTACATGTGGTGGGGGATTTTGTGGGTTTGGGAATGGAGGTGGTGGAAATGGTGGAGGATAAAATGGGGGTGTGTGAAATCTTGGGTTTGGTGGTCTGTTTGTTGTTTGAGGATGATGCCAGTGATTCTGAGGTGGAGCACTTCTACTGATGCTGTGGTCCAAGTCTGGCCTTGGTGTTCTGGGATAGTAGGGCTGATTTTCATACCAGTGTTGCCAAGACAGTTGTTTCTGTACACCGCTACTCTGGATGCTGACTGTTTTACCGGGGGTTACAGTTTGCTCCTCTTTCACAACTTGTGTATCTTTGCTTTGAGGCAGGTTTGACGGTGTGGTTTGCTGTGTCAAACAGGTATCTTGTTTGCCTTGGTTATTACTGGCACCATCAGGTGTATCAATCTGCGCAAGCTCTTTATAAAAGTCACTCAATGTGTCTTCAATATCAGGCTTGACTGTGTTTTTCACTGGAGGAAATGCAGGACCAATGAATGCAGTGCTAGTGAATCCGACTTCCTTTAACACTCGCTCCCTCTCACCTTTATCTGGACTGCTAGAGACTGCTCCTAAAATTACACAGTCTTCCTCATCAGAGTCATCTGTCATATCTTCTGTGTATCTCTCTGGAGGAACTCGACCATCTAACGTGGTGCCCTTGACTCTGACTTCCTTTAACTCACGCTCCCTTGCTCTTTTAGCTAGACTGCTTGAGACACTTCCAACAAACACACAGTCTTCCTCAGTAGCGTTCTCCTTCACATTTTCTTTGCATTTTTCTGGAGGAAAAGCTGAATCAAAAACTGTGGCACCTTTACTTCTGACTTCCTTAAACACCCGCTTCCTCTTACTTCTATCAGGCCTGCTGAGGACAGCTCCTAAAATCACACAGTCTTCCTCAGTGGAGTCCTTTTTACAATTTGTGTTTTTCTCTGGAGGAAAAGCTGGATCAATAAATGTGGTGCTCTTGATTCCCACTTCTTTTATAATTCGATCCCTCTTACTCTTATCTGGACTGCTGGAGACAGTTCCCACAATCACACACTCTTCCTCAGCAGAATCCTTTTTCATATCCTCGTTTCTTTCACCAACAGGCTCACAACGGTTTTCTTCGTCATCGAGGGTCGTACAGGAGGGTTCAGTATGAGACATCTGCATGAAAACAAATCATAGAATACGTTTAACAATACAAACCATGCTAACTTTCAATCACAAAAGATTAAACAGTGTGTTTTACAGTTATAAATTTCCAATTAATTTTACAGTAACAAAGATTAGACACCGACAGATGCTTAGGATTCATTTGTTAATGTATGTCCATACTTCAAAGGACAGAAAATTCCTACAATATTCTTAAAACAATGAATTATCGGTGGTCTTGGGTTCTTTCGGGTCATAGTGAACATTAACTGAAGCTAACTCGCTAGCTGTAACTCTCGGGCAGCATGTAAAAGTCGATACAAATCAGCTTGCAAGTGAATTTAATTTAATTATTTTAATAAGAGAGTAAAAATCACAATTTTTAATGCGCACCTCAGATATTCAGAAACCAAATATAATGGGTAAATCAACAAAAAACATCCGGCTAACAGATTCCTCATTGCCGTTGACTTGTGTTTACGGATGCGACGTCACGATGTTTCTTCCTCTCTCTGTTTACGTACATGCGACATTTGCACCAGCGCCACCTGTCGGACTTTTACTCAAATAAAAACAGACGATTACAACAAAGTTAAAAACCGAACCACACATTCCCTACAACAGGCTGCTTCATCTTCTCTTAGATAGTACAGGAAGTTTGCTTTATAGTAATTAACACATATAAGGTAAAATAAATTTGGTTAGTAATATACAGCATAGTTTAGGCGTAAACACACAAGCGCCATCTTTATGCTTTTTTGTATTTACTATTTGAATGTTCAGAATATGGATTTTAGCATTTCATTGAGCTCTTTTAAGGATCTACTGTATTTAACTAAAATTTCAAATGCATTTAATACTTTTTCAATTAATCTTTTAAAGTTTCTTGATTTTATTTATTCATATTCTTTATTCCTTGCCTTTTAATTCCGTCTCTTATCATTTTATTTTTTCTCTACTTTTATTCAGCCATCTTTTACTATCTTATCATGTTGGTAAGCATTGGTCTCTGAATCCTTTTATTGTTTCACAATTTTGTCCATCACTTTTCACTGGCTTGTGAAGAACTTTTGGATGCAAATGAATGTCATAAAGTTTGATTGACTGAGGTTTGCATTTAAAATATGCCAAGTTATGATCCTTGAAAGTATCATTAGATAGGGGATAACAGGCATGTTATTTTTGCTTATCTGACCATACCATACTCCATTCTGAGTATCAGCTTTTACCCTTTTTAAGATTTTGAGCCACTTAGACCAGACCAAAACAATAATAACATTCATTTTTGCCCATGTCCATTGAATTTCTAAATTAAGGTTAAGTAAAATGCACCAAGGGGCTGTGCAGTATGCCACTGCTGCCAGGTGTTTTTTACATGTGGAAAATTGTTAGAAGGAATTGCCGCTGTTACAGGATGTAAGGTTAACTAAGGTTCTGTATGAACTCTATTTATGTATTTATTGATTTGATCTGCAGGACAGAGTCCAGGAAAATTTTCCCTATGGGGACATTGAAGTCCATCTTATCTTTGACTGCTTCAGTAGATTGTAAAAATAAGTAATATTCAGCTAAATTTTTGTGGCATTATTTTGTGTTAAAATAACAAAAATAAGGATATAAGTACTTAACATTTCTATCAAAAAACTTTTTTTTCATAGTAGCCTTTTCGTATTTCAACTACTACCACTGCAAATACTTTTATTTACCTTTAAATCCGATTTTATTATTTGCTTATCCTGTAAAATATTTAATTAATAAATGATTAGAAAATGGCTAAATAATGTCAGTAAAAACCCAGGATGATTTTGTAAGTTCTATTTTTCTTACATCCTCAAAGTCTTCATTATAAGGTTATGGAGAAGCTAAGAAATTATCAACAAATTAAGATTAAAATGCGTAAGATGTAATTAAGTATGAAGTGATTACTTAATGTCTGTTGTGAAATCTTTTCATCTTTTTAATGAGTCCTATAGGACTAAAAACAACACAGTATGTGCCACAGCAGCCACACTTACATTCATTTGTACAATTATTTATAATGATGTTTTGTGCTCGTCTTTGTACAATAAAATGTGCCTAGTCACCAGCAAGCAGCGCCTGAGTGTCAATCATAGCCAGTTCCTCGTCATTCACCCACTCCTCCTCCACTGGTGGGCGGACTGGTTTGCGAGCTGGAGTCTGCACAGTTTTTAAAGTGCTTGGTGTTCCAGACCTCCGAGGGGGATTAAATGTTTTATTTACACACGGGGAGGACACTGAGCCCAGAAGGGAAAGAGGAGGAGGAGATGGGATACGAGACAGGTAGTCCAGAGCTCTCTTCCTCTTCAGACTGGTGGGGTCCTTCTCTGTCGAACAGTTTGATGAAGGAGGGTTCCTGCCGACGGGTGTGAAGGACCCAAGACTTCTGACTTGATGCTGCACAGCCACCTGCATTAAAGGTTAGCATTTAGTTGTCATTCCTTATTAAGTCACACTGAGAGAAATTCAGATAGAACTGTGAACTTGCATTTGTCTTTGTGCCTTGTCTTCTGTCTGCAGTAGAGGCCGGGGTTCGTGTATGCAGGGCTGGAGAGGAGATGGAGTGTGGCCCATCAGATCTGAGTAACTGTGACAGTTTTTCCTCAGCAGTAACAAAGAAGTTCTCCTGGCCCTGAAAGTACATGATACAAATATGAGCTATTGTTATAATTAGTACAGCTATATATTGGACCCAAATCAAAGGGATGGAGAAGAGAAAGAGCTACATTGCTTAGCTCACTTATTTGGAATCTGATCATTAACACTACAGTAGACTACTGATCAACTGTTTTTGTGTATATTTGCAGTGATTTTTTTTTTTGTTTTAAGATTTATTTTTGGACTTTTCGTGCCTTTATTTGATAGAGGACAGTGGACAGAGCTGAAAACAGGAGAGAGTGGGGAGAGACATGCGGTTGGCTGCCTGCGTACATGAGTCGCGCCTTAGACCGCTAGGCCATCTGTGCGCCATATTTTCAGTCATTAAAGGATTATTTACATACAAACTAGACTAACCTTTGCTAATTTATCAGATATTTTATTGATGTTTTGATTAGTTTACAATGACTTCATAGTTATCTTATTTTTAAATAAGCACAGAAACTTCTATAAAAACCTAGACCTGTATTTTAGTGGAACTGCTCATGCACTTTTAGTATAGATTTTTTCAAAATACAGGGCATTTTGAGCAGAAAAGCATTGAACCTTTTAATAAAATAGATAGCTTAAAGGGGCAAGAGGGAAACATTTACTTGTTTTTTTTTTATTTTCTAGGTTGGATTTTAGCACCATACCTGCACCAGATGTCTGATTTGGCTGATGGACTCCTTTAGATGAACCTCTTTGGGGTTTGTTGAGAAGGCGGTCAGATCTCCAGCGTACACCACAGGCATAGGATGTGTGGACTGTCCTCTCAGCTGCAGATTGCTCAAAGCCAACAGAATGCGGGGTTTCACCAAATCCTCCAAACCGGACTGAGCAAAACTGCTGAAACATCGAACTTTAACAATGTCCAGTTTCCCATCAGCCAAATAAAATGCAGGAGAGGAGCCTGTGTTCAAAACATATCATTTAGTAAATTATTTCTCCTTAGAGGAAACAGTTGAGAAAAAACAACCACCCACCCTGCCCATCGATGACACTGATGACAAATCCTGTCAGGTCGACCTCTCCACACAGCGGATGGTATTCTGGGTTTTGAAGATCCACAAAGTGGGTGGAGACTCTTGGTTGAAAACGTGCTGACAACCAATCTGGGGAAGACTGAAGGAAAAAAGTACAATTAGCATAAAATTAATTATATTATCAATATTAACTTTTAAATGCTGCTTTTTAAATTTCCATAAGCATGCCAAGATGATTAGAGTAACAGAACCTGTAGATCCTGAAACTGAGTCTTCTTTGTGCCGGTCAGCTGAACACCTGTATTACCACCAAGTTTCTTTCCTTCTGAGGGAGTGAGGTTGTAGACTTTGTATCGACATCCTTCCTTTAGTAAAGACTGATGATCAGAGGTAGGTCGCCAAAGATTTAACTGATAAACTAAGAAAAAAAGGCAAGGCGACATTTTAGATCAGTATTGGATTAATAAATAGTAATTTTAACAGTTAAAAGTTATGGTAATATTTCTGAAATAAATACAGATAAAACTCACTGCTGCCAGTTTGCCCAACAGAGTCAGCAAAGCAGAGCCTCCATACAGGAGTAACGTCTCTCTTTGGACAGCTGCCTTCACTGTTCTCTGCATTTTCCAAAGCTCGTCTGTACCGATCCTGCAGCTCAGCCTGCTTCCTCTCCATCAGAGAACGCTTGTATGCATGTAAAGTCTCCAACTGCTGGTCACTCAAATGAGCCTGGGACATACAGGGTAAAAAGTTCTGCAATTAAAGCTGCATTCATGAGAGACACTAGGTTAATCTGTGAAGTAATATCACCTCAAGGTAAGCTGGGTCTTCCTCTACTGCCTCATAGAGCTCCTCTCCGTCTTGAAGACTTGCGATACCCTGGCGACTGATCGTCCGTCGTCTACGTCGAGGTTTGCTCTTACCTTAAAATGACATTTTGTTAAGACTTATTCCATTTATCCCAATTTCTTATATATTGTAAACATCATTTCTACCTTTCTCCTCATTTTCAAAATCAGCCTGAATCTTGGCAAATAGGATCTCCATGGCTTTTTGCTTGTTGCTGTTGAATCGTCTCGCCTCCTTCTCTTCAGCTCGATCAGAACGAAACACAACGCCTCCATCTGGTTTCCTCTCCATCCACTAAAAACAATGAAATAAGCCTGCAGTAAGAATGAATGCAGACATGAAAAAGTAACAATAACTACAAGACTACGCATACCTGTATGGGGTAGCTCCTTAGTATGATGATGTCCACACATCCTACTGGTCCTCCATTGCAGTACAAAGAGGAAACAGGAAGAAGGAACGGACGTGGATCCCTGTGAAACCCGAGCTTTGTATCCCAGCGTGCAGGTCGGCTGCTATTGGCACAAACCTAAACACAGACAAACAAAAATCAAACCTGTAGTCTACACACTTTAATGATGGTCGAAGACAAACTGATGGGATTGCTCCTACCTTCAACATGAGAGATTCAGGAGCTTCCAGAGGGGAGCAGGCATCCTGTGATCCCACCAGCTGAGCCCCATGGATGATCAACTTCCCCCCCACAGCCAGCCGACCTTTGTGAAACATGGCAGTCAAAGGCTCATCCAGCTGTGCTTTAATGGAATACCATCCATCTGTCAGCCAAACAACTGCACATGGAGTCTGAAGCTTGGTGTCGCCACCTTGTGGCATTTTAGCGTCACTGAAATTTTGTCTTCTTGAGTGACCCCCGGAGACAACTCCGCATACACAGAGGACGAGAGTTTTGGCTGATGTGTCATCTTTTTCCATGATTTTTCTCAGAGCTGGCCTGCAGCTGTGATCCACCTCGACATCATACCTTAATAAAAAAAGAACACCCAAACACTGTAAACAGCTAGATAGTCAGGTAGTCCACAAAGATGACATTTTAGCATGTATTTAGTAGGTTCATAATCAAACTTGTTAATCTATAACAGAATAGTAAATAAAAATTTGATTATTCCCCAAGGTATCCACCATGTAATGCAGATTATTTGTAATTTGGTGAAATAATAATAAAGTGCAGTAACATCAAATCTGTGAGCCTAAAGAAGCATAAATAAACTATAATCCTATGTACCTGTACTTAAGTTGAAGGAGAACCTGTTCTGGGGTGAGACAGAGGCCCCCCATTGTTTCAGGAAATGATCTCTCCATGGACGCCTGCTTCCACACAATCCATCTGTAGTGGTTATAGACCCACTCCTCACTGATCAGCTTAGGATCCACACCAGGGGAATCAAGCAATGCTCTGAGTATAAATAAGAGGAAAACAGTACATAAAAAATAAAAAATACTGGGGCGCAGGTGGCAGAGCGGTTAAGGTGCTCCCCACATATGCAGACGGCCCGGGTTCGAATCCAGCCCAAGGCCCTTCACCGCATGTCTCTCCCCTGCTCTCGTCCATGTTTCTGACTCTATCCACCATCCTCCTCGATCAAATACAGGCACAAAAATGTACCTTTAAATAAAAATATTGTTTGCATAATAGGCGGGTAAGTGAGTTACACTATCAGGTCATCACGGAAGACGCATTGTTAATGTATAATATGGATGTTCTAAAGTGCAGTCACTTTGTATCAAATGCCCCAAACATACTGTTGATGCAAAATGTAAACTGGGTATTACCACTCAAAATGCTTGTAAGAATCATGGCACATTCACACACTCACAGCAGAGGTTGCTAATCACTCAATCACTCAATTCCTCTCCCACATATTCACATGCAGCAATGGGAGTCATTTGGGGTTTTGATGAGTGACTGCAGAAACTGGAGACTGAACCCCAAACTTTTCAGTTGAGAAGCAGATGATATTGGTGCAGTCTCTACAGCCTGGGAGAACTGTGTACCTGTAAAACTCCTGTTTCCCTGCAGTCCCATCATTGCTGGGGATAAGCCATCCTCCATCAGCGAGCTGTATACCACCTCCATCTATAAATGCTTCCTGCTTGATAAAGTGCTGCAACCTGAAGCAAAATGATTCTGCAGTCTCACCGGTGATTTCACACACATGCTGATGAACTCCAGATTCATACAGCTGGAGAAAGAGAACACACACATATCAAAACATGTTTATGTAAAGGCAATCTGGGTTCAAAACATTTTTATGACTGGGGCAT